>NC_138896.1:104411927-105852173 GCF_965194825.1 Balaenoptera physalus
AATGACCATGCCCTTGGGCGAGTCCAGGTGTGCAGAAACATACTGACCCACTTTGGGGCCCTAGGGGGGTACCTGCCTGAGCCCACTTTCTCAAGGACCCTTTGACGCTGGGCTGAAAAATCAAGCTTCGGATCTGAGAGTCCAACTGAGTGTGCGGCTTTGGAGCTCTTGTGTCACCAGGTAGGGGACTCCTGGTGCTTGGAGAGGGGCGCCAGGAAAAGGCAATGCCGGAGATGCAGACAGCACCCGGCAGAGGGTCCTGGAGCGCTTCAGCCCTTAGAAGCCTGGAAACCGCCTTTGCGGAGGAGAGAAGCCCCCAGCCTTGGGTCAACGTCCACAGCTCTGCTCACGTCCCTAGACTGCAGGAATCAGGGCCTGGAGAAAGGGGACCCCCAATACTGGGGGGGGGGGGGAGCCTGGCAGAGGAGTCAGAGCCAGCTGGGAAGGTAGAAATTGGGGGGTTCTAGAGCCCTAAAGGCCCCCCCACCCCCGCTCCGGGGCTGTTCGGAGCCCCTGAAAGTTTGCGCGCGGCAGGCACACGGCGCGCCCCCTCCCCGCGGCCGCAGGCGCCGGGTCCACAGGCGCCCACCCCGGCCCGCCCCGCCCGCGCCCGGTGCCCGCTCAAGGTCACCGCTGACAAGGCGCCTGCCTCCGCGGGGCGAGGGGACCCAGGACGCGCTCCGGCTCGGGCTCTGGCCCGGTAGGGGTCCCGGGGCCGAGCGCCCGTGGAAGGGAAGCCGGCCGGGAGGGAGATAGAGACCAAGGAAGAGGGGAGGAGGCCCAGAGCCCCGGGCCCGGCCGCCCCCGCCTCACCTGCGCCGGCTCCGCGAGTGAGATGCTGCCGCTGCCGCTGCCGCTGCCGCCGCCACTGGTGCGCGCCCGGCCCGGCCCGGCCCCGCTGAGGCTGCGGCTCCTGTGCCGCGGCTGCCCCGCGCTCGCCTCGCCCCGCGGCCCCGCCGCCGCCCGCCTGCCTCCCTCCCTCCGCCGTCGCCTCTGCCACCGCTGCACTGCGCTCTGCCCGCCTCCCTCCCTTCCTCCCTCCCCTCCCGCTCCCTCCTCCCCCGCGCGCTCCCCCTCGGCCCTCCCCAAACTCTGCACGGAGAGCGCCCTGCCGGACCGGAGCTCGCTGTCCAGCCCAAGCCCTCCCCCACGCGCACGTGCTGGGTGTCCCGGGGAGGGGTCTCTGGCCTCTCCCAGGGCTCCGTCTTCAGGTACCTCCATCGGCACCAGCCCCTTACCCCACCCCCCCGGCCCCCCACCATCAGCTTGGCCCTTGGAGGCATCCCTTCTCTCCCTTCCCCTTGGGTCAGGGTGTCCCAACCCTCCCTTCCCAACACACCTGGAACCTGTGGCTGTGTGGAGTGGGTATATGAGGAGACCAAGCTTTGGGGGAGGGGCTGGCTGGACCAGTTCTACAGTGTTTAGCCTGAGGGCACTCAGACCCCAAGAAAAATGGGGCTAGTGCAGGAGCACCTGTTGGCCCCCCCCCCCCCCCCCCCCGCCTCCAGCCTGGCCTGGCCTAGAGCCTAGAGGAGGCCAGGACAGAGGCCCTGCGGAGAAGAAAGGTGAATGCCCCAGGCACACACTGAAAGCACTTCCCCAATGCAGGCGTCCCCTCCTTGGCACAGGCCGCAGGTCGCTGAAAAGCCTAGGGCCACCAGGAAGCCGGGCCACCTGACTCCCAGTGCCTCGGTCTGCTCCACACCATCAATTAATCATGCCCACTTGCTTATTTATTTATTGTCTTTATAAAAAGCCAAATGCACTGCTCTGCTCGCAGGAAGAGAGAAGATGGGCCCCCATGAGGTGGGGGGCAGGGAGGGCCGGACCATGGTAACTCCCCATCCCCAGGCCTTGGTTTGTTGAAAGAGGAGCTAGGGTGGCTGGGAGACCCTGGGCTCTAGGTGTCTGGAAAGCCTGCTTCCTAGGAACAGCTGGGATCCTGCTACCATTCATGGGGCCAAAATTCATCATGGTCTGTGCTCTGAAGCCCTGGGATGGCTCAGAGGATATTCACTCTTGGGGGTTTAGGCATAGAGGGAAGAGGGGGCCTGGGAGGCCATGACCAAAAGGAAATCCAGCAGGTGTGAGAGGAGGTGTCTCCAGGCTCTTGGCTCAGAACACTCCGTTCTCACTGCTGCGCACTTGGCTTGGCAGGCGGCACTGCATCTCCTGCTGCAGCCCTCTGCTCCCCCCAGGTGCCCAGAGGACATCTCCCCACGGACGCCCCCCTTCCCCATCCCACTGAATGACACTGCGGGCCTCCAGATGACCAGCTCCAGGCTCTCCCATCACCAAGTCGTCACTGACGGGGCCTCCACAGTCCCTCTGGAATCTGTTGAAGGGCCCCAACACCTCTCTTCTGGATTCTCACAGTTGCCTCCTCTCTGCCTCCATCCAGCTCTCACACTAGCCTTCATGAAGCCAGACATGGATCACATCTGCTCCTGCTCTAAAACCTTCCATAGCTCCCTAGTGCCCTCGGAAGTCCCAGAGCCTCGGTCTGCCATTCCAGGTTTCCTGCTCTGGCCCCAGGTGCCCTTTCCACTCTGTTCCCACCTTGGTTTCCAACGCCCCTCCATGATGCACATTTGGCCCTATACCATGTCTCTTGCCTCTCTTCTGCTCCTTTGATGAAAATGCCTTTCTCCCTCTCTCAATCAGTCCCTGTCCAGTCATAGTGTCAAGGCTCAGCTTTAGTTACTATTTCTTTTATGAAACCTTCAGAAACCAGCAGACAAGTTGAAAGGCAAAAGGAATGGGTATGAAAAGCTGCAAAAGGTGAGGCAACTCAGTGTAAAAGTAAATGACACCACAAAAGTCCTAGTGACAAAACTCACCAGCTGGATGACCTTGGGCATGCCCTCAACCTCTCTGAGCCTGTTAGTTTATTTAAAGGGTGATAATTCCATAGCCTCCTCCAAGGTAAACACGCAACAAACGGTAGCTATTCTTGAGCACCTACTGTGTGCTAAGGCTCTGGGATTTGCAAGAATGACTTGGTAGGGATTTGAAGGACAGCAGAGAGAATGCCTATAAGGACCAGGCAATACTGAGTGAGGTGGGCTGGTTCTGACTTATGGCTCTCTCCTCTGGAATCTACCAATGAGAAAAAGCAACAGTGCATGTGAGGTGACAAATAGCAGCTGACACTGGCTCTATTGGGGGAGGTAACAAGGAGTGGTGGGGACTGTGGCATCTGCCCTGTCAAATGGGTACAGCCGCTACTCAGCTCCACCCAACTGTTGGCCAAGCAGGGATGTGAGTCTAGACCACCATTTTTCTATTTTTTCAAGAGAAGCCGGACATCTGGATTTTTATGTGAATACTCTTGATCTGTAAATGTCATCAACAATTTATAAAAATTTAAAACTCTGAGAGGAGCAAACACTGTATAGCTGTGGTAGGTTTTTGGCCCGCAGGCCAGCAGCTTATGACCTCTGGATTAGCAGGAGAAAGATCAATGTTATTTATTTACACACAGACACACACGCCCCTTCTCTCTCCCGCAGAATGTGGTCCTGTCCACCTAAGAGGCACAAGGGGTCGTGGGAGTGGAGTGGACAGGATGGGGGGGTCAGGTGAGGCACTGGGCTCACTACTGCACATGGGAACCTAGACCAGCCCCCTCTCAGTTTCCTCATTTGAGAATGGGGGGGGGGAAGAATTGCTCGGCTGTGGCAAAGTTTATGTGAAGTGACAAGTGTGTGAGAAATGAGGACATGGGGGTTCCAGTGACAACGCAGAAGAGCATCTGGTAGCGAGGGAGCTTTGGCAATCTGGATGCCCAGAAGTCCCACTCTACTAAAAATAGGCCTCTGACAGACCCTTGCAACTTGAAGACTTCTTTAGCGATGGAACTGGCAGCAGATAAAGAGGGAAATGGCCGCTTCCCTCTGCCGGACCAGGAAGAAGAGGCAGGGAGGTGACCGGCGCTTGGCGAGCTGGTGGGCACATCATCTCTGAGTTCACAACAAGAAGAGAAAGAAGCATGGGTCCCCGGTGGCCTGTTAGAGGGGCAGGGGCCAGAAGTGGCTGAGAGCAAAACTGGCCAGGATGGCGTGATCCCAGGACTGCGAGAAAGTCCCTCAAAAGTGATTTTGATGGGATGGGATTAAAGCCAACTTTATTTTCCAATCCCCCACAAGGACTGTCTCTTACTATTTTAGTCATAGTAAAAGTCATTCAATGCACACACACAAAATGATAGTCCTACTAAGCAAGAAGGAGGGGACATCTAAATAAATCGATGAGCAAGGTCTTCATCAGGTAGAAGCCACCTTTAAAACTGCATCCTCTCAGACACATTTTTATCTCACCTACCTGGAGACCTTGGTACCGGAATCTGTAAAGAGATTCCTGGGCTGACTCAGGTCCAGAGTCGGAATCTCCAAGGAGAGGAGGCTGAAGACCTCCTGCCCCACCCCGATCCTGTCCTCTAGAAGCTCGGGAGACTGAGCTGAGCAAATGTTTATTGAGCAGGGGAGAGGAAATGGCAAGCCAGATCCCTCCCATTAAGGGTCTCTAAATGCAGCTGGGAAAACCCAACTCCCCAAATACAAGGCAGGTTGATCAATACACTTGAGTCACAAAGCATCACCAAGGAGACTGAACGGGGATTTCCTCTGGGGAGGATGGGAGGGCAGAGAGAACATTCTGCGTATACCCGGTATATTTCAGGCTTTGTGAGAATCTTTTACACTAACGATCGCCCATGTTTTATTTGTGCAGTTTTAAAACTTAAATGAGAAGGAAAAACACCCAGTGCTGAGGCAGCCAGGGGAGGGATGATTAATTCTGAAGACAGCCAGTGAGGAAGACTTCGGAGGTGGAATTTTACAGGGTTTTGAAGCAAGAGGACAGATGACAGAAACAATAGCTGAACTCTACTGTGTCGATTACTATTCTTAGTATTTTGAACATACTGATTTCATCCTCCCAACGAGTCTATCAGGCAGGTGTTTGTTAGCAGACGCTACTGATGCACCACCCTGCAGGTACGCCCAGCCCCTTGCTCTCTGGGGTCTGGCTTCTCACACCTGCACCCTTCTCCGGAGGATATGGTCCTTGGCCGATGGGAACCACTAGGTAGCAACAGCCTCTATGGTGCAATTCACCCTCCAGGGCTCCCCCAGGGATCAGGCTGAGGGTGGACTTGTCCTGAAACCACATCTTTGCCAAGCACCTTTCCCTTCCCTGTCCTGCCCCACTCCTTCCCCTGCAGGTTTCTCTTGAGAGCACTCTTTCAGTAAATGCCATGCACAAGAATGCCCATCCCAGGCTTTGCTTCTGGGGAACCAGACCTCAGATCGTTTTCTTATTCCCATTTTGCAGTTGAACAAGCGAAGGCACGGATCAGCTAAGGCACTGATCTAGAAAAAGGAAGAGCCAGGCCAGCTGCCTCTTCTCCATTCCCAGAAGGATTTCTCTAAGGGGACGAGGGGCATGTCAAGGGCATGTCAGAGAGAGACGAGAGAGACGGGGCATGAGAATGTGGGGGTGAGGGGTCTGATGTGCCTGCAGCGAGGGTGTGTCAAGTGAGACAGGGAGGGAGGCAGGAAGGACAGTGGCTGTGCAGCCATAGAAGGGGTTTGGCCCCAGCTGAGAACTCATCCATTCATTTATCTGATGTGTGTGCACCAACGGTGAGCCAGGCCCTTGCACGATGTGCAGGATTCAGAGATGAATGTGTATGAATCCTCTTCCTCAACAGGGGCTAGTGGAATGGGAGGGGGGTTAAGGAAAGGGGATAGACCCAAACCCAAATGCTCAGGAAAGCAAAATCGGGCAATTGTAGCTGGTTCTGTAGTAAGAGAAGGGAGGCACAGAGTGAGACAGAAGGAGGAAAGATAGAAATAAGGGAAATGTGTTCAACTCCACCTCTCCATGAAAGAAAATGATGCTTGGGCTGACCGTGAACCAGCATGGCAGGGAGGGACAAGTCTATTCCTCCGCAGGACTGTGTTTATCGAGATGAAATTCAGCACGGACCAAGAGCCTGTTCTGTACTGTGGTTGTGAAGATGCACTCCTTCCAGTTCCCATGGGGGACTCTCCATCTGACTTGGAAGACAGGGGTCAGATGGAGAACCCTGGGGATTCAGATTAGGCTTAACATACACCAGGGTGGCTGCTGGAAAAGCTAATGCAGTTGGAGGCAGGAAACCCCGTCGGGATGGGATCTGCAGCGCAAGCTGGGGAGGGAGAGGGAGGTGCTCAGGCCACGCATATGAACCATGACGTAGCAGAGGGACCAGAAGCGTCTGTAGGACTAGGGAGGGTAGGATAGGGCCCCCAGAGGTCAGACTGCAGCCCTGCCAGGAGGACCTTCCACCAGAGCTACGATGAAGCCCCTCACAGAGTCAGAAGGTGCAGCAAGTAATCTCTGGGGCTTCCTCCAGCCTGGACCTAGGACGGGATGTAAACCAGACTTTGAAGGATATTAGGACCCCAAGAAGTGAGACCAAGAGGGTGTGGGTGAGGAGAGCTGCCAAGCCCGGGGGAGGGAGAGGAAGGGCTTCTCTCCTATAAATATGTGGTCTTTAAATGTCATCTTTGGAGAAAATACAGCAACCTTTTGAGGGTGAGAGTCTGTGTGGCATCTGAAAAAGGTGCTGGTAGTGCCCCACTGCATTCCCCTGGCAAATGAGCGCCAGTCTTTGCAAGAACTTCTGTCTGACCGGGGGAGCATCAGCCCATACGTGGGGCAAGGCAGACAGGCTAGAGAGTCATTCCTCCCGGGAGCAGCCCTCAATTAGTGGCTGATGGGAGCTGGGGTGTGAGTTCTCCAGCTCCTCCGCCCGTTGGGCAGGATAACTCTGAGCTTGCTGGTCTCTATCAGCAACCAGACCACCTTGGTGGGAGTCAGCTCCAGTGGTCCCAAGCGTAAGCAGCTTGATGATGACACTTTGCTGGCCTCCTTCTCTTCCCTTCCCTGTCTCACTTCCCTCGCCCCTCCTGGTTTCCTGGAATCACCTCCCAAATGAGCTACTTAAGCTTGAATCCTGGTCTCAGTGTCTGTTTGGGGGAACCCAAAGCAGGAGAGCATCACAGTTAAACTTAGGGGCTTTGCAGTCAGAGGACTCAGGTTCAAGCCCCAGCTCTGGCCTTCACCTGGACCAGGTACTTAACTTCGCCAAGCTTCCATCTCCTCATGTTTAAAATGAGGGTGGGGTAATAATTGTACCTGCCTCATAGATTTCATGTGATCATTCATTCGTTCCACAAATATTCATTGAGTGCCTACTATGTACCAGGCACTGTTCTAGGCTCTAGGGACACAGCAGGGAACAAAACTAAATTTCTGAGCTCACGAAGTTTACCTTATTGAGGAAATCAGATACTAAATAAACATATAATATCAGGCAGTGATAAAAAGCCAAGGAAAAAATAAACCTGGATAGAGAATGATGGAGGTTATTTTAAATGTAAGTGAATTAAATGAGAGAATTCACACAGTGTCAAGCATACTGTGAGGCACACAATAACCATTCAATAAATGTTTGCTAATAAAATCTTCAGCACCATCCCCATCATCACCTTCTCTTCCCACCCACCCCTGCCGTTTGCTCATTGACTCAGATGAGAAATACGTATTGGTCCCTCCTCAGTGCCAGACCCTCTGCGAGGTGCTGGGGATACTTTGGTGAGAAAAACAAACATTATCTTGACTTTTGTGGACTCATATTCTAGTGGAGAAGAATAATAACAAAAAACCCCCAAATATCATTAGACATTTACACACTAAAATCAGTACTTGTAAGGGAAAATAAAACACACTGCACTATGAGAGAAGGAACGTGAACAGCATGTGCAAAGGTCCTGGGGTGGGGTAGGAGAAGGACAAGAGTAAGAATCAGAAAGAAGTTAAGTGTGACTGGAGCAGAGAGAGCAAGAGGGATTGTGGGCAGGAAGAGGTAGGCAGGGGCCAGACCATTCCAAGCCATTCTACCATTTATCAAATGCCAATCAATATGTCAGTCTCTGTTTTAAGCTCTTTGTATGTATTATCTCATTAAGACTCAAGCAACCCTTTGAGGTGAGTATTTTTATTATAAATCTTATACCCCAAAAACCCTAAAGCTCAGAAAGGCAAAATAACTTGTCAAGGTCGCCCAGTTAGTGGTGAAGCCAGAATTTGAACCCAGATCTCTCTGACTCCAGGGTCAGGCTAGAATAACAATCTCCATCTTTATCTTAAAAGCCACAAGAACAGTGATTCAAGATAGTGCTATAGGGGGAAACTGGCTTTCAAAAGGTACATGAAACCTCTACGATTTCTTGAAATTGCATGCAAATCTACAATTATTTCAAAATAAAAAGTTTAAGGAATTGTTAAAAAACCAATAGAGAGCCATTGAGAGTTCTTAAGCAATAAGGGGACCTGATCAAAACAGCAGTTTGATAGGATTCCATTGGCTTCCCTGAGGACCAGAGGGGGAAGCAGAGGCACTGAAATGATCCAGGTGAGAGATGCTGCTGCCTTGGATCTTGTGTGTGGGAAATACAGGGAATTAAGAGATGTTTGGGAGGTTTATGGTGCCTGGCCGTGGAGCTGGTTTGGTTGGGAGGGAGGTAGAGAGAGAAAACTGTGAGGTTGGTGGAAGATCAGTGACATAGGCTCAGGCCCCAGTTCTCGGCCTGGAGTCTGACTTGCTGGGGACCTGGGGTGCTGTCACTTCCTTGGGGCTCAGTGTTGTCATGGGTAAAATGTGGGGGTGAGGTGCACTAGACAGGCTCAAGGCCACCCCAGCTTGAGAAAATGCCACGCCGTGCTAACCTCTGCATCATGAAAGGGACCTAAGGACCAAAAAAGCCCCCCAGTGCACACGCTGTCATATTGAACACCATGCCGTTGGTGTTTTCTATGTCTGTGCAAGTGCCCTGCTGGAAATTCAGCTCTCCCAGGGCAGATGGGGCATCATTGTGCCCCTGGCACCTGGTGCAGGGGCTTATGTGGAGGACAGGCTGCAAAATGTTTAACTAGGGCTGCACAGCCCTTACAGTGGCCTGATGTTTAAAAAGAGCCGATAGTCATGAACTGGCCCAGACTTGCGGAAGCATCTCTAGGCTCAACAGAAAAGGCTTTTTTCCATTGCACACTTTTCAGTGCAGGGTGGACTCCAAAAGCAGGACAAAGTGCCCTCCTTGTCATGCTGGCAAAAGAAAGAAAAACAGGATTCCAACCCCACTTTCACCACAAAGGGAGGGAACCTCCCACTGGATACGGAAGGGCTGGGTCCATGGGCCAAAGTCCGAAAGGAGAAAGGAAAGGCTAGTCCCCGGGGGCTCTTGAGTGTCCAGGGTCCAAAGAGGAGCATCCAGTCCTAAAAAGACACCCAAGTTCACTGCAGAGTCACCGGCCCAGGTCCTGAGACATCTGGGAGGACTCTGGGAGAAATGCCAGAAGGCTGGAGACAGGGAAATTGTGTCTTGATTTTCAAACAAGGAAAAATGTGATGTCCAGAAACTACAGCCCTGTATGCTCAAAGGCAATCACTGTGACAAGAGCGACGAATGTGGGTGTCAGTGGCCTGCCCTGTGCCAGGCCCCACCCCAAGCACCTTGGGTGGGCAGTTATAGAAGGCAAGGCCCTGTTGTTAAGGAGCTTGCAATCTGTCAGGGGTCAGAGACATACAGTACATTAAGATTAGAGGGGAAGGGAGGTCCCATTTGTTTAAGGATATCTTGGAAAGCATCATGAGGAGGTGGATTTAAGGTGGATTTATACCGTAAAACCTCAGTCATTAAACCACTGTGACACTGGCAAATAAAGAGGCAGGTGTAACAACAGAACAGAATAGAAAGTCCAGGAATAGGCTCAAATCCATATAGGAAGCTGGAATATGATAAAGGCAACATCTCGAATCAGTGGGGTTCAAATGGACTTATTAATAAATGGCACTGGGACGAACGGGCAATCATTTGGGAAAAGATATGATTAGATCCATACCCTATACCGTATGCCAAATGGATCAAGAAGATTGAAATTCTAACTTAATAACAAAAACATGAACCCATAAAGTATCAATATAAAGTTTGGGCAAACTCCTTTAATACTTTGGAGTGGGTAAGGTCTTTCTATCATCCAAAATCCAAAAGTCAGAAAAGATAAGATTGTTGAATTTAACAAGATAAAAAAATCTTTCCCATTTCTATGTGGGAAAAAAATATATAAATGAAATTACAAGAGGCAAATGACAAATTGGGTAAAAAAGTGTATCTTATATCATGGACAAAGGGTTGATTGCCATAATATATAAAGTGCTTCTAGAAATCAAGATGGAAAAGACCAGCAACATAATAAAAATTGGCAAAGGACATGAATAGGCAATTCCCCCCAAATAAACCCAAAGGGCTCTTAAACATATGAAACGCTGCTCAACCTCCCTCGTAAGAAAATTTTAATTTAAAACTGCACTGATAAACCATTCAAAAGTCTGACGCAAGCTGTAGGTAAAGCTTGGGGGAGCAAATACTCTCATACATTGCCAGTGGGAGGGCAAATCAGTACAACCCTCTGGAGGGAGGTTTGCAATATCTGTCAAAATGACAAATACAGCTACCCTTTGACTCAGCAATCCACTTGTAGAAATCTGTCCTACGGATACACCAGCCCACACAGGGAACATGTTATTTCTATAGCATTGTCCAGAGTAGCAAAGGGCTGGAATGACCCCAAGTGTCTGTCAGCTGGAGCCACGGTAAATAACGATGAAACATTTACACAATGCAATAATCTGCAGCTACATAAAGAATGAGGAAGCTCTTTATACAGTGATTGGAAAAGAACTCCAGGCTAAACCGTGAAATGAAAAGAGCAAGATACAAAACGGTCTGTATCAGTGCTACGGTCTGTAGCACTCTTAAAAAAAAATGGATTTGTTGAGATATAATTTGCCTAAGGTTTATCTGTTTAAAGTGATGATTCAATGGGTTTTAGTATCTTTAAGAGTTGCGCAACCATCGCCATAATCTAAACTTTATAACGTTTTCATCAAAGTTCCAAAAGGAACTTTAGTACTCTATATTTTGTATAAGAAAAGAGGAGAAACAAGAAAATGGACACACAGGCACACATATATACACACACCATACATATCTGCATGTGTTTGCATACTCCTAGAAGGATACACAAGACACTAACCCAAGTGTGACTGGGCATTGTAGAGTCGTGTGATGTGGCTGGAACTGAGTGTGCACAGGAAGGGCTGGTGGGAAATGAACCAGGACAGGCCAGTTGGGGCCAGATGGTTTAAGGCCTTAAATACCAGGCTAACCAGTTTGGATTTTAGCTCATCAAAGCCCAGTGCTGTCCAACAGAACTTCTGGCGATGAGGAAACATTCTGTATCTGTGCGTTCCAATATGGTAGCCTCACATGGCTCCTGAGCACTTGAGATGTGGCTCATGGGACTGAGGAAGTATATTGAAAATTTTATTTCACGTTAGTTAACGTACATCTAAATAGCCACCTGTGGCTAGGGGTTGCCGCACTGGAGAGCACCGCTTAGACTGTGCGGAGCCGTGGAAGGTTCTGCAGGTGGGGAATAACACAGCCTGATTTTAGTTTGAGGGGATGTGTGAAGGATGGATTCCAGGGGAGCCAATGGAGGTTGGAGACAGCTGAAGGGGAATGGCTACAGCAAGGTCGTGCAGAGGGGAGGGAAACTGACCCTGACTTTAACCCAAAGCAGGGGCCCAGGGCTGGATAATAAGGGATGGGTTTGAGAAACTTCTAGAAGGGGATATGGATAAGACAACAGACGGTGAGGGCGAGAGCAGAGTTGAAGATGACTCTGCAGTTCTAGCTTGAGTAGCTAAGGGGGTGGGGAGAACAAGAATGGAGGGATCCTGGTGGGTGGAGTAGGTGTGGGTGGGGCCACCAAGAAGCGCACACTGGGTCTCACAGCCTCAGAACAACCGAGGGCATCCACGTTTAGAATACAACCTCAATTCCCCACACGGCAGAGGAGGCCACCAAGCTCTGGCCACCACCCACCTCTCCGCACTCATCTCCCACTTCCCCAGCTTCAGCTCACGCTGGCCTCCTCTCTGTTTCCCAACACACCTAACTCCCTCCTACCACAGGGCCTTTGCACGTACTACTCCACTTATCTCAGGGCCTGGCACATAGTAGGGCTCAAAAAATACTTGGTGATGAATGAAGACGGCAAAAGGAGGGGAGGACAGAGAAAGCGTCTCGCCTCCAGCTTTCCCAAGAGAACTTTCCAGAGACCTGGGAAGGAGTGCTGTGGCCAACATGGTGACCTGTCCTGAGGACTCAGGGGACAGGGTCCTGGTCTTCCCAGCCTCTCATGGCCAACAGCAGTGACAATCTGGAAAATCAAGTCCACACCCCCCGCCCAAAGCCGCTGCTCCTTGCTGAAGAGGGTGGCACGCCATCAAAGTGAGAACTGCACTCCCACCAGAAAGAAGCCCCAAGGACGAGAGGCCAGCGTGAACACTGCATCTTCCAGTGGAAGTGTGGGGGATGAAAGAGAGATTTGGGGCTCTGGCACCAAATCACCCTGGTTTGGTTCAGGGCTTGGCCTCTGGCCAGCGTGGGAGACTGATCCTCCGTTTTCTTAACTGAAAACTGGTGGTAATAATACCTGTTTTGCAGGGTGGTTGTGAGACGTGGATACAAAAGGCTTGACACATAGTAGAGCTACAATAAATGTTATCTATCAGGAAAACTCGATGACCTGTGAGACCTCAACCCCCTAATAAAAAAAAAAAGTCACAGAGAGTCCAATGGGGGAGGTGTGAGCACATTCTGCCTAGAAATGACATGTCACAGTCAGAGAGATAATAATAAAAATAATGACAATGACAAATGGCAATTATGTAGTACTTGTAGTGTGCCAGGCACTGTTTTAAGTGGTTTGCTTTTATCAACTCATTTAATCCTCACAAGATCCCATGTCACAGATGAGGAAACTGAAACATGGAGAGCTTGAGACACTCGCCAGGTTATAGCCTGTAAGCGGCATAATGGTCCCGTCTGTGCGCTCAGCCTAGACTCTCCCGGCTCTCATGAAACAGGGACTTCAGGAGTAGGACCCACCTCACCCCTGAACCGGACAACTGGGCCCTCATGGGCGTCAGCCATCTGGCCGGTCCAGTTTGTTGGGCGAGAACCAGGTACCAGCCATGTGGTTGGAGCAGGAACGTGGGATCCGCTGATTCAGGGGGAGCCAAGGGCCCAGGCCTCAGAGTGGGAAGGCCTGCTTGGTGGGCAAGGTGCCTCCCCTCCGAGCCTCAGTTTCCACACCTGTAGGCAGCGGAAATCGTGCTTACCTTGCGGGGCTGTTGTGAGCACAAAATGGGCTTTTGCTGGTAACACACTGAGCATGCTCCGTGTGTGCCGACTCCCTCCCCCTTAGGATAAAGCCAGGGTGATGGTACTGGGGTGTCAGGGGCAGGGTGGAGAGAGGAGGAGTTGGGGTGAGGCCTGGAACAGGGCCAGAGCCTGAGCTCTAGGAGGGGAGGGCTCGGGAAAGGGGCTGCCGCAGATGGTGAAATACCCGACCCCCATCTACCTGGGGTGGAGCCTGAGGCTAGGCCCCCTGGGGGAAAACCTTCGTTAGGAGGGGAAATGCAAAGTTTGCCAACACCTTGATTACAACCACAGAAAATTATGTATAAGTGTGAAGAACGAGAAGAAAAGATAGAGAACGAAAACAGTTTTGGGTTTTGTCTTGTTTTAGTTATTTTCCTTTAATATTGTTCTATCCTTTCAAGAAAAGCAAATCAGAAGAGAATGAGTCCTGATGGCCTCCGTCCTCTTGGCCTTCTTCCTGTACTTTCTGCCCAATACAGGCATCTTTCTGTTGACTGTGGACTCAGCAGTCTCCTGAGCGTGAGAGCTGCCAGGGACCAAATCCTGTATTTCTGTGGACTTGCATGATGGAATCTGAGACGTGAGCTACCGTGGGGGATGTGCGGGCTTCACTGCATCATTACCTGTCTGCTGAGCTCCTGGGGAACTGGGCCCCATGCTGGTTGGAAGGAAATCCTCTCCTCCTGGTCCAGAGCTCACAGGCCCAGGTGAGACGGAAACCAGCCAGGACAGACGAAGTACGCTTACCTTAGTCCAGGACGGCCCAAGAGGTTTCTGGAAGGAGGAGAGCTGGAGTTCAATCTTGGGTGACAAGTAGGAGTTACGCAGGGCCGTGTGCACACGAATGAGTGGGTGGAAGGGCGCGCCAGGCAGCAGGAACAGCAGGAGCAAAGGCAGTGAGGTGGGAGGGAGTGCGGTGCGTGGAGGTGACTCGAGCAACTCAGCATTTGCAGGATGAAGTGGGAGCTTGTATAACGGGAGATGAAGCGGCATTTCCCCTCAGTAGAGGCCTCAGAAGTCCCATGAGGATGGCTGGATTCCATCCCGAGGGTGTCAGGAGCAGTGGGTGGGCTTAAGCAGGCTATGACATGATCAGAGTGAGAGCGATGCATTTCTGGTAGAGCTTCTGCCACTCCACACCCCCTCCGCAACCAACACACATGTACACCGAGGCCACGTGTGTGGCTGCAGGACCTAAGTCCTGTCCTCCGGGCTTCCACGCTTCCCTGGCCGTGGCTGCCACCTACGACCTGAAAAGTCTTGATGTTCAAGGCTTCAAGTTCTGCGAAACAAATCATGACCTACTTTTTATACACTAAGTGAGAAATTTGATAAAACAGGTGCCCCTGTAGATTGTCCCGGGAGAGACGAATGGGGCAGAACTAGGGGGTGTAAGTCTAGGGCCAGGGAGGTAGATGTGGAGTCAGTAGGAAGGCGAACGTTCTCACAGTCAGAGCTGCCTGGTGACCACATGGTCTTCCTTGAGTCACTCAGCAGAGCCGCCTAACAGAGCTGACTCCCCAGGCTTCCAGACAGGCCTGGGCAGGGTGGTGGTTGACCAAGGCTAGCACCCAGCAGAAGAGAGGGTGTGATCGGGACTACGGACGGGGCTCCCCCAGATAAAAATGGGTCTTCCCTTCCCCGCCTCCATCGCTCCACTTCTCCAAACTGTCAGTACTGTTTTCGGAACAGAGCCTCTTAAAGGTTTGTGAACAGCAGATAAAGACCTGTCAACAAGTCTGAACCCACTTGTTTAAGGCAGTTTGTTGAAAAGTGAGGCCGTCCCTCTCTCTTTTTTGTTTTGCTTCCTACTGTATATATTTATTATCCCCTCTGGCATTCAACTAGACCAAAAAAGAAGCTGATGGGGAAAAAAAACCCCCTCTGAATAACAAGTTCTCTGTGGGGCAGAGGAAATGTTCATTTCAAAAAAAAAACCTGAGGGCATGCAGAGACAGTCCTCATTTCTCAAAGACGAGGCAAAATCTAAATGACTCTCTGGAGTGTCCAATAAATTGAGTCACATTTATAAGGCATCTCCTTTCTTCACCTCTCATCGTGCAAGTAGCTGTTTTCCCCAGTCCTGGGCTTCCTTCCCGGACGACATGATGTGAAGTTGGCGGTACACGTAGTCCTCTGGCCGCTGCCCACCCCCATCTGACCCTTTACCCGTCTCTCCTGACCCATGTTCCCGAAGAGTCTCAGGTTTCATCCCTTCTTTGCCTTGAAGCTCCTGGACCATTGTGCCCACAGGACATCTGGACCAAGGTGGAGAAAGAAGCACTGGGGTTGGAGTTAAGAAACAAATCTGTGTTTGAGTCCTGGTTTTGCTCCTTGGTGGCCGTGTGACCTTGGACAAGTGGTCAACCACACTGAGCTACAGTTTCATCTGCCGAGTGGAGTTATTCATTTCTCCGTCCCTGCAGTGCTGGAGGAGGGTGTGAGGGAGGAGTCGACAAAGCCTCGGATGGTTCCAGGCACGCTCAGCTGCTCGGTGAGCCTGAGCTGGATCGTAAGGGGCCATCTGCGGGTCGAGTCTCAGCTGTGGTGCAGCAGTGAGAAGCCTCCTAATAGCCCGGGGGGCTCCCTTCATTTGCCCGCCCTCCTTGCCATTGACTTGGGGCTGTGCGACCAGCCCTGGCAGACGAGCCACGGGGATATATGCATTTCTGGGCTGAAACCGAGAAAAGCCAACGCCCCTCCCCCCTCCTCTTCCCTCTGTGCCACAGGACACTTGTGGGGCCACAGTGGAGATGACAGAACCACAAGGTCCCAGAGTCACCAGGTGGGGAAGAGACTTTGCATGAGCAAGAAATACACCTTTTTAGTGTAAAGCCACTGAGATTTCAGAGGTTCTTCTGCTTCATTAATTAATATACCAGGTAAGCCAAGCAACATTTATTGGGCAGTTATCGTACGTGATACATGCCAAGCATTGCGCCAGGTGCCAAGGTTACAGCAGTGATCAAAGGGTGTGTACACAGCAGAATCATGCCTAACACAGTGGCAGGGGAGACGGGGCCTAGGATGGGCGTGTGACCCAGTCTCAAACTGTCCTTGGAAAATCCTAACTGTTGCAATGGTTTAGAAAGCAGAACTCCATGTGGGTTACTCTTAGGTCCAGTCAAGTTTGCAAACCAGCGAGCCAGACTAGAGGGAGAAACAAAAGGGAAAGACCCTGAACGCAGGGGCCTGGATGTTCCAAGATTTTGAGGTGACGGTTGCAGCCCTGGAGGTGGCAAGGGCACAGGTGCTCCTACCAGACGGCACCTGTCGGCTCTGTCCTCATACAAAGACCTTCCAGGCACTTCTCGCTCTAATGGATGTTTCTGTGGGTAGAGCTAGGGTGAGGCATCTAAATTAAATGAATAAAATGTAATTCCACACCACTGTCCCTGCCCTCAGAGGATCACAGCACGGGGGTCGCCTACAGGCAAGATTCGGTTTATTTGGGATGTCTTCACACAGTGCATTTTCCTTGTGGGGTTGGGTGGATGATACAGCCTTCACCACTGCCGCGGTGCCCTCATCTACCCAATGATCATTTTTCTGAACACCTACTATGTGCTGGGCCTGTTGTGGGTACCAAGGGATGAAGACAGGAAAGGGAGCATCTTTGAGACCCAGAGGCTCTGCCCTGGGCTCAGGGACAAAGACGAGCTCGGAGCTAACTAACATCCCATTATGCCCCCTCTGTGAGCATGAGAGCATGTAGATGTAGACGGCCCCATGCAATTTTTATTCAGTGCACAGAGTCTACCACCAAACCCAGAAGTGCCTGCCCTGTGCTTGCTTCCTAGTTCCCAAAGAGCTTTTCCATGGCAAGATTGATGTCTCCATTCTGCAAGTGGGAAGACAAAACTTGGAGAAGTCACACAACCAGTTGGAGAGACTGTCAAAGCCCAAGTCCACATCTCAATTCCTAACCCAGGCTTCTTTCCAGTCCACCAAGAAGGAAACAAAACCTCAAACCCACCTGAACAGAAGAGAGGACAGGCCCCGCCTCCAACACTGCAGCGTCCTATTTACACGAAGGAGTGCCCGGCCCTAAATTTAGCAAAGAGAACCACATTCTGGCCTCGGGCCTCCTGTTCCAAAGCGCTGAGGGGGACCGGACTTTTTCCCAAGCTCCCGGAGGCACTGGGACATACGGTACTATTTGCAGCCTGAATACATTAATCATTTAGAGGCCAAGATCCAGTTTGGAGAGTGGCTGAGTGTCCACTCACCCATCCTCGCAAAGCACACCCCAGATCGATGTTTGCCTTGAGCCAGAATCGGAAACGCAGCCAGCCTCAGCACACAGGCCATTATCGGGAGCAGCTGAAAGTGGAAGGACTCAGAGATCATGGGCTCGGGATGGGGGCCAGCCCTCCGTGGTGATGCCCCACAACAGAACCCAGCACAGGCAAAGCACCCACATACCTCAGACCCATTATCCTGGGCAATCCTCCCAGCAACCCCGAGAGGGATGAGTTGCACCAGCCCCAGGGGCAGATGGGGACACTGAGGTTAAGAGAGGCTGAGTGATTCACACGGCCACATAGCTCGTCAGTGAAGCAGCCGCAACAAACAGGGCTGAGCTCCCCATTGGCTGCTCTGCCCGCAGATCTACGCTCTGTCGTCTTCAGGTTGACCACAAAAGGGCCCAGCAGGGGCTTCCCTGGTGGCGCAGTGGTTAAGACTCGCGCTCCCAGTGCGGGGTGGGGGGGGGAGGGGGGTAGGGGCGGGGGCCGGGTTCCGTCCCTGGCCGGAGAAGTAGATCCCGTATGCACGCCGCGACTGGGAGTTCACATGCCACAACTGAGGACCCGGCGAGCCACAACTAAGACCCGGTGCAACCAAATAAATAAATATTACAAAAAAAAAAAGTGTCCAACATTGGTGCTCTCTGCACCTGCCCCGTCACCCTCACCCATGGGTCATCGGTTATAACATTGTGATGTGTCCTGCATCACGGGCGGAGCTGCCGATGCACTGTACATGTATCTGTGGACCAGTCTATCGCAGAGCCACGAGCTACTGGAGACGTGGGCCCACAGTGACGTGGCCTCATCCTACCCTGCTCTTCCCAGCTTCCTCAGGTGAGCTGTGAAACTCCAAGGGGCCAGGCTTTGGGAGAATGGTGGGCACTAGACTGAAAGGCGATTTGGGGCCAAATGTGGTGCCACCGGGGAGAGGCGCCAGTGGGCAGGCCGTGGGCAGCTGGGGTTTGGGAAGAGGGACGTGCTGGTTCTGACTGCGTCCTAGGGAGACCCCGCTGGCTGCACTGCAGGGGTCGAAAGGGACAAGGCTGCAGGTGGCGGGAGGGAGGGAGGGGCAGCAAGAAGCTGGGGCACTCAGCCAGATGGTGTGGCCTGGAGGACGGAGGGTCAAACAGGCTGCACACAGGCACTAGAGAAAGCACTTGACTGCCACTGAGGGTCTATATGCGTGGGGAAGGAGTGGGCAGAAGGAGCGGAATTCCACGCCAACCTCGGCTCCAACAAAGGAAAAGGAGAAGCAAATCCACTTATTCAACGCAGATTTACTGAGCAGCTATTCTGTGTCAGGCCCTGAGGTTAAGAATTTAGTCTAGAACAAGAAGACCCTTAGAGAGCAGTTGGTTCAAACCCAACATCATACAGGGAAACACGGGCTCAGAGAGGGACAGATGTTGATTCAAGCTCACACAGCAAAGGGAACAAACCGGAAGTCACTCAGCTCTCTGGATCCCCAGCCCAAAGCCCTCCATGCCACCCCAATGCATCCTTCTCAACACACTGTCTGGTGCCAGACAAGGATTTCTGGAGGCATTTCTGGGTCTTGGACCCAACCCAGTGGGCTCATTCTTTGCAGCTATGCAGAGATCCTGTGTTTACACACAAGCTTACTGCCATCACTCTGCTTCTTGGGTACAAGATGGCTTTGCCTGGAGGTCTCAGACAATCACCTCCCCGACAAAGGATGCCAGCCTTGCTGGGTCCCTGTTCCAGCTCCTCACTGGAGTTTTCTGACCTACCTGCCCTCTGACTCTTCCATTCCTCCCTTGGAGTTGGGGTTCACACCATCTCCCCAGGCTCATTCCAATAACCTCCACAGGCCTTTCTCTTGAGTAAATGACCTGGGGGAAAAAAGAGGAAAAGCTGGACCATTTCACCACCCAGCAAGGTGAACTCAACCAAATTACCTCCTTCAGGCCACAAACAGGTTTCAGCACCTGTGTTTAATGAGGTCTTATTTTTTGAGCCAGACATCCTGTTTGGATGGCTAGGTACTTCAATGCACTGGGCCTCAGTTTCCTTATCTGTAAAATGAGCATGTCCTGCGGATCCCTGAGCGAGGGTTCAGCCTGGAGCCCGGCACAGAGTCAGATCTCAGCAGATGGCAGCCATCGCCACGACACGCTGGGACCTCTGTGAGACGCAGGCTGCCCGCCAAAAGGCTGGCTGTTTTGCTGGTTCGTGGTGCCATTTCCCACACATTAGCCTGCGTAAAAGTCATCCGGGGAGACTGTGAAAATCTACAACCTACAGACTGCTAGAGCATCCTGCCCCCAGAGTCTGGGATGGGGTCTGGGAACCTATGCTTTTGCCAACTCCTCCTGGGTGGCAGAGGATGCCAAAGGCCATGTCGTGAAAAGGCACAATGTAGGTCACTGCATCCTCAGGTGACCCCACTGCAACGATGTGGCCTCTGAGAAGCAGATCGTGCCAGCCCGATTCCACATCCTTCCATGATGATGTGACAGGACAGGGAGCTGAGGATGTAGGTGGCCTTTGGAACGTGTTCTTCATCGAGGGGGGAGGAAGGAATGAGAGAAGCCGGGACTTTCAGGGCCCTGCAGGTGAATCACACCTGGGTGCAGGGACACTTCCTCGCTTGTCTCAAGGACAGTTGTGGCTGTGCCTCAATTCCCAGGCCCCACGGGACAGTCATTTCTGTTTAGCCCAGCTCCACTTTAGGACCCCCAGATATGTGCTTGGTTTACTCGTTCTGTCACTCACTCACTCAATCAACAAATACAATACGAGCCCCTCCTTGGTGCCTGAACTTACACGTGTTTGACGCTGGACTCTGCGGCAACAAAAACATCGTGACCATCCACTTCTCACTTCTCTGAACCATCTGTAAAAGGGCAAAACAATAACACATATTTTAGAGGGTTGCCGTGAGGATTCCGTGAGATAATGCACGGGAAACGCTCAGGCCCCCTGAGCGCTTCCTGTAGTATGTGCTTCACACATGCCATCTTATCTGTCCCCTGAACCCCCTCCACTTTCTGTATCCCAGGAGCAATGAACTTTCCTCAGTTGCTCAGGGGCCCTGCTCTCTCTTGCCTCCAGGCCTTTGTAATGCTGTTCCCTCTGCCAGCAACAATCTTCCACTCCCCGAGCTCCCCTTCCACCTACATACACACTACCTGGCTAAACCGTCCTTGAGGTCTCTGATGTCACTTCTTCAAGGGAGCCTTCCCTGACTGCTGCCCACGCCCCCACTCGTTGAGGCCCTCCCCCCGCCACGCATTCCTACAGCACAGTCTTTCTCAACCTCGGCGGCACTTTTGACATTTGGTCTACACAATTCTTAGCTGTGGAGGCTGCCTGGGTATTATGGGATGTTTAGCAGCATCCCCAGCCTCTATCCACAAATGCCAGTAGCACCCCCCAAGCTGTACAACCAAAAGCATCTGTAGACATTTCCAAATGTGCAGTGGGGGAAGCAAGACCCACTGGGTCAGCACCTTGTTCCTCCATCATGAACACACAGCCTGCAGGTCACTGCGTGTTCAGCATCTGTCCTCCCTGAGAGACTAAGCTTCATGAGGGCAGGAGCTGGGATTGCCCTACCCATTGATGAATCCTCAGCACAGAACTCACTTGCAGGCAAAGTACTGACACTCAAGAAACACTTTCTGAATGGACAGATGGACAGAGAGATGGATGGATGAAGTGATTCACCCAAAGTCGTACTCCTAGCAGAGGGCCCTGCTGGACTTCGAACCCATTCTCTGCTGGCGGGGCCCGCACTCTTTCTACTTCACTGTCTGGAGCTTTTGACCCTGCACCAGACGCTCCTCTCCAGACCTTAGTAACAGCAGCTCATGCTCGTGGAGAGGCCACTACAGGCAGGGCTCTGAGCCGAGCGTTTTTCATGGCTTATCTGGCTAAATCCTCAGCATGACTCTACGGGGTAGGCACTGTTATCGTCTCCATTTACAGATAAAGAAACTGAGTTGCAGGCAGGTTAAGTAGTTTTACCAAGTCAGGCAGCCAGGGAAGGGGCAGTGCTGGGAGCTCCGTCTGCAGGAGATGGCTCACAGTCCGGCATCAGAGCACATGAGGCCTCCTGAAATAAGGACCAGCACCCAACTAGCTCGATTCACGGCCCAGGCAAAGGGACCTAGAGGGAGCTCATCAAAACTGCTGATGACGCTGCATTAGGAGTAGTTGCTAATACATGGGGAGAAAGGAAGGGAACCCTCAGAGAGTGCTCCTGACCAGAGGAAAATCATGATCCTGCAAAAAAAAGTACCAAATCCTTGGAGATGGGAAAGTAATGACTTTGACATTAGTAAAGATGAAAAAGCAATACCAATGGGGGAATGAGCCCAGACACAGAAGAAAACAACCCAAGGGTTATAGACGCTCACAAGCTGAGTCAACAATATGATGCTGCTGCCACCCCTAAATGGCTCTCCTTCCTTCACCCTCTCCCCAGGCAGCACCAAACGTTACTTCCCCTAAAGCCATGCAAAGCTCACTCCCGTTTCATAAACCTTCATTGTTCCCCTTAGCCTTCAGGCCGAGTTCGAATTCATCCCTCCCAACAATCTCACCCCACCCAGTCTCTGCAAGCTTAATTCCTTAAGCTGCCACATAGACCCTATATTAGGGTTCTCCTGAGAAATAGGAAAAATTTATATATATACTTAGAGAGAGAGAGAGAGAGAAACAGAGAGACTGAGGCAGAGAGAGACAGAGACAGAGGGAGAGAGAGAATTCTCCCTTCCCCTGCCTTTTTGTTCTGTTTGGGCTCTCAAAGGATTGGCTGGTGCCCACCCACATTGGGAAAGGCAATCTGTTTTACTCAATTCACCAATTCAAATGCTAATCTCTTCTGGAAACAACCTCACAGACACAATCAGAATTCCGTTTTACCAGCCACCTGGGCATTCCTTAGCCCAGGTAAACCGACACTTAAAATTAACCATCACAGACTGACCTCTTGGCACAACCAAGATGGTCTGCATGTTCCTTAAACTGTGATAGATTGTATTTTCCAAAGAGGACCACAACAGTATCTCCCACCCCACATGCTCTTCTTATAATGTGATGCTGACATTCTTCCCATTGAAAAGTGGGGTTTATGTCCCCACCCCTTCAAACTAGGTGGGCTTCTCTGACTGTTTTGACCAAGGGAGTTCAGCAGAGACAACATTATTTCACTTTGAGGCTTGGTCCTAAAAGGCATTATAGCTTCCACCTGGGTTTCTTTAGACAGTCACCTTTGGAGCCCTTAGCTGCTATGTAAGCCAGCTAATGGCCCTGAGGCTGCCATGCTGTGAGGAAGCCCAAAGTAGCCCATGCAGACAGTCCACAGGAGAGGCCCTGAGACTGCGTGAATGGAGAGAGAGAGAGAGAGAGAGAGAGAGAGAGAGAGAGAGAGAGAGAGAAGGGAGAGGGACGCTAGCTTCTAGCTGCTCCAGCCCCCCCACACTGTCCCAGCTCAGCCACTCACTCCCTCTCACTGCAACCCTATGAGACACCCCAAACCAGAACCATCTAGCTGAGCCTTTCCTGATTTCCTGACCCACAAAAACCATGAGAGAGAATAAATTAATTGTTATTATTTTAAGCCACTAAACTTGGGGGTGATTTATTATGTGGTAATAGCTAGCCAGAACACTTGCCCTGGCCATTTTCAACTCCACAGCTGTTCTCACTCAATTCCTCCTGCCTGGTATACTCTTTCCTTTTTTTTTTTTCCTTTTCATTACTTCTTCACTGGATTCAAGCATCTTTCTTTGAGGCCCAGCTTAGGTTACTCCTCTTCCATGCAGACCTCCCCGAATGCTTCAGTTCTTGGCCTCACTCCCTACATTACTCCCTGTGGCACTTACCATCCCTACTGTTCATCTGGCACTTAGCAGATGGATTGCTTTTATAATCATTGTCTTTTTTTTTTTTTTTTAGCAAAGGTTTTTTTTTTTTTAGTGTTAGCAGGCAGTTTTTCATTAATTAATTAATTTATTTATTTTTGGCTGTGTTGGGTCTTTGTTTCTATGCGAGGGCTTTCTCTAGCTGTGGCAAGCAGGGGCCACTCTTCATCGTGGTGTGCGGGCCTCTCACTATCGCGGCCTCTCTTGTTGCGGAGCACAGGCTCCAGACGCGCAGGCTCAGTAGTTGTGGCTCACGGGCCCAGTTGCTCTGCGGCATGTGGGATCTTCCCAGACCAGGGCTCAAACCCGTGTCCCCTGCATTAGCAGGCAGACTCTCAACCACTGCGCCACCAGGGAAGCCCCATTGTCTTTTTATGTTCATTTTCCTGCCCATCTTCAGGGACCAAATCTTTCCTGGCCATCCCCCGAACCCAATATCGAATGAGTCCCATAACCCAATGGTGCCCGTGAGTAAGATGCCCACACACACTCCTGCATAAGAGCACCTCCGTGTCCATGGCTGGACTGATGCTTGAAGGTCATGGAGAAATCAGGAGAAGCAAAGAAGACCCTGCAGGTGACTAAAGGGGGTGGTCAGCAGGTCCTCCAGAGAAAGAGGAAAGAAATGAGGGTCACTTGTCCCAGAGAAGAAGACTACAAAATATCCAGATGGGTTTCAGCTAGTGGTGAGCTGGGCTGAGGGGGACCAGGTCTTAGAGATAAGTGATGTTATAGCTCCCAGCTACTTAAATAACATAGAAGGCTTGTTAAATTACAGTTTTCTGGGCCTCATCCCAGACTTGTGATGGAGCCTATAATTCTGCATTTTAAAGAAGCATCCCAACTGATTCTTATGATAAGGAAAGTCTGAGAGATATTACTCCATGTTGAGAAGACAACGTGTATAAACTAGAGTGAGAGGTGCCAAGCTTTCATTCACTCATTCATTCATTCATCAAGCATTTAATGAGCACCTACTATGTGTCAGGCCACGTGTTAGGTGCAACGGAATGAGTAACAAACAAAACAGACAGTTTCTGCCTTCTGGGAGCCTACAGTTTAGTGGACAAGACTTTAGCGACTTAGTGACATAGATCCATTAATTAATAAGTGCTAAGAAGAAGTCAAGGTTACTATAAGCTTGCAAGCAGGAAACCTAAAGAAGAGATTTTTTTT
The DNA here is from genome assembly GCF_965194825.1 of Balaenoptera physalus. Lineage (NCBI taxonomy): Eukaryota > Metazoa > Chordata > Mammalia > Artiodactyla > Balaenopteridae > Balaenoptera > Balaenoptera physalus. The sequence goes on from NC_138896.1 coordinate 104,436,588, forward strand.
TCCTGTCCATACAGCATCTGTAATTTTTTTTTTTAGCACATGACCTAAATTCCACCAATCAAATGCTCCTACTTAGGAGTTTTTATATCTGGAGTGAGGGAACAAAGGAGCAGAGAGAGTAGGTGATTCATCCTGAAGGGGCAGGAGGTAAGCACAGATTATCAGTCTAGCAAGCAGAGCTTCCCACAGTGGTTGCATTCTGTACTAGTTACCTAGTGCTGCATAACAAATTACCCCAAACTGAGCAGCTTAAAAGAACACACATTCATGATCTCATTGTTTCTGTGGGTCATGAATCCAGGTACTGCTTAGCTGGGTCCTCTGGCTCAGGGTCTCTCATGAGGCTGCAGTCAAGGTATCAGCCAGGGCCCCAGGCTTCACCAGGAAACGATCAGCTTCTAAGATCGCTCAGGTGCCCATTGGCAAGATTTGGTTCCACAGAGGGTGTTGGATGCAGGGCCTTGGTTCCTCAAGTGGCTGTGGCTTTTCCACGGGGCAGCTCTCAACACAGCATCTGCCTTCCAGCAGAGCAAGCACATGAGAGCAAGAGAGGAATCAGGAGCCTTTTTGTAACCGAATGTAAGAATTAACATGCCCCTATCACTTTCTACAGTAATCTATTCATTAGAGGTGAGTCACTAAACCCAGCACACACTCCAGAGGGGAATACACAAGGCTTGGATACAGAGAGGTGGGGGTCACTGGGTGCCATTGTATAATCTGCCTACCGCACACCCAATGGATCCTATGATTGGATTTGGGATGTTTCTAGCGTCTTCCTCCTTTGATCCCAGCCCACTCCCAAAGACCCCCTCTCCAGCCTTCCAGGAGATTCCATATACTGCCTGATGTCCTCTTCTGCTTAATCCTTTCCTGGTGTCTGTCAGTGGAAATCAAGTATGTTGACTGAATGGGGATCTCCAGGCAGGGATAAGGATTTGGTGTCCTGTCAGGCAAATGAGTAGAGGGATGCTGTACTGGTTTCTTAACTAAGTACAAAGTACCACACACTGGGTGGCTTAAACAACAGAATTTTATCCTCTCTCAGTTCTGGGGGATGGAAGTCCAAAACCAAGGCCATGCTCTCTCTGAAATCTGTAGAGGAGAATCCTTCCTTGCCTCCTCCTAGCTTCTGGTGGTTTGCCAGCAAACACTGACATTCCTTGGCTGGCAGCTGCAGTACTTCAACCCTAACCCTCATCATCACATGGCCTTCTCCCCTTGTATGTCTGTATCTCTTCTCCTCTTCTTATAAGGATATATTGGATTAAGGTCCCACCCTACCCCAGTATGACCTCATCTTAACTAATTATATCTACAATGATCTATTTCCAAACCAGGTCACATTCTGAGGTACTGGGGTTAGAATCCAATATGTCTTTTGGGGGATACAATTCAACTCATAACAAATGCCAAGACCCAGAAACACAGTAGGTGCTGGGCAAGTATCGATAGAATCAATGGATGAATAACATTGGCAAAAACGGTTCATCCATCCAATCAACTAATATTTATTGAGCACCTACTATGTGCCAGCCACTGTTCAAGGTGCTGGAGACACAGCAATGACAAAACAAAGTCCCTGCCCCCACTGAGGTTCCATCTAGTGGCAAAGATGGACAACCAATAAAGAAATATGTGATCTAATGGCAGGGACCATTAGGTGTCACAAGGAAAAATAAAGCAGGAAGAGAGATTCATGGGACAGGGGTGTGGGCAGCAAAGGCCTCTCCATGGAGGTGACATTTGTCTTCATTTTTGAAATCTTGTCCAGAGCTGGGCCCACAACAGCACATGGGAGAAGACAGGGACTGAGTCTCTGGGGCTGAGAGCTGGGTAACTGGGAATTGTGAGGAGGGCGGTAGAGATGGGTCACAGGTTAGGCATGCCTTGACCCAAGAGGAAGGCAGAAGCCCAGTTCTCGAAGGGACCACATGGTCAGTGTGAATGTAGCAGGATGGTCAGCTTGGGGTCTGTTTCCTCCTGGTGACAGGTTGGGAGGGACTATGGGGCAATAACGATAAAGATGATGATGATGATGATGATAGTACCTGTCGATTACTCCATGTATTAAACATTTTACAAAATCTTATTTAGTCCTCACAATAACCCTGTTAGTTAGGTACTATGACCTCTCCCATTCTAAAGATGATGAAATCAAGGCCCAGAAAAAAGGAGCAACTTGCCCCATGTCCAACCTGTGCCCCAGGCCTCACAGTGGCAGAGGTAAGATTCAACCTCAGGACAGTCAGACTCCAGAGTCTCAGTCTCAAATGCAGATGTATGTGGAGAGTGTGGGTTAAGAGATTGCAGGTGTGAGCACTGGGAGGCTTCCATAGTAGAGAATTCAGGCACAATTAGTTTTACCAGTGTTTTAGTTTGCAAGGAGAAGAAACTGATCTTCACATCCATGGTGGACTGAGCAAGAAGCAAAGACTAAGCTTAAGCAGAGCTTACCTCAATTGATCATGTATGTGATCATGGGCAATAACAAAAGGTAACAAACGGAAAGAACAATGTCAGAAGATGTACACTACTAGATATCAAGATATATGATCAACTTGCAGTAATGGAGACTGTGGTATTAAAACCCAGGTAGGCAAATAGGCCAGTGGAATGGGATAGATCTCAACAAACAGAGCTGGATTAACTGAGTAATCACATGGGGAAAAATGAGCCCAGATGCCTACCTCACACCACAGTCAAAAATTAAATCCAGCTGGACTCTGGATCTAAATGTGAAAGATAAAACAAAGCAGTGTTATTCAAAATAGATAAAAATTAGAAACAACCTAAATTTCCATCAACAGTAGGCTAGATAAATAAATTGTGGTATATTCACAAATACTGAATGGAAAACATTTACTACTGCATGCAACAACATGTTGCAACAACACGTGGGACTAATCCCACAACCATAACGTTGAATGAAAGAAATTGGACACAAGAAGACATATCCCATGATTCTACTTATACTAAGTTCAAATAGGCAAACCTAGTATCCAGCCAGGGAAGACCTTCTCACACACAGGACAACAAGTAGAGTACTCAGAAGGCTATTTCCTTGGTAGTGGGGTCAAATTAGTCCTAGACTGAAGGATGTTCTGTTTCCACATAACAAAGCTTAAAGGTGAGCCATAAAGGTATCAAACTGTTTCCTGCTAACTTAACTGGATCTCAGAACAAAGCTCAAAAAGATTTGAAGAAAATTCAAGAAATTCATCACTCAACATTAAATCCACAATAAACTTTTTAAAAATATTACTAGGCATGCAAAGAAGCAGAAAAAATGTGAGCCATACTAAGGAGAAGACTAATCCAACTGAAACAGACCCAGAAATAATGCAGGTGAGAGAGTTAGTAGAATAATATTAAAACAGCTATTTGAAAATACTCTATATGTAACAAGAAGATAAAGGAAAGAACAGGCATGTAAAGGAGAGATATGCAAGATATAAAAACTCCCAAATCAAACATCTAGAGATTAAAAGTAGAATGTCTGGGATATGGATAGGATTTACAGCAAGTTAGTTCCAGCAGAAGAAAATATTAGTGAACTTTATGAATAGCAGTAGAAACTACCCAAAATGAAATACAGGGAGAGAAGAAGAAGGAGGAGGAGGAGAAGGAAGAAGAAGCGGGGTGGGGGGGGGGAGAAGGGGGGGTAGAATAAAGCACCTGTGAGCTATGAAACAAGGGGCCTAATATTCATATAATTGGAGTCCTCAAAGGAAAGAAAAAAGAGGTTAGAGGGGGCTTCCCTGGTGGCGCAGTGGTGGAGAGTCTGCCTGCCAATGCAGGGGACACGGGTTCGAGCCCTGGTCTGGGAAGATCCCACATGCCGCGGAGCGACTAGGCCTGTGAGCCACAACTGCTGAGCCTGCGCGTCTGGAGCCTGTGCTCCGCAACAAGAGACGCCGCGATAGTGAGAGGCCCGTGCACCGCAATGAAGAGTGGCCCCCGCTTGCCACAACTAGAGAAAGCCCTCGCACAGAAACGAAGACCCAACACAGCCATAAATGAATAAATAAATAAAATTTTAAAAAAAATGAAAAAAAAAAGAGGTTAGAGGGACCAAAAAAAAAATGTTCTAAGAAATAATGGTCAAACATTTTAAAATGTTGATGAAAACTATTAATTCACAGATTCAAGAAACTCAACCAACTGCAAGCAAAGGAAACAGAAAACTACACCATAATCTGACTGCTTAAAACTAGTGATAAAGAGAAAACCTTAAAAGCAGCAGGAGAGAAAGCACACACTATGTATGGAGAAACAATGGAAAGAAAAGAATAACAGCAGACTTTTCACTGGAAAAAATGAAAGCTAGAAGAAAGTGGAACAATGTGATTAAAGTACTGAAAGAAAAAACTGTCAACCTATAATTCCATCCACAGTGAAAATGTCTTTCAAAAATGAAGGAGAACAAACAACAAGAGTTGGTGAAGGTATGGAAAACTGGAACCCTGGTACGTTGCTGATGAGATTGTGAAATGGCACAGGTGCTATGGAAAGAAGTCTGGCAGTTCCTCAAAAGGGTAAATATAGAGCTACTATATGACCCAGCAATTCCACTCCTAGGTATATACCCAGGAGAACTGAAAACAAATTTCCACACAAAAACTGGTACAAGCATGTACATACATAACAGAATTATTTGTAATAGCCAAGAGTGAAAACAACCCAAATCTTCATCAACTGATGAATAAATAAACAAAGTGTGGAATATCCCTATGTCGGAATATTTGGCCATAAGAAAAATGAAGTACTGATTCATGCTATAACATGGATGGACCTCAAAAACATACTAAATGAAAGAAGTGAGATACAAAATGCCACATATTGTGTTTCCAATTATATGAAATGTCCAGAGTGGGCAAATCCATAGAGACAGAAAGTAGATCAATAGTTGCTGGGGAGAAGAGGAGAATGCAGAGTGAGTGAGTGAGTGTAAATGGCTATGGGGTTTCTTTTGGTGGGTGATAAAAATGTTCTAAAGGTAAACAGTGGTGATTGTTGAATTGTACACCAAATTGTACATTTTAAACGGGTGAATTTTATATGTAAATTATGTTTCAATGGAGCTGTTATTTTAAAAAAAGACTTTTTTCAGACCCTTTTTTTCAGACTCCATCACAAGCACCTCAAGAAATGTTAAAGTAACTCCTTTAGGTAGAAGGGGAATTATAATCAGATGCAAAATATGGATCCATACAATGGAATGAGGAGTACTGGAAATGAGAAACAGACGGGTTAATAAGAAATATTCTTTTAAAAATCTCTTTAAAAGATAATTAACTGTTTAAGGCAAAAATAATAATTTATTGTGGGTTTACAAAATAAGGTGAATAAAATGCATGGCAGCAATAGCTCAAAAGCCAAGGGGGGAAAATGAAATGTCCTGTTGTAGATTCTTCCATCCCATGACAAGTGGCATACTTGAATGCAGACTGTGATAAGTTAAAGATGTAGTATGTAAACCCTAAATCAACTGCTTAACAATTGGGCTTATAATAAGCCAACAAGGGAGATAAAATAGAACCATAAAAATAGTTGATTGGGCAAAAGAAAGAAAAAAACAGAAAAGAGGGGGGGAATAAAGAATGGGTAGGACAAATAGAAAGCAACAGCAAAATGGTAGATTTAAACCCAATCTTACCAATAGTCACATAAAATTTAAATAGCATAAACACCCCAGTTAGGAAGTAGATATTGTCAGACTGGATAAAAAAGCAAGACCCAACCATATGTTGTCTACAGCAACCTACTTTGAATATACAGATACAAATCTGTTTAAAGGGAAAGGACAGGAAAGGATCTACCAAGCAAAGACTTATCTAAAGAGAACCGAGGTGGCTATATTAATATCCTGCAGTGAAGCAGGATTCCTTGGGGAAAACTGGTTAAAATGTGGCTTCCTAGGTTCTATGTGGGGACGGGACCACCCCACAGGGCTAGGAGGTTGTGGACCTCAAATGCCAGGCTGAGGAGGTGGCATGGACCAGGCAACAGATTCCCTGCAGGGTTTGGAATGCATGGGGGTGGGGGTTGTAGACTGAGACGCAGTTAGGCAAGGGGTTATGGAGGCTTGGACTACTACAGAGGCAGCTAGAGATGCGTGATGTGTTTGAGAGACCTCAAAGGAGGGACTGAAAGGCAGAAGGTGGAGGACGGGAGAAGGAGGAGAGAATTTGAGCCAAAGGGACCAGGAGACAGGTCCATAACATAAAAATGGGAAAATGAGGAGGAGGAATGGTTAGTGGGTGGGAAGATTCGAGTTGGAGGAAGGATGCTCATCCATTTAGCATTTACTGTCATCTATTATAGGACAAGCCTTGAGCTGTTGGCACTGGGGAGAGTTCAGAGACAGGGAAGGCTCAGATCCCACCTTCCAAAAGCAAAATATAAGTGTGTATTACCGGCATCTGTATCATCCCAACCTGCATTATGAACCTCTAAGAATGCTCCAGAATGCAACATTTCCCAAACTCATTTGACCATTTAAAGAGCAGAAGCATAGCAGCAGTTGTCAATTATTGAGCACTCGCTGCATGCCAGGTGCTTTCCCTGCAGCCGGGCTTTCAGGGCATCTCTAAGATGTCAGGGCTCTCCCTCACAAAATCCCAGGTGCACGTTTCTCATTCCTACAAACGTCCATCTTTCCCCACGATAAGGTGTTGGAAGACAGGGAATAGATGTCAAGTCCTGTTGGGAGGAAAGAAGTGGCAACTTGGATAGGTAAAGCATACCACTGGTGAGCCCAACTGAGTTAGGGTCTCTAGCTCAGCTCTCTACCCTCTGCGGTGGGTCCAGGAATCCCCTTGTCAATTTCCCAGCCACTGGCCACCTGCTGGTGCTGGTAGTGTTAAAACAGCAGCAGCGGGCTTCCCTGGTGGCGCAGTGGTTGAGAATCTGCCTGCCAATGCAGGGGACACGGGTTCAAGCCCTGGTCTGGGAAGATCCCACATGCCGCGGAGCAACTGGGCCCATGAGCCACAATTACTGAGCCTGTGCTCCGCAACAAGAGAGGCCGCGATAGTGAGAGGCCCACGCACCGCGATGAAGAGTGGCCCTCGCTTGCCACAACTAGAGAAAGCCCTCACACAGAAACGAAGACCCAACACAGCCATAAATAAATAAATAAATAAATAAATTTAAAAAATAATCTGTTAAAAAAAAAAAAAAAAAAACCAGCAGCAGCAAAGTGATCCAGGAGATGGCCACCCATGTTTAGGAGAGGTTTCCCTCATTTCTTCCCCTCTGAGGCCGTAGGAAAATTATACCCATTATACAGATGAGGAAAGGCTTATGGGGGTTGAATGAGTTGCCCGAGGAAACACTGTTAGTAAGTGGTAGAATGTGAACCCATGTCAGTCTGACTGCAGCGCCCAGTCCCTTCCCTCCTGCACAGTGAGGCTTCTTAGGGTCGGCGGGTTAGAGCAACAGTTTGCAAATGCCCCTCTGCAGGATAATAAATTCACGGTCCTCTTACACAGAGAAAACGGGCAGGAATACAAGATAAGCCTGCAATATCTTGTGCCAGAAAGTAAAGACGTATCCAAAGAATGTGGGCATGGGGGCACATCAAAAGGACACAGGAGCCAGTGTGAAGGAGCTTCCACTGGCCAGACGTGGGACCACTTGAGCATCAAAATAAACAATCACTGTAATAGACAGTAACCTATTAAATACGATGGGAATCCATGAGTCCACACTGAGTCCACACATAAATGAGTGAGTAAATGGGAGAGGAGAAAGCTTTTCCATATGGTTGGATTGCCGATCGATAAATTTAGAAGGAAAGGTGGAATCAGAAAATCACCATTTGGCAACCGTCTTAGTACTAATACTTGATTCAGGCAAGAATCAAGTATTGATTCTGATGTGGGAGCTTGTGGTGAGGTAGACAGCATCCTTGTTTGTAAGAAATACAAAATATTTGGGGGTATCATGTTAGCAAATGGTTGGGGGGAAAAGCTCTTTGTACTACTGCTGCAACTTTCTGTAAAATTTGAAATGATTCCATAAAAGAAAAAGGAAGCAAAGCTACTTTGGGGGAAACTTTCCTCAGCTATTATGGAATGAAGGTGTTTGCCCGTGGGAAGGAGACAGGGCACTTTCGAGGAGACCCACAGAAAGGCTTTCCTTTCCCCTCCCAGGCAGGCAGGCAGGCGTTGGGGGTGCTTCCCAGGTTTCTCCCACCTTGGGCAGCGCCAGCAGCTGCAGGTATGTCAGGAAAAGGCCTGGGGCTCACTGCAGAGACCTAGGTTTGAGGCCAGCCTTCGCCTGCACACCTGCAGCAATGCCAAGCTCACCACGTGTGTGGTAAGCTGACTGTCATCATTAGCAAGTTCTTCCTCTTGTAACCGACAGCTCAGGTCTGAGGGAGGCTGATCTGCACCCTAGAAGGACTGGGTCCCTTCTGACTGAAGCATCAGGTCAGTTTTACTGGCAAGTGTTGCGATTCCTTTAGCCTCCCAATGTGGGGTTTGCAGTGATGGCGCCCCCTTGTGTCCAAGAAAAGAGGTGCAGTTGCCTTAAGCCAAGATCCTTCCAGCGGGGGAGAGAGGCATGATACCTCCCCACCGTCCCCACCCTAAATTTACTCCTCCTTGGACCAGCCAGCCCACTTACTCCCATTCCTTTAGGCTTTAATTCTTTATTTTGTTTGTTCATTCAAGCAATCACTGCTCTCCACGTGGCTGTGCCTTACCCAGGAAGTACAAACATGGGTCATTCCCCGGACTTAACATCAAAGAGCTCTCAGTATGATAAAGGGACTGATTACTACACCACATCAGGACCTGTGCCCTGCTAAAGCTAAGTGCAAGGGACTCTGGGAGCACCCAAAACAATCTGGGAAGTCTTCCAGGATTCAGTCTTTCCACAAGTCATCTCCTTTCTGCCCCCTGCTGTCACCAGCCGGGAGCTCTCCAAAGCCCATACCCTCTTCTCAGGGGCTTCTGGCTCTGTCTAGGCCTGGCTGACAGAGGGCCACTCTCCCGGGGTCCTACACCTGGCCACAGAGGCATCACAGCTCAGCGAGTCCCTCCAGGCAGCCCTGAGGCATAACTTCCCCTGCTGGTTATAGTACTGATGACAACAACAATGGTATTGATATTAATAATGGCAGCTACCATTTAGTGGGTCTTAGTTTGTTTCAGGAGCCATGCTCAGAGCTGTACAATATTATGTCATGTAATTCTCACCACCACCGCTGAGATTATTCCCATTTTACAGATGAGGAAACTAAGGCTCAGTGAAGTTAAGGAGGGAATCTCGCTGATCACCTTCCAGTCACTGAGTCTGAAGCTCCACGTGGTCTGCACTCATTTTCCCCATTTTCTCCCTGCTGTTCCATCCCCGGAAGGTACCCACTTATCTCAAAGATAAGCTCTGATCCCATCACCTTGCATATTCTGGGGGCCTGACTCCCTAGTACTTTGTAAGCTAAACTATTATTGGACATCTCCTCCCATCTCAGAGGAGACCGGGGTGAACCACAAGCTGGCAACAGCAGGGCTGGGACGTGTGCTGGGATCAAGGACATTTACATTTCTCCGTGTCCCCCGTGTCCATCCTCCTTGGTGGAGGCTCAAGCAATATCTGTTGTTTTAAGGAAACTGCCTCTTGTTTTAACACCTGATATTGGGCCAAAGCCATCAGAACTTTTATTTCCAATGCCCAAGCTGATTTTGGTTTTGATATCTGGCTGGACTCCTCCTGTGATACCAGGAGGTATGGAGCTGGCCATCACGGGGCAGCGGTGGACATTTCCTAGGGCCCGGCCTGTGCCGGGCTTGGTTACATTCATTACATCGGCAATTCCTCACCACGGCCCTTCGTGGAGGAGTGGGGTCTCAGAGGTGAGAACCGTGGTGCCCTGGACATGCTTGGGTCCGCTCTCCAGGCTCTGCCCTTCTTCCTGCTCCTCTAACACACCATGCTCATCCCTGTGCACGGGCTCTGCCCTCTGTTCGTCTCCCAGAACCTTCTCCTGACCGGCTCCTGCTCGTCATTCAGGTCTCAGCTCAATGTCACCTGCTCTGACCACCCTGCCTGTCCCATGTCACCCTCTGCCCCACCTCCCTGTTCAGCCTTCTTTGTGGCACCGACCATGTGCTGAAATCCTCGTGCGTTCCCGCTTGCTTGCTCACCGACTTTATCTCCTGCAGACACGTGAGCTCCACGAGGGCAGGAACTCTGTCATCTGCACGCCCAGGGTCCAGAACAGGGCCTGGCACATCACAGGTTCTCAGGAAATATTTGCTGGGTGAATCGAATTGCTTGCGATCCCTTTCCACCTGACCTCTGATGACTCTTCCACAGCCCCCCCTTCATGCCTCTCTCTGCTGCCACTCTAGCCAAGACCCTAATCATTGGTGATGCTACCTGTAGCCACTCAGGTGTTCAGGCCGCCCTGGAGAGTTGTCTTTCGGACCACACTTCCGTTCACACCCCTCCCCTCTTCAAAACATTATTATCATTAGGACTCTTATTTGGTGAAGACTGAACCCATCACATTGTTGGATTAAAAATCCCCCCTGTGTCCCAAGGTTTTTATGATTTTGTTTCATAGATGGGGACACAGAAGCTCAGAGAGGTTAGTGACTTGACCAAGCTCACACAGCTACTAAGTGGCAACACTGGGATTTAAACCCTGGACAGTGTGATTCTCAAGGCCCCCACTCTAGGCCACTGTGTCCTTCTACAGAGCTCAGCCCTAGCTACCATCAAACTGAAGCATGCATCAGAACCCCTGGAGGCCTCATTAAAGCACAGATGCCTGGGCCCCAGGCCCCGAGCGTGCGATTCAGAAGGTCTGGGGCACTGCCTGAGACTCTGCATTTGCTAACACATGCCCAGGTGAGGTTGCTGCTGTGGGCTCACGCTGTGAGAACTACCGACCTAGAAATATGGTATCTGTGGTTTCAGGAGGTTCGTGGGGCTCCTGTAGCCTGTCACGCACTTCAGGCAGTGGGAGGGCCCGTGGACCACACCTGACTCTCAGTTCCTGCTCCCTTTGCAAATCTGACTCTTCCTTAATAAAGTTAATTATCCGACCTTGAAACATACCATAGCTGACACTCCATGGAAAGGCTTCTGCTTGTCTAGTGACGCAATGATAAATATAGGGTCCGGAGCAATTTTTCTCAGAGGTTTCGTGTCAGTATTTTAACAATCGTGAGCACAGCCTTGGGAGCCAATTACAGAACTAAGACAGTTTTTTTTTTCCTAAAACTACTTGGTTTCCAACTCCTAAAACTTGTGGACATCTTATACTGATGGGTCCAGAAGGTTTTGACATAGTTTCCCCCAAGTGTGAGTGGTGCATAGAATTTGAAATCTTGTTCCAGTAAAGCAGATGCACTGGTGCTTCACTCCTCCTCCTCCTCCCCCTCCTCCTGTTCCTGTTCTCCCTCTTTCTCCTCTTCTTCTTCCTCCTTCCCCAACTCCTCCCTCCTCCTCCTCCTAAAACTCCCTCCGCCTCCTCCTCCTTCCCCCTCCTCCTCCTCCCTCCTCCTCTTCCCTCCTCCTCCTCCTCCTTCCTCCTCCTCCTCCTCCCTCCTCCTCCACCTCCCTCCTCCTCCCTCCTGCCCTCCTCCCTCCTCCTCCCCGTTCTTCCTCCTCCTCCACCTCCCTCCTCCTCCCTCCTCCTCCTCCCTCCTCCTCTTCCCTCCTCCTCCTCCTTCCGCCTCCTCCACCTCCCTCCTCCTCCCTCCTGCCCTCCTCCCTCCTCCTCCCCGTTCTTCCTCCTCCTCCACCTCCCTCCTCCTCCCTCCTCCTCCTCCCTCTTCCTCCTCCCTCCTCCTCTTCCCTCCTCCTCCTCCTTCCGCCTCCTCCACCTCCCTCCTCCTCCCTCCTGCCCTCCTCCCTCCTCCTCCCCCTGTTCTTCCTCCTCCTCCACCTCCCTCCTCCTCTTCCTCTCCTCTTTCACCAACTTCCTCACTGAAGCGAGTCAGCCTAGGATCCAAATCCACAGTTGGAGCCCTGCCTGCTGCCAGCCTTCCTCCTCACCCTGCCGTGTGGCCAGCAGCTGGGACCCTGCACTGTCTGGCTGGCCGCAGGGGTGGGGGGCCTGGGGGGCCGGGACCCTCGGGAGCTTGCCTGTCTTCCCCTCCCCACCTGGCAGAGGCCCGTGTCCTCCCAGGCCATCACAGTGATGGGGTGGAGTGGTCGCTGACCCAGCACAGACCAGTAACAGGCACTGGGTCCTCAACACTGCCACCCTCCGCTGGCACCCACCATACCTGGAATAAAACAAGACTGCCTCTCAGGCCAGCCCCTGCCACCCTCGCTGACCCCACCTCCCCTGTGCTCCCCCTCACTCCGTCTGCTCAGCCACGCGGGTCTCCTCGCGGCCCCCAAGTGCACCAGGCAAGGCCCAGCCCAGGGCCGCTGCACGGCCGCTCCCTCCTCCCCAGAGAGCTGCACGGCTAGTTCCTCAAGTGATTCAGGTCTCTGCTCAAAGGCCACCTTCCCGGACACCTCCACCAAGGCAGCCCCTCCCAGCCCTCTCCCCACACCCTGCTATCCTCTCCCACAGCACTAGTCATCACCCGCAGCGCTGTACTTGCTGTGTGTCCATTATTGTACGCCTCTCTCACCAGAGGGCAAGGAGCACAGAGGCACCAGGACCAGGCTTGGGCTTTGCTCGCCACTGTACTCCCAGTGCTGGATTCACAGGAGATGCTCAGTAAATCGTGAATGAATGAATGAATGAATGCTACCACCAGTGGAGGAGGCCATGAGTACTAGCTGGATGATTTTACACCTATCCTCCCACCCATGCTGCAAAGTGGGAATTACTGGCCCTTTTTTAAAGTAATGATGGCTCAGCTAAGTGAGGAGACTGAGTTACACAGGGTCACACAGCAGTAAGGGGACCTGGGCCAAGAATCTGAGTCTGTGTGACTCCAGGCCCGTGGATGGGCGGTCGGCTGGATGTAGGTGAGGAAAGATCCCAGGAAGAACCAGTCCTGTGGTGACAGAGGGCAGGTAGGAGGTCAGAACTTGGGGTCAGGCAGCATGGGCTGGCTGTTGCATGGGGTCTGGGGGTGCCTCTAGAGGGAGACTGAGGGCCGAGGCAGGGCCCTAGGTGGACCTCAGGACAGGACTTGAAGCAAACGCTTAGTCCCCCAGAATGGGGAGGGGGCTTGTAGAGACTGTCTGGGGGCTAGGGCTGATCAGGGTGGGCTGGCCCCAAACCTTTTCAAGCCCCACACACATGATTTATGGAGCTGGGATGCTGACATGACCCTGCCCTGGTGGGATGGGTTTGGGCAGGACCAGCGCGAGAGATGGGGTGTCAAGAGATGGATGTCAAGAGATGGGGTGTCAGCAGAGGCCAGGGCTGGGGTCACAGACCCTGCTAGTGGATGGTCAGCTCCTGGAATTGCCAAGGGGTCCCAACGGAGAGGACGGGAATTAGCACCGAGAGGAAACAGCGCTGGGTCTGCCAGGATGAGACAGGGACATCTCCCTGGGAGGCAGAGAGGATAGACCAAGATGAAGCAGCTCAGAATGACCTGATTGGGACTTGGGATTTGTCCCAGATTCAAGCCTAGGAAACTGTGGGCAGAAGTAGCAGGGCCCACAACAGCAGCCTGGCCGGGGTGGAAGGCTGCCAGCCTCTCCTGAACCTGCTCCTGCATATACACAGCTGCCTCAGTTTCCTCATCTGTGGGATGGGACAGTGATCCAGCCTTGAAGGTGGGGGGGGGGGTGCCCTAGGACATACTAGAAGTGCCATCACGGTTCCTGACCCACAGCAGGTGCTCAAACCACGGTGGTCCCACAGCTTCCCTCGGGACCCTTGGGAGGAGAGCATCCACTTCCCTCCAAGAAGCCCCTGTGGCTCCCTTCTGGGAACTCCCATTCCGAAAGCAGAACAGAAGTGGGGCTCAGGTGTCAGCTCCAGGTCTGTGCTTGAGACTCAAAGTGAATAAGGTGTGATCCTGCCTCATAAGTCCCATGCCTGGTGGAAGGGGCATTTGGGCAAATAAATGATGACATTGAGTCCCTTTGAATATATTCAAGATATGCAAATCCCGCCCCTCGGCCATGGATTCAGTCCTTGACCACCTTCAGTCACTCGGAGCCAAGGCCACCGAACAAGGGGCGTGACCCAGTTGAGAAACTCTGACAGCTGTGGGCGCAAGCTCTGGAACCAGACCTAACTTCCTCCCCTGTCTGGGAAAGCACCCTGACTTCTCTGGGCCTCAGTCTCTTCTGCTGTGACGTGTGTACCCTCCTGGACCATGTGGCTGGTGGCGAGGAGGAGGTGAGATTAAACCCATGAGCCCCGTGCCTGTTCGGCGGTCAGGGCTGTTATGGTTCCCAGACTTTCTTAGGAAGTGAGAGGCGTGAGCCCCCCGGTGGGCACAGAGGTGGGGGAAGACAGGGGAGTGCATGAGCACAGGATGAGGAGGGGCGGTGTAACGCCAGCAGAGCCTCCTCCACTGCAGGGACACTGTGGGGACACTGGTGTCCATAAAAGCAGGACAAGCCTGCCACCCAGTGCTGCTAGGTGCCACCACAGCAGCTGGGCCGAGCAGCCACCTCTCCTGGCTCCACCGTGTGTCCCCCAGCCCGGGCCTGGACCTGGGAACCACAGTGGCCTTTAGGTCTCTGATGACCCAAGGCTGCCACTCTCCCCTCCTCACCTGACAAATCATTCTCACACCTGACTCTTCAATCAACTCACAAGTCAACAGGGGGGCTTGAGACTCCAGGTGGGAAGCCCAGAAGGTGCCAAGAAGGTCCCATGTGGCCGGAGTGACTCACAGGAGGAAATAACTGAGGACCCAGAGCGGCCACGGGCAGAGGACTCGACGGAATATCAGGCACCCGTTAAAAATGATGATTGTGAGGACTGGGGGCTTACGGGCAAGGCGTCAGTGATGCTCCGTCAGAAAGGCAAAGAGCCTGAGAACGACTTTCTGCTGGGTCCATCCTTGCTGTTCATAGGCATTTGGATTAGGTGGAAGAATGGTTCACGAATTCCCCTTTTATACTTATACTATTATATTATATATAGTTATATACACATATACAAAATATACATATATTTCACTATTATGTTCCTATATAATTATATATTCTATATTTTATATTACTTATTTAATTTAAACTTTTTAATTTTTATTATTATTTTATTATTACTACTACATTGCCCAGCACTGTCCTAGGACTTTGAGACACGTTACCTCACTAATCCTCACGCTGCCCTGTGACCTAGGAACCATCATTTCCCCCACTTTACAGATGAGAAAACTGAGGCACAGAGAGGTGAAGTAATTGGTCCAGGGTCATAGAGCCAGGATGAGTCAGAGCCAGGATTTGAACCCTGGTCCTGGCCCCAGCGCCTGGGCTTCTAAGCCACGATGCCATAGAGGCTTCATGGTCTTACAAGCTTCTTCAGGTCATCAATACAAATACTGGAGGAAAAGATACTTTCTTGAAAAAAAAATTTTTTTAAAGGTCTACCAAGAAATAGTCTCATACATCTCTTCAGTCATCCTTTATAAATAGTTTCATATTTTTAAAAGAGAGAGAGAGGGGGGAAAAAAAGAGGGAAATCTCCACCACTGACAGGGCTGGTCCACGGATTTGTGGAGCAAATGCTGACTTCTGAACCTCTGCTCTCTGTCCTCTTTCTCTCCCTTGTTAGGATCCTGTCCCCATCTTCAGCCTCTCCTCTTCCTAGTTTTTAAACACTTGTTCTCAGGAAAAGTCCTGATCAATGGATCAAAAAAGAGTGATAGCAAGTAAGGCTTTAAAGGTGGAATTTCAGGCAGAAGGAGGGAGGCAAGGGAGAGGAAGGGAACCCTGGGGTTTATTGAGCACAGACACGGTTCCAGATATGTTCTCATATTCTCTTATGTGAACCCTGCTGCCAACCTATGGAATGGGCACTACCCCCATTTAAAAGATGAAGAGACTGAGGCTCCCATGGGAGCGGGGACTTGTCTGACGCCACCCAGCTAGAAAGTGGTAGAACCAAAACTCACACCCAGTCTCCTCGACTTCTTGTGTGGAGTTCAATGTGTGTTCTCTGAGCTCCTGGAGTGAGACCAGCACATGCTGGGAGCTGGGGCGGGGGAAGTGGGCAGATGAACGTGACCCAGCTCCTGGCCTCCAGAAGCTTGGGCTGCACTGGAACCTCATGTCCAGTGAGGCTTGTGTGTCCAGACTCCTGGTTCAGGCTGGGCCAGTCCTGGCTTTCAGACTGTTGGAATATTACACACCCAGCAAAAGGATTCTTAAGAAGACAATGCTCTCCACTTGGACGCTAAAAAAATTAACAAAGGAAGGAGTGAGCATATGTCAAAAAAAAAAAAAAGGGGTGAGATTCAGTGTTTTAAGTGACTCCGTCCTGGTTAGCTGTGTGACCTTGGGCAAGTTACTTAATCTCTCTGGGCTAAGTTTCCTCATCTGTGAAACGGGCTGATGCCTTGGCTCAGGCTACTCCAGAAGGCTGGGAAATAACCTAACAGGTATGTAAGCAATCTGTAAACTGAAAAGCATTTCACTACACAGATGATATTACACTTTTCATAAAGAATTGTTGATTGCTTTCTGAATTTCTCCTGTAAGTGAAGCTGGTGCTAAGGGCTTGATCATTGGACTATGAGAATCTGAGAGTGGGCTGGATCTCGGTAACACTCATAGGGGCTCAGAAACAGGGAAGGAGTGTTAATCCTCCCCCACACCTGCTCCCCAGCTCCCATTATCAAAATGCTGATAACCTCTCCTTGATATGCTCCCCAATGCAGCAGGCATATCCTCCCATTTTGTAGTCAGCTAAGGTTGACTTGCCCAGTATCTCTCAGCCTGTAAGCATCAGAGTCCAGACACACCAGATTCTCTGCCTCTTTCTACACCTCCCCCTTGCTCTCCACCCCCGCCGCCCCCATCCTTCACAAGGATGAAGACAAGAAGCGAGGCTGGCGTGAAAAGACAGCCCAGCGGCTTAGGACCAAGATCCCAACGAGCAAAGACCTCGTTTATAAAACCAAAGAAAGTCCTGAGGAAAGTTAATTGGAACGAACGAAATCCCAAAGAATTTAGCACTCAATTTGAGAGACTATTTTTGGCTGAACCAAGATGAAAAGACAAAAGTAAGTGCACCAAAATTGAAGAGAAACTAATTTGGAAGACATAATAGGGAGCAAACTTCTCAAATTTCCTCAGAGCCCGGGAGACATGATTATTCAGGAAATAATTAGATGCTATCCTGGGGGTAATGAAAGCTAAAAATGAAGAGGAAAGAAATTGAAAACTGCCAGAAAGGTCATGGGCTGCTCTCAATATTTTTTTCCTTTACAGATTTGAAGATGCAAGAACTAATCTGCAAAAGAACAACAGAGCAGTACAAACTACTCAGAGAGGAAATCGAGTTGGGAGAATCTAAACATCTCGCCCATCTGTTGGGGATGACCCTGCTGGGAAATGCAGAGCCAGGTGTGTCCTGAGCCTTAAAGGGTGGCAGTCCCTTCTGAAGGTGGCTGGAGGTGCACAGAAGCATGACACTGCCCCAAAGCTGAACTGCCCCCTGGCCTGAGGGGTCAGCACACTTATTTTGTAAAGAGCCAGATAGTACATATCTTCAGCTTCGAGGGCCCAAGAGTCTCTGTTGCAACTACTCAATTCTGCTGGTGTAGCATATGGTGAAGGCAATAACAGTATGTCAATAAGTGGGTGCGGCCATGTTCCAATAAAACTTTATTTATAAACACAGGCAGCAGGCTGGATTTGGTTTTCGGGTAACAATCTATTCCATCCCACCTGAATTACCACACCTGGTCTTCCTATGTGCAGTCTAATCCTGCTTCTATCCACACAAAAACACTGGATATTAGAACATGCTTTCTAAAACCTAACTAATAGTAATAATAATGATGATGATAAGAAGATAGCTGCTAGCATAGAAACACCGAGTATTTAGTATATACTAGTCATGGTTCTTAGCACTTAAATAACACCTACTATCTTCACAACCTTTATAAGGAAGGTACAATTTTACAGATGGGGCACTGATGCCCAGAGAGGTGAAGTAATTTTCCCAAGGTCACACAGCTGATGAGCATCAGAGGCAACATCTGAACTCAGACAGCCTGACTTTAGAGTCCATGCTCTTAGCCACTATAATTTACTGCCTCTAATATGTTTGACTCCAGATTCTTCAGGAGCTTCCCACAGCCTACAAGATTAAGTCCAAATTCCTTAGCTCAGCACACAATGGCATCTGTGACTTGGTACATCTCACCTCTCCAGCCTCATCTTTCTCCAAGCCTCACCCCTGCCCCATGCATAGGAACCGCTTGAAGAGCCCTATATTCCCATTCATCCCTTATATTCCCTCTATATTCCCTATATTCCCTTCATTCATGCTGTTCCCTCTGCCTGGGATTCTCTTCTCCTGCACTAACACCTATTCTACCTTGCAAACTCAGCACAAGTGTGACCTCTACACAGGTGTCTATTCCAGGTTGATCAAGTCACTTCCTCCCTTTGGGTCCTAGTTTCAATGCCTGTAATTGGTGGAAGGTAGTAGAATGGCTGATTCCCCCCAATAGCCACTAACACTTTAGGATAAATTAGCCTATCTGATTAGCTTAGTTTCCTAGGAGCATCTTAAAGGAATGCAATACAGAAGAAATAAATTCAGGTGTAGGGGAGAAAAAGATTGTATGTCATATGACTCAATTTATGTTGAAAGCTTTGATTCTACCAAAGTCTGAAGTGCAGCTCTGCTTGGCTGGGAGGCTGATGACTTGTCTCTCCAGCCCATATTCTTCCAGGGAACTGAGCTCTGTCACACTGGGCTCTGAGCTCTTTACCTACTTAAGGGGAGCAACTGCTTCACTAGAATCCAGATTCCTTAACTCTAAGAATAGTGCAATTTTCCCAACCCCATACTGCATAAAGAACTGCACTTGTCAGGCTAGGCAGCTTGATTAAAACATCCGTTCACAACACCAACTCCTTCTGCTCTAATTCCAATCCTCCGAGGAAACTCTGACCTATAAATTGGTTTTCATCCATTCAAATCTGATTCAAATTATTCCCCAACGCACTATTCAAAACTTCTTTTTATTCTTTCACCCATTCCTTCATTTCAAAGTAACTTTGAACTAGGAGTTTTAACTCTGATTCATTCTAGCATATTATCTTTTCATCCCTCTATCCATCTACCCTTCTTTCCATCTCTTCTTCCACCCATCCGATCTCCCATCCATTCTCCATCCATCTATCCTCTCTTCCATCCATTCTTCCATTCATCCTTCCATCCATCTTTCCATCCAACCTTCCTTCCATCCCTTTCATCCATTAATTCACTCAAAATTGGTTGGGTGCCACTGTAAGCCATGCCCATTACTGGGGGCTCAGTAGTCAGTGCTGAACCCAGCAGGGAAGCACTTAACCTCCTGGAGCTTACAATAGAATAGGGATGACAGACAGGAACAAATACTTGTCCTCCTTCTGCCTGAGCATCTCCCCTCCCCTGCCATTATTTACAGGAAGTGATGGGTCCTGTTTCCTGGGGTACCCAAGGTCCTGCCCTGCCCAACCTCACTTTCCCTTACCTCCTCCCCTACATGTCTCTGTGCCTCAATGGTCTGCATCTGCTCCATCCCCAGGGATAAGACCACTGCACTTCCCTTTCTAGGCAAATTCCTCATGCCCCTCACTTCAGTCCTCTTCATCTCATTCTTTCCTGCCCTCTGCAGCCCCTTGCCTTACTATTAATTACCCCAGTAATTACCACCCACATTACTGTCTATTTGATGTTCATATCCAACAACTACCTCTCTGGTCTGAGCCACTGAGACTCTGATCTGGACCACTGCAGTAGTCTCCTCACTCATCTCTCTTGCTGCCCTGCAGTCTTTCTCAACACAATATCCAAGGTTCTCCACATAAAATGCCAATCAGATACTAACATTTCTCTGCTCCAAACCCTTTAGTGGAGCCCATTTCACTCAGAAGCTGAAGTCCTTACACGGTCGACCCAGCCCCACATGATCTCTGATCTCTGACTCTCCTGCTGCCCTCCCCACATCACTCCATGCCAACCATACGTCACCGTTTCTCAAGCACACACCTACCCCAGGGCCTTTGCACTTGCTCCTGCTGCCCTCCCCCCATCACTCCACCCCAACCATACTTCGCTGTTTCTCAAATACACACCTACCCCAGGGCCTTTGCACTTGGAATTCCCTCCACCTAGAGCCCTCTCCTTCCAGATCTCCCATGGCTCACTCTCTCCCTTCATTTGAGACTTACTTAAATATCCCTCATCAGCAAGGCTTTCTCCGACCACCACCAAAGAATAGCATCCCACCGGTTATCACTCCCTATCTCATCTCCCTGCCTTATTTTCTCTCATGACATTTTCTACCACTGTGCACATAATATATTTTTTATCTCTTTGTTGCTGTCTTCCCCCATGAGGATGCAAACCCCTGAAAGCAGGGGATTTTTCTGGTTTTGTTCACTGCTGTACCTGCAGCATCTCTCACAGTGCCTGACACAAAGTAGGGGCTCGATACCTCTATGGAATGAATGAATGCAGGAATGAATAAATGCCCCCCTCTCTAGTCAGTCTCTCCCCTCAGCCTGGAAACACATCCAAGCGTCTACTTTTAAAACAAATGAAACAAAACAAAAATCTCCCCTTACCTATTTAGCTTACCATCTTTGTTTTTCCTTTCATCACCACCCAGATGCAGAACTCTTTTTTCCATAATTGCTATCAATGTGCACGTACAGTTTGGAGTTTCCCTTTCTCAACTCACCATTCCCTGCATATGCTGACGAATGTTCTAGATTCCAGGTGGCTTGGGGCAGGGCTTCCCATGTTTCCCCAACTCTGGATGCACCTCCCAGCTTTTGCCACATCCTTGCACTCCCTTTACACTCTTCAATTCATTACCTTTCTTTAAACAACTCATCTATTTAAGTTATTTAAAAAGACATCTTATAATGCTACCAGAAATAGGAAATCAGTGTGACTCTCCATAATTACAATGCAACTGTAAAAATGAAATAAAAACAAAAACAAAGTGATTAAATTCTAGATGCAGGTTGTCACCTGCTGGGGGCTCTGGGCTGCAAAGTCCCTCACCTCCTTTGCTCTTTGTGGAAAGAGAGTTCAGGGAGTGTCAGAGACACGTCAGCGACCTGTGGCCGTCACATGGTGACTACTGTTAACAGTGCTGCATTGTATCCTTGAAGTTTGCTAAGAGAGTAGATCTTAAGCAATGTGTTAATTACTTTGTAGTAATCATTTCACAATGCGTACGTATATCAACTCAAAGTGCTGCACACTTTAAATATACACAATTTTATTTGTCAATTATGCCTCAATAAAGCTGGGAGAAAAAAAGGACCCGGGAGTTCCTTCTAGTTTCTTCTAGGTTCTCCCCACCTTCTAGTGGAGTCATCAGGACTGGAGGACCCTGGAGATGTACTGACATTCTCAGCGTCACTCAACGGCATTTAATGTCCCTGAATTCATGGCACTTAATGTCCTGCCTGCCTTCCCCCTCCCCCAATTCAAACTCATTTTCTGAGCGAGGCGTAAGCCTCCCTTTGGAAGATTCTAGAATGGTGGAAAAGGAGCTGGGCTGTGAGCCACCCCGAGGCCAGTCCTTGCCCCGTTCCAGCCCTGCACACAATCTCAGAGAACGCACTTCTGCTCTCTGGAACTCGGTTTCCTCACCGCTGAGAGCAGCGGCTGATACGGAGGATTTTTGACATTTATAATCCATTGAGACCTTATGTCTATCATTTTAGTGATAAATTTAATATGCCACTAAATTAATACATCACAACTCACTTAACCCCACTATGGAACATTCATATAGTTTTTGGCCTTTCACAGTTCTAATTCCCACTGCTATAAATATGTTTTTCCCCTCATAACAGCATTTTCTCCTATTTCTGAATTATTTCACAGGATAAATGTCCAGAATTGGTATTCCTGGAACAAAGCATGTGGGTCTAATCCTCCTTGGCCAACGGCCCTCCCACAGGCTCAGACCACTTCACAACCACACACATAGTGCCAGGGAGTGGCTATAGGAAAGGGCCATAAATGTTAGCAGCAAGAATATCTGGAACCCTCTTGAGACATCTCAGACAGGTGGGGGCTTTAGGAAGATGTGAATTTAAGGGGAAAAGCTGGTCCACCTTCAGGCAAATCTTTGATGTGGCTCAAAGCCAACCCCTTGAAAGCCCCAGGGGCCTCAAACCCTCTCCTTCTTTACCCAAATCTTGGTTCCTCCTTCTCCCCAATTCTCTGACGCCTGAAACGAGCAAAAGATTTTGGAGAAAGAAACATTACCCCCTTGCTTTTCCTCCTGTGGACCTGTCACGTCACTTCCTTTCCGCTAATGAGGAGGCCTACAGCCCTGGTGCCTCTCACACCCACCAGGATGAGAATCTGAAACTGCACCCGAAACTGGCACCCTTTGAGATCACTATGGGTGTTTGGGAGTATCTTATTCTTCGTTCTGAAGAAGGAGGTATGTTTTTTCTACATGATTTCTCAGCTTCACCCAGGAGCATATCATACTATGTCCCCCAAGAGGGACATGTGTCAGCTCCCTGTGGGCAGGGGTTTGTATCTGTCTTGTCCACCAGCGCATTTCCTGCATCTACACCAGTGCTGGGCACAGAGCAGGGGTTCGGCACATATTTGTGTTGAATGGGTGTTGCCCCCAAGTTCCTCCACTTTGGTTTGCGTCTGGTGTAGGAAGTGGGGTAAGGCCATTACAAATCATAGCTTTCAGCCCCAAAGGGCAAGACAATGTTCTAACAACATGACAGCTTAAGGAGAAATATGGTTTTTCTAGTCTGGAGAACTTCAGGATTATTCAAGTTCAAATCCAGACTGTAAATAAAGTGAAGTCATTGAGAATTTTTTTTTTTTCCACACTGCACCACATGTAGGATCTTAGTTCCCCAACCAGGGATTGAACCCGTGCCCCCTGCAGTGGAAGCATGGAGTCCTAACCACTGGACTGCCAGGGAAGTCCTGAGAATCAGTTTTTAAGAAGATGATTAGAAGTGTTTCTTTCTCTCCTTTGAGAAAGGGGACACTCATTCCGAGGAGAGAGGGGAAAGGAAGAGAAAGTGAGAGGGGGGGGAAAAGAGAGAGAAAGGTGAAAGGGAGAAGAGACAGATAAGAGAGGAGAATATGTGACTTGATGAACAAATGCAATCTAAGAAAAAGAAGTAAAAAAGTTTCAGACCCATGTTGAAAACATTTGTTCAATAACTCAGTTTAAAACACTGGCAGGGAAAGGTAAAACCAGGTTTTAAAAATCGTTTTAAAGTTGATTAATATTAGGTTTCTGAATGTGTTCCAGGGTGATGTGCCAGAGCTGCCCCTGTGCCCTGGGTCCTGCCATCAGGAACCTGGGCGAAGCAGCCAGCCTCCAGGACAGGGAACCAAAACCAGGGCCAGGTCAGGACCCTGGAGAGCGCTGAGCCGGCAGGAGGCTGGGAGGCGCTCAGCTTGCCCAGCAAATCTGGCCAGGCGGGGAGAAGTCTCCTTCCCCCAAACCCCTTCTGAGGATTAAGGACTGGAGATTTCCCCTCCTGGCTGAGGCCTTGTGCTAACCAGGGATGCAGAGACTGAAAAATGGAACCTCGGAGCTGAAAGTGGTTGTCACGGGTCTCCCTCTGAGAGTCTAACCTCGGATCCAACTACATCACCGATCACCCCACCTCATTGCCGACTTCTGGGTCCTGTGTGTACTTGATTCTAGACGCCACTGGTCCCCTACTCTGCCCATGTTATAGGTGAGAAAACCGAGCCCCAGAGAAATGAAAATGAACCACCCCAAGCCATCCTGAGATGATGTCTCACATTCCAAAGGGGAAGCAGATGTGCAAAAAAGATTTGGGGGGCTGCTGCACTATGACTATTCCTCAGAGGGCCGCACTGGATCCTTCGGGGTTCCTGCAGGTACCCCTATCCAATAGCCCCAGACCAGCGGTGCACAAAGACTCTAGGCTCCAAAGTTCTTCGTATTTCTCTTTATCTTGCTTTCCCTCTTTTCCCATCAGAAAGCCTACAATGGAGAAGCTACTTAAAAACCAACAAATGGTTTACTTTCTATGAGTCAGAGTCATTGTGCCTGTCCTGACTCCTTGCCGGCTGGACAACTTATGAGCTCCCACGTTGCCAAATTTTCTTTGGTTCTGGTCTGGATAAAGCTTAGTCCCTTCTGGGGCTCATCCCTGTGTAGCTAGTCAGCGGCGAGTGCAGGAGAAGCTGTGAGGCCCTGGAGACTACAGCAACGCCAGAGAGCTGGATCCTGATGCCAGCTCTCTGAAGCGAGAATCACAATATGGCTTGCAGAGAGAAAATGCTCAAGGTCAAGAGCAAGTACACAGTTCTGTGACCCAGAGCTGGGGACAGGGACTGCTTCAGAGCCTGGAAGAGAGAATCACGTCTCAAAGCAAAGCCATCACTACTCATCTTCGGGGGCCTGTGGGATGCTTTTGAGTGTCTGGCCCTGGGTCTTATCCCGAGTGTATGTTATGAGAGGCGTAAAAATGTAGTCTCCTGTCCCCAAGCATCCCCTCATCTAGGCATGATGAAGTTAGAAATTCCACCCTTGCAGATGACAGTCTTTCTTTGGGGTTGGGTATTGTTCTTCTCTTCGTGCTCATTCAGAATGCAGCTAGCACCTCAAAGGTGAAAGACTTCCAAGGTTGCTCTCTAGCCTTGGGTAGTGGGGTAGTGCACTAGTCAGGATTCTCCAGAGAAACAGAACCAATAGGATAGATAGATAGATAGATAGATAGACAGATATCCTAGATTTTATATATATATATATATATATATATATATATACATACACATATATAATCTATCTATCTAACCACTCGCGGGGCTTTTAAAAACCCCAGGGCCGAGGCCACGCTCCCAACCACAACATTACATCAGAATCTCTGGGGATGGGGCCTAGGCCTCAGTAGTTCTGAAGCTCCCCAGGTGATACCAATGTATATACAAGGTTGAGAACCACAGCTCTCCTGGGAGAGCAGAGCAGAACCTTAACCACCTCTGTCTCCACTGAGTGGAGCCCAGGACCCGCCCACAGGATGCAGTATGTCAATGCCTGCTGCACTAGTGGCAGTTAGGCTGGGCTCCACAGCAAAGAAAACTCACAGCATCTAAGGCTTATTGCAGGAAAAAGACACGATAGGAACAGCATGACCTGACGTGCAGCATGATGACTATAGTTAACAGTAATGTATCGCACACTTGAAACTTGCCAAGAAGGTAGATCTCAAGTGTTCCCCCCCACACACAGAATAACTATGTGAGGCAAGGGGTATGTTAATTAGCTTGATTGTGGTAATCGTTTCATACTTCACAATCATTTCTCACAATGTTTTGTATACCAAAACATCATTGTGTACCTTAAATGTACCTTAAATGTACACAATTTTTATTTGTCAGTCATTCTTCCATAAAGCTGGGGAAAAAGGACAGTAGCAGCATTAAAGGAAGGATGTGTATCACAGCCAAAGGCTGTCTCACAGCAAGGGGGCCCAAGAGGCCAGGTGAGGCTTCCCGGTGTCACACGGACAAGGCACAGCCATATCAGATCAGGGACCACTGATGTCTACCCATGGGACATTAGAAGCAGGAGGCTCACGACGGGGTGTAGACCAGAGCTTCCCATGCCCCGCTGGCCGGGCAGGCATGCTCTTGCCAGGTAACCACGCTGACAGCAGAGTCCTCTGAGGGCCTCTCTGAGACCAGGTACACATCACTGACCCCATTATTAACCATAAACACTGTCGACAAGCTGGTGGCCTCGGACCCGTGGTCACAGATCAGTGTCCTTTATGCCTTGACCAGGGCTCAGTGCCAGGCAGGTACCCCTCTTACTTCAGCAAAACAGCCCAGGGCGACCCCAGCCCTGCTACAATCCCCCCACACCGTACCTGTAAGATAAGTCAGCCTGCTTTTCCTTAAACCTGGTGCTCCAAGTGTGGCCTGGACCCCACAGCATCGAGGTGACTGGGGAGCTTGTTAGAAATGTAGAAGCCCAGGCCCACCATGCCGCCCAGACCTACTGCAGGAGATCTGCGTTCCCATAAGACCCCCGGCGAGTCCTATGCTGAAGTCAAGGCTCACGGCCTGAAAGCTGACCACACTCACATCACCCTCTCCTCCCACCTTGCAGGCCGGCTCTGCACCCAGCACTAAGACCAGTCTGATCTGCCCCAGAAGAGGGAAGCAGCCCTCGTTGTGTCCCAGCCCTGAGCTCCCCACCCCAGGTCAGGCAGAGTGATGTCTCCAACGTGGGCAAGTCCACAGCCCGCTCCTCTTCCCCGGGACCATCATTACTGAAGGCCAGTGACCCTGTGCTGGTGTCCAGGGTCGTTTGGGCCCAGGGGACCGGAGGGCAATGCCATCACTGCCCTTCCTCCCCCTCCACCAACACGTGAATCCAGACAGGGTCAGGTTAGAGCTGCGGCTGGTGCAGCCTTGAACGGGAAATCAGTCTGCCCGATGGACTGTTACCACTCCTCCTCACAACGGCCACAGCTGATGTTGAACAGCCACCTTAGAACCATCCGACCACTAGCCAGTATTTATTTGGGCATTTACTATGTTCCAGGCTCTGTGTCGGGGGCTTTAGTCACATCAGCCCATTCACTGCACCAGGCTATACAGCATCGGTTATCCCCATTTTACAGAGGAGGAAACCGAGTATTAGGCCAGGTGTCTTGTCAAGGTTACCCAGCGCCACGACCCGGACTCAGGTATCTGATTGCAAAGACCCCACTCATAACTCTGACCTTACTCTTCTTTGAGAAATGACACCTCCAGTTGTGCTGGGGTTACAGGAGTGAACACAACACAGACAATCCCTGCCCATGTGGAAGCTGCAATGGGGAGGGAGGATGGGGGGTAATTTCTGAGCATGCACTGTACTTTGCTTACATTCACTCAGTTGTTTATATGACCACCCTAAAAGGTAAAGGACACTGTTATCCCCATTTGGCACACTGAGGCAGGGCTCAGAGAGGTTAAGTAACTTTCCCCAGGGTCACACAGCTGGGTCCAACAAGGCATGGAAGGGTCAGGTAAAGAGCCCACCTATGGTGCCTCGGTGACAGCTGACGGGCTCCAGGTGTGGATGTGAGTATTGGGGCTTTTCCAAACTGCCCTGACTCTTTGCCCCTTCCAGAGCTGGAGTCCTCTGAATCTTGCCAGAGGAAGGCTAGCATCCTCTTTGCCATATTCTGGAATTCCTAGAGGCAGTTTCCTTGTCCCTAGTTTGCTGTGTGGCTTTGATCTCTCTGAGCCATCATGCCGCCTACCTGGCAGGGTCAGTGTGATGATCATATCGGACAGACCATGGAAGAGCGTTAGGAAGTAGGGGTGCCAACACATGTCAGTTACTTCTCCCAAACATCAGGATGGCAGTGAGGTCATGGGAGATCCACACCCCCCACCGGGAGAACCATTAGCTGATAGGGGAACGTGCCAACAAGTGGCCCCAGGCCCAGAGATGCAGCCCCTCTGGACCCAGCGTTGGTTTTCCAGTGTCTGTGGCCCCCTGAGTACTGCCCAGTGGGGCTCAAGGGGCAGAGGCCCTTCCAACACTAGTGCAATATTCGCCTTGGCCACATGAGGGCAGCATGCACCCACGCAACGCACAGCTCCTGGCACAGCAATTCTGGGGCAAGGGGCTCTTACTGCTGCTGCCGCGGGAAGTGGGTGCTGAGCTCATGCACAGAAAGTGGGGAGAGCCCTCCCCACTGTGCCGACCCACTCTACTCTGCCCAGTGTTCCTCTTCCCTACCCTCTGCTTCACAGATACCACCAAGTCCTCTCTGTAATGTAAGTGCTTAGTTTAAGGTTTAAAGACACAAGCTAAATATTCTCCTATCACTTTCCATTCAGCCATTTTTTACTGAAAACCTGCTTCATGCCATCATTCTAGGTGCCGGGGACTCAGCGGTCACAACCCCGACAAAGATCCCTGTTCTCACTGAGCTCATAGTCTAGTGCAAGTTATTAGCTGCCTCCCCCCACATATTTTATTACGAAAAATTCCAAACATGCAGAAAAGTTGAAAAAATTGTACAGTGAACACCCACAGACCCAACACCTTTATCACATATCTATCCACTTATTTCTTCCTCTATTCATCTATCCAACTTTTTTTGTGCATTTCAAAATAAGTTGTAAATCTCTCTCTGCTCTAAAGCATGACTAGAGTTCATGCTCTTTTAAAGGTAAAATTAATACATAGTAAAAGGCACAGATCTTAAATGAACCGATGCATGAGTTGCAAAAAGTACACACTTGTGTACCCAAATCTAATCAAGGCATAAACCATTATTTGCTGCCTTTTATTCGTTCTGTAGCTCTGGGCTGCTTATTTAATAACCTTTCTGGTTTAGTTTCCTCAGGTTTTTTTTTTTTTAAAGAATAAACTTGTCAAGAGCATGAAATGAAATGATATACAAGAGTCCCTGGACCATGATAAACACGTGGTTACACAGGCATCCTGTCTGGCATGGAATTCACTATCTTCTAGCTGTGTGACTTTGAGCAAGTTGCTTAACTTCTCTGAGCCTCTACGTCCTCCTCTGAAGTCAGTCATAAAACTAACTTTTTAGCAATGGTCTCAACCATAGCTGAACACTAGAATCACCCGAGGAACTTTTAAATATAACCTACATGTCCTGATTATTTGGAAATGTGTAAATATACTTTCGGTGGAGAATAGTAACTAGAGTTAGGAGAACTGAGTTCAGGTAACTCTTCTGCAGACCTGGGCAGACCTTTGGTAAGAGGCACATAACGTCTCTGGGTCTCCGGTTTTTCATCTTTAGAATGGCTGCATCATGGGCTTGTTGTGAAGTACAGGTGAGCTAGTGGGTATGAGAGGAGGCTGGGAGCTGTAAAGCATTCTACACTTATGAGGCATCATTACTTAGGAACACTGGAGTCAGAAAGGACCTTCCAGATCTTAGTTTGACAGAATTAACTTGTTTCAGAGAAGCAGAACCAAGGCAGAGGGAAGAATCAAACTTTTTATCACATCTAAGTAAATTCAACCTGGCCCAGATGATACCTCAGACCCCAGGGGGTGCAGTGACTCCAAAAGCTCATCTCCTCCCTTCCTCAAGCAGCCCTTCCTAGGAGACACCAGTCTCTTTCTCTTTCCTTTATTGTCTGCTTTACATAATTAGGAACTTATTAGGAACTCCCATGTTTTCCACTGTGTAGACACAGAGAAATGAAATTTGTGGCACATGGACATTTACTACCCACTCCTGTGCCCCAAATAGACATTAATAACTGATTGCTGAACTTTTTCCCACTGAGTCCACGCTGCCTTAGATGCCTATCCCACAACGTACTCAAATAGACATCCCCAGATAATCAGTGTTGACAGCTGAAATGAAACCTCTTTGCTATTTTTCCTGATATGAAATTTCACAAGCCAGACATGCTCCCCTGAGCCTGACACAGAATGAGAAAGTCACCCACCAGTGCCTCAGAATGGTGATTGCATGATAAGTACTTGTCACTTCACCTGGAAGCTAACACAGGTATTTGTTACTGCAAAGGTGGCAATTTCTGGGACAGAGCCAGATCAAGAAAAGTTGAGATTGTGTCTAGAGAGCTCATGGTACCCAGGAGAGAAGGGGGTTGAGGGTCTCGCCATGCCAACTGGCCAGAGCAGGGCAGGTGTGTCTGGGGAAGTACCGACCTGCGGGTGATGGGGAAGAAGGCAAGCCTGGAAGGTGGGATGGGGCAGGTGAGCCAGTCCCACCCAGGTGAAGGCAGAGCAGCAAGGAGAAGGTGCCTGGTGGATGTCCTAGCAGGTGAGACACAGCCACCTGGGAGCAGGTGACGGGCGGGGATCCAGGTGGCTGGTAGTCAGTTGGCACTCACTGAGCGTGGAGGTGTGAAGGAGAACAGGAGAGAGTGGGGTACCCAGCAGGGGCTTGGCTCCAAGAATGAGGCTTCATTCAGTTCAGCAGCAAACGAACGCACAAGGTCAGGGAGGCTGGGTCATCCATGCCCGCACCCTGGAATCAGCAGTCAGCTGGGGGCCATGAACTCATCCCTCCGTTGCCCTTATTGCTCTCAAGGTGCCCTGGCCGCCAGCCTGGGGAGCTTCCCCAAGCAGCTCTCTCTGGCCCAGCAGAGCTGCACAGACGTTGCTCTTCTGTCCTCGTCAGCAGCTGTCAGAGCACATTTGACGCCGCAGCGTCATCCACGCTCCAGGAAGCCGGTGAGGCCGGGCGCTTCGGGGAATGGCCAGATGTAGTGATGCCTTAGATCTCTGGAGGATATCAGGGGACTCGTGTCCTGGCCAAAGCAGTGGAAGATGGGATTGGGTGGGTTTCCAGAGGAAAAAAAGGAAGAAAAATCTACTTGAATGCCACCACCTTGATTGCACTGGGCCTTCTAAACACGTCCTAAACCGAGTAAGAGCCGAGATCCCTCCGTTCTCATCCTTCATTCTGTGCTTAAGTTGCTGTGCGTTACAGAGGAAGTCACTCTGGGCCTCAGTCTCCTCATCTGTGAAACGAAGACAGTGACACTCGCCCTGACAAATGGGGCAAAAATGAGGCTCAGATGTGAGCAAGCTGTTCGGAGAGCACAGAGGGATGGACCAGGAATGACAAACACATGTTCTCTCGGGTGTCACCTCTGCTTGGTAGTGGCTGCCTGATCATCACTGTGTTGAGAAGGATTCTGAAGCTGAGGCCAAGCCAGACCAGAAAGCATGCTGTGATTGCTTAGCTATGTCTGCCACGGGGGCAAGATGGGAGGGCACTCTCTCCTATGCTGTCTATCTGCCATTTTTGACCTAAATGCTTGTAAGGTATCATTATTGTCATTTCTTTTTTAGCCCACAATCAAAACCACTCTGAGAAGAGGCCAATATGCAGAATTCACAACTCAGAGTCAGTCCCAGGGGCCCCTTCTGGGCAGTGACTGGGGAGATGGCAGCCCTGCTTCCCTGAGTCATATCACACAACCATCCCACCCCTACTCCTGCCTCATTTCCAGCTATGTCCCTTCTTCATTCCAGTTAAAAAAAATTTTCAGTTACTATCACACCACGTACTTTCAGGTCTCAGGACTTGTCCTTCTGCCTGGAGTGCCCTTTCCCTCCCTGCTTGGCAAACTCCTATGCATCCTTCAAGACCCAATGTCCATGACAGTTCTTCTGGAAGGCCTCCCTGTCTGATACCCCCTCCCCCAGGCAGAAGTAGTAGTCGCTCTCTGGGCTCGAAGAGCTCTCCATTTTTGCTATATTAGAATGAGACTGGAGAGGCCAAGCTGAGCTGGCTTGATGTGGGCATCCCCTGGCCAGGCACACAGTAGGTGCTTGGCTAGTGTAGGGATCTGCACCATCACCTTCACCCCACTCACCCAAGACTGGCCATGTGTTCGGCTTTCAGAACTCAACACAGGCTCCCTCCTGTCTGTTTACAAGCCCTTGATTCCCATTTGGCTTGGCCCACGTTCCCCCAGACACCACAGAGCAAGGCCGTACCGGGGGAGCCACGGGATGCTGTGTCCCTGTGTGCTGGGGGTGTGCAGGAACAGAGGGGCAGTGGTCACGGACGAGCCAACCGGGAGCTCCAAAGGCCGCCCGTTGCCATGGAGACAGGGCACTGTGGCCCAGCCAGGCCCGGGCTGGTCAGTGAATGAATAAACGTGGCCCATTTTTCTGCCTTTGTTTGGAGCCTCCCTGGGGCTTCCTGCTGTCAGCCCCAGCTGTGGGGAAGGCGGAATTTGCCTGATATCGTGGAGCCACCGCCTGGCAGCGCCGAGCCTAGCCTGGGCTGCCCCACGCCAAGATTCATGCCCAGCGAACAAGCCCCACTTTGTTCCTGTGGGAAAGTCCAGCCCCTCAGGAAAGAGCCCTGTCTCTGGCCGGCCCCTGGTCTGGGGACTCAGCGAGGCAAACAAAGCTCCATCCGCTGGCGATGATGCACAGGCCCCAGGGCCCACCTCCACGCCCAGAGAGACCAGCAGACCTACTCAGGGAGGCAGAACTCGGGTGCAGCCCTTTCCTACTCCTGCGGGAGGATGAGATGTGAGCCACCGGTTCCAGGTCTCCCCTACCTGTCCCTGCCTCTGGTTTCAAAGTGAGGGCTGTGGAAGAGGCAGGTGGGCCTGGGCGGGAAGCAGCATGAGCAGAGCCCAGCTGGTACGCACGTGAGGCCCGGGGGAGGCCGGCCTGGCCCAAACCCCAGCCCGAGGTTGAGGCCCAGTGGATATGCAGACGCTCCCGCCTGTGCCCCAGTGCTGGGTGGAGTCCTGATCCCACCTGTGTCCACACAAGCGGCCTTGGCCTCATCACGCCACCTCATCAGCCTCAAGACAAGGCTGCTGACCCTGGCTGCCTCCTAGGGTGTCACTGATACTGGCAGTGATAAGGAGCAATTTAATGTAGTACTGCTCCTGTGCCAGGCCCTCCTCAAAGGGTGTCCTGTGGGCTATCTCACTGGAAAGGTTCTCACAACGAGAACTCACCAGGCCAGATGTCCCACAGGGAACAACGGGCAGGTAAATGAAGGAGTGCGGGGCCCAGGGAGGGGACAGCAGGGACTGGCAACTGTGGGTCCTCAAAGATTCCCCGCACCACCTGGTAGGTCCCCAATGACTCAGTGCCTACAACTGTTACCATGCGGCAATGTGGGTCCAGCCTGGCTGGATCTTCTTTCTATCCATCTATCTATACTGGGTCTTACTTGCAGCAGGTGGGCTCCTTAGTTGCAGCAGGCAGGCTCCTTAGTTGCAGCTTGCCAGCTCCTTAGTTGCGGCATGCGGGCTCCTTAGTTGTGGCATGAGAACTCTTAGTTGCGGCATGCATGTGGGATCTAGTTCCCTGACCAAGGATCGAACCCGGGCCCCCTGCATTGGGAGCACGGAGTCTTATCCACTGCACCACCAGGGAAGTCCCCTGGCTGGATCTTCTGACTGTCCTTAGAGGAGGTTGGAAATTTGGATTTTGATGTGAAATACATCAATTTGTAAAAATGCAAAACTAAACAGTGTGTCATTTTACATCTAAAGTAAAACTGTGCCTAAAGCATGGGGATGATAAGCACAAATTCATCAGAGTGGTAACCTCTTGGGGGTTGGGAGCACAGACTGCGAGCGTATCCAGAGGGCTCAGTAGTCTTGGGGTTGGTCTATTTCTTAAGCTAGGAGGTGGGTATGTGGATATTTATTACATGAATCTTTATACCTTATATAAACATCATATATTTTCTTTGGAATGCATGACATGGACTCCATAATAAACTATTTTAAAACCACCTGGAGACCAAATAAAACCTACCTGGAGGCCACGTCTAGTCCCCAGGCCTCCTGTCTGTGACACCTGCCCTGTGGCTCAGGTAACATTATCCCCATTGCACAGATGAGGAAACTGGGACTCTGAGTGTTTAAGCTACTTGTCCAAGGTCATACAGCTCCCACGGATTGTGTGGTTTGGGTTCTCCCAGAAGCAGAGCCTGAGACAAGTGTTTGAGGGCAAGTGGTTTACTGGGAGGTGACCCCCAGAAACACAGCTGGGGAGTAGAAAGTGAGACAGGGAAGGAAGGTGTTACTTCCCCTGGCACTTCTGGCCTGCTGTCGGGAGGGCAGAGGGGCTCTGGGGCAAGAGAGAGCCCTCAAGAAAGGGATGCAGGGCTGGGAGGTAGAAGTCAGGCAGGTGTGCACGAAAGAGGTCGGGGTGGGAGGCTAGAGCAGGGTGCCGACGACAGTGCTGGGAAACCCAGGTGGCTGGGTTTCCTACGCTATGATGTCACTTGCCTGCTCAAATTCACTTGCTGAGTAGCTCCCTACCCCACAGCTGCTGAACACGAATCTTGTGCGGGCTCGGAGGGGTGGGGAGGTACAGGCAGACGTGGTTTTAAGACGATCCCATATAATCCTCATCCACTAAAATCTTGGTCGAGGAGACTCTTTGTATCCTAGGCTGCCACTCACAGCTGCCACCACACTCGCCTCCCACCCTTGCCTTCCTGCCCCTGTCTCAGCCCCCTAGGCTACAGCCCCCTCAACCTGCCCAATTATTCTCCAAGAAACAGCCGGCCCAGGAAATGCAATGCTTGCAGAAAAGTTCATGTGCAGCAATTTCAGACTTTGAGGATTTAAGAAACTGCCCAAATTGAGAGTTTCTGAAATTACTCCACTTATCTCTTCTTGGCCTTACGATTGCTTTTTATAAATTGAGATGATGGAAATGTTTCTCTCTTCCACAGAGAGGCATAAAGGGAACCAATTCCATTCTGTAACCCAAAACAGAGGCCTTAATTTTCTATTTCCTCTGCAGCCACAGAGGAAATAGAGGTTTAAAGCTGTTAATCTTTAAACCTGCGCTGTTGGGTCTCATGTGGACATCAAGGGAATCTAAAAGCTCATCTTGCTTCCCTGGAGCTTATCTGAATTTAGCCCTCAAAACACACATGGCAACTGAAGCCTAGAGTTCACTAGGGGTCCTTGGAGATCGGAGATGTTTTTGCGTTGTGTTTTCAACATCGAGTGAGCATGTACTATGTGCTAGGCATGGTGCTGGGTCATGGGAATGCACAGGCAAGTGAGCACCAGCCCTGACTGGGGACCTCAGCATGGCTGGAGAGACAGACAGAGCAGCGGGTGACTTCCTTACCATATGGTGCATGTGATGACTGATGGGGGGATGTCCGAGGGTCAACGGCGTGACCCTGACCCCGGATCCCTGGCACCGTGAGGTACTGAGGGATGCGACACTCAGCTGCCCACCCTGGGGCGAGTCCAGGTTGAACCTGATGCAGAATCCAGCTGGGGCAGTTTCTACACTCACCCCTTTCTCACTCTTTCCAGACTCATTTCTAAAGACAACTGATGAGAGGAATCTGAGCACATAATGCTTCAGAGATTCGTCCTCTATTTTTCCACTGGCGTTTCAGTGTTTCTGATGCACTGGGGAGAGCACGCCAGCTGGAAGCTAAGGCATCTTTAACACGTTCCTGTTCAACCAGAGCAGGGCTCAGCCAAGAGGTCACTCAAACCAGGGAGGCATTTAGTCAACATCATCTCCTGGAGACAACATCTCATCCTTCCTGCCAGAGAGGAATGCCAAGGAGACACAATTCAAGAGGAGAAGAGTGAGTGTCTCCTTAAGTGGGCTCCTAATTTCTCCTACACACTTTCGGAAAGCTTCTTTTGTGGGGCGAACGGCAGTGCCTTGACACCTTCCAGGAAAAGGCTTATGATCCAGTAAGTCTGAGAACACGCAGGGGTCCCAGCAGGATGGATTGGGATTGATTGAAAAATACCAGTGATGTCACGAAAGAGTGGAATGTTTCCTTAAAGGCAAAGACCATAGAAAGAGACCTGGTTTTTGTGAGGAGTTCAGAGACAAACCTGGTGATGTTCTGGCACGTGCCTGGTGGGGGCTCATGCCCCTGGCACTGCTAAGTCCCCCCCAAGAGACACCAAGTTGCCCGTGCTACTAATTATATGGTAGAAGCCTTCTGTCAGCGTCACAACATTAAATCATTGGGTTCTTTGGGGTAGTTACACTCCTCTTGCCCATCTAGACCATCCTGAACATTCTGGCTAGAGCTTATCTGCACAACAGATGCAAGAAACTGCTACAAATCAATGCTAGTCCCCTCTGAGTGTTGGCTTCTGGATCAAGCTGGTGGAAGGTCAATTCCCAGATTTACCATCCCCCTAGAAGGGGTTCCTACTGGAATCAATGGCTGTCAGGG
Organism: Balaenoptera physalus; assembly: GCF_965194825.1. NCBI lineage: Eukaryota > Metazoa > Chordata > Mammalia > Artiodactyla > Balaenopteridae > Balaenoptera > Balaenoptera physalus. The sequence continues at coordinate 104,472,384 of NC_138896.1, forward strand.
GAGCATTAAGAAGCACTCGTACCCCATTTATGATAAAAACTCTCCAGAAAGTACGCATAGAGGGAACTTACCTCAACATAATAAAGGCCATATATGACAAATCCACAGCCAACATCGTTCTCAATGGTGAAAAACAGAAACCATTTCCACTAAGACCAGGAATAAGACAAGGTTGCCCATTCTCACCATTATTATTCAACAGAGTTTTGGAAGTTTTAGCCACAGCAATCAGAGATGAAAAACAAATAAAAGGAATCCAAAACGGAAAAGAAGAAGTAAAACTGTCACTGTTTTCAGATGACATGATACTATACATAGAGAATCCTAAAGATTCTATCAGAAAACTACTAGAGGTAATCAATGAATTTGGTAAAGTAGCAGGATACAAAATTAATGCACAGAAGTCTCTTCCATTCCTATACACTAATGATGAAAAATCTGAAAGAGAAATTAAGGAAACACTCCCATTTACCACTGCAAGAAAAAGAATAAAATACCTAGGAATAAACCTACCTAAGGAGACAAAAGACCTGTATGCAGAAAACTATAAGACACTGATGAAAGAAATTAAAGATGATACAAACAGAGGGAGGGATATACCATGTTCTTGAATTGGAAGAATCAACATTGTGAAAATGACTATACTACCCAAAGCAATCTACAGATTCAATGCAATCCCTATCAAACTATGAATGGCATTTTTCACAGAACTAGAACAAAAAATTTCAAAATTTGTATGGAAACACAAAAGACCCCGAATAGCCAAATCAATCTTGAGAAAGAAAAATGCAGCTGGAGGAATCAGGCTCCCTGACTTCAGACTATACTACAAATCTACAGTAATCAAGACAGTATGGTACTGGAACAAAAACAGAAATATAGATCAATGGAACAGGATAGAAAGCCCAGAGATAAACCCATGCCCATATGGTCACCTTATCTTTGATAAAGGAGGCAAGAATATACAATGGAGAAAAGACAGCCTCTTCAATAAGTGGTGCTGGGAAAACTGGACAGCTACATGTAAAAGAATGAAATTAGAACACTCTCTAACACCATACACAAAAATAAACTCAAAATGGATTAAAGACCTAAATGTAAGGCCAGACACTATAAAACTCTTAGAGGAAAACATAGGCAGAACACTCTATGACATAAATCACAGCAAGATCCTTTTTGACCCACCTCCTAGAGAAATGGAAACAAAAACAAAAATAAACAAATGTGACCTAATGAAACTTAAAAGCTTTTGCACAGCAAAGGAAACCAAAAACAAAAAGACAACCCTCAGAATGGGAGAAAATATTTGCAAACGAAGCAACTGACAAAGGATTAATCTCCAAAATATACAAGCAGCTCATGCAGCTCATGCAGCTCAATATCAAAAGAAACAAACAACCCAATCCAAAAATGGGCAGAAGACCTAAATAGACATTTCTCCAAAGAAGATATACAGATTGCCAACAAACACATGAAAGGATGCTCAACATCACTAATCATTAGAGAAACGCAAATCAAAACTACAATGAGGTATCACCTCACACCGGTCAGAATGGCCATCATCAAAAAATCTACAAACAATAAATGCTGGAGAGGGTGTGGAGAAAAGGGAACCCTGTTGCACTGTTGGTGGGAATGTAAATTGATACAGCCACTATGGAGAACAGTATGGAGGTTCCTTAAAAAACTAAAAATAGAACTACCATATGACCCAGCAATCCCACTACTGGGCATATACCCTGAGAAAACCATAATTCAAAAAGAGTCATGTACCACAATGTTCATTGCAGCACTATTTACAATAGCCAGGACATGGAAGCAACCTAAGTGTCCATTGACAGATGAATGGATAAAGAAGATGTGACACATATATACAATGGAATATTACTCGGCCATAAAAAGAAACAAAATTGAGTTATTTGTAGTGAGGTGGATGGACCTAGAGTCAGTCATACAGAGTGAAGTAAGTCAGAAAGAGAAAAACAAATACCGTAATGCTAACACATATATATGGAATCTAAAAAAGAAATGGTTCTGAAGAACGTAGGGGCAGGATAGGAATAAAGACACAGACGTAGAGAATAGACTTGAGGACACGGGGAGGGGTAAGGGTAAGCTGGGACGAAGTGAGAAAGTGGCATCAATATATATACACTACCAAATGTAAAATAGATAGGTAGTGGGAAGCAGCCGCATAGCACAGGGAGATCAGCTCGGTGCTTTGTAACCACTTAGAGGGGTGGGATAGGGAGGGTGGGAGGGAGATGAAAGAGGGAGGGGATATGGGGATATATGTATATGTATAGCTGATTCACTTTGCTATACAGCAGAAACTAACACAACATTGTAAAGCAATTATACTCCAATAAAGATGTTTAAAAAAAAAAGGTGTTAAAAAAAATCTAGCAAACTAATGAATATAACAAAAAAGAAAAAAAAAAAAGAAGTACCCACACTGAGTCTTACCCCAAGAGATGCTTAGCCCACTGGTCTAGGGTGTGGCCTGGACATTAGGATTTCTTTGAAAGCTCCCCAGGTGATTCCAATGTGCAGCCAAAGTTAGGAACACTGGCCTAGAGGGACAAGGCAGTAGGCCCAACTGACTCTCTCCTTCTTTAAAAGCAACAATTCACACTCTACTACAGATTCTGAGAGCCCCTGTCTTGAAGACCTCTCTTTAACCCAGTGTTTCCCAAACTTAATTAACCATGGAACCCTTTCATCTCCCAGCACTTACTGACATCGGGAAAAGAGCATTCTGCAGAACACGCCTAGGATGTGCCGGGGACAGAGCATTCTCCAGGGTGAAGGCGTCCGTGTTGTGATGGGAATAAAGGGCCTATGGAGACAGATCATTCGGACCTTTGCCTATGATGAAAGGTTGTATAATTGATCAAAATATTTGATCTCTCTACACTGACCTCTGGTGTGGCCATGTGATTTGTTCTGGGCAATGGAACGTGAGAGGTAGTGACACATATCCCTTGTAGGCAGAAGGTTTAAGAGTCATTGCCTGGTGCCACTGAGTTCTCTCTTTTACTTTTACTGTGAGACAACAACATCTCAGACAGGGGGTGCTCGGTCAGCCTGCGTCCTAGAGTGAAAGAGACATGACACACCCCACAGTCAATCCCCACTAGAAAAGTAGCTTGAGCAAGACATAAATCTTGGTGGTTGTAAGCCACTGAGATCTTGGGGTTACTTGCTATCACAGCATAACTTAGCTTACACTGACTGATGCACCCATGGAAATGGTGCCAGTAACATGCTTGTTCTTGCCATAAAATGCTGAAAAATTAGGCTGAGTATTCAGATCTTCTGTATTACTTGAATTTTTCCTCTTGAGCATGTATGTTATTAAAAAAGTAACTGGTTTAAAAGTGTTTCAAGTTTTACCCTCATATTGACCTTTGTAGATGAAATCTTTCTTCTGCTCAGGCTGGCAGGGTCAACTAGAAGCTTTTTAAGGACATTTTTGCTCAAGCAAGACAACAAAATGCCTTTCCTGGCGGAGATGCCTAACCTTTTAAAGATATCATTTCGGAGCCTCGATGTGCAGAAGGAAACACTTTGGGGGACATGGCTTTAAAACCAGTGGATCTTATTTTTGGTCTCTGCCCAACACACACAGGCACTGGGGTCACCCACCTGGAGGGGAAATAGCTCAGTCAAAATGTCAAGGCAATAACTTCCACAAGACCTTTCGGTTTCCTGCTCTGGGGACAATTAGGTAGCAGAGAGTAATGTATATCCACCCTCTGGAAAGATGTCCAAGAATAGCATGGAGCTCATCCTTTCACTGGTCCACTTAAGCCAGCTGGATCCCCTCGGCTGGACCTCCTGGGCGAACCTCCCTCAATCAGCTACCATGATGCCTGTAATTCCACCAGGGAAGCTTTATTCCTTCCAGCCTCCCGCAGTGCCCTATGATGGAGCTGAGCAGAATGAGACAGTGAGCCTGCTGTCTTATGAACAGAGAGATGCAATTGGCATCAGGTTTGAGGATCTAAAGGGTAGATCCTTTATGGGATGGAAGTGAGCCGGAGGAGTCACCTGGAGCTGCTCCTTCCAGAACCAGGCAAGGGGGAGGCTAAGACAAGAATAAGCCTGGTGCCACAGACCTGGTCAGGGCTCAGCACTGAGCATAGCTAGTATTCAGCTGGTATCTACTGGGGCACCTAAACCTTCTGCTACGACACAGAAACTGTCCTCATGTTGTAACTAGCTGCTGTCTTTGAGGATTAAAGCTTTAATGGTGGAGTCTCAGGTGCCGTGACCAGTGGTGGGAAGGCCCCAGACACTCTGTAAGGTCCACTCCCCCCAACCCTCTCCTCCATCTATCAACCAAAGGATTGGAGCCTATTGGGCAAAAGATACCTTGAAAGTGATTTGGTTTTTTTTCACCAGCTGAGCACAAGGCCCATGGGAAGGGAACCTAGGTAGTGGGCACCAAAAAGTGAAAAAGAGGCACAGAGGGAGGTAGATGGGGGAGGGGACCAGAGACAAGGTTCTCCAGCTTCTATGTGCAGAGGAGCACCTTGCACTCTGAAGGGCAACATGGCAGCATCAAGCTGGGAGGAGAACGTCTCTTGAATGCTTGTACTCAATGGGTTTCCATCAAGACCAGAGCTCCTGATGTACTCAGGGTGAAATGTCTGGGAAAGCAGTGGGAAGCCTTCTAAAGCCCTAAAAACCTAAAAAGTATCCAAAATATATAAAGAGTTCCTACAAATCAATAAGATGACAGCTAGCCCAGTAGACATCTGGGTAAAAGACTTCAACAGGTGCTGTAGAAAGAGAATGTCCAAATGCCCAACAAGTAAATGTAAGGAGGCACAACCTCATTACTGATCAGGGAAGGGAAAATTAACACCACAATGAGATACCTCTACACACCCACCAGAATGGCTAAAATGCAAGATAGACAATACAGGTGTTTGCAAGGATGGGGGAGTACATGTTGGAAGTGTATAGATGGATCTCACCAACACAACACTGAAGGAAAGAAGCCAGACGCAAACACTACAGACTCTAGAGTCTGTTCTTACAAAGTTCCAAAGCAGGACTCAGGCGAGTGGCCTGGGAAGGATACAACAGGGGCTTCTGGGATGCTGGTTCTGGTTCTAGAAACTTCTTGACCTGGTGCTAGTTTCATGGATGTCATCAGCTAGTGTCATTAGCACAAATCATGTACGATTTGTGCATTTTTCTGCATGTCTATAAGACTTTAGTAAAAAATTAAGGAGAAAACCTTTAAGAGGGTATTTCTGTGTTCACTCCCTCCATTTTCACATATGTGTGAGGGCAGAGAAGGTTTTGAGAGAAATATATTTCCTGAAAAATATTTACCTGACAATATTCCTGCCCCTTTAGGCAACACTGAAAGAATAACCATGCCTGCTAAAATATGCCTCGTCAAAAAGACTGTGCTCGGTCTGCAGAATCTCTGTGTGGACGGGTGAGAGGGCTCGCTCTGCAAATACCCAGCACCCACAGTGTGCTAGGAACTTCCACCCATGGCATCTCATGTCATGCTCCCAACAACCTGTGAAGGAGAGATAATGACCCACATTTTACAGATAAGGAAGCCAAGGCTCGGAGAGGGTGAATGGCATTTGTAAGGCCACGTGGCCACGTGCCAGACAAGGATGTGAGCCCTTGGAATCTGGCTCTGAGTCCAGCATTCCTCTGTCAGGTCACCGCTGCCTGCTCACATTGGAGCAAAAGTTCTGAAACTTAAAAGGAAAGGAAATTCTAAATCAAACACCATCTTTCATGAATTATAAGTTGTTTCCTTTCCACCCATCCATTTCTGTTTAATGCACACAAATACACATGCAGCCACGATCAAAGCAGTCTACCTGCGATCCCAGGGACCGGGTGCCCCAGGGGTCCCTGGCGTGCTGGGCTGGGTGACAGGGAAAGGCAGACCAGGGCCATGTCCACACAGTCTAAGGGCAGCTGTGGCTTCTTCCTCTAGAACAGCCCAGAACCCCTGCCCATTGGCCTGATACAACCTGCAAAACAACTCTATGGATGCCAAGTCCTGACAAAACTGGACAGCAGGACTCATTCCCACTTGGAGAAAGTGGGAAAGGGTTTTCTGAGACTGAGTGGTAAAGGGACAGGATGCCTGGGATCAGGTGCCAGCTCCAGCCTCCCAGAGGCCTGGGGGCTTCAAGCTGGTGAGGCGATACCTCTGCTTCCTCCTACCTCCTCCAGGACCCCCCCACCCACCCTCTCTCCTCTGGTTCTCGGTAACTCTGGTGTGTTACCTTGGCCGATACTCCATCTCCCTCTAAGCCTCAATCTTGTCATCTAGAAAACAGGAAATCTGGACTATATGAATTTCATAGTCCCTTCTGGCTTTCATATTTGGGTGTTTCTCAGACCTCAGTGAAAGCAAAACACCCAGGCCCCATCCCTGAAGATTCAACATGGTGTCCAGGTTCCGGGGGGGCTGGGACGTCTGTGTGTTTCAACATGATCCCTGAAACACTCACTGGTTCCTAATCATGTTTCATGTTGACCTAGGAACACAGGCCCCAAACGTGACTGAATCAGTATTTTTAAGCAGCTCCCAGAGAAGTGCCATGAGTAAAGGTGTGAGAAAACACTGGGCTCCAGTTAAGACAATTTCTGTTGACCCAAGCTCCCCTAATTGGCACCCACGTCTAGCTACCTAACCGTGCCTCAGTTTCCCCATCATACCATGGAAATAGCGGCCGGCAGAGGTTCAGTAAGTTCCTGGAGCGGTGCGGCAGGACGCCAGATCCCGGATCCCCATCAGAGAGGATTCTAGGCTGTCTCTCCTGGACAAGGCAGGGCCAGGGCGGCAGGGCCAGGGCGGCAAGCCCAGCCCCACCTCATAAATCACGAGCCAGGAAATGCAGGGCAGCACCCTTGCCTCGATATATACCACACATTAGATGCTTCACTGGTGCCCCACAAGGGAGCTTTGTGAGGCGAGGGCTCGGGAAGAGAGGTGGGCAATTAACATAAATAAAACCTTGGGCCAGCTCTCCCCCAGGGTCTTCCAGCTCTGCAAGAAGTGTCCTCACACGGGGGCTGGAAACACAGCTTTTTTTTTTTTTTTTTTTTGGAGGGGGAGCATTTGGCTATGGGTTTGAGGGCACACAAAAGGCTCTCAAAAAGGAGACAGAAATCTATTACCCGCCTGGCCAGAAATAGCCCTGCTGGAGGCTGGGCTGAGGCCAAAGGCTGAGAGAAGCCATCCCAGGGGGCCCAGGGAGGCCTCTCGAGGGGAGCTGCTTGCCAGGTCCCCGGGGGCTGCTGGCTGCAGGGACGGACTCTGAGGGAATGTCTTCACCTCCGGAAACCTGGGACATTGGGTTTGCTCTCAGGCTCCCCACCAGCCAGGTGTCCAGTGGAGGAATGACTCAGGGCATCTCTGGGGCGCGGTGACTCTGGGGCGTCAGTATTCAGGGGTGAGGCTGTGTCCTGAGCAAATGCCAGACCAAGAGGGCTCTGGTGAGGCTCCCTTGTCCCCTTCATCTGCCCAGGGAGTGGTGCTTCACCCCATGTAGACAAAGGTTCCGTCTAGGGGGCAGGAGGCCCTGGCCAAACTTTGCTCGGCCTGATTAACAAAGATGGTACCCATTTAGGAAGCATCCCTCTGTGGCAGGCACTAGAGGCAGCTTAGCCTAATGGTTAAGAAATAGCGTTAGAGTCAAATCTAGCACTTCCGAGCTGTGTGACCTTGGCCATGTCACCTCACCTCTCTGTGCTAGGGTTTCTCCAGCTCCAAGATGTGGCTAATGTGGCTGCTTTGAGGATTCAGTAAGACCACGCATGTAAAGGACAGTACCCAGCACACAGTAAGAGTAAGTGCTCATTACACAGTAAGTGCTCATTACAGTAGAGGTTCTCTGTATCATCTACTTAGGTTTTTACAACGTGGAGACATGATTATGTATTGGTTAGCACAATGCCAGCTACTGGAACAAATAAACTCCCACGATTCAGTAGCTTAAGAAATATTTTTTACTCACGTGCTCCAATGATGTTGTTTCTGGTTGGCAGGCAGCTTTGCTCCACATGGTGATTCAGGGACCCAGGCTTAGAACTGTGCATCTAGGAGGAAGTTGAAAGAGATGATGGAGAAGATATAATTGCTTCTTAGTCGCACTGGCCTGGAAGTAACATACAGTCCTTACACTCACATTCTGTTGGCGAGAACCCGCCACCTAAGTGCAAGGAGCACTGAGCAATCCTGTCCCAGGCTGGGGGCCACTCCAGCTCTGTACTATGGAAGGGGGAGCACAAACCATGGAGGACAGTTAGCCTCCTCTGCCACCTGTCATTTAAGGATAAAAATGCTGAATCTCAGAGAGACGGACTTCCTCAAGCAGAGAAGTTTGTAAATGGCAGTGCTGAGACCTGAGCTCAGGTCCACCTGCCTCCTAAACTTGTCCTTCCACCGGGCAGCCCTGCCTCTGGCCGGGGCATTGCCTCTCCTCCTGTCTGAGGGAAAGGGTGAGGACTTGACTCTGAAATTGTGGCTGCACCAGCCACATGGTCTGAGCAGATTCAAGGGTCTTAGTTGACACTGGAAAAGGCTGCTATTGGGACAGATGGAGTAGAACGGAAGGAACCCAGACAGTGGCCAACGTTTAAGGCCTCAGTGGGCAAGATGCTGGCTGGGAGCCAGAGCCCAGGCCTGAAGGTGGCAGGGGTGAGAAATGAAGGGTAGGGAGAAGAGGCCGAGCCCACTGGGCTGAACCAGCATGTGTCTTCCGGGGAGCTGGGGGGCAGCCAGCAGGCTCTAGGAATGGTGCGGAGGGTGTCTTGGTTTGGTTTTCCCAGAAACAGACTTGAGGCATGTGTATTTGGAAGGTGATTCTAGGAAATTTCAGTAAGGGAGGTGGGGCAGGAGACAGGGAGGCGAAGGCTGTTTTTAAGCAGATGACCCCTGTGGGCAACTAGAGTCCAGTTGTGCTGCAGACCTCTGGGGGACAGCGTAGAACACGCCTCAGAGCTACCCCGAGAGGAGTTTTAATCCACCACTTCCCCACAGTAGGCACCATCAGCACACAGATGGGGCACCAGTACGGAATCAACAACATCTGCTCCCTGGGTGTAATCCCAGGGCTCAGAATTATGGGGAGGAGCTGGGTACGGTGCCAGGGTGGCTGGCGTATTTCCTGCCTTGGCTAGGACTGGCTTAGAAATTGGGGTGAATCCATGGCCGTGTGCAGGCAGCAAAGGGGCAGGTATGACCCCACGATGTGGGAGGGAGGGAAGTAACAGTATCCTCCAAGAAGGTACATGAAGGCATGGAGGATGCCTGAGGCACCCCAGCCACTGCCCCGAGGCTCGGCAGATCACATCCGCTCCCGCTCTCCCTCTGCCCTTTCCAAGTCCATAACCAGACGGCCTCAGCAAGCCCAGAGCACACAGCAATTCACCACGTGGCATAGCAGGACAGCCAAGCCAGCACCCATGCAAGCCTGGTGGCCAGGTGGCCAGGACACCTCCCTCTGAGGGGAGCAGTGCCCCCCAGGGAGCCAGCCCAGCCCCAGGGCAGAAAGCCCTTTAAATCACACGTCCGAGGACTTTCCTCCCCTATTTCAAAAGGTTCCGTGGAAGACATCAGCCAGAATGAATGCGGAATTAAATGCACGGAAAGGTCATTAAGTGCAATTTCCCTGCCAGAAATGCAAAGGCAGCTGGAGACTGGTGGGAACAGCAGCATCTTTCAGCCAGTTCTTGAGGTCCCAGATTTGTGGCCAGAGAGGTTTGGAGCGTTTGAGGGGGTGGAAAGGGTTGCTGGGCACGAGCCCATGACTTTGTCCTATCAGACGTGCACAAGGACACCCAGAAGGCATCTCGGTGTTCCGTAGAGAAGTGCAGGCTGACACCCAGCAGTGTCAGTACTGAAACTCCTTAGCCTGTGCATAGGGGGCTAAGAGGGAAAGAATGCTGATTGGCGATGGGGGTTCAACTTGGAAAGAGCCCACATGGCAAACACTGAAAAGAGACAGAGCTTTGGATCAAACATCCAAAGGTTCATCGATTACAAGTTATCTGACCTTGACCAGGTGATGTCACCTCTTGAGCCTCAGTTTCCTTACCTGTAAAATTGGAACTATGATAGTAGTACCTATCTTCCCGGTGGTCAGGAGGATTAAGTGGGACAAGCTACAAAAAATACCTGATATGTAGTAGACAATCAATTATTTATTAAGCAAGACAGACAGTTGTAATATAACACATGTACTAGTACCTTACGGAGTACCTACTATGTGTGGACACTGCCAAATACTCTAGGGGCATTTGCTTGTTTACTCCTCTCAAGCAGGAAGCTGGGCTCAGGTAAAAGTGGAGACTGGACAAACTAACCCAGACATAAGGGAGGGTCCAGGTGGGTGGTCAGCAGGGGACACTGGGCATACCACACTTGGGGTTGAGTGCAGCAGGCATCTATGTCAGAGGTGACATAGATGGGTGGGGCCGGAGAACCCAGGTTGCAGTGATGCTTGAAGTCTAGTAGGCAATGGATGTGGCTTAATTGGGATGCCAAATCCGTGGCCTACCTACCCCCACTCTGCAGCCTGTGTCTCTGGCAGACATAACTAATCCATCACAGAGTGGTCCCTGGAAGTCTCCCCATCCTTCTCAATGAGAGTTGTCAACTGAAATTAAATCAACTTGCTGTCTTTGTAATTACAGATGAAGCCTTGGAGAAGGGGTGGGTGTGAGAGACTGGAGTCCTTCACCTGATATTGGGGGCGCTGCTCTTGGACCCCAGCCATAGATGAAACTCAGCTTCATCACGCCAGTGGGGAAGGGACTCCTAATGCCTCCTTCCCCATACACACCCCTGTGGGCCAGGATTGAGTAAGGAAGGCAGTGGGGGCTGAGTCTCCAAGTTCAAGAGCACCAGAGCTGCAGCTGAGCAAAGGCGGGAGTTTGTAGAGACCACTGACAGCCCCTTACCCGAACAGGGCCACAATTTCCCCATCTGGAAAATGCATCGGATGGAGTAAGCTCTCCAACAGCCCCTTCTTTCCTAAAACCAAGCTGGCCAACCCTCCTGCTGGGATGTCTCCAAAGAAGATATTTGTGACAAAGAGCACAAACTTGAGTCTGACCCCCAAGGAGCTTCCCCGGGAAGAATCGAGGGCGCAGAGCCAAGATTGGAACCCCTGAAAGTCGGACAAAAGCCAAGCTTCATCAGGCATATTGTGGCCATCTTCTCCAGCCTTCTCTAAGCATGAACTGTTCATTTTATGTTTTCCCGGAGCCATCACTCAATTAACCAGCCAGCAGGGGCCACCTGCTCCATGCCATCTTGAGCACAATGTAGGAAGAACAAGAAGCTTCTGCCCTGCAAGGACCGGCATTCCGTCTGTGTTCTGCTTTACCCAGACACTGCCTGTCTCTTCTCCCTCGCCCCTCTTTTTCACGTGTGTCTTTTGTATTTCTTTGCTCCACTCATCTGAGCGTGCTCCACTCCAGGTTGCACATAAATTCCTCTGCTCTGTTTTGTGTGCATTGTGACTGCTGATGTGTGTGCTGATGCCTTCTTACAGGTGCTGTCAGTGAGTCAGGTCGAGCGTGTGCATAGATTTTCAGAAAGGAGGAGAGAATTGTACAGAGCAGAATGCCAAAGCCATTACGGAGAGTGTCTGAAGTGGCAAGTCTTTCCACTTTATGTCTAAAAAGGCTCTTGGGGGCTTCCCTGGTGGCACAGTGGTTAAGAATCCGCCTCCCAATGCAGGGGACACGGGTTCGAGCCCTGGTCCGGGAAGATCCCACATGCCATGGAGCAACTAAGCCTGTGCGCCACAACTACTGAGCCTGCGCTCTAGAGCCCGCAAGCCACAACTACTGAAGCCCATGTGCCTAGAGCCCCTGCTCTGCAACAAGAGAAGCCACCACAATGAGAAGCCCGCGCACCGCAAAGAGGAGTAGCCCCTGCTCACTGCAACTAGAGAAGGCCTGTACACAGCAAGGAAGACCCAACACAGCCAAAAATAAAAATAAAAATAAAAATAAATAAACTTATATAAAAATAAAAAGGCTCTGTTCAAGGCCTCTGGCTTTCTGTCTCCCGCGGGTGCTTCTTCCTCTTAACACCTGATCATTACCTGCCCAGGATGATTTCTGCCTCGTATCACCACGTGGAATCAGATCCAGGAGGCGGCGAGCCAGCTGTGGCATCATTACAGCACAGGAGTCAAAAGGGAAAGGAGTCCATGGTTGCAGCCAGGACAGATGCGGAGGTTAGAGGCCAAGGTCGAGGGACCAGGAATATTTAGCTGAGGATGCAGGGCCACAGCCACAGTTAACCAGTTGCTAAGGCAAAACTGAGCTGGGTGGTAAGAACCAAGAAAACTGCACATCTTGTGGTGAAGTCTGAGAGCAAAGCCTCCAGGGCCACCTCCCTGTGGGTCTCTCTGTGAAGCCCAGCTCCACCAGGCAGTCATGGGGCATTTCTGAGAGCAGAGTCCAAGAGCTCCAACCACACAGCAAGAAAGTCAATCATCTTGACTGCCCATCACTTTTCCACTTGTGTACGTCTCATCTTGTGAGCCAGACAGTAAGACTGGGAGACAGGGGTGCAGTGTCCTGTCTTCTTTTTAATTCCCCGGGAGCTAAGTGCAGAGGACAGTGGAAATAACTGGGCCTCTAGAGCTGGCTGGGGCAGGTTTGTTATCAGCTCTGCTACTTATGGCTGTGAACTGGGGCACGTTACCTTCCCTGTCTGCACCCCAGGGGCTCATAAGGTGCGCTGCAAAGGGATTTGGGGTTAAACGGGATTATATGTAAAGCGCAGGGAAGCTGAGCTGCATATGGTCACTATCTGCTGGCCCTTCTTCCTTATCAGTCAGTTTGGTTACTGCTTGCTTTACTCGAATGATTTATTTATTTATTTGAAAATGTCAGGGCGTGCAGGCATAGAGAGTGCCTCATCCTTCAAACAGTTTCTGTACTTTTGGGGCGAAAAGCAGATGCAGGAGGTGAATGGTTGTGCTCGGTGTAGCAGTGTGATTCGGAGGCATGGTAACTTACTAGTTCACACTGTCACCTTCCCTCTGTGCCAGTCAGCTCAAGCTGCCATAACAAAGTGCCACCGACTGGGTGGTCGAAACAACAGCAATTTATTTTCTCACAGTTCTGGAGGCTAGAAGTCTAAGATCAAGGTGTCAGCAGGGTTGGTTTCCTCTGAGGCTTCTCCCCTTGGCCACCCTCCTGCAGCCTCTTGACATGGTCATCCCTCCCTGCGTGCAGGTCCCCTGGGGTCCCTTTCTCTTAGGGACGCCAGTCATATTGGATTAGGGCCCCACCCTACTGGCCTCATTTTAACTTAATCAGCTCTTTAAAGACCGTACCTCCAAATAAGGTTATATTATAGGGTACTGGGGGTTGGAACCTCATCATATGAATTTTGAGGGGACACAGCTCAACCTATTACACCTTCCAACCCTGTAACTACTCCCCATCATGGGGTTTCAGGCTCTCTTGCGAGCTCAGGCGTGCAGTTTCCCAAGACTCACAGCAGCCCAAGAGCTCCAGCCATGGGTGTGACCTTTGCCGGGTCACTGAATTTGTCGGTGAGGCTGGGCAGCAGTTTCCCTCGTACCAAACTCAAAACATAGCTGGGCCACCCTAACTCCAAGCCACAGGGCTTCCCAAAGAAGACAGCAGCCACCCTGGCACCAAAATGAGAGGACAAGACCAAAGAAAACGCTCGTGGATGGAGCGTTTAATTTAACCAAATTAAATGTCCTGCCTCTTCCTTACCCATCTCCACATTCAGCAGAATGAAGAGCCTGGGGTGCTTGGCAAACCTGAAGCACCAAGGACAGATTCAGTGGCATTCCCTAGACATGGGGGTGGTGTAAGGCCCCCCTGCCAAGCCCTGGGCTGAGATGAGGGGACTCACCACCCAGTGCGGGGAGTTTCAGGCACCTGCATCAGTGCTCTGCACATATCCAAGCCCCACAGGCTCTCTCGCAGGCCCGCTGCACTGCTCACCCAACATGTTCTCTCTTGGCTCTTACCCACCCCCTCGACCTAGACTCCAAGGACGCCCAGATCCGTATTTCCCACCCTGACCTCTTCCACAGACTCAAACCCACAATTCCAAGAGCTGGCTGGACACATCCACCTGGCTGTACCACTGACAACAGACACGTCAACACCAAAGTTCTCATTTCCCCACCCTGCCAATCAACTCTTTCTCCAGGGTTCCGCAGCTCAGGGCCGGACATCTGCCCAGTTGCCCCAGCCAGGATGTGAGGGCCCCCCTGGACTGCTCCTTCCCACTCCTTCATCCCCTTCCTCTCCCTCTGTCCCTCCCTGAAGTGGGCCACCTGCATCTGTTGAAAGGACAACAGCAACACCCTTTGCCTCATGGTCCTCCCTCCACTGAAATCGCTCTCCTCACCGCCATCCAGGTGATTCTCCCAAAACATAAATATGCAATCCGATCATTCTCCTGCTTAAACAAGTTCAAGAGGATTAGATGAAAAGCTGCATGGGAGTTGGGACCTCATTCGCCATTTTTATGAGTCATGGTACTGGGAGGAGACAGATGGCACACACACCAAGCTGGGTAACGGAGGGCAGCTTAATGAAGGGACTACTTGGAAAGGTGTGGGCAGAGTTTAAGGAGAGCAACAGAGATGCTGCAGCGCCCAGGACAAGTATCAGCAGGGAGTCATCGCCAGCCGAGGCCTGAGGACCAAGGAGAGGGAGAAGTTGCCTAGACCCCAGGAGAGCTATGTGCAGAGGGTAGACTGACGGCAGCTGTGGCCTGGGAGATCTGGGCACTGTAACCCCACAGGCAGGGAATTGGGGTGACAAATACCCCGATCTCTCTTTCCCTTTACCCCCTGATCTCTTGCTAGTGCCTCTAATTTGCCACCTCTAACCAGCACCCAGTGGGCACGGTGCCTGCTGATGCAGTCTGCATGGGTCAGCCTCCCAGGGCCCAGGGCGGTGCAGAGAAAGGTGCCTGGTGGACCTGAAGGAAGATCCCAGCACACCAGTAGCACCACTGGCACCCAGGGACCAACCACTCAGATAGCAGAATAAACTTATGAACCAATAAATGTTTCTAAATGAACGTGAGGAGGACGGAGGCCATACTTATTGGCCAGGTGTTTGGAGACCTTCACACATCTGACCCAAACTCCCTTTCCAATTGCCATATGCTCCACTTCCAGCAAGGACATTGCTCCTTATTCAAGGCGCTTCTCAAATGCCACCTCTTCTGGGAAGCCGTACCTCACTTCTCCAGAAAGTTATCCACTTCCCCACAGACCTCATTTACCCTCTGCTTTTATTACATCAGGCTATGGTCTCTATTCAAATCTCTTCACATCTCTCTTTCTCCCTACCAGCATGAGCACCATCATATTTCTCTCCACATCCCCAGCATCTGGTACATATTAGGTGCTCAACAAAACATTCAGTAGTTATTTAGACAGGATGGACTTGTGAGATATGATTGTTCCTAGTGCCCACACTGGAGACAATGAGTTTTTCTATCCATTGCCAATGACGGTGAGGGTTTTTTACCTTCTGATTTTAAAAAATCAATGCGCTATCTTACAGACTTGAGATCAAAGTTGATTTAGTTTTTTACTAAATAATAATAAAAGCACCAAGGTAAAAGACACACAGGTGCTTCAATTCAGATCTAAGCAGAGCCAAAGCCGGCGAAGCTGGCACTGAGGGAGAAGTTCCCTGCTGACAGGGGTGTGCCGCCAACTCAGCTCCTCAAGCCTCATAAACTGATGGAATTGAAAACTACTGCTTCAAAGCAAAGTATACAGTGCACTCACCGACAAAGAGGCATTTTGTGGACACGGGCTGTGAAGCTTGTTTTCATTTTCAAGTTTTAAAAATCTAATTTCCATGCAAATAGGAAAGGATGTGTTCGGGAGTGTTGAGCTCGGGATTTGTTTGAGCACCAAGCGGCATGACTAATATTTGGGGGTTGGAAAGTGGCCAAGGACACTTAAGGAATTCCAGTATTACAAAGGAAACCAAATATGTTGTGATTAGAGCATTCACTGTCCCAAGCAAATAAATGAGCTGGCTCAGAAGAGAAGCCTCTTTGCACTGCTCATTGGCTTCTCAGCAATTCTGTTCCCAAGAATCTGTGATCATGTAAGAAGAATCATTGTTCAAATTTCGGTTAAAAACTCATTTATTCAAATGTTCTGAAAATGGGTTTTTAAATATTCAGAGGAAGAAAAATGCAAAATGTTAGGCCTGAGGGACAGGGGCCTAATAGAGTTTTAATAAGTAATTTATTTTTGTATTCCATCATGGTGAGCCTGAACTTGGATAGTGGGAGGAAGGGAGAGGTAAGGAGTGAGATGCCTGGGATCTCCCTCCTGACTAAAAAGGAAAAGAATCACGAAGAATCTGGTGTGAGGATTCAGGTATATAATCCCAGGTTTTAAGAAACGTTTCTTGGATTATGGCATATAAGAATTCAGCTTTGCTCTCAAGTGAAAAGAAAAGTTCTTGTATTTGAATGGGGCGGGGGGAATGAAGCAGGAGAGACAGTTAGCATAGGAAGTTCTCAAGCAGAAATAGTTTGAAAAGGGCAATTACCTCATTCTATCTGAAAGAGCAAATGAATAGTTAAAGGCTTTTAAAATAATCATTTTGAAGTCCCTACATAGAAAAGCAAGATGTTGAGCTGGGGACCCAGGAGGCTCAGAAAGCCACTGTGTCTTCCTAATGTCATACCAAGGACCAACCTCAACGTGAGAAACTGTTTAATATGAGAAAAGATGCAATTTGGATTTAGATATTTGTAATTTTCCCTATCTTAGTCTAAATCTGATACAGCAGTTGAGTAATATTTCTACTGTTTTGATAAAGAGATAGACTCGTGTGTGTGTGTGTGTGTGTGTGTGCGTGCGTGTGTAAGAGACAGAGAGACAGAGAGAGAGAGACAGAGAGAGAGAGACAGAGAGAGAGAGTATATCTTGGTCCATTGCCCAAAATCTTCAGTAATCACTACCTCCCCTGGTGGCCATATCCATAATTGCAGGCCTGTGTCTTCACATGGCCCCTTGGCAAAGGCACTGTTTTGTTTTACAATGATTGCTGGTCTGTGTTTGTCTCAGGGTACGAATGATGTGGGAACATGAGTACTAAATGCTCCAAAGGTTCCAATTAATAGGACCATGATATCCTTATGACATGCCTGGAACTTCCACTGTGAAGTGGAACCCCTGGCTCTGGAAGGACATTTGTCTTTTTTTCCTTAATTCTGAGTAATGACTCTCCCAATTTCTTTCTTCTTTCCAGACTTCTTGGCACTCAGCACCAGAAGTGCAGTTAAAAGCTCCTTCTCTGCACGAAGAGGAGAACCACGTTCTTTAACATTAAGTCCTCTTAAAGGGCTAGAGAGCTATTGGTCCTTCCTTCTTGGATCAGAAACGCTGGCTGTACCCGAAAGATCTGTGGCTTGACATCTATTGATCTGAATTTTTGTTTCATTCCTATTTCTGCTCAAACAACTCCTGGTTTGCATTTCTGTCACTGTTTTAGTCTAGTATCCTGGCAACCACCTCCAAGGTTCTTACTGTCTGACAAGAAAGGCAGTGAGGAGGGAGGAGTGGGAGAAATGTGTCTTAAGTGGGGTGGTGGGAGAAGGTAGACATGAGGGAGGGTAAGGTGGAGAGAGGGGAGAAAAGAAGGGGAGGAGAGAGGAAGCAGGAATGATGCAAAAGGAGAGAAAACACGAATTGAGGAAGAAAAGGGGATGAGATGGGGAACGGGCAGGGGTTGGGGGGGAAGGCTTGTGTTCACCTGGCTAGGAGTCACCAGGGTCCTGGTACCTCAGTGGTGACCCAACATGAGCAAGTGGGTAAATAAATTAATGTCCTAACATCTGACCCACTCCAGCCAGAGATGGCTCACTTGGTGACCCTGGAACCCAGGACAGTCCCTACTCCCTGAGATGGGAGGACAGGCAGGCTGCCAGTGAGAAGCCAGTCCTCTCAGTTAGGAGGTGACTTTAGCTCAGGGTCTCATGGCCCTACCTGGCCCTCACCCTGACCTTGCTGCTATCTCTAGCTCACACCCAGATTCTGGAGAATTCTTCTGGTTTCCAATTCATGCACTATTTTTCCTGGTCCCAGCTTCCAGGGAGCTGCTGGTTGAATGAAGTGATTTCCAGTGAGGTACTGTCACCCCTCAAAAGGAGCTCAACTACTGGCTACTGTGAACCTCATAATGCAAATATGTATAATAGTTTTCCTTGGATGCTGGGAGACTCTTAGCAACCTATATTTTCCAACCCATCTTAGGACAGCTGATAGGCTTAGCCAAAGAGCACCTCGGACATTCCAAAATATGTTCCCACCTCGCTAAAAACCAACAACAAACTGTACACATGCACTTAACAATGTGTAAAGTGTTGTTATATACTACCATAAATTTTTCTCCTAAAGTGTTGGGATGACTTTCCTGGTCTTGCCATTGGCCAGTGGGTGTGCTGATAAACTAAAACCAACACTCTTGTGTTTTAGGATACTTTACATGGAGCGGATGTTCGTGCTGCTAAAAGGGGAATTTTTATGCCATCATTCTTTGAAAAACATAACTTGCCAAAATGAAAACAAGAAGAAACAGTAAATCTGAATAGTCCTATATTCTTAAAAAAAAGACAAACAACTCTTTCTACACATTAAAAAAAACACAATTTTTTGTCACCAAAATAAAGAGGGAACATTTCTCAACATACTGAGATCAACACATCCCTGGTACCAAAACCAGACAAGGATATTATAAGAAAATAAAATTATTGTCCAATACCATTCATGAATAGAGATGCAAAAATACTATACAAAATATTAGTGGGGGGCTTCCCTGGTGGCGCAGTGGTTAAGAATCCTCCTGCCAATGCAGGGGACATGGGTTCGAGCCCTGGTCTGGGAAGATCCCACATGCCACGGAGCAACTGGGCCCGTGAGCCACAACTACTGAGCCTGCGCGTCTGGAGCCTGTGCTCCGCAACAAGAGAGGCTGCGATAGTGAGAGGCCCACACACTGCGATGAAGGGTGGCCCCCACTCGCCGCAACTGGAGAGAGCCCTCGCACAGAAACGAAGACCCAACACAGCCAAAAATAAATAAATAAAATATGGTATAAAGTTTAAAAAAAAAATTAGCAAATTGAATATAGTGATATATTTTTTAAAAAGGATAATCTATCATGACTGAGTGAAGTTTATTTGAAAAATACTAGTATGGTGTAACATTTAAATATCAGTCAATACATTTCACCATACTGAGAAAAATCATATCTCAAAAGATTTATTAAACACATTTGATAAAATCAATAACTATCTATAACAAATTCCTCAGCATTAGGAATACAAGGGAACTTCTTTAACTATATAATGAGTATGTACAAGATATCCACAGCTAACATCATAGTTAATGATGAAATACTGCATTCTTTCCTCTAGTGTTTGGGAACAAGATAAGGATGTCCACAATCTGATGCACAATCTTAGGGGTAAAGCAAACAATTAGAATTAACAAGTGAAATTGTCAAGACCACTAGATACAGGATCAACATAAAAATTAATACATTTAAAAGAATTTAAATAATATAAATTATGTTCTTAAACTACAATGGAATTAAGTTAGAAATCAGTAATAGATCTGGAAAGTCCTCAAATATAGGAAACTAAACAACACACTTCTAATTAACTTATGGATCAAAGAAGAAATTACAAGGAAAATTACAAAATATTTTGAATTGAATGAAAATAAAAACACAACACATCAAAATTTTGGGGATGCAGCTAAAACTCCGCTTAGAGGGAAATTTATAGTAATACATGCTTATAGTAGAAAAGAAGAAGAGTTTCAAATCAATGACCTAGGTTTCTAACTTATTATTCTATTCAAAGTTATTCTAAAAAAGAACAGCAACTTAAACCTAAAATAAGCAGAAAAAAAAAATAAAGAGAAAAAAAATTAAACAGCAGTGAAATTGAAACAGAAAAGTAACAAAGCAAAGCAAAACTGATTATTTAAGAAAATTATTAAAATTGACAAACCACTAGCCAGACTAATCAGGAAAAAAAAAGATGACATAAATTACCAATATCAGGAATAAAAGGTCATGACCATAGATCCTACAGAGAGTAAAGGCTAATAGGGAATATTATATATAAGTATATACCAATAAATTCAGCAATTTAAATGAAATGGATAAATTCCTTGCAAGATACAAATTACCAAAGCTCACTCAAGAATAAATATATATACTAAATAGCTCTATATCTAGTAAGAACTTCTTTTGTAGTTAAAATCCTTCCCACAGGGGCTTCCCTGGTGGTGCAGTGGTTAAGAATCTGCCTGCCAATGCAGGGGACACGGGTTCGAGCCCTGGTCCGGGAAGACCCCACATGCCACGGAGCAACTAAGCCCATGCACCACAACTACTGAGCTACTGAGCTTGCGCTCTAGAGCCCACAAGCCACAACTACTGAGCCTCCATGCCACAACTACTGAAGCCTGCGCGCCTAGAGCCCGTGCTCCACAACAGGAGAGGCCATTGCAATGAGAAGCCTGAGCACCGCAATGAAGAGTAGCCCCTGCTCACCGCAACCAGAGAAAAGCCCGCATGCAGCAACGAAGACCCAACGCAGTCAAAAATAAAATAAATAAATTTAAAAAAAAAAACCTTCCCACAAAGAAAAACTCCAGGCCCAGATGGTTTCATTGGTGAATTCTGTGAAACATTCAATAAAGATAATATCAGTTTTACATAAACTCTTCTGGAAAATCAAAGAGAAGGAGAAATCACTCCCTAACAAATTCTATGAAGCCAGCATTAACCTGGTAGCAAAACCAGACAAACACACTACAAGAAAAAGCAAAACAAAACTACAGATCAACATCTTTCATGAACATAGATGCAAAAAAATGAAGTTTAGTAAATCGTAACTGCAATATGTAAAAGGATCATGACCAAGTGGAGTTTATCCCAGGAATGCAAGGTTGGTTTTACATTTAACATTAATGTAATTCACCATACTTATGGAAGGAAAAGAAGAAGAAAAATGCATATTATCATCTCAAAAGATGTGAGGAAAAGGAAGAGGAAAAAAAAGAAAAGGAGGAGGAGAAGGAAGAGGGGAAGGAGGAGGGGGAGTAGGAAGAGGAGGAAGCAGACGCAACAGCAGCATTTGATAGAATCCAACAACCATTCATGATAGAAAGTCTAGGCAAACTAGGAATAGACGGGAACTTCATCAACCTGATAAAGATGATCCATAAAAACATAGAGCTAATATCACCTTACTGAGAGACTGAATACATTCCCCACACAGATCAGGAGAGAGACAAAGATGTCTGTTCTTACCCCTTGTACATGACATTATACTGGAGGTTCTATCCAGTGCAATAGGCCAGAAAAAACAAATAAGAGGCATACAATTTCGAAAGGAAGAAATACAACTGTCTTTATTTGTAGGCAAAATTATAGTCTGTAGAAAATCCTAAGGAATTTACCAAAAAAATGCTGGAATAAGTGAATTTAGAAAGGTTGCAGGATACCAAGTTAACATAAAACAAATAATTCTATTTCTATGTACCAGAAAGAAACAATCAGGAATTGATATTTTTAAAAAACACTATTAATGATAGTATCAAAAATATAAAATACATATCAAAAGTTTGAATAAAAGATACACAAGGCTAGTACCTCAAAAACTTCAAAACATTGCTAAAAGAAATGATAGAAAACCTCAATAGATGGATAAATATACCATGTTTGTGAATTGGCAAAATCAATACTAAGATAGCAATTCTCACCAAATCAATCTGTAGATTCAATCAATCTCAATCAAAGTCCCAGAAGGATTTTTTTTTTTGTAGAAGTTGACAACTTGATTTTAAAATTTATATTAAAATGCAAAGGACCTTGAATACTCAAAATAATTTTGAACAAGAAGAACAAAGTTGGAGGACTTAGACTACTTGATTACAAGATTTATTATAAAGCAACTCTAATCAAGGCAATGTGGCACCTGTATAAACATACATCAGTGAAATAGAATGGAAGGTCCAGAAATAGACCCACATACCCATGGTTAATTAATTTTCAACAAAGATGCCAAGTGAGTTCAATGGAGAAAGGATAATCTTTTCAAAAAATGGTTCTAGAACAGTTGCATATTTGGAAGTAAAAAATGAACCACATCATTATGATATCACACCATATATAAAAATTAACTCAAAATGGATCATAGATCTAGATGTAAAAGCTTAAACTATAAAACTTCTAGAAGAATCCATGAGAGAAAATCTTAGTGATCTTATATTTGGCAAAAAAAAAAAAAAAAACTAAATAGGAAACAAAAGGCATAAACTATAAAAAAAAATAATTTAGTTGGTTTCCAGCAAAATTAAAAACACTTGCTCTTCAACAGATACTGTTATAAAAATGAAAAGGCATGTCACAGACTGAAAATATTTGCAAAACATAATCAACAAAGAATTTGTATGTAGAATGTATTTTTTTACATGTATAACTCAGTAGTAAGACAAATGGCCCAATGAAAATGGTAAAAGATTTGAACTGACATTTCACCGAAGAAGATGGCAAATAAGTGCATGAAAAGATGCCTCACATCATTAGTCATTAGGAAAATGCAATTCAAAACCACAATGAGATACCACTTCACAACCACTAGAATGGCTCAAATTAAAAAGACTGACCACTCCAAGCGTTAGTGAGTATGTGGGGCAACTGGAACTTTCATACTCTGCTGGTGGGAATATAAAATGCTATGGTCACTTTGGAAAACAGATCATAGTTGCTTAAAAAGTTAAAAATAGTTTCCCATCATGGAGGACGCTAGAGATAAGGTGCTTCAGGACTACCACAAGAACCTGCTGGAGCACAAGGAGATCGACAGCCGTCTCAAGGAGTTAAGGGAACAATTAAAAGAATTTGCCAAGCAGTATGAAAAGTCTGAAAATGATCTGAAGGCCCTACAAAGTGTTGGGCAGATTGTGGGTGAAGTACTTAAGCAATTAACTGAAGAAAAATTCAATGTTAAACCTACAAATGGACCAAGATATGTTGTGGGTTGTCGTTGACAGCTTGACAAAAGTAAGCTGAAGCCAGGAACAAGAGTTGCTTTGGATATGACTACACTAACTATCATGAGGTATTTGCCAAGACAGGTAGATCCACTGGTTTACAACATGTCTCATGAGGACCCTGGGAATGTTTCTTATTCTGAGATTGGAGGGCTATCAGAACAGATTCGGGAATTAAGAGAGGTAATAGAATTACCTCTTACAAACCCATAATTATTCCAACCTGTAGGAATAATACCTCCAAAAGGCTGTTTGCTATATGGACCACCAGGTACAGGAAAAACACTCTTGGCATGAGCTGTTGCTAGCAAGCTGGATTGCAATTTCTTAAAGGTTGTATCTAGTTCTATTGTAGACAAGTACATTGGTGAAAGTTCTCGTTTGATCAGAGAAATATTTAATTATCCCAGGGACCACCAGCCATGCATCATTTTTATGGATGAAATAGATGCTATTGGTGGTCGTCGGTTTTCTGAGGGTACTTCAGCTAATAGAGAGATTCAGAGAACTTTAATGGAGCTACTGAATCAAGTGGATGGACTTGATACTCTACAAAGAGTTAAAATGATCATGGCTACAAACAGGCCAGATACAGTGGATCCTGCTTTGCTTCGTCCAGGCAGATTAGATAGAAAAATACATATTGATTTACCAAACGAACAAGCAAGGTTAGATATATTGAAAATCCATGCAGGTCCCATTCCAAAGCATGGTGAAATAGATTATGAAGCAATTATGAAGCTTTCAGATGGCTTTAATGGAGCAGAACTTAGAAATGTTTGTACTGAAGCAAGTATGTTTGCAATTCTTGCTGATCATGATTTTATAGTACAGGAACACTTCATGAAATCAGTCAGAAAAGTGGCTGATTCTAAGCTAGAGTCTAGATTGGACTACAAATCTGTGTAATTTACTGTCATGGCTGCATGACAGATATTGGCTTAATGTAAAAATAAAGTTAAGGAAAATAATGTACGTATTGGCAATGATCTCATTAAAAGCGTATGAATAAAAATGTGTATGAATAACATTGTAAAAATTAGTAATTCAGTAATTCTACTTTTAAGAAGTATGGAAGAAATTTGTATGTTTGTTAATTTGTATTTATTGCAGCAGAAGTTATAAAAGAAGAGTATGTTGAAGCTTTTCGTATTTGCTGTGTATTTTGTAAAACCTTGAAAATGGTTTGAGACAGTAGTACCAGATAGCATTTCTTATGACTTATTTTATATCATTTGTTTTCCTCATCCTAAAAAGTTTAATAAAATCTGTTTGATTCAGTTCTCCTACTAAAAAAAAAAAGTTAAAAATACCTCTTCCTTTCCAATTTGGATTTCTTTTATTTCTTTTTATTCTCTGATTGCCATGGCTAGGACTTCCAAAACTATGCTGAATAAAAGTGGTGAGAGTGGACATCCTTGTCTTGCTCCTGATCTTAGAGAAAATGCTTTCAGCTTTTCATCATTGAGTATGATGTTAGCTGTGGGTTTTTCATATATGGCCTTTATTATGTTGATGTATGTTTCCTCTATGCCCACGAAACTGTCACTTTTTGCAGATGACATGATACTATACATAGAAGGTCCTAAAGACCCTACCAGAAAACTACTAGTGCTCATCAATGAATTTGGTAAAGTTGCAAGATACAAAATTAATATACAGAAATGTTTTGCATTTCTATACATTAACAATGAACTATCAGAAAGAGAAATTAAGAAAACAATCCTATTTGCCATCACATCAAAAAGGATAAAATACCTAGGAATGAATCTACCTAAGAAGGTAAAAGACCTTACTTGGAAAACTATAAGACACTGATGAAAGAAGCTGAAGACGACACGAATAGATGGAAAAATATATCGTGTTCTTGGATTGGAAGAATTAATGTTGTTAAAATGACCATACTACCCAGGGCAATCTACAGATTCAGTGCAATCCCTATCAAAATACCAGAGGCATTTTTCAGAGAACTAGAACAAATAATTTTAACATTTATATGGAAACACAAAAGACCCTGAATAGCCAAAACAATTTTGAGAAAGAAGAACAAAGCTGGAGGAATCATGCTCCCTGACTTCAGACTACATTACTAAGCTATAGTAATCAAAACAGTAGAAACATAGATCAATGGAACAGAATAGAGCTGAGAAACAAACCCACACACTTATGGTCAATTAATCAAAAGACAGCCTCTTCAATAAGTGGTGCTGGAAAAACTGGGCAGTTACTTGTAAAAGAATGAAATTAGAACATTCTCTAACACCATATACAAAAACAAACTCAAAATGGATTAAAGACCTAAACGTAAGGCTGGATACTGTAAAACTCCAAGAGGAAAACACAGGCAGAACAGCCTTTGACATAAATCACAGCAATATTTTTTTGGATCCATCTCCTGAAGCAAAGGAAACAAAAGCAAAAATAAACAAATGAGACCTAATTAAACTTAAAAGCTTTTGCACAGCAAAGGAAACAATTGACAAAATGAAAAGACAACCTACTGAATGGGAGAAAATATAAGCAAATGATATGGTTGATAGGAGTTAACATCCCACATTTACAAACAGCTCATACAACTCAACATCAAAAAAAAAAAAAAGATTAAAAAATGGTCAGAAGTACTGAATAGACATTTTTTCAAAGAGGAAATGCAGATGGCCAATAGGCACATGAAAAGATGCTCAACATTGCTAATCATCAGGGAAATGCAAGTCAAAATCACGAGATATCACCTCACACCTGTCAGAATGGCTATCATCAAAAGACCACAAATAACAAATGTTGGTGAGGATGTGAAGAAAAGGAAACCCTTGTACAGTACTGTACTGATGGGAATGTAATTTCGTGCAGTCACTGTGGAAAATGGTATGGAGCTTTCTCAAAAAATTAAAAATGAAACTACCATGTGACCCACCAATTCCACTCCTGAGTATGTACTGGAAAAAAACAAAAACACTAATCCATCCGTTTCATACCCAAGACGTGAGAAATGAAAGCAAGTGTCCACAGAAAAGCTTGTACATGAATATTCACAGCTGCTTTATTTGTAATAGCACAAAACTGGAAATAGCTCAAATACCCACCAAGTGATGAATGGATAAATGAACTGTGTTATATGCATGTAATGAATACTTATCAACAAAAGAGGAATCAACTAGTGATACACGCAGCAACATGGCTGAATCTCAAGATAATTATCTCTGTGAAAGAACTCAGACTCCCCCATTCCCTCCCCCCACAAAAAGTACATATAATATGAATTTCCATTTATATAAAAACCTAGAAAATGTAAATTAATCTATAGTGATAGAAAGCAGATTTGTTGTTGCATTTGACAGCCTGGGGTAGGAAGGTATGGATTATAAAGTGGCATGAGAAATGTTTTGGGAGTGATGGATATCTTCATTATCTTGATTATGGTGATAGTTTCACAGTGTATATATATGTAAAAACTTATCATTTGTACACTTTAGACATGTACAGCTATTGTACCTCAATTATACCTCAAAAAAGCTGTAAGAAAATCAATTGTGCTTCAATGTATTTTCATAGACTAGCAACAAAAAATGGGAAAACAAAAATTTAAAAATACCATCTATAAGAGCATCAAAAATGTCAAATACCTAAGAATAAATCTACCAAAAGATGTTTAAGACCTCTAGATTGAAAACTGCAAAACATGATTGAGAGCAAAGAGGAACTGAATAAATGGAGAGAAATTCCATGTTCAAGATAGGAAGACTCAATATTGTCGAGATGTCAATTCTCTTCCATGTGATTGCATTCAATGCGATCTCCATGAAAACCCCTAACCGGTTTTTTACGGAAATTGAGAAATTATTTTTAAACTATATATGGAAACGCAAAGGATCTAGATAGCCATCTTGAAGAATCAAGCAAAGTTGGAGGACTTATGTTACCAGATTTCAACTGGTAGTTAAAAACTATAGCAATTAAGACAGTGTGGTATTAGCACAGGACAGACAAATAGATCCATGGAACAAAATAGAGGGACCATAAAAGATCCACACATACATGGTAACACAATGGTGTCACTGCAACTCAGTGAAGAAAGAATGATCTTTTTAATAAATGCTGCCAGAGCAATTAGATTACCATATGGGGAAAAAAAAAAGAATCCTTCTCCTAGCCCATATCATACACATACACAAAAATAAATGGATCTAAATATGAAAGATAAAACAATATTACTGTTAGAAGAAAACATAAGAAAATATCTATATGCCCTTAAGTATGCAAAGATTTCTTAAACTAAAAACAAAAGCACATAACATTAAAGTTATTAAAAAGGAAAGCCACATAGTGGGAGAAGATATTTGTAATACATGTATCTGACAAGACTCATATCTAGAATTTAATAGGAACTCCTACAAGTAAAAAAATAGGCAAAAAACCCAGTGGAAAAATGGGCACACAACCTGAACAGGCATTTCACAAAAGAGGACAACTAAATTGTCAATAGTCATGTGAAAAATGCAAAAAAATATAAAAATGTAAATTAAAAACCCAATACAATACCATTATACACCCATCAGAATGGCAAAAATTAAAAAGGCAGAAAATACTAAGTGTTGACCAGAATGCAAAGCAATTAGGACTCTCATACATTGCTGGTAAAAATGTTAATTGTGTAACTTTTTGAAAACTCTTTGGCAGGATCTATTAAATCAAACATACATGTACCCTATGATCCAGCATTTCTACTTAGGAATACATCCAACAAGAATGTGTGCACGTGTTCAAGACACACACAAACATGTTCACAGCAGCACCACTCCGCATATGAGGCCAGAAGTGGAAACAACTCAAATGTCCATCAACTATAGAATTAATGAAGTGCAGAATATTCACACCATGGGAACAAACAAGCTACAATCATATAGATGAAGTTCACCCTGATGATGCTGAGTAAAAGAGCCAGCTAGACACAAAAGTTCACACACAGTAGGATTCCATTTCTATAAAGTTCATAAGCAGGGAAGGGTAATCTACACATGCTCAAAGTCAGGGTAGTGGTCCTCTTAGGAGCAGGAGTGACTGAGATGGGGCATGAGGGGACTGCTGGTGCTGGTCCTGTTCTGTTACTTGATCTGGGTGCTGGTTATGAGGGGCTCACCCTGTGAAATTTACCCAGCTGTGCACTTACGACTTGTACATTTTTCTTATGTATGTCACACTTCCACAAAAAAGTGACTCTCTGTGTGCAAAGTGCCATGATGAAAACCAACAGAATTCTGGAAAGAGCATTTGGTTGGGGTGGTCATTTAGCTGTCTTTAAATTAACTTTATCACATCCTGGGGTCCTGACTTTGGCCCTCAGCTTTCTTCTCTCTGCTACTGGAAACAAAATGAAAGCTTCTTTCTTCAAAAGCAACCACTTGTCCATTAGTCACCCTTAGCTGTTCAGTATTTTTCTTTAGTAGATAGCAAGAATGAGCAAACCACAGTCTATGGGTTAAATCTTGCCCACAGCCTGTTTTTGGAAAGTTTTATTTGTTTGCATATTGTCTACTGCTGCTTTGTGCCACAACAGGATAGCTGAGTGTTGCAACAGACTGCATAGGCTGCAAAGTCTAAAATATTTGCTATCTGGCCCTTTAAGGAAAAAAGTCTACAGACTCTGGGTATAGAGCTTCAGGGGTGCTTGGGCATGGTCATCAACCCCATTTATCCCACAGTTTCCTCTATCCATGTCAATTACCCAATGCACCACGCCTTCTAGTGCATCTCCTTCCACAGAGCCACCCTCTGATTCCCCACTTGTGAAAGTTATAACAAGTGGGCTGTCTCTGCTCTGTCAGCCACCGGTGATGGGGCCCTCTTACCACCCAGGCAGTAAGTGATCTAGCTCCAAAAGCCCATCTTATCACCTGCCTTCTCAGACCAGCCCTGGTACCAAATGTTGGAGGTTGAGTTCTCCAAAAGTAGATGCCCAGATGGAGTCTGGGGTGCAAGATGTTTACTAGGGATCAATACCTGTGAAGGAAGAAGGAGAAAGCAGGGTTGGGCAGAGGTGAAGTGGAGGTCTGACAAAAGCTTGAGGAAGCCTTGGCTGAGAGGGAAGAGCTGGTGCCTTTCTGACCACCAGAGCGTCCTGCGCCAGCAGAAATGGCTGGACCTTTATACCCCTGCCTCACTTACTTAGTAGATGAGACTGCCCAGGGAAGGGCATGACCTTGGCAAGGGGGTTCTCTCCAGCTAAAGCAGACCCTAAAAGAGGTGACAGCTGGAGGCTGCTTGCTGGTCACATTCCTTGTTTCTGGACAGCAAGACCCCCTTGAAGGGGAGATCAAGGCCCTGCAGGGTAGACTGAACTGCCCAGGGTCACGCGGCTAGGAAGAGGCAGGGCTGGTACTCAGCTTTAGTCTGCTGGCTCTAAATCCCATGTTTTCTCCACTGTTGCCCACCACCTCTGGTAAAGCAATTACTGTGTGCTATAATATTTTATTAATCAAAGACAAAAATAATGGGCTGTCAGCTCTTCTGATGAGCTTGAGCTTGCCAGAATCACTCTCACACCTACAAAGTGACATGCTTAATTGTATACTGACTGTATAGCGCTGGGCTAAGCACTCAACCTGGATAATCACCACAGCAGCCCCTGAAGTAAAGTGCTACTATTATCCCGTTTCACAGACAGGGAAACTGAGGCTTAGGATAGTCAAAGTGACTTGTAGAAAGCAAACTGCCACACACAGGTCTGCTTACTGCACAGACTTCCTCCTGCTACCCTCAACAAAGGCAATTACTGTGTGAGTTTTCTGGTATCTTCCTAATGTAGGGAAGTGTGCAATCTGAAATGTTGCTGAAATGTTTAAACTAGCCCAATCTCATCACTGTCTTCACAGATTCCCAGGGGTCCAGGAACACAGAAAGGAACCCACTTGCCTACAGTAGTGATAGGGCCTGGGAAAGGTGGGCTGGAGCATGTCTGAGTATGTGAAGGGGTGTGTGGATGACACCCAAGTGATTTGGGGATCCCTTTTGCTGTCCACGTTTTTTTTGGTCTATTGATTTACCCCTGAAGACCCTGCATTAGAAAAGGCAGCATTTACTTTGTTTTGTTTTGTTCTGTAAAACAGCATGGGCTTTGGAATCAGGCAGACAAGTATTCAAACCCGGGTTCTGCTCCTTACTAGCTGTGTGACCTCCACTAAATAGCTTTACCTCTCTGAGCCTGTTTCCCTATCTGTAAGATCTGGCTTACGACATCCCTATTCCCTGGCACTCCTGTGAGTGATGCTTGTAAAGCTAAAAAATGGAGCATAGCACGCAGTGACATTCAACAAACAGTACCTGAGATCTGGTCACTACAGGACCACACAGGTAGATGCCCCCTGTTTTCAGCCCAGGATCACCCTCTCAGCACAGAAGCTCTGCCTCAGTTTACATGCAAGGTCTCTCTTCTCCTCCTTGATTACCAGAGAACACCTACTTCCCTGACTCCTGACCAAGTATGGATTCTTCCTATCACCTCTGAAGAACTACATCTTGAAGAGGTAGGAAGAAGTTGGCCCTGGAGCCAGACTGGTTTGAATTTCATCTGAGTCCCTCGTTGGCTGTGTTATCCTGGACAAGTTTCATAACTTCTCTGAGCTTCCAATTTCTTATCTGCCTGATGGGGATAACAACGCTACCCACTTCTTGGGACTGTGGTGAGGGGTTAATGGGCACTGGATGTACAGGCTCCTTGCACACTGACTGGCATACTGGAGGTGCTCAATAGATGTCTGTTCTCTTTTCCTCTTGCTATTCCCATGTACTCTATGCAAACACTTTCACTAGAGACCCCTAAAAAGTCCTATCTTACCCCAGGCCTTTCTATAATCTTGGTAGCAGATTGGCATAGCTATTTAAAAGGACAAAAATCAACAATAACTTTCTCAACAGTAATAAAAGAAAATAATGGCTAACTGTACTGTACGTAAAATCAGTCCCAGTTCACGCCCCCATGCCGCTTACAGTCTAGCAGGAAAGGAGGACATTGATCCACAGACCACAGATCTGGGCATGAGAGGTGCCTGTGACGGCTCATTTACTTCTCAAAAGGGCCCCACGAGATGGATGCTGTTATAATACTGACTTTTCAGATGAAGAAATTGAGACTCAGAGAAGTTACAATTCTTTTTCAGGGTCACCTGACGAATAAGAGGCAGACTAGGATTTGAGCCTAGATCCTTCTTCCCAACCTCCAGTTGTGAAACAAATATAGGGATGGTAGATGGACCTCAACAAACTTCTAAAAGATAGAATCCCTGCTGGGCAGAGGCTGACCATTTAAAATTTTCAAATAGGAGTCAGCTTCAGTTATTAAGACTGTTGTTGAGATGTATCTGAGAAGGCAGGAGGGAGGACAGACCCCCAAAGAAGCCAGCATTGTGATACTTTGTTTCAAAAAGCAGGATCTGTCAGAATTGCAAGTTAGAGGTAGCAGAGGCTGAAGTGGCCTGTGGTCTAACCCTTCTATTTCACAGATGAGTAAAATGAGGCACAGAGAAGGGAAGAGACTTGTTGAAGGTCACAAAGAAATCTCTTTAGCAACTGGTTTCTCCCCATGTCTATATATCAACCCCAGGAAAGACTCTTATTGGCTCTTTTGGGATCATATGCTCATCCTTGTACCAATCACTGTCGCCAGAGGGCAGCTCTAGCGCCTTGAGTGACAGCCCCACCAAAACCAACCAACTGCTCTTCCTTGAGATGTCAAAGGACTGGCTCCTTCTCAGGTCCTGGGTGGGAATGTTACATCTTCAGAGAGGCCTTCTTCTACCATTCTACCCAAAGAACACTCCTCCCTGACCCTGTTGTCACTTTGATTTTTCTCCAGAAGACTTATTACTCTTTGATATTATTTATTTTTCATTCTTTATTAGAAATATAAAGAAGCTCCTTGAAAAGAGGGGCTTTGTCTGATTTCTTGACCACTGTATCAAATGTTTAGAACAGGACTTGGCATATAAAGGTGCTCAATAAATATTTTTGAATTAAAAAAAAATGAGTAGGGGAGGAGTTCCCAAATGATCTGGAAGAAGACAAAAGGCAAAGCATGCTGGACGGACATACACCACCCACAGCGGCCACCACTGAATTCTTAGCGATTCATCTTTAGGGAAATCAATAAAGCAACTACTGTTTCAGCGAGCAGTAAATAAATAAATAAAAGTCAGTGGCAGGTCTGTGATCTCTGGTTTCTCATCTGTCTCACTAACTGGCCTGGGACCCTCTGCTTGCTTAGCACTTACTAGAGGCTGGCAGATAGTAGGTGCTGAAATAAGGGTTTTGGATGAATAAACCCAACAGTAATATCTTAGTCCGTGTTTCTGAAACATTGATGTGCATTCAAATTACCTGGGGATTTGTTAAAATGCAGATTCTGATTCAGTAGGTCTGGGTGGAGCCCGAGAGTCTGCATTTCTAATAAGCTCCCAGGTGCTGTTGCTGCTGCTGGCATGAACCACACTGTGAGTAGCAAAGCTCAGTCTATTACAAAAAATCTGTGGGCATCTCACTATACAAACAGGTGAAATAAAGAGCCAAGAAGAGCTTTCCAGAAACAATAATGGTAGGGGGATCAGGAGACCCGGATTCTAGTCCCAGGTCTCCTGTCTGTAAGCCCATGAACTTGGACAAGTTTCTGCACCCTCTGAACCTCAGTCCCAGCTGCCAGGTCAGGACTCCCCAACCAGCTCTGCCCTCCTCACACAAGATGTCTGAGCTGCAGCATTGGGGGCAGGGCAGGGTATCTAAGGCTGAATCAGACCCAGCGCTGCCCCCTCACCATCCATGAGCTCTAAGAATATATACTTTAGCCTGCCTTGCAAGGATGCGAGAGAGAGTTAAGATCAACATACACTGGAGAAAAGAATCCCTGAGCTCTCACCTCTGCCATCCAGCAGATTTTATACTTAACACTACTTCATAAATTCTCGCCATCCACATTCTGGTTGTTTTCAGTTTTCTAAGGCTGCTCCCTCGCACTAGCCAGACCTCCCTCTTTAATACAGATCTTCTGACTCTCACCCCACCCTTTCCCTGGAAAAAAAAAAACAAAAAAAACACAACAAAAGACCCTCTTCTGCCTTTGCCTATGACTCACAAACAATAATAAAATGATAGCTTCACATTTATACATATACATAGACTATATTGGTATTTCCCAAAATGCAGTAAACATCAATTACAGCATGCGATACACAGACAAGTGTCATTCTGATAGTTACATTATTAGCAGATTACCAACTACTTGTGGTAAATGATACTGTCTTTCCACTTAGGGTAGCAATGTGAAGTCTCCTTTAAATATAAACAAAATGAGTCTATAATAAGGAAAAGCAAATCAAAACCACAATGAGCTACCACTTCACACCAAGTAGAATGGCTACAATAAAAAAAAATAATAGTAAGAGTTGGAGAAATTGTAACCCTTGTACAACAGTCTAACAGTTCCTCAAAAGGTTAAACATAGATTTATCATACGACCGGGTAATTCCACTCCTAGGTATACCCAAGAGAACTGAACACATATGTCCATGCAAAAACTTGTACACGAATGTTCACAACATTAGTCATAATAGTGAAAAACTGAAAACAATCCTGATGTTCATCAACAGACAAATGGATAAATAAAATGTGGCATATCCACACAGTGGATTATCCAGCTATAAACTATAAAGTGCTGATAAATGCTACAATGTGGATGAATCCTGAAAACATTATGCTAAATGAAAAAAGCCAGACAAAGAAGGCCACATATTTTTATGATTTCACTTATATGAAATATCCATAATGGGAAAATCCATAGAGATAGAAAGTAGATCAGTGGTTTCCTAGGGCTGGAGGAGGGGTGAGCTGGGGAAAAGTGGGGAGTGACTGCTAAAGTGTACAGGGTTTCTTTCTAGGGTGATGAAAATTGGGGTGTTCAAAAACTGATTATGGTAATGCTTACACAGCTGTGAATATATTAAAACCACTGAAATGTATACTTTAAATGGGTGAGTTGTATTGTGTGAATTATATATCAAGAAAGATGTTATAAAATATATAAAAATATTAGCTAACACTATAGGTGGCATACAAATATGAAAAAAGCATTAAGGACACAGATAAAGCAAAGTTTAGGAAACACTGGATTAGATCAGCAATCCTAATAATCCTATGAGGTAAATGTTGTTTTTTCCTGTTATACAGGAAACTGGACTCTTGAGAGGTGAGTTTTCATCCAAGAACGAAGAATTTTAAGTGGATTTCTAACCCAGGCTACTGACTCCAAAACCAGTGCTCTTATCTGACATGCTATACAGCTTCCCAGATTCCCAATCCTTGAATTTAGCCCCATGCATACTTTTCCTGGTGATGCCTCTCCCCTAATGGTGTCTCTCTGAGACTTGGGCCTGAACTACACCAGTGAGCGTCACCTACAGCTCTGACCTATGTAACCAGCAGAATATCACAGAAATGATGGTGTATAATTTCTGAGGCTAGGTTGGATCCCTTACTTTGGAGAATACCAGCTGACACATTCTGAAGACAATCAGCCCTGTGGAAAGATCTACATGGCAAACAACTGAGGCCTTTTGCCAACAGCCGTGTGAGTGCATCATGTTGGAAGCGGGTCCTCTAGCCCCGTCAAGCCTTCTGACGACTGAGGCCCCAGCCCATCTCTTGACTGCAGCCTCATGAGAAGCCCCGAGCCAGAACTACTCAGTGAATCTGCTCCTTATTTCCTGACCCACAGAAACCATAAGGTACTGTGTATTTATTGTTTTAAGCTATTAAGTTTTGGGGTAATTTGTTATGTAGCAATAGATAACTAGTACACCCTATGACTAGTTCCTGCCGATGATATGTGAGCTGAAAAGTTACACACTACTTCGAGGTCCAAGATATGAAAGTGCCTTTTCTACTTTCTCTTCCCCTTCCCACAGAGATCTTTTCTCTCCTCCCAGATATTTGCACACCCATGTTCATAGCAGCATTACTCACTATAGCCAAAAGGTGGAAGCAACACAAGTGTCCATCAACAAATGAATGGATAAACAAAATATGATCCATCCATATAATAGAATAGTATTCAGTCTTAAAAAAGGGAAATTCTGGCTCGTGGATGAACCTTGAGGACATTGTGCTAAGTGAAATAAGCCAGTCACAAAAGGACAAAGACTACGTGATTCCAGTTACATGAGGTCCCTAGAGCAGTCAAAGTCACAGAAACAGAAAGTAGAATAGTGGTTGCCAGGGGATTGAGGGAGGGAGAAGGGGGAGTTAGTGTTTAATGGGTACAGAGTTTCACTTTGAAAAGATGAAAAGTATTCTGGAGCTGGATGGTGGTGATGGTTGCACAACAGTGGGAATGTCCTTAATGCCTCTGAACTGTTCACTTAAAAACAGTTAAAATGGTAAATTTATGTTATACCTATTTTATCGTAATAAAAAATGTCATGATATGCCCAAAAGGTTGTTACTCCCTCTGCTGACTCCCTAAGCACCTGTGGTAAGGGCTGGGGCTTGTGGGCTGACTAACTCTTTTTCCAGCCACTGTTTGTGAGAGTCCTACTGTGGACAAAAAGAGTGGGCACCCTGTATTTAGGATACAGGTTCAGCTGCATGGGACAGGAACCCAGAACAACCGTGGCTTCAATGAGACGGAAATCCCTTTCTCCTGCATACAGCCTGGAGGCGGGTAGCGCACAGCTGGCATGGTGACTCAGCTCCGTGTAGTCATGCAGGGACCCAGCCTCTGCTCTTGCGCTCTGC
Organism: Balaenoptera physalus; assembly: GCF_965194825.1. NCBI lineage: Eukaryota > Metazoa > Chordata > Mammalia > Artiodactyla > Balaenopteridae > Balaenoptera > Balaenoptera physalus. The sequence goes on from NC_138896.1 coordinate 104,508,284, forward strand.
CATCCCTAGGGCGCTTTTCTCAACCATGTGGCTCAAGGTGGCTTACCACCACGTGTATGTCCTAAGCAGCAGGGTGAAGAAGGCAGGGAAGAAGAGGCACGCCTCCTCTCTTTAAGACACTGTCATTTGGGGGTCTCTGTCCTAGAAGTGGAATGCCACTGCTGCCTAATGTATTTTCCTGGAAGTGGAATGCCACTGCTGCCTGATGTATTTTCCTGGAAGTGGAATGCCACTGCTGCCTGATGTATTTTCCATCCCCAGCATCCCCCAACAGGATGTCGGCGGTATTCTGTCTTGTCATGGCAGCCGTGGAGGTGACCGGCAGAGATCTTGGGAGCCCCATGTTGAAATTAATAGAGCCCCAACATGGGTGGAACCTGGGTCCCTGTATCACTGCATGGAAGGCTGCCTGTCAAACATCTGATAGAGCTTTGCATACTGAGAGTAAACCTCAAATGTGTGAAAGCACTGGGATTTCAGTGTTTATGTGTTACAGCCGCCAGCATTCTCTTAACTAACACAGAGCTTCATGACTGGAGCTTGGGAAGTCAGATAACACAACAAGGCTGAGGCCAGGTCAGGCAATGGGAAGATGACTTTGGAGCCAGGAGACCCAAATCCAAGCTCCCGCAATCCCAGTTACAAGCTACGTGGGCCATTCAAACTCTTTCAGCCTGGTTTGCTCAAATATAAATTGGAGATGATGATAATACAAACCACACACTATTTGTGGTGTGAACTGAATGAGGGAATCTGCAAGAAAGACAGTTGAGAAAAATCTACTTGGGGCAGTGACAGACACCTGTCCCCTTGCCATTCTCTAAAGAGGAGAACAGATGGGCATTTAGAAATGGGCACAGCACTCCGTAACTCACAGCTTGATGAGAAGCAAATGGCCCACAGGAGGGGCCTGATCTCTAAGTCATGGCTGAATATTCAGCCTCAGGCGGGAAGCTGTCTGTCTTGGGTTTGGCAATAGCTTTGATTCAAGACCTCAAATAGGCCCCTGAGAGCTTATTTGGTTGGGACTCAGATTGGGTTTACAGCATAGACCAACTTTTTCCCCAGGCAGCCCAAGAATGAGAGTCTGGACCTCTTCTCGTTATATCTCAACAGGACAGCACTGGTGCAGAAAAGCTGGGACACTCACGCTCTGGCTGCCACTCTGGGGAGTATGGCCCCCACGGGTGCTCACAGCGGCATCTAAAGCACAGATGCTTCAGGGACTGGGCAGAGAACGTAACAGTGTGAAGAGGCTGGCTGCCATATAACAGTGAGCGGCTGGTACTCTGAGCTATGTAGCAAATCGGGCGTGCTTACAGGCTCATTTCAGCCCACAGCTGAACTAAAGGCTCGAATCTGAATTTATGGCCTCTATGGCTCCAGATTTTCTAGGCCAGTGCTAACAGAAATATGTCACATAAATAATTGAAAATATTCCAGTAGCCACATTTAAAAACTATAAGGAGAAAGATGAAATTAACTTTAATATTATATTATACTTAACCCAGTAGATGATTCTGATCACCAATTCCAATATGTGTGGCATTTTTCCACCCCACCAAGCAATTCTCAGACACCAACTGGGTGTCCTACCATTCAGCTCAATTCAACACTATCTGATGCGATAGCATCAGATTCCATAGGTTAAGGGCTCTGTCCCATAAGACTGCACCCTCCCCCATTTCAGACGCCCATCACAAGTCCAGGCTGTCACCTGTGCTTCTGACCAACAGGCTATAAATCGCAGGATCCCATGTCCCCCTCCTTGTGTTTGATTACTTTGCTAGAGTGGCTCACAGAACTCAGAGAAACAGTTTACTTACTAGATTATTGGTTTATTACAAAGGGATATAACTAAGGAACAGCCAGATAGAAGAGATGCATAGGGCAAGGTATGGGGAAGGATGTCTCCCTGTGTTCACTGATTCAGAAGTTCTCCCAACCCCGTCCACTTGGGTTTTATGAAGGTTTCATTATATACGCACAATTCATTGGCCATTAGTGATTAATTCAACCTCCAACCCCTCTCCCCTCCCTGGGATCAGGGAGTGGGAGTGAAAGTTCCACCCCTCTGTTAGTGGTTGGTTCCCTGGAAACCAGCCCTCATTTTTAGGTGTTTTCCAAAAGTCACCTCATTAACAAAAACCCAGTTGTGGTGGAAAGAGACTTGTTACGAATAACAAGATACCATTTGATACAAGTACCCGTATCTGATACTTTATGGCTCTCAAGGATTTCAGGGACTGAGGACAAGAGGCCAAATATGACAAAAGATGTTTCTGTTGCCCTTTTCATTCAGGAAATTCCAAAGGTTTTGAGTGCTGTTAGCCAGGAACTGTGGATGAAGACCATATATATATGAGAACTATATTTTGGTCATCTGAATGATCAAATACATATTTCTTATAAATCACAATATCACACCCACAAATCCAAAAAATTATCATTTCAACATGTAATCAATATTAAAAATATTGGTGAGCTATTTTACATTCTTCTTTTTTACACTAAGTCTTCAAAATCTGGAATGTGTTTTACATCTCCAGTAGGACCAGCTACATTTAAAGTACTTGGTAACCACGTGCAGCCGGTGGCTGCTCTGTTGGACACTTCTGTTTTAGGTAGCTGGCATCCCCCAAACCCACCGAGCATCTCCACACCTCCGTGCCTTTGCCTACACTGTTCCTTCTGCTTGACACAGCCTCCTCTCCTTTGCCCACCTGAACGCCTACTCATACTTCAAGGGCTTAGTGCAAATGTCACCTCCTCCCTGAAGTCTTATGCAACCCACTAGGATGCTCCCATAAGACCTCGTTTCCACCTCTATTCGAGTGCCCACCATGCTGGATTATGTTTAACTTGTTGAAAGGCCAAGACCACTTCTGAGCCATCACCAGCACTCAGCACCTTGCTTAGCACATGGCAGACCCTAGGGGCCACTGTGGGCTCTCTCTGGGATGAGGGTGTTAGGGCACAAGGAAAATTTCTTTAAAAGTTCCCCAGGGCTTCCCTGGTGGTGCAGTGGTTGAGAATCTGCCTGCCAATGCAGGGGACACGGGTTCAAGCCCTGGTCTGGGAAGACCCCACATGCTGCGGAGCAACTAGACCCATGAGCCACACCTACTGAGCCTGCGCGTCTGGAGCCTGTGCTCCGCAACAAGAGAGGCCGCGACAGTGAGAGGCCCGCGCACCGCGATGAAGAGTGGCACCCGCTCGCCGCAACTAGAGAAAGCCCTCGCACAGAAACGAAGACCCAACACAGCCAAAAATAATAAATAAATTTAAAAAAATTTTTTTAAAAAGGAACCCTCCTTTAAAAATAAAAATAAAAAGTTCCCCAATAATTTTTTTTTTTTTTTTGGTAATGGATCACCATAAAGAAAGTGGTGTAGAAAATGTTGCTTGGGATATCATTGTTACCAGAGAAATGGACCCAGAGAGCTATGATTTGGGGCTGGACATATCATTAATAGTCATTCAGTTCTTAGTTTATGGTCCTCACAGGAAATATTTGAGGAACCTTGATATACAGCTATAAGGCACGTATATCTGGGGCCCATGGGGAGTGTAGCAGTCTCCCAGCTGGGTAACCCAGGGTCAGGGTTGACATGTGTTGTAACAGGATCAGGGCCACCATGTTGCACAATTCTCGAGTGACAATGTGAATGGTGCCGCTGGAGCTGAGCACACACAGCCTGTTGCCGGATGCAGTGGTTCTGGAAGCCCCACCTGTAGGTAAATGTAAACATCTTGATATGCCAGTGGCTTTAGACATCTGAGGCAGGATAACGGGGAGATTAGGCACAAGTACAGGGAAACTCAGAAGTGAGGAACCACTTGCGTTCACAACACAGATGCTGCCCAATTCCAGAAGGGCTGCAGCTCAGAGTCCAAGTGTAAAATCAGGGTTTGGGAACTTAGAGTCTCCTCCAGAAATGGCCCAGATGGGGGCTCCTCTTCCCGGGTTGGCATCCAGGATATAATGACTAAGTTTTGAGCTAATGTTCTCAGGCTTAGGTGAGGAAGAGGACGTGGACTTCCGCCTCTGTCCCCTCCTTTTTCTGCTTAGATCAAACAGGGAAAGACAAAGTTCATATGGGTGAAATCACTGGATAGAAGAGGACCGCAATCAAACCTGGCAGGTCAAAGAGTATAATCAAAAAACTGAGATCGAATTCTGGCTCCACTGTGTGAGTTTGGACAAGGTGCTCAACGTCTCTGAGCTTCAGTTTTGTTATCTGTAGAACAAAGATATTACCATCCCTACCCCACAGTGGTGTCACGCAGCATAACAGAGAAGGGGTGCGTGAGGGCCCAAGCACAGCCTGTGATAAGCATATCGGTCAGCTTTGGCTGTGGAACAAGCCCCACTGTCTCCTTCTGGGGCTGAGGCTTGGGGGGGGCAGCAGCCACGTGGGCTGTGTTCTCACAGCAGTGTCAGCAGGTAAGAGGGCAAACCCAACTGTGCAAGCACGTGTCAAACCGCCAGCGTGAATCACGTGGCCGAGGCCAAAACCAAGGCAAGGAGCAGGACAGTGTGTCCATCAGGGGGCCGCGGCAAGAATGAGGATGTAAACACAGTTACGGGGGAGTGAAGAGTCACGACCAATCATTCAATCTACTACAGTATACGGACAGAGTCATCATCTACTCATGCTCAGTCATCCAAACATTTCAGTTCTTTCAGCATTTCCTTCCGATAAAAGAGACATCGTGGCAGAAGATACGCAGACGGAGCTAAGACTTAGAGATTGCTAGAGGTCAAGGGGAGGGCAGCATTGCCAGCAGGCCTCCCCCATCCTTCCATCTGAATTCTGGCCTTACCAGTAAAGACCTTGCCCGAAGCCAGCACTGAGGGCATTTAGGGAAGAATGTTTCTACAGGGACCTTCCCCGGGGGCATGTCCCAGATCTGGTGTGGAAGGGTGGCAAAATGATGCCTCATGCTGGAAGGTTCAGTCATCAAGGAGTCCTGAGAGTTTAGAGGTGGAGAAAGCATTTTAGAATTCATGAAGAAGGTGAGCATTAATCTGGGCTTGAGGGAATGAGCTCTGTCGGATGAGTAAATGGGGGTGTTCAAGAAAGGGAAGGACTTGAACAAAAGCGTGTAAGCCTCCCCTATACTCAGTGGCTCAAAACAACAGGCACTGACTATTACAGCTTTTAAGTCAGGAGGCGGGAGGTGGGCTGGCCTGGGCTGGGTTTGCTCATCCCTCTGCGGGGTGCTGCAGGCTCTGCTTCAGTCTGGGTTTGTCTGGGGGCACCTCAGCTGGGGCAGTTCTGCCCTGTGTGTACCTTGTTTTCCTCCTGGACCAGCACACTGACCAGAAACATCCTTTCGAAGAAGCAGGTGAACAGAAACACAGTCTCTCGAGGCTTGGAACTCACACGTCATCTCTTCTTCCTCGCTCTAGTGGCCAAAGCAAGTCAGATGGCCAGACTCCAGTGCTGGGAGGGTCCTGCACAAGTGCGTGGCTAATGGCGCGGCCCAACAAAAGGTGAAGAATTGAGATTCTTGAGGCAGACTTATTAAAAAAAGGATGGTGGTAATAATGAGGCAAGGTTTTTCCGGGAACCTGTGCTCTCTCTGACTCTCATGATTGGGAAATCCCATTCCTAAGTCCCCCCCACAGTGTCCCTGCCGTGTGCTGCATCCAGCTTCCACTTTGACATCTCCAGCTCTGAGGAGCTCACCGCCTCCTGGAGCAGACTATTCAGAATGGACAATCTGCAGGAAGTTCTTTCTGGTACCGAACACCTTTTTGCTTCCTCTCTTTGATCCTGGTTCTGCCACGTAGGTTTTTGGTCCAGCAGCCGTTCACATGATTGCGAACAGTGCTCTGGTTCCCAAACGAGCCAGCAGCGGGCACACCTGCACAGAGTGGAGCAGGACCATCACCCCACGGTGGGGTGCTAGAGCTCCACCAACCAGGAGACGTACCTGACAGCTTCCCTTCCCTTGCCCTCCATATCCAGTCCCAGGCTGAGTCCTCCGGATTTCACCCCTCCCCAGCCCCCCGCCCCCCCGTATCACTCTACTCCACTTTCTTCTGTCGCTCTCCACTGTCCCCTCCCTCCTCTAAGCTGCCATCATCTCTGGCTGGGACCACTGCAGTAGCTTCTTCACTGCCCCCACCCTGCCCCATAATCCACTGTTTACACTGCAGTCACAGTAATCTCATTATAATGCAAATCTGCTCATGTTGCCCACTGCTAAAAACTCTTCCCTTTCAGGCACATCCTGTTGCACACTCTGTGCTCCAGCCCCAGCCCTCGAGATCACTACTCAGGACCCCCAAACCCCTCCTCATCCAGGTCACTGCTCCTGTCCCTTCAGGCTGCGGCTCACCTGTCACTTGCTCAGGGAGCTCTCCCTGACCTCCTGGACAAGGTCCAACCTCTCGGTTACAAGGTCTCTCAACACCGCAGACCTCTCCTCCGTGATACATAGCACCAACTTCCCAGTCATTGCTGTGACTACTCGACTAGCAGCTGTCTCCTCCCATAACAGTGGGTGGTACACTGGCTGGGTGGGGTGGAGCTGATTGGTAGTATCTGTAGTGTCGGCAGATTCCCGTGGTGTAAATACAACCACCACGACAGAGTTCAAGCTACCAACAACTGTGGCTTGCAAAATCCCTGAAAACTTAATCATCAGCTTTCACCAGGTGGTCTGAGCTGGTTCCAGCATCCCACTGGGGCAGACCTTGTGCCTGTCCCCTCATGACCAACACGGTATCTGAAAAGCAACTGAAGAGCCATAGGTATTTGGTGAATGAATGAATGAGCAATCCTGAAGTTTAAACAGCCTTCAGGACAGCAACTGCTGTTTCTAGAAGATAAAAGACTTTGAATGCTTGGCCCAAGAAGGGAATAGGGAGTCATGACATTTCTGTTCTCTGAAGACTATTTCTATATTTATTTAACAAAATGTCTATATCAGGCACAAATCCAAGTACTTTGCAAATGCTGACCCATTCAATCCTCGTAGCAATTAAAAGGCAGATACTATTAGTACCCTCATTTTACAGATAAGGAAACTGAGGCTGAGAGGAGTTTGCCAAGGTGGTGGAGCTGGGCTTTGAACCCAGGAAGTATGACTGCAGAGCCCACGTTCCTAACCACTATGCTATGCTGCATCAGGACCAGCTCTGGAAATGAGACTTGGCTCATATCCCCAACTGTGCTCCAACCTAAGCACATCTACCCCATGGACATGGTGTGTGCTCGTCAGGTCACTGAACCTAAACAAAGAAATAACCAAATAGAAAAGGTCCAGAGTTGAGGCTGTGAAATGATAAGGGAGATGTGGTCTCTTTTGGATAAAGACAGAGAAAAAGACGAAGCCTTTTCAAGAGCCATGAAATAATCATGGGGATGGACTTTAAATATTTATTTACTAAATTCTAACAGAAGGACACTGACCTGGTTGACTTTCATAAAGGGAAATGTTAAAACGTGAGAGGTGAGTTTGGGACATTAGTATTTGTACAATGCTCTCCGCATATGGTCTTGCTTCATCTTTAAGACCACCATGGGAGATGACGACAATCAGGCTCATTTTATGAACTGACACCGAAGCTCAGAGGCTAGGGGACGTACCCAAGGCCACAGAACTCGTCAGCAGAACTGAGCTGGGGTCCCCGCCCTCTTGGGCTGCTGGTTCACGTTACTTCCCAAGCAGGCCTTGTAAAATCATAGCTGCTCAGAGGAAGTCAATTCCTGTAGCTAATTATGCTGACCAGCTGTACAAAGTGAAAACGTAATTAGATTCAAAGGAGGTTTACACAGATTCTGGGGTATAGCCTAATATTGCAATAATAAAATCCAGGAATGTGTCTCTAACTTTTGATGTAGCTGTTCATTTAACAAATGAACTCCTAGGTGCCTATTATGTGCAGGGACCACCAAGATCGAAGATGATCTTGATTGCCCATTCTATATGCAGCACTGAGGATCACTACAAAGAAAATGAAAATACTGATGTGGACTTTTAGCATGGGAGAAGATGGAATTAATTTAGAAGGAAAGTCTGGGACAATCAGATTGTGGTGGTAATTCAAAATGCCAGGGTCCGCAATTTGATTTCATCCTGTAGGAAAAGAAGGCTCTATGAAGACTTCTAAGCAAGGGAATGACATCACCATCACCAACATCACCATCATCACCATCATCATCATCATGATCACAATAAGAATAATAAATACTATTCACAGGGCACCTACTGTGCTCAAGGCTTCTATCCCTCACACCCACCCCATGAGGTCAGAATTAATATTAACCCCACTTTACAGAGGAGGAGCCTGAGGCAGAGGTAACACAGCTAATAAGGGGCAGAGCCTGCATCTACCTGAGTTCAGTTCACTCTCACCCTAACACTCTGCAGGATCTCTGCTTTTGAGTATATGCTGGACAGCACCTGGGAGTGGAGGTTTGGGAGCTGTCAGCATTTAGTTGGATGGCTAACGGCGTGAGAAAGACCCAATTTAAGTGGAAAGAGAGGAAGACTAGAGAAGCAGAGAGAGAAACAGTAACAGAGGCAGGCAGTACCAAGGAAACCAAGCAGGTGTGAATTTTAAGAGGGAAAGATGGGAATAATGTTGCAGAAAATTACCTAGAGGTCAGGCAGGATGGCGATGGACAAGGAACTGTAGGATTTGCCACTTTAAGAGTGCTTCCAGGACTTCACAGACAGCATTTTCAGGGGAGTGGCGGGGGTGGGCGCCAGATTGCTGTGGGCTGAGGAATGAGTGGGAGGTGAGGATAGGGCAGGCAGCATGTAAACTCACTCTTTCAAGAAATATGACAGTGAGGGGGAGGGGAGGAAGGCAGCTTGAAAGGGGAAGATGGTGGCTGGAAGGGTTTTCTGGGGGGCATGGAGGTGGGGAGAGATTTGAGCAGTTGTTAGCTAGAATGAAGGAGAAGCTGAGGCCACAAGACAAGGAGGCTCTTCCTCAGAGCTTCGGGGGAGCTCCAAGGGATGGATGGAGAGCTCAGTGGGAGGTGTTAGCGACAGTTCATGTGGCTGGGCTTCTTCAGGGCTGTGAAATGAGAGGTGGGTCTGATTATCTCTGTGGCCCCTTGCAGACCTAATCTTCTTTTGCTTTTCTTTTTCTTTCCTCCCTTCCTTCCTCTGGCCTTTCCTTCTTCTCTCCACAAATATTTAGTAAGCATCTACTATGTGCTAGGTCTTGTGCTAGCTTCTGTGCCTGTTATAATGAACAAGACAGTGTACATCATCCTTTCAATTGAGTGGAAAGACAGATATTAAACAAGAATATGCACAAATATATTTGTGAGTGACTACACATTGTATAGAGCACTTCGAATACGCTAAATACTTTATAAGCATTTTCTTATTAACTCACACACACACACACAAACTCATAAGAAAAGCACTGTTGGTATTCCTTTTTGCAAATCAGTAAACTGAGGCACAGAGAGGTCAGATGACTTCTTCACAAGACTAAGAAGACTAAGATAGGTGGAGCATAAGATTCAAATTAGATTTGCCCGTCTGGACAGGAGCGCTTAACTGTCACACTGTCCTGAGTCACTGTGTTTCGAGCAGTGGGCGCCAGGATGGACAAGATCTGGAGGTGTCCCTTCCCTAGGGGAGCTCAGAGTCTGAGCACTGGGAAGAAACCCGGAGTTCATTTACTCCGTTCTTCCTCCAGGTGTGGCCCCTGCCAACAGCATTAGCATCACCTGGGCACATGTTCCAAACGCCAAAGCTCCAGCCCAGCCCCACCCACTAGATCAGGATCTGCAGTTTAACAAGATACGCAGGTGCTTGGTGTTCACGTTAAAGTCGGAGGAGCCTGTTGTACAGCCACTTCTCTTATTAGAGTTGAGAAACTGAGGCGCAGGAGGTTGGAGGTTACAGAGCGGGGGAACTTCAGGGCTTGGTGCCTGGAGCCCAGCCTAGGCCTGAATGGACCCTTCCACTCTTAAGAGGCCACGTGGGTAGGACATGAGAAGGAAGGGGTGGCGCGCGCAAGGTGCTCGGCGCGCGCAAGGTGCTCGGCGCGCGCAAGGTGCTCGGCGCGCGCAAGGTGCTCGGCGCGCGCAAGGTGCTCGGCGCGCGCAAGGTGCTCGGCGCGCGCAAGGTGCTCGGCGCGCGCAAGGTGCTCGGCGCGCGCAAGGTGCTCGCGGGGCTCCCGGGCCGGGCCTAGCCGGGCTGAGGCGACGCGGGCGCCGGGCGGGCCGGGCCGCCGGGCCGCCGCGCAGCGTCCCCGTCCCTGCGCTGGCCCGGCCCGGCCCCTCAGCTCCACCCCCTGCCTCCCCCTCCCGCCTGCTCGCGCCTCCTGAAAAGCCAGCCCGCCCGGGGCGGCGGCGCAGAGCCGGCCCGGCGCACGAGGCAGCCAGCGCGGCCATGACGGCGGAGAAGGCGCTGCCTCTGGGCAACGGGAAAGCTGCCGAGGAGGCGCGGGAGTCCGAGGTGCTGGGTGGCGGCGGCGGCAGCGGGGGCGCGGCGTCCGCCCGCGACCCGCGCGACAAGCGCGACAAGGCAGTCCACGAGCGCGGCCACTGGAATAACAAGGTGGAGTTCGTGCTGAGCGTGGCAGGGGAAATCATCGGGCTGGGCAACGTGTGGCGCTTCCCTTACCTGTGCTACAAGAACGGCGGAGGTGAGGCGGCGCGCGGCCCTGAGGAGAATGGGTTGGGGGAAGCCAGCCCTGTGGGGGCGGGGAGCTCGGGGTGAGCGCGAGACCCCTCCCGCGCCTGCGTGTAGCGGGACCCTCGCGGAGAACGCCGGCCCGGGCCACCTGACGAGCGAGCTTACCCCTGGGTAAGGCGCGCCGTCCCAGTGCGCATGCGCGCTTCGCACCTGCGTGTACCACCTGCTAGCACGCGGGGACTTGTCCGCCAGGTGTGTTCTGACCCAGCGTGAGGTGCAGACCGAGACCAGGAGCCCTTCATGTTTGGGGCAGGAGACAGCGCCTTTGAGCCTCAGCTTTCCTGACGGGAAACCTGCATGAAGGAAAGGGACGCAATCTGAGTAGGCTCGGGTTTGAGCGCTTGTTGAAATGCCAGCCTCCGTACTAAACTTTACTTACATCATCTCGTTTCATCCTACAGTCATCTTTGTAGGTAGTGGTATGCCCGTTTTGCAGATGAGGAAACTAAGGGCCAGAGAAGTCACTCACTTAATAAGGGGTAAAGATGGGATTCTGACACCAAAGGCCTGGTTTTAAAGTGGGATTGGATGACAACAGGGAGAACTTTTAGGTGAGGCATTGCTGTTTGATTCCCTGCCTTTCATTTGCCCGTAAGGCCTTTTCTAGGGCCTCTTTTCAGGACTGTCTGGTGGGAAAATGGGCACCAGTTTCTTTTACTGGTCTCAGAGTCACTCATGACAAATAGCAACAATGATAATTGGATGTTTAGAAGTTGCTTAAAGCTTGCAGGGGTCAGGGAAAGGAAGGTGATGAGAGAGTCGTTTCTAGAGACAACGTGTCCGAGTCAGTTTGGTGGAGATGCAGCAGTGAGTCCTCAAATCTCCCAGCCCAAGGAAGGGGCTCCAGACTTTAGGAGCCCCCGACCTGTCATATCAGCAGGACAGCTGGCAGTTCCATGGCAAAGGACTTTGTGAAACCTTGAGTGGCACAGTTTGTGCAAGGAGAAGCCTGTGTCTATGTATTCCTCCCTGTTTGCTGTGTCCCTCCAGCAGATCCCCAGACCCCAATGAAGGTGGCTCAGAGGTTGGCAGGGACCACACTGTTAGGCTTCGTGGAGCAGGACTTCCTGTGCGGGCAGCTGCAGGGAGAGTGAAAAGGGTACTGCTTGGCCAGGGCCCTTTCTTTGGAGACATTCACCCTGAAGGCACAGGCTGCTCCAAGCCTGCCCTGCACTGGTAATGAAGTGGCCGCCGGTGTTGGTGGCTTGGCAAGGGGGAGAGAGGGAGCCGACTCAGAGACCCCGAACGTGCCCTGTGCCCTCAGCTGGGAATCCGCCTCTCTTTGCACATTCAGCCTGTGTAAGCTGCCATGTCCACTTAGATGCCTGTGGAAACCCTTTAGGATAGTCCCAGGCAAGAGCTGCTTTAACATCTTTTTTCTTTTTTTTTTTTAAATACGGGAAATTCTTATGCCAAAACAACAACAAAAAATGCATTCCTAAAATCAGAAAATAGTGTAAGTTGCATTAATTACAAACTCTGCCTCAGATGAAAAAGAGGTTGTAGTGAGTCAAGATTAAAAGTGAGTCATTTTCTTTTTACTCTAATGAGACAAGAGTCTCCGTTGGGTGCACAGATATCCTGGTTTAATTGAGCTAGTTATCTTAAGGATTACTAGCTTTGTGAACAGGGAGGCCACAAGGCTTTCAGAAAGTGTCATCTGTTAGGTTCTAGAGGATTCACAGGTAAATTACAGCATATTCGGGAAACTTCTGTGGCTTGTTTTAATCACTTAGATTTATATTCAGCAAACAGACCCTCTTATCTTCTTTTACACACTTTTTGCCTTCTAATATAGTTGGGGTATCTGCTTATCAACTGTTTACCTTTTTAAAAAAATCTACACAGCTCTACTCATAAATTGCAACAATAGTTTAGTATTTCTTTCCCAATGTGAAACTTTGTAAAAATAGAAAACTAAGACCTTTTCAAAACCTGGTAAATATTGTCCTATTATCAGGATTGATCAAAATCGTTGCTATTAATCCTGTGGTTAAAGGGACTTCATTTAGCCAAAAGCAATTTGAGTGAAAGCCTTCATTTGTGAGCTCAGATGGTGGGGAATAGCGTGTGTTTTCATGCTTTGTTATTAGACGAGAGAGAGAGAGAGAATAAGGGATTTGGAAAAATCCCTTTCTTCTTGTAATGGCTCATGTTCCATGTTCACCTCAGTTATTTAATTTGTTTCACAGAAAGGCCCAGGCAGTGGGTATTGTGTTTCAAGATGGGAGCACTAAAGCTTACGGTGGTCTTTTCTCAGATTGACTCAAAGCCAGCCTCTCTGGACAGATTCTTGCTACGAACTGCTCATAACTCAGCTTCATACCTGGGGCTCATGTACAAGGGCCTGTTACTGCTCATTGTATATCTCCTTGAGAATGCCTTTCTTTATGAAGACTTTTTGCAGGTCACTTCCCAAGTAAGAAGAAGAGGTCCCCCTCCCCTGGCCTGTTGAGGTTACTTTAGAATAAAAAAGAAGGATGTAGCGTTCAGGGAGGGAATGAATTTGACCTGCGCTGGAGGGTAGACTGCATAAATAAAAGAATCAAGCATATAACGCAATTTCTTTTACATTATCATCTTAGCTGCACAACAATTCTGTGAGATAAGTGGTGCAGATATTAAGTATTAAAGCCCTATTTTACAGTTGAGGAAGTTGAGGCTGGGAGATGTGACATAAACTTACTCAAGGGAGTAGGAGGCAGAGAGCACAAACCCAGGCTCACATTTTCTGACTCTGGTCCTCATAGCAGGAACTTGAACTCAAGCTCAGAGCACATGATGTCTTGCCTCTAGTAGGTGCTTATTAAAGGGCTGAACGTGAAGTGGTAGAGGCAATTTTAACCTCATTCACTTACTTTGCATCCTTGCAGGGGCATTCCTGATTCCCTATGTGGTGTTTTTTATATGCTGTGGGATTCCTGTTTTTTTCCTGGAAACAGCTCTGGGACAATTTACGAGTGAAGGTGGCATTACGTGTTGGAGGAAAGTGTGCCCTTTATTTGAAGGTAAGTGCAAAGTTAATAAGAAAGTAAAAGGGTTCCTGGGTGATGTCAGGTTGTGAAGGGCAGCTTTTAACAAGGCGGAGAGAGACAAATCACTGCCTTTCCTTTGTTCTTTCAGGCATTGGCTATGCAACGCAGGTGATTGAAGCCCATCTAAACGTGTACTACATCATCATCCTGGCGTGGGCCATTTTCTACCTGAGCAACTGCTTCACCACCGAGCTCCCCTGGGCCACCTGTGGGCACGAATGGAACACAGGTATGGCCTCCAGGGAGGGTCTCTCTGATGGTCCTGCTGGGGGACCTGGGATTGGTGGTATGTCATGTCTCTTGCCATGAGTCCAGATTCCACTGAAAGTGTACCTGGTCTGTACACTCTTCAGCTCTGAACCTGAGCTGAGCACTGGCCCAGGGATTGGCACAGGGAGAAGAATTGTGATGCTCTTTCCTTGCTATGCCGAATACAGAGACTGAACCCTTCCTGCACAGAGTAGGGATGCAAGGAAGAAGTACTAAACTGAGATTCAGGGGTTTGGGCTGCAATTCCAGCCCTGCCTCTGAGTGTCAGATTCTCCTCTGTAAAATGAAGGGGTTAGACTAGATCAGGGGTTGCAGACAGGGGGTCTGTCAGCCAGTTAGGCTTTAGATCAGTGACCAGCAAATTTCAAAAATGTATTTGGTTGTCAAAATTGAAAAATCAGAAGGCTGGACATGAAAATCCAGATTTTCAGCTTCTCTTGAAAAATTTAAAAGATCTGGCAAAACCAGAGCCACATTCCCACATTCTTACTTGGCAGCAGTGGCTGCAGCTGAGAACCGTCTGTTGCCTTTGCTTGAAGCTTTTGTCCTCAAGCTGGCCACAGTCCCCACCCAGCTCATATTGCTCATTTACTCTACCTGTCCTACCCAGGTAGATACTTGAATTCACCACCCTCCTCCTGCCTTGAATGGGCAACTTTTTACATTACTTTGGATTCTAATATACTGTTTACTTATCAATTTGTCATCCTGTCAGGATTGAATCTTACAATCTAGGGAAGGCAAATACTTCTCAACCCCTGTCTTTAGAGGCTGTGCTCAGTGCAGACATCACTAGTCGATTGTAGAACACTTTCCTTTTGAGTCTAGTCTTGACCTCAGAACTCTGGTCAGTAGTCTAGGCAGCCACCACCTTTTGACTGGAATCAACACACATGCTTTAACCTATTCACCATCTGTGTTGTAACCTGTGGTTAGGTTGTCTCTGAACGTGGCCAGTCATCCTGAAAGCTGAGACACAGTAAGACTGGGTAGGATGTTGGTCACCAGCAGAAGGAACAGTGGGCATTAGACCAAGAAAATGCTGTGAACTAGCTTCTATCCCTGCATGACTTTGCCTTGCTTCCCCCCATCCACCACATTTTGTGGGGTCTTGTTTATCAAACTAAAATTCAAGGACATATTCTTGGAGGGCTGTGAGTCCTCCATGATAATTTAATTGTGCATATTTATTTTGGGGATACTCTAAAAATGTGTGCATGTTCTGGATCGTCTGCACAGCCACCTTATAAATGAGGACGGTTGGGGGATCTCAGTGCCTGACATTGTCCATGTTTACAATTTAAGATGCATTCTTGGTGAACAGGATGATGGTGGCCAAGGGAAAAAGAGCAGAGAGATTTAATTCATAAATGGTCATTGATACTAAGTCCAGCCAAGAATGCAACAGACTGTAGGAACAAAGGTTTTGCAAACGTGTGACCGGAGAAAAATGGTGGTAGAATTGAATCTCAAATAGTGCATGGAAAAATACGCAAGCTTAATTCCATAGACCCTGCCTCCTACCTGTCAGTTCTGTTTTTCTGTTGGGAAATCGATTTAGTTTCACAAGATGGCATTATCATACACATCCATTTTATGCTATCAATTTGAATTGTGTTGGTTCCATAGTATAGTTGGTATTTAACTTGTAAATTCTGGTTTTATAGGTGTTTGAATACTATAATCACAAAGACTTTATAATTCATTATTTATTTGTAAAAGATTAAATGTCATTTTAATAAAAAATACCATGTCAACCTTGGGTGTCTGAGACATTTTTTTACTCTAGAAAAAAAATTTGAGAAACACTGTTTTAGAGAATCTGATCAAAGCTAAGGGCTCCTCTCCAGAAAAAGGCACAAGTGTACATTCAGGCATTTTACCTATAATATTAGGTTCCCAGACCTCTCTTAGGACTGTCTGTGGACCCCACAGACCATCTCCTTTCCTAATATGATTAGCACTTGCCCAGAGAAGTGGGAAGGGTGCAGACACTTGGGGAACTTTTCCCCAGTGGGCTGCAAAGCTTTCTTCCACTGATTGCATTCCCTTTTCTCTGAAGACATGTGAACACTTGTGTGAAACATCACATATAGGAAGGCTTCCTGTTGTGGAGATTATAGATGGAGTTGGAGGGCTCGTGCACACATGAGAAGAGCGAAGGGCCAGAGTGAGGCTGAACACGGGCTCCGTGCTGGCCACTGTGCTGGGTGCACGGGCTTTGAAGCGCATGGGTGCAGTAGGCCCTGTCCTCTGGGAGCTCACAGTCTGGTGACTGAGGTGGCTCTGTGAACAGGGAGGTGCAGGAAGGAGACCCAGATCCCATGGTGGCAGACAGAACCAGGCGATAACCATGGCAAAGGAGGTGGAGCCTGGGCTGGAGTTGATTCCGTTTTCTTCCCCTAACTGGCTGGTGACTTGTGAGGGAGGAATGGGTGTGGTTGGGGTCCCTTGACTACTTCTGAACCCTGATTCCTCCTCTTCAAAATAAAGGGCGTGGAGAAGGAGGTTCCTTGGAGGACCTTTAAATTCTAACTTTCTTAGAATTCAGGAGACGGAGATCAAGGAAGGCTTCTTGGAAGAGAGGTTAATGGGCTGATCTGGGCCTTAAAGGATGAACACTCAGATGTTTTTAACTTGAGATTCAAATCTCTCTTGGTCATCAAGTTTCATGAAATGAGAAGAGATATTCAATAAATTCTTTCCTGGATTGAGGGAATGATGAAGGAATTAGGGATTCTTTACACATTTGGATGTTATTTCATCCAGTCATCAGGTCTTTATGAGGCAGCTGTGACATTAGCCTCTTCTTCCATGAAGAAAAACTGAGTCTCACCTGCATTACTGGCCCAGGGACACCATGGCTGACGCCCCCCTTTAGCCCCCTTGTTCCTGCTGGGGCCACTGAGCAGAACAGGTAAATGCTATGGACAGGCCTTAGGCAGGGAAGTGGAAAAGGTGAAAGATTCAAGAACAAGGCCAGAGGAAAGAATTGTAAAGGCCGTATTCATGGGAATAGGGGAGAGGAGGTACCCTGCCCCCAAAACTTCTCCTCCTGTTTGAATCAAGCCAAGCCTCCCTCTTAAACTGTTTGTAAGTGATTGATTTTCCCCACAGTGCTCTCTGAGGCATGTTTACCTGGGGCGGCTGGGTGAAACCACCTGGTTGCACCATCGGCCCTGAAGGTTTTCCAAGATCCAGCCCTCGCGGAGGGTAATTTTCCTGTGTTTCTTGTCTTGTTTCTGCTATAGAGAACTGCGTGGAGTTCCAGAAACTGAACGCAACCAACCACAGCCACGTGTCCCTACAGAATGCCACCTCTCCCGTCATGGAGTTTTGGGAGTAAGTGGAAATACCTTGTCTCCTTTGGCCCGGGGGGGCTCTGTCCTGGTGCTGCTCAGTTAACGTAGCCCCCACCCTTGGAAAAAGCCTGACCCTGCCTCCAGCCTTGTACTTCCTGGCTTCTGTGGGCATCTGGCTGCTTTGGAAGCCAGAATGGAGATCTTGAGAGGTTTCCCAAAGGGGCAGCTGAGAGAAATGCTTTCTTGTTCTTTGACGACATGTCAGCATGCCTGTTTACTTACTGGGGCAAGAAGTGCTTGGTAAAATGATGGGCAGTTTAAACATTCATTTTTAACAAAAGAGAAGATTTGGCGTGTTTGCAATAAACTAAGTCAAGAATATATTTAGCCTGGAAAGCGGAAGTCTCCGGGGGGACAGGTTAGCTTTCTCTCAGTAGCAGCAATGTCACGTCGAAAGGAAGTACATCAACATTAACGGGTAGAGGTTGTAAAGAGGCAGGTTTTCAACGTACTTAGGAAGAGCTTTAGTCTCACAGAGTTGTCTGCAAGTACTTCCGAAGGTTGTGAGCCCTTGTTCCTGGAAGAGTTTGACCAATGTAGGGCTGCTGATGGTTGTTGGGAAGGTGCCCGAATCCACAGACGTTATAGGCAGTAGTTGTGTGGGTGGGCATTTTCCCAGAGACGGGCATTTTTCATCAGTGTTCCAAAGGGGTCTGTGGCCCTGGAGTTACAAGAGCTGCCACGTACGGTTGTATAAGTTGTTCACTGCACAACCCTAGAGGACATCATTTACATTGTGAATGTGCAGAATTGTGCAGTGCCCCAGGAATTGAAGAGAAGTTTCCTCTGTGGGTTGAAGGATGGCTAAAGGCTTTCTGAGGCTTTTTAATCTGGAAAGGTCTGGCTTCATTGAAGACCCTCCCCTACTCTAATGATAGTGTAGAGGGACAGTGGTTTTATGAGTGATTTTTATTCTATTCCCAGATACCATTCTTCTCCTTCCCTCTCTAGAGGTCATTATGCTGAATTTAGATTTATCATTCTATAAAATGAATATAAAGGACATGAGTTTATAATTATAAATATAACTTATTTATATAAATATTAATGTAAATAAAATACTGCCCTGTATACATACACACATATTATGTGTATATATACATATATATACATATTATGTATATCTCCCAGATAATAGCTAAGTCTTTCTTGCATGTTTTAAAATTTTATATTAATGGTATCCATTACTCACTTTTTTCTTATAGCTTTGTTTCTTTGCTCAGTATTGGTTTTGAGATGGTCTCCATATTGATACATGTAGCTTCGGTTCATTCATTCTGTTCCTGCTGTATAGTATTTCCATATATAAAGAGACTACATTGTGTTTACCTGGCTCCTCTTGATGGGCATTTAGACTGTCTCCCATTTCCCACTATGATTAAGCACGCTGAGTGAATGTCTTGTTTGTGTTTCTCTGCACAAATGAAGTTTTCTAGACCATATACCTAAGAGTGGAATTACTGGGAGGTAGGGTCCATGCATTGTCAGTTTTATCAGATTATGTCAAATTGCTTTTTAAAGGAATTGTTCTAATTTACTCTCCAAATAAGAGTAGAACGAGAATTTCTACTACTCCCCATTCTAGACCTAGGCACTTGTTCTGTTTTTAAGTTCTGCCGGTGTAATGGATATGAAATTGTATCCCACTGTTTTAAATTTGCATTTCTCTAATTACTTTATGAGGTTGAGCATCTTTTCATGTTTTTTTTGCTCCATTTGGGTTTCCTCATCCATTAACTTCCTGCTCATATCCTTTTCTCTTTTCTCATAGGTAGGAGTTCTTGATACATTGTAGGTATTAGTACCCATGCTGCAAATAGCTTTTCTTAGTGTGTGGCTTTTCTTTCTTGTTTATGTATGGCATAAATTGTATTGAATTTAAATTTGCCAATATTTTTCTTTTTGGTTTGCACAGTTGGTGTGTTATTTAAGATATAGTTCCGTACCCCAAAGTTGTAAAAAAAAAATTTTTTTCTGGGTTTTCTTTTTTTTTGGGGGGGGTTCTTTTAAGAGTTTTAAAGTTTTGTTTTTTCACATTCAGGAATATAATCTACCTGGAATTTTCTTTTTGCATATGGTACAAGGTAGGAATCCAGCCATATATATATATATGTATTTGCTGAATTGTTCATCCTTTCCTTACTGATTTGTAATGCCATCTTCCATATAAAGTTTTCCTACAAGCACATGTCTGTTTAGGGGCTCTCTGTTCTGCTCATCTCTTTTGCTTACTGTGCATCAATACTATACCTATAGTTTAATTTTAAGCCTTGACCTCGTAAGGCTAGTCCCTCACTTTGCTCTTTTCCAAACTTGTTTTAGTCTTCCAAATGAATTTTAGAATCAGCTTGTCAAGTTAAAAAACAATAATAAAGAACAGAACAACTCTGGGGGGATTTTGGTTGGGAGAATATTGAACTTATAGGTTAATTTGAGGAAAACTGACATCTTTGTGATTCAGCCTCTCTGTCCATGAACATGGTATAGCCCGCCATTTATTTAGGTCTTTTAAAATGCCTGATGAAGTAGTGCTGCCTGATGTGGTTGTCAGAGAAGAAGCATTAGAATCACCTGGTTAGAAATGCAAACTCTCTAGCTCTCTCCAGGCCTACTGAGTCATAGTCTCAAATAGAACATCCATATGACATTATGCTAGAGCAGAGGCTGCTCTTGCGGGGTGGGAAGTGGTGCTGTGTGACCTTTTCCAGCCTCACTGGGCTATGGTTTTCCAGTGGAATGTTTAGGACCTGCACATTTGAGTGTCTGCAAAACCTGGTCTCTGTGCTCCCTTAGGGAATGCAACCTCAAATCCTACACTGGATAAGTTCTCTGTGTAACTTACGTTGCTTTGTACCATTCATTTCCTTTGTAACATGTATGGAAAACCTCGATTAAATTATTATTTGTGCAATATGTTTGTTTATTGTCTGAATTCCCCAGGAGGCAGTCATGAAGCAGTACCTTTTCTGGTTTTGCTCACTACTGCCGGTCAATGGAAGGCCCCCAGTGAATATTTACAGAATGTACAGGTACATGGGAGGAAGGTGGCAGGCAATATTTTCTAGAAAATACTACATGAGGAGAGTCAAAGTGGGCTCTGGCAAGAATTCATCCTGTCCCTAAGCTCCCCAGAACAGCACTGATGGCTTTGAGGATCCCTTTGTCATATCCATGTCACCCACTCATTTGGACACCAAGTGGTAGGAGGGGATGGTGAGTCTGTGTCCTCACTTGTAACTGGGCCTTTTTGTCTGCTACTTGGTCATTCAAAATGAAAGTCACTGTGAGAATGAACCCATGATTCTAGTTTTCTACTCTGATTGCATTTGTATCATCTATGCAATGTTGAATTCTGCATCCTAAAACTACTCAAATGCTGGTGTGACACTCCTTCCTTCATAAGGTGTTTTTATCAGACAGCTCTAATTCATCTTCTCCTCAGAGGTGAACTTGGAATGTAGAGACTCTGTGAGATGTTTGTAGCATCCTATGAAAAGCTATTTGGGGCCACATAAATTTGAGAAGGGCTGAAAACCATGCCCTTCAGTAAGAATATCCATTACCTTTGATTAACTCAAACTCAAATAACATATTTTCCTGTGCAATCATTTGGACTCTTTCCCCTCATCCCCCACCCATCCCCCACCCCCGAATGCTAGCATTCCACTAAACACAGCCTGGCAAACGCTCTGCTAGGAGAAAGTTCCTCCTTGAATTCAGTCATAGTTTGGCTTCTGGGGCTTTGGATAGAAAGTGCCTAATTCCTTTCCCATGTGACAGTCCTTCAAGTATTGGATCAAGTGTCCTTAAAAATGTTTCTTTCCTAGTTCTCTTTGCTGTTTCCTTGTGTGGCTGGTTCCCATCTATAGTGTGCTTTTTGTCTTCTCACTGCCTCTGACTCCAGGGACCTTATTCAGGGCCACGTTGCTTGGTCAGAATGGACTGCCTCAGTTGTGTGCTTGTTCATTCATTCAACAAATGTCTGAGCTCCTGGTGTGCATAAGAAGGACACTTGGCGTAATTGGGAGTGGTGGGAATGTAAGACGCGGTTCTAGCCCTCTAGAAGCGGAGGAGAGACAAGCCCGTAGATTCCCATAAAGTCAGTTACAAGGTGCTGTTTCCCTGCGCAGGGCTGCCCATGGCTTTACCCTGACCTTGGGCATCTGGCATCTTGAAAGTTCATTTTCCTTTTCAGGGAATAATTAATGTTACTGGCTTAGCCAGTGAGAACAGCTCAGGCTCTGGGTCAGTCCTGGGTTCTGGCTCAGGCAGGGGGCCTGTGGGGCAGGGGCGGCTTGTCTTCCTCATGTCAGATTTCAAAATCAGGCCACCCTGGTTTCCCTTAGTAACTCATTATGCATCTGGCACCCGTGAGTTTATCTCAATATGTTTGCGGTTCTACATTTTGAGCCTGTGTCCTCTGGAGGGATTGAGTGCTATAAGAGTGTAACCGGCATTGTAGCATCAGATGGGCTGTGGTCTATTTTCACTTCCCTTTCTCGGTCCTCTCATCCCTCTCGTCCAGGGTTTTGCAAGCAACTGCATGCTTGCTATGTATACAGTTGAAATTGCTTTTGCGTGGCATCCATTCAGCACACATTTGTTGAGAGCATATTGTGTGCTGAGCCTGCATTAAGCTCTAAGGGTATTCAGTTCTCTATCTTTATTCAGAAGGATGTAGTCTTGTCTTTCTGGTTTATCTTTCCTGGAGGAGGTTTTAAAAAATTGTTTATTTCTAAATCATGTGGCCACTTGAATTGATTTTAATTTGGACACAAAATTTGGGCTCCAAGTTGCTGAAGTGAAACTCTAATTCTTGCTGTGGGCCCAGGGCCGCCCCTGCTTCCTTCGTCTTCCCCTCTGCCCTCCTCCGCACCGGCCTTCTTTCTGTCTTTCGTATGTCCTGGGCTTGTCCTAGGCTCAGTGTCCAGCTTTTGTATAGAAGAGTCCCTTTGCTTAGAAGTTTCCTCACCAAGTCCTTGTGTGTCTGGCTCTTTCTTATCATTGAGTCTTAATTCACGTGTCATTTGGGAAGCCCTCCCTGCCCATCCTGTTGCTTCCACTTATCAGCTGAATCAGCACCCCAGTCCCTCTCAACCCCATCTGTCTGTTTTATTGCCTGCATAGGACTTATCCTTGTGTCTTTTTTACTAGTTTATTCTGTCTCTCCCTCCATTAGACTATAAGCCCTATGCCAGCAAAGACTGTCCTGTTTTGTTCCCTGTTGTCTTGCCAGCACATTCTAAGTGCCCAAAAAATATTTATTCAAACACATGGATGGAAGATTGAATGAATGAATGAATGAATGTTTTTTAACCTCGTGGAGTTGTGCCCTCTTACTTTGCTTTTGCCCTGTCTGTTGAAGAGTGTAAGTTCCCAGGTTCAGAAACGTAATTCATTTCTTAGATCAGCTCCCTTTTATAGAACTCCTATTATTATCCAATCTTGATCATTAGAGTAAAGATACTTGTATATAAAATCAGCTCCGAGGGCATTTGTTTTCATAAATAGTGGATGTCTTACACCGAGTAATGGGAAGCAGTGATTTACTGAACCACAAGAGTTCTGCCTGAGGTTCCTTTTACATCCTGATGGATGAAGTAAAGGAAGGGAAGTCGCAGTTAGTTGCTAAGCAGCTACTGTGTACCCTGGCCCTGAGCATGGCCCTCCAGGCCTGTCGCTTCATTTAATCCACCCACCCAGGGGATACATGGTACAGCATCACTGAACAGATTCCCATCTTACTCAGGGGATTCTGCGGCAGGGAGAGGTTAAGGGACTTATCCAAAGTGCCCCTCTTGGCTAGCAAGAGCTGGAGCTGGGCTGAGAGCCGGCCCCCTCTGATCCCACCTGCATCCCTCCACCCTTCCGTACATGCTTCTCCCGCCTGTGTCTGAAATACCATCAGCTCCCTGTTTTATCAAGGGGCAGAATCCGACTGGTGTGTCCCTTCTCTCTGCAGCCCTGTGGCCCTAGGTTCTTGAAGAGAGAGTTTTGCTGTAGATGGAGATGTATAATTGATGGAGGGAGGGAGGAACGAATGAGGAATGACTTGTCTCCAGTGCCCAGCACAAACAAAACACAAAAAACCTGTTGGCTTTTGTCTTGTTGGATTTCAAGAGGTACCTTTAGGAAATGACTTGAACCTTGCTTTTAACAGAATACTGTGGTTTCTAGCTGAGCCAGGCGTTGAGTGTGAGGCAAGCAGACTCTGATCTGCTGTGATGACAGCTGGAAATTGATGCTGGCCTCCTGGAGTATGTTGTGGCCCTGCAGCTGGTGGCACAAGAGGTTAATGAATGACTTGAATTCAGGCTCAGGCAGAGAGTAACTCAGAAGGGGCTGTTCCCAAATTTTAGCGTGTTATCTCGATTCCTTATTACTTCTAATAAAACCAGGAGAACATGTTTGAAACTCTCCAGATTTACACACACACACACACACACACACACACACACACACACACACACACACACACACACACACACACACACACACACACACACACACACACACTCTGCTCCGTGCTTTCCCTGGAAGACCTCTAGGATGAGGAAGAAGCACCAGAGCTGGGACCTGACTCTCCCACCCACTCATGGGCGCCCTGGGCAGGTGATTCTGAGCCTCAGTTTCCTCCCTGGCAAAAGGCAAATGGGTGCACCTCATCACCCTTCGAGGTGCAGTCAGCATAAAGTGACGGAAGCAGGGGGGCAGTGACCAGTCGATGGTGGCTCCTCTCACCCCTGCATCTTGCCCTTTCTCAGCCTGTCCCCACCGCCCGCCCCACAGCTCAGGTGGATGAGGTGTCATTCAAAAACCAGAGGCCTCTTGGTGGGATACCCTGGACCTGGGGGCAGATGCCCGCTCCCGCTCTGGATCTCTCGTCCAGGGCTTTTCCTGATGTCATGTGTGCCTCTCCTGCCCGCAGTCCCTCCGTAGCAGACAGTGGCTCTCTGCCAGGCTTAACACAGAGTGTCTTGGAGGGGCCGACCCCACCAGGTGTCAGACCCTCCCCGAGCTTTCAGCCACTCCTAACGCAGAGCTGCTGTACCAGGGGAACCCGGGGGTCTGGGAAGGCTGTGCTGAGTCCTGGTAAGGAGGAGAAGGGCAGGAACCCGAGGGCGCTGGGATTCCAGCCACGGGGCAGTGAGGCCCTTTCTGTGGCGTGGGATCCCTACTTATAGACACCTCTCCTTACTGCTTCCTATCTTGCTGGACCTTACCCTCCAGCCGTGCAGGACCAGAACAGGCATTGAACTTGGGGTCAGGAGGCTGGTGTGCAAGGCCAGGCTCTGCCACTTTCCAGTTTGTGATCTATGGCAAGGTCCATATCTACTTGGAGCCTCAGTCTGCTGTGGGCAGTGGGTGTAAAACAAGATAACATACGCGAGACTGCCTAGTGCTCTCTGCCAAAGTGTGTTCTGCCCAAAGTTAGGAGGTATTGCTTTGGAAAGACAGAAACGTGGTGGGACACTTCCTTCTTAACAACTTTTTAATAGCTTTGTGGTATAATTTACATGCCATAAACTGCACGCTGTTTAGGTGTACAAGTAGGTGATTTTCGAGCAAACTTGCCAAGTGTGAAATTGTCACCGCAAGATAGGTTTGGACTATTTCCATTGCCCTAGCAAGATCTCTCATGCCATTTATAGTTAATCTCACTCTCACCGCCAGGCAACCATTCACCTTCTGTCTGTTGCTGTGGATTTGTGTAGTCTGGACATTGCATATTCAGTGGAATCACACAATGTGTGGTCTTTGTCACTTCCTCATTAAACTTAGCATAATGTTTCCAGGGTTCATCCATATTCTAGCACGTATCACTGCTTTATTCCTTTTTGTGGCTGAATAATATTCCATTGTATGGATAGACCACAATTTGTCTATTGGTTGATGGACATTTGGGTGGTTTTCAGTTTTTGGCTATTTTTGAATAACCTAGGAGTGGAATGGCTGAGTTTTATGTTTAAATTTTTAACAAACTGCCAGACTTTTCCAGTGTGACTAGAACATTTTATATTACTACCAGAAATATGTGAGGGTTCCATTTCTCTGTATTCTTGAGGACACTTATTATTGTCTTTTTGATTACAGCCATCCTCTTGGGTGCACCCTAGTGGGTGTGAAGTGGTATCTCATAGTGGTTTTAATTTGCACTTTAATGGGGAATAGTTCTAAATAAGATTGGGAAACATTGGGTTAGACAGAGCTATAGAGGTGTCTTTATTGCAGGACTTCTCAGAGGCTTTAATAGTCTAATGAGCATTGGGACTCTCTAAGGAGGGCTATAATGTGCAGCCATTTCTCAGTGAGGTCCCAGTGTGACCTCAGGGTGTCTTAAAGGATTAGTGTTCTTTGGGAAGCATTAGCCTAGGACAGAGGTCAGGAAACTATGGGCCAAGTCCCATCTGCTGCCTGTTTTTGTAAATAAAGTTTTATTGGAAGACAGCCATAGTGTTCATTTACATATTGTCTCTGGCTGCTTTCACACTGCAAAGATAGAGTTGAATAGTTGGGACAGAGACCATATGCCTTGCGAAACCTAAATCTGTACTATCTGGCCTTTTACAAAAACAGTTTGTTGACCCCTGACCTAGGAGGGCCTGGTGCGTGTAGATGCTCACTGCACCTTCACGGGGAAGGAGGGACCGGTCCTCAGGGTACAGGTGGGGACCAAGGAAGCACTTGGTGAGGCTTTGTATTATTTGAGCTGGTGCTTGAAGGACAGGCAGAATTTTTAAGGCATGTGAGAATTTGGAGGGACATTCTTGGCAGAGAGAACCGTGGAATGAATCCTGGAAAGTGGAGGGGACTGGAGGGGACTTCCGCGCGACCGGGGAGGAGGAGTTCTGCAGTGACAGAAGAAGTTGGCATGGGAGCTCCAGACCCCACAGACCAGCTTCGTTGCCTAGTTGTCTTCCCTGGGTGACACATTTCTAGTCCATCTCCCCAAGATGGGGCCGTGGGTCCGAGCACTGTCTCTGAAGTTGGATAGATGTGGCTTCAGGTTCTGCCTCTGCCTTTCTGGGCATGTTGCTGCCCTAAGCTACAGTTTTCCCATCAGTAAAGTAGGAATCGTGGTTGCACTGGCCTCAGTAAGCATGAAGGAAGTGCAAGCTGTCACTGACCTTGCCATCACCTTTCTCCTCCCTGAGGGCAGGACTCACCTGCCGTCCTCATCACTGCAGGCCCTGCTCTTAGGGCCCTCAGCAACACACAGGTGGCATCCAGTCACTCTCCTGAGCAAATGCATGATGCAGAGGCCTAGGAGGGCCCTTGCCCTGAGTCCCCAGCTCGGTTTAGGGCCTCGGCCGAGGGCTCTGCAGGAGCAGACCCCATACACGGGGAGAGTTGGGGGCCTGCACTGGGCCGGGGAAGTGAGAGCAGGACCCCGAAGGTGGAGGGATTATGGAGGGGGCAAGGAAGGCGCATTTGTTTGGGTGATGGGCTGTCTTTTGTTTGTTTGTTGCTTTGGGAGACCAGAAAGGAGGCCTGAGCAAGGCTATTTATAGCGCAGGCCCTCAGCCCCAGCTTTTAGGGCGGTCTCTGCATCCCTGGCAGTGCTCCCCTCCACGGCAGATTAAAGAAAGGTGATGCGTTTGCCGGCTCCATGCTGGACATTAAGATGAGGCCTCCCCGGTCGGCTTGGGACCTGTTCCCACACCGCCCCTCCCGGGCCCTCTGCGGTGGTGGGAGAGAGGGGTCTACTCCATCTCTGCTTTCTCCGGTCAAACCACTCTCGGCTCTGGAAGCTAGTGTTTGGAAGGGAAGCACCAGGTATGAGGCTGTTTCCTTCCCTCTGGACTCAGCCCCTCTGTGTATGTGAGACACAGAGAGGACAGTGAGGGTGTTACAGGATCGCATTCCAGCCACTTCCCTCAGACTGCGGAGGACATAGCAGAAGCCTTGAGCAGGAGGCATCCTCTCTCTGGGGTCAGCGTCTGCCGAGACAGAAGGATGTGTGGGCATCAGAAGAACCTGGTTTCAGGTCCCAATCTGGGCCAGTTGCTTCACCATTCTGGACCTCAGTTTCCCCACCTGTAAAGTGGGTATAAGAATGCCCTCAGGGTAGTTATGTTGCTGTGAGGACTGAATGCAGTGAGATGTGAGGGCTCTTGGGTGGCACCTGCCACAGTCCCCTCTGCTACCAGCGCCTTCTTGTTCCTTACTCTGAGAGTCTCCTAATGAGGATAGTTTGCTTTTCAACTCACCTCTTGGATTCCCCAATTCCTTCCCTCTTCTTCCTGTAGAAATGACGTCTCCACCCATGGATTCTTTCCTTGCTGCCCGTCTCAGAGACTTCTACCTGCTTCTTTCCTCCCTCGCCCCTCATTCCCTCCTGCATTTGAAACTTCCCCTCCCTCCTGGCTCTTTCCCATTAAGTATCCCAGTCATGCCAACCTGAAAATAAAACAAATGTAGGTAAGACAGCTCTGGTGCCCTGTGGCCAAGAACTCCTAGCTCCCATCCTCATCAGAGCAACTTCCCCAAAGAGCCGCCTCACCAAGTCTCACCTCCCCTCTGCTCCCTGCGTGCCGCTGTCTGAAGTCTGCCCCGCCAGAGCTGAGCAGCTCTCCTTGCTACACCTGCCACTCTGGTCCCGAATCCCGCAACGCTCTCCCTCTCACCAGGCTGCTTGGAGGCAGTTGGCAGATGGGTTGCTTCCCCTGCTGGAACGCCCTCTCCCTCTGCCTCTGGGGATGCCTCCTTCTTCAGGGATGCCTAACCCTTCTCTGTCTCCTCAAAGGGCTCCTCCCATCCTCCATCTGCCCTGTAAATGATGGGGTTCCGGGGGCTCTGTGGCCAGCCCTCTCCCTCCCGTTTCTCCAGCTCTCCCCAGGCGGCCTCGTGCTCTCCCAGGACACTTGACGGCCAAGGGCTCAGGTCTGAGTCTCCTCCCTGCATCTCTGTTGTGAGCTTTATACCCAGACACCCAGCTGCCTCTGGGCCTTGCAGCCGCCTGGGTGCTCCACAAGCATCTCAAAATCACCTTATCTGAAAGATTGACTCTCCACCTCCTCCTCCTCTACCCCGACTGACAATTCACTCCTGCTCAGCTAATGCCCCCCCATCCATGAAGGTACAAACCTGGCGTCAGTCTGGACCTCCAACTTCCCTGCTACCTGCCACCCCCAGGCAGCCACCTTGCACCCCAGCCCATCTGTTCCCCTCCAGGGCCATTTCCCTACCTCAGTCCAGCCCCTCCCTCTTGATTGTCCAAATTAAGGCAAAAGTCTCCACACTGGGCACCTTGCTCCATTCCACCCTTACCGTCCAATCTTTCCAGTGCAGCCAAAGAGAGCTTTCGGAAACATGCATCTGATGGAGTCTTCCTCTTTTTTAAGACTCTTCTCGGCTTCCATCACCCTCAGGATGAAGCCCCAGCTCCTCAGCAAGGCTCAGAGTCCGGCTCTTGCCCATCACTGCAGCCTCATCCTCGCCCCCACTTCTCACCCCGCTTCCTGCTGCACATCGAGCCCTTGTCTGGCCTTCCCGAGCCCTTGTTCCAGCCTCCTGGCTTTTGCCTTTGGTGGACTTACTGCCCCAAATGCCTCCCTCTTCTTTGTTAACCCTCCAGGGCCTCCCCAGCCCCACTCCCACGTCCGGATACCGGCCAGATCTGTAGTGAGGGTCCCCTGCTTTTCCCTGTCCTGGCCCTCTCCACACTCTGCTCTGTTCACTTGTCTGTCTTCCCCCGTGGACCATGAGCTCTTGAAGGACCCCAAGTGTAGCACAGTACCTGACACACTGAAAACACCTTAATAAGTATCACTTGAATAAATTAATAAATGCGTGAAGGATGTGTGCTGTGTACTCCTTTTGCCCAGCGCACAAAGTCACGTGAGGTAGCTTTGGGGGGTGCATTCACCATGGTTTTAATTTGTAAAGAAGGAAGGAAGGGGTGCTTTTAGTGTCATGGGGGAGTCTAGGAGCTAGCACTGCAGCTGAAAGTCTGGGCCCTGGAGCCAGGATCCCTGGGTTCAGATCCCACCCGTCACTTGCTCTCGGCATGACTCTGGGCAAGTTACCTAACCGCCTGGCACCTCGGTTTCCCCATCTTTGAAATGATGATAACAATTGCATCTACCTTGAGGATTGTTGGGAGGCTGAGATGAGTTCCTGCTTGAAAACCTATGGAAAGGAGGTGATGTCCCTTCCCCAAGGTCACACAGCTTGTCAGGAGCAGAGCTGGCTTTTGAGCCCAGCCATCTCTGTGTGTGCCCAGGGCTGGAGAAGCAGAGGCATTACACCTCCAAGTGCTGGGTGGAAATCTCCAGAAATAGTCCTATGGCCTGAAAAAAATGCTTCATGAAGAACCTGCTTTCATGCCTGGCTCGTAGTAGGTGCACAATATTACTCGGGTAAATGAATCCCTCCGAAGGGCCCCATCCAGTCTTCAACATTTCCCGCCCCCTGAACGGTGTCGAGAGGTCTGTTCCTGGGTCCTTTTTTGCCAGGGTGTTGGCAGCAAACTCTTCCTTATTCAGACCTTTCTTCTGTCCCAGCACTTCACGGGGGAGGGTCATTAAGAAAGTTTTTTCCCAGGAAGAGCTGTGCTTTCTCCAAGTCTCCAGAGTTGAGTGTCCCAGCCCCCATGCTCTCAAAGGCTGCCCTTGTAGATTTGAAAACAACCCCGCAGTCCTGCAGGCTGAGAACCTGGTCCCCGAGCCTCTTTTCTTTAGAAACTCTATGTCCCTTGCTAGTTAGAGTCAGTGCTGGTAAAACCTAAAGAAAATAGTTTGAGGATGTTTTCAAATAATGTCTGGTGGAACAAAAGAGCAATTCATCCTGCATAGCTTTTAGTAATCTGCTTCCCATTTTGGGAATTAGATTGTTCAATTAAGCGAGAGGGCGCCGAAGCCAGCTGCATGACTCAAAAGTTTGTAGCATCCAAAATGTGGAAGAGGGGGGCCTGTACCAGCTCTCTCCTGGCGGGTCTGCCCCCTTCTTTCTCCCTCTGTCCCTGTGCTGTTTCCAGTTTTCAGATTGTCTGTTCAGGAAACAACAACATCAGCAAGAGGGCATGGGTGTGCACGCAGCCCTGCTAGACCTGTCTCGGTGTTTCTTTAATGGAGATTTCGAGGCTGCAGTGACAGGCACAGAGAGTACCTGGGCATTTCCGTCTGCCAAAGCCGCTTCCTTTCCTGCTCCGGGTTGTCCTTTCCCATTTGCCACCCGATAGGTGTTTGGGAAGCTTCGGGGGGCGGTTTGTAAGGTGGTACTTATGCGTCCTCGGCTACGAGGCTCTAAGTCTGGAGACAGGGGAGTTGGTGAGCATCCTGAAGTTCCTGCAGAATTTGGGGAGTGAATGGGCGCATCAGGGTATTTCTCTGGGGAGAAAGTACATCCCTTCCGTACCCTCTCAGAGGATCCCTAAGTCCCTCTCCACGTCCTCTCAGAAACAAACAAAGCAAAACCCTTGGAGTCTGTACATCATTCCTCCAACACCAGGAAATTCTCCTTCTGCGGTGTTGCTCAAGCCTTGCTGTGCATGAGCAATCCTCCGGGAAACAAAGGAAAATGCAGCTTCCCGGGAACCATTTTGTAAGGATTCAGACTCAGTGGGTCCAGGATGGGCCCACAGGAATTTTTGTATTTTTGGCAAGCACCCCACAAGGACCATGCTCTGGGTCCTGCTGCTCTGTTTTAATGATAGATACTCTTAAAGGTTTCATTTAATACAGCCTGTTGTTTTAAAACGAATTAAAGCCAAAGACCGCTAAGACATAAGAAGCAAATAAAGTAACCATTATAGCTAAGCAGCTGTCTCCTTTCTTTCTCAGATAACTTGGACTTCTTTTTTGCCCAACTTATCCTAGTACAGGGCAAGGACCATACCATGCGTGCCTTTTTATCCTCAGTATTAATATAGTGCCTGGTACCTAGTACATGCTCAATAAATGTATATTTAGTAGATGTTCCCCCTTCTGCCTATAGGTGTGAGAGCTGCCTTCCTTTCGAGTAAACCCCCGGCTGCACACAGCCCAATTTTATTTGGGGGCCTGCCTGGTTTCTCCGGCAGGGGCTGGGGCTGGAGGGAGCCTGCAGACCAGCGCTAATTGGTGTCATTGAGTAATTAATGCAAAATCAGGCCCCAAGTGGATTCCCAGGGAGACAGACACTGAGGGAGGCTTTCATGCTTGGTGGGATGGGAGCTGCTTTCTCAAAGGACGTTCCCAGAGCGCCCAGGCGACTGGCGTGGTCCGGTGGGGGTGGCTTGGCAGCCGGCACGGGGTTCGTGGAGCGAGTGTGGAGGGGGTTTGTGTTGGTGCCATGGTTCTGCACAATATGGAGCGTGGCGAGTCTGACTTTAGAGAAACACAAACCCCAGGCTGGGCTGTAGGAGCCAGGCCTGTGTCAGCCCTGAAGGACTGGGGGTTCTGAGGGAGGGCCATGGCTGGTCACGCTGGCTCAGCGCACCCAGGGTCACCCTCTCCTGTGGCCTGGGCCCTCTGGGACACCCCTGCCCCTTGGCACACTATTCAAGGCTCCCGAGGATGCCTCCTCTGTTTATCTGTCCTGTTTTTCGCCTGGTCTCTGGGCTTCCTCGTTCCCCAAGTATCCCATGCTCCGTTTTCTGGCCTTTGCTCGTGCGAGTCCCTGGGCCTAAAACAATCTTTACCCCCTCCTTCTCCTGGCTAAACTCTATCATCCTTCAAAATCTGGCTCAAATATCATTTCTTCCAGAAAGCTTTCTCTGACGCCTGTGGCAGTCAGGAGAGTTTGGGTTATGCTGCAGTAACAAAGATCTTAGTAGCTTGAAGCAACAGAATTGGGTTTTTTTTGTTTTTGTGGCTTTTTTTTTTTTTTGAATGAAAGGTTATTTAAATTCTACAGTACTTTGCAATTTTCAAAATTTTCACACCCATGACTTTATATAATCCCATAATAAGCCCTTTAAAAAAAAAAAAAAAACCCTACCCCTGTCTTGCCCCTCCCCCTTCCCTCTCCCCACTGGTAGCCACTACTTTGTTCTCTGTATCTGTAAGCCGGCTTCTTTTCTGTTTTATTCACTAGTTGGTTGCATTTTTTAGATTCCACATACGAGTGATATCATCCATCATTTGTCTTTCAGCAGAGTTTGCTTCTTGCTCACACAGCAGCTCTCACGTGGGGTGGCAGCAGAGAGTGACATGGTCAGGGTGACACAGGCATTTAAAACAAGCCACCCCGCTCACGTGGGGTGGCAGGAGGGCTCATGTACTCACTTAGGAACTTGGGCTTCTAGAGGTCCACCTTGACACATGCTTCTGTTATGAGAGCAGCACTAGGGCACAGAGCCCATGGCAGACCACACCGCCTGCCTCTGAACGCCTCCGTCTGAGGGAAGTGTGTGCCACTGGCCAAAGCAAGTCCTCTGGCCACCGTTGAGTTCAGCAGGGTTGTGTAGTCTCCCCTGAGGGAGGGACCTGGAATGTCTATGGACCGTCCTGCCGTCTTCCAGCACCCCTGAGGTGGGCTACGTGCTTCTCGGTCTTCCCAAAGTCCCTGTGCTTCTTCCCACTGCAGCTCTTACCATACTGTTTCCGTAAACCATCCGCTAACCCGCATCCTATCCCCCATGCAGTGAATCCATGAAGGCTGCGGGTGCGTCTTGCTCCTTTCTGAGGCTCCCACACCCGGCCCTGAGTTTGGCTCAGAGAAGACGCTTGGTGAATGGTGGGCGAATGAGTGCGTGGGCCGTCCTTGCCCCTCTGCAGCACTAGCTTGGCCTATGGTGGGGTCATTGTGGGCCATCTCCAACCCCCGTGACTCTCTGCCCTCCCTTCTGCAGGCGCCGGGTCCTGGCCATCTCAGATGGGATCGAGCACATCGGGAACCTTCGCTGGGAGCTGGCCTTGTGTCTGCTGGCAGCCTGGACCATCTGTTACTTCTGCATCTGGAAGGGGACCAAGTCCACAGGAAAAGTAAGAGGTGGATCTTTAGCTAGCCGCGGGCAGGGGAGGGGTGAGTTGTCCTTGTACAAGCCACAGGTGACGCAGAGAATGCCAGGGGGCTTACGTTGCAAAGGCCAGCTCCTGAGTTGGGGGCTAGGAGGAGCGCTAGACAAGGAGTTCAGAGCTGGAATCCCAGTCCCCCATCTGTTTGCCACACACCTCGGGGCTGTTGGGTTCTACCTTCTGAGCCTCAGTTTGCTCACCTGTGAAGTAATAAAACCTTGTCCTGTTTTCCAACTGGGTTGAGAGTCATATAGGGAAAATAGAGTTAAGGTGCTTTGGAAACCAGGAAATGCTAAACTACTACCATGGGGTTTTTGTAACGAAGACCTGCACTCCAGGTGTGCGCTAGGGCAGGTGTTGCTGGGTGCCTACGCTGACGGACCCCGAGATCTCACCCGCCTCCATCTTGTAGCCTTGCGGTGCTGGCGGCAGCAGGTGGCCTCCAGGGCCAGTGCCTCACAGGGGAGGAGAAATGGGGGGAGACAGCCAGCTCTGAACTGCCTTGGCCTGGAAGTTACTGTGGCTCTTCTACTCACAGGCCACTGGCCTGAGCCTAAGGCACAGGCTTACCAACCGCCAGGGAGGCTTAGAAGTGAGGGGAGCAAAGGGCC
Organism: Balaenoptera physalus; assembly: GCF_965194825.1. Classification (NCBI taxonomy): domain Eukaryota; kingdom Metazoa; phylum Chordata; class Mammalia; order Artiodactyla; family Balaenopteridae; genus Balaenoptera; species Balaenoptera physalus. The sequence continues at coordinate 104,542,186 of NC_138896.1, forward strand.
GTCTGATGAGTACAGCCATCTGTGCCACAGGGCTCACTAGAGGTTATAAATGTGTACCCCATGGCCAAGTCCAGCCCACTCATGTATCATATGAAAAAGAAAAGAGGTGGGGGAGAATTAGTTACCAGCATTCAGAAATAAGAAAGTTTCATGTGAAATATGTGAAAAAAGAAATAGGACTCTGTCGTCCCTTGGAAAGTTGGAAGATTGGGTCATGCTGGGATTGATTACCTACCAGGTGGCATTGGGCTGAGTTGGAAGATTGGGCCACGCTGGGCTTGCACGCCTACCGGGTGGCATTGGGCCGAGTCGGAAGATTGGGCCACGCTGGGCTTGCACGCCTACCGGGTGGCATTGGGCCGAGTCGGAAGATTGGGCCACGCTGGGCTTGCACGCCTACCGGGTGGCATTGGGCCGAGTCGGAAGATTGGGCCACGCTGGGCTTGCACGCCTACCCGGTGGCATTGGGCCGAGTTGGAAGATTGGGCCACGCTGGGCTTGCACGCCTACCCGGTGGCATTGGGCCGAGTTGGAAGATTGGGCCACGCTGGGCTTGCACGCCTACCCGGTGGCATTGGGCCGAGTTGGAAGATTGGGCCACGCTGGGCTTGCATGCCTACCCGGTGGCATTGGGCTGAGTTGAGCAGCAGCCACCTGCTTCTAGGGATACTACGTTGACCACAGTCCCCACCATTTCCATCACCCCTGGTCCTGTGGCTGAGTGTCAGTGCCATTAGTTTCCTCATTTGTGGAAAAGAGGAAAATCAGGCTTTTTTTAAATGCCTGCGTCACCCTGACCATGTCACTCCCTGCCTGCCTGCTTCTGGTAAGCAGTTGCTCATAAACTTTATTCTAAGTTATTGGCTGGGGCAGTGGGTGAAGACAAAACGTCCAAGGAAATAGAAACTTAATAACTCCGGGACCTTTTGCAAAAGATGGTCCCCTTGGCTCCCACAGTGGTAGGTGAGATGAAGAGGAAACTGCTAGAATGTGGGAGGTGGGCAGACCTGCAGGACGGGGCTTAGGAGAACACAGAAGAGATACCAACAAGCCCCGTGCTGTGGGCTATAAGGAGGCCAAGGTTGGACTAGAAAGTCATCATAAACGTGCCTCAGGGACCAGAGAGTAGAACAGAGACTCTCATGTCCCCTCAGCCAAGATGATTTTGCTGATCTTTGCTTTCTCTGGTTTGTATCTTAAAGACAATAGGGTTTTTTTGTTTTTCCAAACATAAAATTCACTGCATTATCGATCTAGTACTTCAGACTACATGCATCCTGCCCCCATGCCCCCCTTGCTGCCTCTTCTGGCTAAAGAAAAGGAGAAAGACTGGAGGGGGTGAGAACCAGGGTCTGGAACCAGGGTCCACATCTCAGGTCTCTCTCTCACTGGCTGAGACCTTGGGTGCATCATTTAACTTCTCTGAGCCTGTTTCCTCTTCTGCAAAACAGGGATTGATGAGTGAGCTCGTCTCAGGGATGGTTGTAGGAATGAAATGCAAGACTGCACATTTCAGCACTTAGCAGAATGGGGAACTGATCCTACGTGCTGAGTAGATGGTGATTTAAAAACATCTTGTTATAAAACTTATTCATTCAAGAAGTAGTTTCTGAGTGTCTGCTTCATACCTAGCATTATTCAGTGGGTATGTAAAGATGAATAAAACACAGCCTCTACCCTACCCAGGTGACATATGTGAAAGTGCTTTGTGAACCATAGAAAAAAGGGAGCAGGTATCATGGGTGGTGCTCTTATTACTGTGATGACCACCTTTCCGGGAGTCCACGCTGGGCCAGTGAGGGCTGCAGGGCTGAGGTCTTGGTGCGTGCGCACGCATGGGCTGTCCACGTGCATGTGTGGCTTTGAGCTCTTGGGCGTGGACCTGGACCATGGCAGAATTTCATTCCACTCAGCCCTCAGGAGGAAGCTCAGTCCCCAAGTGGGGCCACTTGCCATTGGCTGGGACATCGAGCCTGTGTGTCAGGGAATCCTAAGGCAGGGACCAGGTACCAAGGAAGAACTGGCAGACTACATTCCAAGAGATTTCAGAAGAGATTTAGGGAAGGCAAGATGACGGTTATTGAGTGCTTCACATGCCCCTTCCATTCAGACCTTGAAACAACCCCATGAGACACAGGGGCTAGCATTATCTCCATTTTACAGATGAGGAAACTGAGGCTTCGTGGGGTTACGTAATTTGCTCAAGGACACTCAGGTAGGGAGGGGAGGGCTGGGATTAACCCTAAGCCTCAGTGACCACATAGCCCATGCCTCTGGGTGAGTGTACCATCATTCCTGTCATCTGTGACCTGAGGACAATGACAATTTCCTTACAGATTGGTTATGAAGAGGCCGTTAATGAGACTGTCTAGAACATCGTAGGTGCTCCATGATTGTTGGTTGCAGCTGGATCTAAATGGTGCTATTAAGGGAAATGCTGAAGTCACATGAACAATTAAGTATTTTCCTCCAGACTGGGTTTCATGGGCTCTTCCCCATGTTTCATGCCCAAGACCAGGGTAAATGTCCAGGATGAGATGTGGTTTGCTGGACCTGCGAGGTTCCTTAGAGATTATCTGGTCCATCTGCACCCGTATTTTATGCATGAGGAAACCGAGGCTCAGAGAGCAGAAGGGACTTGTCCACGGTCTCACAGTGAGTAAGTGTCAGGTTAGGACCTGGTCTGGTGGCCCAGCTCCCTGGCTGTTTATAAATGACAAGGTTCTGGAGGTCACATCTGACAGTTTGGGGAGACCAGGAGAGCCCGGATCAGCATGTGGGCTCCTCAGGGCAGGGTCTGATGCTTTTGTTGCTGTTTATCATTCATCTCACCTTGAACATGAGCCCAGTGTCCAAAGGCTTTTCGGATTTTGTACAAAAACAGCTAAAAATAAACACAGGGTCATCTGAGTCTTCCTGAGTGGGCAGAGGTTGCCCCTGCCACCTGCCTGCGGGACCCTGGCCAGAGCCGCTGTCAAGGGTCAGTTAAAGGAAGCAGCAAGGACTCCGTCCTCCTGCTATTGTCCAGCCAATGCCCGAGTTGCCTCTTCCTCTTCATCCCAAGTACCAGCGTGCTGTCCATACCTGGGCTTCACGAGAAATTTCTGAAATTTCATTAACTTGAGAAAAAGTTCCCGGCCCCATCCTGTCTCCAAGGCAAAAACTATAACCCCAACCTTAACTCAATTGAGAGCCCATCCCCTGCTCAGGAGTTCACGCAGGCGCTGCAGGCTCAGCCTCTTGGCAGGTGGCTCTGTGAGTGGGGATTTCGGATCACGTCACAAATAAGTGGATCACAGATGAGGCCGTGGCAAGGCGATAGGTGAAGGTGTAGCAGTGCTCTCCAGCGGCCCGAGGGGCGGTGTGTGGGCCCCGACGCTGTGCTGGCATCATTACTCCCACCGAGGGCAATCGCTGTATGTGACCTTCACTCCATCTCCTCCTGCGCCTTCCTCAGTGCTTTTCATCCTTCTGACATCACAGAGGCCCGCATGCAGGGTCTCCCGGTGTCAGGGCGAGCAACATGAACTCTCAGAAGAAGCTGCTCTGGCTGGAGAGAGAGTAGCTGGGTTCCAGCTTCAGTACATAGCAAGTGGCACGTGACTGTTGCTTAGTAAACAGTTGAGGAACGGATGAATCCTGCCTGTGCAGGGGCTCCCTGCGAGGTGCTGGGACACACTGGGGAACAGTTAGAGAATCAGGTCCTGTGAACTTGGGGGTTCTAATGGCGGAGAACTGGCTCTGGAATGTTAGAATATAGCTTGTCCGAGCTGGGAGGGTTTAAGTTCAAACCCTATTATACAAATAAGAAAGTGGAGACCCAGAGAGGCCACAAGATTTGCCTAAGACCACCCCGCTTGGAAAGAGCAGAGCTGAGATCCAAATCCAGATCTGTCTGCCTTCCCTAGGCCTGGTCCTCATCTGTTCTAATACCTCCAGCTGTGGGTTCATGTCCAGGTTCAAAGAGGACACATGGATCCGATTTCTGAGCGCGTGGCAGGGGCTTAGTAAGCCATTTATTTTCTTGCCCTGGTTTTAGTTCTACACGGTTATTTTTCTTCTCTCTCTGGACAATATTGGAAATTCTCAGAAGTGTGGATTAACAAAATAAATAAGAACGTTTCTCAGTTGTATCTTAAGTCCTGAGAAAATATAGGATTCTGAAACACTTGCTTTCTTCAGGAGGAAACTTCCAGGCTATGTATAACTGGTCATCTTCTGGATGATAATCACTTTCAATTGACAATTGAAATCAAGTGGCTAAGACATGGAGACATCTTTGTGATTTTCTTGTGTCCTTGTTTTTTTGTTTTTAAAGATTTTATTTTTTAGAGTAGTTTTAGGTTCACAGCAAAATGAAGCAGAAAGTACAGGGATTTCTCATACACTCCCTGCCCCCAACACTGTATAACCTCCCCCATAATCAATATCCCCCGCCAGAGTGGTACATTTGTTACAACTCATGAACCTACTTAAACACATCATAATCTCCCAAAGTCCATAATTTACACTAGGGTTCACTCTTGGTGTTGTACATTCCATGGGTTTGGACAAATGTATAATGACATGGATCCACCATTATAGTATCATATAGAATAGTCCCGTTGCCCTAAAAACCCTCTGGGCACTACCTGTTCATCTCCCCCCGTCCCCATCCCTGGCAACCACAAAAAAAAAAAAAAAACAGCCTTTTGCTGTCTCCATAGTTTTGACTTTTCCAGAATGCCATATCATTGGAATTATACCGTATGTAGCTTTTTTAGGTTGACTTCTTTCACTTAGTAATGTGCATTTAAGTTTCCTCCATGTCTTTTCATGGCTTTATAGCTCATTTTTTTTTCTTTTTTTAATTATTAGCACCTTTAATTATTATTTATTTATTTATTTTTGGCTGTGTTGGGTCTTCGTTTCTGTGCGAGGGCTTCCTCTAGCTGCGGCAAGCTGGGGCCACTCCTCATCGCGATGCGTGGGCCTCTCACTATCGTGGCCTCTCTTGTTGCGGAGCACAGGCTCCAGACACGCAGGCTCAGTAGTTGTGGCTCACGGGCCTAGTTGCTCCGCGGCATGTGGGATCTTCCCAGGCCAGGGCTCGAACCCATGTCCCCTGCATTAGCAGGCAGATTCTCAACCACTGCGCCACCAGGGAAGCCCCGCTCATTTCTTTTTACCACTGAGTAATGTTCCATTGTCTGAATGTACCACAGTTTGTTGATCCATTCACCTATGGATGGACATCTTGGGTACTTCCAAGTTTGACAATTAAGAGTAAAGCTGCTGGGCTTCCCTGGTGGCGCAGTGGTTGAGAATCTGCCTGCCAATGCAGGGCACACGGGTTCGAGCCCTGGTATGGGAAGATCCCACATGCCGCGGAGCAACTGGGCCCGTGAGCCACGATTGCTGAGCCTGCGCGTCTGGAGTCTGTGCTCCACAACAAAAGAGGCCACGATGGTGAGAGGCCTGCGCACCGCAATGAAGAGTGGCCCCCGCTTGCCACAACTAGAGAAAGCCCTCGCACAGAAACGAAGACCCAACACAGCCAAAAATAAGTAAATAAATAAATTTAAAAAAAAAAAAAAAAAAAAAAAGAGTAAAGCTGCTATGAACATTCGCGTACAAGCATTTGTATGGGCATATGTTTTCAACTCCTTTGTATTAATACCAAGGAGCATGACCGCTGGTTCTTATGGTAAGAGCATGTTTAGTTTTGTATGAAACCACTGAACTATCTTCCAAACTGGCTGTACCATCTTGCATTCCCACCAGCAGTATGAGAGAATGCCTGTTATCTGCATCCTTGCCAGCATTTGGCATCGTTGGTGTTTTGGATTTGTGCCATCCTAATAGATATGTAGTGGTATCTCTTTATTGTTTTAATTTGCATTTCCCTGATGACAGGTGATGTGGAGCATCTTTTCATATGCTTATTTACTGTCTGTATCTCTTTGGTGAGGTGTATGTTAAGGTCTTTGACCCATTTTGTAATCGGTTGTTTGTTTTCTTATTGTTGAGTTTTAAGAGCTCTTTGTGTACTTTGGATAACAGTCCTTTATCAGATGGATCTTTTGAAAATATTTTCTCCTGGTCTGTGGCTTGTTTTCACATTTTTTTGGCATTGTCTTTTGCAGAACAGAAGTTTTTAATGAAGTCCAGCCTATCAACTAGCTCTTTCATAGATAGTGCTTTTGGTGTTGTATTTTATCTAAAAGTCTTTGCCATACCCAAAGTCACCTAGGTTTTCCCTTATGTTATCTTCTAGGAGTTTAATAGTTGTGCATTTAGATCTATGACCCGTTTTAATTTTTGTGAAGGGTGTAAGGTGTGTGTCTCGATTCATTTTTGCATGTGGATGTCCATTTGTTGAAAAGACTGTCTTTGCTCTTTCCTTGTTTTTTTTATTTGTCCACCAAATCCATCTTGCCCATCGCCGCCACCAGGTCCTCCCTCTGGTCTCATAGGCCTCAAACCACTAACTTGTTTTGACAACCTCTCACCTAACCTCTCCAGTTGTTGACCAAGTCTACTTTGTAATCACCCTAGAAAACATCCTGTCTTCTCCATTTTTATTGTCCATCCATCCACTCACCCACCCACCCACCTAGACATTCAACAATAGCTCCCCAGGACCTCCAGAGTGAAAATTGCTCTTAGAATTTCCCATTTGCACAAACATATTGCTGACATGCAGAATGACACAACTGAAATCCTTTATATTCTATGAAACAATAATTTCAAATAAATTCAAGGTGCTCCTGTCTTTATTCTATGTTGTCATACTACAGCATGGAAGCAACGTTAGGGAATGGTGATCTCCTAGTACCTGCTATGCATATTCGTTGAAGACTGAAAAAACCGGTCCTTACTATGTGTCCTTCTCTTGTGGCTTTGCTAGGCCTTAGTCTGACCCAGGGATCGGTCAGCATTGGCCTTTGGCCAGATTTCACCTATGGCCTGCTTTTGTAAATAAAGTTTTGTTGGAACACAGCCACATCCATATCTTTCTGTGTTGCCTTCAGCTGCTTTTGTGCTACTACAATGGCAGAGCTGAGTAGTTGCAACAGAGTTTGTGTGACCCACAAAGGCTAAAATATTCACTTTCTGGCCCTTCACAGAAAATGTTCATGGATCTCTCATCTATTAAACTAATTAATGCAAACTATTTGCCATGTAACAAGAAACTAACACCTAAATTGCTGTCACCCAAAACGTGGACCACTTCAGATACTGAAAAGCTACAGTGATGGTTTGCAATGGAGAGCTTTTCTGAAGGATTCTTAAAATCTCACCCCAGCCTTTCCAGCTCCTAAATGTTCTGGTTCTTGTATCCAAATGCTCACTTGCTATGGATGTTACTCATTGATTCTTCTATTCATTCATTAAATGTTTATTGCTCACCTACTGTGTGCCAGGTACCAGGCTGGGGGCTCTTTTCAGTGGTGAGCGAATCAGACTGTGAAGCTGACTGTTGGTGGGGGAGATGGAGAACGAGCAGCTATAGAAACGCTGTGGGCAGAGGACGGGGGCCTTGAGGGGGAAAAATTAGGGCAGGAGACCTTCTCAGGGGGGTCAGGAAAGCCTCCCTGAGGGAGGCCCCCATCTGTGATGGGAAGGATGGGAAGGGATTGGCCTGGTGAGCAGCACAGATGAAATTCTCAAGTGGGAAGGACTTGGTGAATTTGAGAGGCAAAGTAAAGGTGGGGGCCAGATGGAGTCGATGTTAGCATGTGATGGGGCAGGGGACAGACTAACAGCCACGGTGAAGTGTCGGGGATTTTATTCTAAGGGCAGTGGTGAGCCACTGAAAATTTTTAAGCAGGGGTAGCATGATCTGACTTTCATCCTTAAAAGCTGGCTCTGGCTACTCGTTGACGATGGACGGGTGGGAGTGGAGAGGCTGGGGAGCTCTGGTAGCGGGTGACCAGGGGGAAGGTGCAGCGGGATGGAGAGAAGTGTCCGATCAGAGACACCTTTTGGTGTGGCATCCTCCCTCTGTGGGACCTGATGCTGCACAGGAGTTTAAGACCTTTCTCTTTTTTGAGTTTTGAATGGGGTGACTTGCCCAGCTCTTGCCTAGATGCTCTGCCCTCTGCAGGCAGCCCTCCCTGCCCACCAGATAGTCAGGTGCCCCCTCATGCCGCCCGCACTCCCTGCCCAGCTGTCTCCTGTTCTTTGCTCTGTCCCCCTGCCGGTTCCTTCTTCTGTCCTCCTCTCAGAGGATGATTTATGGATTTTTCCCCCTCGTTTCCTGGTCTCCAGGAGCAGTGGTTGGGAGGGGAGGGTGCTACAAAAAGTTCTGGCCCCTTCCCTGCCTCCTCCTAGTGCCACTTTAAAGGAAGCTGCAGGATTAGCTGGGATTTTAAGAAGAATCCTGCCTTTTCACTGCTTTAGGCCACTGTTTTTATTCTTTTCAGAGCTCCAGGACACCAAGGCAGGAAAAAAGAAAACACACACAGACAGACACACTCACACAGAAACAGCTGCAAATAGCCTTGAATTGGTTTTTTTTTTCTTTTCCTTCCTTCATTCACCAACAAGTAGAGGAGTTGGAGGTAGTACAAGGACTCTTTCTTTTATTAAAGTGTAGTTGACTTACAATATTAGTTTCAGGTGTACAACATAGTGATTCAATATTTTTATAGATTATACTCCATATAAAGTTATTGGGAAATATTGGCTATATTCCCTGTGCTGTACTTACATCCTTGTAACTTATTTATTTTATACCTAGTAGTTTGTACCTCTTAATCCCCTTCACCTGTCTTCCCACTGATAACCACAGTCTGTTTCTGTTATATTTGTGCAAGGGCTCTTAAACAGCCCGCGTCCTCTGCATGATGGTAATGGTAAAGCAGATGTTTCAGTGGCACTTTGATCCAGGCCCTGTTCTAAGGCGCTTGCTACATTAACCCACTGAGCCCTTACAACAGCCCTATGAGAAAGGTACGATTGCTATCCCCATTTTACAGATGAGAAGACAAAGGCTCACAGGGCTTAAGCTGCTTGCCCTAAGACCATGAGGGATCACACCCCTTCGGGAGCAGGGAGGAGCAGGGTGGGGCCTCTTGGCAGGTGAGGGTGCCTGCTCCAGCCAGCTTATCCCAGACCTGCCAGATGGAGATGCAGCCTGGAGGGGCCATCAGTGGCTCCTCCCTCGAGTGTGTGCCTTTTTCTCCCTCCCTCCCACTACCACCAAGGGGGTTTGGAGCTGCCAGCAGGGAAACCATCAGGAGCCCCCCACAGAAAACTTATTCTTCAGGAGCACCTTGTAAAGTGGCTAATGGATTCAATGAGGCATAAAGCAGGAGTAAAGGGGGCAGGGGGGAATAAAAGGGGAAGATGTGTGAAAGGGGAGAGAACAGGCCCAGGAAAGGAACTGGGCAGTGCTGTCTCTCGGCCCTCAAGTGGCCTTTGTTGCAGCCCGAAGCAAGCGGGGACGGCGTTGGTGGTGGGGCTCTTCCAGCGCCCGGCTGCTGTCTGCATTCAGAGAGGAAACTAGAGCGTTCATGAGATGCATGCAGAGAGCCCCGCAGGGAGATCCCCTGCCCTCCGCCCCCAGAGCCCGAGGACACCCCAAGCCACTGCTGAGGGGCCTTTGTGCAAAGTTAGGAGCACTTCTCACACAACTGGTCCGGGGAGAGCCGTAGATTGTAACATTAAGTCAAAAGAGTTTAGCGTCTTGATTCAGCCCTTTCTTTGGCCTTGAATGACAGCGCTTCACCTTTAGCGGGAACCCTGGCAGCGAGGAGGGTTGGAAAGGAGGGAAGCTTTGCGACTCAGTAATACCGTCTTTATTAAAGCACAAAGGCCCCCCAAAGTCTGAGTGGTTTCTGGGTGGGAGGGGTCCCGCGGGGCTGGCCGCCTCCTGAGAAAACCCTCGGAGCACAGAGGGGGGCCCAAGGGGAGTGGGTGCTGTTAACCCTTCCGGAGCACCCCGGGGAGCCTGGCCCTGCCCGCAGCCCATCCACGTGCGCCCGTCTCCCTGGGAAACGAGCCGCCCTCCCGCATGGCAGCGTCAAGGAGTCAAGTCGGCTTTGCATTCCACATGAGACCAAGTGAGGTGTCATGGACTGAACCAGAAACGGGCAGAAGTATTTATGTTATGCCTCCTGAATATTAGCACCAGGCTGAGCACTGCAAGGGGGCGTTTAAAAGAATTGCTAGCTATGTACCCTGCCCTCCAGAATTGGGCAAAGAAGCTGAAGACAGAGCTAGTGATGAAGAATGGAATGAGCCGACGTTTGGTGTCCAGAGTCCTGCCCCGCAACTCGCCAGCTGCGTGAGTTAGTGCGGCCACCACCACCTTCTCTGGCTGTTCACGTTACTCCATTTCCCTGAGCCTCAGTTTCCCCTTCTTTCAAGGGTAGCGTGACAGGTGCAGTGACAGTTGGGGGCTGCGCTGGTGTCACTAGGGAGAGAACCTTTGAGTCCTGGGGGCCTGGCAGCCAGAGCATGCCGGGGGTGGGGTGGGAGGGGTCAGCATGTCCAGGAGGCTCCGGGCAGGTGACGTGTGGGCTGGCTCTGACAGATGTGGTGGGAACAGTGACAGGCAAAGGCCCAAAGAGGCATCTGGGGGAGCAGTGAGGGATGGTGTGAGCCTGTGCAGAATGCAGGCCGGGGGCTAAGCAGGGGACTGGCGTGTTGTGGAGGCGTCCGTCACTCCACTGCGCTTGTCTCCCACCAGGGTGTCTGCAGATCCCCCCTGCTCCCCACCCCTGTGGCCATCTTTGTCTGTCAGCATTCAACCAGAGCAGCAGAACCAGGAGATACGTATTCAGAGATTCCGTTGAGGAACTGGTGGTTGTGAGGGCTGCCTGGGCAAGTCTGGCGTCCAGAGGGTGGGCTGCAGCTCTCTGCAGGAAACGATGACGCTGCCCACAGGCGGGAGTTCTCCATTAGGGAAACCTTGGTTCTGCTCTTAAGGCCTTTGAACCGATTGAATCAGCCTACCCAGATCATCTAGAATAATCTCCCTTACTTAAAGTCAACTGATTATGGACTTTAATCACATCTATAAAACACCTTCACAGCAACACCCAGATGAGTGTTTGCTTGAATAACTGGGACTGTAGCCTAGCCACCTAGCAGAGCCTTCCCAGCACCTTCATCCACGTGCCCCCCACCTCACCCCTGGATGTTGGCACAGCAGGCCACCCAGACCCAGGCTGCGTGTTGACCACTGCCAGACTCTGCTTTCTTAACCATGGCTTTCGTTGTGCACCTGTTCCCTCAGAACTCTACCATAGCTTCCCAGCATCTATAGCACCTACTCTGAGTCTTAAAAATTGCCCAAACAATATTGTAACAATAGCTATTTCAAAGTGAAAAATGGTCCCCCCAAATCGCTTCCCTGCTGCCCTCCAATCCTTATACACGTTTCGTATAACCATAGTTTGTACCTCATTTAATCATAACATGATAGAATTGACTGTTTTGCCTTTTTCGTCACAAAGCATTCCCGCTGCCCCCATTTTGCCAAAAGACGATTTTTAAATTCCATTGAATAAATCTTTCATGACCTCATAAACTCTTCCATGACTTATTGGATTCAAGATATTTACAGTTTTTCCAGTCATTGAAAATGCTAATGGAAGCGCTTGATTCATGGGGCTTTCCTTCCCTATGGGAGATCATTTTGTTAGGAAGGTGACAGGGTGTGAAACCTCTGCCAGAATCACCAGTCTTATCTGCCCCAAAAATCTTTATCTACTTTCCCTTCCCACCTCCTGCTTCCAGCCAGGCTGGGCCCCCCACCATCTCTCTCCTCATGCCCAGATGCTTATGGTTGAAGGCCCAGCTCAAGTCCGGTCCTGACATTTGGGAAGTGTTAGGATTGGATGAAAGAGGTAAGTCTCCTTCACCCCAAACACCCGTTCCCTCAGACCCGCCTCCCTGTCCCCACTTTCCACCAGCGCTCCCTCCTCCATGTTCACTCGCCAGATGAGCAGGGTGACCGGGGGGAACTTTGCCCCCTTCCAGCTCTTGCTTCCTCACCCTCCTGCTGTCTCTTCTCCTCCAGGAAGCCTTCAGGGGCCCCTCCCACCCTCATCCTTCTCGGCCTTCTCTTCACTCCCCTGATGGCTCTCGCCTTGGCAGCGTCCAGCTGTCCTGAGTTTGCCTCTCGTTGTCTCATGACTGCTGGGCTTGTGGGCCCAGAGTGATTTCTTACCCTGTAGGGCAAATATTTATTAAACATGTCCTGTGTACCATGTCCTGTGCCCAGGACCACAGATATCAACTCTAAACAAGTTTAGAGGCTAGAGTTTAGAAGACAAGTAAACAGGCAGTTACAAAATATCCCTGTGCTGGGGATAAATGCGGCCCCAGGAAGCAGTGGGATCCACGCTGGCTGGGGAGGTACAGATGGTTATTAATTACCCAAAGGCAGAGAAGAAAGGAGATTCCAGGTAAAAGGAACCACGTACAAAGGCCAAAAAGCTAGCTTACATCCTTTTTCCTCCCTCCTCTCTTTTTCCTTCCCTCCTTCTTCCTCTTTGTATATGTTGACAGAGCATCCATGGCTTGTCGGGGGCCCTTGTGCATTTCTCTGTCCCCAGGGTAACCCACATGGTAGGTGCTGGGAACTATCGCTTGTTGATTCAATCAGCCAACAAGTGTGTGATGCCTGTCACATGCTAGGACCTGTTTGATTGATTGAGGTGAAAGTTCTAAAGCATTTCCGGGCGGTCACACAACCAAGCTCTCTTCCCCCCCTCCGCCCTCCCTGTGGCTAAAGAAACAGCAGAGGGAAAACCCTTCTCGGGGGAGAGAAGTGGAAAACGAGGCAGGGTGGATGGCAATTGCGTGTGATCTGTGTGCAGCTGTAGGTGCACGACCCTCTCTGGGGATGAGGAGCAAATGGAGGGTGACTGCAGGTCGAGGGGGTGCAGGGAGATGAGCAGGGGGCACAGAAGCTAAGGAGTCGGGCTGCCCAGGTTCAAAGCTTGGGTCCTCCCCCAAGCGAAGGAAATGCCTTTTACAGAGCACCTACTGTGTGCCTGACATTGGGCTCGGCCCTCTCTGTTCATTGTCTAATTTAACTTTACACAGACGGTCAGGTGGGGGTCAGCACGCCCACTTTATAAGTGAAGTCCCGGAGGCGTAGGTGATGGGCATGGGTCACGTGGCTAGCAGAGGCAGGATTCGAACCCAGGTCTGCCAGGGTGGATCCCGATCCCCAACCACTGTTCTTCCCACTGGTGAATGCAGAGCCCTCAGTAAGGGAACCGTCAGCCGCCCACCGGCCCGAGTGCTCACCACGGGCCCGCCGCTGGTGGGAGGGTGGGAGAGAGCAGAGCCCGGCGGACAGGGGTTTGCATCACAGCTCCGCCTCCAGCATGACCCTGGGGGTGGGCCTTTCTTTGCCTCTGAGCTGTTTCCTCGGCCTTCCCTGGGGGCAGTAAGAGCATCCATCTCGTCGGGTGGCTGTGAAGCTTAAGTGAGGTGATGCCTTTAAATTATCTGCTTATCACACAGTAAACACACAAATCGCTGTTGTTTTTATTTTATGGCTTGTAATTTCTATAAACCCATTCTCCAGCTTAAAAGAGTTTTCAGTCTAGTGGGGCAGTAAGACTGGATTCACTCACTTGAAGATAATTAACAGCATTTTGTAGTATAGATGAACCGTCAAATGATGGCTCGGTCAGTGCTGGTACAGAGTTTGGATAAAGAAGTTGCTGTGGCCCAGAGCGGTCTGGAAAGTCCTCCTGGGAGAGGTGGGATGTGAGCTTCGTGCTGAAGGATGGCCATGTGGAGGAGGAGGGGTAAGGAAAGGGACCATCAAGCGTGGCTGTGGAGGTTGGAAGCGATAGGCTGGGCCAGACTCCAGGGTCGGGCTAGACTAGGTCCCGTGGGCAGGTGGGCAATGGGGAACCACTGAGAGTTCTTGAGCAGGGGTGTATTTGAGGAGAGTGGAGGGGTCCCCGACAGGCCTCACATTGCACTCTGTGCTGGGCAGCAGCTGCCTTCCTTCCTGTTTGACAGCCCCCCGTGGGTAATAAACGAGACCCCTCCAGTGAGAACATTGGAGCAGATGGTAACTCACTCTGCAGAAGCCAGACACTGCTGTGGTCCTGAATCACAAGTATGTTGTGTCACAGTTATGACTGGCCCGGTGCTCTGACAGTTACCGTATTGACACCAGGAAACCGGTGCTGACTCTGTGCCAGCACTGGCACCACAGCCTTTACGAGCCCCGTTTATAGACCCAGCACCCCTGTTGATGATGAGGATTGTAAAACTGCCTTTACCACCTGGAAATGCAAGTCATAAATAATCTAGCAGCACAGGTAAGTCTGAGAAAATCTATATAATACCCCAGCTGTATTTTAAAGGAAAAGCAGAAAGGAAGCAACTTATAATAAAACAACATGTGTTTCAACATGTAAAGACTCAGACACAAACATAGTCTAGTCGACGGGTACCAGCACCACCCTGGAGTGATTGCATTTGGCTGCGAGATGGGAGAGCCAAATGTTGTCCGTACTTTTCCTCTACGTTTTACATCTTGAAATAAGAGCTAGCACCTACATTATTATAGAATCTCCGTGAATGCCATGGCTACGAACATGGACTGATAGAAGGGAATGGCACTGGCTACTCAGGTTCCACTGGTGGCATCGCCGGTAGTGACATGATTTTCTGAAATGATGGATACCATTTGGTAAAGCACTGAATAAAAGATAGTACCATCCACCTTCAGTTTATATGGTAATTGCATTTCTGGAAAATTCAGTTTATATTAAAATGAGGTGAAATATACTTTGAGGTTATATGTAAAGCAGAATCAGATTCTAGGCTTAAGAATTATAAGCAACCCACACACACGAGTGTCTGGTGGCACGTTTAGAAATCATGAAAAACAGGGCAGTATTGTTGTGCGGGACTGTCCCCGTGCATGCAGGATTGCCAGCTTTCCTAGGCCTCAGTCATTAAATGCTGACCTTCTGTCTTTGTGGTCACCTAAAATAGCCCTGTGTGTCTCCAGGTTGCCCTTTAGATGACAATACTCCTTTTGCAGCAACTGCCAACTTATATTAAATTGTTTAACCTTTGCAACAACCCTTTGAAGTAGATGTTTTCATTCCCATTTTCTGGATGTGCACACTGAGGCTTGGAGAGGTGCCGTAACCTGCTCAAGGCCCCAGAGCTGGGACCAGAACCCTCTCTGTTTTTCTGCCTCACCAGAGCATTTAGTACTGCATTAGTGTTTTATGGAACCATGTGCCTTAAGGTTACTTCAACATGCATTTATTAAACACCTGCTGGATTACAGGCACCCTGGTAAGTCCTGGAGACACAGAGGCAAATATCTAAGATGTGGTCCCTGTGCAACGTGTGGGCTGGTACACAGAGAGGATGGAGTGGGGGGTCATGGCTCAGGAAAGGAACAGAAAGAAGTTCAGGGTGGCCAGTGCACAGTCCTTGAGAGGGAACGGAGGGAGACGGGTTGGAGTGGCAGGCAAGGGTGGCTTAGGAAGGCACCTAGTGAGATGAAAGTGGTGGGGAGCCACAAAGGGCTTAAAGCAGAGGGGTGTCGTGACCGGGCTTTCTTTAGAGAAAGGCCACTGTGCTTGTGGCATGGGGAATGGGTGCATGGGACCCGAGGCTGCGTTCCACATAGTAGTCGTTCGGTAAGAGGTGGTGGCAGCTTTCGGAGAGAAGAGGACAGTTTGAGAAATACGCAAGGGTGAGAATCCACCATCAGTGACTGAACGCAGAGGGTGTCGGGGGCAGAGAAGTCCAAGCAGCTTCCTGGCTTGAGTGCCCGTGCTTGGTGGAGCTGTTGGGTGAGACGGGGTGGTGTCGGGAGGGAGAGGTTGGGCCGGAACTGAGGGAGATATGCCTCTCTTTGGGGACCCGTTACGTGTGCAGTGCCTCTGGGACTGCAAGTGGAGATGTCCGGGTGGTGGACGGGAAGCCTGGAGCTCGGACAGAGGGATGTGGAGTAGAGTCATCAGTTTGTGTGTTAGGGTTTCTTTACCTGGGGCCCAGGGATGCTTCAGGGGGGCCCCTGAAACCCCTTGGAAGTGTATAAAAATGATGGGATCAGGGGACTTCCCTGGCAGTCCAGTGGTTAAGACTTCGCCTTTCAATGCAGGGGGTGCGGGTTCGATCCCTGGTCGGGGAGCTAAGATCCCACGTGCCTTGCGGACAGAAAACCAAAACATAAAAAAACAGAAGCAATATTGTAACAAATTCAATAAAGACTTTAAAATTGGTCCACATCAAAGCAAAAAAAAAAAAAGAAATCTTAAAAAAAAAAAAGATGGGATCATGTGAATAAGTACATTTTTCTATGGTATGAGTCCATAGCTATCATCTGATTTTCAAGAGGACCTGTGTCCCCCAAAAGATGAGACACCTCTGACATGCCATATTTTACCTGTTCTAAGTTACACTGTTATTTTATATACCAGAAGGTACATAATATGTCCAATTAAGAAGGATGTACATCAGAAGCAGAAATACTACTAGTTAATCTGCTCTACATTACCTTAACAGTGGTTATTCCTTTGTGACACGTGAAATAACCACACCGGACTCTTGTTGCTTTGAAGATTATTTATCTCTCCCAAAGGAATCGGCAGGTTCTCCTGTCTGCAGGTGTATTGTTTGAGGTACGACAGCGATCAGTTTGCACGTACTGCGGTAACAGCAGAATCCAGCTTCCTCTACTGGTGTGTATCTTCTCAGATCCATAAAGTACTTGGTTGTTTCTTTGCAAGAAAATACAGGATCGTGATCATTTCTCTAATGATTTATATTTGCTTTACAGTATCAACTTTAACCCTCTGTCTGTGAAACACAGTGTAATCTTCTAAAAAGACGTTCTAAACATCAAACAGCAATTGATTTAAAAATATTTTAACCAACAGAGCCCGTAACTCAGCCAAAGTGAGGATAAAAGGATGAGCTCTGAGCCAGGTCCCTTACACTCAGAGAGTGGTAACTACATGCCAGCTGGGGGGGCATCCTGATTTCGGAGATAACAAGATAAATAGTGCTAAAAGCATGCATTTTAGAGTTGATGGAATTAAAGCTCTGGGAACGGGTGGGATACCCAGGGAGGGAATTCAAGAGAAGGACGGAGGGGTAAAGGCATGGGACTTGGGGAGATGAGCGTTGGAGGAAGCTGAGTTCTCTGGGAAGTAGAGAAAGGCTGGTGGCGGGGGCGGCGGGGGGGGGACCTGGAGGAGAGCAGGAGAGGGCGGGCCCCCTGCAGCTGGCCACACCCGGGGAGGGCAGCACTGGGGCTGCAGGGCAGCGGATCCCGACTGTGCGTGTCTCTCCCTTTCAAAGGCTTTATTCATTTGAGTTCAGAAGTTGAACTCAAAGAGGACACAGTGAGGTTGTCGTGTAGGTGACACTATTATCCAAGAAAGAGACACAGAAGGAGGAACAGATTGGGGGAGAAAGTAACCGTTTTTGTTTTGAGCATGCGGTTGTAGGTGGGAAATCCAGGTGGATGTACACAAAAGGGTGTTGAAAGTATGGGTCTTAAACTCAGGAGATACCACTGGGCTGGTGAGAGACATTGAAGATCATCGGCACATCAGTGGCCCCGAGAACCGTAGGAGTAGGTAAGAAAAGCCATGGGAGTGTGTGGAGAAAGAACAGATGTGGGAGGAGGCCGGACTCTTCTGGGAAACAGCTTAGAAATCTGCAGACCCGGCAAGTAGCCACCACGACAGCCAGAGGGCAGGGCTCGCTCCTGATCTACCTTTGCTTCCTCTATGCCTACTGCAGTATCTGGCACATAACAGATTCTAATCAGAGTTGGCTGACTGGTTGATTAATTGATGGAAAGAATGTGTGAAAAAATGAATTGGTAAAAGACTTAAAAAAAAACATGAGGAAAGGAAGCAGGAAAGCAGAAGCGTCTAATGGAAAGTTTTTAAGCTGGGAACTGGGAGAAAGATAAGGTGTCCCTTAATGAGGTGCCCTGGTGTCCTTGGGGAGTGGCCCTTGCGTGGAGAGTTGGGAAACAAGACAGATGGCCATCCCCTGAGGCAAGAACAGGAGGCAAGCATGGATTCTTCTTTCAACCAATGAAGCTGTTTTGGAAGGAGCGTGTTGCAGCTAGCACAGGTGGTCTGGGAGGGACCCGTGTTGCTCAGGACGCCTGAGAAAGGGCCCAGGAGAGCCCCCCAGTCGTTGCCCTGTGGGACGGATGGGAGGCAGTCTGTCTTAGGGAACAGGCGATGCTTACAGGATCCAGGCAGCACCTTGCCCTTTCTGGCTGCAGAGACAGCCCCTGAGCATGGACGCTCTCCTCTCCCCTCCATCACTAAGAGTGTGTTGAAGACTAAAGGAAGAGGACATGGAGTGGTGTTTCTTGTTCGACAGCCTCCCTGCACCAGTAAACCCCTGCCCGGGATTTAAAGGTGTGCTTTCATGGTGCCCTTGGTTGCCATGGCGACAGCAGCCTTCTAGTCCGAGAGAGATGGATGGTGTTTAAATCACTATAAGCCAAGGTACCAGTGTGTTTTCCAGGCAGTAAATAATAACTCCTAATGCTGGTGGAAGCTTGGCTGGGCACTGCATGGAATATTTATGTTGCTTGGGCTATTCTGGGGATTCGTTTTCATTTTTGTGGTCTTCGTGGTGGAGCTGTGTAAAAATCAATAGCATTGACTCTCTCACTAATCTTAATAGGCTTAAACACCAGACTCCCCCTTCCAGTGATTTTTTTTAGGTATCCTGTGGACCAGGACTTGAACTGGGCTCAGCAATCTTTGTGCATGTGGTTGTTCTTTAAGTCTCTTGTCCCCTCCAGACACAGCTCTCCTGCCACCATGCAGATCTTGTTTCTTTCCTAGAGGTGAGGTTCCTAGGCTGAAGCGCCCTGTGTGCTGAGCCTTCTTGTTCTAAAGAATTTATTCACACAGCACATTCTAGATCAGGAGTCCTTGGAGCAACAGGACAGCCTTTTCCCCTTCAAAGCCCAGCTCCAGGAGGACCTCTCTAGCGACAGATTGCCACCTGAGCTGCCTCTGTGTCCCTGAGCTCCCACTGCTGCTGTCCCCCGGATGGTCCTTCGTCATGACTGTCACTGTCTGGGTCTGGCTCATTCATCAGCATGATCTCTAAGACCAGCACAGGACCTGGCACCCAGTGGGCTTAGTAAATGGCTGGTGAATTGAATTGGACAGAAAGTCCTTTACTTTCAGATGGAGAGGCTCGAGTGAGAGCAGAGACTGTTTGCACCAAAAGCCCATTGTAGACACATGGGTTTATGTCCTGTTTTGTCCCATTCATTCTCACTGGGTTATTGGGGTCAGAATGAGCTCATTCACCAAGTGTTTACAGCCTTCATAGGCCTCAGCGAGAAGCACGCAGAGCACGCAAAGATAAGGCCTTGCCCTCAGTAAGGGAGAGGCAGGTGCACGAGAGTGTAGAATGCAAAAGGGCTCAGGAGGAAGGAGAGCTGTTGAGTAAGGGCTGCTGTGCCTGGTGCTGTGTATACACTGGCTCGTGTAATTCACACCTGCCGTGAGAGGTGGGAACTGTTATTCACATTCCATGGACTTAAGAACCCACAGCTCAGGGACTTCCCTGTTGGTGCAGTGGTTAAGAATCCGCCTGCCAATGCAGGGGACACAGGTTCGAGCCATGGCCTGGGAAGATCCCACATGCCGCGGAGCAACTAAGCCCGTGCGCCAGAACTACTGAGCCTGCACTCTAGAGCCCGTGAGCCACAACTACTGAAGCCTGAGCACCTAGAGCCTGTGCTCCGCAACAAGAGAAGCCACTGCAATGAGAAGCCCACGCACCGCAACGAAGAGTAGCCCATGCTCGTCGCAACTAGAGAAAGCCCGCGTGTAGCAACGAAGACCCAACGCAGCCAAAAATAAATTAATTAATTGAAAAACAAAACAAAACCCACAGCTCAGAGGGATTGAGTCAATCTGCTGCATTATTGTCCCCACTTTACAGAAAAGAATATCAAGACCTAGGAAGACAACTTGCCAAAAATCAGCCACATACATAGAAAGCACCGGAGGCTGGGTTTTGAACTTGGATTTTCTGGAGTCAAGGCCTATCCCGTATCTGTGTGCTGTATTGCCCAGTGTGCTGTAGGCTATGGAAGGAGCATTCTGTCCTTCCTGGATGGCCTCATGCTGAGACCTGGAAGACATAGTAACTGAACTGGTCTTGAAGATTGGCAAGATTGTGGTAAGTAGAGAAGGTGGAAAGGAGCTTCTGGGTGAACGGGATGACAGAAGCAAAGGCTTGCACGTGGGAGAGTGCAGGGTTTGTTCAGGGAACGCAGGGAGCTGTGGTGTGAGATGAAGCTGCACTTGAATTCCCTGTGGGGCTGGGTAGTAGTTGAGTGTCGGCTTTGGAGTTGGATGGATCTGAGCTTGAATCCTACCTTTTTCTAGCTGGGCAACCGTGGGCCAAATACTCTAATTCTGGGTGCCTCCATTTCCACCTCTGTGCAATGGGAATGATAATACTAGTTTCTATCTTTTAGAATTGGATAGCATGAGAGTAAAGCATGTAGAGCCAACAATAAATATTAATCCCATCATTATATCATTACTGAGTATCTCCTGATCTTCCATTTCTCCCAAACTGAGCACTTTCCCTCTTGAGCCCTCTGCTTTCAACCAGGAGGTCCCTGACTACTAAATAATAAAGCCATGGGATCTCAAGTTTGGAATAGGCCATGGGTGTGGATGATCTTTTTGGTGCCAACCATCAGCAAGAAGAAAGAGTAACACCATTCCCTGGCCTCCTAAGATGTTGGGTTTCTTGCCCACAATGCCCCAACCCTGATGATGAGATTAGATGCTGAGTGACTCCTTCCCTCCTGACCTACCAGGGCTGGGAGTGGCATTTGGGGGTCAATGTCTGAGAAGTCTCTGCAAGTTCCTCTCCATGAGCTGCACCTGAGCCCCCAGCAACCACAGACCCCTCAGTGGGGAGCCCCTGAGCCCCTTCCTCGCTGGGTTCCTGGGGCCCCACAGAGGCTGGTGATGCTCGTTGACCTCAGCTTCTCCAGAAGTCTGGCTTCCCCCTTTGCAGGGCAGGCTTCATCCCTGACATAAACATGTCTGTGATGACACATCTGGGACCCATCCTTCCCTTCAGCTCAGCTTTTGAATCCCTTCTATTCTTTTAAATTGGAATTCTGTCTTAACTGGTCCAGCCTGATAGAATGTCTTCCATTCCATCTAAGCACCCTCTGCACCCTGGCCCCTCAGCTGCTGCTGGAGCTAGGACTCCAGAGGATTCCGTCCATAATGGCCACTGTGGCTCACTCCCACTGCCTTCCATCCTTTATCCCGGAGTCTGGCTGCTACACAACTCCTCAGGATGGCTGTGTACACTTCTCTCTGTCCTGATGATTTTTTTTTTAAATCTCTGGGTCCTGTTCACCCAGTTCACCCAGATTTTCCAGCCAATGAATAACCACCTCTTAACACCAGCCTTCCACTGCCACCACATTGCCAGTCACTCCCTTTGTCAGTAAGGGGATCCCATAGGGATTTTCGGGAGACACCACTCTGTCCCTCCCCATATAGCTAAAGACAGCCTCTCTGTTTGCATTTTTGAGCCCCCAGATATGTTGTTCTTTGCCAGCCAAGGCCACTGGGCTGGAGGGCATTGCGTCTTGCCCCAGTGATACCAGCAAAGGCAGTCAGGATCCTTTCAGTTATTGAGCGGTCGGTGTCTGTGTCATGTGCTTGGCGTGGTGATCTCTAATCTTCACATCGACCTTGGAAACAGGTGTTATCCTCATTTTACACTGAGGAAGATGGAGGCCCTGGAAGGCTGCAGAGACCTTCTAACCCAGGCATGCACCTTTGTACTTGGTGATGGGGTCCACACTGTCAGGTCAGTCTAAACTGACAGAGAAGGTTGGAACTGTGGATTACCAAGAAATGGTGATCTCTGGCAGGTCTGTTCTAACTTCTCTTTTAATGTGATGGACTGGACCTTTCTGCAGGCTTCCTGACTCTATTTATTCCTATTCCTGGTTGACCCCAGCTGTAGGATGGTTGCTCTCAAGAGTCCACGTTCAGATCCTCAGGTTGTCCTCAGCATCTTCGCTTCATTCTGAGTAGAAAGGAATAGTGTGGATCATCTGGGCGGGTGCATTCACTTAAGGAAAGATGGCATAGACTAAGATTGGGAGCAGACCCTACCCACAGTCACAGAGGTAGTCCGGGGTTAGATTCAAGGGCTAGATATTTAGGTTACATGTTTGACTGCTTGTAATGAAGACCTCAAAGGGCAATAGCAGGAAGAAGATGGTTCACTTCTCTCTCCTGTAACAGCCCAGGCATAAGCTGCCTGCTTGTGGGGACCCAGGCTCCTTCTGTTTTGTCCCTCTGCCTTCCCGTGGGTGTTGTCCCTATTTCCATGGTCTAAGATGACTCACTACCTGGTCTTCATTCCAGCCCCTGGGAAGGGCAAGAAGGAAAGGAAAGGGTACAGCCCTTCCCTTTAAGGATACAACCTGGAAGTCGTACGTGGCACCTTTGTTTGTATCTGATTGGCCAGAACGTAGTCACATGGTCACACCTAGCTGCAAGAGAGGCTGGGAAATGTCTGTATTCTAGGCAGCCATGGATCCGGTCGAAACTTAGGGGTTTTGTTACTGCCGAAGAAGGGAGAGTGGATCTTTGGTGGGGGACAGCTCAGTGTCTCTACCGTTGTGGTGGTGGTGGGATGGGGACTTAGAACCCAGTTATCCCTCCCTACCTTGTTGCCTCTCAGTTCTAATCCTGTCCCTTGTCACTTTCCCTCACTTACTCCTCAGCCCAGCTCAGGGCTGATGCCATGTTACGTGGATCCCAAGGCAAGCCAATGTTTTGGCATATTCTTTTAGGCTCCACACATGTGCTAATGACAAACCACTGTCATTGTACAAAAATTAAAACTTTAGCTCCTCATGGAAATATTGCTGCATTGCTAAAATACTGTTACCTCCTTGAATAGTGAATACCTTCACTATTTTCTTTTGAAAACATGATTCCCTCCACCTATTTAGAATTTGGTTACTTGAAACAGACAGAATGTTTTTTCTTCGTTTACTGTTTCTGCTACAGTGGTCTAAGAACACCTCTAAAAATGATGAAGAGGCCAGATGTGTCCATGGTGACTTCACTTTTCAGATTCTCATTCTCCTGGCAACTCGTTCCTAGAGATCAATAACATCTTAATGGAAGTTATGCCAGACTATTTGGTGCCTGCTGTAGCGTTCTTTCCTAGGAGTTCAGGTAGTGCTCTCTCAAAATCCGAAGCTGGGAAAAATCTGTTGGTGTTCAAAACAATGATTCTCTAAGGATTGGATGTTCAGTACCCTGCTTTCCAACCATATGGGATGGGCAGATGTACCCCAGACACAGAGGCAAATATGGCTGGGGTAGCAGGCAATGATGAGTTGCTGCCAAAAATCAGGCAAGCTGGGCCCCTGAGGTTAAGGACAGACAGAGGAGCAAACAGGAGTTGAAAACAGGAAGATATTGTGTTGCCAGGTTTGCAGCAGAGAGCCCAGCACATGTGGTGGAGAGGGCAAACCCCTGATCACTGACAGCTCTGTGACCTGGAACAAGCCACTTCTCTCTCAAGCCTCAGTTTCTTCTTTGTCTGCAGAGTGGGGATAGAACTTATTCAAGTGGTATTAAGATCAGTTAGAGATACTCTGTGACACATCTTAGGCACCCAGTAGGTGCTCAGTTAACCTCAGTGTCTTCCAAGCTCCAGGTAGCTGGCTCGCGGAAGGTTCAGCCGAGGTCAGGATCAGGACCCGGGAGAGCTCCAGGGAGTCCTGGACCTTTGAAAAGGGTTGTGCTCTAGACAGGGGTCCCCAAACCCGGGGCCACGGACCACAACCAGTCCGTGGCCTGTTAGGAACCGGTCTGCACAGCAGGAGGTGAGCAGTGGGCGAGCGAGTGAGCTAAGCTTCATCTGCCGCTCCTCATCGCTTGCATTTACCACCTGAACCATCTCCACGCACCGCCCCTGCCCCCCCAACCCCCCCCCAACCCCCCCCCCCGGCCATCTGTGAAAAAATTGTCTTCCATGAAACCGGTCCCTGGTGCCAAAAAGGTTGGGGACCGTTGCTCTAGGAAACACTGCAGTTGCTGGGATGGACCTCAGCTTCATCCATCCTGTCTTTCTCACAAATAGGGGAAGTGTTCTTTCTCCTGGCGGTCCACAGGGTGATTTTAGTGATATATGAACCCAGATTAAAGAACATCCTGTCACATAATGAGACAGTATTCCCTTTTCATGTGTCTTAAGGCAAAAGGTGCAGTAAGCTGGCTTATTTTTTAGCACCTCTCTGACACTTGCTACTCTTGCTTTTGAACTAAGAGAGAACACAGCTCAGACTCAGAACCTTTGGCTAGAATGTAATCACATTTTATCTTCATTGCATTTATTTTTGCATTTATCTTCTATTTGTGGTAAGAGATAATGGTTTTCAGTTTATTGTGGCAATTTACAGTTTTCTTATTATATAATATTTATTTAATGTAAAACAGCATATTGATTTATAGAAAATATTAAGTAAATAATGCAAAGATGATACATGTATGTGGCAAAAAAAAATTGGGAAGACGGTAAGAGTGATTACAGTATGGATTAGTTTACCCCGCCTCATTGTCGATGGTAAAATGCCAGCCAGGGAGAGTATGGAACTTGCCCAAACTGCTCAGCAAACTGTACCTTCTGACCCTGTGGTCTTGGGTCCTTGCCCCAACACCACCCTGCTAGCTCAATGCCTTTTTTTTTTTTTTTTGTCTGTGTTGGGTCTTCGTTTCTGTGCGAGGGCTTTCTCTAGTTGTGGCAAGCGGGGGCCACTCTTCATCGCGGTGTGCGGGTCTCTCACTATGGCGGCCTCTCTTGTTGCGGAGCACAGGCTCCAGACGCGCAGGCTCAGTAGTTGTGGCACACGGGCTTAGTTGCTCCGCAGCATGTGGGATCCTCCCAGGCCAGGGCTCAAACCCGTGTCCCCTGCATTGGCAGGCAGATTCTCAACCACTGCGCCACCAGGGAAGCCCCGCTCAATGCCTTTTGAACAATGCTCAGCTTTCCAATTGACTCCATTATCCTAGAAAACAGGGAGGGGCAGCCCTTCTGCAACTTTCGTGGCATTCTCAGTGATCGGACCGTCCCCTCCCCCCCGTGAAATAAATAGCTTTGTCCTGGAAGTAGGGAGAAAACACCCCACAATTCCAGTATTGGAATGCAAATGAGCAATTAGAGTCAATTAAAACAGGATACAGTATAATTACCACCAATTGTGCTAACCTTTATATTCAGTAGGACTTGACCTGCTAAAAGGAAATTAAACAATAGTAAAAAAACAAAAAAAACAAAAACCAACACAACCTCTTTCTGAACCAAAGGGTGTGCTTTGGTCAGGAGTCTCCTTTCAGAGGCCTGAGAGGTCTGACAGCTGAGACCCTCCTTCCCCCACACCCACCTCTCTGGGTCCAAACCACCACTGGCAGTGGCCAGGAACAGCCAGGCTTGATGGTACCTTGTCAGTGACCTTATTATGCCCGTAACCAGACGCTGCATAATTTAGCATAATGCCTGAGCCCTGCTTGGCTCTCTTCCAGACAGATCCTAGGGCCTCAGGCATCTTGAAACTGAACTTTGCACCTGAACTTCCTTGCCCTCCATCATTGGACTGGTCTGTCTTTTAAAGCCACATCTCCTGTGGTTTCCTTATTTATGAACACTCCCTAACATCTGATGCAATTTTCTGAACCCCATTTTATGTGGTTCTAGCATTTCAAATGGACAAAGCACAAGAGCTATTCTGAAGACCTGCATCTAACCAGATGTCAGACTACTGATTTGTTTCTCAAACAAATATTTATTGAGCACATTATATGTACCTTATGCCAGTCTGGGCACTGTGGATACAGCAGGAAATGTAAAAGGCCCAACTCCCTTTTTCTGTGGAACTTACATTTTAGAAATCTTAAACTTGCAAGACAATAAAAGAGCTGACAGAGAACAGCTACAGTGCTGGGCAGATGCTGGCGTGACTGGGGGATGGATGTGGGGTGAGGGTCAGGGAGGACGTGGCAGACAGGAGTGGTTTATAGTGAAGAGGTCAGCTCCTGACGTAAGACTGAGGTACTTCAAACCCACCACCGGGGGCCTCCCTGCCTGACCTGGACAGTAGATTGGACGATACCGCAGCTGGAAGGCAGGGCCCCTGACTTTGAGGATTCCTCCGCCCTGTGGGGATTCAGGCGTACCCAGGACTAACGCCTTGGGTGGCCCAGGAGCTGGGGATGGACGTTCGGACAAAGGGAGGCATGAAAAGGCAGGGAGGCCTGAAGGAGGCCTGGCATGTGCCCCAGCGGCGAGGAACCTGGCACAGCCGAGAGCGGAGTGGTTGGGGGAGGGGTGGAGACTGATGGAGTTGCACAGCAAGTGGGGGCAGCGCCAGGGTTGGAGCACAGGGTCCCTGACGTGAAGCCCAGCCCTTCTCTCTGTATCCCACAACCCTGAGTGAGAGACTGGGAGGTGGGCTCAGAGGAGCAGGAAGACACAGGCCAGATTCTTATTTTTAAAACCTGGGCTCCGGAATGGGGCTGTCACATGACTCAGAAGAAAGGTGATGAAGGGCCCTGACGATGAGGATGAAGGCAGGGTGTAATGTCAGCATATAGTTGGAGATCAAGTTGGCAGGACTTGACACTACTGCTGGGACGTGAGGGCAGCCTCGGTGAGGCTGACTGCAGCCTGAGCACCCGCAGGACAACCTGGAGGTGCCTAGACATCCCAGGGGACCAGATCTGTGCTCATTTCCACATCTTTGGCTGGTTCCATACCTTCCCCGCCTGACTCACCTCTCCTGTTCCTGCTTAGCCTTGGAGACCCAGCTCCAACCCCGCTGTCACGGCCAGGAGAAGGCCAGAGCCCTTCCTGGAGACCCTCCAACCTGTCTCTCTAGCCTCCTTTCCTGGTTTCACGCTGCTGTGGTGGGTTCATGACCCTAGGCACCTCATCCGTGTGCACACATCCAGCAGTTCTTTCCTTGAGCACAACACCTGGTCTCACCCTTCTGAGGGCCGGGACTAAGGACCTGCAGCGGATGGTGAAGGCATGAGTGAAAAATGAACTAGAGCAAGGGGAGCAGATAGCGGGTTCTTCCCAGCTGATGATGGGGCTGCCTGGAGTCCCATGCGGAGGGTTCTGGGGCCACGTCCAGGCTTAGCTGCAGGGTATCATGATCAATTAGTGATGTCTGGCATGGGCACAGGAGGGATGTGGCAGCATGTGTACCATTTACGTGCAAGTTCTCGATAACAAGATCTGTATTGTTTGGACAGTCTACAGCTGCCCTCGGGAAAAATCAAAGGTGATACGCACGTGTCTGGGATGGCTGAGGGTAGAGACAGATTGCAAGGGGCTTGTAGGAGAGCTGGGCCAGCAACGCATCTCAATTTTCATACTGCTGTCCACTTGCGTGCATTACATAATGATCCTCCTGAACCACCTTTTGTACCCTGGCTCCAGGCTCTCAAACATCAGCTTACAAAGGGATTGTTCTAGCTAACGCCTGACAGCCAGTGGTTTCATTTTGGCAGCCTGACTCGTTGTCCGCACTGTGGCCTTTGGGCAATTTACCTGAATATTTTACTTCCCTTAGGGTTTTACAAAACGAGTGTAAAAAAGAGGGTGTGGGTGCCAGTGGAGAGAGTGGAGTTCTCCTAAATGTCAGATAGAAGCAGAGCATCCATTTAGAACTCTGAACATTGGAATTGCTTCAGAATAATCATCAGCCACTTAATAAATCCTGCCCATGTGCTGACTGAGGAGCAGTCTGCTTTATGTACTGCCAGGGGCATGGCAGGGTGCGTGTGGCCAGGTTATAAATGACCCCTAATGACACACCAGTGGCCCAGTCCACTCACCACAGACCAGACAGAGCACAGCCAGCATGTTTAGTCACATCAAGATGGTCCCACAGATGAAGGCCAAATGTCTGTGATTTTCGTTTGTTATTATGTTTTACAGGATAACATCCTTTTCCCTAAATTTTGTGAGCATTGGGGGTTAAGCTCCAGAAATATCATTAATCAGGTCCTGGGCATTTTGGATAATTAATCTTCTGCCGTACAACAGAGACAAAAGTGGAAATTATACGATGAAAGCAATAGATTTTAGCCTTCCCAGCTTCA
Source organism: Balaenoptera physalus (assembly GCF_965194825.1). Lineage (NCBI taxonomy): Eukaryota > Metazoa > Chordata > Mammalia > Artiodactyla > Balaenopteridae > Balaenoptera > Balaenoptera physalus. Next base: position 104,570,352 of record NC_138896.1, read on the forward strand.
TAGACATAAGCTGGTTGATTAGGGGGGTTTATTTTGAAGGAGGAGAATCAAGCATTTGTGTGAAATGATGAAGATCTATGATAGATTGTGCCTACAAAGCTAAGGGAAGTGGAGATTTTATAGCACTCTTAATTAGCTCTCTGGGCAGGAACCATCAACATTTACTGCTTACTGGTCTCTAATTTATTATTATTATTATTATTATTACTAGTATCCTCTACTGGTCTGTCGTTATATATTTGACTTGCTTTCAACTTCTTTGGATTACAATATATGTGACAGCAAGAAATTGTTTGTATTGATTATATGCCTTGTCGATTGAGCCAGTGGTTGATCTGGGAACATGGACATCGAAATTTGTGGGGCAGAGTTGTGGGTGGCCTGAGGTGGGTGCCATCATGGTAGGTGAGGGACAGTGTCTGGATGAGATCATCCAGCCTTCCAGGTTGTGTTGGCAGGACCCATGGACACCACCCCCTGCTGGTTCTTATTTCCTATTGTTCAGGACTGAGTTTAAATCCCTGCTTTGTCACTTACCAACCAAATGACTTAACTTCTCTGAGAGTCACATCTCTAAAAATGGGGAAAATGACACTGAATTTGCATTGCTGTCGTGGGAGTCACATATACAGCGTCATGGCTGATTGCATGACCTTGAAGTCAGACAGGCCTCCTTGTGAATCCCACATCTGCCATTCCTTAGCTGGGCCATCTTAGGTGAGTTAGCAGTGACCTCTCTGACATTCCTCATATCTAAAAAGACGATAATCATAACTATCTGAAGAATGAATGCCTGGTGTGTGGAAGTGATGAATAAAACATAGCAATTTCTATTGTCATGTGTAAAGTACGCAGCATATAGTAGGATTTTATTTGTTCCTTCTTCCTTCCGTCTCCCTTTCCCATGTCCTGAACTCCTATTCATCCTTTACGGGACAACACCTGGATCACCTCCTTGGAGAAGCCCTCTCTGACTACCCCTGAGATTAGCTACTCCCTTCTCTGTGCTCCACCATCCTTTGCGTTCCCCCGATTACACAGTGCATTAGTTATCTACCTACATACACGCCTGTCTTTTCTGTCAGTGGGGAAGCCTCTTGAAACAGAAACTTTCATCCTGTGACTCCCATTCATGCAGGAGTCTAGCTCAGTGCTCGGTACATAGGAGTGTTTAGGGTGTGTGAGTGAATGAGTGAGTAAATAAATAAATGAGTGGAGTGAAGGCCTGAGCCACCAGTGAAAGAAATGGTGCATTGCAAAGGGGTGAGAGGCTCCGGAGTGATGGAGGGATTAAGATCTTAGGTCCTAGAGCACAGGTTCTTTACTTGAGGAATCTGAGCCTCTGGACCATCCAAAAGCTGGTGCACATACCTGTGAAAGTGCACGTTTGGGGGAAAGGGGGAGAGGGTCCATAACTGTCATCAGATCCTCAGAAGTGTCTGTGGCCCCCAAATATTAACAAGTTGCTGCTCTAAATAGATGGAGGAATGAAGTGATTGGAGGAGAGGGTGTGACAAGGGAGAAAAAATAAGACCAGGAGGGGACACTGAGTCCTGAGGGCACCTCAGGTAGAACAGGAACTCCTGTGGTCTGTCAAGGTGTTGCTGTTTCCTTCTATGCAGCTCTTGTTCAAGGAAGCTTAGGGAAGATTTCGTTTCTTTCACTGCCTTGATTCTTGCACAGAATCCATGGGCTGCAAGGGTCTCTCAGGTTCATTGGGTCCAATCGCTTGCTTCCAAGCAGACCAAGCCAAAATGATTCCAGGAAAACACTGGGTCTTTCCCACCCTAAACAGCTCCCCACCCTCCTCTCCCCCTCCCATTCCCTTTTCTGTTTTATCCTCTCCTCTCCTCTCCTCTCCTCTCCCCTCCCCTCCCCTCCCCTCCCCTCCCCTCCCCTCCCCTCCTCTCCCCTCCCCTCCCCTCCCCTCCTCTCCTCTCCTCTCCATCTTTGGCTATGAAAACTTGATTTTCATTAAGAGCAGTGATGTTCAAAAATGTGCGTCTTGACCCATTAATGAATTGTGACATGAATTTAAAGGGTCATGACCAGTTTTTAAAAAATGACACAGTATGACAGAAAATATTAGAGTGCATCACACATGTGAGATGAGCATGAGTTTGTGAAACTTCCTGTTTCAGCTCTATGTGTGTATGAGTTGTGATATCGTATGTATTTCTTTCTTCCGTTCTGGTCAAAAAGAGATTGGAAAGCACTGATACAGCACCGCTGTGGGCTCTCAGTAGATGCTCACTGCAAGACCCAGCCTTGAGGGGGTGGGTGCGAGAACAGGCTGTGTCAGGGCTCACTTCTTACCGCTGCGCTGGGTGGCCCTTTGCTGCCAGCCAGAAGCTAGGGGCCTGCCACGTTGCCTGCCACCGTCACTCCTTCTTGATTCTCTCCTCTCCTGGCAGGTGGTGTATGTCACTGCGACGTTCCCCTACGTCATGCTTCTGATCCTGCTAATCCGGGGGGTCACGCTGCCCGGGGCCTCCGAAGGCATCAAGTTCTACCTATACCCCGACCTCTCCCGGCTCTCCGACCCACAGGTAAGAGTCGCTGGCTCCGTGCACAGCCGCCCTCCACCTCTGGGAAGCCTTCTACACAGAGACTCAACGACCCATTGAGAGAAGTCTGTGGCCCCTTCTCAGAATAATACTTTTCAATGCATGAATTACATGCACAGGGAATCAAGTACATTGAAATACAATCACCAAAACATGAAAAAAAAGACAGATTTATGACATGGTAATGTAGCAAGATCCAGCATGAGGTGAATAATTTCCATGATTTCAAAGCAGTGGTGAGCATACATGATATTTGGAGAACTCTGTACCGTGATATGAAAATATCTGGGATTTCTACCCATTACAGTACTCTGGTCTGTTGCCTGCCTTTGTAATTGAAGGAAATGCTAAATTTCAGTTAGAGGTCATTTAAAATAAAAATACACAATTTTCTCCACCTAAGAACACAGATCTCCGCAGGTGTGCTTCTCTGAGAGAAACTGGGTCTTTGTTGCTGATTTTCTTTGCGGGGGTAGGTCCCAGAAACAAAATAACTGGTGACCTGGCTAAGCTGTCAGTTGTCTTTGGAAAGGCTTCAGCCGTTCTGAATTCTGGGTAGAACTGTTTATGCCGAAGCCTCTCCAGGTGGGTAGGGGTGGTGTGCCTGGGGGGTGTGTTAGACAAGAGATGAACGCAGCGTCTCAGGGGCCCAGGTCTTCTCAACCTCCACTACTTGTTAGAAACTCCTGGGGAGCTTTTGAAAATCCTGATTCCCGCCCAGAGCACAACCCAAACCATTTAAAACAAACTCTCTGGGGGTGGGTCTCAGGTCTCAGTATCTTTTAAAGGCCCCCTGGCAATTCCAATGTGTGAAATAACATACTCAACAGATATCTTAGTGGGTGAAGAGGCGCTCGTTTTTCTATGAAAACAAACACAGATCGTGCAGTAGAGCGTGGAATCTGCCTCCAGCTGATCACGAGGCTTGCAAGAGATGTCAAGTCTTCCGTCTCTGGCTTGCGGCTGCCCCCTATTAGGAGAATGGGGGTGTGAGGAGTGCTGGTTCGCGCAGCTCAGGTGTAGCTCATTACGGTGGGTTAAAGTGGACGGTGGCTGGGCCTGTGTGCTCATTTCTGTCTCAGTTTGCCCCGCCGTGAGGGCCCCGAGGCTTAGGCCCCAACAGCAGCAGCCTGAGTTGCAAGCAGAATTCCTAGGAAGAAGGAAATTAGCTCCTGATGGTTGGCTTCACTGACTCCAACCTCTGATGCCAAAGGCTCAGTTGAAGAAGCAGTTTTGGAAAACAGATTTCCAAAATCACCGGTCTGTACATTTTTTTTTTTTCCTGGACCAGGGCTTGAACCCGTGTCCCCTGCATTGAAAGGTGGATTCTTTTTTTTTTTTTTTTCTTTTTTTTTTTTTTAACATCTTTATTGAAGTATAATTGCCTTACAATGGTGTGTTAGCTTCTGCTTTATAACAAAGTGAATCAGTTATACATATACAATATGTTCCCATTTCTCTTCCCTCTTGCATCTCCCTCCCTCCCACCCTCCCCATCCCATCCCTCTAGGTGGTCACAAAGCACCGAGCTGATCTCCCTGTGCTATGCGGCTGCTTCCCACTAGTTATCTATTTTACATTTGGTAGTGTATATATGTCCATGACACTCTCTTACCCTGTCACATCTCACCCCACCCCCTCCCCATATCCTCAAGTCCATTCTCTAGTAGGTCTGTGTCTTTATTCCCGTCTTGCCACTAGGTTCTTCATGGCCTTTTTTTTTTTTTTTTTTTTTTCCCCTTAGATTCCATATATATGAGTTAGCATACTGTATTTGTTTTTCTCTTTCTGACTTACTTCACTCTGTATGACTGACTCTAACTCCATCCACCTCATTACAAATACCTCCATTTCATTTCTTTTTATGGCTGAGTAATATTCCATTGTATATATGTGCCACATCTTCTTTATCCATTCATCTGTCGATGGACATTTAGATTGCTTCCATGTCCTGGCTATTGTAAATAGAGCTGCAATGAACATTTTGGTACATGACTCTTTTTGACCTATGGTTTTCTCAGGGTATATGCCCAGTAGTGGGATTGCTGGGTCGTATGGTAGTTCTATTTGTAGTTTTTTAAGGAACCTCCATACTGTTCTCCATAGTGGCTGTATCAATTTACATTCCCACCAACAGTGCAAGAGTGTTCCCTTTCCTCCACACCCTCTCCAGCATTTATTGTTTCTAGATTTTTTGATGATGGCCATTCTGACCGGTGTGAGATGATATCTCATTGTAGTTTTGATTTGCATTTCTCTAATGATTAATGATGTTGAGCATTCTTTCATGTGTCTGTAGGCCATCTGTATATCTTCTTTGGAGAAATGTCTATTTAGGTCTTCGGCCCATTTTTGGATTGGGTTGTTCGTTTTTTTGTTATTGAGCTGCATGAGCTGCTTGTAAATCTTGGAGATTAATCCTTTGTCAGTTGCTTCATTTGCAAATATTTTCTCCCATTCTGATGGTTGTCTTTTGGTCTTGTTTATGGTTTCCTTTGCTGTGCAAAAGCTTTTAAGTTTCATTAGGTCCCATTTGTTTATTTGTGTTCTTATTTCCATTTCTCTGGGAGCTGGGTCAAAAAGAATCTTGCTGTGATGTATGTCATAGAGTGTTCTGCCTATGTTTTCCTCTAAGAGTTTGATAGTGTCTGCCCTTACACTTAGGTCTTTAATCCATTTTGAGTTTATTTTTGTGCATGGTGTCAGGGAGTGTTCTAATTTCATACTTTTACATGTACCTGTCCAATTTTCCCAGCACCACTTATTGAAGAGGCTGTCTTTTCTCCACTGTATATGCTTGCCTCCTTTATCAAAAATAAGGTGCCCATATGTGTGTGGGTTTATCTCTGGGCTTTCTATCCTGTTCCATTGATCTATATTTCTGTTTTTGTGCCAGTACCAAACTGTCTTGATTACTGAAGCTTTGTAATATAGTCTGAAGTCAGGGAGCCTGATTCCCCCAGCTCCATTTTTCGTTCTCAAGATTGCTTTGGCTATTCGGGGTCTTTTGTGTTTCCATACAAATTGTGAAATTTTTTGTTCTAGTTCTGTGAAAAATGCCAGTGGTAGTTTGATAGGGATTGCATTGAATCTGTAGATTGCTTTGGGTAGTAGAGTCATTTTCACAATGTTGATTCTTCCAATCCAGGAACATGGTATATCTCTCCATCTATTTGTATCATCTTTCATTTCTTTCATCAGTGTCTTATAATTTTCTGCATACAGGTCTTTTGTCTCCTTAGGTAGGTTTATTCCTAGATATTTTATTCTTTTCGTTGCAGTGGTAAATGGGAGTGTTTTCTTAATTTCACTTTCAGATTTTTCGTCATTAGTGTATAGAAATGCAAGAGATTTCTGTGCATTAATTTTGTATCCTGCTACTTTACCAAATTCATTGATTAGCTCTAGGAGTTTTCTGGTAGCATCTTTAGGATTCTCTATGTATAGTATCATGTCATCTGCAAATAGTGACAGCTTTACTTCTTCTTTTCCTATTTGGATTCCTTTTATTTCTTTGTCCTCTCTGATTGCTGTGGCTAACACTTCCAAAACTATGTTGAATAATAGTGGTGAGAGTGGGCAACCTTGTCTTGTTCCTGATCTTAGTGGAAATGGTTTCAGTTTTTCACCATTGAGGACAATGTTGGCTGTGGGTTTGTCATATATGGCCTTTATTATGTTGAGGAAAGTTCCCTCTATACCTACTTTCTGCAGGGCTTTTATCATAAATGGGTGTTGAATTTTGTCGAAAGCTTTCTCTGCGTCTATTGAGATGATCATATGGTTTTTCTCCTTCAGTTTGTTAATATGATGTATCACATTGATTGATTTGCGTATATTGAAGAATCCTTGCATTCCTGGGATAAACCCCACTTGATCATGGTGTATGATCCTTTTAATGTGCTGTTGGATTCTGTTTGCTAGTATTTTGTTGAGGATTTTTGCATCTATGTTCATCAGTGATATTGGCCTGTAGTTTTCTTTCTTTGTGACATCTTTGTCTGGTTTTGGTATCAGGGTGATGGTGGCCTCGTAGAATGAGTTTGGGAGTGGATTCTTTTTAAATTTTATTTATTTATTTATTTATTTATTTATTTATGGCTGTGTTGGGTCTTTGTTTCTGTGCGAGGGCTTTCTCCAGTTGCGGCAAGCGGGGGCCACTTTTCATCGCGGTGCGCGGGCCTCTCACTATCGCGGCCTCTCTTGTTGCGGAGCACAGGCTCCAGACGCGCAGGCTCAGTAGTTGTGGCTCACGGGCCTAGTTGCTCCGCGGCATGTGGGATCTTCCCAGACCAGGGCTCGAACCCGTGTCCCCTGCATTGGCAGGCAGATTCTCAACCACTGCGCCACCAGGGAAGCCCACCGGTCTGTACATTTTTGTTAGGTCCACAAATTCTGCCTTGATCCAGGATGGCCGTCCTGTTCTCTGCTCTGCCCACCGGCTTCCTTCTCCTGGTCCTCAGGGCTGGCCAGTCCGAGCATCTCCCAGAGTTTCCAAATCTGGCTGATCCTCAGAACACCTTGGCACATGCTGAAATGCATTTTCTCAGGGGGCTGAGATGGCACCTGGGCATCTGTATTATTAAGAAGCTTCAGAGGCCATTCTGATGATCAGAAAAGTTTGCAAAAACCCAACTGATACCTACAACGTTGGAGCCCTACACATAGACACGTGTGCACACACAAACACACCCACCTCCACACGCAGAACAGAAGTGAGGCCAGGCGGTTCACCATTCAGACCACCTGCCCTAATCATCCCAGTTTCCTACCGGATCTTTCCTTTAGGCCTCTGGGTCCCAGGCCAGGACGTATCTGCAAGGCTGTTCTATGGAGCGGCTGCTTGGAGGGGTGGAAAGCACACAGGGCTGGGAGTCAGGACGTGGATTCTTCCTCTGGTTCTGCCACTGGTCCTGAGTGACCTTCGACAAGTTCCTTCTCTCTTTCTCCTTCTTGGCCTCAGTTCCCCGCTGATGACATGAAAGGGTGAATTCAGTCAATGGTTTTCAAAGTAGATTTGGAGAGCCCTGAGTTTTCCATGAGCGTGAGTCAGCAAACTATGACCTGCACGCCAAACTCAGCCCTCTGCCCATTTTTTTTTTAAATTAATTTATTTATTTATGGCTGTGTTGGGTCTTCGTTTCCGTACGAGGGCTTTTTCTAGTTGGGGCAAGTGGGGGCCACTCTTCATCGTGGTGCGCGGGCCTCTCACTGTTGTGGCCTCTCTTGTTGCGGAGCACAGGCTCCAGACATGCAGGCTCAGCAATTGTGGCTCATGGGCCTAGTTGCTCTGCGGCATGTGGGATCTTCCCAGACCAGGGCTCGAACCCGTGTCCCCTGCATTGGCAGGCAGATTCTCAACCACTGCGCCACCAGGGAAGCCCTCTCTGCTCATTTTTATAAATAAGGTCTTATTGGAACATGGCCATGGTATTTTTTTTTTTTTTAACATATTGTCTGTGGCTCTTCAAAGGCATAACTCAAAGGCAGAACTGGGTAGTTGAGGCAGAAACCATATGACCCCCTGTATCAAGGGTTCCAAGACCTCCCCCCATCACCACCCCACATTCGGCGATTTATTAGAAGGAGTTGCAAGACGTAGAAGAAGTTGTTCTCTTGGATTTGGTTTATTTCCATCATCAGTGGGAGAAAAAGACACATCAGGCAGAGTCTGGAGGAACCCACACCAGGCGTAGAGCGGTCTCTCCCCTTCCTGCCGGGGGAGGCTGCACAGGGCGTCCTCCTTCTTCCAGTATCGAAATGCGGCAGCACGTGCGCAGCACTTCTGCCCAGAGGAGACTGCTCCGGACTTGGAGTCCGCGTTTTTAACGGGGGCATTTTATTAAGTGCATGATCGATCACAGTCCTCTGGATTCCAGACCCCCAGCAGGAAAGCAGGCGTTCACTGCAAATGGCATTGCTTGTATGGACAGTCCAGGCAGGCTGGTCCAGCAGAATTGAGTGCCCCAGGCATACGGACAACCACATCACTTGGCATCACAGGGAATGTCGTAGCGGAGCTCCCCGACACCAGGGCAAGCCATGCCTCCTGGAGAGCAGCATCAGGCCTGCTATGGTAACGCTTTCCTGCACACCTGCAAAACATTAAATATTTACTGTTTGGCCTTTTCTAGAGAAAGTCTGCTGACCACTGAGTTGAAGAACCTTCAGATACCTGTGAGGGGAGGGTTGATGGGCTCCGACCCCGACCTGATCCCCCCACTCCATCCTTGTTGCCCTCTGCCTCTACTGCCACCAGCCTCATTCAGGCCACCACCATCTCCCATTTGACAACTACAGAAGCCTCCTAACTGGTCTTCCAGAAGTGGCTCTTAACCCCTCTAGGCTACTCCCTACCCAGCAGCAGAGTGATCTTTTTGAAATATAAATCTGATGGGCACCTCTTTGTTTAAATCCATTCTGAGGTTCCCTGTGGTCTTTGGAATAAGATCCAAGTGGAGGGGCCTCTAAGGTCCTCTGTGAGCTGCCTCCTTGCTGCATCCCCCATCACTGTCCTCCTCTATCATTCCAGACCTTAGAATTCCAGATTTTGGGCTCCTTTCTGCCCCAGGACCTTCGCACATGCTGTTTCTCCACTGGGAACACTCTTTCTCCCCGAGACCCTCCTTCCCCACCTTGCCTGAACAATATGCAGTCACCCTTTAGGATTCAGTTTAAACATTATTTGGTCAGGCAAGTCTGTCCCAACTGCCAACCATGCACCCCTGGACTGACTTTCCAAAGCACTTATCATGTTTGCAGTGAAATAATCACATATATATGTCATATATATGTATGACCTGTATGATTTATTTATTTTCCATTTATTTGCAACAGATATTTACTGAGTGCCTACTTTGTGTCAGAGATTATTATAGGTATTAGGCATATGGAATTAGACAGTGGACAAAACAGTGATCCCCGCCCCATGGAATTTATATTCTGGTTGGGGAAGAAGGCAGTAAACAAAATCAAGTAAAAGATGCCATCCATTAGATGGTGGCAAGAACCATGGAGACAAAGTATGGACGTGGGGAAAGAGTGCTGGGGAAAAGGGCTGTGATTCCCAACAGGTGGCCAGGAAGGGCGTCTCTAAGAAGGCACCTTAGAAGCTGGGTCTGTATCTGCCTTGCCCACCACTGTGTCCCTAGGCCCTGGATAGCTCAGTGCCTGGTACATAATAGCTCAGTAAATGTTTGCTGAATGATAAGAGCCAGAGCTATTTTGGTTTTTAAAGAAAGATTTTGTTGCTTTAGCAAGAAGTCTAAAAACCTCCAGCTCACCAGATCTGTGAGCTGTAATGTTTTTTGTTTCTCTCTCAGTAATGGCCAGAAAATGGATACGTTTGTGTGTGTCTCCACCAAAAAGCAATAGTCATAGCTGATTGTCTGGGACAGAGATGCGGATAGTGACCCCAAAGGGAAAGGAAAACAAAACTCCAGGTAGCTAGTGTTTTTTGGAAGCTGGGGTGTGTTGCAGGAAGGGCTCAGCGTGGCTGGAAGGGGAGGTGGGAGCAGCCCTGAATCTGCTCTTGGTCTGCTCTGGGGGCTGAAAGGCAGGCAGTGGAGTGTACAGTCATGATGAGTCTGCATAAGGGTTTTGATGGCTCCTCAAACTTTGGAGGCTGGTGCATCGCGCAAAGCTTGTCTCCTTGTGGGGAGGGAGGGCAGCATGTGAGCAGGTCAGTAGAATTGCAGTGCCCCAGCTGGAATGTCTACTCGACAGATAGAGAGATCCAGGTCAGAGAGGCTGAGCCACTTGCCTGTGGCCACACAGCAGCTTAGCAACCCAGTGAAGACTTAGAGCCCAGGGTTCCTGGGTTCTGGGAAGGACAACTCCTAAATGAAGGGAGGTGACGTCTTAAGAAGAAAACAGGTCCACACCACCCAGTTACAACTGTTCCCATTTGTACATATTCCAGACCATGAAGAAGCAGAGGCCACTGGTTTTGATTCCTACTCTCCCGTTATTGGAGATGTGGCCTCAAGCGAGGTTCCTCACCTCTCTGGGTGAGTCCCCTCTTCTCTAGAATGAGGATCCCAGGCTGTACTTGCCTGCCCCATCAGGTGACCGTGAAGGTCTAGGATGATGACCCAGCCGTGGAGGAATATTCTTTTCCTTTTATAGTTATGTACTTATTTTAATGTGCATTAGGAAAAAATCTGGGATATCAGCCAAATCAAAATACACACACACACACACACACACAGAGTTGACCCTTGAACAACACGGGTTTGAACTGTGTGGGTCCACTTATACATGGATTTTTTTTTTTTCTTTCAGTAAATGCTACAGTACAATGTGTGGTTGGTTGAATCCCTGGATGCAGAGCCCCCGATACAGAGGGCCGACTACGGGACTTGAGCATCTGCAGATTTTGGTTTCTGTGTCAAGTCCTGGAGCCAGTCTTCTGAAGATACTAAAATCCACAAATCCTCAAGTCCCTTACTGTTGGCCCTCCATATCCACAGGTTCTGCATCTGCAGATTGAACCAACCACAGACCATGTAGTATTTTCCATCTGCAGTTGGTTGAATCTGAGGATGTGGAACCCGTGAATACAGAGGCCCGACAGTGTACACACTCACATGTATATATGTGATACCCCTCCCCACAACCTAACACACGTACTCTGAAGGGTAATTTGGCAAGAACTTTGAAAACCAGAAGTGAGCACAGGTTGCCGCCCAGAACATCCCTTATGCGTGTGCGTAAGGAGACATGCACGTAGAGGTTTGCTAAAAAAAAAAAAAAAGAAATAGTTTATCATAGGAAACATTGGAAATAAATATCCATCAAATAATGACTGGTAAAAATATATATATATATGTGTGTGTGTGTGTATATATGCATGATAAACAAGGTTAATTTTTTTTATTTTGCAAATTATGTTTATTATCTTGTCATAACATTCTTTTTTTTAACATCTTTATTGGAGCATAATTGCTTTACAGTGTTGTGTTAGTAAGGCAGTATTAAATAAATATTAGAACAAACACGGACATGGCAAAAATAGTGCAAGTGAAAGATGGTTGGCTGAAGTCTGGGCCCACAACCGGGGCTGGAGGGACATCTGGGTAGCATTAGGACTTTAGGTGGCCACATGCTCCCGCTCAACACAAGAGGCCAGCTCTCACAGTTAGAGAAAGTTGGTCGGAGAGCTGCTGGCTGGAAATATTTTATCAGGAGGTAAGTAAAAGCCTCGGTCTTGTGTCTCTTGGTAGTGCTCGCCTTTTAGCAAGTCCTGATTTTTTTTTTTTCTGAATAATCATCTTAAGTTAGTTTCCCATTTGTACTTCAAATTGCACCAAGAAGGAAAGTTCCTGGAAAGTGTCACTCGGTCTAGTTGTTTGGCTGCTCTCGGAGTGTGAACACACTTGTTTCGTGGGGATGATCTAGAAGTTGCAGTGTTCAGGCTGTGAGGGACTCAAGGGTTGATTCTGGAGCCACCTGGGTGGAGAGCAGGGAAGGAGAGGTGATGGGGGCAGGTGAGCCACAGGGAGGTCATTGGTCCCCTGGGCTGCTCCATCCGGTCCCTGGGGAGTGGGGGGTGGTCAGTGACCTCAGGTGCACTGAGGGGTCAGCAGGGGGTGAAGTGAGCGCTTGGTTGGGGGTCCTTCCTGATCTGCAGACCCCACGAGGACAGGCGTCCCGATAGTCCTGTGTACCACTCATCTGTCACCAGAGCCTGGCAAAGCTGCACCTTACGTTATTCCAGGTGCTCGTTGCATGAATCTATGTGCCGGACATCAGTGTGTAGAATGAGTAAGACCCCCCCTTCCCCGCAGGGGGCCCACAGTCTGGCGTAAGAGGGCAGAGTCACCCCTCCTCGCCTGAGTTCCTCTCCCTGTAAGGAGAGAGAAGAGGGACTGGGCGAGATCACAGCTTCCCGTCCTTCCTTCCAGTCAGTTGAGAAGAATGTGGCAGCTTGTTACTGATAACCATCCTTGCGCCAAAGCCAGCGAATGATTCAGCCTTTTATACATACATCCAAGGGGATGGGAAGCAGCTGCACTCTTGCCATGCCTTTCCCTCTCATGCCTTCCAGAGGCTTACTTGGTGGGGGCCTCAGGGGCGGGGGGTGCTGATGGCTGAGGCTGCACGCGTTAGAACCCCCAAGTCTCCTGGTCTCTCCTGCAGCCTGAGGCACCGGCCCTGTCCTGGGGCTCCAGTGATAACTGGGGGGCTGCACATTACCATCAGAGCTTCACTTCTCTGCAGACATGTTGGGCGTTCCCTGAAGTCCGGGGCCTGGGGTGGGAGGGGTGGTGCCCATGCAGGTCATCAAGGGGAGAGGAGGCAGTGACCCACAGGAGAAAGACGGTCCCCAGGATGCCTTTCCGCCCCGTAGGACTCTCTTCTCCCGGCATCCCGACCAGAATGATGAGGAGCTCAGATGCAGCCCTGCAGCCTCCCCAGGATCCAGCATCTCCATTAATTCCAGGTCCGGGCCCAGCTCCCCTTCCCTCCTGCTTACAAGGGGCTCAGACACGCCTATTTGCTGTGTCATTTACATTTACAAAGGGACACAGGGGGCCTGACTGGTGCAAAGCTCTGGACCCCTGCTCCTCGGGGCCTTGGACAAGGGAAAATTCCCTTTGAGGGACCCTCCTGGCCCCTCTGGGCTCGTGTGGCAGGGATTCTCCATCAAAACTGATTGTCGGGCCGGGTCAGGGAGCGTTCACAACAGCCGCCTCTTCCTGTCTCCCAGCTAGTGAAGCAGGAGAGAGAACTCCAGAAAGCGAAAGTAGGTAAAGAGCTAAGTGGTGGGAGCCTGGGAGCTGGGAGAACACCTTCCTCACAGGAAAACGCGGGTCGAGAGAGCCGTGGAAGTTGTTTCCAGGTCTAAAAGGCAGTAGTGTCCATGAGGGCTTCCCGACCACCTGGTTTAAAACCGCAGCCCCCTGCCACCCTCCACGCATTCCACCCACCTTCCCGGCTTTGGTTTCTCCTTGACACTCGCCAGCATTCAGACGTCGTTCATTGTGTATCACTGTCCTCCACACGCTACAGTGTAGGCTCCGTGAGTGAGCGCAGGTGACCGATCTGTTTTGTTCGCTGTAGAACTCCAGCCCCCAGAACAGTGCCTGCCCCACAATACGCACTCGATAAATAGTTTTTGAATGAGTGAAGGAAGGACGATTCCCGCCAGAGCCTGTGTGACTTTGCATTACGGTGACATAGCATACATTGTGCTTAGGGGTCTGCTCTCCAGAGAGAGGGGTTTTCAGTGCAGTGGTATCTGGTGTCGAGGGAAGGAAATTTGAGACAGTACTTCCCTTGAGCTGCTGGGTGGCCTTCAGCCCATCCCTTTACTTCTCTGGGCTCAAGGCTCTCACCTGTCCGTCCAGGTATGAATATCTACTGCATAGAGTAGCTGTGAAGCCAGTGTGCCTGGGAATGCAAACACACTTCTAGTTTTCAGTTTGGGTGCCCGGCACATAGGAGGGCGCCGGGAAGTCGGCAGTGTTCCTCATTCTGTGGCCACGCCACTGGCGCTGGCCGGGGCAAGCCTAGGCCTCACAGCCCAAAGGGGAGGCCTTGAACTCAGAACCGAGAGCTTTTATCATGGGTCCAGTAAATTAAGTTTCTCATCAAGCCCTTGAAGCTACACAGCAACTCGCTGCCTTTGTCCCCTGGCAATTTGCATTCCGTGGTCTGTTATAACTTTCTAAACATCTATTTGTCTTCTCTGTCAGCCCTGTGTTCTCTCTGAAGTGTGAAGTGCTTCCACTTCATTTTTTTTTCCCTCAAATTTTTATTTTCTGCCTTTTCAGTCTTTGGGGAGCGGAGGGGCTCTTGCAGGAAATCACATTTTCCCTGCCCCAGATTCCTGCCACTCTCGCTCTTCGTTGTGTTTCAAGTGTGTGTTTTCAGGGCAAGAATAGAAAAGCCTGTCACAGATCCAAGTCGTGGGGTCTGCTTTCCCAGGGCGTGTACAAGTTCCCCAAGTCAGCCTCCTCTCCGGAGGGAACTGGAGCCTGCAGCTAAGGTGTCAGATCCTGGGGATGGGGTCCAAGGATGCCCACACAGTGAGAGCCCGTAGAACACCAAATCTCTCCCCCTCCCCACCCCAAAGGAGGACAAGTCAGGGGAAACAAGACCCCGGTTTAAAACCCTACCTGCTTACCCAGCTGGGACGAAGTGAGAGAGTGGCATGGACTTATATATACTCCCAAATGTAAAATAGATAACTAGTGGGAAGCAGCCGCATAGCACAGGGAGATCAGCTTGGTGCTTTGTGACCACCTAGAGGGGTGGGATAGGGAGGGTGGGAGGGAGGCTCAAGAGGGAGGGGATATGGGGATATATGTAAATGTATAGCTGATTCACTATGTTATAAAGCAGAAACTAACACACCATTGTAAAGCAATTATACTCCAATAAAGATGATAAAAATAAATAAATAAATAAATAAATAAAAGAAAACCCTACCTGATGAACCTCAGGGATGGGACCATGGAATTGCTGCCACCTGTTGGCAGTGTACTCTGATTCTAGGCAGGGACCCAAGGGAAAATGGGCCTCTTGGCTGTTGGACGTTCAAACCAATATTTACAAAATTGATATCGACTTAGAGACATTGGATGTGTTTTGGAAAAGATTACAAACCTCACTGACATGGGGGTTGCAAACCTCACGCCATGGGACTGAAAATCCCCCAAGGTCTCCTTTCGGTACATTTGATTCTGGGTTAGGGTCACTGCTCCACCATGCTGGTTTGTTTTCCTCTGAGTACCAAGCAGGGGGATGCAGAATCAGATCACACGTTGTTCTTAGCTTCAAGGAGATGGCAGTCTCTTAGGAAAGACACACAATAACAATAAAGTCAGTGGTGAAGGGCTGTGCAGTGGTCGGAATTCACCTGACACAGGTGTACTCCTCCAGTCATCAGGGAAACGCCTCTGGAATTAGAGATGTGTTATTGATCTAACATCATGTACACTTAAAGACAGTGAATGTTTCTTTCTTTACTGCTTGAAATTCCTTAAGAATTGCCTGCTGTTAGAATCAGAATTCCTGTACACGCCAGTGAGATTCTGTACATCGCTGGGCGCCCACTAAATTCTTCCAGCCACAGGTTTACTCAAGGTGAAGGTTTGTACTTTTTAGTTTTCAGCGGTTTTAGTAGCACCTTATTAATCTGCAGTCGTGGTGGTTGAAGAGCTGCTCAGGTATCCATAAGAGTAGTGATACTCGTTACTGCTTATCATTTCTTGATGGCTGACTCTATGTCAGTTACTGTGCTTTACAAACTTGTCATTTAATTTACCCAATTCACTCAATCAGCAAATAGTCAGATGTTGAAAATTATTCTGTTCCAGACTCAGGAGCTAAGTGCTATATATAAGTACCTTAAATTCTGATGACCAATAAGATAAGTCCTTAGATTCTGTGCCTGAGGAATAGTCCTATCTTACAGGACCTGAGAATTTTAAAACCCATGACCTAAAGGTTTTCAGATGAGGAGTCAGGGCTCCAAGAGGTTAAAGCACTAGCGTCTTGCTTACACAGCTAGCACTTGAACCCAGGTGAGTCTGACTCGGCCATGTAAAGGATTCAACGCTGAAACTTTCTGTCATATCTGATTTTTCTGGGCTCAGTCTCTCTCTGCCCAGCACTGGGCTGACAGTCCTGGTTCTGGGGTCTTTGAGCATCCCAGACCTATGTGACTATTTTGCAGGAATCCTAGAATCTCAGCATTGGGTGAGATTCCCACCCGAGGTACCCAGTGCAGGAATCCCCTCTGTAGTAACCTGGTCAGCCACTGATTGGCCCCTCCTGTGACATGGAAGCCCCTCACCTCTACTTTGGGACAGTTTTCTACTCACCTGGGTCCCAATGTTGAGATATTCATTTATTCTTTCACTTGCTTATTCTTTCTTGACTCATCTGCTCTAAGTTGTCAGTCCCCCACTTTGAGAGTACCCACCAGGGTTGAACACACTAATTTAAATGGAGTCGAAACTACTGAGGCACAAGCCAGCCTCCTCTGGGCTAATAGAATAGCCTCCAAGATGGGCCCCATCCTCCAAGGTGGGCCTCTTACTCACGTACGCACTCTCTTCCTCACACAGCAGACCCAGGGAGCTCTGCAAAAGGAATCCTGGATCGTGCAACTTCCTGATGTTGTTCTTCAAATGTATTTTCCTTTAATGCTTTGAATATGTCTATAATAACTACTTTACAGTCTTTGCTAAATCTGACATTTTTTAGGATATAGATCATGTTTTTCTGGTTTTTTGTTTTGTTTTGTTTTTTTGCATGTCTGGTAGTTTTTGACTGAATATTGTGAATAATATGTTGTACACACTCTGGATTTTGTTATCTTCCTCTGCAGGGTGTTGTTTTTTTTCTTTTAATAAGTAGTTCCGTTACTGGCTGATCACCTTAAACTTATATAGGTTCAACTTTGTTTTTTAGTGTGGATCTGTGGAAATCCCAAGCTGTTTCCCAAGCTCCTCTAATATAATAGGACTGGATAGGACTTAATGGGATTCTGAACTCTGTCTCCCCTGTAGATCTTGCCAGGGCTTGGCTTTATTAGGGTGGAGCTAGAGTAGTGATTACTCTAGAGTGATGGTTCTCAACCAGGGAAATTTTGCCTCCCAGGAGACACTTGGAAATGTCTGCAAACAGTATTGATTGTTACAACTTGGGGGGTTACTGGCATCTAGTGAGTAGAGGCCAGGGAGGCTGTTAAACATTCTACAATGCACAGCACAGCCCCTGCAACAAAGAATTACGGGTCCCAATGTCCATAGTGCCACAGTGTAGAAACCCTGCTTTAGGACATGTTTCTTCCCCCTAATGGAAGGTCTTCCTGTGTCTCAGCCAGGTACCAAGGGTGAGTATTTGGTGTTGACCAGATCTGTCTCCTCGGGCAGGGAGGGAGCCCCGATCCCCTGGCGCTGCTCTTTTCCCCGGCAGCGTCTGGCCTCTAGTGTCTCTGTTGCATTTTCACCCCCAAGCGGTGCTATCTGGGAAGTCTTGTTGGTCTCACCCTGGATGTTTACATCAGCCACGGCCTCGTGGGAACCTCCACATGGACACCTGGGGCATCCGCTCTGCACGGTTCCCCCTTTCCTGTGCCCCACACTGTAGATTCCAGCTATCTCAGCTGCCCTGTTCTCTGGCCCTGCCTGTTCAGCTTTACGGGACTGTGTGTTCTGCTTGGCTCTAGTTCTTGTCCCCAGGCAGAGGGCTCAGCACACCCCTCTTGGATCTTCCCATCTCTCAGGGGTAGCAGTCTTGCCCTGCATGTTATCTACTGCCTGAAAATGGTTATATTTTTGTCTGCTCTGATAGTTGCTTATGGCAGGAGGGCCATTCCTTACCTGTCACTCAGTCAGGACCAGAAGCAGAAGTCTGACTCTCCTGCTTACAAGCCCTAGCAGCTTCCCCTTGCACTAGGATTAAAATCCAGATTACTCACCATGGCCGAGGCTGAGGAGCCCTCCGTGGCCTGGTCCCGTGTCCCACATGGTCCTGGGCATCCCAGGCTCTTTCCTACCACAGACCCTGTCTGTCTGGACCACTGCCCCATCAGATATTCCCATGTCCAGCTCCCTCTCACCCTACAGGTCTCCACTCCAAAGTCATCTCTGATCAGCTGAGCTCAAACATCCCCACTAAACCCCGTGATTTTAACCAAGCCCCTGTTTTATTTTATTCATGGGGCTGATGGCTCTCTGAAGCAATCGCGTGTTCAGTTGTTGAAGCCTCACTGTTAGCCTTCCTCAATTAGAATGTGGACTCCCTGGCACCTGGCACAGAGTCTAGCATATGTTAGGCTCCCAGTCAATGCTGGATGAGTAGGTGGGTGCATGGGTGAGTGGGTGGGTGGATGTCATATGGTGGTTTAGATGAAGGACTGCTAATAGAGGAGAACAAAATTATTTCCAATTATATGTCCCAGAGAAGATTTTATGAAAAAGGTAGCCTTTCATTTCATCCTTGAAGGATGGGGAAGGGAAGGCTATCTGGAGATAAGCAAAGACCAGAAAGTCTACATATATGAAGGAAATGGTAAGTAGTTCAGTGTGGCTACAGGATAGGTTTTGTAACAGGGAATCACAGGAAATAAGGTTGAGACAGTAGACTGAGACCACTCCATTTGGGAACATCATGTGTCAAGCCCAGAGAGCTGAAGATTTCATCCAGTGGTCAGTAGGGAGCTGTTGAGCATTTCGGGGCAAGAGGTTGACTGGCATGAACAAAGCTGTAACGTCAGAAGATTATGCAGACAAGAGAGGCTCAGCAGAGCTTGCCATCAGAGAGCTTTAGAGTCAAACGGAGCTGCATTTGAGTGTCTGCCTCTCCCTCACCCACTGTGTGACCTTGAGCAAGTGACTCACTCTCTCTGAGACTCAGTTTCCTCTCTTGTAAGCCTCTAGCAGGCAAGGTCCCATCTTTTACTTGCCTCCTGCCCCCTCGTAGATGTGGTAAGATTAGATGAAACAGCACAGGGGAACTTCTTCAGGTGCATAGAAAGAGCGAGAAAATAGAGTATGTTTGGAGGTGAAGAGGGAAGAAGCAGAGATACGTACCAGATGACCTTGATCTGGGGGAGAGGGGAAGCTTTGCCACGTCCTAGAGGATATGAGAAGCAGCCCTCCAGCTGTGATGTCACAGGTGTATGGGCAGGTGTGGCTGGAGTTAGTGCCATTGTGTGAGTTTGTCTAGCTACTTGCAGAAGCCCGAGAGGCACTATAGAGAAAAGAGACCGATGTCAGCAAACATTCAGGATGCACCTACTGTGTGCAAGTCCTGCCCATGGGGTGGAAGTATGAGGGATGAATCAGGCACTGGTTTTACCCTTGAGATGTCACCGGGAGTGGCCACAGCTGGGGCTGGTGAGAGCCACAGAGAGTGAGGACTCCAGCTCTACAGCACAGGAGAGGAACAGCTGCAAGCCCGTCTCCAGGGGTTCTTAGGCCAATGTTTTAGAATTCCAGTCTTCTGTTTATTCATCCGGCAAGTATCACTGAACACATACTGTATGCCAGGTGTTGTGCCTGGTCTTTGCTTTGAAAATGAATCAACAGAAATGTACAAAGTGTCCACTCTTGCCAGACATTTGCTGGGCTCTGTGGGAGTGGGGTGGAGGGGGTGGATGAGCGATGTATTCTAGGACAGGAGTTTTTTCATTGGGGGAGGGTCTTTGGCCACCCCTCCCCAAAGTTAGACATAAAATATTGTATATTAAGCATGTTCTTTTTCAATTAATAAACTTTTTTAAAGCAGGTTTAGCTTTACAGAAAAATTAAGCAGAAAATACAGAGTTCCCATATATCTCCTCTCCTCTGGTCCCACTTTTCCCTATTATTAACATCCTGTATTTCTGTGGTACATTTGTTAAAATTGTTGAGGCAGTATTGACGCATTATTATTGCAGTATTTACTAAATAAGTCCATTGTTTACATTAGGGCGCATTGTTTGTGTGGCGCGGCCTGTGGGTTTTGACAAATGTATCATGTCATGTATCCAGCATTAGGATATCAAACAGGAAGGACAGTTTCACTGCCTTAAACTTGCTCTACCTAGTCAGCCCTCCTCCTTCCTCACCAAACCCCTGCCAACCACTGATCTTTACTGTCTCCATAGTTTTGCCTTTTCCAGAATGCCATACATTATGTAACCTTTTCAGATTGGCTTCTTTCACTTAATAATATACATTTAAGGTTCCTGTATGTCTTTTTGTGTCGTGATAGCTCTTTTCTTTTTATCCCTGAATAATATTCTGTTGTCTGGATGAAGCACAATTTGTTTATCCTTTCACCTATTGGTGGACATCTTGGGTACTTCCAAGTTTGATCATTGTGAATAAAGCTGCTATGAATATCTGTGGGCAGGTATTTCGTTAGCATCTTTTTCTTAAAAAGAGTCCATTCACCCCCAACAGAGATCCCTGTTCTTGAGCTTTCAACCAAAGCTGCAGGTACAGTGTGGGGTCCCATCAGACTGCTGGGATTTCATGGCTCATCTGCTTAGTAACTGTGTAACCGTGAGCACATTACTTAGCCTCTCTGTGCCTTGGTTTCCTCATCTGTAAAAAGGGTTGTTGTGAGGATTAAATGAGATAATGCTCATTCATTGTGTGCATAGCATTGTGTCCACATAGTAAATGCTCAATAAACGTTAGCTGTTATTTTCTTTAAGAGATGAATATGCCTTTAATTTTATTTTCTTGACCAAAACTTAAGGCATTTTTGTGGTGCTGCATAGTATGAACTTGTTAACCCATCTTGTTCTCACAGAATATGCTTTTAAACGCCTTTAGAGAACAGATACAGATGTTAATGTAAGCTATTATGCTAGCTGTCATCGTACATGTAGGCAGAGCTAACTGACATTTCAAGAAGTCTGAAACCTTATGACTGCAAGTGTGGTCACAATATCAGACAGTTGAAGTCTGACATTCAACTGTCTAAAACCTTTTATGACTCCAAGTGTGGTCCCCAGACCAGCAGTCGCATCAGCCTTATTTGGGAGGTTTTTAGAAATGCAGATTCTCAGGCCCCATCCCCAACCTGCCCCATCAGAGTCTGCATCTCAGCAGCATCTTCACTGGTTTTACGATGTGGGAGTTTGAGGAGCACTGGTCTAAGAGCATTCAGGGCTGGCTGAGACGTATCAGACGCATCAGTGAGGGCTGTGGTCGGGGAGGAAGAGGTCCTGGGGCCAAGTAAGGTGAGCAAGGTTTTCCTGGGTGTTGGGGCCACCTACCTGCTCTCGCTCATGTTCCAGGGCAGAGGGTGGGAGAGATCACTCTGGGAATTCCTGTACCCATCTCTCTCAGGATCATTTGAGAATGGAATGGATCCCTTCAGGGATCGCCCACCCTCTAAAGCTACACTGTCCAGCACAGGAGGCGCAAGCCATATCTGACCATTTAAATTTAAAGTCACTGAAATTAAAGTCAATGTTCTGTTCCTCAGATTCAAGAGTCAGATTTCAGATGCTCAATAGCCACATGTGGCTGGTTCCTCCCATATCGGACAGAGCAGATATAGAATGTTTCTATCATTGCAGACCATTCTATTGTACTTTCGTGCTCTAGAGGGATAAAGCCTCAAGAGGCAGAAGAGTCTGTGGAAACTCAAACTCCAGTTGCACCGGGTGCCAAGTGAGCCCTGGCTCTCTGAAGGCATGCTGTTGGCGTTGTGGGTTTCTTTCCTCTACCCCTTAGGGGCCTGGTTATTTCCAGAAGAGTTCGAAGAATGCACATTGAAGAATCAGGACCAAAACTGTGGCCACAGCTGTCTTGGGCAGAGTGGACTGCAGTGGAGTTCCACCCAGTGACATGCCAAGGAGGCTGTGCTAGCTGCATTTGCAGTGGCCCCAGGATGGGAGGAAAGGGTCTCCCCCCAGAGCAGTGGGAAGACAGAAGACGTGGGTGCCCAGTTAGTCAGAGTGGCTCTTAACTAGCTTTTTCCTCTTTCTGAGCAAGAAATACCATAGGACACAAATTTCCCTCCAGCTTCCACGCTCTCCCCATCCTTGTTATTGTTTTCCACCCCTTTTTAAATTCTGCTTTATTACTGTATAGAGTTGATACTTATTTGGATTTTACAATGTGTTTACTGATTTCTTTGCTTCCTGTTATTTTTACTCTTTTCTAATGGATTAAACTTCCTTCTTGTTGGAGTACATCCTTTAGTAGTTCTTTCAGCATTGGCCTTTGGGAACTGAGCTCTCTTAGTTCATATCTGAAAAGGTATTTATTTCACTGTCACCCTGGAATGGGAGTTTAGCTGGGTATGCAACTCTAGGACAGTAGTTTTAAAGTGTCAGTTTAAACTTGGATGCCCACTTTGCAGGAGCACAGTGTGATCATACCCATACCTGATATTTCCATATCGAGTCCTGGGCTGAGGGGCAGAGTTTTCTGACACCTCATTCTCTATAAGACAATCCCTTTCTGGCTCCTAGGTTTTTGCAGTAATCCCACTCAGTTTCTGGTCATGCCCAGGGCCTGGAATCTTCTTTTTTAAATAATTTGTTTTATTGAAGTATAGTTGACGTACGGTATTATCTAAGTTACAGGTGTACAATATAGTGGTTCACAATATAGTGATTTTTAAAGTTTATACTCCACTTATAAAATACTGGCTATATTCCCTGTGATGTATAATATATCCTTGTAGTTTATTTTATATATGATAGTTTGTACCTCTTAATCTCCTACCGCTATGTTGCCTCCCTTCCCTCTCCCCACTGGTAACCACTAGTTGGTTCTCTATATCTGTTAGTCTGTTTCTTTTTTGCTATATTCATTAGTTTGTTATATTTTTTAGATTCCACATATAAGTGCTATCATACAATATTTGTCTCTGTATCATATTTTAGATTCCACATATAAGTGATATCATGGAATTGTCTTTCTCTGTCTGACTTACTTCACTTCGTATGATCATCTCTAGGTCCATCCATGTTGCTGCAAATGGCATTATTTCATTCTCTTTATGGCTGAGTAGTATTCCATTGTATAAACGTACCACATCCTCTTTATCCATTCATCTGTTGATGGACACAGGTTGCTTCCATATCTTGGCAATTGTAAATAATGCTGGTATGAACATTGGGGTGCCTGTATCTCTTCAAATTAGTGTTTTTGTCTTTTTCAGATATATACTCAGTAGTGGAATTGCTGGGTCATATGGTAGTTCTATTTTTAGTTTTTTGAGAAACCTCCGTACCATTTTCCACACTGGCTGCACCAATTTACATTCCTGCCAACAATGTACAAGGGTTCTCTTTTCTCCACATCCTCGCCAACATTTGTTATTTGTGTTTCTTTTGGTGGTAGCCATTCCAACCGGTGTGAAGTTATATCTCATCGTGGTTTTGATTTGCGTTTCCCTGATGATTAGTGGTGTTGAGCATCTTTTCATGTGCATGTTGGCCATCTGCATGTCCTCTTTGGAAAAATGTCTATTCTGCCCATTTTTTAATTGGGTTGTTTGGTTTTTTTGATGTTGAGTTGTATGAGCTGTTTGTGTATGTTGAATACGAAGCCCTTCTTGGTCATATAATTTGCAAATATTTTCTCCCATTCAGTAGGTTGTCTTTTCATTTTGTCGATGGTTTCCTTTGCTTTAAAGCTTTTACGTTTAATTAGGTCCCATTTATTTATTTTTGCTTTTATTTCCTTTACTTTAGGAGACAAATCCAAAAAAAATATTGCTGTGATTCATGTCGAGCAATGATCTACCTATGTTTTCCTCTAGGAATTTTATGGTTTCCAGTCTTAAATTTAGATCCTTAATCCATTTTGAGTTTATTTTTGTACATGGTGTTAGAGAATATACTAATTTCATTCTTTTATGTGTAGCTGTCCAGTTTTCCCAGCACAAGTTATTCAGGAGACTGTCTTTTTTCCTTTGTGTATTCTTTTTTTTTTTTAACAGATTATTTTTTTAATTAATTAATTAATTAATTTATGGCTGTGTTGGGTCTTCATTTCTGTGCGAGGGCTTTCTCTAGTTGTGGCAAGTGGGGGCCACTCTTCATCGCGGTGCGCGGGCCTCTCATTATCGCGGCCTCTCTTGTTGCGGAGCACAGGCTCCAGATGCGCAGGCTCAGTAATTGTGGCTCACGGGCCCAGCTGCTCCGCGGCATGTGGGATCTTCCCAGACCAGGGCTCGAACCCGTGTCCCCTGCATTGGCAGGCAGACTCTCAACCACTGCGCCACCAGGGAAGCCCCCTCCTTTGTGTATTCTTGCCAGGGCCTGAAATCTTAATTCTGTCCTTGGGAAGGAATTTAAATTCTAGATCCTCAGGTGTCTCTCTACTTGGATATCCCCATGG
This sequence comes from Balaenoptera physalus, assembly GCF_965194825.1. Classification (NCBI taxonomy): domain Eukaryota; kingdom Metazoa; phylum Chordata; class Mammalia; order Artiodactyla; family Balaenopteridae; genus Balaenoptera; species Balaenoptera physalus. The sequence goes on from NC_138896.1 coordinate 104,594,734, forward strand.
GTTGCTGGGTCTATTCCTAGTCCTCATCTTTTAGCTTTGACTCTCATTTCTGGCATCTGGAAGAATTTTCTATCTCCCTTTCCAGACAGGTTATGAATTTTCAATATCTATTATATTTCATAATTATTTGTTTTCTGTATCTCTCATAAAAATATGTTGGACCCTTGGTATTTGCTTTTCTTCATCTGCTGGTCTTGAACATGACATACTGAATGTTTAAGCAGGAAATTAATATTAAAGGAAGTAGCCCTGAGTGCTTAATTCAACAGTTCAGTTTTGTTCATAAGGTCATATGTTTGTGGTGATGATTTCATATTTCATACTATCCATGATTATGTTTTCTGACAGTGAATTTGTCTCTAGCACATGGAGTAAAATCATATTTGTCAAGGTTTTTGACAAAAAGCCCCATGGGCTCCACTTATTTGCTGTTTTAACAAATTTGAGAGTCAGTTTCTAGATTCACCTTCTTTTATTGTGGACAAGTTGCTGAGTCCCAGAGAGAGGACATGATTTACCCATGGCCACAGCTGGGGGAGAATAGGACGAGGACATAGAACCTCCAGTTTGAAACATCTATTATCTTTCCACCCTTTGAGCCTGTTTCCCCAACTATGAAATCAGGAGGTTAGAGCAGACATGGAATAAGGTCCTGACTCACTAGCTTTGTAACCTTGAGCATGTCACTTAACCTCTCTGGGCTTCTATCTTTATAAGCCCAACCCTCTCTCTCCACCTCAAGTGACTGCTGAGAGTACCATTGGGGCTGACCTGTACGACAGAGCTCTGAGGAACACAGGGCTGCCAAGAGGTGTACGCCGTTCTCTTCTGGAAGATGCTAAGACTGCCTCCCGAGATACCTCCTTAGTGAGGAGGGAGCATGCTTTGCAAACACAACATACTCTGATGATTTCTGACCCAGCACAAATGGGAGCAAGGAGAACAAGGCTTTCCTCTGTCTGCGAGCAGCAAGGTGACAGGGCTTTGATACATCTGAGTTTGCTGGGGATTGGGACTCTTGATGCTGAAAACTCACTGGTGTGTGAATCTCATGTTCTGCCTGCCTCACTTCCCGTGTGCAAGCGAGATCTGAAGAGACCCGCAGGGCCAGTACTGAGTCCTGCATGACATTCACAAAGAGGGTGGAAGCTGTTCCGGCTCCTTGATTAGCGCCGAGAGACAACCCACTTGGCTCAGCTGCTCCCTCCGCGCCATTCCCACCCTCTCCTGCCTGCAGGAGGTACTGTTGCCCAGCGGGAAACTCCTAGGCTCAGGATCAGGGGACCCAGCTCCATCACTGACCTTGAAGGGTCGTTGTCCCCCCTTGTGCTGTGTTCCCTCAGCCGTAATGAGGGCATCAAGTAAAATCACTGGTTTTCAGTCTTTTCACGATCAGTGACCCTTGACTTTTCTTTCTCCCCTTATGACCCATTCTGGGCTATTTCATGCTGACAGGAAGTTCCTATTAGCGGTGGTATGTGTATGATTAATAAAGGTGCCAGAGCCCAGGAATTAGTCTTTAAAATGTCCTTCTATGAAAGTTAGACCCAGAGATTGGAGATGATTTATCTATGAGCATGTGAATGTTTTTATGTTATAAATCACCCACTTGTCTCCAAGGTTACAGATGATAGCACATTAAGAGTTCTCAAGGCCATGTGAGTAAGTGGGGGAAGAGGGTTGGATGAATGCGATTCTAAGCAAATGTGTGATTAACATCCTTGGGGGCTTAATCCAAACTACACGGGCTCACCACCCAAGACTACCCTTCCAGATCATAGATAGCATCCCTTTCAACCATACCTCCCCCATGGGGGCTTCCATGCTGCCCAGCACCCAGTACGTGCTCACTAAACACCTGTTGTAGAATGCCATCATCTCAGCTCTAGGCTCCTGCCCGGAAAGGGGCTGCCATGACAATTGTTTATACCTCGAAATAGGTGACAGAGTAGAGAAGACACAAAGGGAGGAAGAAAGTAAAGGTTCTCTAAGAGAGACAGATGAGGAAAACACATTACAGACATGGGCATCTTAGTGAATGCCTCAGAGACGGAGCATCAGATAGATCCGTGAAACCGTACAGAGGGCGACGGTGGGGGGGTGTGCCCTTGTGCCTTCTTGGTCACCACTCCTGCTCCTCTTTTGAACCCTGGAAGGTTGTTCCACCTCAGCCTGAAAGGAAATGTGGCTGACAGTGAGGTTTAAGCCCTGCTCAGATAAATCCACAAATCGCAGCTGGAGGATTTAAAGAATTCAGATGTGTTTTTAATCTTTGAGGTGAGGTCAAGGAGACTTGTGAATCCCAGAAGACTCCTAGATTTCTGGTCGCTGACTGAACACTGGGTTTGGCTCCTGACTGTCACCTGGGCAGAGCTAGGATTTCCTCAGTTTAGTCCCCACCGATGTGCTCGTGATGTACTGGCCACAAAATCCACGTCTTCTCCCGGACGTGTCCCTGGGAAGTGTGTCCCTCCCTCTTGGCAGTTATGGACCCATCTCCCCAGTGAGTCCACCATTCCCACTGCTGGGTGGGAGCATTCTCTCCGGCCTCCTGTTGGTTCTACCTGCCCAGGGAACACTCACGTATTACCCGCCACCTAGATTCTGCCATCGACATTTTGCTGTGTTGGCTTCATCACAGACCTTCCCAAGACTTGTATCCATCCATCCATTTTATTTCTTTGGATACATTTCAGAGTAAGTTGCAGACATTGGCACGCTTCACTCCCCAAAGACTTCAACATTCATGTCTTGATTTATTTTTAAACTGGTCATTCTGTCATTCTTGGTTTTGTTGCCCAAGCAGATGCCCGGGGACGCCACTGAGAGAGGCGTGAGGAGTGAGGACAGTCCCTCTGTCAGGTGGCTTCGCCCAGAGCTGAGGCCACCCTCCTGTAGCATCACTTGGGAGGGAGTGTTGTGGCGGCCTGCCTTGTCTCCTGTGAATCCTCACGCGAGGTTAGCCGTCCCTCCTGTTTTCTCACCCTCCACGACCTTGACTTGCGCGGTCAGGAAGACGGGCTCGCAGCTTATGGGTGGGGGTCGGCCTGCCATATCGTGACGGTCGTGCACTCACACAGTCTCTGGACCTGCTTCTGCCCTCTTCCTGGGCGCTCTGGGCTTGCCGCTCTGTTAGTCAGCCTCCCGAGCATCTGGTGTCGTTTAAGGCTGTCACCTCTCCGTTCAGATGAGCAGAGGAGAGGCGGTGTGGAGCAGATGGCTATGTGACCGTGAAGGCTGGCAAGGACGTGGGGTGGGGGTGGGCGGTGGAGGGGGAATTTGTGAGCGGACACAGGCAGGTCCGCGGATGTCAAGCACCACATCCACTGGGACGTGGGCCTGGGAGGAGCAGAGACTCGGGTGATAGGCTGGTCGCCCGGGGCTCTCTCCTCTCGGTTGAGATGGCGGAAGTCTATTGGGGAGATTAAAGGGAGGGCTTTGGGGTCAACAAGTCTGGGTTTGGGTCTTCCCCCTACTGGCTGGCTGATCCAGGACCACTTCTGTAGCCTCTCTGGGCCTCTGTTTCCTGGTCTGTAAGCGGAGATAATAACAGCACCTGACTTGAGGTGTGGCGAGGACCACATGAGATGAACAGTCAGCTTCGTAAGCCCCCAGCAGAGAGGGAGTCTGCAAGGGCTTGGGATCCTGGATTTCTGTGGCTGAGATGATCAAGAGAACCCACCCGCCTTCTTTTTTCAGGAGCAAAGGGTGTCTTTGCATCCCCAGGTGATGCTCACACAGGCAGCCATGAAGGCCCACACAGCCTCAGTGGGTCTCCCCTTTGTTCTCACTCCTAATGCCACCTGGAGGCGATGGCCCCAAGGAGACAGAGAGGCGCCCTGAGGCCTTCAGAGCCCCGCTCCCTGGGGTTTGTCTGTGGGCCTGGGGGAGGAAGGAGGTGTGACTAAGAAGGAGGCTTGTTGGGCAGCTGTCCGGGCAGTTCTGAGCCTTTGCAAGGGGGCCAGGGTCCTGCCCCTGGTGGAGCTTTCATACCAGGTGGGGAGGTGGCGGGGATCTGGGACCAGCCCGACTGTGCCGAGAAGAGCTGACTTTTCTTCTGCTTACCCTCCTGGGACAGATCTACTCAGGCCCCAGACCCTTCAGAGATGCTTCTCAAGCCAGAAGTCATGAGCTATCTGTGGCCACTCAGCCCCTCCCACTGGATGAGCATTTACTGTGAGCCAGGTGCCAGCACGCGCTCTACACACGCTGACTTATGTCTCCAGAGCCCCCTGGAGCTGTTGTTGTTCCCATTGTGCCCACAAGAAACTGAGGCTCGAGGAGTGACCTCCTTGAAGTTGCCCAGTGGAGCTGGCACTCAGCCAGATCTGCCTGAATCTGTGTGACCAGGGAAGGCACTTGGCTGACTTCCTTTTCCCACATACACTTGCTAGATCGCTAGCCTCTGAGCAGGGGATCGGCGTTCCGAATTATCTCCGTATAGGCCATGCCTGGCAGATATATATGGTGCTCAGAAAACGTTGTTGAGGGGAATTGACCCACTGACCATCAAGTTTCTTACCAGCAGAAAACCTCAGAGATCTTCTGCCCTAACTTCCAAGGCAATGCAAGAATTGCATCCCCAACTCTGCTTGGTTACCTCTACTAACAGGGAACTCATCCCAGGGCTGGGGATCTCAGCCAGGGAGGAAGCTCTTCCACTGTTGACTGTGACTGACCTCCCCACCCCTCCCCCGCCACCATGGATCCCCTCTGGGAGGCTGTTCAGGGCAGAAATGTGAGCACTTTCCCTTGCCCCGTCAGAATTCTTTTCACATAGAATTGAGTAGCATCTTCTGCATCCACCCTGTGGCTACCGTAGGCATTTTCCCACTTCAGCCAAAGACAAAGTGATGAATGAAATACCAGCTCTATGAATCCATGGGATCCAGGAAGGAGCATTCCATCCCCTCTCTCAGTCCTTAGCATTCCCACTAGGAAACTCCAGACAGTCCTTTCTTTTCCCTACCTCCAGGCCTTTGCTTATGCCACTTATCTCCAGCCTTCCAGGCCAGGACAAGTACCAAAAATCCATTGAAAATGTGAATCTCCATGAGCATGGTGTTGTTCTCCTTCTTGCTTTTATAAAGACTCTCTGCCCTGTGCATTTGACTTGAAGTTTGTTCCTAATGTGGGGTAGGAGCTTAAACCCCGTGGTGTTACAGTGTCTTCCTAGGCTTTCAAGACTGTAGGATTGAAACACCCCAAGGAAAATGAGTCACAGCTGACCCCCAAACATATCCTTGCTATGTAGGTCTGTGGTGTACATCACTGTCAGGTTTTAACTCGCTTACCAGCTCTGACTGGTGGTGGACTTTTTCCACCATAGCTGGGGGCAAAAGAACTGTGTGATTGATTAGCAGTGTCTGCCATGGGCAGGAATGATAGGTGGGATTGATCAGTAATGTCTGCCATGGACAGGAATAGGGATGGGATGTGCATGCCATATATTTGTCATCTCATTGCATTCCAGTTTCCTTATTTTGAAGACTAGAAAACTGAGGCCAGGAGGAAAGAAAGAACTTTAGGGAAAACACATAGGAACTTTCAGGACAACCTAGAATTGGAACCAGGTGTCCTGACCCTTTCAGTCTAACACACTCTCCACTTGGCCTGGTAGCTAGGATTCTGCATAAGCCTTGAATTCCCCATTCCTATGTACTTGAGACTCTAAGCAGCTGTGGCATTCAATACATATTTTTTGAGTGCTGACAATGTGCAAAGTGCTGGGGAATGCATCAGTGAAAAAACAGAACTTCCTGCTCTCCTGGCACTTCTGTTCTAGTTGGGGGGAGACAGACAAAAATCAACAAATATAATGATGTCATTAAATGTATTGACTTCTCTGTCTCTGGGCAGACGCAGAGGCGGCTGCCTTCACCAACCGTGGCTGCTTGCTGTTTTGTTTTCCTCTTGAGGAAGTCCCTTCTCTAGACTGGACTATACACCACTGCTTGGCTCTCCCAGGGCCTGGAGCCTCCTTGTGTGCCCTTTCTTTCCCTGGCTCTCTGCCTCTGTACCAGCTCCATGGTTCTTAGGAGAGAAGTGGTTGAGGCGGGAGATGACAAGGTTTCATTTCCATCTCAGTGCTTGCTCGGATGACACAGGAGAACGCACCTGCTTGGGGCTTGGTTTGTCCCAGAAGACCCTGGCCTTGTGTTCCCAGAAATGCCAGCTGGGTTCTGCAGTCCCACCGCTGATGCCAGCTCAGACTCCCCTGCCTCACTGGTTCTCCCAGGGGGAGAGGTGGGACCACTGCCCAGGGGTCATTTAGTAACACGTCGGGGAGTAATTCTGGTTTCCTCTATGACGGGGGCACCTCTGGCATTTAGAGAGTGGGACTGGGTGAGGCTAAACGTCCTACAACGAACAGGACCGTCCTGCACAATGAATGTCCTGTCCAGAAGGCCAGGAGCGCCCTCTTAGAGGAACACTTTAGGCGGAAGACCTTGCCCTCAAACGTAGCCCCCGAGGCCGTGTGGACAGTCCTGGGAACAGCGCAGCACCAAGAACGTGCTGCCTTCGGGCCTTGCTCATGCCCTCCATTGCTCCAAACCTCCTCTCTTTAGCCCTTTAGTAAAATGGGGCTCCACTGTCTCATGCGATGGCCTAAGGGGTAGACGTGCATGGCCCCAGGATTCTACCACATAAGGCACGGAGGTCATTGCCATCAGCCCAGTGCCAGCAACTGCTCGTCCACTCCCTCCACACTCTGTGACCAGGACACAGCCGTCCAGCCTCCGGGCAAAGGCCCAGCACAGTGACCCCGCTCCCTGCTCCACACAAAGGGGCCACCAGGGTCAGCCGACACACCCAGGCTCCCCTCGCCGCCCACGGTGCAACCCTTCAGCCCAGTGACACTTTGCTGGCAGGGCCTCTGGGCAAGGCTGGCTGCCCGGGGAAGGGCTGGCACCAGAGCCAGAGGCTGCAGGACATATTTCCAGTGGAGCTTCCAGGCCAAGAGCTTCTGCCCCTTCCCACCACTGTTCCCGCTGGCCCTGCCCGGCTGCCCAGCACATTAGCATTTAAATATATCCAGAGTCATCTCCCCCAAAGCCCTGTCCCCTCACTGAATCCACCAGGGAGGGAGCACTTGAATCCTCCTGCCTCGACTCCCTTCCTCATAATGGCCATACTGTATTCATCAGCGTCTGTATGTGGCATTAGCTGAGCGGAGAAGAGAGGGCGCCTAGCAACCCAGAGGGGGCTGCGAAAGAGGTGGGAAGGAAGTGATATTCACGTAATTATTCACTTCTACAAAAGCCGTTGTCAGGTACACACTGGAAACACAGCTGTTGCATTATTCTCCTAACCTACTTTTAATCTTCTGAGACTATTTGCCAATATAAATGGCCAAAAGAAAGAGCTTAATTCAGCTATTTTCTGCCGGGCCATATACGTTATGTTTTCACCTCGGTGGAAGGCTCTGCTTACAAAAGTGGTGTTGTGTGTGTGTTTGTGTGTCTGTGTGTGGCTGTCTGTCTGAAAAGAAAATGTTAAAGAAAGAAAAGGCTGTGGGTCATGAGCCCAGGACGGCCACCAAGCCCTGTCCTGGCTACTTGGATCCGAGAGCCAGACGCCGCATGTGCTGTTGGGTCTGGAGGTTTTAGCATCTTCTTGGCAGGGCAAGGAGCACGGGAGCAGTGGGGTGCTGGCTCCTTCCGCCCCTCCCTGTTGTACCCTAGCTCACGGCCCTAATGGCAGGTGACTCTGCTTTAGTGATGGACGGTGGCAGCATTTGGTACTGCTCAGAAATCTGATTAGTTCACCTGGTAGGGAGGGGGCTGGGATGGTGGGAAAGACCTGGGAGCCTGTTTTCATAACATGTACAGTGGAGAAGCTATTATACATGCTGTGTATAGCATTAGCCACATTAGAAGTGGAAAAGCATTAGCCACCAAATAAGGGAGCTGTACCAGGTACCCCATTACGTACTTTACGTTCATTGTATCTTTCTTTTGTGAACAAGGAAGTTGGGGCTCAGAGAAGTGAAGTAACTTGCCCAGAGTTGCACAGCAGGTAAATGGCAGTGTGGGGCTCCAGCCTGGGTCTACCTGACCCCGAAGCTCATGCCCTTTCCATTAAGCCCCAGTGAGGTGTGGAACCAGGCACCGGGGAAAAGCCCAGGTTTGAATTAGTCCCCTTCACATGATGTTCCAGTGCCTTCTCCCCAAGGTGGGCCAGGTTCCGGAGGTTTTGTCCCTAAGCCCAAGGGGACTCCTCACACAGTGGCCAGTGTGTACATCTCTCCAAAGCTAAATAGACGACAAACTCCCCCTCTCTGGGTGTTAGTTTTTTATCCATAAAAGGGAGATAATAATTGCACTGCCCTCAACAGTGAGTCTAATACTTGTGAAGTGTGTAGAACAGCCCCTCGTGTGTCATCGGTGCTTCCAAAGGTGAGCAGGAGCTCTGATGACTGGCTCCTCTCACTGGTGCTTTCCGGGCAGGATGGGTTAACGCTGCGTTTGTCAGGGACCTCAGAGCATCAGTGCAGCGAACACCATCTCCTCCAGGGCACAGGGACAGATGGACCAGGCCCACCTGCTGGCGCCAGCTTCGATCCCTGGCAGAGGTACTGCCCTTCTGCTCTGACTGGCGGCTGTTTGTAGACATGAAAGCACATTTCTGGGGGATCTTCTTTCTGTAGCCCGTGCTGCCTTAGACACTGCAGCAGGTCACATCTGCAGCTGCCCCTTCACAGAGCAGGGCCCTGGCCCCGCTGCCCCACGCCCCTGCCTCTCACCGTCCGCCCACGTGCTCGTCTCCACCAGATGCCGTGTTCCAGCGTATCTGCCTGTGTTTGTGGTCTGTCTCTCCTGCTAGAAGGTAAGCTCCCTGAGGGCAGGAGCTCCTGGAACTTCGCCTGGCACATAGTGGACACTCGGTGCTTGTGCATTGTGGGGAGAAAAGGGAAAAGAGGCTTTTTTCTTCTCCTCCAGATCTGTGAAGACCGGTAGATCCTGAGAAGGGATTAACATTGACTAAGTGCCTACTGTTGGAGTTTACGGCTGGGTTTCTGAGCACTTCCTCAGTGCTCTCCAAGAGCTGGGCTCTGTGCTGAGTATTTGTTTCACACACATCATCTTATTTAATCTTCTGTGCGCAAGAGAAGGAGGGAGGGGCTCACCACTACGCACACTGACCCTCTCCCAGGTCTCCCCAATCAGGGTAGTCTCTTCTCTCTAAGGGGTGAGAAAAAGACGTGATGCTTTTGCCCTCAAGCTTCTAGGAGATAGACATTCTACATATAAGGTCAAAGTGGGAAGAGGGAGAGAGGGCAGGCGTTTTCCGCGTGCCCCCCCGCCCCCACCAACAGCTGTCTCTAACCTGGGCGTGATGACGCCCACCCCAGGGCAGTGGGCAGGTCACAGGATGTAGGACGATGCCTTGTACACTGTAAAGTGCTGTCCGTGTGGACAGGGGCAGCGGGTACTAAGCATCCATCTTGACAGTGTAGCTCCTGAGCTTGGTAGGGAAGAGTGAGTCCTTGTCCGTCCATCCTTCCTTGCTTCTCCCGGCTGGGCCCCACTGATCCAGTTGGGAAGGAGGGTTACACCCTGATCCATTGCTTTCTGCACCTACTGTGCACCAGGGCTCATCGGAACAAGTTGCTCTGAAAGAGGTGAAGTTGTCCCAGAGCTAGGAGGGCGGGACCACTTCTCTTCCAAAGGGACTCTGCTCCCTGGTTCCCATGCAAATCTGTCCTCCAAACCTCTGAATGTGGACCGCCCCTGCCGCGCAGCCAGAACGCCCCCCATTCATTGCTGCAGAACATGGGGAGCGATCCGTTTCTCAGCTACTGACCCAGCTTCCTTAGGGTTTGTTCTGTGGAGACTATTTTCTCTTCAAATTGTGTTGAGAACTAGGAAGCCCTTTCTCCACTGAGCTGCCCCCTTTGTGGCGTCCTGGGAGATGCTGGTCAGTGGGGCTCAGTTGCCTGGTCTTCCTTTCACGGAGGTGGGGTTGCCTTTGTCCTGTTGACCTCGCAGCCACAGAGCTGCTTAAACCCCTGCCGAGAGTCCGGGCCTGCTCAGTGCACCAGGAGGCCCCAGCTTTTCTCTTTAAAATGTGGAGCCAGAACGCCTGGGCTTCAAACCTGACTCTGTCCCTTATTAGCTGTTTGACCAACTATGGATCCGTTTCCTCTTCTCTAAAGATGGAGGTGACAGTACTGCCTAGTGAGATGGTTATGTAAATTATGAAATTGTTCCGTGAGAGCCTTGCGTACACAGTAGGTTTTCAACAAATGGTGACTCAAGATTCCCACTTCCTAAGGCATCACCAAACTGGTAGAAGGTTCATGAATGTCCTGTTGGCCAGTTTTATTAGCCTCTCTTTGCAAATCATTCTGTCAAATCATTCCAGTGGCCACCATGATCTAGTTTGATCTCTGGGTGTTTGTGGAATTCCTAGTTGAAGAAAGAAATCACCTTAGATGAAAAAGACTTGGAATAATGCCTGTAGCAGAGACAATGCTTTGTGTTCACTAACCATCTATTTTTTCTCTTCCTGAGTGAAATGGGAAGAGACTTTCCCAGACTTCCTTGTCTTTATGTTGGGATCACGGGACTTGGTTCTGGTCAGTGGTGTGTGGGCAGAGTGGTATTAGTAATTCCCAAGTCTGGTTCTAAAAACTTCCCAAGCATGGGACTTCCCTGGTGGTGCAGTAGTTAAGAATCCACCTGCCAATGGAGGGGACATGGGTTCGAGCCCTGGTCCGGGAAGATCCCACATGCCGTGGAGCAACTAAGCCCGTGCGCCAAAACTACTGAGCCTGTGCTCTAGAGCCTGCGAGCCACAACTAGTGAAGCCCACGTGCCACAACTACTGAAGCCCACGTGCCTAGAGCCGGTGCTCCACAACAAGAGAAACCACTGCAATGAGAAGCCCACGCACCGCAATGAAGAGTAGCCCCCACTCGCCACAACTAGAGAAAGCCCGCGCGCAGCAGCAAAGACCCAACACAGCAAAAAATAAATTAATTAATTAAAAAAAAAAAAAAAAAAAAACACCTTCCCAAGCAAAGCTCCAGTAGTCTGTTCCTCTGCGTCAGAGGCTGTGCTGACCTGGGGGTATCATGATAAGGTAGGAGGGCTTGCTCGCTGTCATTGGGTGGAAGAGAGTCAGCCCCTCCACAATCTGCCATGTGCTTTGTGTAGGCGGGAAATCAACTTCCGTTGTGCTAAGCCATTGAGACTCGGGGTGTTATTGTTTATTTCAGCGTAGCCTTAACAAATACAGCTCCCCCAGTGAGTTCATTCGTTTCTTCCTAAACAAAGGTTGTAGGGAGGCTAACAGTTGGAACCCTGTGGCATTTTTGCAGCCACAGGTGTGTTTAAGAATACAGACGTGCATCAGGTATGCCTGTCTGCTAAGGAGTCCGATGGTGTAGAGTCCACATGAAGACATATCATGCTTCTTTGTGAGACTTTTTCAAGAAATCTAATCCTGAAGGTTCTCGGGCTCTGCAGGCCCAATAAGCATGTATCTCAGCAGAAAAGTTGAATCAACACTGGTTTATCAAATGTGGAAAATAGAAAAGGCCAGTGGAGAAAGCTTTGGATCTGGAGTCAAGGAGATGTTAAGTTAGTACTAAAATCCTGATGACTTGCAAATCTGTGTCTCAAGCCTAGACTGCAATATTTAGCCCTAGACGTTCTGCCTATCTCCTGAACAGCTCATTTGGTGCCTTGTCTAGACTATACTCGTACCCATGTCCCCCACATTGTACCTCAAACCTCCCTTTAAAAAACTGGCTCATGCTCTATTGTTACACCGCCATCCACCACATCCCTCAGTTCTGGGGATCCGTCTCTCACCTCCAGTCAAGACCAGTCTTCTTTAATCTGCCCTTTGAAAATGTCTTGAGAACCAAGGAGACAAGACGGCAACAGAAAAAAAATTTTTTTTAATTTTCCAGAATCTCCACACCTAAACAGAGAAACTAGGATAGTAAACAAAAAAGCCTCTGGATGGTACCTTCAGCATAACTAGGGGGCTCCATGAACCACAAAAGGTGAACAGGTAGGGTCAAACACCAACAGCAATAACATCTGCATGGTATCCACTCTATGGGATGAGATGAAGAGGAAGAGGAAGAGGAAGGCAAAGGGATACAGAAGGCTGAGAGACAGGAAACCCATAAATCTCTAACATGTATTCACCCATAGAAGGAGAGGGCTCTGGGAGTAGAATGTTGGTGCACCCATCTGAGAATGTCAGCTGAAACTAGGAGGGATGTATTCAGGCTGCAAGTCACAGGTGAGTGTGAGAGGACTGTGGGAAGTTCAGGCAGGGGTCTGGGACCTGGGAACTCTACAGACTGACCAGCTGAGGCTCTGTGGTCAGAGAGGAACCCCACATTGAGGAGAAACCACTGGAAGCAGAATTCAAATTGAGCAGGACAAAGACAGTAGAGGAAACAAAAAGAAATTCTGGATAAGAGTGGAGAACAGTAATTTCAGAAAGTACTCTCTGTGTGGCTGTAGTTTTAAAGACTTTTTGGTACTGTCGGAAGAGGCAACCCTAGACCTGTGAGGCCAGAAAATCTCCCTGGATCCTCTACACAAGAAAACCTCCTACTAACAGTGCCAAAAAAAAAAAAAAAAAAAAAAAGCATGTCACCTACATGTGAGCACCAGAAAAGGATTGCGATCAAGTCTCATACAAAGCTATTATAAGGAAAAGAATTAGGAGCCGAATAGTGTTCCTACAGATAATGAACACATTCCACAAAGACCCAGCAACTTAATATTTCACAACAAGCTAAAAGAAATGAAGAAACAAGAGATGCTATGAAACGCTAGCATAAATGAAATTGTTAGGCAAAAAGAAGATTTGAAAGGAGAGCTGACAGGAAGGACAGCTTATGAAAGCAAAAAAAAAAAAAAAAAATGAAGAAAGTTGTTAAAGAATGTAAGAAAAAGTGATAGGTATAGAAATAAAGAAGATCCAACATACAAGTCCCCAAAGGAGAAATCCAAGGTAATAGAAGAGAACACATACTAAAAACAATTATTCAGGAAATTTTTCCCCCTCAAATAAAAGAGGAGACTTGAATTTGTATCTTGAAGAAGTATATCACAAGCCTGGGAAAAATAACCCAGAATAACCAACATTAAGACATGTTTTTATTAGAATAATATTAGAATTATTGGACTTCCAAGAGAAAGCAATAAACCTGTTGATAATTCAGACAAAAAGAGTAAATGCTTTTATAAGGGGAAACAAATTAGAGTGGCGTCAGACTTTTCTACAGCATCACTTTGTGCCAGGAGACAACTAAGCACATCAAAGTCCTCAGGAAGAGAAAAAGAGAACCAAGGATTTTATATGCAGCCAAACCGACTTTCAGGTACAAAAGCCACAGATCGACTGTTAGGAACATGAAGGAACCCAGGAAATATATTTCCCATAAGCCTCTCCAGAGGAATTTACTAGAGAACAAGCTACAACAAAACTGACTGGAGAGGTATTAACATAATGGCTGGGGGTGAGCATTAAATTTATAATCACCTGTAGAACTCACACTAAATAATGGCAAAAGGGGGACAATATAATACGAAATGTTATCAGAACATTATCATATGTTCTGATAATGCAGATACAGTACAAGTATTAAAAACTGGGATAGAAGGGAGTGTGTATATGAAAAGTAAAGTAAATTCACATAATGTCTTTAGGTATTAACTGGAAACAAATGAATATTTCTTCAAATTAGATTCTAGTGTACCTCCTCCAGACAGCCAAGGGAAGAAAGAAGAGATGTGGCTAATTTCAATATTCAATATTCCTCATAGTAGGGAACCAGCAGGGGGAGGGCTAAGGGTATTATATGAGGGTGTTGATTTAATGGTAATCATCAGAATAAAAATGACAGCCTTTTTCCTACAGAGGTAGGGGAGCAAGAAAAAAAAAATCATTGAAAACACATTCCTCTCTCACGTGAACCTCCATATCCAATGTGTCCTCTTTCATCACTTCTCTAGTCTTTAAAGGTGTACCTCCTCCAGACAGCCTTCTCTGATTGCCCTAGCACATGTTAATCTTTCCCCTCCTCTACCACTCCCAGGTACTGGGTATCTTGTTCTCTGAATGTTTCATTTTATCTCACCTGCAGACAGAGATGGAGTGCTATAAATAATTGTGCAGTACCTCTTTCAGAGCCTGGCACAGGGTTCTGCATACAGAAGGCACTCAATAAATGCTGGGTCATTGGTAATTCAGGATTGATTGAAGAATTTGGGCTTAGAGCCCCTGGGTTTTTCTAAGATCTTAATGTTGCTATTAGTCAGAATTCTTTCTGCTTGAAGTGACAGCAGTCCCATTCAAACTGACTTAAGAAAAAGAGGAATTACAGGCCTCTGAAACGGAAATACTCTCAGGTAGGCCTGATTTCAGGTGTGGCTGGATCCAGGGAATTGAGTCATATCTCCAATATTAGTCTTTCTTTGCTCTAAACTCTGCTTTCCTCTGCATTGGCTTTATTCTCAGGCAGGCTCTTCACTCATGGTCAGCGATGACCCTCAGCAGTTACAAGCTTAATATCTCTAAGAGAAAAGAATGTGTCCCATTTGCAGTAGCTCCACTAAAAGTCCCAGGATTGAGTTTCATTGGCTTGGTTTGCATCATATGCTCATCCCCGAACCAGTCGCTGTGGCCAAGAGAAATGCTTTGATTGGCCTGGGTGGGGAAGAGGTGGTTTCTCAAAGTAAAATTGCGGTGCTGTTACCTGAAAAGGGGAGATGGATGCCGGGTGAGCAAAAACAGCAGATGCCTGTTTTAGTGCTGGGTGCAGTGAGCAAACTGCAAGAAAAATCCCCTGCAGGTGGAAAGCATGGTTTGAGGCCCCATCTTTGGGACGTGTGGATGGAAAGCTCTCTTGGGTGTTTTTGAGCTCACGGAGGGTTTATTTACCATGTGGGGAGGGTGGGACCATTCGCCATGGGGCCCAGTTGTGATGAAGCCCCCAGGTTTCCCACAGGTCTGGAGGCTTCTCTCACTCTGGTCTGTGCACTCAGTGAAGGTTCTGGGGAGAGGGACACCCCGTTTGCAGAGGCTTTAGAAACCACACGTGTTCAACTGCTGAGCATTCCAGCACCTTGCTCCTGGGATCTGGCTTTGCTTTCCGGGTTAGGAGCTGACCTGTGTTTTGCTTCTCCATATGGTTTACTGGCCTTACCGAGGAGAAAAGGGAGTGCACTGAGGTGGCAAATGGTGAGACTGAGGCAGAGCAGGAGCACATTAAAATACATCCATTTCTCTCCCAAATCTTCAACATTTTTTTTTTTTTTTGCATTGGGCCCTTCCTGTCAACATTTAAGCATCTTCAAGTTTCTCTGCTATTTTTTAAAAATCCTCCCTAAATTATTTTCTCTCTCACGACCACCCTGTCTCCCAACTCCCCTTTCTTTTTTTTTTTTTAAATTAATTTATTTATTTTTGGCTGTGTTGGGTCTTCGTTTCTGTGCGAGAGCTTTCTCTAGTTGCGGCGAGCGGGTGCCACTCTTCATCGCGGTGTGCGGGCCTCTCACTATCGCAGCCTCTCTTGTTGCGGAGCACAAGCTCCAGACGCGCAGGCTCAGTAGTTGTGGCTCACGGGCCTAGTTGCTCCGCGGCATGTGGGATCTTCCCAGACCAGGGCTCGAACCCGTGTGCCCTGCATTGGCAGGCAGATTCTCAACCACTGCGCCACCAGGGAAGCCCCAACTCCCCTTTCTTGAAAAAGTTTTTTAATATTCCCTCTTCCCATTTCCTCCTCACCGTGTCTCAGCCCGCTCTGATCTGCTGCCACCCCCTCCACACACACACATACACACACTTCATGAAAGAGCTTTCCCTATGTTCCTCATTTAGCGCTGAGACACTAAACCCGAAGGCTCTTTGTTAGAGGAAGACAATGTACCACTTTTCAGGTTGAGAAGCAGCATTGTGATCTTCACTTTTAATAAGTATTTCTTGAATGATTTAACAAGCAAGCAAATCCAAGGTAGAGTGACTGGTACTGTGTAATCAAATCCCCAAGAGAGAGGAAGTTAAGATAATTTGCCTGGAAAAGGCTGTGTTCTAGAGGGTTCTTGAAATCTGTAAAGTGCTGCCACATGGGAGAGGGAGATGTGGCCTGGGTGGCCCCAGATCTAGGAAAACAGGAAGGGAGATTTTCTCTCATTTTAAGAAATGCTCTAATGGTCAGAGTTCTCTAAAGAAAAAGAAAGGGGTTGTGTCAAAAGGTAGTGAGCTCCCCATCACTGGTGGTAGTCAAGCAGAGACTATTCTGTCAGAAGTACTCAGAAAACAGTCCTGTGTTGGGTGGGGGGTTACACCAGAGGTTTTTTGAAATTCTGGGGTTGGTTACACATGTTTCTCTAGAGGTGTGTCTCCTTGGACTTGCATCTGCCACTCCCAGCTGTGTGGTCTTGAGCAAGTTGCCCCGTTCTCTAGATGGCACTCGCTTCTCAAGCTTCAGTCTCATCAGCTGCATTTGGGTTTTAGCTCTGGTTTTTCCTTGGTAGCTTCTAGGAGCAGGGCTCAAAGAGAGCCCAGGGGAGTGTTAGAGAAACCACCATAATTCCTGTTGTGCGTGTCAGGCCTTCCACGGCAGGTTTTGTTGGAGGGAAGCTTGGAGACTAAGAAAGTAGTTTCCACATGTATCACATAGGAAGCCCAAATGCACCTCTTTGGAAAGGTGGTAAAGATTTGGTGGGAGGGCCTCCCCCATCTCACTTCCCTGTCCTCTGGCCGAGCGCACGTGGCAGAGTGAGAGAAGCCTCCAGACCTGTAGGAAAAATGAGGTTTCATTGTAACTGGGCCCCATGGTGAATGGTCCCCTGGTATACATGGTAAATAAGCTCTGTGAGTTCAAAAACACCAGAGAGAGCTTTTCTCATGGTAGTCTTAATCACAAAGCAGAAAAATCACTTGTTTTGGCTTCAGCAATCCTGAGAGGGAAGTTTATTCCCCACTTTGCAGTTCAGGAGACTAAGCCTCAGAGAGGTTAAGTAACTTTTCCAAGGTCACACAGCTGGAGCAGAGTCCTAAAACCCAAATTCTTGCTATTTGGTGAACTACTGTCGATAAAGTCCAGAAAATTCTGGTTTTAACTCAGGCCGTTTATATTTAATCACCCCAAGAATAGAACTTCTAAAAAAACACATTCCTGAGATGAGGACATTTGATTGTCCCTTTGTGGAGTCTTTTTGGAGGTTGGGTGTGGGTGGGGGCTTTCAGAGAACAGGGCCATCCCACCCACCCACCCCCTCGCCGCACATCTGACTTCTCTTTCTGCCAACTTCTTTGTGCCTTCCTACAGGTCTGGGTAGATGCTGGGACGCAGATCTTTTTCTCCTATGCCATCTGCCTGGGTTGTCTGACTGCTCTGGGAAGTTATAACAATTATAACAACAACTGCTACAGGTGAGCATTTCCCCAGGCCCTGCCAGCTCTCCACCAAACCCGAGAGCCCTCCATGCTGCCCGGCTAGTTCACGGTCATCTTCCCACCTTGCAGGTCTGGGTGAGGGAAAGAGGCCTGTCAAGAGAGGGGCGGCAGGGCACCAGCCATTCCAGGTGGAACTGGAGAGGACCCTGGGCTATTTGTCAGCCTCTCCCCACCCCAGGGTCAAAGAATGGTCCAACAGAGGAGCTAGGAGAAAACAAACATGATCAGAGTGCGTTCCAGGCTGCAAAGTGAGTCTACTCCGGGAATGGTATTCAGGCCTCCATCCTACCCTATACAGCAGAGCTTTATCCCAGGGTAAATGATCGGCCCAAGGTTACATGGCTAGTAAGTGGCAATGCTGGGACTTGAACCCAGGTCTTCTGACACCAAGGGCCTTGTTCTTCTGCCTTCTCTTCAGGAATTTCTTTCCTGCTTCTTCTCACTTGACTGTAGGGTCCTGTCCAGTCCCACTTGGAATGGCCAGTGCCCTGCTGCCCCTCTCTTGACAGGCCTCCCTCCCTCCCTGGCCTCCTGCAGCTGGCCACACCCAGCGTGGGGAAGGGGCCCACATGAGGAGGTGAGCCTGAGGCTGTGTGACCCTGGCTGCCTGGTCCTCATGCCTGCAGCCTGGTTTCTACCCTGAGGCTGAGTCCACAGAGGCCCAGGGACTTGGCCAAGGTCACCCAGCAGTGCCTGGCGGAAGTGAACTTTGCACCCTGGTCTCTAACTCTAGGCCAGTGGCCTGTTTGCTGAGGTCGCTGCACCCATGAATCAGTGCCTGGTCACAGATGGTGAATACGCAGAGATGGCTGGACAGCACATCTCTGCCCCCGAGTTCCAGAGCTCCTTATTCTAATGTAGAAACTCGTGGACTAATGGCAATGAAGCCGTCCCTGAACACAGATTCATTGGAAAAGGAAAGGTTTTTCAGCAAATGATTCTGAGATAGGATAAGTATTTTGGTGGAAGTAATTAGGATAGATCCTCACCTTGCCCCACATATGCACCATAATAAGTGTCAGATTGATTCAACAGTTAAATATTTTTTAAAAGAAAACCATCCTAAAATGAGGAGTAAAATATTGTTTTCATAATGGGAAAGATATGGAAACGTCAAAATAATTAAATCAGGAAGGAAGTGACAGATTGATTCACATAAATATCTAGAACTTCTAAATTTCTGGAAAGGTACACAGGAAACTGTTAAAAAGAACCACCTCTGAAGAGAGACACTGAGAAGTTAGAGATAGGGAGACAGGCTTTTTCTACCTATACCTTCCTGTACAATTTAAATGTTTTGTTTTGCCTTGTCTTTACTCTTGAGTACATATTGCTTTTATAATTTTAAAAAAGTCACATTAATACAAATGTTATCTATATACCTTCTGCATTACATCTCCAAACAAAACATTATGAAAATCATCTACAAAATTAAAGGGCATACTAACGACATATAATATGATACTCAAAGGGTTGGCACCCCTAATATGTAAAGATTACAAACAGGCCCGTATGAAAAACCCTAAAACACCAAGAGAAGAATCAGCAACACACTCTTAAAATAATGAGCTTATTTTCCTTAACTAGCAAATGAGCTGTGGTCTAAAAATGACCCCTGTTTGATGCAGGTGAGGGTACAGTGAGAGGGGCCATGTCACAGTCTGTTGGTGGGATGGGAACTTGGACGTGACAGCTACATCACTTGGTTGTTGTGTGGCTCAAGTGGGAGCATCATTTCAGAGAACTTTCGTCAGTGATGAAGTCCCTCCCGTGTTATTATCCCCATCTTCGAGGGAGGGAAATTGAGGCTCATGGATGTCATCCCCCCAGCTAGGTGTGGTAGACCGGGACTCTGGCCACGGTCTTCTAATCTCCATCCTACCACCCCGCTGCATCCTCCCTGAAAGCTGGCTTTGTGATTGCTTTACCAACCCGTTTGTTAATTCAGCCGTGTGCTGTATGTGTCACTAAGTGTGAGATGCCCAAAGTGCTACCTTGGGAGATACACACAGCTCCAGTCTATAGAGATTGCCACTTGGGGAAACCAAGGCAATGAAAGGGGGCAGATCCAACATGCTGGAGGAAAGGCCACAGGGGAAGCCAGTGAGCTCTGCTGTCCCTGGGCCGTTAGGCAGAGAAGTCATTGGGTACTGTTGGACAGAGGGATGTTAGAGAGGTGGGAGGTCAGACCAGGTTGTCCAGAAGAGCCTCTCATCCTTCAAGGCATTCACGGGAGGTGGGTCTGGGGGATGAGGTGTAGCACACTGTCAGCCATGATACAAAATAGAACCACGGGTAAGAAGAGAAGGGCGCAGGCACAGGGAGGGCAGCGGGCAGACCTCTGGTCCGGGTCGAATGTGACACCCTCCGGATGCTGGAGGGGGGTGCTGTCTGCATACAGCTGTCAGCACATCAGCAGCCAGCGTCCAGTGCGGGCCCTCTGTGCTGGGCATTGCGGAAATTTCTAGGTCACTGTCCATCACCCCCAGCTCGGCCGTCAGCTCCATGAGGACACAGTCTGGGTCCTCTTGTTCACCACCATTCCTCAAGCCTAGGAGAGCGCTGGCTGAAGTGTAAGGAAGCAAGGAAGGAGCCACACCATTATACAGATGAGGAAACTGAGGCCGGGGTAGGCCACTTGCTCGATGGAACGTGGCTTTGAACCTGGGCCTTTCTGGCTCCTGCACCCCTATCCCTCACTCCCAGGCCTGGCCAGTTCTTCCCCAACTACTACAGTCAACAAGGATTTGGCCGAGAATGCCTCGTTATCAGGCTGTGTCTCAGGGCAGTGGCAATAGCAACTTTCTTCCTCGCCAAGCACGTGGGTGAAATATGCTGACTGCCCCAGATCCCTTCTGCTTTCCCCTCCAACAGGCAGGTTTTTTCCCCTCCTGTCAGCAGCAGGAAGCAAATCCCCTAGGTGACATTACAAAATCTGAGGGCTCCTTTTATTTCTGTTTCCAAATTGTTCTGTGAGCAGATCTTCCCAACTCAGAGGGAGTAAATTAATACCCTCTCTTCCGACAGCATAATAGCTTCTGGAGGTCTTCAAAGCCCAGCTCAGCTCCTGCCAACTTCAAAGCGCTTCTTACGTAGCTTTTCACCTAGAAGGTGCCCCGTGGGGAAGGAATTAGAGGGATGGAGATGGAGCAAACCAGGTGGGGAAAATCCTCACTTGAGAACACAGGCCGCTAAGCTCTCTCTGCTTGGAGGTTGGGGTGCTCCAAGGAAGGGGGTGCAGGGCACAGGACTGGAAGCACCTCGGGTCTGCTCAGAGCTTCTGTTCCTCTGTGATATGAGGACGTCACTCAGGGTGGGGGGGGGGGGCAGGGAACCTTGCGATAAGGGACATTTGTTTTCAACAGCCACATGGACGCCCAAAGATTGTTTTCCAAAACTCAGGATTTAGAAGTCTGAATTCTTAGGGAGCATTGTTACTATGTAGCTCCTAGAAAAAGAGTGGGCTTTGGTGTTTGAGACAGCTAGATTCACATCCCAGCTTCCCCGGCAGATGACAAAAGAGTTTGAGTGTGTGACTCTCCTCCCTGGGCCTCGGGATTCAGTGACAATGTTCAACACTGCAGGTCCAAAAAACACAGGCGAATTCCAGAATGGAGAGGCTATGGAGAAAACACTTTGCTCACCAGTGCTGCACTGGTGAGATAAGTCAGGGGCCAGAAACAGGCATGCAGGGCAGATTTACCCCAGCCTTAGGAATAACTTTGCCCTCCTGGGCTGAGCTGAATTTCCCTTAGAGAGGAGGTGATCAGTCTTGCAGATAAAGTCTCCAGGCCTGCCAGCCCAGCCTCTGTCCACAGCGCCTGAAGAGTTCTGTAAAGGGACCTGTATCAGTCCCTCACTGCCACAAGAATGCTGTGTAACAAGCAGCCCCAGAACTCAGTAGCTCACCACAACAAGCATTCGCTTTTATTGCTCACCAGTCTGCTGGTCAGGTGGGGACTCTCTCCTTCAGGCTGTGGGTTGGACAGGTTTAGCTCCAGGGTCCAGGCCAGGCTCAGGCCAGCTCCATGTGTACATTTTGGGGTCCAGACTGCAGGGACAGCAGCTCCCCTGGAAAAGTCCTTCTCATGGCAGATCACAGAAGGGATAAAGGACAAGACCAATTGCACAAGCACATCTCAAGCCTCCGCTTGTGTCACACCTGCTGATAGCTCATTGGCCAAAGCAAGTCACGTGGCTAAGCCCAAAGTCACTGGGGCAGGGAAATACACTCTACCCCAAGGAAGAAGGTATGGAAGTGACCACTTGCTGAAAAATGACTTAATCAATCACAAGGCCCAAGAGACCCTCTTATCCAAGCCACCTTGTCATATAGCTGGTAAGGTCAGGCCCAGAGAGAAGGTATTACAAGGGGAATTGGAACCCAAGGCTCCTGACCCCCAGTCTAATGCTCTTTCCACCATGCCCTTGATTCCCAGGGTCAGTGCAATGCAACTGGGGGTCACAGTCACCAACATCAGTGTAACCTTTGGTTGCATTACAAAAAGTATGGTGTCAGGAGAAGAGGAGGTGAGAGTCCTGCTCTGTTCTTGAGTCGAGTGCGCAGTCCTGGATGTGACATTGGAAGAGGGTCTGGACAAGCTGGAGTGAATTTCAGATCGCGAGCAGGATGAGGAACACTGATAAGGGAACTGGGAGGTCTAAATGAGCGAGCTAAAACCTCAAGGGCATCTGAAGGGGATATCTTCAGATCTTTAGGCTGTTAGGGAGGGTAGAACTAAAACTCCCCAGAGGAGGTGGATTTGGGTCGAACACAGCATGAGGAAGTTCTTACACTGTGAGCGGCAAGAGCGGTCGGGGAAGCAAAGCGCCACGGAGCAAGGTGACTGGTCCTGCTTGCGAGGGCGGGAGCCGAGGCCAGCTCGCCGCCACTGCAGGGATGCTCCAGGCTGGTCATGCTTCAGGGAGGAGATTGGACAGAACACCCAGAGCCCCTCCCTTTGAAGTGGAGCATCTCGGGTGTTGTAAGCCCGATTCCTACGTGCACGCTCTGTGGCGTCTGAGATCCTGAGAGGCTGATTCCCTGACCCATCTGCATGAGGATGCACAGCCCGAGGTTGAAGGGACCCGGATGTGAGGGTTCCATCTTCTGCATCTTGGCAAAGCCCTGTCATTTGTAGTCTGAAATCTCTTGGGTCACGGCTTTATGCTGCTGCTTCTTTGCTGTGAGCCC
Organism: Balaenoptera physalus; assembly: GCF_965194825.1. Lineage (NCBI taxonomy): Eukaryota > Metazoa > Chordata > Mammalia > Artiodactyla > Balaenopteridae > Balaenoptera > Balaenoptera physalus. Next base: position 104,617,367 of record NC_138896.1, read on the forward strand.
TTCGCAAGAGCAGGGAACAGTCACTGCTCTGGTGAAGCCCCCATGAGGAGTCTGGCCTGGGAGGGGCTGCCCTTCGCAGCAGAAGAGCAGAGGCTTGCAGTGAGGTCTGGGAGATGCCGCTCTGGTAAAGAGCTGGGCCAGGAAGGGTGTCTCTCCCAAGGCTGCTCCACTGTCGGGGAAGCAGTCCTTTCTCTCAGAGGCTTATATCCTCATGTTTTGAGCTCCTAGAAAATCAATCCTCTCTTGCTTCCCTTGGTTTTCTCTCCTACCAGGAATTTGGAGGAGCGATGGTTTGTCTCCAAGTCTTTCCTCACCGGTTGTGCATTTTCCCACTTGCCAGCTTCCCTTCCTTCCCACCCCCTCTCCATGCTTCTGGTCTGTGACCTACCTTACCTTCTAGAAATGCAGGAGAAGCTGTGTGATCATGGGCCAGCCACCTACCCTCTCTGAACCACGAGGGCTTCCTCAGGCAGCAGGACAGCCATGGTGCTCAGACAGAATGTTCCAGTACTGCACCGGTTCCACCCGCCCTGACCCGAGCTTCTCTCGCTGCTTCCCCACAGGGACTGCATCATGCTCTGTTGCCTGAACAGTGGCACCAGCTTCATGGCCGGGTTTGCCATCTTCTCGGTTCTGGGCTTCATGGCATATGAGCAAGGGGTGCCCATCGCCGAGGTAGCAGAGTCAGGTAAGTTTGCCAGAGAGAAACTATGATCTTCCTCCTCAACTTGGTCTTCTCCTGGGCTCAGGTCGGGCTCAGGTCTCAGGAGGGGGCCCACTGTCCATCCACAAACCAGGCTCCTGGGAGGGAGCCACCAGCCCAGAGAACCGTCACCTGGTCGACCACAGGAGCTTTCACTGGCCTCCCTGCCTCCCCTATTGTCTCCTCTGTTCCATGCACCTCTGACCCTGCAGAATGATTTCTTTTTTCAAAATGCAAACCTGGACATGTCCTTCCCTGACGAAGAGCCTGTTTTGGCTTCTCCTAGGGCTGACCTCTCAGTGTGGCCCCCAAGGCCCTGCACTGCCCAGCTCCTGCGGTCTCACCCTCCACCTCACTTCCCTGTGCTCACTCTGCCCCACCACACTGTGGTCTGCTTTCACTTCTGCAACATCGCTCTCTCCCTCCCTGCCACTCCAGGACCTTTGCACACGCTGTTCCCTCTGCTTGGAGGACTTCTCTCCCTTTCCTTGTTCTAGATGTAGAATCACCATGAGTGCGACATTCCTAGTGTAAGATGACATGTGTTTGTATCAAACACACCACAGGTAGGGTTATTGCTGCTAAGGTAATTGTGCAAAATGGTGAATAACTCTCCCCTTGATTTACATTTTTTTGAATTCTGGGAAAATTCAGTGTATAGTTAAAAGTACAAAAATAGTTTGCATTTACATAACAGAGTTAGCCTCTCACTTCCAGTACATCTAAATAGGTTTTTCACCTGCAAGAATGTGTGGTAGGACAGTTAGTCGGGAGCGTCACAGGGGGCCCAGCCTCCCTGGCCTCCATCTACTCAATGCCGGTCATGCCCTCCATTTGTTATGACGCACCCCTGGGGCTGCGTTCCCTACACTGAGTACCCTAGTCTGGGGTGTGGCTGCTTTTGCCTGACGCGCACAGAGAGGGAAGCACCCCTCTGACCCACCAAACTGGGCAGGGTGGTAGATGTGGACACTGGAGCAGGAAGCTGGTTGCCAAGCTCTGCTTCATGACCACTCGGGCTCCACCTTCCTCTGCATGGTGTCTGTCAGAGGGACAGACAGTCCCTGCTGAAATCAGGGGGCCAGAGCTGGACCAGAGGATATTAATATGATCGAAGCGCTCAATCATCGAGCGCCTGCTCTGGGCAGGAACCGTCTCATAGGATCCTCGACTCAGCCCTCCGAGGTGGCAGTTTTGCTACCCCCATTTTACAGATGAGAAAGGTGAGGCTCAGAGACGTGCCATCACTTATCCAAGGTCACACAGACTGGAAAGAACAGGGCTAGATTTAATCCAGGCCATGCTCTCACCACTCCATCCCGTTGCCCACTGGGGGCAGGCACCTGGCACTTCACGAAACATTCATGTTCCTCCCTCGCTTTAAACCATGGGGAAGCCCTGTGAGGAGGCAGCATTACCTTCTCTATGGGACTTTTGCCCTCTCTGAGGGACCTTTGCCCTCTCTGAGAATCTGCTTCCTCCTCTGTAAAATGAGCAAACTAATTCCCACCTCAGGTGTTGAGTGCTATAGGATATCTACAGCACTGTGTCACTCCTGGTGCCAAGCAGGTAAGCCTGCTCTATGGTTAGGGGTGTGAATCAGACCAAGATCCCCTTTAGGAGTTCCGGCCATTTGGATAAATTGCATGTTGCAAGTAGGTAGCCCCGTCACCCTTCTCAGCAGGTTCTTACAGGGAAATTTACAACTTTAAATACCTAATTAGAAGGAAGGTGGTTTTTTTTTTAACATCTTTATTGCAGTATAATTGCTTTACAATGGTGTGTTAGTTTCTGCTGTATAACAAAGTGAATCAGGTATACATATACATATATCCCCATATCCCCTCCCTGTTGCGTCTCCCTCCCACCTTCCCTATCCCACCCCTCTAGGTGGTCACAAAGCACTGAGCTGATCTCCCTGTGCTATGCGGCTGCTTCCCACTAGCTATCTATTTTACATTTGGTAGTGTGTATATGTCAATGCTACTCTCTCACTAGAAAGAAGGGTTTAAAGTAAAAAATTAAAGTTTTTATCGGAAGAAGCTGAAAAAAAAAGTACAAATTAAACCCAGAGTAAGTAGAAGCAAAGAGATAATAAAGGTGTGCTCGCTTTGGCTGCACATATACTAAAATTGAAGCAATACAGAGAAGATTAGCATGGCCCCTGCGCAAGGATGACACGCAAATCCGTGAAGCGTTCCATATTTTAAAAGTAAATAAATAATAAAGTTAAGACATATAAACAATAGAGAAAATTTTCAAAGCCAAAATTTGGTATTAGAAAAGATAGCAAAATTTATAACACCCTGGCAAGGCTAATCATGGAAAAAAACGGGAGAAAACACAAATTACTGATATCAGGAATGAAAGAGGAGATATGGCTACAGATACTCTAGACATTAAAAATGAGAATAAGGAAATATCATGAACAACTTCAAGCAAATATACTTGATAATGTAAATTAAATGGACAGATTCCTAAAAATACATAATTTACTTAAACTGACTCAAGAAGAAATAGAAAAACTAAATGGCTCTATATTTTGAAAAGAAACTGAATTCATTGTCAAAAATCTTTCTACCAAGAAGACTCCAAGCCCTGCTGGTTTCACTGGCAAGTTCTACCAACTGTTTAAAGAATAAATAATATCACTCTTACACAAACTCTTTTAAAAATTAGAGGAAGTAAGAGTATCTGAGGACGACAGCTATATAGCTACATATTTCCCCATTTTCCCCAAAAAAAGAAAAAAACAAGAAGGGAAAAGTATATTCTGTAGAAAACTATGCCCCCTGCATAACCTGAAGCAGAAAATGTTGAAGCTGCAGATAACTGTAGCAGAAAGAAAAATCACCAATCCCAGTTCACAGTCTCCACCGCAAAGGCAAACCGAGAAAAACTGTGGACAGACAGAAGATAGAGGCTAGTGAAAGGACCTAAGAGTGATTTGGAGCAACCACCAGAAAGATTAAATCTACTCTAAACCTGAATGTACTGGAAAGGATCCAGACAGATCCCTTAGCAGGGACTACAGAGAAGGGATTCAAGGTAGGTGTGATTTCAAGGGGCATGGGCCATTTAAAGGGGCAGGCACATTTTAAAGGAGGTACCATTTGAAACACAAAGCTTCTTGGGGAGAAAAAAGGCAAAAAGAAAGGGAAAACACCCTTTTACAATGAGATGGTGAAGGGAAACCAAGAAAAGGGGATTAAATGTAAATACCTGCAAAACAAAAGAGAACCATAAAGTCAGGGTGTGAAAATTGGAGCTCACCCTTCCCCCATCACCAGAACAAAAGGCTGCTAATGTGCCTGGACTTTGCAGTACTGGCAGAAGAGGGCACTGTTAAGCTGGGACTATTGTAAAATACCCAAGAACACGAACAAGAGAAAAGTCAAGTCCCTGCAGGACTACTATAGCGAATCAGGAGTAGAAAGTTCCCACGTATCTATGAAGAACCACACTGTGCCTCTGAAAACCAACCATGAAATAGAAGAAAATTGTAAGTCAACACTCCAAACAGAATTAAATATACTCAAACAAGCATCTGAGGATGTGAAAAAACTCTTTGAACCAGAAATTTTAACAAATGCATGAGGAAGAGAACAGGAATGAATGAAAAGGGAGTTGATTGAAATCAGGGAAAAAATGAGAAAAAAGGAAAGATATTATTATCTCAGAAATGAAGAATAAATTGCAAAGTATCAAATGGAGAATAGTCTCAATAAAAGGCATTTTTAAAAGGAAGGAAAACAACCAAGTGAATGAAAATGACATAAAGAAGTAAAAATGATCCCTCCAAAAAAGTAGAGGGAAGACCAGCAAAGAAGAAAATATTCATATTATCAGAGCCCCTAAAGAAAAATAAATAAATAAAACAATGGAACAGAGGTAATATTTAAAACTATAATCCAAGAAAACTTTTTAGAAACAGGAAAAGAGCTGAATATACACATTGAAAGGACTCCTTGGGTACTAGGGAAAATTAACCCAGAGTGATCAACTCCAAGACATCTTAGTAAAGATACTAGATTTCAAAGATAAAGATAAAATCCTCAAGCCTTCCAGGCAAAAAAACACCAAATAACTTATAACAGCAAAAGTATTAAACTGGCATCATACTTTTCAAAACTAACATACAAGACAACTATGGGGCAGCGTTTTTTTTTAATTCACACAAATAAGTGTGAACCAAAGATTTGATATCCAACCATGTCTTCAAATGTTAAAGCTATAGAAAAAACATTTTCAATACACAAGAACTTAGAGACTTATACAATCTTCAGCCCTTTGGAAGAATCTGCCAGAGGGTGAACTTCATCCAACCCATTAACGACTGGGAAAACTTCAGAAAAAGGACTGATGGTAAGCACTTAAAATATATATAAGTATACATATAAGACCAAAACAAAGGTGGGGAAAAAGATGGAGGACTAATGTAGAAATATGCTATATACTGCTACAAAGTAGAAATCATTAACCAAAAAATAGAGGAGGCAAGAGAAAATATCAATAGAAAAAGCTCACTGATGTACGAGCAATAGGTGATAGTAAAGGATACATACTGGGGGTGAAACCTGGAAAGCCAGATAGTAAAGATTTACATAAGAGAACAAGGGCCTAAGAGCATTTTAAAAAGGTACAAGTATAAAAGTAACCACTAGAATAAAAACATAAACCTTCCTAAATACCAAAATAATAATAATAGTAAAACTATAAAAAAAGAACAAAGAAGACACAACTCAGAGATACATATAAAAATATACATAATTATAAAATATATTGTCAGTTAAGACCAAATATATCAATCATATCAATAAATGTGAATGACCTTAATTATTAAAAGAAAAAGATTTTCAATTTGGCTCACAAAATAAGACCTATGCACAGGCATACTTTGTTTTATTGTGCTTCACTTTGTTGTGCTTCGCAGATACTGCATTTTTTACAAATTAATGCTTTGTGGCAACCCTGCATACCCCGTTTACTGCGGATAAAATGCTGTCAAATAGCACGGAATGCTACAGAGAAATCGCTCTGGAAAAGAAGAGTCAACCGATGCCGCAGACTTCACTGTCATCTTATTTTAAGACATTGCCACGGCGACCCCAACCTTCAGCATCAACCACCTGATCGGTCAGCAGCCATCCACATTGCGGCAAGACCCTTCACCAGCCAAAAAATTATGACTCACTGAAGGCTCGGATGATGGTTAGCATTTTTAGTAATAACGTATTTTTTAATTAAGGTATTGTTTTTTTAGACATAATGGTATTGTACACTTAGACTACAGTATAATGTAAACATAACTTTTATATTTGCTGGGAAACCAAAAAAATTCATGTGACTCACTCTATTGTGATATTCACTTTGTTGTGGTGGTCTGGAACTGAGCCTGCAGCATCTCTTGAGGTGTGCCTGTGTGTGCTGTATAGAAGAGACACATCTAAAACAAAATGATTCACAAAGCCTAAAAATAAAGGGATAGATGATGATAACAATTCTGATATCAGACAAAGTAGCATTCAAGCCCAAATGCATTAAGCATGACAAAGGATGCTTTTTAATGTTTTAATGTTAAATGCTTTTTAATGTTAAAAGGATGCATTAATGTTTAATGTTCAATTCACAATGAAGATATAACACACACAAAAATGTATGCACTAAATAACACAGCAATAATCTTTATGAAGCAAAAACTGCAGGAGATGGAAGGAGACAAAGATAGAAATAAACTAACAATAAGAGAAAACTTTACTAAACACATTTATCAATAAAAGTGAAAGAATGAAAATAAATTAATTACATCCCCTGTTTAGAAAAATAAGAAAAACAACAACAAAATGAACTAACAGAAAGCACAAGGAAGGAAATAATAAAGATAAAAGCAGAAAGTAATGAAGTAGAAAATAGAAAAATAGTAGATCTGGTTTTTTAAAAATAATAAATTAAGCAACCTAAATGTCCACCAACAGAGGAATGGATAAAGAAGATGTGGTACATATATACAATGGAATATTACTAAGCCATAAAAAAGAATGAAATAATGCCATTTGCAGCCACATGGATGGACCTAGAGATTGTCATACTGAGTGAAGTAAGTCAGACCGAGAAAGACAAATATCATATGATATTGCTTATATGTGAAATCTGAAAAAAGGGTACAAATGAACTTGCCTACAAAAGAGAAATTGAGTTACAGGTATAGAAAACAAACTTATGGTTACCAGGGAATCAGGGGGTAGGGATAAATTGGGATATTGAGATTGACATATACACACTATTATATATAAAATAGATACCTAATAAGGACCTACTGTATAGCACGGGGAACTCTACTCAATACTCTGTAATGGCCTATTTGGGAGAAGAATCAAAAAAGAGTGGATTTATGTATCAATATATGTATAACTGATTCACTTTGTTGTACACCTGAAACTAACACAACATTGTAAATCAACTATGCTCTAATAAAAGTTAAAATAATAATAATAATAATAAATTAAAATTCTAGGTTTTTAGAAATAAAAATAGGCAAATCACCAGATGATCAAGAAAAAAAAAGGGGGGGAGAACATGCAAATAGCAAAATTAGAAATGACAAAGGGGAAATAAGCATTGAAGCAGAAGACATTTTTAAAAATCATAAGAGATTATTTTGCAATCCTCTTTGCATATAAATTTGAAGACCTATATGAAATGAATATTTTCCTAGGGAAATAGAGATTGCTAAAATTGACCCCATTTGATTTAGAAAGCTTAAACAGGCCAATTTCCATAGAAAAAAATAGAGAAAGTTACTGAGGAACTACCCCACAAAAAAACAACAGGCCCAGATGGTTTCTCAGAAGAATTCTACCAAACCTTTGGAACCAGCTAGGCCCAGTGCTCTATAAATTATTCCAGAGCATTGAAAGGGGAGGAAACTTTCCTAACTCATTATATGAAAAGTATGATATTGATACCTAAACCAAATAGAAAATGCAAAGAAAGAAAACTACAGATTAATATCACTCATGCGTATTGATGCAGAAATACTAGATAAAATATTAGCAAACTCAAATCCAAACTATTAGAATCCAAAATCACATTAAGAAGGTAATATACCATGTCCAAGTAGGATTTATTATAGGAGTAATGTAAGGTTGATTTAACACTAAGAAAGCCATTAATATCACACACTATATTAATAGCCCAAATAAAATAAATCATAAAATTATCTCCATAGATACTGAAAAAGTCTCTGAAAAAGTCAACATTTATTCACTATTAAAAAAATCAAGTAAATGGAAATTGAAGCATATTTTTTTAAATAGGTATGCATATCAAAGTTTAAAAAGCAAGTATCTATTATAGTCCACCCATCATGTAAGAAAGAAGGAGATAAAAGAAAATATGTCTGCGTGTTTGTGTAAAAATAAATAGAAAATAAATAAATAGAAAACTTATTAAGTTTTATTAATAATTGTTTATTATTTATTAATAATTATTAAATATTAATAAATAATAATATCAAGTACCGATGTTTAAATATTAATAATTAATATTTTAATTATTGGTGGTTAATTAATTATTAAATATTAGTAATTACTAAATAATATTATTAAATATTAATTATTAATAATAAACTTATTGTTTATTTATTTAAAAATAAATAGGAGAAACTAGAAAAGAAAGAGCATGGTTACTTGAAGGGGTGGGTAGAAAAGGGATAGAAAAGCGGGAAGAATAAGAAGTAAGGACAAGAAGGAAGCACCCCTTCTCTGAGTATATATCTTTATTAGTTCTGACTCTTAGAGTCACAGTATTATTTCACATACCACCCAAAATTAATAGTTCCCTTTTGTGGGTGGAACCAAAATGTAACGCAAATAGTAACAAACGAACTTAACTATATTACAAACAAACAATGCAACCATACTTAAGAGAATGGGGAAGAAAAGAGCTAACATAAGTGAATTTCAGGAAGCAGTATGTTGACTAGAAACTGTAAGGCTAAAAAAAATTACTGTACCCTTGTTGGTAAAAGGAAATGGGTTAGCAATTCTAAACTATTACATGGGTATGTTAGGACTGAACAAACAAGTCAATATAGATAATTCGAGGCAGATTTTTCACTGCCTGAAAAAGAAGTTACAAATAAGGAAAGTAAAGAAGCTAGAATGAACTGTATTAGAATTGGAGGTATAAGTATGGACTTATGGTTTTAATATTTATACAGGTAGACATAGGCACATAAGCATGTATGTTTGTGTGCGTAAATACACATATACGTGTTTCCTAGCTTTGTGTGCTGAGAGGGTCTGTGAACAAAGATACTCCAGTAGCAATGAGCATTACCTAGTGGTCAGATCTTGGTTTCTAAATGCTATTTAGAAAGGAACCAGAGCCCCTTGGAGAAGCAATTGATTTGAGTGCTGGGGAAGGACAAGATGAAGTCGGAACGTATTATGGTGCCCCTAAAATAAGACAGTACTCAGAAAAATGTTGGAGGTATGTCAGAAAGACACAGGAATCAATCTGAAGAAGTTCCCAATGGCCAAACCAGGGATAATTTGAATAGCAAAATAAATAATGAATAATGGATTATGACCCCTAGAATAAACTAAGTACCCAGGAGTCCATACCTGAAATTAATAAAAATTGAATAAATAAGCGGATGTGACAGGGCAGCTCTTTCTTACAGAAAAATTCTAATTAGTAAATATAGAAGGAATGAAGAAAATATAAACCCATTAGGCAAACACCATAGGGATAATTGTTGCAGGCAAGGTCCACCAATGGATGATAAAATCAATGGGTAAAGGTTTGACTTGAAAGAGGATATTTTCATGATCTCAAAGTATCCTCCCCAAGATGGTTACCAATTACAAAGGGAAACATGGTAACTTTATAGTGGAGAAAACTGGCATTCACCAACTTACCCAAATGATCAAGGTAAACATCTCCTGTACTAAGTTTTATTGACATCCTGTGTCCCCTTATATGATAAACTGAGAAAGACACAATATCACTTCTATAGTTTTCTTGCCAAAAATATGCATAATCTCAGTTTAGTAATGAGAACATCAGACAAACTCACATAGAGGAGCATTCTGCAAAATAATGACCAGTACTCATCAAAAGGTCATGAAAGACAGGAAAGGGCTGAGGAACTGTCACAGGATGGAGGAGACTAAAGACAGACAGCCGTGAAGTGCAAAGTGGAATCCTGAATTGGATACTGGGACAGAATAAAGGACATAAGGAGAAAAACTGATGGAATATGAGTAAAGTCTGTAGCTTAATTAATAGTATTATACCAGTTTCCTAGCTATTAAATATTAAATGCTTTACCCTAAAATCTGAAACAAAGCAAAGATGTATGCTGTCTCCACTTCTATTCCATATAATACTGGAATTCCTAGAGAGTGTGATAAGGCAAGAAAAATAAATAAAAAAGATTAAGATTGGAAAGGAAGAATAAAAACTGTCTTCATTCATAAACATCATGATTGACCCCATAGAGAAGGCCTAAGAAACCTACAGAAAAAAATTACTAAGTAATTTAGTAAGGTCACAGGATAAAAAGATAATAAACAAAAATCTATTGTATTGTGTATATGCTAGCAACAAACAATTGGAAAATTTTAAACTTCTGATTTTCACAAGACACAACTAAAAAAATGAAAAGGCAAGACACAGACTTGGAGAAAATATTTATAGTACTTCTCTCTCATAAAGGATTTATATCCCAGGGACTTCCCTGGTGGTCCAGTGGATAAAACTCCGAGCTCCCAATGCAGGGGGCCCGGGTTCGATTCCTGGTCAGGGAACTAGATCCTGCATGCATGCTGCAACTAAGAGCCTGCATGCTGCAACTAAAGATCCCGCATGCCACACTAAGACCCAGTGCAGACTAAATAAATAAATACCAAAAAAAAATTTTAGAAAGGATTTATATCCCAAATATGTTATAAAGAAGCCTCACAACTCAATAAAAAGGAGACAACCCAACCAAAATTGGCAAAGGCTCAAGAGGCATTTCACAAAAGGAAATATATGAATGGGCAATAAAGATATGTGAAGATACTCCACATCGTTAGTCATCAGGGAAATAGAAATTAAAAACAGAATGATAAAATAATACTTCAGGCCTGCTATGTTTAAATTTAAAAGACTGACAACATCAGGGACTTCCCTGGTGGTCCAGTGGGTAAGACTCCGCATTCCCAATGCAGGGGGCCCGGTTTGATCCCTGGTCGGGGAACGAGATCCCGTGTGCATGCCACAACTAAGAGTTCGCATGCCACAACTAAGAAGCCTGTATGCCACAACTAAGAAGTCCACATGCCGCAACTAAGAAGTCTGCATGCTGCAACTAAAAGATCCCGCATGCCACAATGTAGATCCTGCGTGCCACAACTAAGACCCAGCACAGCCTAAATAAATAAATAAATACCCAGCACAGCCTAAATAAATAAATAAATAAATAAATAAATAAATAAATGACAACATCAAGTGTTGACAAGGATGTGGAGCCACTGGAACTCTCAAACGTTGCTGGTAGGAATGTAAAATGGCACAGTTAACTTCGGAAGTCAGTTGGGCATTTCTTAGAAAGTTAAACGTATAATTACCATATGACCTGGTAACTCCAGGTAGGATGGATAAAGCTAATCTAAGGTGAAAAAATATCAGATCAGTGGTTGACCAGGGCAAAGACAGGGAATGAGAGTGGAGAGACTGCAGAGGGGCCCCAGGGGATGATGGAAGTATTCTATATCTTTTTTTTTTTTTTTTTGGCTGTGTTGGGTCTTCGTTTCTGTGCGAGGGCTTTCTCTAGTTGTGGCGAGCGGGGGCCACTCTTCATCGCAGTGCACAGACCTCTCACTGTCGCAGCCTCTCTTGTAGCGGAGCACAGGCTCCAGATGCACAGGCTCAGTAGTTGTGGCTTACGGGCCTAGTTGCTCCACGGCATGTGGGATCTTCCCAGACTAGGGCTCGAACCCATATCCCCTGCATTGGCAGACAGATTCTCAACTACTGTGCCACCAGGGAAGCCCCAATATTCTATATCTTGATTGCAGTGGTGGTTATCTGGGTGTATCCACTTTTCAAAACTCATTAAACTGTACACTTAAAATGAATGCTTATTATAGGTAAATTAGACTTTAACAAGGCTGTTTTTAAGGTAGAAAACAATCAGAATGAATGTTTTTTGAACATTTACCTTTTTAAATGCTTTCCACATTCTGTATCATCCCACTGAATTCCCCAAACCGCCCTATTAGGTAGGACTACATTGTTCCCATTTTCTAGCTGAGGAGACAGAGGTAGAGCTCACGGTAAAGAATGAGGATCTGAACCCTTGACCACTGTGCTACAGGGCTAGAACATCACAATCTCGTCCTTGACATTAATAAAGCTCATCCTGAGGATGTGCTAACAAGCCCTCCACTGGGAGCAGCCAAGAGAAGTGAGTGTGGATCTGGGAAATGAGAGGAGACGCCCAAAGGAAGAGGTGGCCTGGGGGGACCAGCATTTGTCCAAGCCTGGACTTCTAACTACTTACATAGGAATCATCGGGTGCCTGGTCCTTGCCTCACCCTAGACCGACTGAATTAGAATCCCTGGGATGGGCCTGAGAGCCTGCATTTTAATAAGAATGTCCCCCTCCTACCCCCACCTACCCCAGTAGGAAGAGTAGAGACAGGTCTGTGCAGAGGAAGGTCTGGGTGTCAGACCAACCTGGGCTTGAATCTGACCCTTCCAGACCCTTGCTTCCCTCTCTCTGCCTCAGCTTGCTCATCTGTACAATGGGCATCATAATAGTACCAATAGCATGAGGTGGCTGGGAGATTTACGTGATTTGAGTGAGAATTAGTCACAGCGCCTGGCACAAAGGAAGCACTCAATACATGTTGGATTAAAATAACAATTGAATGCGGCATTGAACTCCACTCAGCATCTTTCTCTCTCCTTCCTCTCCAGGCCCCGGCCTGGCCTTTATCGCCTACCCCAAGGCTGTCACCATGATTCCCCTCTCCCCACTGTGGGCCACCTTGTTCTTCATGATGCTCATCTTCCTGGGCCTGGACAGCCAGGTAAGAGGGGAGCCCAGGCTGGAAGGGCAGGGAGCCAGGTATATTGCTCTCCAGAACAGCTCTGAGACCTACACACCACGTCCTGGTCCTTGTCGTCAGAACCACCCAGACCCTAAAGGACACGGGGATGTGGAAGAGCATCTTCTTCCTTTCTTTATCTCTGGATTGGGGCCCCCGTGTCATGCCGCTGGCAGCCACATAGGTCCTTGGTACCACCACCAGCTACCGCTGCCCCGACATTCCACCTACCTGCCTCTCTTCTCACTGTGGGCTTCTCCCAACCCACCCTCCACTTGGCAGCCCGCCTTCCTCCGTGAAGGCTGTAGAGTTAGAACTAGCAATTTATCTGTGCACATTTTCCTTTCTCTCCACACGAACACGTGCACTTACACCTTCTCACACTGTAAAACCCACCCAGCCCACCCTCCCACCCTCCTCCAATCCTCTCCTTGGTTTTCCTGCCGGAAACCTGTGGCCTCCAGTCTCTCTTCTGTCCCGGATATCTGCCCCTTGCCCTGCTGCTCCATCGTGGCTGGGTTTCCTAAGAGCCCCAGAGGTTTTCCAGCCAAAGCCAGGTGCTCTTCTCTCAGACAGGGCTCTTTTGGCGAGGTGCTTCCCACCCCCCTACCTGTGACCTTGTGCGAGTCACTTAGCACCGAAGCCCGGTGGCTGGTGTGTCTGTCTATTCAGCCAAGTCCTATTTCTTCCCCTGGATGGTTTCTCAGAAACTGCTAAGCCGAGCTGCGGAAGCACCGGGTGTTTTTGCTGGTAATCATCCCATCCATTGTTGGGGGCAGAGGCCTCAGGAGGGATTGGCAGCTTGTGTGACAGTGACAGGCCTGCCTCCGCAGGGGGTGTGGGGTCTGGGCCTCGGCTCTGTGAGTCCCTGGGCTGAGCCAGGCCAGCATTAGGACAGAGACACTTGGTTTGCAAAGGGGAACTGGGGGCCCAGAGGTCTGGCCTGGATGGCTGCTCTGCCCACCCCCAGGTGTATATGGCATGGGCTTTGTGCCTGGGCTGTGTCCTCAGTTCTCAATCATGATAACGACATGGGCTGGGGGTCCCCTTTTGTTATCCTCATTTTGCAGAGGAAGAAACTGAGGCTCAGAAATGCTGAGTGACTTGCTGGGACATGCACCCAGGTCTGTGTGCTTCTTAGCCCACCTGCTCTGATGTCACTTCAATTTAGGTGCTGGGTCAACAGGCTCCCTGGAATCTCCTTCCTTCCCTGGGGACCCTGGAGAAAGGACGAGCACGGCCAGCCTTGCTGCAGAGGCAGGGCAGCCTGGAGGCTAGGAGTCCAGGTGTTGAAGCCAGACAGGGCTGGGTTTGAGTCCCAGCTGCACGACTCTGGCCAGCTGTGTGACTCTGGGCTAGTCATTTCACCTCTCTGTGCTACAGTCCCTTTGCACAATAAGGATAGAAATCCGTACCCTAAGGAGGTGGACATGAACCAGAAAGGATTTGGAGCCAAAGAATGGCTCCAGGGAAGGGGGGTAGTGCCCCACAGTGGTGACAGCCAGCCTCTGGAACAAGATTGCCTGGTTAAATTCTGGCCCTAATATGTTATACCTCTGATCTCAGGGAAAGTTGCTTACACCCCTGTGCTTCCGTGTCTTCATTTACAAAACGGGTAATAATAGGACCTAACACCTAGAGATTAAATAAATTAATATCTGTTAACTGCTTAGAACTGAGCCTGGCACACGACAAGCACCATGTGTTTGCCATTGTTGTTATTATTCATTTATTAAACATTTTCTGAGCATCTCCTCTGTGCCACTGGAAATAGACGAAAACAATGTGGCCTCTGCCCTCCAGGGTCTCACCTTCTTGCTAGGAGACAGGTCAAGGGCAATCACGGGCCCCACGAGATGAGGGATATGGACTAGGCAGGGAAGAGAGGGGAGGTCTGTTCTGCCCAAGTAGGAGGCAAGGAGGAGCAGTCAGGAAAAGGCTCATGCAGGAGGTCTGCCCACAGTGCTGGGAGAACCCAGGCAAGGGGGGGTAGGGGTGTGCTGGGATATTTGGGCTGGGTGTTGATGGGTGAGTAGGAGTGTAACTTATCCTGTACCCAGCCCTGTCTCAGCATGGCGGGACACAGACGCTTAGTGGCTCAGGCTCTGCCGTTGAAGCCTGCCCAGCCCAAACACAAGAGCTGGGTGTTAGCTCACCTGACTGCCCTCCCCCCAGCAGAGGGTCACTTGCCCACCAGAAGCAAAGGGCAGGGGAAATGTCACAGGCCTGGAGGACAAAGCAAGTCAAGTCCCACCCACAGACCAGAGCCTGCCAGCAGCAGAGCCCTCAGCTTTCAGGACAGTTACAGGGACTCCCATCTTGCTTCCCAGGCAGAGGCTGGGTCTCATTTAAGTCATTGACCCCAGAACAGGGCCCAGCACATAGGCACGTGACAGGCAGCATGGGGGGAGAAGGAATTCTAGAGTCAGGAGACCTCATTTCAAGTCCTGACCCTGCCACTTCCTTGCTGAGAGACTTTGGGCAGGTCACTTTCCCTCTCTGAGCCTCAGGGTCCTCATGTGTTAAATGGGCCTGCTGGAGTTCTGTAAACGCCGGGATTATTGTTTTTATTCTTGGGTCCTCCATCAGGGTGAGTAAGTGTGGGAATGAAGGTGAGACCCAGTGGAAAGGAAGCCCAGGGTTTAAGGCTGCTGTGCTTGCCTGGAGCCAGGGCCACTAAGAACGGCCTTTCTCTTGGGTTTCACACCATCATTTCTACCCTGTCCAGTTTGTGTGTGTGGAAAGCCTGGTGACCGCTGTGGTGGACATGTACCCCAAGATCTTCCGGAGGGGCTATCGGCGGGAGCTGCTCATCCTGGCCCTGTCGGTCACCTCCTATTTTCTGGGCCTCGTGATGTTAACGGAGGTGAGTGATAAGGATACAGGTAAGTGATGTGAACAGGGTAGCACAAGGGTTAAGTGCCTGGGCTTTGGGTTAGCGGATCTGACATTGACTAGCTGTGTGACCCTGGCTCCAGGTCCAGCACTTCTCGGGGACTCCGTGTTCTTACGTTTGTAATGGGTTGCTGTGAGACTCCATGGAAGTTCTCATTAAGGCCTTAGCTCAGTGTCCTGCGTGTGTAAGTGCTCAGCGCAAGGTCTCCACTTCACCGCCAGAGGGAATAAAACTCCCAGAGGGAAAGGCTGGGTTTACCTGGTCATCATGAACGTCTGGATGCCGGGGCCACCCCTTTTAGTAACTTCTGGGTGAAGGGGACCGTGTCAGCTACGGAACCCTCAACTAGTTACTATTATCGACCTCAAGTTCAGAGGAGGCTTTTCTGGGGCATCACTGAGAATAGGCGTGAGGAATTGGGCACCTTCAGGCGCTGTGTGTTCCCGCCCCAGCCCTTCATGTGTACCCTCTTGTCTCTGCCTGGGGTCAGGAGGGGCTCATCATGACCCTAAATTAAGACTGTCTCAGAAAGCCATGATTCTCTTCCCTCCTGCAGCCATCCTGTCTAATAAATACTTTCTTAAGTACCTTGGGAAGGTGAGATTAGATATCTTTTTATCCACACTCACAAAATTAATTAATTTTAAAAGCCAAACCACCCCCCACCAAAAAGCCTAAAAACTGTTGTCTAGAGACAAGAAGAGGTTTTGTAAGAAACGTGGAAAGAAATGAGGGAATTCAGAATCTGTCAAAGCAGCTGATATGGTACTGAAGTCCGTCTGTTGATCGTCATGCTCCACTTCTCAGTTCAAATGCCACCTCCTCCTGGAAGCCTCCTCTGCTTTCCTTCCCACTCAGGACTTCATTCTAAGCTCAGCTCAGCCTCCCTCTGGCCATTACAATGACCTGTCTGTTCACCTGCTGCCCCCACCAGGCCCCGAGGTCCTCAAGAACAAGAGCTGGCCTTGACCTGCTCTGCACCCTTGGGGCCTGGCACGGGGTGGGCTCTGGGGCGTGGTGGCTGGTGTTATTATTGCTCCTAGTCATTGTCACATTAATGGGAGTGATAATCAGCGTTTGAGCAAATGAATGGTGCAGCACTTCCCGTTTCCTCCTCTGCTCTCCCCACACGGAGAACCAGCGAGGCAGTGAGCAGGGCCTCATTAAGTGCTGATTAATTATGCAAAGTAGAGTCTTTTGTCACGCACAAATGGGGGGGTTAACCTGATGCCTTAAAAAGGCTGGTGGCGCTACAAGAAGAGCAGGCATTGGAGGGCATCCCCGGCTTGCAGCAGGCAGGTGGAGGGCCCTCCTGGACACCGGCCCTGGTGTCACAGAGCCTTCCAGCCCACCATCCTCCAGGCCTCGGGTCTGTCCCGGGGCACCTGGGGCCCCAGCCCATCAGGGAGCCAGCGCTGCGTGCGTCTGCCCAGGACCAGCGTGTCCTTGAGTGATCACACCGGGAAGTTCAAACTGCCAAATGGGCCCTGTCGGCCTCAGTAATTGCTGGCAGGATCTTCTCCCTCATTTAAACACATTTAAAGCTCTGCTCTAGGGAAAAAATAGTCCGCAAATATCTGATCTTCCACTGAGGCAGTGTGGTGGGTGGTGAAGGGCACGGGCTCTGCAGCCGGACACTTGGGCTCAGTCCTCAGCCCCACGGCTGGGCAGCTGGTGGCCTGTGGTGCGTATTCTCACTGGCCCGGGCCTCGGGTTCCCCCACATGAGCACTGAGGATAACTGTAGCGCCTGCCCTGTGGTCACACTGTGCAGGATCAGCTAGACTGAGACCTGGGGACCAGTTACAACAGAGCTGGCACTTGGAGAGCACTGCATTAAGGCTTCCTTCTGGGTTTTTTTAATGTATGATGTTTGTGGAAGGAGACCCTCAGGAGAGCAATTAGGAGGGCAGTCCTGGGTTTAACTCAGAAAGCTCCTTACCCTCAGAGACTTGAACGCCTACCATATCTGTCACAGACAGGAGGCCCCAGACCAGATACGGCCCAGCGATCCATGTTGTTTCCCCCTCACTGTGATTTTTTAAGAAGACGAAGAGGTTACCAAAATTAAAGAGAAAGATTTCTCAAGAAAATTTGGATTTTTGGCATCTTCCAGAAAATCTGTAGACGTGGCTGCCCAGGCCTACGTCCCCCAGCAGCAATCGACCAGAGTTGTGTGGCCACGTGGGGCCTTTGCTCTCCAGTTAGCCACAGTCCCCACCACTCCCTGCTGTCACACACTAGGACCACTTGGACTCAGCACTGAGATGTTGCCCCTGATCTAGTTGAAGAGATGAATGAGGAAACAAATAGTCCCAGGGTGTGTGGTTTTCCACATGACAGAAGGAGGCCGGGGGGCTTTGGGAACACAGAGAAGAAGCTTAGTCCCAAGAGGTCCCCGTGGCAGACACATAAGGAGGCTGTCCAGGCTTCATCCTGGCCTCTTAACCCCCGTCCTGGCATTTGGAACACCTCCCCCAACCCGACCCTCCCTCCCTTTTTGTACTTTTATTTCTGCTGCTTTTGATTGTCCCGCTAAGGATTCTCATTGTGTTGTAGGATTTTCTTTACGGATCCCAACCCTTCCCACACCTGCATCTGGCCTCCCCTCCTCTGCCCACCCAGACACCTCCCCTGCCTCCCAGAGATCCTCCCAGATCACCTTGGCCAGCCAAGCTTGCACCTCCCTGGCCTTCCACTGAACTTAATCATCAGAGATTTGCATATCACAGAGCTGGCCCACTTTGTTCCTGCATCCCACAAAGATTGCGCACCTACTGTGTGCCGAGTCTTTGGCCAGAAGCAGGGACACAGCTGTGGACAAGCCATTCAGAGTCCCTCTCCAATGGGGCACTCACTCCATATGATTCAACTTGCACTTACGGGGACATACTGCAAGCTGGGCCCTGCGCTGAGGGTGGGAGACACACAGAGGACCAGTGGGGCGGCCTTCCCAGCGGGAGCTCAGAGCTAACAGAGTAGCCAATGGCGGAACACTTTTTTTTTTAAACTATGAATCCTTAAAATGTGCTATGGAGGCCCAAAGAAAGAACGAGGCTGTCAGGGAGGGCTTCTTGGAGGAGGTGACATTTGAGATGAGCTTTGAAGGAACTTACCCAGTGAAAGGGAATAGCATGTGCAAAGGCACAGAAGTGAGACAGTCCCTTGGTGTGTCCAGGAGGGAGCATGTTGAGGGGGACTGTGGGAAGGGGAGCTGAGGCCCAGTGAGGAGGGCGGCCCTGGCTGGCAGGCTGAAGGAAGCCAAGGGGTAATTGTAAACTGTAGGGTGACATGGTTGGATTTGCAGGTTGGAAAGGTCCCTGTGAAAGCTGGTGTGTGGAAGGGTAGGAGAGGGAGGCTGGAGGCAGGGAGGCCAGTGGGGAGGCTGTCACAGCCACCTGGAGAGAGGTGCTGAGCCTGTCCAACCTCCAGTCTCTGGTCTTCTGTGTTGTCTCTGACGTTTGGGGAGCAGGGACAAGACAAACCATCGCAATTCCAGCAACCCCCAGAGGGTGGTCTTAGGGGGCGCCCAGGTTTGGTGGGCGCAGTGTTCCAGGACCCTGGGGAGACCAGTCTGTCCGGGTGGAAGTGAGTCCCGGCTGGTGGTAGCCGCAGGGCAGAGGGCCCTTCCCAAGGCCAGCTGGCTGACCCTGCTCTCCAGTGTGTCTGTCACTCTGTCCATATTTCTGTCCTCTCACTTCCCAGGGCGGCATGTACATCTTCCAGCTCTTTGACTCCTACGCTGCCAGTGGGATGTGCCTTCTCTTTGTGGCCATCTTTGAGTGCATCTGCATCGGCTGGGTGTACGGTGAGTAGAGGCCGAGCCCTCCCACACCCCAGAGGCCACCATGGTGCCCAGCACACGGGCACCCGGGACCCGGCTGGGCCTGGTTTCCCTGTGGCTGGTCTCCATCTGCATCAACCTCTTCATTCTCCCCTCAGGGACTTCTTGTCCTTTCCCACTTGTCGGGAGACCCTCCTGCTTTTATATCCCTGCAGCAGAGGGAGGGGTTCCCGGCTCAGACACTATGACCTTGATTCTGTCCTTCTGCCCCTGATGCTCAGTTTTCCCATCTGCAAAATGGAGTAGTGTAAAAAGTCACCATGTCTCCGAGCAGGAGGTAGTGTAGGCAAAGCAGCCAGCCCAGTGCCTGGCCCTCAGTCAGCATGTGCCTTCTGGTCCTCCAGTTCCCCAAACCGTATGATGAGTGCGTCAGGGTTGCTGGGCTGTTTGATGCACACTCCCAAGTGTGGTTCGGGAACAGACACCCCACAGGCCACCCCTCCGGCCCTCACCTTCAGAGACCTGACCCCACCCCCGTGCAGGTCAGCCAGCCCCTGGCCCTGCCTCAGAGGGACCACCTTCCTCCTTTCCCCCAGAAACTCCTGCCCGTTTCCTGGACCTCACTGCCCAAGGTCAGAAGGGGTCTTCCCAGTATTGAACCAGAGTCCCTTCTACTGCAGTTTATCCTGACACCTCACATATGTAACACCTTGGTAGTTTTTAAGCGGTAAATAGGGTTCCTGCCGCAATTTGTCTTGGGCTGGGGAAACCAGACACTCGTAGCCTTCCCTCTGAGTCTTGTACAGAAATCTTCTGGGGTGTGTGTGCCCATCTTCTTTATTCTGGACAGGAAGCAACCGCTTCTATGATAACATCGAAGACATGATTGGCTACCGGCCGTTGTCGCTCATCAAATGGTGCTGGAAAGTCGTGACCCCCGGGATCTGTGCGGTAAGGGCCCTGCCAGGAGCCGCCTGCAGCCCACCCACCCACGTACTTCTCCACCCCAGAGCCCAGACCTGGCTGAGGCCGAGACTGAGGAGGTGATGTCCCCCTGGGGACCCTCTGTGCCCTCAGAAAGTCCTAGGCACCTGACACCTTTCAAAGCTGGCATTGTGGGGACAGTCTCTGGGCTTGGCCAGGGGGCCTCACTAGGACCCCAGCCCTGCAACCAGCTTGCTGTGTGATTGTGAGCAAATCACCTCCCTTCTTGGGACCTCAGCTTCTATGCCTGCATATGTATAGAAGGCGACTGGGACCTGCTTCTGTGGGGCCGAGGGTCCCATGAAAGGCATTTGTCTCTGCTGTTCACAGTGAAGCAACAGCGTGAGGGTAAAGAGGGCTCACGCTCTGCCCCTCAGATCAGACCGGGAGAGGCCTTTGTGAGAAGATGTTTAATTAAAAAAACAAAACCCCCTGCTCTTCACCCATTCTTGGCACTGGAAGTATCTCAGAGCATCTTCACAAACCATCTTAGTTCTGAAAGACAGCTTTGAAACCAGCCCTGAGAAGTAGCTAGGAAAAAATAAAAATTCCTGACTGGGCAGAGGCTGGAGATGAGGCTCCTGGGGGTCGGGGAGGGTCTCCCGGGATCTGTGGGGGTCACTTCCCCGTGTTTCTCGCTGTGGACCCAGCAGGGCCTCACCTCTCCGAGGCCACCACACGGGGTTGACTCTCCCCTGCTGGCTGCCCGCACGCAGGCTGAGGGCCGCCCCAGGGACCTTTCCCCGTCTCCCCGCAGGGCATCTTCATCTTCTTCCTGGTCAAGTACAAGCCCCTCAAGTACAACAACATCTACACCTACCCCGCCTGGGGCTATGGCATTGGCTGGCTCATGGCCCTGTCCTCCATGCTCTGCATCCCGCTCTGGGTCTTCATCAAGGTGTGGAAG
Source organism: Balaenoptera physalus (assembly GCF_965194825.1). Classification (NCBI taxonomy): domain Eukaryota; kingdom Metazoa; phylum Chordata; class Mammalia; order Artiodactyla; family Balaenopteridae; genus Balaenoptera; species Balaenoptera physalus. The sequence goes on from NC_138896.1 coordinate 104,638,744, forward strand.
ACGGAGGGGACGCTGCCGGAGGTGAGCAGCCTGGGAGTAGGGGTCAGCAAGGGCGGGTCAGAGGGGGGGGGTATGGCCAGGGTGGGGCTGGCTGTGCTGGGAGGGCTGGTGAGTGTGGGCACAGCCATGGGCACGTCTGGGTCCCCGCTTCCTCATCTGAGCAATGGGTGTGATGAGAACATGCCCCTGTGTGTCTCCCGGGGAAGCCTGGCCAGCTCCTCCCTGGCGGGTATTCGTCAGTACTGCTGTGCTGAGGCCTCGGGGTTGAGACGTTTTCCCTGAGCTCAGCCTCAGTTTCCTCATCTGTAGAATGGGTCAACAGCAGTCCCTCACTTACAGAGGTTGTTTGAGGACTCAGTGAGTATGCAGAGGGAAAGCACTTAGACCAGAACCTGGGAGAGAGAGACCAAGTGTTAGCTGTTACTGCTCTGTTGATTCTGTTCATTAAGAACCCCATTCCCAGGGCACAGGGAGAGGGTCTGACATTGGCGGAACACCTATCCTGTGTCGTCACTGTGCCAAGCTCTCTCCGTGCTGCATCTCCTCTAGTCCTCAGAGAAATTAAGTCATTCACCTAGGATCACACAGCCAAAAATTGGCAAACCAAAATGTTTTAACAATTTTATTGAGGTATGTTTTCTATATCATATCATAAAATTCACCCATTTCAGGTACACAATTCAGTGGGGGTTTTTTTTAGTAACTTTCTGTGTAGTGCAGTCATCACCATAAATCAGTTTGCAAATATTTTATTTATTTATTTATTTATGTAATTTATTTATTTTTAAGATCCCTGATGCCCATTCCCAGTAAGCCTTGTTCCCAACCCCAGACACGCACAGATCTGTCTCTGTGTGTGTGCCTCTTATGGGCGTTTCCTGCCAGTGGAATCCTGCAGTATGTGGTCTCTTGGTAGCAGAGTGAATGCGGCCCCCAACCCGTCATACCCCCCGCACCCACTCTCTCTTCACTCTCCTTTCCCACCCGCTGGCAGATCAGAAGGTCTGAGTCAGCTTCTCGCCCATTTTGCAAACTGTCTGCTGTGTGCCTGACGCTGCTCTAAGCCATCTACAAGCACTAGGCCACTGAATCCTCACAGCAGTCCTGTGAGATGGAGGCGCTTCCTGTCCCCATGTCACAGGTGAGGAAGCTGAGCACAGAGAAGTGAAGCAAGTTACCCAAGGGCACACAGCCTCTGAGTGATGGAGCAGGTACCCTGTGCCCCCCCGCCGCCTCGTTCCTGCCCCAACTCTCGGGGCTCTCGGGGCTGACCTGTGTCTCACAAGCATGGGGCATGTGTGCAGACACCCACGGGTGAGAGCCAGCTCAGAGTCGGCTCCAGCCAGCCCTCCTGCCCACCCAGGGGCCTGAGCTCCAGAAGAGCCAACATCCAGCCAGGAGGGGCAAGCTGAGAGGGAAGGTCCCTTTCTCCAGCCTGCTCGTGCCCTCGGAGCAAGTCAGGGTCCTCCGCTCCTGCAGGGAATGTAGGTCAAGGGCAGTTGTTAATTCTGGTTTGGGACCACACGTGCCCAGAGGAGAGAAGCCCTGGAGCCCTAACACCTTGGCCATGGCAGGCCCCTGCCAGTTAGTTCACCTCCCTCCATTTCCAGAAGGTTCTGCCCGCTGATGGGAAGGGTCTGGAAGGAAAAATGGGGTCAGAGAATTGCTGTGAGGGTGGGTAGTCTGTGCTAAGAGCTGTGGATGGGTCAACAAACCTGAGGCCACCTCATGACAACGCTAGAGGCAGGTGCCACTGTGACCCCCTTTGACAGATAAGGGAATGAGACACAGAGGGTTAAGTTCTTGCCCCAGTTAAGTGGTGGGACTGGGAGTCAAGCCCAGGTGTCTGGTTCCAGAACCCGTGCTCCCAGCTCCTGACCTGTGTCAGGAGCCTAGCACCGTGCCTGGCACCCAGGAGGTGCTCGGCATTGCCGAGGGGTGGGCAGGGGTGCGGGATCTGCCTGTTAATCCCACCCGGGCAGGATAGGTCCAGCCTCTCTCAGGCACGGCAGGATCTGAAAGAGAAAACAGAACCTTGATCATAAGAAACCAGCCACCCCAAAGTCTTCCCAGCCTTCCTGGGGAGAAGGTTTATGCCCAGGAAAGGCCTCCCAAATCCTGGCCTGATGTCTTCTGGAGGTGCACATGAGGCTGAGGTGTGGGACCCGAGGCCGGGCCGAGGGGGCAGGAGCGTGTGTCCAGGGTCTGCCCGTGGCCTCCACTCCCTCATCGGTAGAGTAGACGATGGCCACCCTGTCTGCGCCCAGCCCAGAGCCGGCCACTCTGCCAGGCGGCGTGAGGCTGTGGCCTTAGGGATAACGTTTCCGTCTTCAGACACACGCCGCCTGTTCCCCTGGATGGGGAGCGTGATGACAGCCTTTTGTGGGAAACGTACCCGTTTATCCAGCGATCATTATATGAACGGCTCTGGAGGTGCCGTAGCTCATCCTCACAGCAGCCCTTCGGGCAGGTACTCCTATCCCATTTCACAGATGGGAAAACACAGCTCAGAGATGTTAGGTGACTTGCCCCACATGTAGTGAGGCTGAGCAGCGGCTCACACCCCAGCTTCCCTGTCTCCACGGGAGGAGGGATGCAGCAAGCAGCCCTGGGTACAGCTCTCACGTCCTGGCCACCTGCAGCGGGCCAGGTACAGGGTGGGCACTTCCGCTCACTGTCTCCTTACTCCTCATCCAGTGATAGCAGTGGGTACCCTGGTGTCCCCATGTCCGGGGGTGGGGGCGGGAAACTGAGACCCGGAGGTCCACGCATCGTCCAGGACAGAGCTCTGCGTGGCAGGGCTGGGGCTGGTGGCTCCACTGCCCCGAGGTGTCCACCGTGCCGTTGGGAGGCGCCAAGGCAGGCCCAGGACCCTGGCAGCCACTCTCAGACAGCTCTTTTCCTCTCCAACCATGTAGAAATTCCGGAAGTTGACGACCCCCAGCGCCGATCTGAACACACGGGGCAAGCTTGGGGCAGCCCCACGGACGGTGACGGTAAATGACTGTGACGCCAAACTCAAGGGTGACGGGACCATTGCAGCTATCACAGAGAAGGAGACGCACTTCTGAGCGCCCCTGCCACCTTGATGCCTCTCCTCCTCCTCGTCCCCGCCGTCCACGCCGTCCCCGCCGTCCCCGCCCTGTGTACAAATGAATACCTGAACCACGTACTTCATCTTATGGTAGAGGCTTGCTCGTTTTGCACAGGATTTATTAACAAGTTAATTTTAATGTGGCCGCACCCACTCTGGTTTCAAGTCACATCCCCTCCTCGCCCCCCGGTTGCCATGTGAGTAATAATACGAAGAGATAATCCTGTACAGGGACTAGTACCATCCTCTTGTGCTAGGACGGTTTTAACCAGCATTTTCTAGGGGTTAGGAAGTTGTATCATAGGGTCAGACTTTTATACTCGGGCTGTGGGGCAGGTGGGCGGGAGCAATGCCTGTCCCCCTCCATCAGCCTTTGAACCAACCGGTTCGTGTCCCACCTTTGACCCTGACCGCGCGCGCAGCTGCCCTTCCTCCGCGCTGCCATGCTTCCCCTTCAGCCCCTCCCTTTCCCATCCCCAGCTTCCTAGAGGTGGGTTTGCAGACAGCAAGGCTGTGTCCGAGAAGAAGAAGTCCCAGCAGACTCAGGACTCCTGGGTGGCAGGCCCTCCTCTTCCCTGGCCCCACCGAGTGATCTGGGGCACTTCCCTCCCCTCTCGGGCCTCAGCTTCTGCGTGTCCCCAGTGGGGAGGGCTGGATCAGGTGACCTCTGAGGTTCTGCCCACCTGGCTACATCTCTTGGGGATATTCTGCGGGCCTCCTTGGCTTGCAGACCTGCTGTTGATCTTGGGTTCTTCTGAAGACTTGCAGGTGGGCAGTCCCTTGCCCCTCACCCCCTTATTTAAAATCAAGTTTATCATGGAAACTATGTGGTTTGATTTCATCCATGAGCATTCCCATCCTCGAGACCAGCCAGGTCCTCGGCCCTGTGGCGGGGCTCCTCCTGACCGTCTGCTCGCACCCTCGGCTCTGCCTCTCTGGCCTCCTCAGCAGGGCTGGCTGGAGTTGCCTGCGCGCTGGTTCTCGGGCCCAGGCAGCAGCCTCTATTCTGCTTGCGGCTGTCTGTCCTGCCACTGCCCCCGCCGGGATCTGCATTGTAGGACCTTCCACCAGCCTCCCGGGAGGGAGCTATGGTTGGGCCTGGAGCCTGGTTTCCTCCTCCAGCCCCTTCTTTGTCCCCCTGCCTCGTTTCCTCCCTCTTGCTGTCACTGCTGCCCTCCTCCCTCTCCTGCCATCCTGTGACCTCCAATCCCCCCCCATCCTTCCTGTCACCAGCAGAACCCTGGAATTTTCACAAGGCTTCTTCCCTACCTTTCTCCCAGGAGCCAACCCACCTGCCTCTCTGGCCAGGGAGCTGAGAAGCCTCAGCCTCACTGCTGGGGAGATGGGGGCTCCCACCCCTCCCTCAGTACAGCCCTGGGGTCTGGGGGGGGGGGTGTTTGGTGCTGCTGCAGGCCTCCCTGGCTGACCCCTCTCTTCTTTGATTGGATTTGACGTCAAGCCTCTGCCTTGGATCCTGAGTTATTTGGGGACAGGGAGGAAGGTGCATTCTTTATCCTTTTCCTTTATGTTCCCTATCTTATTCGGTGGAAATGCGAGTTTTCTCCAAACAGGGGATTTAGTTTCCTGTAATAAACCTGCGTGTTTGGTTGGCCCAAATGCCCAGCTTCTCTGCCCCAGCCAACCCCCGTCTGAAGCCCGCGTTTGCTAAGAGGGATGCCAAGCGCCCCCCAGGCAAGTCGGATGAGCTGTCTGCTCTGGTGGACCCAGGAAATGGATGCAGGAAGAGCGGGGCTCCGGCTGAGCCCCCACCTGTGTCCATCCTCGTCTGTTCTTCTCCCAACAGGTCGGGGAGGGGGTCTCCCCACTGCTCCTGCTACCGGTTCTCCACCAGCCACTGTCACCAGCGCACAGCCCCGCGTCCTAGCTGGGGACGTGCCGCATTGTACTTGTGGCACTTAGCACTTCACTTACTTCACGGGACTCATGGTGCAGGGCGGAGGGAGGGTTTTTGTTCTTTGCTTTTTGTAATTTCCTACTAGTATTTGGGTAACTTTGGGGGGCGGGGAGGGAAATGCGGGGGCAGGCGAAACGTCGTTGCAGTGACTTTTTTGATATTCATTAGAAACAATACATCCTTTCTGAAATATTTACAGTATTATTAAAAAATGAAAAAGGTTGTACTGTTTTGCATAATGAACGTTTTTATTGGGTATTCAAAGGGTACACGATTGTCAGCTTACTCATTTTTAAAAATTAAAGAAGTGAACAAACTCTCTGTGGCTGTTCCTGGCAGAGTGGTATTCATCGGGTGCTTCTTCCTGTTTTATTACTTCCGTGATATTGCTGCCAAACCATCTTGGCATTTGGAGGTTGCTGTTTCAACTGGGGATTACAAGTTAGAAACACCCAGGGCTGTTTCAGGAGCCCACACTGCCTTTCATGTGATCCCCATGCACTGAATGTCTACTGTGTGCTAAGTGCTTTACAAAATTTCTCTCTTTCATCCTACCACAGTACCACTTTATTTGTCTATTACTTCCCCTACTTTACAGACAGGGGAAATTGAGGCACAGAGAAGTCAAGCCATTTGCCCAGAGCCTCACAGCTAGTAAATAGCTGGACCAGAAAGAGAAGTCAGCTCTGTCTGAACCCAAAGCCCAGTCCCCTTATCACTACGCCTTACTCTCCCTCAGGCTGCAAGACCCAGAGAAGGCGAGAGCCACCTCGTGATGGCAGCAATGGTTGCCACAAAGCTCATGCACCTGTCCTAGGGGGCAGCCCTGCGTGTCTGAGGCAGGCAACGGGGGGTGGAAGGAGACAAGGATTTGGAGCATGCAGCTCTGCTTTGGGCTCTGGGATCCACCTTTGGCAGCCTCAGTTTTCTCATCTCTAAAATGGGGATAATACCTCCTGCTTCAAACTTGGGTTGACTGTGAGATCCTATGAACTCTGGGTGTGAATGGTAAAAGCTTTGTATTCACACTGGTTATCATTATCCTGAAAGAATTGTGCCTAAGCTCTCAAAGTGTGTTGTTGCTCAGAACTTAGACAAAAATCTCTAAATCTGTGTCTGAGATTTCCATACAGTGGCTCAGGACCATGGAGTGTGCTTTGTCCTGCTAGCACATGGCACAGCAAGGTCGTCTACACACAGGGTCTGCTCATTCCTGTCTGGTTGGCTCTTTTGCTTAAAATCCAGGTCCACCTGAACCTGTGTTGGTCTCTTGCCATCTGTGAGGTGGTAACATCTGCTCACAGGGAAAGCATCCCACAAAGATCCAGAATTCAGAAAATCCCTGTGACTCCCCAGAGGGTCCCTGAGTACCTTATAACTTCACAGAGCCACGGGGATCGGTTCAGTCACCTGTCCCCTGCCCACGTGCCCTCCTCGTGTCTGAAAGTATATTGTGTTAGGCAGTGATCAGCAGCAAGACACAAAGAGGCTGCGTCATGGAAATGTGGGTCTCCCTCATTCCCAGAAAGTCTGATTTGCAGACTCTCGAGCTTACAGAATTGGTAACTTGTGGCATTAATTCACCCAGTAGACCTTGCAGGCTGCAGTGTGTCTAGCAACCCCTGCTGGCCAGGTGTGACTCTGCAGCCTAGCTCTATTAGGTGCTGCAATTAACCAGAGGAGAGGGGAGGCCTAAGATATTTTTCTCTGGGGTGAGGGAGGGGATCAGGCAGCAAATAGCTGGCACTTTTGGCTGAGAACTGCGAATTCTGGAAAATAGGGTCATGTATTCGGTAGGTTTTACTGAGCATGCACTGTGTTCCTTGCCTGGACCCAGGACTAGGGGTATTGAGAAAAGTGGAACAGCCCCTTGTCTTGAGTGTTCCTGCCCTTCCTAGTCAATAGGAGAGGTGCCCACACTCCTCTGGACAGGGGCAAGTGCATGGGGAGAAGCTGCTGTGTCTTCCCTAGTTTTCTCCAGCCAGTTTGAGCTCTGCAGTGTGGCCCCGGGCAAGTGTGCCCACTTCTCTGGGCCTTGGATTGGCCATTAGTAGAATGCTGAAGAAAATGTGACCCAGAGAGGAAATATAGATGGCTCAAGATGCCCCTAGAAGTCCTCTGCCCTCCCGTCTCATACTCAGCCCCCTGCACCCTCTCAGGCTGTGAAAAATTAAATGAGCCCTTGGCCTGGGCACCTCATGACCCGCTAGGGAGCAGAGTCAGTCTTTGTTGCCAACTCTTGGCCTTCTCTGTCTCTCACTTTTGAATAAGGTCCACTTCGCGAAGGATACTGAGAGGAGCCACACAGGCACTGCCCTCAGAGCTTCAGGCTAGCTGGACTGTCAGAACCACCCCACGAGAAACTCCAGGGCAGAATGTGCCAGGGACAAGTGCTCAGGGAGTGCCAAGGGCAGGATCAGAGCAGTTTATTGAGCACCTACTATGTTCCAGGTGTCATGCCTACATTACCTCATCAGAGCCTCACAACAAACCGAACAGGTAAGTGTTATTCATCCCATTTTTTTATATAAAAGACTAATGTTTAGAGACCATAAATAATTTGCCAAAAAATGATACCGGATACACCTGGAAAGTGGATGAGCTGAGTAGGATCGAGGTTTGCCGGGTCTGCCTAGAGCCCACATACCAAAGCACTTAACCAAGGACTGGAGACTTGAGTTGCACCTTGAGGGATGGGAAGACTTTGCCAGGCAGGGAAGCGCATTTGAGATGGGGGAACAGCCTGAGCAAAGGCAGAGGCAGAAAAATGTCTTTGGGGAAATATGGTGAAAACCAGAGTCCCCCCCACCCAGCCCTGGTTTACTCTTATAACACATCGTGCAACTTCACCTGCTGTGTGGCTGTGGTGAGCCCTCCCCAGTTTCTCAGAGTAAGGGGTTTGGGTAACACCAGCATCAGTGCAGGTCCTGGCACAGAGCAGATGCTTCCTGGGGCAGGGGCTTCGATGAATAAATGCCCAGCTTGCCTGAGAGTGGGGAGCTATGGGAAAGGGAATGAATAGGCACTAAAGACCTACCTGGTGCTGGAAACCATGCTGGCCCCATAGGTAGCATCTTGCCCTCATTCCCCGTGTGGGTTGGCATGGTGGTCACATCCTACCAATGAGCAAACGGGCTCAGAGAAGTCGATTTGGCTGCCCCAGGTCCCAGAACTGGATAGCTGCAGAGCTATGATAACAGGCCTGGGGTCTCCAGCTCCAAGGCCCATGCACTTTCCATAGACCACCTTTGGAAGGCACTGAGTGCCACCATGAGCACTGATGGATCATTCAAGGCCATGGGGAACCGGATGGTGGTGGAGGCCATGTGGGAAAGATCTGAGGGTCTTCAGGAGCCTTGAAACACCTCTGGTGACACTGGGGACCTCTAGAAGTCTCCATAGTTTCCCAGAAATGATATCCTGCCACTGGGGTTCCCTGAGGGGACAAGGGAACGTTTGGGGCCAGTGAGGTGTTGATAGTGGAAGGGACCATTGGGAGCCCTGGAGACATAAAAGACAAGTTAGGGGATACTAGGAATCCAGTAGAATTATGTGGAGCCATCAGTAAGTGATGGAGCCCTTTGGGAGTTAGGAGGGATTGAGGGTACTGGATGGTACCCGTACTCCCGTATATAGGGGACCACTGGGGAAAATGGAGAATCATTGGAGAGTATGTCAGAGTTACTGAGGGCCATCAAGAGTTGTAAAAATATCAGGGCCCTTGGTCATTACTGCAGGGCTATGGAGCCATCCAGAGTTCTAGGGGCACTTGGGGTCACCTTGTGGTAAGCGTGTTTCTGGAGAGTACCCTGCAGGATGCAGCCTTGAGGAAAGGGGAGGAGGGGCGCTCAGAAATGCTTTCCGGGGGGCGGGGGAAGGCAGTGAACCTGACATGAATGTGAATGAAGGCAGGGGCAGCCCGGCAGTGATGGGGAGGCCCAGCCTGAACTGCAAACCACGGGAGGCGGTGGGCCAGGTGGGCCTGGGCTAAGGACTCCACGACCTTGACCTTGAGAGAGTGGCGCAGGCTTCGCTCTTCCAGAGAGACTCCCCCACCCCCCACCTAGGTGTGTCAGACTAATTCTAGCCAACACTTGGCTTTTCTTGTTCTCCCAGGAATCTTCTCTGCCTTCCTTTTGAGTATCTTCCCAAAGCGAACCATTTCTAGAGTGAGAAGATGCTCATAGCCTGGTCTGAACAGGAGCTTGGGCCCAACCAAAGAAGGGTGACTTAGGAGAAACCCAGCAGAGGGTTTGGGCCTGATCTGTGGGTCCCCGTGAGCAGACAGTGGGGAGAGGGGTCAGAGGAGACAGCAGAGCAAAGGCAAGTGTCATTTACTGATCGCTGAGAGTATCATTTATTCAGCACCTCCCATGCACCTGGGATAGGGTCAGGTATTTTCCATTAGCCTCAAAACTACCCTGCAACTGCGATTCATTCCAACTTTACAGATGTGGTAACAAACTCAAGAGAAGTAAGTGGGGGAACTTGCTCAGCATCACACAGACTGAGCTGGAATTCAAAGCCAAGTCTATCAAACCCAGAGTCCTTGTTTTTTTTCTCTATACCAGGCGGCTGTTGGGTGACCTGGGGCTCCCACAAGGAAGAACGAGGTGGGGGACCTACCTCCCCTGATCACTGCCCTCCTACCCGGAGTCCTGGGCTCAGACGGGCTCTGGTGGCAGCAAATCAGCCACCAGGTGGCGCTGCTGCTAAACCCAACCCCCGTCCCTGGGATCCAGGCTCTGACCAGTGAGGTCAGAACTGGAGCAGAGACTGGAACTTGAGACTAGAGGGTCCAGAGGCTCCAGGCGAGGGACCAAGAGGCTGCCCTTGACAGAAGGGCACGATTCACCCTTCTCACCCCGCCCCATCCTGAGCTGTGTCTGCAGTGCTACCGCAACACCCAGATGCCCCTGCCTTCAATTCTCAACAGCTTCACTCACTGGCTGTGTGGCCTTAGGCAAATGACTTCACCTCTCTGATGTCAGTTTCCTCATCTGTGCAACTGGAGAGAATAAGCCCCTCTGTCAGGGACATTGAGGGGCTTAAAGGAGACAATGGTGTGCGCCTAAAGTGTCTGGCACATGGAGAGAATGTGCTTCTTGTTACATGTAGCTCTGCTCAGGATGCTGGAGTCAGGAGACCTGCATGCTGGTTCTGAACTTGCTCTCTGCCTTGGACAAAGTCATTTTGCCTCCCTGGGCCTCAGTTTCCTCATCTGTAAAATGGGGCTAATCACAGGAATGTTCTCTTTTGGTTATTCTAAGGATTAAATGAGATAGCGGCTATATGGCATTTGTTTTATAGAGCTCCCAATAAACAGAAAAGGTATTAAAAATATGAAAATTTCCAGGGGAGTGTGGATAGGTGAATATGCAAATGATGATAAAATATGAGTAGCACAGGGAAGCTTCTCAAGGATGGACCTGACGTGGGACAGACTGTGGGTTTGCTCTGACCATGTACTAGCAATTACAGAGGCCCCGTCACTAGGCCCTGCCTTGGTACCTGCCCGGCCTCCCCCTAGTTCCTACCTTGCTCCATCTGCCCTGGTGTCCTGCCCCAAACCCATTTGGACACAAAAATATAGCACACAGATGAGAAGGCCAGACGCTGAGATGTAGATGATGATTATCTCTGGGTGATACGGTTTGGGCTGATTTTAATTTTCTCCTTTTTTTCTATACCATCTAATTTTTTCTGTAACAAAGAACATCTATTGCTTTTATATTCCAAAAAATAAAATCAATAAAGCTATTTTTAAAAAGCCTCTCCTCACCACTGGGAGGTTGGTTACAAACGCAGGCCCGCAGGGAATGGAAAATGATTCTCATATGGTTGGAAGAAATAACAGGAGAGAGAAGGGGAGGATGTTGCCACTGCATATGTTCCTCAACCTCGGCTCCAGCCTCTGCTGAGGCCTCTGGGCAAACAGTGAGCTAAGCCTCAGGAGGAGGGAGAAGCAAACGGGGCAGGACCCCTCCTCTGGGCCACATAATTCTCCAAACATTTATGGACATGCCAGCGGCTTCAAGCTTGTCACAGGGAACTTGTCTATAGCGAGCTTCTCACAGCTGTTTGAGGGGAGAAGGAAACACACAAGCAAGGAAGCCACTCTTTGTTGAGGGCTGACTGTGTGCTAATTACTGCCGCCCTTTTATCTCAGCAGACCTGCCCTCCCCACACACACCCACTGAGGGAGCTGGGATTATTAGCCCAATTTACAGATGAAGAAACTAAGGTCCGTGCTTGTATATTTGCTTTCTGAACAGCTCCTTTTGGGAGTCCACTGGGCCATCTCAAACTCAAGTTTCCCAGTTGAATTCATCTCCTCTAACCCCACACCCACCAGTCTGTTCCTCCTGTCTCAATAAATGACACCACCATCCAACCACTTCCTTCATTCAGCAAATACTGGTTGAGGACCCACAATGACTCTGCCCTCACGGAGCTTACATTCTAGTGGGAGGACAAGACAATGAATATTTTTTAATTGAAGTATGGTTGATTTACAATGTTTCAAGTGTATAGCAAAGAGATTCAATTTTATATATATTTATAAAACTGAATCATATATATATGATTCATATATACATTTTTTTCAGATTCTTTTCCATTATAGGTTATTACAAGATGACTGAATATTTTAAAAAGTAAAAATATACAGTATAGAAGATGATAAATAATGGGGCTAGAAATAAAGTGGGGAAGAGGTATAGGGAGGGCCAGGGAGTACGGAGTTGTGTGGGAATTTTAAATAGGATGGTCAGGTAAGGGGAGGAGGGAGAAAGGCGGGGGAGCCTGTGGCTGTCTGGGGAAGAGCATTCCAGGCAGAGGGAACAGCATGTGCAACGGCCCTGGGGTGAGGGCTTATCTGCACTGTTCCCAGAGCAGCTAGGAGGCCAGGATGGCTGAAGCAAGGGGAACAAGGGGAGCGTGTAGAAAGGAGGTGAGAGAGGTGGTGGGCAGATCAACAGCTGGGAGGCTGGTGTAGATGTGAGATAAGGAGCTACAGGAGGGTTTTGAGCAGAAGAGGAACATAACCTGATTTCTGCTTTAATAGGCTGCTGTGGGGTCTTGGGTGGAGGCAGGGAGACCAGTGAGGAAGCTGTTGTCATCCAGGCAAGAGATCTTGGGGCTTGGACTGGAGAGAGAGGGCAGATGTTGTCAGATTGTGGCCATATTTTGAAGGTAGGATTTCCTGGGGGGTTAGAAGTGGGTGTGAGGGGAGTCAAGGATGCCCGGCGTGTGGGTCCAGCTGGTCACCTGAGAATCCTCCTCACTCCCCACATTCCACCAGTCAGCCAGTCTCCCCGTTCCTCCTCCTCGGTACCTCTCAAATTCACTCACTCCTCCACTCCAGCCACTGCTGGACTAACCGCCATCACCTGGGCCGCTGCTGTGGCTTCCTGCCTGGCCTGCACCGCCCCTCCCCAGTGCATTCCCTCCTTGTGATCAGGCCCTTCACACCTGTTAGTGCCCCTGACTGACTGGAGCACTTCCCACCTCACTCAGCACCGGCTGTCAGGGAGCTTTCCTTCTGCCTGAGAGTTACTACCCCAAAGGGAAATCAGGGGGTGCCAGCACCAACAGACGGGGGGGAATGATGCTGGGTCCCCAAAAGCCCCAAAAGTGCATCCCCCAGCCACACCTAACCACCAAGCCAGTTCCATAACCAAGCGTCATTCAGAGGGGTAGAGAATGGCAGCCCCAGAGCTGGCAGGGAAGGCTTCCTGGAGGCGGTGGTGGGGACTGGGCCCTTGAAGAAGTCCAGAGCTTAGTGATTTCAACTGGGGGCTCTGGCATCTCACAGATGTGGTTTGAATTCCGCCTCCACCAGTTACATCATCTGGGTGACCTCAAGCAAGTCTCTTTGCCTCTCTGAGCCTCAATTTGCCTCATCTGCAAACTGGAACCAATAATCCCCAGGCTTTGTGATTTTTGCAAGACCTGAGAGTTCCATTAGGGTGTTCGCTTAACTTAGGATAAGGTCTCCTAGGGTCTGATGGTCCCCCATAAAAGGAATAGGCTCAAGCTCTGGAGTCAGACAGACTGGATTCCCATCCCAGCTCAGCCACTTACTAGCCCAGTGACCCACAGTGAAGCTACCACCTCTCTGAGCCTCCAACCCCTCTCCTGCAAAAGGGAGCCCACCTCTCACCAAAAAAGCAGCTGTCCGTGCACCCAGCACATAGTAGGTGCCCAGCCACAGTGCTAGAGAGTTTGGACTTCACCCTGGAGGCAGCTGGACCCACTGCCTGAACGCCCCCCCCCTTCCTGGGCGGGGGCAGCTGCAGCCCCCACTGGAGTGTTTTTATCCCCAAACCGCAGTGGGCTCCGCAGAGCTCGGCAGAGTCCCTGCGCACGGACAAAGAGCTGTTGTTCCCGCAGATCTAAAATTGCCTCCCTCTGATTGCCGCTATACAAACCCAGGCGGCTGCTCGCTTCCCCCATCCAGTTGGGTCTATTTCAAGAACACGCTGATTAGCGTTGATTGCGCCTTGATTATGGCGAATGCATAGCCCAACCTCCTCCCCAGGCTCCGCGGGGAGTCCGTGCTCCTGCTCCGACCGTGGCCCCGCGGCACCCAGGGGCCCTGGACCCGCGAGGGGTGCAGCATAGCCAGGCTGGGGTCCTCACTCTGCCTCCACCGCCTGTGGGACTTGCGGAGGTCACCTCCCCCCCCCTCCAGCCTCTATTCCCTCCACTGCAAAATTCTGTGCTCAAGAAGGCAAGGAAAAAAATAGTGCCTAGGGAAGTGTGGCTTTAACGGTGGGCTTTCAGACATGGCGATTGTGATTGTCATGAGGAGAAGGAACATAGTTTTGGCCAGGGGAAGACTTCAAAACACCCCATCTCTCTCTGTCTCTGTCTCTGTCTGTCTGTCTCTCTTTCTGTCTCACACACACACACACACACACACACACACACACACACACACACACACAAACTCACTCCCACCTGTACTTGAGGCTGCCCTTGGTGCAGTGGGATGAACTTTAATAACCAGAGCTTCCCTGAACTGAGCACGTGCTAGGCACCTAGGGCACACTATCTCGTGTGCAAACGCCTCAGTCATCTTTTGAGGCACCTATTCCATGCCCCGTGCAGGTGAGGTTCCTGAGGCTCCCAGAGGTGATGTGACTTGCCCACACCACCCAACCAGGGAATGGTGAAATCTGGATTTGAACCAAGGTCGTTGTGAGGGCGAAGCCTGTGCTTCCCAGCACCCCAGAGCCTGCCCAGGGCTCTTGGCCAGGGTTAAGGGAAACCATGAAGAAGAAGAATAGATCAGACATCTAATGCTAGTTGTTTCTACTATACTAGTCCTGTGTGATCCTGGAAAAGCATTTTTCCCCTTCAGGGGCCTGTTTCTTCCTCCTTAAAATGGGGAATCAACTCAGGGCATCCCAAATTCTAGCCATTGCCCATGATGAATGGACTGATTCTTGGAATAATCTGAAAGTACCTTTTAAAAATGTAGATTCTGGACCCAGTCATTAGAGATCTGAAATCAATAGGCCTGGATGGGCCCAGGAAGCAGTGTTTTAAGACACTAGAGTTGTGGGTCAGTTGTTCTGTCTGACAGCAGTCAGCTCTGCCCCAGACTCCTCATGCCCCCGCCCCAGCCCCATCCATCCACAGGACCTATCTGTTCTCCCAAATGGGCCTCCAGTCCATCTGGTTCTCTGCGCCCCCAGTACTCCCTGCCCCCACCCAAGCTCCCATCATCATGTGCACAAAGCACTGCAGCAGCCTCTTCCCTGGACTCCCTGCTGCCACTCTGGCCCCTCTCACCCATCTTCTACACTGCAGGTTGAAGGATCTTCTTAAAATGCAAATCCGAACACCAGCACCTCCTCCTAGCCTAAACCATCAATGGCTCCTCATTGCTCCAGGCGCAAAGACTGAAGCCCACGCTTTGGTCTACACGTCCCTCCAGGGACTGGCACCTGCTCCCTCTCCAGCCTCATTTTATACCACCCCCCAGCCCCTCCCTGCAGTGCCCGGGTCTTCTTTCAGATTTCAGACTTTGACCCACTGTGTGAGTCAGAGGTCCACCAGAGGGCCTTTGCATCGCTGTTTCTTCTTCTTAGAGCACCTCCTCTCCCTTCTTTTTCCAGTTAACTCCTGCCCATTCATTAGATGGAACTAAGCCTCACTTCCTGGGACTATCCTGGGAGAGACTGGGCTGCCCCGGGGATAGTAAACTCCCCGTGCAGGGAAGAGTGCAAGAAGATTCTGAGTATCCACTTGGAAGGAGGTCATAGAGGGGATGTCTGCTTTGGGTCTGAGCCCTAGATCCCTCTCCCTACCTGGGAGAGCCTGTGGGCCTCTAGGACAAGGGAGCCCTGCCCTCCTGGGGTGTGGGGAGCGAGGGGGCAGTGGAGACCTGGCCCTGGTCCTCAGAATCCCAGGCAACCTAAGCGAAGGCCTGTTGGCAGCAGCGGGGGCTCCAGAGCTCTGGCGAAGAGACTGGAATGATCATTCTATTTCCCACTTGGTCACTGTGTCCTGGGCAGCTCTGGGGAGTGGAACACTCGGACTCCTGGTTGGCAGCCCTTCCAGCCCCGAGAGGTTTCCGAGGAGTGTGCAGATCAGCTCGCCCCTCTCCTCTCTACTACCCTGAGGCCCCTTCTCTCTCCAGCATCCCCCAGCCTTTCACCTACCCCCTTCTTCTTCTTCTCTTCGGTATCTCTGCTCCCTCCCCCTCTCCCATAGGCTTTTGCCTCTCCTGCTGCCTCCTCTCCCCTCCCCATCATTTTACACCCCTCTTTGTCTGAAGACCTCGTCCCTGGTTATCTCTCTGCAGATCCCCTCCCCCGACCCTGCTCCCATCTGTGTATGAAACCAAGGACCTCTGTCCATCCTGCCTAGGGTCCTAGGGAGTGCTGCAAGTGCCAGGCCAGGCCAGGCTGGACCCCGATGTCACAAACCTGAGGAGGGAGACACGAGTCCCAAGTCTTCCCCTGATGTCCTAAGCACCCACCTGACACACAGTGGTGCTTGTGAACTGTAATAGATGGCTAGAGACTGACCTTGGTCCCAGGCATGACCTCTGGGCAGGGGAATGAACATCTGAGCCACTCTGAGTTTCTAGATAGGTCCTCAGAGGGAGAAGGGTCTGGAGGGTTAAGAATCATAAGGCACCTTCACATCCATCATCTTTGTAACCCTCCCTGTGCCTCGGCCGGGTTGGGATGAGTCACCCCAATGTTATACATGAAGAAACCCATCTCAGGAAGGTGAGACCACAAGCCCCAGATCTACAGTTGGTCTAGCAAGGCCAGGGCTTGAGCTCAGCTGCATGGCCCCTGGAGAACTGTCTCCCTCCATTACCTGGTCCTGGACCCCAGCTCTGGGGACCATCACGGGACTACTTTGGGGTCTCCAAGGCCCATGCCTGGGATGTGGGAGATAGGCAGAATGTTTGCCCAGATTCCAGGATTCTGCAAACCCCTCCAAGTTTCCCACCCCCTGTTGCTAGGCAACAGCTGCTCAAGGCTGAGGGTACAAGCAGAGGTTGGGTAGAGGGAGGCTGAGCAGCTGGCTCTGTCCTTCACAAAGGGGCTGGTGGGAGCCGTTCCCAGGCCAGACCCAGTGAGAACCCGAGCCCCAGAGGTGTGCAGGGACTTACCCGAGACCACTAGAGATGAGGGTTAGCTCATCCTAGCACCAAAACGCCAGAGCTGGCAGGACCCTTAGAAAGTCGGCTCTTAAAGAACATGCTTGCTATAACCCTCAATTCCTGAGCCAGGGCAGACATTGCTAGTGGGTGACCGTACTCCTTCCCACCGAGCCCAGCCTTAGCTCAGAATTCTCAGAACCGTGGTCAGGCAGTTCTAACAGTGGACCAGAGTTGGCATGAAAGATAAACCAATTTATTACCTCTTACCTGCTCCGACCCTCTCATTTACAGATGGATAAACTGAGGCCCAGAGAAATGTGGCAGAATGAAACATGCATGGGGCCTGGGAGTCAGATAAGCTCAGGTGTAAGCCGTGTGCTGTCTTGCTGTGTGACCGTAGGCAAGCCCCTTTACCTCTCTGAACCTCAGGCTCTCGGTTGTAGAATGGGTTTGATGATAGCAGGTCCCCGCCTGTGAAAATTAAACCAAGGAGTGGGTGCAAGCACTCCCCAGGCCCTGGGCACAGAGGTGGTGTTTGAGGAATTTTTGACCCGTTCTTTCCTTTCTTGTTTGTCTCCTCCAGGGCTTGGCAGGAGCCAGGCTGAATCCCAGGCATCCTCTTCCCCAGGACACACGTCCCTCAGTCCCAGCTCTGCCAGCTGCTCCGTTCCTGGGGCAGATGTTTGCCCAGCAAGTGGGGTTAAGTGTGAGGAGAGAGAGAGGGGCCAGAACTGAGCACCTGGGTCTTGGTGTCCCTGGAGGAGGAAAGAAAAGATGGGGCTGGGGGACAGGTATCGGCTGGGGAGGGGGAAGGTTGCCTGGCCGCTGGGGTCCTTGAGTGTCTGGCTGGTTGCTCAGGTTTGGAGTCAGCAACTTCCCTCCCTCAACTTCTTTTTCTCTCCGTCCCCCAGCTCTGCCTTGTCATGGCTGCTGGGGGAGAAACCAGCAAGGGCTCCCCCTTCAAACACACACACACACACACACACACATACACAACACATACACACACACATGCATATATACACACACCACAACACACACACACACACACACAACACACATACCATATACACATACCGCACACACACACACACCCCCCCACGTGCATACATCTCAAATGAGCTTATTCAACCCTATGACACAGGAAGAGTCACTGGCCCCAGAACCAGGAACTTTCCACTGGACCGCCCCATCTTGGCTCCTCTAACCCATGCAGGACACACTAGGCGCCAGCACACCACCAATCCCACCCGCCTGCGAGCCCCTCCCCCATCTGCCCTCAGCCTGGAAGGCGAGGCTGCTCAGCAAACCCACCGTTGGTCCTGTCTCCACAGCCAGGCAGGGCCCCCTGAAGGCAGCTCTCGGCTCAGCCAGCGTGATGCCCCCAGAGCACACAGTCGGTGCTTTTGCACACAGTAAGCGCACGTAGCGGTGCTCAGTGAGCATGGGCTGAATGTGCACACGCGTGCATGAATGAATGAATCGATGCACGAATGAACGCACGCATGGATGAATGAACGAACACAGCTCCGTGCCTGCTGGATTGTAACCTTCCTGAAAGCAGGGCTGTGTGTTGGCTCAGGCACTAAGCTGAGAGTCAGGGGACTGGGTTCTGCCCCTGGGTGTGCCCGTCGCTGTCTGTATGACCTTGGGCAAGTGCCTCCCCTCCCTGATCCCAGTTTCTCATCTGTCAAATAAGGATCCAGAATAGATGCTTGGGTTCTGCAGTTCAGAGCATCCTTGAACGTGATTTATAACTCCCGAGACCTGCCCTCTGCGTGCAGCTGGATTAGGAAGCAGCTGCTGTGGGGAAGGGGAGGGAGAGAGTCACCCCACCCCAGTGCTGCGGTGTGTGGGTCCACCTGGTCCATCCTTTGCTAGGGACAGGCCCTCTGCCTGAGTGAGGAAGGACGTCGTGGCATTGTTTGCCCCGTGGACCAGGAGGTGAGCGTTGAGAGAGGTGTTCAGAGGAGAATCATGCTGGAAGGAGATTCTTGTAAAGATTTTCTAAGCAGGAGCGGGGGGACTTGAAATGAGAAGGTCTGGGAGAAATGTGCCTGCATGTGAGCGTGTACACACAAACCACACACCAAACCACACACACAGACACACACCACACCACACACACATACCACATCATGCACACACACACATGCTGACTTTTCCTGCAGAGCTGTTCGGGTTTGTTCTCCCCCTGAGATGTTTCCATTGTCTTCTTGATCGTCTCATCTCGAATATGATCATTCTGACTCGGCCAAGGAACACAGGGGCTCGGCTCCCACATTGGGCAGCAACCACCAGGGCCTCCAGCAGTGGGCTGAGGCTGGCAGCACAGGTCCTGTGGATGTGGGGGGGGCTGAGAGCAGGTGAGTGACCACGGGGAGCAGGCACTAGGGCCCCTGGTGGTCAGCTCTGCTGGGACCCAGGGCTTGGTGAGCTTGGCCCATCTGCAGGGAGGGACCCAAGTCCTTCCTGGGGGACGGAGGGGCTCCCCTGAGTGTGGTCTGGCTGGTCTGGTCTCTGCCCAGCCTCTTGCTCCAACTGCACTGGTTCTCATCGCTCCTAATTTAGAGGGAAGGGACTTTGTCACAGCCTTGGTGTGTCTGTTCTGCTGGGCTTGGGGACTCTCACCAGCACCACCCTTGCCCAGATTTCTCTTTACATTTTGTTTAAGTCATCTTTTCACTATGATTTTGTCAGTGCCTTTCATCTTCCATTTTCAAAAGATCCAGAAGTGACAGGGAGCCAGGAACAGGAGTGAAGACATTCAGCTAGAAGCACGGGTTGGAGACCATTCATTAATTATTCATTAACTCACTAAATAAAACCTTCTTGAGCACCTACTATGAGCCAACCACCACGCTAGATGCATGTTCTTGCTGCGTGGAGTATATGCCTTAATATATCGATCTGTAAGTAAACAAAACAATGACAATGATGTGCGCTAGGAAGGGGTCAATGGCCTGAGACAGTGAGTCTTAAGGCTGGGGTTGGCTTGCTCCTGACGGTGGTCAGGAAATACTGCTCTGAAGGAGACACCAGCGGGAGAAGGAGCTGGCCAGGCAGAGTGGAGAGAACAGCATGATCGATCGGGAAAGGAAAGAGCAAAATGCCCAGGTGTGTGTGAATTACAGAGAGGAGGCTGGTGGTGCGTGAGGTGAGGAGGCATGACGTAGGCGGGACAGGTGGGCAGGCCCTGGTGAGGGGACAGGTGTGGCGGCCAGGAGCCACGGGTGTTGGGGAGAAAACGGAATCAGGGACCAGTCGATTTCTGCCTTGGGCAAGTGGAGACCACTGCCGTGTTTTTTTGAGGGTCTACTGTGCCCCAGACCCAGATGCCTCGTCAAGTTGGTGGTGGTCAGGGGTGGTCCATGGCTGCCCCCCAGCCGGGAGACTGTGTCCACAGGCCCGATGGGGCCCCAGGCGGCTGTTCAGGGCAGCAGCTGCAAAAATATCCCCTCCTTGCTGCCTTCACCTGACCCTCAGCCGCTCCAGGCATGCAGGCCCCAGGCAGAGACGCTCCTCTGAGGCCCACCTGCTGGGGTTGAAACAAGAGCTTTTGAGAGGTCTGGTGCTCAGACAACAAATTCCCTCACGTTCCAGGAGTTCCGCCATTTGGTCCCCTGGACTCCCAATCCAGTTGAATCAAACAAGGTGAAGGCAGCCAGAAACCCAGTCCCCAGTTATTGGGACCACCCCCTAGAACTCACCTTCCACATTCAGATCAATGCCTCCTTAATATGGGGCTCCCAACCCCACCAGAAACTTCTAAAAAATCCAGCTTCCCAGGGCCCATCCCTGACTTGCCAGTTCAGAATTTTCTAGGGAATCCTGTATTTTTAATGAGTTTCTTTGTGACTGGGAACCACTGCTCTGGAGTAGAGACCTGGCAAGTCTCAGGACAGAGGGGAAAGCTGGGGGCCCTGGAGGCAGAAAGGCTGGGGAAACGTCCTAGCAGACCTATTGTGGGATCCTGGGCACATTGCTGAACCTCTCTGAGCCTTGCTTTCCTCATCTATAACGGGAAAATTGAATATAACTCTGGTCCCTCCACCCACTGCAGTTTCTTTATGAGGTACGTCATGTTCCCGGCACATAGCGGTGCTTAATCAAGGGGAGGAGTTTTCACCGTTTTCTTTGAGGTATGTCCTTCTTGTGGATGTTTAGAGAGAAACCACTAGCTTGTAATGGCTGCCCGAATGATTCCCAGGGCCCGCCGAGCCAGCCCCTTGTTCCTGCTCAGATGGGCGTGCTGAAATCTCTCAGGCAGGTCTCCTTGGCACTGAGGGTACCAGGCACATGATTTCCCCAACAGAGGCAAAGAGGGAAGGATCTTCCCAATGTCGCTGGCTCCCCTGTGGGTAGGGGCCAGCCCACTCACCTAGTCCCAATGGGCAGGGGAGGAGGGGCCTGAGCAAGGCTTAGAGAGAGGAAATGAGCCCCAAAGTGGGTCAGTGCTGCCCTGGACACTGACCCGTTTCCACTCCCTCCTGCCCGCAGGCCCGCCGGCCACGGGGCTGTCATCTTGCATTTGCTCCTCTTCTGCCAGAGACTTTGACCCCGTTTTCTACTTCTTGCCAGTGGAGGGGGACGCAGGCTTGAACAACTCGAGCATAGCCCATGGGGGTTGCAGGGATGGCCTTATGGTTTATGCTGGGTATTCTAGAAGGGCTTGTCACCCACGTGTCCCAACTTTATTTGGAGTGGGGGTTACGGGGGGCAGTATGGTAGTCAAAATAATACAGGATTTAGGGCAGCCAGATGTGGGCTCTAAACCCAATTCCCCCACTTCCAGGCCCTCTGTGCTCCTGTGCAACTGGCTTTGTTTCTTCCGAGCCTCTGTTTCCTCATCCATAAAATGGGCTGTTGCAAAGGTTAAATGAGATGGTATCTATACACATCCTTACTTGGGGACTTGCTGAGAAGCCTGATCCACAAACAGCAGCTGTGATTCTTACTCTAGTATAACAGAGGCTGGGGACCAGGCTTGGGAGCTGGCCAGACCTAGGCTGGACTCATGGCTCTGGCCCTTGGAGCAGTGTGAGACTTGAGACAAGTGACTTCAACTTCTCTCACCCTCCATTTCTTTATCTGTAAAATGGAGACCCTCCCCTCCCAGATCTGTGAGGATCACATGCAGTGATGTTGTAACGGAGCCTCGTGCAGAGTAAACTCTCAGCCAGCGATAGCTATTAGTAATGATAATCAGGAACTGCATGTGAATCTATTCACTGCACATTTATGGAGCACTTACCTGCGTGCACGGCACTGGGATCTAGGAGGGAAGAAGACAGCTGGCTCTGGGTCCAGAGACAGAGCTTGCTGACAAGTGGATGAACAATCCCAGTGCAAGTTATTACCTTGCTCCATCCTCTGGGACCCCGAGCGGGGAGACCTGTAGCAGCCCAATCTCTTTTCTCTCCAGAGAGGTCCAAGGGAGGATGATGGACCCCAAGTCAGTCAGCCAGCCGGGGTGGGGGGCCAGGGTACCCAGGATGCCACACTGCCTCCCACACCACCCCTGCTCCCCTTGATAAGCTGTGGCCCCTCCTCGGGTGGGCAGAGGGGAGCTGGCCTCGAGCGGTGCATTCAGAAGCGATCAGTAGGCACTTGTGGCTTGGAGAGATTCCCAGCCGTCAATGACCCAGCAGCTGTCCTGCCACAGCTGCTGGGAGTCAAGCTGTGGCGGCCACTGGATCTGGGTGGCTATTGATTGGCAGCTCTGTGCCCACACCTCCAGGATGTGAGACGAGGTTCTGTTGAGACCCAGGCCCAGGTTAATGGCCAGAGACAGAGGAAAGGGCTGGGCAAGGTCTGCAAAAGCAGTCCCAGGGGAGGCCTGCAGGGGTTAAAAAAAAATACCCTTCCCCAGGCTTTGAGCCCCATTCTCCCCAGCACCCCTGGGAACTTGCTCTGCCCAAAAGCCCTCCCCAGGAAGTGACCTGAGCCAGCGGATAGCCACGTGCTGCTGAGGTAGAAATATCCCAAATATCCTCCTGGTGGGTCAGGCAACTTGGAATTTGGGGTATCATTGGAGAATACTTAGAGACAGATTTCAGGGCCAAATTTATATCCAACTTACACCACTTACTACCTGGACCTCAGTTTTCTCATCTGTAAAATGGAAACAACAACAATAATAGTACTGAGCTTGCAGGATGGTCGGGAAGTTTAAAAGAGTTCACAGATGTAAAGCAATGAGAACAGGACTTGCATATAGCAACGCTTAGTGAGTGTTATCTGGTATATTGTCAGAGTGAGCAGTCCTGCTAGGGAAGGGAGCACAGACAGGGAATTATCAAGGACCTACCTAAAGGAAGCCAATGTAAATGGCAGATGCATTTTGGTGCCTGGAATGATTCTGACTCACACGCTCTCCACCCCTCACTGCCCCCCCAACCCCGGCCCCGATCTCAGCCATGGCTGTCTGTGCAGGCTCCTTTTCACTTCGCTCAAGGACATGCCAGAGTCTTTGCCTTAATGAGGGGGTGCCCATGGAGCTCACGGGGACCTCATGCACACGCAGGTCAGAGATTCTGGGGAATCAGCACCCCATCCCAGGCAACCCTTGACACATGGGGGACCAGAGTCAATGGGCAATTCTGGGAAGACACAGTTCTTTTATTTTTTTTCTGGCCATGCCATGCAGCTTGCGGGATCTCAGTTCCCCAACCAGGGATTGAACCTGGGCCACAGCAGTGAAAAGTCCAGAATCCTAACCACTAAGCCACCAGGGAACTCCAGTGGGAGGACACGGTTCTGACGGACAACTGCTTGGAAGATGCTGGCAGATTTGACTCCTATTTTCTGCTGAAGGCCCCCTTCTCCCTCATTCCTGTCCCTTTGGTGGCACTGGTCAGACTTTTGCCCTCGGCTCCCCAAGTCGGAAGTCAGCGTTCCTCGAGGCCTCATCCTCGCCCTCCCCCAGGTGCACCCACTGCTCAAAAGCAGAACCTCAGGGAAGGCAGCTAAGGTCACACGAGCTCCCCTCCCAGCCTCTCAGAGACAAAAATAAAGTGTGTAACTGTCAGAAGCATTATGGAACTGTCAAAGGTATATGAAATCACTCCCGTGAATTATTAATAAGTCACGGGCCTAACTAATCGATGACAGTATAAAAAAATGACAAAAAATGTTTACCAAGAGGTAAAGAGTTTAAAAAAGAAAAGAAAATATATGAGCTGTGGGAATAGTAGTCCATGAGTTTCCAGAATCAGGAGCAAAGAGTTAGGAGAAACCAGGAACCCCAGTGCAGAGTGTTTCAGGACCATGGAAAGCGACGTTGTTGGGGGAAAGTGGATCTCCTGTCACCATGGCTCCTCTGATCGTAGAGCAGCCACCACAGCTGTCTGGATCGCCACTCTAGTGGCCTCCTGCTCCAAACTCATTGCCTTTGCCTAAACCGCGATCAGAGCTGGTGACCATGCCGGCTGTGGCCTCATCTCCCTAGACTGTTGAAATCATTGAGCCCGGCGCCCCCATAATGCAGGAGACGCTGGGGGTGCACCCTGTTGAGAATTGTCTGTCTCCAAGCAATTCAAGGTAACTAATCAGCACCATGATGTTGGCAGCTGTGACTGCTAATGCAGTTAGAAGCTGTCAAACTGAAAGTAATAACTGTCTCCTTTATTTAAAAAAAAACAGTTAATTAGCATAATCAGGGCATAAATGGCCAATATTCCTAACCCAACATGGGAGATGAATATGAATTATGGTGCCTTCAGGGTCTCTGGTAGAGTTATCAAAACCAGCTAGGGGTTGGGGTCACCAGTTCAGAAGGTAGAGGAGAAGAGGGCAAGTGTGTGGTTAGGAGAGATGCTGTGTGACTGTCCCCAGGAGATGTTGTTTTATGTAAAATACACCCCTGTCTTCAAGGCAGTGATGTTCATCTTAGCATTTTTCCAATTCATCCTTTCATGTGTATTTACTGAGCACCTGCTGGGAAGGCAGCCAGGATTCATTCTTGGCAAAAAAAATAAATTTTGAAGTTCACAGGGTGTGCTCCCCATCCCCCAAGCCCCTCGTCTCCCCTCCCACTCCCAAAGAGCTTTGTTCTCTGTGTTGTCAGGGTAAGGTGAGAGCTCATTCTAAGTTATACATGTCTGGTAAGGGTCCCCAAGGGGCTCTGGGAATTGAAAGAAATCAGCTCTCATGTCTCTCAAAGTCATTTCCCAAATCAATTGCTGCCTGAGTTGTGTGCCCTTCAGGTGAGAGAGTGGGGACAGGCATGAAATGATCCTAGTTACACAAATGCTTATACAACACTTCCCAAGTGCTTGGCATTGACCAATACTATATACACATTTATTTAGGTATGTACTGTCCTATCAGTGAGGTAGGTACCGTTATTACCCCATTTTATAGAGGAAGAAACTGAGGCTCAAAATGATTAAATAACCTGCCCAAAGTTACCCTGCTAGTGAGTTCCAGAGTCAGAATTTGAACACAGACGGCCTAAATCCAGGGTTCAGGCACTTAAATATCAGTCTAAACTGGAAAGTTATGTTCTGAAGTCAAACATCCATAATAAAGGGCAGCGCAGGGAGCAGAAGGGAAGTAACATATACTGAGCACTTAGTATGTGGAAGGCTCTGAGCTGGGTATGGAGACCACCAAGGGAGCCAAGACATGGTCTCTATAACCAAGGTGCTTGCAGGCTGCAGCCAAGGGTGACCGACACATATAGCACTGAACTCTTGAGCAGTCGCTTCATATACTGTGGGTTTGAATCCTGGCTCCTCCGCTTACCAGGCAGATGCCCTTGGGTAAAGGTCTGAGTTTGGGTTCCTCTTGAAGCTGAGCCTGAAATGAAGATTCAAGTTTAAATAGTTCATTTGGGAGGTGAACCCAGGAAACCTTGATAGTGGAGTAAGAAAGTGTATTAATTAACTATCACCGTAACAAATTACCCCAAAACTTAGCTGCATAAAACAACAAGTTTCTATTATCTAATAGTTTCTGAGGGTCAGGAATCTGGAAGTTGCTCAGCTGAGTGGTTCAGGCTCAGAGTCTCTCATGAGGTTTCAGTCAAGCTGTCAGCCAGGGCTGACGATTTGAAGGATTGACTGAGGCTGAAGGATTCACTCCAGAGCTGCCTCTCACCGTTGCTGACAGCCCAGATTCCTTGCTGGCTACTGGCTGGGGGCCTCAGTGCCTCACAGTGTGGGCCTCTCCATACTGCTTCCCGTGACATGGAAGCAGGCTCTCCCCAGAGTGAGTGATGGGGGAGAGAGACAGAGACAGAGACAGAGATCTCCAGACAGGAGCCACAGTGTCTTTCATAACCTAATATCAGAAGTGACATTCCATCACTTTTGTCATGTTTTATTGGTCACACAGACCAACCCTGATACAGCGTGGGAGGGGCTACAAGGGTGTGAATACCAGGAGGTGAGGACCATACGGGTCATCTTAGAGGTTGGCTGTGACAGAAAGTGAAACAGGGGAAGCAAAGGAAGCCAGTAGAGGGTGTGTTATCAAGCCAGATCCCACTGTGGGCAGCTAGAGCTTAACCCCACAGGGGACTCTGGAAGACAGTGTAGAACATGCCTCAGTGTCATCCCAACCTTGAGGTGAAGACGCAAGGGTATTTCTCCATCCAACCCTTGCCCATCATTGGTTGAGAGATGTTTCCATGGGCATCAACTCCAGTGTTTTCAGCTTACCCTGTGCACAGGGCAAGCACAATGGGTGATGCCCTAATGGAATCTACTGCAGTGGTGACTCCCTCTTGCCCTAAGATTCCTGATGTGTAAGTGAGGCTGATACAACACTTACATGACAGAGTAACTGTGCAGTGGTTGTGCCTGGCAAATAGTAGGTGTTCAGTAAAGCCTGTGATGTGGCTACAGTGGTCATGCTGAGGGGTGGTCGTGAGGATGAAATGAGATGGTGTCAACACTGCCCTTGTTAAGTCCCCATTTCCTGACTCCGATTCCTATGCTGTTTCCAGCTCACCACATCACAAACTCCAGAAAATAACATTTCAGATCTCTGTGCTCTGACACTTAGAGGAGCCCAGAGACAGATTGAGAGTAGAAATGGGTTATTTCAAAAGCTGTTGCTGACCTAAGCATCCAAGGGTCGTGCTGGGCCCAGGGAGCCCAATGCCGTATCAGCACCTCGGACAGCTCCCAAAGGCTTGGCCTGCCTCGCCTGGTTTCCTCCCCTCCTTGTTAGCAACACGGCCACAGCAGTTAGATAGATGTCTTGAGACCCTCCTGTAGGTCAGTAAAGTGGTTTGTCTGAAGCGCTGCAGCTAGAAGGGCAGAGCCAGACTCAAAGCCCGGGTATAACTGCCTTAGATAAGGTGCTTATCTCTGCACCTCAGTTTCCTCATGTGTAACAAGGGACCAAGGTTGGTTTCATGGGCATGTCATGTGGTTTAATTTTCTTCTGTCACTGTCTTGAAATTCTTAATAATTGTTTAACAGGGGGATCGGCATTTTCATTTTGCACTGAGCCCTGAAACTCACTTAGCTCCTTAGTCCTGCATGGGAACGATAATCATAGCACCTCCCTCTACTGGATATGTTCTGTTTTCCACTCTGGGCCTACTCTCCAGCTTTCTCCCCCTGCCCTGTGGCCCAGAAGGTTGGCTTATGAGGACTAACCCTCAGGCTCCCTTGTCCTCTGATGAACAGTTGGGTTAAGCCAATGGGACACCCTGGCAGGAGATGGGAGGGCAGGAGGAGAATGAGTGCTCAGGTTCAAGGGCATGCTACCCATCCCTCAGTGGGGTGTTTTTCCTGGCTCCCTCCCTGTTGGGTCACTGCAGTTTGCCTACGTTCCTCTATCGAAGGCACATCCCCTGGCAGGCAGCCTGCTCCTGAAGCCATGGCCACTCTCTCTGTGTTCCAGTAACACCTCCTTCCCTTGGTCCACTTAGGCCCCTAGTTGCTGACTTCAGATGCACCATCATCCTTTGTTGGTTTTCCTGAACGTTTTGTTAAACTCTCCTGAATTTCTCCCTATGTACGTACCTTCTCTTTCCTGTCAGGACCCCACCTGATACACTGTCACATGGAGTTACTGGGAAAGCTAAGAAAAACCCCACATGTAACACATCCAGCATGGTCCAGGTACACAGTACACACTGAACGAAAATTCACTATTACTATTGGTTATCTAGCTCCAAAGGCCTAAAGCTCTTAGCCATTATCCTACCCAGCCACAACCCTCCCAACACACATACACACACATGCACATGCACAAGCCACTCTACTGAAAACAGTTCATTTGGTGGAGTGTAGACAACCAGAGAGAGCTGTGTCTAGAGGTTTCCGGCTTTGGGAGTGAAGTTTGGAATGTAAATTGCTCCCAAGGACCTCTCGTTTCCAGCTCATGGGCTCTAGGCTACTCTTTGATTCTCATCTTGGAAGGCAGCTATGCTCACCACTATACCACCAACACACATTAATTCTCATTTTGGGAATCTCTCTCTCTCTCTTTCTCTCTCTGTCTCTGTCTCTGTCTCTCTCCCTTTCTCTTCCCTCCTCCCTCTAAGAAGATCCAGCCAGCTAGCTGGCCTGTGGAGGCCTCACTACCATCCAAGACTTAGGTGTCTTCAGCCTTGATCCTCCTCTGGGACACATGGGCTCTACGTCAAAAGACAGAAGCCAGGGCTTGGTTTGTCTCTCTATTTGGGTAAGCAGACCACCTCACAGCTCTACTGCCCCTTCCCAGGTGTAATCAGGAGACCATAGAAGACCAGGGAGTGTAAAAAGACCAGTGTGGCCAGGATGGAGCCAGCACCATCAGCAAGGATGCCAACTGATCACTGCACAGAAGTGCAGGGACCCTCAAAGGGCAGGTCCTGCTCCCTTCACTGGGGCCCAAATCCACTTGCTTCCCAACTGCATAGACCCCCCAAGCCATGGAGCCATCACAGACTTGGGATGGCCTTGTTGGGTTAGGGTTCAGTTAGGGTTGGGGTTAGGGCCATATCTGTCTTGTTCTCCACTGCATCCTTGGATCCTGACAGATGGAGCAGGGACTCCTTAAATGTGTGTTGAGTGAATAAATGGGTGAACAGATGAATGAACACTTGAGTCCATAAGCTAGTACGAGAGCCAGCTGAGCTCTTCCTGTATTTTAGACCCAATTTATTTCAGACAAAGTCCCCCCTCCACGTTTGGCCTGAGGATGTTGTGGAAGAATCTCCCACACGTACAAGGCGTCTTCCTCCCAGTCACCTTCTGACTCAGCTGAATACACACTCCCCTGACCTGTGACAATACTAGTTGGAGGGAAGATTTCTTCTTCCACCACTCTGATTAGTTCTTCCTCTCCCATGCAGCCCACGTCCTGACCAGGCGCCCCTTTGCAGGGGCAGGTGGAATTTCAAAGGAAAACACCAAGGACACTTCTTTTTTTTTGTCTGCGCCGGATCTTAGTTGCAGCATGTGGGACCTTCATTGCCACGTGCAAGACCTTCATTGCAGCATGCGGGATCTTTTTTTTTTTTTTAGTTGCGGCATGTGGAATCTTTAGTTGTAGCACGCAGGCTCTTAGTTGTGGCATGAGGGATCTAATTCCCTGAACAGGGATCAAACCCAGACCCCTTGCATTGGGAGCACGGAGTCTTAACCACTGGACCACCGGGGAAGTCCCCAAGGACACTCTGAGGAAAACCACAGAGACAACTGTTGGGATGGAAAGGCTTGGCTGGGCTGGTAAAGGAGGGATATGGAGGTGCCCCATGAAGACCTCTCCGAGAATCCACCTGTCTCAGGATGGACTCCCCAAAAAGAGACCTTGAGACAAGGATCTGAATGGAAGCAGCTTATTAGGTGGTGACCCCAGGGAGCCCTAGTCAAGGAAGCTGGGAAGGGAAGGGAGTAAAGAAACAGCTCACTGCTGAGTAGGTTCCCACTGTGGGCAGCTGGGGCTTAGTGTTCACCCCGAGCCATCCCTGGAGGGGCAACAAGCTGGGGTCCATCCTCCCACTCTTGTCCGTCTTTGGCCAGGGCTGCTTCCAGGAGCACACCCGGCCCGCCCTGCACAGCCAAGAGAAAGCAGTCGGGTGGAGAGTGACAGGACCCACAGTGGGAATTACCTGCACCCCCTCCACCTGAAATGCACCCTCGGTTACCCCCATGAGAGGGCGGAGCCCCCTGTGATGTGGGTCCTGGTCGTGACTGTGTCCATGGGTTTGCAAGGCCACCATCTGGGCCAGGATCTGTCCCTTACATATCCTGTCTCAGAGTCCTCACACAGCCCTGTGAGGTTGTGCGGTTGTGCGAACAGTTGTCTGCACTTGACAGATGAGGAAACCTAGGCATAGAGATTACATGGCTTTTGTAAGGTTGGACAGCTAGAAAGTGAACAAAATCAATGAGAATTCCTGCCCTGATGTCCTGTAAATTCTCAGAGATGTAGATAGACAAGCAAATGTATAGGGCTTTAAAAGGCAACAAGTGCTGTGGAGAAAACTTGAGAGAGATATATATACATGTAGAATAAAGAGGATTGGGCGTGCTGGGGGAGGGGTATGAAATGAAATAAAGTGATGAGAGAAAGATTCCAGAGACAGCAGCATTTAAGGACTTACAGGAGGTGAGGGCAGGAAGGATTCGCGTGACGGAACAACATTCCAGGCAGAGGTAATGGTAGATATAAACTGCTGAGGCAAGAGCCTGCCAGTGTGTGAACAGAAGCAGCCAGGAGGCCAGTGTGGTTGAGATGAGGGGTGGGCTTCCCAGAGGAGGGGACCCCTTCGAGATCATGCCTCGAAGGCCATTGCAGGGACTTTGATTTCTACTCTGAGAGAGGTGGCTTCCGAGCAGAGGAGGGGTCTGGTCTCTTAACAGAATCCCTCTGGCTACCAGGTTGAGAAGAGAATTTAGTAATGAGTGAATGAATGAATGAGTGAATGAGTGAGCATCCTTGTACCTCTTCACAGATTAACCACTTACTTTATGGAGAGACAGGAGGCAGGAGAGGATGAGGAGCTGGTGGAGACCACAGCGCACACAGAGTCTGGAATTCAGGCCCAGCAGACAGGCAGCTGGGCCTGGCAGGAGGCTGATGGTCTTTGCTGTGGTCCAGCTGCCCCACCATCCCTGTGTTCCCACCGCCAGCAGAGCCTCAGGGGACTGGTGTGATCATAGACATTAAAGGGAGCCCCACGCAGGGGGTATGATCAGAAGCCTTGCGACAACTGTTTT
This sequence comes from Balaenoptera physalus, assembly GCF_965194825.1. NCBI lineage: Eukaryota > Metazoa > Chordata > Mammalia > Artiodactyla > Balaenopteridae > Balaenoptera > Balaenoptera physalus. The sequence goes on from NC_138896.1 coordinate 104,669,553, forward strand.
CCCTCAGAACACCGCTTTTGAGAGGCCCCAGGCCATCTGGGCAGCCCTTTTCATCCTCCTCAAGCCCCCTGGGCTGCCTACTGGCCCCCTAAGCAGCAGGCTGAGGCCGTGACCCTTCTACCCAACAGGAGAAACAGTCCACAGTTGCTGAAATACTAACACTGTGATGAAGTGAGCCCTGCTCTGAAGGGAGGAGGCCCATAGCTGCAGGAGAGGCTGGTCAGACTGTGGCTGCAGACGCCTGACCCCCACAGGGCATCCATCCTTTGAACCATCACTGAGTCCTCTCTCTCTCGTTCTCTCTCTCTCTCTCTCTTTCTCTCTCTCTCTCTCTTTCTCTTTTGACCTTCGGACCGTAAATTGGGAAAGTTGACAGAGAGGAGGGAAGAGATGGAGCTGAAAGGGGAGGAACAAGAAGGAAGGCAGAGAGGAAGAACAGGAAAGAAGAAAAGGAATGGAAGACCCTGTGTGAACATCAACCCTGGGCTTTCTAGTCACTATTTCACTTAATCAACACAACAGCCCTATGAAGCAGATCCTATTAATATGCCCATTCTGCAGAGGTGCAAATGTGGCTCAGAGAGGTTAAATCACCTGCCCAAGGACACAGAGTGGGGAAGTGGCAGAGCTGGGGTTCAGTATCCTAATGCTGACGCTACCTGCGTACGGCAATCTGATGAGTGGCCCATTCTGTGCCTGGTCCTTGTGTAGGGTCGGGACTGGGCAGCCTGAGATCCCTGGAGCCCGGGCTCCAGGCCCAGGTGAGTCATGGAGCCAGGGACAGGGAAGGAGGCAGGGTAGAGGAGTAGGGTCCAGCCGCCAGGCCTCATTCAGCTCCAAGCACCCTTGTTTTTCCACTCGGCCACCACCCATGGACAAGGCCATGCTGGGGACTCTGAGAGGACTCAGACTTCAGCCCTGCCCTCATGGGGCTACCAATCCAGGGGGCACACACGACCAAAACCCAGGGTAGAAGCTTGCAACTCCTCCCAAAGGGCCTTCTTCCATCAATGGGGATTTGACTGATTCTATCCGTTCCCTATCATGGCCTGAGCTCCTCCCTATGACAGGCTCCATGCCTGCCCCTGGGGCTACAGTGATGAATAAGACAAGGTCCCTGCCCTCAAAGAGCTCTCAGCCAGGCTACCAGCGGTGGCAGATGGGTACACACATACATCCAGGGCAGGATTATAAATGCCTCTGAGGCAATCTTTTTAAAAAAATTTTATTAGAGTATAGTTGATTTACAAAGTTGTGTTAGTTTCAGGTGTACAGCAAAGTGATTCAGTTATACATATACATATATTCATTCTTTTTTAGATTCTTTACCCATATAGATTATTACAGAATACTGAGTAGAGTTCCCTGTGCTATACAGTAGGTCCTTGTTGGTTATCTATTTTGTATATAGTAGTGTGTGTATGTTAATTCCAAGCTCCTAATTTATCCCTCCCCTCAACCTTTCCCCTTTGGTAACCATAAGTTTGTTTTCGAAATCTGTGAGTCTGCTTCTGTTTTATAAATAAGTTCATTTGTACCATTTTTTAATTAGATTCCACATATGAGTGATATCATATGGTATTTGTCTTTCTCTGTCTGACTTACTTCGCTTAGTATGATAATCTCTAGGCCCAGCCATGTTGCTGCAAATGGCATTATTTTGTTCTTTTTTATGGCTGAGTAATATTCCGTTGTATATATGTACCACAACTTCTTTATCCATTCCTCTGTCGATGGACATTTAGGTTGCTTCCATGTCTTGGCTATTGTAAATAGTGCTGCAATGAACATTGGAGTCAGGTATATTTTTGGATTTTGTTTTCTCCAGGTGTATACCCGGGAGTGTGATCGCTGAATCATATGGTAGTTCTGTTTTTAGTTTTTTAAGGAACCTCCATGCTGTTCTCCATAATGGTTATACCAATTTCCATTCTTACCAACAGTGTAGGAAGTTTTCCTTTTCTCCACACCCTCGCCAGCATTTATTGTTTGTAGACTTTTTGATGATGGCCATTCTGACCCATGTGAGGTGATACCTCATTGTAGTTTTAACTTGCATTTCTCTGATAATTAGTGATTTTGAGTAACTTTTCATGTGCTTTTTGGCCATTTGTATGTCTTCTTTGGAGACATACCTATTTAGATATTCTGCCTATTTTTTGATTTGATTGTTTGGTTTTTTGACATAGAGCTGTGTGAGCTATTTGTATATTTTGGGGATTAATCCCTTGTCGGTCACTTTGTTTGCAAATATTTTCTTCCATTCTATGGGTTGTCTTTTCATCTTGTTTAGGGTTTCCTTTGCTGTGAAAATGCTTTTAAGTTTAATTAGGTTCCATTTGTTTATTTTTGGTTTTATTTTCATTACTCTAGGAGGTGGATCAAAAAAGATATTGCTACAATTTATGTCAAAGAGTGTTCTGCCTATGTTTTCCTCTAAGAGTTTTATAGTGTCCAGTCTTACGTTTAGGTCTTTAATCCATTCTGAGTTTATTTTTGTGTATGATGTTAGGGAGTGTTCTAATTTCATTCTTTTACATGTAGCTGTCCAGTTTTCCCAGCACCACTTATTGAAGAGACTGTCTTTTCTCCATTGTATATTCTTGCCTCCTTTGTCATAGATTAGTTGACCATAGGTGCGTGGGTTTATCTCTGGGCTTTCTATCCTGTTCCATTGATCTATATTTCTGTTTTTGCACCAGTACCATACTGTTTTGATTACTGTAGCTTTGTAGTATAGTCTGAAGTCAGGGAGCCTGATTCCTCCAGCTCTGTTTTTCTTTCTCAGGATTGCTTTTGCTATTCAGTGTCTTTTGTGTTTCCATACAAATTTTTAAAATTTTCATTCTAGTTCTGTGAAAAATGCCATTGGTAATTTGATAGGGATTGCATTAAATCTGTAGATTGCCTTGGGTAGTATAGTCCCCTTGACAATATTGACTCTTCATTCAAGAACATGGTATGTCTTTCCATCTGTTTGTGTCACCTTCAATTTCTTTCATCAGTGTTTTGTAGTTTTCAGAGTATAGGTCTTTTGCCTCCATAGGGAGGTTTATTCCTAGGTGTTTTATTCTTTTTGATGCAATGGTAAGTGGGATTGTTTCCTTAATTTCACCTGTGAGGCAATCTTTTCAGAGTTGAGTGGAAACCCAGAAAGGGTTGATTGGAGAAGGTAGAGAGGGCTTTGAAGCATGATTAGGAGTTGTGTTGAACCAAGAAGAGAGACCTGGGCATTCCAAGTGGAGGGAACAGCTCAAGCAAAGGCCAAGGGGTATGAAAGGTCATGGAGTGGCCAGGAAATTGCCAAAAGGTCAAGGCAGAAGGAGCAACCAAAGCGTGTCTGCATCTCTTCCTTTCTCTTCTCCCCACATAGTCTCTAAAAATCCCCTTCACTGCTGGACCAATTCTGCTCTGCCCTCAATTTGCATTCCTGTTGGAGACCTCACCCCCAACCCCCCAAAAGTATACAAGTATTCATCCAAATAAAACACCTCTCTTCCTAGGGAGAAAATGAGCTTCTGAGAGCATATGATTTTCAGCACATTGTTACCCAAGAGATGAGAGTGTTTTTTCATGCAGTGGGAGGACAGGAGTCAAAGAGGCCACCCACTGTTCTAGCTGGGGAGGCTGAATGATTTGGCCTGGATGGGACTGGATTAGGAATCAGGGAAAAGTGATGGATAGAAAGGAAAGAGGCTGGATTCAGATTAAGAAGCCAAGACCCCAAGCTGAACTATTGAAATGCTGCTGGGGGCAGGGGGTGGCAAGGGCAGCTCAGCCAACCTGGGCCCTGGGTGGCTCAGCCAGTGGCCACCCCAGGCTTGCTGGGGGTAAGCACGGAGTTGGCGTTCGGAGCTGTCAGAAGTGATTAATTCATCAACAACACGGTGCACTGGAGAACTGCCTCTGACTCAATGGCTCATTAATACCCGGACTCTGATAGGACTGCAGATGCTAATTCAAGCCACTCCAAATAAAGGGCGGCCTCCTGAGAGCTCGGCCTTAACCCTCCCTTGCTTCCCCTGCAGGATGCACTTGGGGCCTGGAGGGGGTGAGCCTGGGGTTGGCTCTGGGCCACCCACCATACTCCCATGCGAGGACAAGCTCATGCTCAGTAACTCTGCAGGGCCAGCGCCCAGGGGCACTTAGAGACAATCAGGCCCAGTCGCTACCATTTCACAGACGGAGACACTAAGCCTCAGGGAGGTGCAGGGACTTGCCCATGGTCACAGAGCAAGAAAGAAACAGAGCTTGGACTTGACTCCAGGCCTGAGCCCTTCCCACCCCACTCTTCTGTCTCCCGGCCCCTGATGCAGACCTGTGTGCCAGTCACTGAGCCCCACAAGCAGTGGGAAACGACACAGCAGGGCCACGGCCCTAAGCCTGACTACAGGCACATGGGTGGGGCATTTGGGGAGGGCAGCGATCTCTTATTCAACTCCACACCCTAGCCCCCAGCCCTCCTCCTGATACAGGGAGACGTGCTTGATAAAATGTGGAACAAATTCATGACTCAGTGAACTCTAATTCATGTCCAGTGGGAACAGGTGTTTTAATCAGGTACAAACTGCTCCATGAGCTCGGAGGAAAAAGAGATCAAGGAAGGCTTCCTGGAGGAAGGACCATCAGAAATGGGCCTTTATGCAAAGAGGCACAGACTGGTCCTGCCTGGGGCTGCTCTGAGCATCTTCTCATTTCATCCTCACGATAACAACCCAGCGATGATTATAGCAATGATTGTATCTACTTCACAGATGAGGAAACTGAGGCCCAGTCAGGCTAAGTCCTTTACCCAAGGTTCCATGGCCAGGAAGCAAAGGAGTTGAGACTTGAATACAGGTCTTTCTGTCACCAAAACTCATGTTCTCACCAGCATCTGAAGGCCCTGCTCAATTAGCCCTGCCAGAGCTCCCCAAGATGTGGCCACTCGCCCCTGGGGACCCCCACATCACTCCATCCCAACATCATGCCTGACTCTCCTGCCGTGGGCTGCGATCAGCTGTGTCTATGGGCAGGGGGTCGTCATGGCATCACCCACACCCACACCCAGCACTGGGCTTTGCAGGCTGGGAGCCACCCACAGATGTCTGTCAAGGGGACTTTAATCCATGGAACCTGAGATCTCAGAGGGTTGCTGTGAGGATTCCAAGAGTGGACACTCAGGAAGAGTCTGGCTTAGTGCCGGGGGAAGGCTGCTGTTGGGCTGTTTATTATTATTTGGATTCAACCAGCCTCCCTTCCTGGATTCAAAGCAATTCCTGTCCCCAGGGAGGTGCAGACCAGAGAAGGTCACATGGCCACATGAGGCCCAAAGCCAAGTTTCCTGACTCTGGACTCCCCAGGAAGTGCTCCCTGACCCTCAGAAACTTGCCCACTCAGCCTCACTTGAGTTCTGCATCTTTTGACAACAGAAAATCCCCTAAGGAAATAATTCAACCACAGCTCCATCACCGAACCACACATCTGTTTCCACCTCACCCTGTTCCCGCTGCTTTCCCTGTTCCTGACCAGAGGTTGGACGCCCTGCTTGTCAGACTAGCCTGGAGTGTGCTGTGGAGAGTGTGTGAGCCCAGGGAGTGTGGTGTGTGTGTATGTGTGTGTGTGTGTGAACCCTGCAGGAATGTGAGTGTGTGTGTACATAAGAAAAGATGCTGCCCCTTGTGTCTCTCCTTTGCTCTCACACTACGACCACACGCACACTTTTGACAACAGACATGTGGGTTTTCCACACATCAAGCAATTCTGTGACCCCAGCTGGGTGTCCTACAATTCAACTTAGTTCTGACGCTGTCTCCCTGGAGTTAGCGTCAGATTCCACATGCTAAGGGCTCAGTCCCACAAGATTTCCCCCACTTCAGACATCAGTCACATGTCCGGAGTTATCGCCTGCACTTCTGACCAACCAGATATAAGTCAGCGTCCCCATAACCCCCTCGTTGGTTTTGATAATTTGCTAGAATGGCTCATAGAACTCAGGGAAACACTTACTTAGGTTACCAGTTTATTGCATAACAACGGATGCGGGTGAACAGCCAGATGAAGAAGTATGTACGGAATGGTCCAGAAGTGTCTCAAGTAGAGGAGCTTCTATCTCTGTGGAGTTGGAGTGCACCATCAACGTGTGGATACGTTCACCAACCCAGAAGCTCTAGGAACCCCATACGTTGAGGTTTTTATGGAGCCTTCATCATAGAGGCACGGTCAATCATTAACTCAATCTCCAGCCTCTCTTCTCTTCCAGGAGGATGAGGGGCGAGGCTGAAAGTTCCAAGCTTCTAATCGTGGCTGGGTCTTTCTGGGGACCAGCCCCCATCCTGAAGCCATCCAGGAGCCCACCAAGTGTCACGTCATTAGAAAAAATCACTCCTATTATTCAGGAAATTCTAAGGGTTTCAGGAGCTCTGTGCCAGGAACTGGGGGCAGAGATCAGTATATATATTTTTTATATGATCTCACAGTGGGTGTGTATGTATGTGTGTGTGTTGTCTCTCTCAGCCAAGGCTGTGCCATGCTGCAGTAACAAGTGGTCCCCAGAGCACAATAGCTCACAGCAATGTAGATTTTCTTCTCAGCATCTACATTACTTCGAGGGTCACCTATGGCTCTGCTCCCTGTCAGCAACACCCTGGGACCCACAGTAAATGGGCAGCCTCTACCCGGAGTGCCACAGGTCACCACAGCAGAGGGAAAAGAGAGCCTGGAGGACCTGGAAGCTGGCTCTGGAGGCTCCCACCCAGAGGGACACACAGCTCTTCCCCTCCAATTTCAGGGGCTGGAGCTGGTCATGTGACTGAGTCTGTCCTCATGGGAAGTGGCCCCTCCCTCAGGGAGAGCCAGGAGGCACCCCTGAACTGGAGCCAGCGTACCGCACTCTGATTCAGCAGTGTGAGAAACTGTGCGTCTCAGTGGGTCTTGGTTAGTGTGAGAAAGTGCAGCTGCACAAATCTACCTTTTGGGATACCTTGTGCTCTGGGTGTGGACAGGTGTAGGTAGGTGTTTCTGGATGTAAAACAAGTGTGTAAGTGGTGTGCACAGGAGCCTGTAGGTGAATGGACAAATGGGAGTGCACATGTGATGGGAAGAATGTGAGTCGGGGGTGTGAGCATGTGTGTGCAAATTATGCGTGCACATATGTGTGTGTGCAAGCATGTGTGCAAGCATGTGTGCACATGTGTGCACGTGTATGCCACACGCCCTAGCCATGGCACTGAGTCCATCTGTATGTACAGCAAACGCCCCCCACACTCACACCCGAACATACGCTCCCTTCTACAGGGAAGAAGCTCTCACAGATGGGAGGTGAGATGCTCAATTTCCCAGCTGATGATTTAGCAGGTTCATTCACCCCTCATTTGTGGCCATCTGTCACCCTCCACACGGCAGCTGGGCTATCTCCACCTGGCCTGCGCACTGTGGCTGCAGAGGAATGGTGACAGGACAGCAGGCAGGGATTCTGTCCTCAGCTACCAGCTCCAGAGACTGAGGTCCCCTTCCAGTCCCAGGACTGACTCTCTCAGAGCTGCCCTGGGGGATGGGGGCCCAGGTGGGACAGACCCAGCCCTCAGCGATCCCCAAAGATAAGGCTCTTCCAGAAGGGATTTGGGGGTCTCCAAAATGCCTTAGACGCCCCCAAACCTCCAGCAACCCTCCCGTACTCCCAGCTCGCCCCTCCTCCCCCTACGGGAACCTCCAGCCAGAACAAGCCAGCCCCTAATAGTCACCTTCTCCAGGTGCTGATCCTGTGTGAGGCTCTGTGCTAAGCGCTTGACATGCACTCTCTCATTTAGACCCAAGATGTTGGGGCTGCTCTTCTCCCTGATCGACAGATAAGGAAACTGAGGCACAGAGAGGTGCACACGTTCACACAGCCCACTGGTAGCAAAACCAAGTCTTGGGCTAATGTCTCCCTGTTCGAATGGGCCCAGGGCTGCTCCAGGTTACCTCTTCCAGGAAGCTGCCCAACTAGCAGCCTGGAGGGGCCAGGCCTGGGCTGTGGCAGGACAGCAGCCCTGGATGTGGACGCTGGGGGAGGCGGTGGAACAGAGGGTCCAGGTCACCCCATCTTCTTCTCTGGTGACCACCCTACCCCTTCCCAGGAGAGAGACCTTCCCCCCTTGGTCCTGCCTTCTGATTCCAACAGTTCCTTGAAATGAGCCTCTCAAGCCAGGGCTGCTTTTGTCATGTCCCTGCTCAACCACCGTCCTGGCTTGGAATGAAGTCCAGCCTCCCTAACGCGCCGCAGCTGGCCCTGGCCTTGGGCCTCGCCCCCCTGTCCGGCCTCACAGCCCCACCTCCCCTCCGCTCTTGCGTTGAGTTCCTCACCCACGCTCCTTCACCTCTGATGCTTTGCTTTCCCTCCACCAGTCTCCTTCACACTTTCCCAGCTCACTTCTCCCCACCCTGCCCTCCTCGTGGAAGTCTTCCCTGCCCCCCAAGGCCATGGCAGATCCCGTCTCCAAGCTGCCCTCCCCTCCCCTTCCCTTCGTGGAGCCTCTCACACCACAGGGGATTTGTGTCTCCCCCACTGAACTGTAAGTACCCGGGGCACATGGTGCTTCCCCGGTCACTCACTTAACAGATGTTATTGATCTCCCCCTGCCCTGGCTTACACTAAACATTGTCTAGGGGAGGGGGCTTATTGGGTCATATAAAAAAAAAGTCCCAATGGGGCTTCAGGCGTTGCTGGATCCAGGGGCTCAGATGATATCAATAGGACTCATTATGACTGAGTTTCACTCTCACTACTCCTTGACTACATTTGCCTCTATTTTGGCCTTGATTTTAGGCAGGCACTCTTCATCAACAGAGGTCTGGGATTCATTTTGATTGGGCCAGCTTTGGTCATGTGCTCCTCCCTGAACCAATCACTCAAGTGGCGATGATGAATTTACCCTGATTGGCCAGGCCTGGGTCACGTGCGCATCTCTAGAGCCAAAGGTAAGTCCAGCTCCACGATATGACATGCACCATAGTATATGGAGTGGCCTTGGGAGTGGACACCAAGAGACGTCCATGTGGCCCTCCCAGTGGACAGTTGGGGGTTCTTTGTGCAGGGATTGTCCTTAGGCTTTCTCCTCATGGTGTCATCATTCCTCCCTGGATAACTGCAGCCACCTCCTAAATGCCTCTTGGTCCCGCCTGACTCTCCATCCAACCCACACCACACACCATCACCAGATTAATCTTCCCAAGGCTTCCCAGTAAGTCCCCTGCTCAAGAACTTTCCTTGGCTCCCCAATGCCATCAGGAAAAGGTCCTCATGCCTCAGTCTGGTGCTCAAGGCCTCCTGTGATCTCACTTTAGTTGTTTTTCTCAGCCTTGTCTCCTCCATTCTTCTATGCTGGACTAGGAGTCCAAGACTTGAGTTGCCATCACTGTTCACTAGCTGTATGACCTTGAACACAATTCAGTATTGAAGAAGAGCAAAGTTGGAGGACAGACACTACTTGACTTCAAGACGTCCTATAAAGTTAGAGTAATCAAGACAGTGTGCTATTGGTGAAAGAACAGACAGATAGGTCAATGGAACAGAATGGAGAGCCCAGAAATAGATCCTGATAAATAGAATCTACTGATCCTTGATAAAGGAGCAAAGGAAATGAAATGGAGCAATGATAGTCTCTTCAACAAATGGTGCTGGGACAACTATACGTCCACATGTGAAAACATGAATCCAGACACAGACATTATACCCTTCACAAAAATTAACTCACAATGGATCATAGACCCTAAATATACCTAAATATAAAATGCAAAATGAGAAAACTTGTAGAAGATAACGTAGGAGAAAATCTATATAACTTTAGGTATGGTGATGACTTTTTAAATAACACCAAAGGAACAATTCAAGAAAGAAATAATTGATAGGCTGGACTTCATTAAAATTAAAAACTTCTGCAGAAGACGATGTCAAAAGAATGAGAAGGCAAGCCACAGACTGGGAGAAAATATTTGCAAAAGACATATCCAAAATACACAAAGAACTCTTAAAACTCAACAATAAGAAAACAAACAACCCAATTTGAAACTCAAAAGATCTTAACAGACACCTCACCGAAGAAGATATGCAGATCAAAACTAAGCATATGAGAAGATGTCCCACATCATATGTCATCAGGGAAATGCAAATTAAAACAACAATGTGATACCACTACACACCTATTAGAATGGCTAAAATCTGGAACACTGACAACTTCAAATGCTGGTAAGGATTTAGAGCAATGGGAGCTTTCGTTCATTGCTGGTGGGATTGCAAAATGGTGCAGCCACTTTGGAAGACATTTTGTTGGTTTCTTACAAAACCATACTCTTACAATGCTATGCAGCAATACCACTCATTGTTATTTATTTAAAGGAGTTGAAAACTTACCTCCACAAAAAAACCAAACATAGATATTTACAGCAGCTTTATTCATAACTGCCAAAACTTGGAAGCAACCAAGATGTCCATTCAGTAGGTGAATGGAAACATAAATTGTGGTACATCCAGACAATGGAACATTATTCAGCACTGAAAAGAAATAAGCTATCAAGCCATAAAAAGACATATTAAATGCGTATTACTAAGTGAAAGAAGACAATCTGAAAAGGCTACATATTGTGTGATTTTGACTATATGACATTGTGGAAAAGGCAAAACTATGGAGACAGTAAAAAATTACTGGTTGCCCAAGAGTGGGGCTAGGGGAGGGCTGAATAGGTGGAGGACTGAGAATTTTTAGGGCAGTGAGTACCATAACAATGGTACATGTCATTATACGTTTGTCCAAACCCACGGAACATATATAATAACACCAAGAGTGAACCCTAAGGTAAACTGTGGACTTAGGGTGATAATGTTGTGTCAACGTAAGTAAGTTCATCGGTCGTAACAAATGTACCAATTTGCGGGGTGGTGTTGATCATGGGGGAAGCTGTGCATGTGCGGGGGCAGGAGGTATATGAGAAATGTCTGTCCCTTCCTCTTAATTTTGCATGAACTGAAAACATTTTTAAAAAAGGTTTTGTTGTTGTTGTTGTTGTTTTAAAGCAAGTGGCAGAATGACAACCAGAGTACAATGCTATTTTTATAATATAAACACACAAACAAACAAAAAGATGTTTACTAGGTATATATAGATGTACCCAAATGGGAAGAAAACAATGTCTGGAAGGACATGCAGCAAACTGTTCCTATTATATCTGCAAAGTGGAGGAGGAGTAAATGAGGATTAAATGGGAAGATCAAAGGGAACTTTTGTCTTAAATATTGTGATCGGTTATAGGGTGGAAACACCAGAAGTACTCGGCTAATTAATAATATTTTTTAAAGAGGAAAAATGAAGGAAAACAAAATAAGGAAAGAAAGAAGAGAGGGAGGGAGAGAAAAGGAAGGTAAAAAGAGAAGTAAGAGAGGGTCAAAGAGAAAGGGAGGGAGGGGGAGGGCAACGGGGGAAGCAGAAGAGAGCAGAAAGGCCCTGTGACCTCCACTTTACCCACCTGCCAAGATGTCTCTGGCCCACATCAGCCTGGGCAGGCAAGCTGCAATCCCAGGGCTCTGCCATATTCTCTCCCATTAAGATGTCAGCCCTCTCCTGGCTGCTGCCCACCCCTAGCCCTGGCCTCCGGTGGAGTGCTTTATTCTCCTTATCAGTCAGTGAGAACCAGCAAGGACCACATCTCTGGACCCATGCCTGGGCCACTGATTGCAAATTGTTTCTGAAGGAGCATTTTGCAATGGGCTTTCCCTCTCCCGGGACTATTCTAGGAATGTCAATAGCTTCTGTTTGGAATAAAAATGCTGAATCCATTTCTCTCATAAATAACAATATTGTGATTAGCTGCCATTTGGATGGCAGATAATGAAAGTGGAGCAGGCATTTGCTGCTTCTGGATTTCCTAAGATAGAGATAGATGTATGGATGCCAAAGCCCTGATGGGACATCCACTCCATGCCAGGGTTTGAGTGCCATGAACTCCTTCTGCCTCTCAACAGCTCTCCTAGGTAATCACGGCTGCGCCTGTGTAACGGAGGAAGAAACTGTGGCCCAGGTATGTCACTCAGCTATGAGGTCCTAGAACGAGCCAGGAGCTCCTGAGTCTAAGATCAGGATTCACACGTCTACCCCAGCTGCCCCTCACTCTTGGAAGGTGAAAGTTCCAGAAAGTGAATAAGGTTGAGCAGACTCTGGACAATGCTCCATGCCTCAGCCCCATCAGGCATCAGCTACCTTGGCAGTGTCCACCCCTTCCCCACTGGAGGATACACAGTGTGTCACCCATAACCCTGGACCTGACCTTTCCCAGGGGCTCTGGCCAACCTCCCACTCTCTTTCCTGTAATGCTGTGCCTGGGGGCTTCCCCACACCCCCAGAAGGCTGCTCGGCCAAGTGCCTCCTAGTGCAGAAGTGCCAGGAAATTAGCACCCTTGGAGCAGTCTTCAACCAAAGGCTGACAAGAATTGGTGTATCAATACCCCAGCTCCCTTTCCCCTCAGGTAGGGTAACTCTGAGATGCATGTGCTACCCTGTTTCCTAGAGTGTTGTCCCTGGAATTAAGTGCCAGCTGCCCACCTGGTAGCTGGCTGGATCAAACACCCTATGCCGGCTGCCTGCCCTTCTCACATCCCTCTTCCCTACTGTGTTAGCTCTGCCTCCCAAATAAGCCACTTGCACTCAAGTCCTTGTCCTCAGCTTGGCCTCTGGGGAACCCAGAAAAGCTCCAGACACCCTCTGTATCTTAGTTTAAGCTGTAAAATTGGTATAACACCTCCCATCCTGTGGGGTCACTGGGAGGGTGATTGCAATGATTCGTGCAAAGGGCTCTGGCACTAAGTAGAAGCTCAATAAATACGTAGTTACAGTACTTAGAATTTTAAAGGCATGAACTTGCCCATGGTAATGCAGCTCCTGGGATGTGAATTAGTCTCCCCACCCTGAGGCCCATGTTCTTTTCGCAGCACCAATTGCCTCTTGGTGCCTTTCTTCCAGGCCTCTGGTTTCCCTCCAGCACAGTCACCACACTCCCCCCATCTCCTCCTGGAGGTCCTCAGTGCCCAACACATGGGAACCAGCCTGGGTTGGTTGTCAGATGCCCGCAGGTGACAGTGACATTCAGATCCGTCCTGAGAGTGACTGAGATGCTGGCCAGCAGGCAGGGTTTTCACTTCCAGGAGCCTGGCAGTGCTCAGGGGAGAAAAAGTCAGAATTCTCAGAACTCCGAGCCCTTCTCACACCCTGTCTATCCGAGGGGCCAACGGGCAGGTCCTCAAGAACCTGCCACATGAGTGAGACGTGAGCCCATGGTTTTCATGTGTGCATTTCTCTCTTCAACAGATATTTAGTGAGCACTTCCTGTGTGCCAAGCACTGGGCTGTGTACCCATTCCTGACCTCGCAGAGCTTACAGTCCAGAGAGAGAGAGGGGATGAAACCAGGAGTTAAACAACTCAGTGTGTGCATTTCTATGATGGGGAAACGTGCAGATGAATCCAACCAGGGAACGGGGCCGGGCCATGAGGGCAGGAGTCATCCCACTGGCATCCAAGCCAAAACCTGCAGAGTAAAGGTAAGTCCACTAGAGAAGAGGATAAGGGAACAGTGTTCCTGGCAGAGGGAACAGCATATGTAAAGGCCCAGAGGTTGGGACCCTTGAGGAGCACTGAAAGTAGTCTCATATATCTGGATGTTGGCAATGAGTGTGGAAGGAACCCAATAGCCCTGGGCTCTCTGCCCTGGGAGCAGATACAAAGTGTCAGTGAATATTGAGCCCCTATTGTGTGCAGGGCTCCAAGGAACAGCAGTCTGTGCCCCCATTGAAGGGAGAGTGCTGAGTACCTTTAAAGGGAAGCAGGAACGAGATCTGTGTGGGAATTGGAGGCATGAAGAAATCATATGCAGTTGGGCAAAAGCCAGACAAGATTCTTGGAGGTGGTGGCATTTGAGATTGCCTTCAATCCTCAATTAGAATCTTATTGACTCGGGGGTAGAGCAGATTGCAAATGGCCCCTGAATAATAAGAGTACTTGAGCATTTACCACGCACCAGAACATGAGCTGGCTTTCTCCCAGCAATGCTGTCAGGTAGAAGCTATAACTATTATTATTATTCCCATCCTATAGATGAGGAAACTGAGGACCAGGAAGGTGAGGTCACTTGGCTAAGGTCTGTCTAGCTCCAAAGCCTACACATTACCCACAAACTGTACGCTGTGGAGAAATGTTTATCGGGCCATCTCCTTGGGACAGGCCCTGTCTGCACTGAGAACAGCCTGCTCCCCATCTTGTGGGGGGTTGCCTCTTTGGAAGTGGCAGTCTGTCAGGGTGTTGCAGGATTGAGCCCAGCATGGTATGACATGCACAAATATTTGAACATTCAGCAACAAGGCCGCTGCCAAGGATCTGCCCCAGCGTGACTCATGGACAGGATAACAAAATGATATTATGTCCTATTATCCCCCGCGAGGTTTATTGTGGTTTTTCAAGTGGTTACACACATTAATGTGGTGGCTCTTTTGCTAATGGGGGAATTTCTGGTATGGAGGGGGTGCGGTTAAGGTAATAGCATCCCTTCTGAAAACAAAACACGAAGCCCTGTTTCCCTACAGGGGATATTTTCTTAGGTCGAAGGGAGGCTTGTCAGTGTTACTAGAATTTTGGACAAGCTGGATGATGGAATTGTGTTGTCTGTGGAAACAGAGTCTGCTAGGAGCAGCTGAAGGGTTCGGCACAGGAGGCCTGGGCAAGGTGTGGGGAGCAGACTCAGGTGTGGCCTTCCTCCTGAGCCCCTTACCCAGCAGCCTGAGGACTTGGGATGTCAGAAGGGAAGTGAAATCTCTTTAATTTGAAAGTGAGGAAACTGGGCCTCAGAGAGGGAAAGGGACTTGCCCAAGGACACACAGAGGACTGATGACAGATCTGGACATCCCGAACCCCCCCTGCCCCTCGCAAAATCAGGTCTCTTCCCACAGCATCACCTGTGGCCTGACGAGAGGTTGCCTGGGGGTGCAGGGGCGAGATTAATGAACTTCATGGCCCAGGGTGCCACCTTTGGAGATGGCCAGGCTTCATTTGGGATCCCAGCTCTGCTCCTCTTCTACTGTGTGACTTTGGGCCAGTGACTCTCTGTTTCCCCATGGGTCAGTGATTAGCACACAGCAGTGCTCCAAAATACAGCTAGCAGTCATCACCTTCCTGGCTCTGCTACCAGGTAGCCAGGTGCTTGCAGGCAACTCACTGTGTCTCTCCAGGCCTCAATTTACGCATTTCTAAAATAAAGGTACTCGACTAGGTAATATCTCAGGGCCGTCTCCAGTCTGATGCCCTGTAAGTCTATGACTCATTGAACTACCCCAAGTCAAGGGAAGGGAGGGGACTACAGCAATAATATTAACAATAATAGTTTCAACCATTTATTGAGTGCCCACTGTTAGGTGCCAGTCCCCCTCATGTCACGCCTCCAATATTACAGCAGCCCCCTACTGGTCTCCCGGCTTCCAATCTTCTCCCCTTCAATCCACCTTGCATACCTGGCCAGTCTCAACAATCTTAAATCCTGCCTTACTGTTTCTGCTCCAGCACATTCAGTGGCTCCCCAGTGCCCCACAAGGTCAAATCCAGTTCTTCCATGTGGTGATTAAACCTTCCATGGTCAGGCCTTGCCCTCTTTAATGGAATCTCCTATCAGCTGTGTTGTCTCTTTGTCGAGTCCTCCCCCGTATCTCGTCTCAGAGGTGCTCAATGAACATTTGTTGAGTGAACGAACACATGGGTGAAATGTTTCTCTAAATTAGGCTACGCAAACTTTAGTCACTTGCAAACCAGCCACGAGAGTTTTGCAAAAATCTGTGCATTGTGTCTATTTTTATTTACTTAAGTATTTTCCTTTTTTAGATTAAATAAATGTATCTGAAAAGGAAACTGTACATCACACTGTAACTAGAAGATCAGTATCACTTGCCAGAAATAGGTCTCCACTAAAATAGATACAAGGACAGATGAGCAATGTGTTCAATTCTAACTAGATATTGGTGTCTACCAGGGCTACAGTCCTAGGGCTCATCGCTCTTAGTTAAAATGGGATGGCTCAGTACCGTGAGAGGTGTTAAAGACAAATTACCCCAACCTGAGACTTGCCCATGGGCAGAAATCACAAGGATGTTACAGGGAGATGAATATGGAAGAGCTTTTGTGCACCAAGTTATTCCACCTCACTGAAAATTATCCTAGCTACCACCAATGGTTGCCAGCCCGCGTTTTGGGAACTCTGCTAACAGAACCCATCTCTCTAGCCCACGAGGGATGCATGTGAGTTCTCTGGAAGACTTTAACCGGGCTTTTAGGAAGGGCATAGGGACGGTGCATCAGACATCTCAACTTTGTAGTATAGGGTCCCTTATCTGAAGTTCCCCACTTCACAGGAGACAGTCCTTGGAACACCAGTGAGATAAGAGTTTGTTGTTTGAAACCATCCGCGTGGTGGAATAATGAGTTTCCCATCACTGGAGATGTGCAGACAGATGCTAGACAGTCATGGGCGGGCGGGGAGGGGAGCGGGGAACAGGGGATGTTATGGAGATAATTCAAGCAGTAGACGGTCGGTCTATGAAACTGACCTGACAGCCAGACTTTGCTTTTGTATGTAGGCAAAACACATTTTTTAAAAATTTTATTTATTTAATTTATTTTTAGGTGCGTTGGGTCTTCGTTGCTGCACGCGGGCTTTCTCTGGTTGCGGCGAGCGGGGGCTACTCTTTGTTGCCATGCGCGGGCTTCCAATTGCAGTGGCCTCTCTTGTTGCAGAGCACGGGCTCTAGGCGCACGGGCTTCAGTAGTTGTGGCTTGCAGGCTCTAGAGCGCAGGCTCAGTAGTTGCGGCGCACGGGCTTAGTTGCTCCGCAGCATGTGGGATCTTCCCAGACCAGGGCTTGAACCCGTGTCCCCTGCATTGGCAGGCAGATTCTTAACCACTGCGCCACCAGGGAAGCTCCTGCAAAACACATTTAGAGCAATGAAAATAGAGGGGAATTAACTTCTGAATAGGAATACAGAAAAAAGAGAGATGATTGTAAGTGAGATTATCGAGGAGACTTGAAGGAAGAAAGGGGAGTTGAAATGGTTACTATAATTCGTTTACATCAGTAATGCTTCCTATTTCTCAATCCAAAACTGGATTCATTGCACTATTTTGGTTTTAATCAACATAAACTGAACTCAAACTTGCGTAAGTGACAAAAAAGGAACTTAATGAGATTGAAATAATGAAACTGCCTTCAGGCACGGCTGAGTCCAGGGACTCAAACAATACTCACCAGGACTCTGTCCATTCTCCGTCTCTCAGTTCCGCCTTCCTCTGTGTCGGCTTCATTTTCAGATATGATCTGTTCATGGAGTGACAAAGCCGGCTGCCAGCAGTTCCAGGCTTAGGAACCGTGGTGGAGATCAAACTTGTGTTTGACAGTAGTTTTAGCAAAAGTCCCAGGAAGAGTTCTCATCAACGCAGTATATGTCACACGTTCTTCCCACTGAGATCAGGGTGATGTGCTCTGGCTGTGCCTGGGTCACATGCCCACCCCTGAAAGGAGGGAACTCCACCCAACCATATGAACGTGAGTGGAGAAGGGGAAGTTCCCCAAATCAAAACTGAGGTGCTATCGCCTGAACAAGCTGAAATGAATGTCAGGCAAGAAAAAATAGCTTCCATATTTGCTACCCTCATACCCTTGCTCAAATCTGTGCCCCGCATCTCCATCCAGATAGCATCTATTCATCCTTTGGCCATCAGCTCAAATGGCACTTCCTTGAGGAAACCTTTCCCAACCATCCCAAGCTGGACTGGATCGCCTGAAATGTGTGCTCCTGGCAGAGCTTGTCACTCTGGGCCTGTGTGGTTATTTGACAGAAGCCTGTCTCCCACACCGGACCAGGACCACCTTGGGGTCTGTGGCCTGTCTTGTTCACCATGGTGTCTCCAGGTGGTGACCAGTAGAGGGGAGGAATGGATGGGTCAAGGAAGATATCAAGATTCCATGCTTGTGGGTGAGAGTGTGGGAAAGAGACAGGAGCAGTCAGGGTCACCTTGGGGAGCACTGTGTGTTGTGGGACCCAGGATGGATGATAGGCGGGCAATGTGGGGTGGGGGATGGCAAGTCTATGGGCAAATGCCAGCCCTGGGGACAGAGAGAGGAGGCAAAGAGTAGGTCACGGGTAGAGAGAAGGGATCCTTTCTGTGAGTCCTTGGGGAACCCAGATGGAAGGGCAGTCATGGCCCCATTACCAGGAGTCTTTGTGAAAGGAGTCAGGGGTCAGGACTTGGCAAGGGATAGGGAGGGAGTCCTCTGGTACTGGGTGAGCATTGGCTGGGAGAGAGCCTTCTCTGGGACAATCCCTCAAATCTCAAGAACTGGAAGGAGGAGGGTACCTGGGGGATGGGGCGGGGGGTGAGGGGGAGGGGGTGTTCTGCTGCCATCCCTGGGGGTTGTTGCAGGCTGTGTTTCTCTTTTTAACCATCTGTTTATCCATCTGTCCATCCACACGCATAGCCACTTGTGTCTCCACCACCACCCCCTGGCAGCAGACAGGGAGTCCTCACCAACCCGCCCCTCCCCGCCATATGCACACATCCTGCCTGGGATCAAAAGCCTTGTTGCTTCAGCTCAGAAACTGTTCCCTGTGTAACAGGCAGGGGAGCAGAGAGGGGGCAGGAGCCCCACACTGAGGGGGCCTTGTGACCTACAGAGAGAGAAGAGGGTGAAACAGAGAAAGAGAAACAAAAAAGACCAACAGAAGCAGACCGGCAAGGCTGGAGAGAGAAAAGCCAAGAGGGAAATCCATGTTGAAAAGGACTGAGACGCAGAGACCCAGACAGACGGGCCAAGGCAGGGAAGAGGCCACCAGACGAAAGGCGAAGGAAGGAGAGAGAGAGAGGAGAAAGGGGAGAGGGGAGCGGGCGAGGCGGATGGGGCGGGGAAGAGAAGAGAGAGAAGAAAAGGAGAGAAAAGGGGGGAGGGAGGGGAGATGGAGAGCGAAGAACTGGAAGCGGGAAACGGGAGAGACAAGGAGAGAAGACGAGGAGTGGAAGGGAGTGGGGTGAAGGGACGCCGAAGAAGCCGCGGGAACGGGGCGCGCGGCTGGCGGGGGGTCGCGGCAGCCCCCATCCCCGGGCGGGGCGGGCTCCGGAGCCCCGGCCCCACCCCCTCCCCGCCCCCGCCCCGCCCCCGCCGCGCTCCCTCCGCCCCGCCTCCCGCCGCGCCCCGCCCCCCGCACTGCCCGCCCCTCTCTTCCCCGTGTCTCTCCGCCCGCCCTCGGAAGACTGAGCAAGCGGCGAGATAGCGGGCGAGAAACGCGGAGCTGAGGCACCGAGGAGCCGGGGAGCGCAGCGCGGCCCGAGGCGGGAGCGGCCCCGCGTCCGGAGCGCACCGGAGCGGCCGAGCTGCCCGCGCAGCGCCCGCCGCGGGCAGCGCAGCCCCGGCCGCAGGTAGGAAGGGGCTGCCGGCTTCGGGACGCGGGGCGCAAAGTCCGGGACGGCTGGACAGAGCGGACGGTCGCCCAGAGCCGCCGCCGCGGGCCGGGCGGGATGGGGTCGGCCACGCCGAGTTTGCAGCCCCGGCGCCTCGCCCGGCCTCGGGCCACAGGAAGGAGCGTGAGGTGCCGCTCCGACAGTCGAGGCGCACCCCGGCCATCCCCATGGGACGCGTAGGGGACCGGGGGAACTCGCACGAGGGTCGCTAGAATCTCCTGCCTTTTCCTGGTCGCGGGCCCCTTGGACCCCCAGCTGGTGTTGAATTCTGCTGGAGCCGTCGAAGCGCCGCGTTCATCCCCAGGGGATGGCGGGGGACCCGGGAAAGAATGATAACGTTTGGCTAGTCGTGCGCCACTTCTCCGTCTGGGGTCAGCTGCGCCGAGGTCGAGCTGTGCCCCTCTTCTGTTCTCTTCGGGCTCTGGGGACCAGGAGACTTGAGAATGGGACACCTCCTTTCTGTCCTAGGGCAGCTTAAGCTGTCAAGAAATGTTGGCTAGAAAGCACACCACAGCTTGGGCTTGAGCTTTCGCACTGAAGCTCGCGACGCGCTCTCCCCACGCCTTTCCCCGAGGAATGTGGGGTGAGGGGGGTCCCTCAGAGGGTTTGAGGACTGTGTCTCCTTGCTACGCAGGGACCATTCTCAGCTTCTTGCCTTACATCCTGGCATTTACTTTCCGAGGATTGGAAGAAGGGACGACCCTGCTCCCCGAGGTTGCCCGGGGGCAGTTATCAGCGGGTCTTCATGCGTGGTCCCTTTGTACCCACACGTCCCCACGGCTGGCACCCACAGATGCCGTGTTCTAGCATAGCCTGCTTTTTGGACAAGGAACTCAGACCTGGCTGCCCGGCCCTGAGGCTCTGAGCTAATCTACTCCCCAAATAGATGTGAACCCCAAGGAGAAGATGGGGATTTTAAAGGCCCAGTGATGATGCTTAGTGTCTTCCCGATGTGGGGCTTGAGCGCTCTCTCCCTCTCCCAGGAAGCTCAGCCTCATCTTCGTGAAGAACTGGGGGCTCTGAATAAAATGGCTCCTGAGCTTCGGTGACACCCCCAAATCAGAGACTGTGTCAGACTAAGTGAGTGGACTTTGGGGTCAACCTTTATCTGTGACAGGCAAGGTGGGTGTTTGGCAAGAGAGGGGGTGTTGGGTGCTGGGTATTGCTTAGATTCTCTCTTTGGGAACTTTGGGGGAAATGCATTCATAAGGGAGTGTGAAAAGGTACCCCAACTCCCAAATTCTAGAACAAAGGAGGCCAGTGGGAACAACAAGCATCTGTACTCTCTCTTTCTCCTTGGAATGCTCTCTCTGGGAAGCGTTGACCCAGCCCCTGCTCTGGTCCTGGTCAGAGCAGCCTCAGACCCTCCCTCCCCCTCCTCCCCGCACACAGAGGATGATACAAGTCCCTGGAGAAGTGAGAGGGACCCCCCCCCCCCAGCAATGGGGCAAAATGGCTGAGCCTCCCTTGAGCCTCAGAAAGAAATTGTCAGGCAGGCGGCAAACAAAGAAAGCGCTCTCTCTCTAGCCAAGCGCTGGCTCAGTGGCCAGTCCTCAGAGGACAAACAGTGAGTCCCAGGCAGTGGGACGCAGCCCAGCTTGTCTGCCAGAGCATCTAGAGAGTGGGGCGATCCCTAAGAATTACAGTAGAGAGGCGGCCGCTGAGGGAGAGAAGAGGGAACCATCTCTGCTGATGTTCTACCCTTTAGTCCAGGCTGGAGGCTCAGTGAGAACTGGGTCCCCTAGGAACTCAGGATGGGGCTGGGAGGGGCGTCTAGAGGCCAAGGAGGAGGCAACTCAGAGGGTAAAGGAAAGAGCAAGTCCCTCAAAGCTGAATGAAGCACAATAGATCTGTCTTTCCCTGGATTTCATATGCATGGCAACCAGGAGCTCCAAGTGCTATGAATGTGTTTGCGCGTGGCCCAGCACCCAGCAGGCACTCAGTAAATGTCTTACAATAAAGCCTACATAGATGGAAGGTGAGGACAGCCTAGCATGGACCTCCCTGTGTCACTGAGCAGGAAGGCTACAAAATACAGCCTCTGAGACCTCGGCCAGGAATGAGCCCTAGAAGGATTGGCTTGGAGCTGGGCTGCTGCCATTTTCTGCAGGTGACCTTGGGCAAGTTCTCATCTGCATGGGAAGGTAGGAATGCAGTATTGAAAGCTGCCAATGTATCCAGCTTATAATTCCTACAGTAACCTTGTGCAGCAGGTACTATTCTAATCCCCACCTTCAGAGGTGAGGAAACTGCAGTACAGAGAGGGAAAGTGACTTGCCCAAGGTCACACAGCCAGGAGGAGGCAGGGCTGAGATTTGAACCCCACTCTTCTGACTTCCAGGCCAACGCTTTGCCCCCTTGATGGGTCTCTGGGCCTTGGTTTTCACCTCCATAAACTGAGGTGCTGGGGCGATGGTCAGGATTTGATGACTGACAGTGAGGCCCCTCCGGACTGCCGTCTGAGCAGTGGCTGCTCCCTTGCCTTCCCAGCATATGCTAAGAGCAACCTTAAATAAAGCACAGTGTCAGGCGGCTTCTTGCCTTCACATAAAGACGCTGTTCCTACGCTTGGCTGTGAGCTCAGTAGCTGAGGTAGAGACATCCCAAGCCGCTTGGAATTTGGAGATGTCGTTTTGTCCCTCTCTTGTGGGGTATGGATCACAGGCTGAGCATCACCCCCGGTTGATTAAGCCTTGCTGTCGCCTCCAGGCCCCTGTATCCTAAAGTCCATCCCCTTTGTCCTTGGGAGCAGGTGGGGTGCCTGAGTCACCTGGCCTGAGGCGTGCCTAGCACTTCCTTCCCTTTGATCACCTAAGCCCTCTCCAGCTCAGCCACACCTCAAGGCCAAACCCACTTAGAGACTCTTAATCCCCCTGCTCCCCAGATGGAAACAGAGATGTATCAACCGGCCTGACTTTGCCCGTGTCAGAACCGCCCCTTCCACTCAACCGGGCCAAGTTGCCTGGACGGTGGGCAGAGCACACCTGCCACGATAAAAACAACCTTGAATCGACAACAATTGCAAAGAGCTGCAGCCACAACCTACCGCCGCCCCCCGCCGCCCCCCCCCCGCCCCCACCCGCCCTCAGCGAGGAGATCATCAGCTGTTCATCCACTGCTCTGTGGCATTCCTCGGCACCAGCTCCCCCAATGGCCCCAGCACCGAGGGGCCTTTCTGCCACCTTTACCCCATTCTCTGCAGGTCGCTGGAAGGTGGTGGGAAACAGGGTGGTACTTGAGACGGAGAAAGGCTGGGAGGCCCGATGTGGACCCCAAAATAGGGCTTCCCAGAAAATGTGCCTCTGTGAGCTTTACGAATGTCCAGCATCTTCACTCCGAGCTCACCTGAGGGCCTCCAGAGCAGGGGAAGGGGGTGAGAGTCAGCGGCAAGCTGGCTAATAGCGGAGATAGGGTTGCCTGGCATAGACTGTAGCTGTGAATGCAAGCTGTGATATTTCAGCACAGACTTGGATTCAGTCATAAACAGGAAAGAAAAACCCACTAAATGTTGTTCCAATGATAATATCATCAATAACAGTTATAACTAAGAGTTATTGCAAGTTGGTGATCTGCCAGGGAGTGTGCTGTGTGCCTTCCTGCTAGTATTGCATTTAATTTTCACAAAACCCCGTGAGCTACGTAGTGGAGTTGTCCCTGTACAGATGAGGAAACTGAGGAAGAGAGAGGTTTAGGCACCTGCTGCAAGATCGCTGGCCTAGGAAATGGCCCTGGAGCCCAGAGGCGGTCACATCGTGCTGACACCCCTGCCACGGAAAAGGCCCTGGCCTTGCTCACTTGGCAAGGACCACGATGACCTGTTTAAGGAGCTGTGCAATAGAAAGCACTTCCCAGTTCGTTCCATCAATTGAGCTTTGCCACAGCTCAGGAGGCCAGTAGCGTGATAGCTGCTGTTTGCTAGCTGGGGAGGTTGAGGCAGAGAGATGAATTTGTACCCAGTGTCCCTCAGTTGCTAATCCCTCTGCTGGATTTGCACTCAGGTGCCCCCCTGTACAGCACATTCATGACCTATGCTTTAGATTCATTTAAAGCGGGTGTTGATGTTGTGCAGCCAGCCACCTTGCCCTTACTCTCGGTGCCCCCCAGTTTGTCACCACCCTCTTGCTGCTCTGGAAGCCATTGAGAGCAGCCGAGGAAGCCATCAGCTCTGTGTACCATGATCTGACATGACACGAAAGTGGCATCCGATTTGATGAGAGCTGCCTGCAGCGAATGGCCTTCTATTTTTACATTTTTCACAAATTGGAAATTACAAGGAGGCCAGGCCTTGCAGAGCGATTGGCTGGAGCCCTGTGCAAGCAGGGGGTGTGCAGCTAGGTGGAACGGGCCACATTAGGGTGCCAGGGGCCCTCTTGGCTACAAAAGGGGCTCCCAGCTTCCAGGGCTGGATGGGATCCTGGCATGCAGGTCAGCCTGGAGGATGCAGGAGTTAGTGGCTGCTTCGGACAGTGACCTGCAGCTCTGCCCACCTGTCAGCTGCCCAGTGTCTGCAAGATTGGTGTCGCATGCCAACTCTGGAGATAACTGAGTTCTGACCAGAGGGACATTCAAGGTCAAAGATGCCCCGAAAGACATTGACAGCAGGTTGCTTTCATGGCCTTATTGTTTGGTAAGGAGGTTCTGTGCAGGGAGAAGGCAGCAGTCACAAGAAGGTGAGAAATGACATTTGGTATCAGTATTGCAGTTTTCTGGAACTTAGTGCTGATAACAATTCTCCCAGTCATCAGAACAACACAGTTTACAAAAAAAAAAAAAAAAAAAGCTCTTGTGACTGTTCTTTCTTTTGCTCCTGTATGAAGTATGCCAGGGGAAGAAAATATGGTCCCTGATATCCTGGAGAAGAGTCCTCTGTCAAACAAAAAGAGACATCTTCTGTAAGTGACTTTTCTCAAAAAGCCCAAATCAGAATGACCTTGACTCAAATGAGGCCTCTTTGCACACACGTGAAATACACACACACTTAACGCTTAAGGAGAATTTCACAAAATGCTTTCCATTGAAGTTTGCATTAGCCCTGGGAGCTCCAGGTGAAAGCAATATTATTATTATTACTACTACTATTATTATCTCCACCTTTTGGGTGGGGAAACAGGGGCTCTGCAAGCCCTGAACACCCTCACCCCTGACCTCTGGTTTCCCAGTTGAGGGGAATCACCTTTCCTTAGCCCGAATCCGAATTCACCAGGTAGCCCCTTGGAAGGAACCCAGAGGAACCTCGATTTGTAGGAGGCAGAACACAGCACCGGGGTCAAGACTGCCAGATAGTGTGGAAAGGCACAGCGTGAGGTTTGAAGGACAGGGTCCCTGATCTTAGTCTAGCCTCCCCTGAGCTCTGGCCAGCAGCTCACATGTCCTCCGTCGCATCCAGTTTGGGGTCTGAAGTGTGCTCATCTGGCCAGGGCACCCCAGCGGTGGCAGCGCCAGGGGAAAGGAAGGATGGTTGCTTTCAGATGCTCGGGCACACGCACACGTGTGCGTATCTAGATGGATTTAGATGAAAATGAACACCAGGGGTCCTGTGAGATCATCTAGAAAGATCAAGGGCCTTGGTAACCAGGAAAGGTGTGGGCAAGTGTTTGTATGTGAGCCTCGGGTGGTTTGGGACCCGCTTTGTGGCTTGGAGTCTTGCCCACCCAAGAGGGAAGGGAAGGGATGGGGGCATGGGATGCATACCACTCACCCTGGCCCGTGCCCCCTTCCCGTCTGCCCGTGGACTGCTGCCCATGCTGAGGACTGTGGAATATCACGAGGTCTGGGGGCTTCCTTCTGGGGGTGGCAGGGACACTTGAGGGTCTGACATGTCCCCTGGCTGCGTGGCCAGCCCAGCCCTGACCACTGGGGCAGGAGCACCTCCCAGGCATCAGTCGTGGGCCGCCCGAGGCTGGTGAGGACAGTGCTAGGGGATCAGTGTTGCTGTCCCCATGGGCCGGAGGAGGACCCTGAGGCTGAGGGAGGTGGAATCACTCCCCCCGGGGTACACAGCAGAGTTCAAACCCAGGACTTGCTGATGCCAGCCCCCTGTGCCTTCCCACGCCACCCGCTGCCTCTGGAGACTACCTGAGTGAGAGCGTAGTCAAAAGTGACCACAGCCAGAGGCCGCCGCTTCCCATGCGCTGTGTGCTCTCCAACCTGCGTCCAGCCCTCGCCGCCGCCCGAGCCTCTCAGCGCTCATGGTGGCTGTTTCCGGAGCTTGAGGTCAAGGACCCACCTATGATTTTTTTTTTTTTTTTAAAGTGGGCTTGGGGATGGAGAAGAAGCAGTCTTACCGAAGGAATTTATTTATTTATTTATTTTTTACTGAAGGAATTTGAATGCACTCACTGTATTGCATGTACGCTCCTAACAGGTCGTTTCAGCACTGTGATACCAAGTCATCAGATGCGTACAGGCCCCAGTTTTGAGTTCTGACTTTGATGCAGGCACTGAGCCCAGCACTTTACAAGCCATGTCCCAGGATCCTCAGTAGGACACTGAGCCCAGGGCACTCTTGTGGTTGCCTGGGTTGCCCCCCTGACTGACAGGTGCTGGGAGACGCGAGGCCTGGGCTTGCAGACCCCAGGAAGTGGTGGGATAGCTGCCTCCTATGCGGGCTGCCCATTAGCCTGGGGGACAGTGGGCCGGGTCCTTCCCTAATCTGGGCGTCGCTTTCTCAGTCCATAAAGCCAAGGGGTTTGGACTGGACACGTCGATTGGCTGCTCCCTGCGCCCGGCGCCAGCTCTCCAAGCGGGTAAAGGGGGGTGCATGCCCCACTTCCTCCTCCATTTCCCCATAATAGCGTCCCTGAGACTAATGACTGGGAAACTAAGAGCCGTTTCTTCAAATGGCAGTGAATGCCACTAATGACAGAGCAGATGCAGCACTGTTAATTATGCCGCGGGTATTAAACGAAAACGCCAGCCCGGGAGGAGTTAAATAGTGCCACTGGGCTGGCCACGGCTGTGCCTAAAAGCGGTGCCATCAGCCTGCGCCAAGGCAGAACCGCCCCCTCCGAACCCGGGAGCCAGCCAGGAGTCACAAAGCCTCGTTCGCACTGGCCCCCTCCCCAGCATGGGGTCCGCAGCCGCTCCTTGGAGCTGGGACATCGGTAGCTGCTCTGGGAGATTTTCTTAGAGGCCTCTGGGGGGTCAGAGGCAGATGTGGGCCAACAACTGGACCAAATAAAACTTTGAGCACCTACTGTGTACTGGGCCCTACTGTGGGTCATGGAGATAAACCAGGAGCAGGAATGCCGTGTCTTCTGGTGTCTCTGGTGCCCAGAATAGTTGGGGACGCATAGCAGGTGCTTAGCTCTTGCTTGTGATTGTCTACATGGCTCCTGAAGTGGCCTCCTTAAGAGGCCACACAAGTGGGGGCCAGAGCAAAACCAGCCGTGGGCTGAATGGAGCAGAGGGACAGGCAGGGGACTGTCTCACTTCCCTAGGCACCACCCTTCCCGCCTTTCCGGGAGCTGGACTTTTTAGTTGCTGGTGCCCATGGACCCCTTTGCCCTCCCTGAGCCTCAGTTTGCACATCTGCAAATTGGGTGCAGCGAGGGCTGTGATGGCTGTAGTCAAAACTTCGTCTCTGAACCAACCCTAGCTCTGATCGTGGCAGGTCACAGAGATTGCAGGAATGTCTGAAAAGTGACATTTTAGAGGCAACTCAGCAGGAGAGAGCGTGGTCACCAGAGGCAGCTTTTGGTTCTTCTTGTGGATTTAAAATGTCACTCAAACCTTCAATCCTCTTCAGTAACTCTGGTTCCCTGCCTCCTGCTTCCTGGACCTCGAAATCTGTTTCTCAGGTTTTTCTAGGCCAGAGAAAGTCACAAAAGCCACCCATTTCAGACACCTCTGTTACAGATGGGTAAACTGAGGCCTAGAGAGGAGGGGGTCTAAGGCCTGCAGGTGCTGGGACCCAGAGCTCCTAACCCCTAACCCCGTACTCTTTCCCCTGCCCCAAGCCAGCCCGGCTCTGCTGCTGAGAAATCATTAAATAGAGTTGTTGGAAGGACTCTGGTTGCCATGGCAACGGAGCCTGTGTCCTCAGGAGATAATGGCGTTGCACAAGGCAGAGTGATGTGTGTTGAATGCTGATTCAGGAGCTGCTAGAGCGAGCGAGTGAGTGGAGGGGACTGTGTCTAGGGCTTGAGCTTCCCCAAGAAAGAGGCTGGTAGTGAGGGCAGCTGTGGGGAAACTTGCTTTGTCTGGAAGCATCCTTGCTACAACCTCGCAGAAAGGCATAATTTCCTTCACTTCATAGAGGTGCACAGTGAGGTGCAGAGGGGGGAAGTGACTTCACCCAGGTCACATACCCGGGCAAGAGATAGAGCTGGGGTCCAAACCTCCAATGGCTGCAGGGAGTCTAGGCTACGGAGGGCCCGTAAGGGGGCACAGCGAGCAGGAGGGCAGTTGGGGACACAGTGTACTCGGAGCACGTGGACCTCTCGAAAGACTGTTGAGAAGAGTCTCAAACATGAAGATTCTGGTGGGCCAGGAGCAACAATTCCAGCCCAAGAGGAATGGGAAACAGTAAGTCCAAAGTCAAAGCCCGCCCTCCCGTATCCTAGCTGTGTGACCCAGGGCAAGTCACTTCACTTCTCTGGGCCTCAGTGTCCTCATCTGTAAAATGGGTAATAACAGACCTACTTCTTATGATTGTTATGAGAACAAATAAGGTAAGGTAGGAAGAGCATCAAGCCCCACTGCTGAGCACCAACAGTCACTGTTATTAACCAAAGAGAAGAGGCTTGGAGAAGGGTCTGCTCCCAACCATGTATCAGCTTGTAAGATGTGGTGTTGGAAGAGTAAAATTGGCTAAAACAAGTGCAAGAGCAATAAATAACAGGGATCCTCATTCCAGGCTAGTGAATATCAGCAGAACAAATGAACAGTCCCCATCACCAAAAATATAAATAAATATTTTGTCTTTGTAAGGCATGATTGGTGTACCTCACTTTAAATGTACTGTCCCCAAAAGCCTATTTGCAAACCACATCGGGGGAAACCGTGTTTGCTCTATGCCGGCTATCCACATGACCCTGCGCTGCAGCCCTGTGGAAAATAAATACTCTCACCCACACTCTTCATTTCTCTATCCCAAACTGCTGGTGCAATATATTCACTTCCCTAGTTGGGGGTTGGGGATCATGGGGTTAACACCCCAAGAAACCCCAAAGTACATCATTTGCATGCTGGCAAAGATGGGATGCAAGCTGGCAGACAACCCCACTCCATTTTGGAAGCAGAAAGGGGGTGCTGGACTCAGGCGTTTGGCTGTTTCCAAAGCAGTGGTGAGAGCTGGGATCCTGCTTACTTAGAGGCAAGCAACCGTTTTGTTTGTTACCACAAACCTGTCTGAGCAGATCCACCCCCAGAGTAGCAACCTGTTCCTGGATTCCTGGAGAGGGAATGTCACAAACCTGTCTGAGCAGATCCACCCCCAGAGTAGCAACCTGTTCCTGGATTCCTGGAGAGGGAGCGTCGTTTGTTCGCTGCTGCTCCTGAGGCTGGATGGCAGGGTGCATGGAAAGCAGTGAGCCCAAGCCCCCCAGATTCTGACCCCTCCATCGTCGGCCGGCGGGAGAGAGTCGGGGAGATTCATTCTGTGGACAGATGAAGACGGTTGACATTTAACGAGATTTGAGCAAACGTGCTAATTACAGGGATAGGTACCCATGACCACTTCAGGGACCGTGTTTAATGAGCAGTTTGCTCTGAGAATTTGATGTGATTGGCATCTGCCAGTGGCTCAACCATTCCCTTTTATCGGTTGCCTGTGCGTTAAGATAAGTGTGGCGTTCTGCCCAGGACTTTTTTCCCATAGCTATCTTAAAAAATAATAACACTAGCCCTAATCAGGTGATTTATTACAATTTCTGCCAGGTAACAAGCAATTACTATGTACCAGGCTCTGTATGAACCACTTTACACAGTCTCCCATGTAATTCTCACAGTGGCCGTGAAAGTAGATATCATCACCTCTGTCTTAGAGAGGTTTTGTAGTCACGCAGCATCCGAACTGAGACTCAAAACCACGTTTTCTTGACCTCAGGGCCAGTGCCGTTAACCACTGCCCTATTCTGTCTTGGCTCATGACAAATAAGCCTCTGAGTACCCTTGACTTCTCAAGTGGAAGTTACTCATGAATTTCTTCATTGTTCGTGGGACTTAAGAACATTTACTTAATAAAAATCTCACTTTCCCAAATGGATAGGTGCTTCTCACTACATGGGATTTTTCGCTTGACAAAGAAGTGGGGATTCATGCTATAAAGATTCCTTTAGAAAGCTTGGTGAATGAATCAAGAACAGATGTGTTGGCTAAAGTGAGCATTCACTTGAGTCTTTTAAAAACAAAATTAGCTTTCTCTTGTAGGAAATGTTTGAGACCCAGGAATCTGACCCTTATTCGACTCTGAAAATACACACCCTCCTCATTCTTGCAAAATATTCTGAAGCAATGTCTCTCAACATTTTTTTAAATCTAACTGAGCTGTATTAAAAGAACAATAGGATTTGTTGTTTCCCAAATATAAACTCATATTGCTGACCTCGCTTTTTTAACCACCCCCCAAATTTTGCATATTTCCTAGGGAAGGGGCAACAGTAACCCCTTCTTCTACCGCTTTGAGAAAAGAGCTTTCTGGAGTGACTGGACTGCTCGCTATGTATTAGGATTGCAAACTCAAAGGCCATGGGGGGCCATGCAGGTCAAAGAAATGAGTAAAGAGGTCAGGAACAAGGTGACAGTCATGGTGGGACTTGTAGAAAGCTGGAAAACACATACCTACTCCCCCTCCCCAAAGCACGCCACCACACACACGTGTGGGACCCATTTGGCCCGCAGGCCATCAGTCTGACATCCCTGGTGGTTCTCATTGTGACTTTGTGTGATCTTAGTCCGGACAGTTTGTCTTTGGGGCTTCGGTGTGTGCATCTCCAGAATGCGGCCGATAAAGGCTGCGGAGCTGTCGAGAGGAGAAAAGGGAGTCCCGGGTGTGGACGCTTGGTAAGGGACCGTGGAGCTGCCCAGGGCCACCGTCACCAAAGTACCGTTCCGTGACACGGACTCAGCTGTCCATTCCAGCTGCGCGTCTGCCCATGGCTTGTTACAGATCACCATTTAGTTCAGCCAGTCCCTACAGTATTATGTTTTTCTTTTTCCCAAATCTGAGTTCTTAAAGGGCCTTAATCCTAATGCCCTTCAGAGTCCTTGAAGAACATCTTGAACAGGAGAGAATGGTTATTTAACCCCCTGGTTTTCTTACAAGTGTGTCTTAAAAGGCAAAGAGCAAAGTGAAAGAATGCTGGGTGGGCATCCTGACACTCTTATTTCCTGATCTGAATTAATCCTTTCTGGCTGGTGGAGCAGGGTCTTTTCAGAGGCGTCCCCTGGAGCAGAATTCTCCAGAATTCCCCACACCGGGCAGAGGAAGGGAGGAAGAGAGGAAGAGAGACTCCCTTGCAGACCACCGGCAGCCTTGGCTCTTCCACTGCGGGTCCCCTTGTGCCCCTGGGTGGTTCTCAGGGGTGCTGGAGCCTGCCCTGGCACAGCCAGTTAGGAAGGCTGGAGGGAGCTGGGGGGAGGGGAGGCCTTGGGCTCTGCCGGAGGTTTCTGAGACATAGGCTCCCTCTGTCCTTGGGGTCTTGGGCAGGTTCTGTGAGATCACAGAGCAGAGCCTAGTGCAGCACAGAGGAAATCAACAGCACACCTGCGTCTCCTTCCTTCTCTCCTTCCTCCCTCCCTCCCTTCCTTCCTTCTTTTCTTCCTTTCTTCCTTTTTCTCTTTCCTCCCCTCTACCTCCTGCCCCTTCTCGCCATCACTCTGCTGCTCCCTGCCAGTCTCCCTCTCTCCTTCTGTCTCTCATTTTTGATGTCCAAGACTTTCCTTACAGGAAGCAGTCAAGAGCCTGTGAGGCTTGCTGAGTTTGCTCATCTCTTTCTGACCCTGTGACCTCATGGTGGACCCTGACCAGACTTTGGTGGGAACATGGGCACCACAGGAATCAGTAGACGCCCCCAATCGGGCCTGTCGCTTGCTTTCCGGAGAGACCTTTGTTAAAGCTTACCGGCACACCACTGCTTTGGAGATAGGTGCCACCTCCTCCGAAGGAGACATTTCTCGAGGACTTGTAATAACAACGTCCCCTGCCACCAGGGTGGGACTCGGGAGAGCACGTGTGCGTCTGGCACCGTGTGAGCTGCTGTGGGGGAAGCAGAGCAAGTTGAAGACCCAGGTCCCATTGGTACAGAGGGGACAGGGGAGCTGGGGAGATAGGACAGAAGAATTAGTTACGCATCAGGATAGGAGCCAAGTTGTGTAGAGGGACTGGGCCTTCCCCATGCCCCCCCCCCCACAGTCCCAGCTCAGGCACTGTCCTTCCATCCCTGTCTCCGCCACATACACAGCTGACGGGTTCTTGCCAAATCACCATCAGATCAAATCTCTCCACCTTCAAAGGCTCCAAGGTCCCCAAGCTCCCCCCTTCCCAGTGCTCACCGTGGGGAGGGGCAATTAAAAGCATCGGCTTCGGAGTTGAGCTATTATGTCCAGATCTGAGACCGTGGGCAAGGTGCTGTCCTCTGAGCCTCAGTCTCCGTATCTGTGAGAATTAAATACGAGCATCTGTGAGATGCACTGAACAGAGTAAGCACTGAATAAACCTTTGGCGTGATCACTCTTCTTATTACAGGACACAGTGCACCCCCTTTTCCTGCATTCGGAGCCCTTTGCTGCTACTGCCACCTCCCCAGCCATGCTCCCTAAATGACCCCAGATTCTATCCAACCAAGCCAGCCTCCTCACTGTCTCTAAAATCATTATGCTTTTCCCCCATCCTCTCTGCCTGAGATGGACCAGAAGCAGTTAGGCTTGTGGTTAGGAGCAAGGATTCTAGTCCTGCTTCTCTAGCTGTGATTACGAAAAGAATGTCCCCATTTCTGTCCCCTTCCCACCAGCCCAAATGCCATCATCTCCCAGTCTCTTGCCTGAACCCAGGCCCCCTTTATCTGGGCCATGGAAGAACTTGCCGCGTGGATGTTGGTTATCCACGCGGCCCATCACCCAGCTGTCCCCAGCGCTCAGTGGCGGCAGACTCAGACGACCCCTCTGCACCCAGCGTGGGACCTGGCTCCCTGGAGGTGCGAGGCGGATGCAGGTCGGATCGGATTGAAAATTACCTCGACAAAGCGAGGTGCTCGGTCGGGCACTGTGGACAATTAGGGGCCAGACAGATGTTAGCAAACCGCTGATTGTGTGAGCGAGG
The DNA here is from genome assembly GCF_965194825.1 of Balaenoptera physalus. NCBI lineage: Eukaryota > Metazoa > Chordata > Mammalia > Artiodactyla > Balaenopteridae > Balaenoptera > Balaenoptera physalus. Next base: position 104,702,305 of record NC_138896.1, read on the forward strand.
CAGGGGGGCTGAGATGAGAACGAGGATGGGAGTCAGGAGGATGCTGCCGGCCGAGTCTGGCTCCTCTCCTCTCACACGGAAGGGAACCCAGGCACGGAGAGGGAAAGGGCCTGGCTCAAGATCACACAGCTGGTAGTGTGTGGAGTGAGCATTCAGACCGGGGTCTGCAGACTCCAGAGTCTCAAGCTAACTGTGCTTCCTCCTCTCCTGGGCCCTAGAAAGGCCCTCTCCCTGCTGCAAGCACAGGCCGTGTCTGCAGGTGGAGGACAGCTGGGGACTCCCGGAGGGGATCGCCACCCCTGGGGCTGGCTGTCTCCTGGGGGACTCTCATTAGGGCCCCCGCCCCAGGGGCCTGGTGAGAGCTGCTCAGCCTGGATCCCACGTGACGTCTTGTTGGCTCCCAGGACCCCTGCAGGGTTTGCCCAGTATGACCATGGGGACCAGTTAGCCCTTCACGAAGCCAGACCTCAGAGGATGTAGTGTCAGCAGCCTCTCTTGGGTTTCCTATGAAGAACAGCAGGCCTTGCCCTTGGGGGTTTGCCCTGGAGGGAATTACCATTCTCCCACGCCCTAAAGGTGGGGCTCAGGGGTTCCGCAGGCACCCCTCTAGAGACAGTGGTTGAGTGTGGACACAGGAGCCCAGCTGCCTGGGTTCCAGTCCTGGCCCCGCATGTTCCTAGCTGGGAGACCTTTGGCAATTCCCTTTCCCTCCCTCTGCCTTGGTTTACCCATCAGTAAAATGTGAGAGAGGGGTGAGAATGGCCGTTTACTATCCATAAAGCATTTAGAGCAGGCCCTGGCATTGTTAGTTAAGCACTCAGCTGACTTCTTTCTCGTACTCTGAGCTCTCCTTTCTCTTTCCTTTTTGTTAATGAAAAGTTGGGCACTTTTTCCTGTGTGCAGCCGCAGAGGAAAGAGCAGCATGACTTATTTCACCTTTGAATGAGTCCAGGAAGCCTCCAGCTGTTATAAAGCTGATTTTTTTCTCACTCTGGTTGTTGGTGTGGGGTGCCCTCTAACCTTCTCGTACATTCTGGTTTGGGGGGCACCGTAGAAAACCAGACTTCCAGGCTCTCCAAGGCTGCAGGCCGAGGGGAAGGGCTTGCACCTTGGTTTCATCGTCTGTCGAGGGCTGTGGGACCAGGCAAACCCCTTTCCATGCTGTCACCTCTCTTCCTCCCCAGAACCCAGCAGGCAGACGCTTCAGAGAGTTTCACCCAGGCCAGTGTCTGGGAGGCAGGTGGTAGGTGAGCAGAGGGCCTGGGCTAAATCCTGTGTGACCTTGGGCAGGTTGTTTGACCTCTCTGAGCCCCAGTACCATTATCTGCAAAATGGGACGAATAATCATTTTAGCTTCACTGTATTTAGCACTTGCTGGGCCAGGCCAAGGGCTAGAAAATCTAAATCTAGCCCTGGACCTGTGTAAAGTGGTGACCATTGGCCACATTTCCTGTCAAAACAGTTTGAGAAAATATGTAATTTACATGAAAGTCACACTGGGATGTTGCAGAGAAGAGGCATTCAACACTTAATACTGGGAAATGCGCCTGGGGCTGCAGATGACCTCTCAGGTTTGTTGAAGGGGGTGGGGGGTTGCACCTAGATGTGAAGCTTCTTTCCTTCATATCTCAAGTAAGAGTGTGCAGGGGGCTGAGATTTGGGGTGGTGGGGGTCTGTAAGGGTCATATGACTCATGTGCTATGTGACCTTGGACCAGCCACCAGCCCTTTCTGGGCCTTTTTTTCCATCTGTAGACTGTTGCTATAGGCCAGATGTACCCATGTGGCATGGAACAGACTTGAACCAGGAAGGAGGCTGCCTTGGTCCTGGCCCCAAGCCCCACTGGTCCAAGGATGAGAGCCTAACTCCTGGACCTGCAGCCATCCGTTTTGCCTGCAGCTTGCACACTGGCAAAGGTTGACTCCTCACCCCCAGACTGGGCTCAGGCCTCTGAGGCCTAAGCCCTGAGGCCTTGGAGATCCTCTCCAGCTGCCCCTTCTCCATCAGAGCACCTTCTCCAGGGAGCCGTCGCTGACCTCCAGGGCAATCCGTGGCAAGGGCTGCCCACAGCACCTGCCCTCCACCTGCACAATCCACCCTCCCTCTACCCTTCTGCACCGGATCATCAGCTATTAATTGGTCCTCACATTTGTATGGCGTTTTTCGATTACAAAGCACTTCCGTGGCCATTCATCTCTTTGAATGGCAATCTGAGCTGCTATTTATTGAGTGCTTCCTGTGTGCCAGGCCCTCTGCTTTCCCTGGCCTCATTCCATGCATTATCTCACTTCAGAGTTTCACAACAATCCTATGAAGTATAAGGGTCCATATTTGCAGGCAAGGAAACTGAGGCTCAAGCAAGCTAAATATCTAGCCCCTGGTCACGCAGGGATTTGAATCAAGCTCCATGAAATAATCAGGGTCACCCATAACCTACAGCCTCTGAAGCTGCCGTGTGCACCTGAATCCCTGGGACCTTGTTAAAGTGCAGCTTCTGATTCTGTGGGTCTGGAGTGGGGCCTAGGACTCTGCATTTCTAACAGGCTGCCAGTGATGCTGTTGCTGCCCACGGAGAACCACACTTTGAGTAGCGAGGCTCTGAATCACTGAGCCGCGTGAGACTCCTTTACAGCAGCCTCAGGCTGGCAAGCCTTAGTTTCCTCATCTGTCAGATGGGTGAAATAGCCCTTGGCTTCTAGAGGTGGGAGGAGGACTGGATGACGTAACACCTGTGAAGTGCCTGGCACACAACAGGCGCTCAATAAATGCTGGCTCTTCTCCCTTGGCAGGAGCTGGCGTGGGTCTGGGTGCACAACAGACGCTCAATAAAGCCTTGTCCAATGGACTGAGCCTAGCGTTTCTCCCTAAAGGAGAGAATAAACTGTATTATGTTTCCGCTCGGCATGCTGCCAAACCCAATATTAATTTTTTTTCTTGAACCGCAGAGTTTCAAAAAGAAATAAAAGGGAGTAGAGTGATTGCAGTCTGAAGCAAGGCTCTGTAATTTCTGTAATTACAGAACGGGAGCCAAACAAAGCAGGAGTGTGCACAGCGTCACGGGAGGGAGCGGCCCCCTCCCGGCCCGCTGCTCCCCCTCCCCGCCTCTGGCTCTTCCCAGTGCCCCACTCGCTTCCAGTGGGTTCTGGGCCCAGCCCTGGCCATAGACAATGACAGCCTGAGACTTGGCCTTGGCCTTTCCGCCTCTGCCCAGGTCCCTACCCCACGCAGCCACCCATCCCTCTGATGCAGTAGGACAGAGGGGGATTGTCCAAGGCAGCTGCCACATGCTCCCCTCCCCCAGCCTGCCATCTGGCCTAGGGCTGGGCTGCTGACAGCCAATCCTCCAGCAAGGCTTGCGGGGCCCCACCTCCAAAATAGATCCCCGTCCACTCCTCACCATCTCTGGCCTAGCTGCCACCGTTCAAGCCACCATCATCCCTCGCGTGGACTCTCAGCTCTTAAGGAGCCTCCCTGTTCCCACCCTTGCTCTTGGGCAGCCTCTTCTGGGCAGTCAGGGTGAGACTCATAAATGTAAGTCAGGCCACCACCACCACTTAAACCCTCCACTTTCTCCCTTCCCCTTTAGAATAAAATCTGAGCTCCTTGCCGTGGTCTCTGAGACTTTGCATGATCTAGCCCCTGCCTGCCTCTAACTAGATCTGTCCCCTCCTGCCCTGGGACTCCCGCGACCCTGGCCTCCATGCCGTCTCTCAAACATGTCAAACTTATTCCTGTCTCAGGGCCTTTGCACTTGCTGCTATTCCCTCTCGTTAAAATGCTGTATCCTAGAGCATCACATTTCTGGCTCCTAATTCAAACTGAAAAAAAACTTTGTTCAGGCCAAATAAAACAAGCCCAAGGGCCAATTTTGACCCATTTTGCCACTCCTGATGTAGAGCTTCCAGACTCCACATGTTTTCTTTTCCTTACAAAGCATTTCCTCATTCAGGGATTGGCAGACATATTCTTCCTGCTTGGTTTGGCCCCATTTTTATCGATGGTGCTCATTGAGGAAGGATGGGGCGTCATGGGAACATCTTTAGCACCTTCCTGTCTCGAATCTCTTTCTCTAACTCCATCCTCCCCAGAACCTCCCTGAGTGAGTCTTCTTCTATAATATGAACTTGATCACATTGTCACCCCTGTCCCATCCCTGCAGTTGGTCCCTGAGTTCCCTAGCCTGGCTTTTGAGTCCCTTCACAAACTAAACTTCCTAGCTTCAAACCTCCCTACCTTTGTTCATGTGTTTCCCTCTACTTGAGATGCCCTTTCCCTCTTTTTGAGCCTGTGAACACCTATCAACCTTCAAAACCCAGCTCAAATGTCCCTTCATCTGGAATACCTTCTTTGGCTGAATTAAATCATTCCTTCTAGGCCTGTCTGGTTCATACAGTCTTGTAGCACTTATCACAGAGTATTATGAATAACTGTAGCAGAGTTATTTCTTTTTAAAGGCTGTGACCTTGTCAAGGTCAGGAACCTTGTCTTATTAATCCTTGCCACCTGACCATCCAGCCCAGCTCCGTGCACACATTAGGCTCTCAGTATGTAGTTACAAAATAGAATCTTTCTGCTGGCACCTGTTAGATCACTGGTTCAAACTCTGGTGACCAGTGTGTAGTTCAGGATGCAAAACGCTTGGAACAACTGTCCCATCGCCAGTTCAGCTCTTGGAACGAGCTCAGTAAATGCTTGTTGAATGAATGAAGGTGTGAAGGTGAGTGAATACAGAGGACTTGTCACTTGTGGTCTCACGTTAACTGTACCATTCAGAACGTTGCTTTGGTGGAGTTCAGTGAATGGTGGCACGTGAACAACTGGATTCTTGGTCTGCAGAATATTGCCATCTCACGAGGAAGAATGGGGAGACTCTAGAAGAAGTCCTTGGAAACATGCTTCAAATCATGAGGTGGTGAGGCCTCTCCTTCCACCAGCTCCGCCAGCAGATAAAGGAGGAAGAGGAAAGAGAGGTGGGGCCTCCCTGCCACCGACCCGCAGAGCCATCCTCCGACCCCGAGCCGCACCAGCACTGCAGAGCACGGGTGCCAGTTTCAGGAAAGAGAGAGTAACACCGGTGAAAAGGTTGCTTCTGCTTCAGAGATCATTAATTGTCTAGAAAGACAGTGGGTTCCCTTGCCATGAACATGCATGTGCCTGTGCTTTCTGTGTGCTGTTCTTCATGGGGGAGGGGGCGACAGGTGAACCAGTCGGGTCAGGAATTAAAGTTCCCTGAGCAGTGCGTGAATGAGGCCGCTTCCTGGAGCCGCTCTGGGTTAGCACTGGGTCCCAGGCTTTTTCACTAATGGGGGCCCTTTATCATTTTCCTCCCATCGCTGAGATGTTTTGGAATTTCTTTTCTTACCAGATTTTATTTACTACAGAATAATACTTTTTCTTATTAACCAAACACACAAAGGTACCGCTGCTGGCTTCTGACTGGCCCAAGGTGATCAGCTAGACCACTCTGAGCTGGTATAAAGACAGCCCAAAGCAAAGGGCTTGACATTTTTATTAGCTAGTATTTCCCATGACGACTAAAAGATTGATTTATATCTGGCTTCTGAACATGCTGAAAGTCTCTCCAGGGCCTGAATAATAAGCCCTCAATAAATGTTAGCTGCTATTCTTATTACGGTTATTGTTGTTACAGCATCATCATCTCTGTGGCCTTCTGGGAAACTGAGAACACGAGATTAAGAGCCACGATCCGTACACAGATGGCAGCAATCACCATGATGATCATGGCTGAGATTCCCTGCACCCTCGCTGTGAGCCGGGTGTTCTTTCCCATGCTTTACGGGCATGTCTCATTTAATCTTCCCACAACCCTTGGAGGGAGGCATTATTTTCCCCCCACTTTACAGATGAGGATCAAAGAGGTGACATAACTCGCCCAACGTTAAGTGTCGGAGGGAGCGAAGGTCTGTCTGATTTAGGCCTGGGCTGGTCCTTGCAAGAAGGGCCTTCTCAGTCTGATTCCTCAAAGAAGCATCAGTTATATTAACTCCTGGCTTTACATTCTTGATCCTGGAAAACTCCACATGTGGTTGTGTGGCTCCTCATAGGGAAGTTACAGACATTTGGCTGAATCTGAATACTTTCCCTAGTTCTGGAAATTGCACATATGTCTTCCTCGTGGTGAGTTCTTTGGAGCAGCTACCCTCTTTGATATCTCCGGAGGGCTTCAATATACTCATGGAGAAGACGACGGAATAAACTTCCTGGTGAGCCGGAGCTCTCCTCCCTCAGCCTTGAATGGTTCCCTCAAAGGATATACACAGCCCGTTCCACCTGGCTCAACATGCCCTGCCGTCTTTCTACCTCTCTCTCTGAATGGTGTCAGATGATCCTGTGGCCCAGTGCACACACCAGTTTCCAAAGCCCAGTAGATTTTAGAGTTTCGTTTGATTTGAGTCTCCCTGAGAATCAACAAGGAAACCCAGAATGAAGGCCAGAAGTTGCTGTTGCTGCAGAACACAGGGGTGTGTGCAGAGATTCAGGATTGTAGCAGGAACCCTGGACCCAACCTGCAAAAATGGGGAATTTGTTTTACAACCATGGGGATGCTTTGTAAACTTCGAGAGCAGGAACGTAGCCAGTCTTAAGAAAGCCTGGAACCGCAGAGTAGAATGCCTTGAAGACCCTCTCTTTGTCATTTGATCTCTGCTTTCCTACATCCTCAGCAGACCAACTCTCTCTGCTGCTCTGCGGACAAGGTGGGCAAAAGATGGCTGCCTCAGAGTTTCCAAGTCGCTGGAGAGACTGCCTTCTTTCTCGGCCCCGCGCCAGATTCCCAGGGAAGGAGGCTCGATTGACTTGCTGGGGTCAGGTGACCAGCCCTGGTGCAAAGTGGTTGGATCATTTTGAACAAATATGGAGGCTGGTACCCATAGGGTTAAATCGTGGAGACAGTTAAGGACATCATTGTCTTAACAGTTAATGGTTGACCCTTCCTCCCCAAAAGAGGGTCTGCTTTAGCCTCTCCCCGCTTTCCTGAGGCTGCTCTGTCCCCAAGATTCCCTGGTGGACATAGAATCGGCTGCCTCCTGCCATTCCTGATGTCAGGAGGCAGTCACCCTCCCCAGGTCTGGAGTTCCCTCTGATGTTCCCCTGCTCAGGCCAGGATCTAGATGGGCATCTGAGACCATCCTTGAGAACAAGAAGCAGGGTTGGCGGTAAAGTTTGGATTATTCGAAGGTGGTCTGGTCCTCTGTAAACTCTAGGAAGAGACAGTGGAGTTTGGTAACGGGGACTGCATGTGGTGGGGGGATGAGTGCACAGCAAACAGGGTGCCCCCAGGTGGGGCAGAGCTGAGGGGAGGGGCCCCTGGGACAGGGCCAGGCCCACGCCACACGTTGCTTTGCCTCAGCTCCTACACCTGAGAGCCCACTGAACAGTGCTCACGTTCTCCATTTGTTCTGAGGGTTCCATAAGTTTATTCTGGTATTTTAATTTTTTTTTTAATGTGGAACATTATAGAAATCCAGAAAAGCACAAAGAAGAAAATACAACTCACTTAGAAACTATTCACTGTGAATGTCTTAGGGTATATCCTTCTGGTATTTTAGGTTTTGATTTTTTTTTTTTAATGAACAGTTTTGGGGGGATGGGGCAAAAATGGAGTTACACTAAATGAACTGTTTTGAAACCTACTTTCTTCACTCTCTCCCATATTCGTACATGGTCTTTGACAACACTTCTGCAAGTTTGCATGGAGGATGGAGAAAAATATCTGCTGCATCCATTGGCTCCCCACGGGGCCCTGAGGAGCTGCAGCCCCTCTCTTGATTTCTCTTTTCCTTCTGGTAAAATTATGGAACGTCTTCCTCACGTCACCCTCATGCCCACCCCCACTACTGTCCCGAGGGCAGCAAGCCCACTCCTTCATGTTCCCAGCGCCGGGCACTGGCACCTTGCTGTGTGCACTTGCTGTGGTCACCCCTGCTGGGTGGCTCCATGGGGCCCATCCACAGCTCAGATGCTGGCAGGCTTCCTGCACCCCTGCTGCTCTCAGCCCAGGGCTGCCATCAGCCCGTCTGTCCGTTCAACGTCCCTCCTGTCCTCTGCTTTGCAGGCTCTCACCCAGGGGTTGCAGAGGGAGCTGCTCTGGAGCTGACCCAGCACAGAAAACCATCAGGTAACATCAACAACCAAAATCAAAATAACCATCTATGGAGTTCCTTTCTGAACCATTTGGGTGAAAAGCACCCTCACAGCCATTAAAGTTTATTTTGGCCATAATTCTACAAGCCAGATAGGATTCCCCCCATTTTATAGGTGGAAAAACTGAGGCCAGAGAAATCAAGAGTAGTACTTAGGGTCACTCTGCTGGTAAAAGGTGGACTGGAGATTTGAATCCAGGACAGGTCTGATTCAATGTCATATGCTGTCTTCTACCCCATGCTGCCTCTGCAACTAAAGAGGTAAGAAGGGTGCAGAATGTAGGTAGAACATCTGGGGGAGACCGAGGGTCAGAGAGGTCATCCAAGCTGGTAGTCCTTCCTTGCCTGAGGGCTAGGCTGGGCTCCCAGCCTAAGAATCTCCTTTATCGGGATTTGTTAAAAGTATAGATCCGGGCTGTCTCCTAGAGATTCTGATGTGGCACATCTGGGGAGGGACCTGGGGACCTGTGTCTTTGTAGAGCTTCCTAAATGACTTGGAAACACAGCCAGGCTTGGGGACTGCTGGTGAAATAGTAGCAGGTCCTCACTGTTTGCAGCCACTGGGTGCTCACTGAGTGAAGAACAACAGCCCGGTAAGGGGTCTACTACGATCATCCTCAAATTAAAAGATAGGGAGAGTGAGGCCCAGAGAGGTTAAGAAGCTTACTCAAAGTCACACAGCTCCAAAGTGGCAAAGAGGACTTTGATCACGATCAGAGTCTGTGCTCACATACCACCTTCACCTACCCCTGCAGCCAGGACACCTCCCTATTCAGCCTCACAGGAAAATCCTGCATTGCTTACCCTGCCTCGGCTATTATGGCCTCAGGGAATGGAAAATCTCCCAACTGCATCCTGGGAGGCAAAGATGAAGTGCACATAATATTTCTGTTTGGAATTTTGGTTGCCTGGGGCTACTCTCTGACTTGGACACATAACGGAGGGCACGTGACACAGATGGCCAGCGTTGATGCTAGCCCAGGAGACGTCAAGACCACATTCTCACACGCTGACCTTGGAAACAAAAGGCATCTTCCTTCCTCCTGGAGCAGGAGCTGGCAGGAAAAAGAGGGAGAGCCCTCTTTGTCCCTTGGTTTGTGGGTTATTTTGTTTTGTTATTTTGGGGCGACTCCAGGATCTTAACACCTTCAGTGCCTGTCACCCTATCCCTCTGTTCTCCTAGGGGGAACTTGAGCCGCAAAACTGCTGTCCACGTGGACCAGGGCTGACATCGCACGTCCGTCTGCCAGGACCCCTGCGTCCAAACTCCGAGACATGGCGACCAATGGCAGCAAGGTGGCCGATGGGCAGATCTCCACGGAGGTCAGCGAGGTCCCCGTGGCCAATGACAAGCCCAAAACCCTGGTGGTCAAGGTGCAGAAAAAGACGGCGGACCTTCCAGACCGGGACACATGGAAGGGCCGCTTCGACTTCCTCATGTCCTGCGTGGGCTACGCCATCGGGCTGGGCAACGTCTGGAGGTTCCCGTATCTCTGCGGGAAGAACGGTGGCGGTAGGTCCTGGCCTGGCGACCTCCTGCTGGGTCTGCAACCCCCCCTCCCGACGCACACACACGGAGAGTGTCCTGCTTAGGCATTTTCTGGGGTGACCTTGGGGAAATGGGTCCCCTAAAGACTCCAGTGGGAGTGCCAGGCCCCACCTCCTGCTGCCTGTCCTTTTCCAAAGGATTCCCAAAGGGCAGTAGTCCTCTGTTAATGATGCCAGAAAGTTCCCGTCTTCATTCTGCAAAGTGCAGGGCCTGGGTCTTGAGCAAAGGACGTCCTCGGGCCTCACTTTGGCTTTGGGTGCTGCTTTTCAGGCAGAATATAATGAAATCGTGGCAGGGACCCCAGAACGCCCCGCTGTGATGCTCTCTCTGACCGACCGGGTTTCTCAAAGCCCAAGGCCACGAGCATCTCTCTTCTCGACCCCGCAGGGGCCTTCCTGATCCCCTACTTCCTGACGCTCATCTTTGCGGGGGTCCCGCTCTTCCTGCTGGAGTGCTCCCTGGGCCAGTACACGTCCATCGGGGGCCTGGGGGTGTGGAAGCTGGCCCCCATGTTCAAGGGTGAGTGTGCAGAGTGGAGCTGTTGGGTCCCGTCTGAGCAGCGGGGAGCCCTTGCAGGGGCCAGGTGACCCATGGCAATGCTGGTCAGAGGAGGACCCAGTCCAGAGGCCCCGCACGCACGTCAGCCCGCCCTGTCCTGTGAGCTCATTTCCCCAGCAGGGGCTGGGCGCGACTTTCTTTGCTTCCTTGCTCAGTGCCTGACGGACACTCGGGTGGACACGTGGAGGGTTGTGCTTGCCTGGCAAGCCAAGGCCCCAGCCCGCCCTGCAACCAGCCTGTGCTGGGCCCCAGACGCAAGTCCTGGCTCCCTCACTTGCCATGTGTGTGTGACCTTAGCCAAGTCCCTGCTTCTCTCCAAGGTCCAGTGACACTGTAGATGTCCTGGAAAATGACAACAATGACAGGAGCTGGGATGGTTATTATTATCACTGTATTAAATGAAGGTCATGATGATGTGTCTGGTCCCAGGTGTGGGCCTGGCCGCTGCTGTGCTGTCGTTCTGGCTGAACATCTACTACATTGTCATCATCTCTTGGGCCATCTACTACCTGTACAATTCCTTCACCACAGTGAGTGGCCCCTTGGACCGCCCGCCCCCCCAGAAGGAGCCAGACCCAGACCCCACCCTCCCTCCACTGGGACCACCGTTCTGCCGACAGGGCCATTCCTCCGGGTGGCGGGCGTGGTTTGTCTTCAGCAGCCCTTGTGTCCTCGTCATAGCACCATTCACCCATATTACATGGACCCAGACAGCCTGGGTTCAAATCCTGACCCTAGTCTATACCAGCTGTGCCGCTTCAGGAAAGAGACTTAACCTCTCTGAGCCACAGTGCCCTCATTTATAAGATGGGGCTTAAGGTAAAACTCACCTCACCTCATACGGTTGTGTGAGGATTAAGGACTAATATGTGTAAAGTGCTTAGAACCATACCCAGCAAAGAACAAGCACTGTAAGTGTTCACGGTTAACTTCATCGTGCACAGGCTCAGACGGGCACGGTCACTTAGCCAAGGTCACGTAGCTGGGAAGTGGCCCCAGGGTGGACACAGGAGACCTTGTGGTACAGCTCGGAGAGCTGGTTTTCAGAGTGAAAGGGCTGAGGTTCAAATTTCAGCCCTGACACGTAGGAGCTGTGTGATCTTGAGCAAGTTGCTGCCCCTCTCTGATCTCTAAAATGGGGATCACAACATGAGCTGCCTCTGGAGCTGTTGGGAATGGGAGGTGAGATAATGGCTGTGAGGAGGCTCAGAGGACCGTGAGGATGCACGGGATGTGCTGGGACCACTGTTGCCAGCTCTTGGGGGCTTATGTGGTTTATCTGTGCCGCTGTGTCTTTGCAGACGCTGCCGTGGAAACAGTGTGACAACCCCTGGAACACAGACCGCTGCTTCTCCAACTACAGCATCGTCAACACCACCACCATGACCAGCGCCGTGGTGGAGTTCTGGGAGTGAGTGCAGGGCCATCCCCAGGGGTGGTGGTGTATCACTCAGGGCCAGTGAGAACAACAGCGAGCTATTCACTGCAAGATTTTAAGCAGGAAAGTGACATGATCAGACATTAGAAGGGGCTGGAGTGGGGACAGAGCAGAAGTGAAGGGGGGTGGGGGTCCTGCTGGGAGGCCACTGCAGACATCCAGGTGAGCAGCCATGGTGGCAGAACTAAGTCACTGGCAGGTCCCTTGAGCAAATAGCATTTTCTCCCGATTAGTGTAACAGGCCCATGGTCCCCGCCCAGCTCTTGGAGCCCTGTGATCACAGCTATCAGCATCATCACGCCCTGGGCACCCCGGGGTCACTCCAGCCCCCGCCAGCCCCACGTAACTTTGTCCTCCCTCCGATGTTCCACCAGGCGCAACATGCATCAGATGACAGACGGGCTGGATAAGCCAGGTCAGATCCGCTGGCCTCTGGCCATCACCCTGGCCATCGCGTGGATCCTTGTGTATTTCTGTATCTGGAAGGGTGTTGGCTGGACTGGAAAGGTAAGAGGTGTGCACAGTGGGGACCCAAGGGGGACGGGTCTACAAAGGGATCTCTGCTCTGGGTGAGGAGGCGATAGCTCCCGGGAACCCCATCCAACTTTGACCTAAGCAGGTGCCTTCATCTCTCTGTGCCTCGGTTTCCTTTCCTGTAAAATAGGAATAATATCATTACCTACCTTCTGGGCAGTTTTAAGGATTAAAGGAAACACTGCAAGTCATGCTCTTAGTGCAGTGCCAGGCTCATGGTGAGTCCCTTGAGATCGAGATTCCCCTGGGCCGGGCAGAGCCATCGCAAAGCGGAGGGCAAGTGCGGCTCCTGGACCATTTGACAAACCATCCCTGAGATCTACTCTGTTCCAAGCTTTGTTCTAGGTGCAGGTGATCCAGAGGTGAGCACAGTTACATCCCGGCCTTTGAGGAGGTAATAGAGATGGATTGGTTAATGGTTAAATACTCAGGCCCTGTGTTCAAACAGTTCTGGCCCATCTTGGCCATTTATGTGGCTGTGTGACCTGGAACAAATCACTTTGCCTCTCTGAAGCTCAGTTTCCTCTCCTGTAAAATGGGATCAATAACTGCTTATCCATTGGTTTGTTATGTGAATCAAATGAGCTGGTGATTTTGTAAAGAAATCAGAAGCTAGCAAAAGGAGTTGTTATTGTTTTTGTTTTCATTTTTGGCAAAGGCAGAGCCGTGCCAAGCTGGGATGGCCAGCCTGGGGACACCTGGGGATCAAATTGCCAATCAGATCGGGGGTGAGGTGGGGACTGGCCTCACCCCCACCTCTTTCTGTCTTCAAGCCCCACCCCAGGAGTCTGGGGACAGAAGATGGCCAAGTCTCTCACTGGCCTGGACCGGAAGGAAACTCAGAGGGCAAGGGTATTGTCTGAGGTCTTAGAGCAAGTAAGGGAAAGAAAGGAATTGAACTGAGTAAGGATCAGACAGGGAGGTCCAGACTGCCCAAAAAGCTGAAACGAGCAAAACAGAACCTTAGTGAATTACACACTTGGGCACGGACCCAGCTAACGAAAAGCTGCCCAATTGCAGTCAGGTGGGACCTTTGGACCCACCGGGTTCTCAGAACCAAGGCCGCTGTCAAATATCTCTGTTTTGTCCCTAGGCTAGGTGAGCAGGAGGAGGAGGGCACAGGTGTCTCCCAGCCCAACTTCAGGTAGCAGAAGAATGTAGGGCCCAAGGGCTTTGGAGGAGACAGAGCTGAACTTGAATGTCAGTCCCCTGGGCCCTAGCTGTGTGCACTTGGGCAAGTCACTTCACTTTTCCGAGCCTCAGTTTCCTCATCTGCTAAATGGTCGCAATAATAGTGCCTTACAGGGTTGTCTCAAAGACTAAGTGAGATAATCAGTCTGTATAAAATGTAGAGCGTATGCCTACCACACAGTCGGCACTCAATACATTGTGTCTATTATAATTATTTGAGGGTGGTACCTAAAGTTCCTGCTACCTTAGGAGACTGACTACTTCTTGGGGACAGAGAGTAGAGCCCCTCTCACTGCATCTTTTGAGTGAGTCAACCAGTCTATCAATGAGCATTTACTGAGCTCCTACTGTATACCTGGCTCCATGCCAAAGACCCAGTGAAGAGCAAGACATAGATGACATGGATTAAGCATGTTGTATGTCCTCATACACCCAACCTTTCTGAGCAAAAAGGTTGATTGTACCCAGACAAGAAAAAGCTAGGTTCAGAGAGGATAAGAAATTGACCCAGTGTCACACAGCTTGTAGGTGACACAGGTGGTTTTAAATCCCCTTTTCCTAATTCCAAGTACAGTGGTTTTTCTGCTGGATCGTGGCTGCCTTTCCTAAGCCTGAAGAGTCTCAGAGTTGTCAGGGAGATGAGACTAACCCAGAGAACAATTCACGCTGACCGGGAAGTAGGGGCACATCAGACTTGGAGGTACAGAGGTCATTGAACTTGAAAGTTGCTCTTTCACACTGGTGAGCAAAGAAATGCCATTTCAGACAGTGACGTCAGTCTCTTGATTATCAATTTAAAATAATTTGTAAGGTGATTATCCTCAGTGCTGGCCCCTTTGTGGGAAAGGCACTCTCTGTAGTACTGGACGAAGTTCAGTTTCTGGGAGGTAATTAGGCAATGTGGATCAAAAAGCCTTGAGAAGTTTATTCCTTTTTACTCAGTAGTTCCACTTCTAAGAATTTTTCTCGAGAATAGTATAATAATTTTGTAGACAAAGTTTTATCTACAGGGTGTCCAGTGTAGTAATATTGAGACTCACATAAAATTGGAAATAACCTGAATGGATAACAGTAGGGGAAATTTTAAAAAGGGTGGTGGGACCTCCTGAGGGACTGTTTTGTATAATTAAAAATCACAGTGTTATGAGACAGTAAAACAGCATTCAGTAAACTCAACAAGAAACAAGCTGTATGTACTGTGTTTTTTAACTTTAAACATGTTAAATGAAAAGGCAAGTATATAATTTGCACCTCATTTGTAAGAAAATGTAATCATATATGCAAAGGAAAGTCTCAAGAGAGAACATTAAAATATTAACATCCATTCACTTATGTATTTGTCAGGCAGTTACTGAGTGTCTACTATATACCATGGACTGTTCTAGGCACTGGGAAAACAGAGAAGTGAACACGACAAGCCCTGGCCCTCATGTAACTTGTATTCTATGGGCTGTTGAAAGGAACTTTAATTTGTGTGTGTATTCATGTGTAATTTAAAAATTTCCTTGTCACCACATATATTATTTGAATACTTTAAATAAAAATTAAAAAATAGGAAGGGTAGGGAAAGGGGAAAAAATGGGTGCTGAGCTGGTTGATTCAGACACCAAGGAGCAGCTTCAGAAAAGTGGCCAAGAGGAGCAGGTTAGGAATCCAGGAAGGCTTCCTGGAGGAAGATGAATTGGAACCAAGCCCAGAGCCACAACAGGTAGGGATGTAGGTAAAGTGGTTAAGGAAAGCATGGGTGCGCTGGAAGGGGCGTAACCCTTCGCCCCCTTTCCTCCCAGGTGGTCTACTTCTCTGCCACGTATCCCTACATCATGCTGATCATCCTGTTCTTCCGCGGAGTGACGCTCCCCGGGGCCAAGGAGGGCATCCTCTTCTACATCACGCCCAACTTCCGCAAGCTGTCGGACTCTGAGGTGAGCGACCTCCCGACCTGGTCCTGGAGCGCCCCCCGCTGGGTTAAGAGCACATCTGAGTCCTGAGGCATCGTTTACCACTTTTAGGATAAGTTATCGCACCTCTCGGACCCCGTTATGTAAACTGGGGTTGCTGCCTGGTAGAGCTGGTTAGCACGTGTAAAAGGCCCTGGGGCGTTCCGGGCTATGATTATGATTTTGACTTTTTTTTTTTTTTTTAATCATTCTGCCTATAGGTGTGGCTGGATGCGGCTACCCAGATCTTTTTCTCCTATGGGCTGGGCCTGGGATCCCTGATCGCTCTCGGCAGCTACAACTCTTTCCACAACAACGTCTACAGGTGCTTCCCCGCGGCCACGCCCCTCCGAGACCACGTCCCTCCCCTGGCTGGTCAACTCCACCCATCTCTGAGCCAAAACCTTCTGGCCACTTCTTCCGGTTCCGCCCCTTCCCTGGGGGGACGGTGGGGGGGGGCACACCAGTAGCTCGGCTCACAGGTACCCTCCTCCGCCTGGCCCCTTGATAACCACAGCCCACTAGCTCACCTTCCCGCCAGCCCCACCCTTCCTGACCCCACCCCTCCCTCTCTGCAGGGACTCCATCATCGTCTGCTGCATCAATTCCTGCACCAGCATGTTTGCAGGATTTGTTATCTTCTCCATCGTGGGCTTCATGGCCCATGTCACCAAGAGGTCCATTGCTGATGTGGCGGCCTCAGGTCAGCATCGCACTGGGGAGGGCTGGGGGGAGGGGCTAACCCCGCAGGCTTTGCGATTTTCATCGCTGTGATCTTCATCGCTGTCACCGTCATCCCCACCGTGGCTCGCTGGCGTTGAGTGTCCCTACCTGCCAGCAGTGCCCTGAGCATTTACATGGACAGTGTCCCTGAATCTTCCCAACACTATGGGGTCAGTGCTCTTGTTATCCTCATCTCATAGGTGAGGAAACCGAGACTCACCAAGGTCACCTACCCAAATTAACAGAGCTCAAAGGTGGTAGGACTGGAGTTGACCCCAGACCTGGCTGGTTGCAAAGCCAGGCCATACTGGCACCTCCAGCACGATCCTGGACATCTGGGGGGAGCAGACCTACTCTTGCCCCCTGGGATATCAACTTCGGTCCAACGCAGACACCTTCACCATCGTGACTCAAAGCACCCCCATCGGTGCTTTTGTCCCAGTTCCAAAAAGTTTCTCACCGAGTGGGCTGTGCCCACTCTGCTCTCCACAGTCATCCATGCCACAGGGTCCAAGGACAGCCCCAGGCACACCCCCTTCCCTGCTCAAACGCGGGGGACCCACTGTGTGCTCAGCAGAGGCTCAGGGAGGCAATGTGACCTGTCCCTTCTCTGTCGTGGGGAGCTGGGCGTGTCGTGCAGAAAGGAACATTCCCCTCCAAGGGCTTGCTCTCCCCTGCACGGGCAGCATACCATCTCATTTCTCTGGAACTTCCCAGCCAACCCCCTTTCCAGAGCCAGACCCCAGAGAGGTTACAGTCTCTTTCCTTCTTCCATGGTTTTCCCTGATCTCCTGAATACCCACCCCCAGACACTCAAACACAGTGTCCCAAACTCCTCAAGCCTTCTCCTACCCTGTTCTCCCATCGTAGCAAAGGGTTCCAGTGTCTAGTGCCCAGGCCAGACCCCCAGCATCATTCTGGACCCTTCCTTCGTCTTCCCTCACCTTCCCTCGCAAACCAGCCAAAACCAGGGCCTGCCCACTCTGCCTTCTGAGTATCTCTCCATCCGGCCCCCTGTCTGCGCCTGCACTGTCCCCAGTCCCCACCGCTGGCCAGGCCACTGCAATCCCTCCTCTTATCTCACTGGTCCCCTTGCCTCTGAACCCAACTCTGTAGCCTCCTGCTTCCCCCTTCCTCAGCCCCTCCCCACAACTGTTTCCTTGTCTGGAAAAGGAGGCTGATAACACTCACCGAAACGTTTACTCTGAAGATGAGATGAAATAAAGCTTAGGAAGTGGGTGCGCTGGGGATGCCGCAGGTGCTCGGCGCCTTGTATTTTTTCCTCTTCTGCCCTTCCTGCCACAGGCCCTGGGCTGGCATTCCTGGCATATCCGGAGGCGGTGACACAGCTGCCCATCTCTCCCCTCTGGGCCATCCTCTTCTTCTCCATGCTGCTCATGCTGGGCATTGACAGCCAGGTGAGGATGCCCTCCCTGGCACCTTGAGGAGCCCCCACCCAGCCTCACTGGTTCAGGACCAAGCAGGGAGAGAAACCCATTGTCTTAGGCCCCCTAGAAGCTGGCCAAGAGTTTCAAACCCCTAGGATGTTCTACCACGTGAGACTTCAGGGATCAGCTCAGCTACCTTCCCCATTTTCCAGATGGGGAAATGGATGCCCAGGGGGAAGGGATTCTCCTGAGGTCACAGAGGGAGGCAGAGGGAGAGTCAGGCCTGGAACCCAGGTTTCCCCTGGCCCTGCCGTCCCCACAGGGTGAGGCTTTGGGTGGGTGGGGCTGGGGCTGCCTGGGGTGGCTGACCTCCACCCCCCGCAGTTCTGCACGGTGGAAGGCTTCATCACTGCCCTGGTGGACGAGTACCCCAGGCTGCTCCGCAACCGCAGGGAGCTCTTCATCGCCGCCGTCTGCATCGTCTCCTACCTGATCGGCCTGTCTAACATCACCCAGGTGAGCGCGTCAGCACCTGGCACATCTCTGCTGCTGCCTGCCCGGGGCCACTCCCAGGCCCTCTGTGCCCCAGCCTTGTCCCATCCCACCTTTCATTTTGGTGGACAAGACTGACATGCAAATTAGATCATTAAATGTCACGAAGAACAGAGGATAGTGGGACAGAGCATGAATAGCAGGGGTGGGAAGGACAGTGCCATGGACAGAGTAGTCAGGGCAGTCCCTCTGAGGAAGTGACATTTGAGCTGAAACTCACATGGCGAGGAAGAGCCAGCCAGGGGAAGATCTAGCTAGGGGAGGAAAGCACAGCAGGTGCAAAGGCCCTGGGGTGGGAATGGGCTTGGCAAGCTTGAGGGACAGAAACAAGGCCAGCGTGGTAGCGACAGAGGGAGTGGGAGAGTAAGTAGTGGATGCAGAACCAGATCATGCAGGACCTTCCAGGGCGGGCATTTGGATTTTATTTTATTTTATTTTACTTTATATCTCTTTACATTTTATATATTACATTACAGTCTTATTTAAGCTATGGAAGAGCTTATGGAGAGAGATATGACTGGTTTAACATTGTGAACAGATGGCTCGGATGACCAGCTCCTCTTTCTGCCCTCCAGCCCTCCCAGAAATGGGGCATTTCCCTCCGCCACCTGGGCATTTTCTTCCCAGTCCCCAGAGTCCATGCCCACATCCTTGCAGGGTCACAAAGACCTCTGTGCTTCCTCTAATCTACCCTCAAGCCTTCTTGCTGCAGTGTAGCCTAATCCCAACCTACACAGCCTGTGTTGACCGTGAACTGAATGCCCTGGTCCCCAGGGGAAGTGGACCCTCTCTCACCTCTTTTGCTTTCGCAGGGGGGCATTTATGTCTTCAAACTCTTTGATTACTACTCCGCCAGCGGCATGAGCCTGCTGTTCCTCGTGTTCTTTGAATGTGTCTCCATTTCCTGGTTTTATGGTAAGCACCAACCCCTCCTCCCTCCCTCCCTCGTTCATTTGTTCATTCATTCATTCATCCCTTTCTTCAGTCATCATTCAGCAAATACGACTTGAACACCAGGCCCTCTCCATACATTAATTTATTTGGTCCTCACTGCAGTTCGATGAAGTTAGCACAGGACGTCCCGTGTTTAGAAGATACCGTAAGAAGAAAAGTTAAATAAACTCATTTAAAATGGGAGTCAAAATTTCTTCATAAATTTTGCCATAAAAGACTTGTTTGAGATTTTATCTAGAAAAAGGAAACTGAAACTATAAAAAAGTTCTAAAGTTAAATATTTTTTAAAAGCTAGGCTATAATTAAAAGTATGCACTATCTTAGAATGTAGGACATGATGATTTTTATTTGTTGATTTTGTGGCCTAAGTTTCCAGACCCAACTGCGTGATAGTGAAAAGGCTGTCCTTCCGGGCACTTTGGTTGTCACAGCATGATGGTGTTTTTGGAAGAAGTGTTCTCCAGGGTTCCTCTGGGTCCTTGGTATTCTGTGTATGTTGTTTGTAGTCCTGCCACCTCACCCTCCTCATCATTTTCTTCTTGCTTTCTAACCGGTCTAGTGCTGTCAGGTCCTCACTGTCAGTGACTTTGCTGATAATCTGAGCAGTGCCCAGTGCCCAGTGTCACTCTCATGAACTTTAGGACATCTGCAGTGTTTTGTTTTTTTTTTTGCAAGATTGGCAGTTCTTCTTTGCAATTTGCAATCTATCACCAGTTGCTTATGCATCAGATCAGCAGGGAAAACCGCCCCTGCCCAGCAAAGCTTTGAAGGAATGGCTGGGAGAGATGTTGGGTGGGAGGGACACTGAGAGTGACGGGGGTGCTTTTTGTAAGTACATCTTTTTGTTGGTGGATGTTTTCACATTCAGGTGACTTGCTTTCCCATACGACTCGTTTGCTGGGGGATTTGGTTATTGAATACTTAGCTAATAAGGACCCCCACCCCCACCCCAGAGCATTAGCCCCATGTTACAGATGAGGAAACTGAGGCTCAGAGAGGTTAGGTGACTTGCCCGTGGTCACACTGTGAGAAAACAGCAGGTCGGGGCCTTGAGCCTGCAGCCCCCACAGCTCGCTCATCCCTCCTGCTCTTGCTCCAATTGTCACAGGTGTCAACCGATTCTATGACAACATCCAAGAGATGGTTGGCTCCAGGCCCTGTATCTGGTGGAAGCTCTGCTGGTCCTTCTTCACCCCCATCATTGTGGCGGTAAGGGCAGGGCCAGACCGGGCCCTGGGGTGACTCAGGTCCAGAGAGAAACTTCTGGAGCCAAAGGCAGGTGGAAGAAGCCCACAGACCTCTGTTCCCTAGTAATACTATTCTCTCATTTGTGCTGAGCATCTACTGTGTGCCCTGCGTGGTACCAGACATGCTGCAGCATCCTCAAACATCAGCACAATAGGCATTATTGCCCCACTTTACTGCTGTCGGACCGGGGCTCACCAGCCAGCATCACCCAGTGGGCTGGTGCTGCGCTCAAACCTGATTCGGAAGCCAAACCAGTCACACGGAGAGGCCTCTTATCCTCAGCATCCCCCATTCCCTCCTGCAAGGGGAAGCCGAGGCATGAGCAGGCCTGGGACGGGCTGCCCAGGTCTTTGCAGTGGGGCTGGGCCACTGCATATGTTGTGTCCTGCACAGGGACACTCAGCCAATGGCCGACTGGGGGCGACCTCCCACCCTTGTTCTGCTTGACAAACTGGTTAACCTGGAGGAGGGGATGCCTTTTTCTATTGGCCCTCCCGGAGAAGCTACCTTTTGCTATTGGTCCTTCCAGAGAGGGCACCTTCTTCATATTGGCTCTCCCAGAAGGGATGCCCTTTTCTATTGGTTGCCACAGAGAAGGCACCTTTTTCTGTTGGTCCTCCCAGAAACAGTGGCTTCTTCTGTTACACACAAAGGCGCCTTATGTCCTAGCAGTGGCCTTGGGTGCAGGATTCCCAAGATGCTGGGCCCCTGTGAGGGTCAGCCCCAGGGCAGGGGTGGAGGGCAGTGGACCTATGAGCTGCAGGGTCTAGGGGGGGGCCTTGGCAGTCCAGTCTGGGTGACTGCCTGCCCCCCTCCTCTCTCCTGTCCCTCCCCAGGGTGTGTTCATTTTCAGTGCTGTGCAGATGACCCCCCTCACCATGGGAAGCTACGTTTTTCCCAAGTGGGGCCAGGGTGTGGGCTGGCTCATGGCCCTGTCTTCCATGGTCCTCATCCCCGGGTACATGGCCTACATGTTCCTCACCTTAAAGGGCTCCCTGAAGCAGGTAAGTCCCTTCTTCACCCTTCTTGTCGCTGGGCCCCTTCCCCGCTGTGTTGGGCACCACGCCTACCCTCGTGGAGCACAGTCTATTTGGGGAGACAGACAAGTTGATAGCCCGTGAAAGTAGAGTGTCAGAGGTCACGATTGGGGTGGACCAGGGAGACATTCTCCTGCATTGTGGAGGGTTAGAGAAGGCTTCCTAAAGAGGGGACAGCAAAGAAGAGGACTAAGGACCAGCCAGACTTAAAAGTAGAAGCAGGGGAAAGAAAAGAAGATACAAATGAAGTTATTTACAAGACAGAAGTAGACTTACAGACATAGAAAACAAACTTACGGTTACCAAAGGGAGGTAAATTAGGAGGTTGAGATTAACATATACACACTACTATATATAAAATAGATAAACAACAAGGACATACTATAACACAGGGAACTATACTCAATATTTTGTAATAACCTATACGGGAAAAGAATTTGAAAAAGAATGTGTGTGTATATATATATATATATATATATATATATATATATATATAAATATATATATGAATATATATATATACATATATATATAAATAAAACCGAATCACTGTGCTGTACACATGAAACTAACATAAAATCAACTCTACTTCAATTAAAAAATAAATAAATAAATAATAAAAGTAGAAGCAGAGAGAATGTTCCTGGAAGGGGATGGGAAGCGTGTGCAAAGTCCCAGGGGTATAAACTGATCAGTGTGGCTGGAGGGTAGAGTGGGGAAGGGTGCAGGGAGGTGATAAGACACGAGGCTGGGAATGTAAGAAGGCTGGACCAGATCATGAAGGGCTTTGAAAATCAGGACAAGAACCTTGGACTTTATCCTGAGTTTATTCAACGGCAAATGGGGAGCCGTTGTGGCTTCAGAGCAGATGAAGGGTGGGATCAGATGTGTTAAGAGCTTAACTCTAGACCTCATGTAAGGCACGCTGCCCCCAGCAGGGACCCACTGGCACAGAGGTCCACGTCAGCTCTTTGTTAAATTATATTGAATTCTTGAGTGAAACAAGGCAGTGCTGGAGGTCCAGGTGGTGAGACACTGATGAAGTAAGTGTAGCCTGGGGAGATTTCACTGAGGAGGGGTGGAAGGCCACAGCTGGGAGGACCTAGATCTGTGCCTCTCAGCCTTATTCCCCACCAAGATGTCCCTGCCAGACACACTCCGAGCCAGAAGGAGGGTCTGTAAGGTCTGCAGCATAGGGGTGGTGTGTTGTGCGCAGCCCCCCGACTTGCTGGGCCAGCCTCCTCCCTTCACAGAAAGAGCACGTGAGGCGCCGGCTGGGGAAGCTGCTTCCCCATCCCTTGCAGTCAGGTGTTAGCAGAGCTGGGGCCTTACAGCCCTTTCTTCCAACTCCAGGTCCAACACTTTTGTTTACCATGATTCGCCGCTGTGTCTCAAAAGGTAGTCAGGTCTTAGAGTGGCAGAGAGGCAGAAGGGGTGCATTTGTGGAAGGGAGCAGAGCCTGTGCAAAGGCCCAGCGGTGGGAAAGGGAAGACTCGCCTGAGGACAGTGCGCTGACGGGGCAGGATGGCAGGGGGTGTGTGCAGAGAAGGTGGGGGGTTGCACCCCTTCAGCAAACATGCGTTGAACACCTGCTCTGTGCCGGACACTACTGTCAGTGCTGGGGACACAGCCATGAGCAAAAGTCCCACCCTCATGGACCTTACATTCTGAGAGGGGAAGATCAGCAATTAACAAAATAAAGTCACATTTGATGGGGATGAGGAATATGGAGAAAGAGGGTGTAGGGGGTGCTGGGCAAGCCCTCGCTGAGGCGATAACGCTGAGCCAAGACCTAAGGAGATAGAGACCGAGCTGTGTCACTGTCTGGAAGGAGGGATGTCCCTGGAGGAGGGTACGGCAAGTGCAAAGGCCCTGGGACAGGTGCTTGCTTGGTGCTTGTGAGGGGCAGTGAGGAGGGCAGTGTGGCTGCAGGGTAGTGAGCAAGGGGGTGAGGGGAGAACACTGAGGTCTGCGGTGATGGGCGCCGGATCCTGTGGGGCCTTGTAGGACTTTGGTGAAACGGGAGCCATTGTGGGGTCCTGAGGAACAGAGGGATGTGATCTGACTTCTGTTTTCACATAACCCCTCTGGCTGGGGTGTTGAGAATAGAATGAAGGGGATGAGGGGCTAGAATGGAAGTGGAGGACCGGGGGCAGTTACTGCAATGACCCAAGTGAGAGGGAGTGGGTGTGGCCCAGGGGAGCTTTGGAAGGTGTGCAGGAGGGGGCTGGCACCTGGGAGCACCTCGCAGGCAGAACAAACAGGGGAGACTTGAGAAGAGGGTGGGCCAACGAGAGGCCAGCCTCCTTCCATCCCAGCCTGAATCCTCCCGCTGTCCACAGCGCATCCAGGTCATGATCCAGCCCAGCGAAGACATCGTCCGCCCCGAGAATGGTCCGGAGCAGCCCCAGGCCAGCAGCTCAGCCAGCAAAGAGGCCTACATCTAGGGGTGCAGGGCGGCTCGCCCACCCACACTCTCACCCCACCCTGGCTGCACACGACCACCACTTGATGTCTGAAGATACCGTCTATCTCAACCTACCTCGAGTGGCGAGTCCAGACACCATCACCATGCAAAGAGAGGGAGGTGGGGACAGTCACACCCCCGTGGGCCCCGCCGTGGTCAAAGAAGATGCCCGATGGCTCCAGCACCTGCGGGCTGGTGACCTTTTTAATCTGGGCCCCATCAGCATCAAGCAGTCGGCCTGTGTGACCGCTGTGATAGATCATTTTTATCCCGCCAGCGAGTGTGATGCGGAGAGGCCGCACACTCCTGGCTTTTAGTTGTATTCCTGACTGTTCTCTTACTGCCGAAACCCATGACTGTTATCTCGGACTTGGCAGGAGTTCGGTTCCGTCGGAACACTGCTCTGTGCACATGAAAAGGGCATTTTGTATAATGGACATTTCCAGGGAGAGCTCACTCTTAAGAGCAGAGAGCCAGCAGAGCTCTTTCATTTTTTGGTTTTCTCCTTCCCGAGGCAGCTTGACAACCCCCAGCCCCTTCGGTATTCCCAGAACTGCTTTCTCAAGCACTCCGCCCCGTGTCCTGTTTCCCTGCCGCCCGGCGGAATGAGCATCTCTGCACTAAGCTTCCCTGCCCCCCGCTCCGCACCAGGCCATTCTGATTGCGCCTGACCCAACAGCGATCATTCCCGATGGGCGCTGCTCCTCGGAAAACTGCCACAAGCACAATTGATTTTTTTATCACCATTCCGGGGACCTCAGATCCCGCTGGGGAAATTCCCTAATCAGGAGCCCCAGTTTCTCTTAGGCTGCCCGGCTTTGCAGAGCACAGAACAGTTGCAGAGGAAATCAAAGTGAGGCTCTGTCCTTGAGGCAAAGTGGATCCAGTGATCTTTCTGTCTCCTTCTTAAAATGTCTCCCTCACTGCAACCCCAGTCAAGGCTGCTGCCCTCTCCCCTTCTCTGAAGTTCCCCAGTGAGAATCTCCTCACTGCCACTAAAATCTACCAGCCCAGTAACTGAGGAGCTAGTGTTAATCCAGCCCTGCCCCGCCAAGTGCTTCCGAGATTAAAGCTGCTTCGTCGGGAAGTAGTATTTGTTCCGTTCCAGAACTGGGCTCCGCAGTGGTGGCAGCAAATCGGGTGAAGACAGTTTCTTGCAACTCAGCGCTTCTCATTTGCCAGGAACATGGGTTCCCATGTAGCAAATCGTATGTTGTGCCCTGTACTCCTTAGCTAGTTAACTCACGAGTTGTGTTTTACGACTAATCCTTAATAACTATGGTAAATAACTGTGACTGTGGGTTTTTTAATCTGTCATCCGCGTCCAAAAGTCATCCGCGACCAGCATACCAGTTCTTGCAATAAGGTATTACCCTCAGAATATTAAGCACATTCTTGTAGAGGAAAAACAAAAAGTCTGCGTACACATATAAATGCACACATATGTACATTCATCCTCACGCGTGGTACATAGGGTCTCATTTGATATTGTGTAGGAAATCTAAAAGCTTTTCCTGAAGTCATCTGTAAAATAGTCTCATTACTAAGGCATCCCAAATGCCAACTGGTGAATCCAGGATCAAAATGCATATGTATTGTTAAATTATAGGGTTTAGAACAAAAGGAACCCTTCACTGTGTCTCATGGTCCCACCCCGCATCCTTTGTGTGAATTCCTTTAGAATAAGGGCAGGAAGACTTTAAACTTTCTCTTTGTTCTTCATTCTGAAACTAAGAACAAGTCTTTCGAAGACAAATGCAGCGTATTTAATGTTTGTAATCAAATCTAAGTGAGATGTTTGGCAAGAAATCCCTTAACTGATTTCCATCCAAACCTACTTACATAGCACAATATTATGTGTCGTACAGTTACTGTGAGAACTGTGAATATGTGTAACTTTTTTTAGTATTTGCCCTGGGGAGGGAAAGATATTGTATTATCATATATGCTTTTTTTTGCAATAAGGATTTATTCTCAGAACACCAAGTAAATCTATCTCTATATTAAAAAAATATATGTAATATATACATATTCAAACTATATACAGAGCCTGTTTTAAAAAAAAATTACAGTATTATTTAGTAAAATTATCTGTTCTATGGACCAAATGTAAAATATTTATACATGAAGATGCATTTTAAATGTCTATAAATGGTGTTATAACTAGAGCACGGGCGTTATGTACGTTTCTAAGAATAGAGAGGAAAAATAATAAAGGTTCTATGATATACAATGGCAGACCTTCAATTCTTTGGGGTGGGGGTCACAATAGCCTCTTTCATCAAAACAACGATAGATACACACAAAACATTTTTCCCCAACAGAGAGAGATTTGGGCTCAAAATCCAGGGACATGGAACTGGACTTCCCCAGAAGTCTTGGAATGAGTGGATAGAAAATGATTCTGAGCCACAGAAGACAGGTGCTTTCACTGTTGTAAGAAACTTAAATGTGGTCAACTAAATGAAGGTCTAAAACTAGGATAATAGAAGCACATTGAGTTAACAACATTTGCTCCCTCGTGACTCATTCCTCAAAATATTTAATTTTAAAATCTTATTTAAAATTTGAATTCTACAGAGAAGTTGTAAGAAAAGTTCAACAGTCACCCAGGTTCACCAGTTTTTGACATGTTGCCACCTTAAGTCTGTCCGTCAAGGTTCAGTCTGGGAAGCAGAACCGCTATGAGTATTATGGAATAAGGGGTTTATTAGAGGAACAAGCCTTATACAGTTGTGGGAGAAGGTAGGAAGTAAGGGTCTGAAAGAGAGAGTCGGGAGATCAGAGGAAAGTCACTAACCAGGTGGGCAGAAGAGGTAGGAGCGGGCCTGGTACACATCAATGCTCAGATGGGGCCATTCTGATGACTGGCTTTGTGAGCGCCCACAATAGTGCCAGCAGATTACTCCCCTCTCGGTCCTGGCAAACCATCCCTTTTGTGGTCCTCATAGACCCTCCCCCGGGACACGCCTCAGGCTCACTGAGCTGTTGTGGGGCTGCTTGGGAGAGCTGCCCTGTGGGCGGTTGGCCGTGGGGATGGTCACAACAGTGATGATGATAACAGATCCATTGTGGTTCCACTAAGCAGCAGGCCCTGCACCAACTCCTCCCAAGCATTTTCTCATCTGACCGTCAAGACACCCCCATGACGTGTCGACGCTCTCACACTCATGCCCTGGCCTCACCCCTGCTCTGGCTCCCTTCCCGTTTCCGTTTTTTGTGTGCACCGGCTCCAATATCCACCACCTCCTGTCTGTGCCACAAATGTGGCTATTACCTTTCATAATGGGAAATACTTAACAAACGGTATTTTTAAAAAAACCACAAAGCCACGTGGGCTTGCCAGTGTGGAGGAGGACAATTTACTGACAACATCTCATCATGATGCACATACAGTTAAGGACTGTGAACATTTTGCTCTTGAAGGGAAGTCTTCTTGTGCTAAACAAAATGCTAATGGGGACACGGAGTGGGGAGCCCAGCCACGATGAAGACAATAACATCATAACACCGACTAAGGAGAAATCAGGGGCTCCAGAGACCTGCTTGCTGGAGGTGTTGCCTGATGTTTTCAAGGGGATTTGTTGGTGTTTTCCTTGAGGTTTGGGTCCGCTCAGGTCTCAAAGAAGAAGACACCAAAGACAGAGCTAGAAGTGCAAGAGATTTGAGGGGAGAGGTAAATGTCTTTAAATGGTACAGGGGAGAAAGGGCAGGAGCCAGCAGGGAAACACTCGGGCACCTGTGCCAGGAGAGAGAGAAGGAAGGAGGCTTGAGTAGGAAGAGCCTCAGGCTATGGGGCAGGGCTGGGATGGTGGCAGCCAGACCAAAGGACAGCCCCAGTGCCACGGCTGTCATGAAAGGAGCCCCACATGGAGAACTGCCCAGGCCACAGCACCTCCACCATGCTGGGTCCTGACCGGGCTGCCAGGGGAAGGTGGACTTGCGCAAATGCTACAGCTGCAGCTGGAGACCGCTAGCCAGCTGCACTCCCCTCAGCGGTTCTCCAGGAGTGCAGGGACAACGAAAGGATGTGTACATTTCTGAAGGCCTTCTACCTGCCCAGCACTTTCTCCTGGAATGCTGTTTACTCCCCACCACCAACCTGCAAAAAGGTGCAGGCTATTATTTCCATTTATAGATGAGTATGCTAAGGCTCAGAGAGGGACAGCAACTCCCCCAAGGCCACACAGCTCTAAGTCACAGGACTGGACACCACAGCAGTCTACTTGGGCAGAGAAATGCACAAGGCACCGGCCCGATCTCAAACATTCTGATGCAGGAAGTCATTCTGATGCAGGAAGCCCGCAGGTGCTGGAGCCATCGGGCCGGGGCTCAGGAATTGCCTTCTAAAAAGCACTCCAAGCCTTTCTGATGGAGAAAGTTGGTAGCCAATCACATCAAGAAACACTGTTGAAAAGAATCCAGGAACCCAAATTGAGGGACATTTTACAAAACAACTGACCTATGCTCTTAAAAAATGTCAAGGTCATAAAAGACAAAATGGAAGAGTTTCAGATGAAGGAGATATGACAACTGAATGCAATGCCTGATCCTGAATTAGACGCTGGGCCAGAGGAAAAAAAAATTTTTTTCTTTTGCTATAAAGGGCATTAGTGGACACTAGGTGAGATTTGAATAAGATATGTAAATTAGATAATAATATTTTATCAGTGTTAATTTCCTGATTTTGATCAATGCATTGTGGATACGTAAGAGAATGTCCTTGCTTTTAGGAAATATTCAGGGGTGAAGGAATATCTTGTCTACAATTTATTCTCAAATGATTGAGGAAAAATAACTTACTCATATGTGGTATGTGTATGTGTGTGCTGTATGTGTCGAGTGGGAGAGTGATGAAACAGGCAAATGTGGAGAAATAACACCTGAGGAATCTGCGTGAAGGTTGTGCAGAAACTCTTTAGACTAGTTTTGCAACTTCTAAGTGTGAAATTATTCAAACAAACAATCTAGGAAGGGCCTGGGTGTTACCTTCATTTGATTAGCGCTGTACAGGGCTGTGGGGATGGGGGTTCCTGCCGGGGTGAGGGGGGCGGAGAGATGGACACAGTCTTTGGTTTGGACCAGGACCACTCCTCACGCATGCACTCCCACGGCTGTAATTGCCCCTCTTCTTCTGGAAAGCCTTCAGGTCTCAGCCCAGAAGTCACCTCCTTGGATCCTACCAGGCTCACCACCTCCTAGGCTGCGTGGGGGGCCCCTCGCTTCTGTCAGAGCTGCGGGGCAGGGTCCTCCCCTCGCTGCTCACGCACTGTCTCCCCACCGGCCCACGAACCTCTGGGGGCTGGAGGGGAATGGCTGTGTCTCATGGGTCTTTGGGGTCCCTAGTCCTGGCATGAAGTTTATCACACGCCAGTGCTCAAAAGAGATCCGCTTTTGGTTGCTGATTCCTGAAATCCAGCATTTCACAATACACACTAGCTAAGCCCTGCCTAGCCTCTATCTCATTAATACCCACAAAACCTATAAGGTACCGACCCTTTCGAGTCGGGCCCCAACAAGGGTCCTCCTGCCTGGTGTTGTTCAAGCCAATAGAACAAGACCCAGTTCAGCTCATAAGCAGAAGAAAGCTTTCTTCTTTGACCAAAGCGTGGCGAGCTCCGAGCTCGCTCTAGTGCGCGTGCTCTTCCCGACAGACCGTGGGCGAGGTTGCGTCACTGGGATCTCCTGGGCGGGGGAGGGGAGGAGGCGGAGTTCTCGCGGGCTCTCGGCTCCAGGTCGCAGTGTGGGGCGCAGCGCCTCCGCACACGGCCCGCAAGCGGAGGTGTCGGCGTCGCCATTTTGTACCAGTAACTCTGCTCTGACGAGCCGGGTGTGAAGCGTTTGCGTGCCGCGCCCTCTGAGCAGGTGAAGCTAGACAAAGCGCAAAGGAAAAAAAAAGAAAAACGGTTAGACTTGATTTTATTACCCAGATTCTATTTTTATTTCCCGGGAATTGTTAATGGGCTTTGCTGGTGACAAATCCCTCCTGTGTCTTGTGTCCTGCTCCTCACTGTCGAGGGGCGCCGAGGGGCCCTGGTTCATCTTCTGTGGCTGCTTCCTGCTGGTTTGGGGCATCACCATAGCCCCGGTGGAGGCGCGGAACTGCTTGGTACGTTTGGTTGCCCGCAGGCCTCAGCCCTGACTGTTCGCATCCCTGAGCGACCCCCATTTGTCTAACCTTTTGGAGACAAAGGACACCAGACAATTTAAGATCCGTGGCCCAAATATTAGCAAGAGAATAATGGCCACATGTCAAGTTTTTCCTGAAAATGCGGGTCTCTCAGTCTTCGGCCCGTGGGCGAGCGTGCCCTGACGTCGAGGCTCTGCTGGGGCTGAATCTCCCTGGTCACACTTTGGTCGTTTTTCGGAAGAGAAGCTTCAGGTCAGAGAGAGGTTCCCCCAGCTAGTCGAGGGGCCGTTGCTCCAGGTCGCCTCTGTGGAGGTCGGGGGGTCCCTTCCCTCGAGTGTGAGGCACCCATGGAGTGATCCCTGTGACTTCCGGTGTGACGGGTTGTTAGGGTCACCGAGTGGGGTCCATCTGCTCAGGGGCGAGCTGGGCCGGCGGGCCGCCGGTTTTCCAGGGCTTTAGGTGCACGTGGTCTCCTGGCCGGGTGGGCTGGGGGCCTGGTGGGTGGGTGCGGGCAGCACCTGGTCACCATATGCCGTGAGAGCTTCCTGGTTTCTCCTACCTGGAGGGCACACTTGGGTTGTTCGATTGCAAGGAGGTTAAGATGCCCCATCTCTCGGGCTTGGGGAATGGGTCTACCGTACATGAGTTCAAATGCACTTAACTTTAACTCATCCCTTGGGGCTGATTGCACAAGGCGCAGGGCAATCAGAAGCAACTTAATCCAGTTTTCTTGAGTTTCCTGACATAGCTTGGCTAAGGCCCATTTCAGGGTCTGATGGGATCTCTTGCCGTTCCCCAGTGACTGAATGAAAGGTCCATCCTTTGCCCAGGGCACTCATTATCCCCTTTGTCACTTCAGACACAAATGCTGGGCCATTATCACTTTGTAGGGATCCTGGGAGCCCAGACCTGGGGATTATTTCTTTTAATAATGCCTTAACCACTTCAGCTGCCGTTTCAGTTCTAACGGGGAATGCTTCTATCCACCCAGAAAATGTGTCTACTAGCACCGAGAGATACCTGAAATTGCCCAGTGCCCTCGGCCTGACGGTGCAGTCAATCTGCCAGTCTTCTCCAGGATATGTTCCTCTGGTCTGAATGGGCCTTATCTGGGGGCCTCTTGGGGGTCTTGTGTTGGGGGTGTTACCTTTCATGCCAGGAGTTACCATGACCTCAACTAAGCAATTATAACGGGCTTTCCTCCCATAGGGCGTTCCTTGATGAGCCTCCCTGATGGCTTGACAAGCTGCAGTTTGGGGAAAGAAGGATTGCCCATGTTCTTTAACTAGCCACCCCTAGATCTCTATTGAAGTCCCATTTGGGGGCTGTGTCTAATTCTTCCTTTGTGTAGCCTGGGGAATAATTGGATGGATCTGGCTTTCAGGGTATGAGGAGCGGTCGCCAAGTTACTGGTTCTAGGGCCACACTTTTGGCAGTTCCGTCCACCTCGTTGTTTCCCTTTATTAATTCTGCATCCCCCTGTTGGTGACCTCTGCAATGAATCACTGCCACGTGATTTTTGGAAGCTGTACTAGTGCTAAGAGCTTCAATATGCTTAAGCCAGGTTTCACTGTTTCTTCTCTGTAGTAAGCATACCTCTTTCCTTACAAATAGCCCCGTGTGTATGTAGGTTGGCATACGCGTACCGGGAATCTGTGTAAACATTTAAGATCACCGAGCTCTAAAGCTCGGGTGAGGGCTATCAGCGCAGTTTTTGGGCAAAATCCCTGGAGGTAAGCTTCTTGCTTCTATGACTTGGGTCTGGGAGGTCACTGCGTGTCCCACCAGCCTTTTTCCCTGCTCATAAAGCTTCTCCCATCTGTGAATCATTCCTCTTTGGGGTTTGGGAGAGGCTCACTTCCTAGGTTGGGGTGGCTGGAATAGGTCGTGTCTATGGTTTCCATACATTCATGCTCCAGGGGCTGCGTTTCTGTGGGTAGCAGGGTGGCAGGATTTAGCTTGTGACAAGTTTTTGTGGTCGCTATTGGGTTGTCTAAAAGCATAGCCTGTATCTGAACTGGCCTTCTGGGGGATAGCCATTCTGTTCTCTTGGAACTAACTAAAGCCTGAACTTGGTGTGTGGTCCATATAGTGATTGGCTGACCAAACATTAATTTTTAACTAAAGCCTCCTTTAGCAGGGTTGTGGTAACTGCTACTGCCCATAGGCAAGGAGGCCACCCCTTAGTGGTTTTTTTTGTTTTGTTTTGTTTTTTAAATTAATTAATTAATTTATTTATTTATTTTTGGCTGTGTTGGGTCTTCGTTTCTGTGCGAGGGCTTTCTCTAGTTGCGGCAAGCGGGGGCCACTCTTCATTGCGGTGCGCGGGCCTCTCACTGTCGCGGCCTCTCTTGTTGCGGAGCACAGGCTCCAGACGCGCAGGCTCAGTAGTTGTGGCTCACGGGCCTAGTTGCTCCGCGGCATGTGGGATCTTCCCAGACCAGGGCTCGAACCCATGTGCCCTGCATTGGCAGGCAGATTCTTCACCACTGCGCCACCAGGGAACCCCCCCCCCCCACCCCTTAGTGGTTTGATCTGATTGTTTAGAGAAAAAAGCAACCACCTGAGTAAGGGATCCCAGTTTTTGAGCTAACACTCCAAGGGGTTTCCCCTTCTCTCATGAACGTAAAGGTTAAAGGGTTTAGTTAAATCTGGGAGGGCCAGGGCCAGGGCCTGATGTAATTGCTTTTTCAATTCTTAAAAGGTCCCTTTGCATTCTGAATTCCATTCAAAAGAGTCATCATCCTCTCCTTTAAACTTTTCATATACAGGCCTAGCTATTAGATCGTAGTTAGGGATCCAGATGCGGCAGAACCCAGCCATCCCCAGGAAACCTGTAAGCTGTCTTCTAGTTTTAGGAGGGGTGACGCTGCAAATGGCTTCTTTTTGTTCCTGGGGTGGCTCCTCTGACCTGTGAGAATGAAGCCCAGGTAGGTCACCCTAGTTTGTGACATTTGAGCCTTTTTCTTGGACACATTATATCCTTTATCAGCTAGGTGGTTCACGGTGGTTACAGTATTTTTGTTGGAGTGTATCTTTTAGGTCTTTAGCTAAAGTCTCCCCAAAGATGGTGGGGGAGTTTTCGAACGCTTGGGGCAGGACTGTCCAGCAGTATTGTTGTTTTTGTTGCGTTTTTGGGTCCTGCCACGCAAAAATTTCTCATGACTCTGGTGCTAATGGGTAACAGAAGGCGGCATCTTTTAAATCTAATACAGAATATCAGGTCCTGGTGGACCGTAGAGTGACCAGCAGTGTGTAGGGATTAAGGACTACTGGATGTGTATTCTCAGTGGTTTCATTGACTACCCTGAGGTCCTCTACCATCAGATATTCCACCCTGGGTTTCTTTATGGGGAGATTGAGGGTATTACAGGCTGATTGGCCTGGCCTAAAAAGGCCCTGGTTGATTAGGCCCTGTATCACAGGGGCGATGCCCAGCAAGGCCTCCCAACAGAGGGTACTGTTTTCTACTGGGTTTTAGATGGACTATCATGGGACTGGCTCCTACAGTTCATCCCACCCATCCCTGGGCCCAGACCTCAGGATTTACTCCAGGGAGGTTGACTTGCTCTGTCTGGGATGGTTTGTCCTCAGTCATTAACATTATCATCCTGTGCCCCTTGCCTAAGGGGACAGCAGTCTCCAGTTTGTCTCCCGTTAGGTGGATAGTAGCCCCCAGTTTATGTAAGATATCGCTTCCTAGCAGGGGGTATAGGGCATTTGGGGACATATAGGAAGAAATGGTTGAGAGTGTGTTCATCCATTTTACATTCTAATGGCTCTGTGCACGCCTGTTCTTGGGCCTTTTCTGATACCCAATAATTTTACAACTCTTGTGACCGAGTTTGCCTGATCTGCTGTTCAGAACCGAGTAAGTGGCACCAGCGTTGACTATTTGTGAGACAGTGGGCAAGGCTGCCGTGGCTCCCTCTCATCCACAGGCCCCACCTTCCCTGGGCGTTTGGTACCACTGGAAGGCCATCCAGAGGCAGGAGGCAGACATGCCTGAGTTTCACTCTGATCCCAATGATGCCACAGTGTGATCCTCAAGGGGGCACAGTCCAGATGACGCTGGGGCTATACTGTGTGTGTGCCACACTTGGGTATTGGGTTGCTGGGCAGAGTTGCTCTGTATTCAGCAGAAGGCTACTGCCATCCGACCCCATCAGTGTCCTCAAGTCAGAGGCGATCATTCCCATGTGAACCTCCCAAAGCCTCTGCCGTCCTTCTGCTGGAGTCGGGGCAAGCCCGGAGCCTAGTGGATAGGTGCAGGCAAAAGGCCATGGTCCAGCCCATCTGGGTCACCAAAACTTATTACCAGCCCTTCTGAGTCAGGCCCCAACAAGGGTCCTCCTGCCCAGAGTCACTTGCGTCAATAGAACGAGACTGAGTTTGGTTCAGGACCAAAGGAAAGTTTTATTCTTTGATCAAAGAATGGAGAGGTGTGAGCTCGGGATCTAGAGCACACGCTCTCCCCAAAAGGCCATCTCTGGGGCTGCTTTAGGGTTCTCCCCAGCAGAGAGGGGGCGGAGTTCCTACTGGTTGGGCACAGTTGTGCTGCTCACGGCTTCAGATCCAGGTGCCAGGCGTAGCATCTCTGCACACGGCCTGACATCACCATCTTGAATGCAGTGTCGTGTGCAGAAGTGTCAGGTGCAGCCTTGTCGCAGTAGGAGCTCTGGTCTGAGGAACTGGGTGCAAGATCTCTGCACGCAACACTCTATGAGCAAGTGAAACTAAACTAAGGGCAAAGGAAAATTTTTAAAAAGGTTAGACTTTTTCATTACCCAGATTCCATTTATATTCCCCAGGAATTGTTCACAGGTTTTGCTGGTGACAGTAGGCCTGATTACTCCCATTTGATGGATGAAAAAATAATGCTTAGAAAAATGAAGTGATTTGCTTTAAAAAAAACATTTATTGAATAAATGAATAAGCAAATAAGGTAGAAGGTCAGAGTGTTCTGTGACCCCAGAGGGGCCAAAGGTGTGTGTATTAGGGGTGGGTGGGTGACAGACTCCAGTTCAACTGAAGGAAGCACATTCCCCTGGTCAGGACTCTCCAACAATAGAACAAGCTGCCTTGGTAGTGAGTGAGCTCCCCATCCCTGGAGGTGTGCAAGCAGAGGGCTCCACTTGATAGGGATGAAAGGAAGATGAGAGTTGGCTGCACACCTGGGCGGGGCTGATTCTATGATTCTCCCGGCAGAGATGATTTCTGAAATGGTCCAGTAGGAAAAGGGACTTGGGACACCAGATTCCTGAAGATAAGCATTTACTCTCTTTCCTCATCCCGCTACCCCCACTCGAAGAATAACACTCCCCCAAGGGCTTGTTGCCAAGTCCTGGCCCATTAAAACATTAATTTGGAAAATTGGCCCTTGCACTAAGAATATTTTCAAGCTGAAGCCTTTTAATAAAACGATGGCCTCATCAGACTTCGTTTGAAGCAAGGGAGCCAACCCCCAGTGAGACTAATAGGGTCACATGGGGCCCGCAGCTGGTCCCATCTGGGGCTTGAGAGCCAACTGGGACATTGAAAATTGCATCTTCTGAGCCTCAGGCAGGATCGGGCTCTCAACCTCCACCCCACCCAGCTCTCCCACCCCAGACCCCCACCAGCCCTTGATCTGGGAGTTCCCCTCTCCAAATATAGCTCAGCTCAGACCTCTCCTCTCCCCCATCTCACGATTCACCTGGTGGCTGCAATGGCCACCTCACTGGTCTGTGGCTTCCACTCTTGACTCTCTAACCCACTGTCCACACATTGTCAGCTCTTTCTAAAGCTTACACAAGTCATGAGACTCACCTGCTGAAAACCCTCCAACAGCCTCCTGCTGTGCTGAGAATTAAGTTCAAGCTCCTGGCTGTACCCCGCAAGGCCCTGTCTGACCTGGTCTCCCACCTTTGGCCACATCCAGCTGCTCCTGGTCCTCTGCACACTCATATGGCCTTGCACGTGCCTGTCCTTTGCCAGGTATGTCCTGTGCCTCACTGTGCTCTGCTTTGTAAACTCCTGCTTATACTTCAAGAGCCCTCTGGGGCGTCCTCTTCCCCCAGAACCCTTTTCTGAGCCACACCCCTTGCGTGCATGCCCTGGGGGCCTCCAGACCTGCCTGGCTGTGCACAAATGCACTGTATTGATATGTCCCCTCCCATTCTCATTCCCCAGAGACACTGTCAGTCCCACGAGGACAGGAACTGTTCCGCTACTGTTTCCCCAGCACCAAGCACATGCCTGTCAGGTTGTAAAGTTCAGTAACCATGTGGTGATTGAAATGGGGGGATGGATGAACCAGTGAGAATACAGGAAGAGAGATTAAACAGTATTCCTGGCAGAAACAAACCAGCAAATATAAACAAATATAAACACAAAGGAATGATTAAATAGATGAATACATAAATGTAAGTAAATAAGTGACAGAACATTCCCCCAAATCATTTAAAGCAATGGTTCTCAACCCTGGCTACATGTTGCAATCACCTGGGGAGCTTTTAAAATATCCTGGCAGGCCCCATCTCGGATCAATTAACTCAGAATCTCTAGTGGGGAGGCTGAGGCTTCAGACTTTTTAAAGCCCCTGGCGATTCTAACATGCAGCCAGGGCTGAGTGGTTGTCAGAATGCGGTCCCTGGACCAGCAGCATCCGCTTTACCTGGGAAATCGGTGTTTCTCCAACATGAGCATGATAATCACCTGATTTCGGAAGCCTGGGGTGGGTCCCAGATGCTGCTGGTGCTAGTGGCTGGGGTGCCCTTGGAGGCCCAGGGTTCTAGAAGCCCTTTCTCTCCAGTCCTTTATAGAGAAAGAAGGATGGGAGGGGGTGACAAGTAATGCGTGCAGGCCTGGGGCAGGAAGCTACGTAAGGGGGGGACAGGGATTGCTCTATCAATTTTTCTCCTTTTTCTTTACTTTCCCATTTTCATGATGAGGAAGCTGAGGCCTGTGGAGGATTCGTAATTTGCCCAAAGCCTAGAATCAAATCTTTTTAAAAATTGATTTAATGGCATATTTATTGAGTACTTACTATGTGCCAGGCATGGTTCTGAACTGGGGGGCAGGCCTCTTAACTCAGACCTGCCCTCTTCCAGGTTGACACAGGCACCCCAAGGTTGTAACTGTGGACAAAGAATGTCACCTGCCATTTCAGTAAACAAAGGATGTTGTGGCCATCAAGCTTTCAGCCACTGCAGCCACCCCGATGGTGCACCCTGATGGGATTCAGAAGGGAGGAAAACAGGATACGGGGCCTGTCTAGTTAAGGTTCATATCAAAGGAATAATTTCAGTAGGCCCAGACTCTTGCATCTTCCCATTGATAGAAAAGCGCTAAATTCATTAACTTGAGATGTCTGGTTTTTCTTTAATTAGCAGTAATCTTTTGATGTTTAACTACCTGGTTTTTTGGGGGGTTTTTTTTGTTTTTTTTTTTAAACTTCTGTATATCCTGACTTCTCACTTAACTCTTCGGAACAGTCCCCGAGAACTATCTGAGAGGCTATCTCAGGCTTAAGTCCTCAGTAATGCCCCAAATGAAACAGAATCCTCAACTTTTAGGTTGTGCTTTTTTTTTTTTTTTCAGTCAGCAGAACCTAGGGATGGGAGGTCCCTGATGGCAGCTCAGCTCCAACTCAGCTAGACCAGTATTCCTGCTTCTCCCATACCCTGATGGAAGAAGCAGATCTATCCCCTGCTTCCAGGGCCCCCAAGGCCTGCCAACACCCAAGGGGGTCACAACTAGGAGTAAATGAAGCAAGGCGGCCAACTGGAGGCGCCCAGCTCTCAGCCATATGGGATGCTCCCTTCCTTGGGGGATGCTCAGCTTCCACACAGCCCATTTTTCTGTCTGCAAAGGTGGTGTCTGGAGACAGTGAACCAACAGCCATTTCCCTGCTTCTTCCTCAGTACCAAACCCTGATCCTATTCCCCAGCTCCAGAGGGTAAATCTTGATTGGTCTGTGTCAATCATGTGATTCTCTTCTCCTGGGTAGTGATTGGTAGAGTCATAGGCATGGGAGCAGTTATGGCCAATGAGGTGTGAGGAGCCAGATGGTGAGAGGGGTAGGGGAGTTTTTTGGTTCTTGAAAATATATAGATGCTGGAAAAAAAAAAAAAAAGATTGGATGAATGGATGGAAGATGGATGGATTGATGGAGATATGATAAAACAAGTATAATAAAATGTTAATGATAGAATCTAGGTGGTGGTATGTAGGTGCTCACTATACTATCAGCTTTTCTGTATGTTTGAAATTTTTCACAGCAAAATGTTTTAAAAAATGAAGCCTGAGTATCAACTAAAGCTGAATATATGCATACTCTGTGACCCAACCATTTTTATCCTAGGTAGAACAGAAATGCATGCTCATGTTCACCCAAAGGTGTGTATAAGAATGTTCATAGAAGCACTGTTTGTAACAGCCCAAGACTGAAATGATCAAATGTTCAGTCACAAGTCGCATTTTCAGGCTCCCATCCTCTCTCTCACCATCTGCTTCCCCCAACTCCTGAGGCTCTTCTAACCTTCGACCTTTGCACATGCTGTTTGCTCTGCCTGGAGCTCCCTCCTCCTTATGTCCAGCTGGCTGACTCCAACTTCTCTTTCAAGTCTTGGCTTTGGTGCCCTTCCTCCAGGCAGACTTCCTGGACTGTCTGCACCTCTTTTTGGAATATGAGGCCCATAAAGCAAGAAGAGAGGCCATAAACCCTCACATGTGCCCAGCCCTCTGAGAGGGAAACCCTCATTGATTTCTTCCAACAACCATCCAAGATGGACAAGGCAGGCATTCTCAGCCCCACTTGACAGATCGAGAAACTGAGGACCAGAGAGGACATGAGACCTACACAAAATCACACAGTGTTCTTTCCTTTAGCAGACAGACCCTGAAATATGCCTGTGAAATTTGGCAGCAACAGCAACAAAGATAATGATACTTGCTGAGGTTTATTTGACATTTATCAAGAACTCTAGCAGGTTTATATGTATTAACTGATTTTATCTTCACAACAACCCTATGAAATAGACATTATTATTATCCCCAGTTTACAGTTAAGGGACCAGAAGCGCAGACAGATGAGACACTTGCTCTGTTAGCTACCAAACACTCAACACCAAATACCAAGATACTCATCTTTTCCCCTAGTAACTGAAAAAGCTTCTATAGGGAATCTTCCTCATCCATTAAATCTGCAAAATTAAAAAAAAAATCATAAATGGTAGTATCAGCAAGGATGCAGGGAAATGAACACATTTATAGATGTAGGACAGATACCTAAATTGATTTTTTTAAAGTTTCTGAACATAATTTGGCAATATAGTAAGAATATTCATTCTTTTTGACTCAGCAATTCCACTTCTAGGAATCTCTTAGAAAATACTCAGAAATGCTGGGCAAAATTTGTATTAAAAGTTTTTCATTACAGTATTATATATAACAACAACAAAAGAAAGGAATTCACCCATAAGTTCAGCAATAGCGTTGGTGGGTTAAATGATGGCACACCCAGCCCATGAAACATGACCCAGCCATTAAAAGTGATGTGGTAAAAGAAAAGTCAGTGTCACTTTTCTGAAAGTGTCGAAAATTCAATGATGAGTAAAAATAAATAGGATACAAAATTATATATACATAGTGTCATTCACATTGTATTCATTTGGGTTGGGTTGGGTTGTATTGTATTGTATTGTATTGTATGCCTGAAAGGAAATCTCCCCAAAGGTTAACACTGTATGCAGCAATACTGGCTAAATTCACTGAGCAGGGCAAGGCAGGATATGCATTGATCTCATTCCTCTTCATAACAACCCCTGAGATGGCCACTTTTATGATCCCTATTCCACAGATGGGACCATTGAGGCACAAGAAACTAAGTTTCTCATCAAGGCCAAGACTGTCCGACTCCAGAGCCCACATTTTCTACACTCTTCTCTATACACAGTCTCTTGGTGTGCCTTTATGGGTAGGTGGTTAAAACTTTTTGTATGCTTTTAAAACTTATTTTCTAAGCTGTTTACTATGAGCATCTATCACTTATATAATCAAGAGGGGGAAGGCAATAAAATGATTTGTTTAGACAAAGTGTCCAGAAAGTTCTGGAAGGCTGTACGTACCCAGGTGTTTGCAACAATTATGTCCAGCTGGTGGGAGAACTAGAGCATTCTGGTCTCTTTATCTTGCTCTGTTTTGTCATTTTCTCTGTAGAAAGTGAGCACAGGCATTATTTAGAGTTGGGATATGTTTGGTGTCTGGGGCTTCCACAGGGTCTGCAGCAGCTGGAGGGGGCCTGCTCTGAGGGGGGGCGGGGTTGGTGCCTCCAGCCCCCTGCTCGCCTTCTGCCCCCCAGCCCGGGCTATGGCCGCTCCTCCCTGCAGGAAAAATGCCAACACCAGCTTGTGTCTCTCCTCCTTCCCTCCCAAGAGGGCTGTGTCCTTGCTCATCTGTAACTTTCAATTAACCAGGCACCAGGCTCCGGCTCAGAGACTGAGCCAGTGTGCCAAGGAGGAAAAGAAAAACCAGCCCAGCAACTCCGGGGAGGACATTTCCTTTTAACTAAAGTGAGGATCAGGGTGGCTCTGAAACCCCTGTCTGCTGAACAGTGAAGTTGGCCAGGGAGGGCAGGGCAGGCAGGGGTGGAGGTCGGAGGGAGCAGGGGTGTGGGGAGGGAGCCACCTCCTATCCCTGCAGCTCCCTCCTGAGGTCCCTGCAGGACTGGGAACTTCTTTTTTTTTTAAATCGCTTTTATATTTATTTATTTATTTATTTATGGCTGTGTTGGGTCTTCGTTTCTGTGCGAGGGCTTTCTCCAGCTGCGGCAAGTGGGGGCCACTCTTCATCGTGGTGCACGGGCCTCTCACTATTACGGCCTCTCCTGTTATGGAGCACAGGCTCCAGGCGCGCAGGCTCAGTAGTTGTGGCTCACGGGCCTAGTTGCTCCGTGTCATGTGGGATCTTCCCAGACTGGGG
Source organism: Balaenoptera physalus (assembly GCF_965194825.1). NCBI lineage: Eukaryota > Metazoa > Chordata > Mammalia > Artiodactyla > Balaenopteridae > Balaenoptera > Balaenoptera physalus. The sequence continues at coordinate 104,743,135 of NC_138896.1, forward strand.
CACGAACCCGTGTCCCCTGCATTGGCAGGCAGATTCTCAACCGCTGTGCCACCAGGGAAGACCGTGGACTGGGATCTTCTAATTGCAGTGAGGAAGCGTGGCTGATCTCAGGACCCAGGACCCCCCGAGAGGGCCCCTCCCCAGAGATGAGATTACTGTGAATACTAGCTGTTAGTAGTATAGGGGAGGCAGGAGAATGTGGTGTGGGCCACACCGGCGAACAGGGGCTCTGGGTCTCCAGGCCTCCTTGCTCCTTCTCCTGCTCCCTCTTGCCCCACTTGCTGGCCAGCCTGGCTTCTCGGGTTGTTTACTAAGACAAGATGAAGGGGAGGAAGGACCCTCCCTGCTCATGTTTGTCCCTTCTCTTGAGCCATCTTCCCAGAGGCCTGGCAGCAGGGCTGGAGGTTCAGGTGATGGTAGGTGATGATGGTGCTGGTGGTGGTGATGGGTGCAGTCATTGTGGCCAACAATTATTGAACATGGTTGTCCCTCAGGGTGCACCAGTGAGAGAATGCACTGAAGAGCTCAGCCTCTGCTCTCCCTAGCTGTATGACCGAGGGCAATGTGATCCACCTCTCTGAGCCTCTGTTTCCTCATCTGTAAAATAGGGTTAATAGTGAGTCCTGTCTCATAAGGCTGTTGTGAGAATTAAATTAATAAATATGTGTGAACTGTAAGAACAGTGCCTGGTACATGACCTGCACTCAATAAATGTTAACTGTTATTAGAACATTTATACAAGTTAATTCATTGGTCCATCCCAGTATCTCACCTGGTAGTCACTTGCAGTATCCCGTTTGGCAAATGAATACACAGAGGCACAGGGAGGCTAGGTAACCTGCCCAAGGTCACACAGCTCTTCTAGTAAGGAGAGGAGCAGGATTCAGGGCCAGGCCCTAGGGCTCCTGGCCTGCACGCTTGGTCCTCAGTTTATTCTGCTTCTCAGTGTGGACATGTGGGTGTGGAAATGTAGGTATGGATTGTACTTTGTAGCAGTTTTTTTAAGATGACAAATATTAAGGGAGTGGCTATACGAGTTGAAAGGGCGGAGGCTCAGGGGTCAGGCAAGTGTGTTCAAGCCTCCATGGGGCTGCTTTCTCGGTGTGTGCCTTTGGGCAAGTCACTTGGCCTCTCTGTGCCTCCATTTCCTTGTCTGTGAAATGGGATCCCTGCCCCTTCTCAAGGAGGCAATAGAGTAAGAGGCATTGCAGGAACAGCCCCTGTGCAGGGTTGTGACATGGGGTGGGGAGGGTATGGCCACCAGAAGAAGGGCCTGTCCCCTGTGGATCCTGGACCCCTGCCCCTGGAAGGGGATCCTCCTCCCTCCTCCACTCTCTGCCCCTCTCAGTGGTCCCGAGTCCACAGAACAGCCAGAGGCAAAACCCTGGACCCCGTAGCCACCACTTCATGCAAAGTGATGAAGCATGAGGCTCCCATCACTTGAGATCTCAGCAGGGGCCCAGTCAGCTGGGCTTAGAGGAGGGAAGGGGGGCCTGCTGAGGGCAGCTGGGGCTGGGAGGCAGCGAATGAGAACCCCACCACACTGGCCACTGCAGTCCTGTCACTTCCACAGACAACTAGGCAGCCCAAGACCCCCTCGTCTGGCTCTTCCCCGCCTTCCTCCTCGAGTCCCGCTCCCTCCAACCCAGCCTCCAGCTGCAGCAGAGGGATCTGTCTAGGATGCAGATCTGATTTAATCTTGTCACTCTCTTGCCTAAAACCCTCCAAGGCTCCCCATCCCCCTCCCTCCCTCCCTCCGTATGAAGCCCAGACTCTTTGCCTTGACCCGGGAAGCCCGCATCCACCTGGTCTGGGGCTGTGGTCCCTCTTCCGTCCTTTCTGGTCACTGCCCTCCCTCACGTCAACTGTTAACTAACTCTGACCTCACTGAACATTTCTTTGCCGTGCTGTCTCACCTCCACACTTGACTGTGCAGTTCCCTCTGCAGGAAGCTCCCTTCCTGCTCCTCCTCCACCCCACCCCACCTGAAAACTGCACTTGGGGAAACCCTCCCTAACACTCCCCTAACTCCAAGCTGAGTTAGCTGCTCCTGCTCAGGGTTTCCACAACTTCTAAGCTTCCCTCCTTGAGCATTTATCATACTCTGTTGTAATTGCTTAAAAATATGTCTCATCCATTGGGCTTAGGGAACTCCTTGAGGATAGGGACTAAATTGGGGCTGCTTATCATTAAAATAATGGTGCCTGGAACTGAGAAGGTGCTTAAGGTCTGATGGATGGGCGAATGAGTGGATGGATGGATGGATGGATGGATGAATAGGCGGTTGGTGAATGAGTGGGTAGATGGGTTGCTGAGTGGATGAATGGGTGGTTGGTGGATGAGTGGGTAGATGGGTTGCTGAGTGGATGAATGGGTGGATGGATGGATTGATGCGTGGATGGATGGATGGATGGGTAGGTGGATGAACAGACAGGTAGCTGAGTGGCAAGAGGGAGTGATATCTTGGTGGATGAATAATAAGAGTATAGATAGATTAATTGTAAATTGTGGATGAGTAGGTGAGTGGGTGGATAGATGAATGATTGGAAGGCTAGTGGACACATAGACAGATGAATGGATGCTGGTCCTTCCTCAATTATTAGAGGGAGTAAAGCTCTAGTCTTGGATTTCAAGGTTTGGAAGGCCACTGCGCCTGTCCACCAGCCTTATCTCTGATAGTCACAATAACAGTAACATATTCTTAAATCAGACTTCTTTTTTTTAAAATTGAGGTGAAATTACCAAAAAATCAACCATTTTATAGAGAACAATTCAGTGTTGTTTAGTCCATTCACAACGTTATACAACCACCTGTATCTTGTTCCAAAACATTTCATCACTCCAAAATAAAACCCCACTAAACAGTTTCTCCTCATCCTCCCCTCCCCCAGGCCCTGGTAACCACTAACCTACTTTCTGTCTCTATGGATGTACCATCTCTGGACATTTCATATAAATGGAATCATACCATATGTGAGTTTGTGTGTCTGGTTCTTAAATCAGGCTTCTTGTGGGCAATAAAAACTAGTTTCTGAGATTAGCAAGGAATCTGTAAAATGGGGCTATGAGCACTTCTGCCTGGTAGCTCTTGCTTGGAAAGAAAAAGAGCTTTTTTCTTTCTGAGCAAGAGCGACCACGCAGGAGTGGTCATATCCCCATTTTACAGGAGTGGTCATATCCCCATTTTACAAAAGGCAGCTCTCCTGCCTGAGAAGCAGGCAGGAGAGCTTCCAGAGCCACAGGCTATAAAGTAGTTTGGAGAACTGCTGACCTCCCAGGGTGGCCAAGCACCGGGCTCAGGGGCTGGTGGGCAGTGAGAACTTAGTAAGTAGGGACCAGGGTGACCTTTAGTGAACGGCAGCAAGAGGTATAAAGATTCCCCTCACCTCCTGGCTCTGCGATGGTCACAGAGAGAAACTCTCTCTCCTCCACATCAGTAAACACAAATAAATGCCAATAAACAAGTAACACTTGCTGTGTTTTCACTTTTCCTGACCACCCTGCAGAGGGTCTATCAGGAGACCTATTTTACAGATGCTGAAGTGGAGGCTCAAAGAGGTGAAGAGACTCACCTAACACCACACAGCAGAAAAGTGGCTGAGCTGGGCTTGAGCCCACATGTGTCCCGTGCCAGCCCGTGCACTTTCCCCTACAACATGCTGCCCCTTCCTCTCTTCTCCTCCGCCTGCTCCTTGTTGGGGCCTTGCCACCTGTCTGCATTGGGTTCAAACCCTGAAGGACATAGGGCCCTGTATCCCACCCCCTGGAATCTTCTTCTTAACCACTTCCTGCTGCCCCTGGAGCCCAGACAGGCCCCCTCTTCTGCCAGCATCTCTGCTCCCCTAAAGGCAGCAACCAAAGGCCTCTTCATGGCAAGAGGCTGCCACCTGGTGTCCGTGCTGAGTATAGCAGCCACAGAGAAAAATAGAGACAGGAGTCTGAGAATTAATTCTCTGCCTAGGCTGCAGCACCTCACAGCTCCTGTGACGGGCCCTGTTCCAGGTGGTTTACCTGCATTGATCTCATCTAACCCTCACTGTAACATTACAAGAACCACTTCCTGTGTATGTAGTGGGGACTCAGAAATACATGTGACAAAAAGATAAAATGGTGATTCCTCTTGTATGAGGTCCCTAGAGTATCCAAAATCATAGAGACAGAAGGTAAAATGGTGGTTTCCAGGGCCTGGGGGTGGGCAGTGGGGAGTTAGTGTTCAGTGGGGACAGAGTTTCAGTTTGGGAAGATGAGAAAGTTCTGGAGATGATGGTGGTGCTGGCTGCACGACAGTGTGAACGTACTTAATGCACTTGAACTGCACACTTAAAAAATTACAGAATAAAAACCATATGATCATCTCAGATGCACAAAAAGCTTTTGACAAAATTCAACACCCACTCTCCAGAAAGCAGGCATAGAGGGAACCTACCTCAACATGATAAAGGCCGTATATGACAAACCCACAGCAAACATCACTCTCAATGGTGAAAAACTGAACGTATTTCCTCTAAAGTCAGGAACAAGACAAGGATGTCCACTCTCACCACTCTTATTCACCATAGTTTTGGAAGTCCTAGCCACGGGAATCAGAGAAGAAAAAGAAATAAAAGGAATCCAAATTGGAAAAGAAGAAGTAAAACTGTAACTGTTTGCAGATGGCATGGTACTGTACTACATAGAAAATCCTAAAGATGCCACCAGAAAACTACTAGAGCTAATCAATGAATTTGGTAAAGTGGCAGGATACGAAATTAATGCACAGAAATCTCTTGCATTCGTATACATTAACAACAAAAGATCAGAAAGAGAAATTAAGAAAACAATCACATTTACCATTGCAACAAAAAGAATAAAATACCTAGGAATAAACCTACCTAAGGAGGCAAAAGAACTGTACTCAGAAAACTATAAAACACTGATGAAAGAAATCAAAGATGACACAAACAGATGGAGAGATATACCATGTTCTTGGATTAGAAGGATCAATATTTTGAAAATGACAATACTACGCAAAGCAATCTACAGATTCAATGCAATCCCTACCAAATTACCAATGGCATTTATCAGAGAATTAGACAAAAAATTTTACAATTTGTATGGAAACACAAAAGACCCTGAATAGCCAAAGCAATCTTGAGGGAAAAAAATGGAGCTGGAGGAATCATGCTCCCCGACTTCAGACTATACTACAAAGCTACAGCAATCAAGACAGTATGGTACTGGCACAAACAACAGAAATACAGATCAATGGAACAGGATAGAAAGCCCAGAGATAAACCCACACACTTGTGGTCAACTAATCTATGACAAAGGAGGCAAGGATATACAATGGAGAAAAGACAGTCTCTTCAGTAAGTGGTGCTGGGAAGACCGGACAGCTCCATGTAAAAGAATGAAATTAGAACACTCCCTAACACCATAGACAAAAATAAACTCAAAATGGATTAAAGACCTAAATGTAAGACCAGCCACTGTAAAACTCTTAGAGGAAAACATAGGAAAAACGCTCTCTGACGTAAATCACATGAAGATCTTTTTTGACCCACCTCCTAGAGTAATGAAAATTAAAACAAAAATAAGCAAATGGGACTTATTTAAACTTCAAAGCTTTTGCACATCAAAGGAAACCATAAACAAGACGAAAAGATAACCATCATAATGGGAGAAAATATTGGGTTGGTCAAAAGATTTGTTTGTTTTTTTCCGTAAGATGGCTCTAGTAGTACTTAGTTGTCTTTAACTTCATTTGAAACAATTTTGTTAGATTGTGACAGCTGTCATATCAGCATGCATTTAAACAAAGACTTATCAAAATTGGTGAATTTTTGTGTAGCCATTTTAATATTGAAAATGGAAGAAAAAAAGCAATATTTTCAACATATTATGTTTGATTATTTTGGGAAAGGTAAAAACACAACCGAGATTTGTGCAGTGTATGGAGAAGGTGCTGTGACTGATCAGACGTGTCAAAAGTGGTTTGCAAAGTTTCATGCTGGAGATTTCTTGCTGGATGATGCTCCACAGTCGGGTAGACCAGTTGAAGTTGATAGCGATCAAATTGAGACATTGAGAACAATCAACGTTATACCACGTGCGAGATAGCCGACATACTCAAAATATACAAATCAAGTGTTGAAAATCATTTGCACCAGCTTGGTTATGTTCATCGCTTTGATGTTTAGGTTAAGCGAAAAAACCTTCTTGGCCTTATTTCTACATGCGATTCTTTATTTAAACGTAATGAAAACATTTCATTTTTAAGACAAATTGTGACAGGCGATGAAAAGTGGATACTGTACAATAATGAGGAACGAAAGAGATCGTGGGGCAAGTGAAATGAACCACCACCAACCACACCAAATGCTGGTCTTCATCCAAAGACGGTGATGTTGTGTAAGTGGTGGGATTGGAAGGGAGTCCTCTATTATGAGCTCCTTCCAGAAAACCAAACGATTAATTCCAACAAGTACTGCTCCCAATTAGACCAAATGAAAGCAGGACTCGACGAAAAGTGTCCGGAATTAATCAACAGAAAACACATAATCTTCCATCAGGATAATGCAAGACCGTGTGTTTCTTTGATGACCAGGCAAAGTCTGTTACAGTTTGGCTGGGAAGTTCTGATTCATCCATCTTACTCACCAAACATTGCACCTTTGGATTTCCATTTATTTTGGTCTTTACCAAATTCTCTTAATGGAAAAAATTTCAATTCACTGGAAGACTATAAAAGGCACCTGGAACAGTTCTTTGCTCAAAAAGATAAAAATTTTGGGAAGATCGAATTATGAAGTTGCCTGAAAGATGACAGAAGGTAGTGGAACAAAAGGGTGAATACGTTATTCAATAAACTTCTTGGTGAAAATTAAAAATGTGTCTTTTATTTTTACTTAAAAACCAAAGGCACTTTTTGGCCACCCCAATATTTGCAAATAAAGCAATGGACAAAGGATTAATCTCCAAAATGTACAAACAACTTAGGCAGTTCAATATCAAAACAACAAAAAATCCAATAAAAAAAATGGGCAGAAGACCTAAATAGACATTTCTCCAAAGAAGACATACAGATGGCCAAGAGGCACATGAAAAGATGTTAAACATCACTAATTATTAGAGAAATGCAAATCACAACTACAGTGAGGTGTCACCTCACAGGTCAGAATGGCCATCACCAAAAAATCTACAAACAATAAATGCTGGAGAGGGTGTGGAGAAAAGGGAACCCTCTTGCAGTGTTGGTGGGAATGTAAATTGATAAATCCACTGTGGAGAACAGTATGGAGGTTCCTTAAAAAACTAAAAATAGAACTACCATATGACCCAGCAATCCCACTACTGGGCATATACCCTGAGAAACCATAATTCAAAAAGAGTCATGTACCACAATGTTCATTGCAGCACTATTTACAATGGCCAGGACATGGAGACAACCTAAATGTCCATTGACAGATGAATGGATAAAGAAGATGTGGTACATGTATATAATGGAATATTACTCAGCCATAAAAAGGAACGAAATTGGGTCATTTGTAGAGATGCGGATGGACCTAGAGTCTGTCATACAGACTGAAGTAAGTCAGAAAGAGAAGAATAAATATCGTATATTAATGCATATATGTGGAATGTAGAAAAATGGTACAGATGAACCTATTTACAGGCAGGAATAGAGACGCAGGCGTAGAGAATGGACGTGTGGACACAGGACGGGGAAGGGGAAGGTGGGACGAATTGGGAGATTAGGTTTGACATAAATACACTGCCATGTGTAAAATAGATAGCTAGTGGGAACTTGCTGTATAGCACAGGGAGCTCAGCTCTGTGATCTGTGATGACCTAGATGGGTGGGATGGGGGCGTGGAGGGAGGTCCAAGAGGGAGGGGAGATATGTATACATATAGCTGATTCACTTCATTGTACAGCAGAAACTAACACAACAATGTAAAGCAATTATACTCCAATAAAAAAAATAGAAAAAAAATGGTTAAAATGGTAAGTTTTGTGTTACATATGTTTTACCATGATTAAAAAAAAATGTGTGAGTGAGTGAATCAACTAAGAGATGAGCAAACGAATAAATGCATAAATGCATAAATGAATGCATGATCACAGTAACAGTAATGTTTACTGAATACTTAGTGTTAAAATACAAAGTATGTTTCAGCACATAAATATTTTTGTTTAGCTGTACGACATACACAGCCCTGCAGGAGGCTCTTGGGATACAGCAGTGAATGAAGTCTTTACCATGACAGATGTGCCATTTTGTGGGAAAGATAGTGAACAAGGAATATTAAAATGTCAGATGGTGGTACGTGCTATATATATATAATGAAAAAAACAAGGCAAAGGAAAAGGATAAAAATGGCTTGGAGGGAGATGGGGGAACCCTCAGGAGGGCATAGTCTGGGAAGGCCTTTCTGAGGCGTGTTATGTGGGCATTACCAGGTTGACCCTCACCACACCCATGAGGTAGGTGTTATGATCACACTCGTTTTACGCATGAGGCACCTGAGGCTCGGGGGTCGCTCAGGGTTCCACAGCTAGAAAATGGTCCAGCTAGGAACTGAACCCAGGTCTGTCAGAGCCCAGCTCTGGAGCTCTTAACCATGCTGTGAATAAATGTGGGAATGATGGGGTCTCTCCGCTCATGCCCTGTAGGCACATACTTCAAATCTTTGAGGGCCTCAGGGCTAAGTCCCAGAGCTTGCCTGGCCCCTTCCCTCCCCGCCACCAGGCAGCAAGAGGTGCAGAGGGATTCATATGTCCAGCAGGTGGCACTGCTGCCTGACTCAGAAGCCCCAGAAGCAACAGTCCAGAGCCCTCCACCCCGCAGATCAGTCTTTGCCAGGCTGGGAACGGGGACCTGGGCAGTAGGACCAGTCTGAAGTGACAGCCCTCCAGACACTCCAGATAAAGATGAGAATCCTCACACAGTATTGCTATCACCTTTTGTGTGAGACAGACAGGCCAGCTTTAGAACATCAGCCCTGTGAGTCATACAGCTGAGTGACCTTGGGCAGATGCCGAGTCTCTGCTTCCCCTCTGAAGATGGAACTAAAAATCCCTTCCTCACAGATTGTTGGGAAGATGTGAGGAGCTCATGCATTCATTCATTCAAATGAAATTTCTTGAGAACCTCCTATGTGCCAGGCCTTGGGGATTCAGCAGGCATCAAAGCCAACAAAAATCCCTGCCCCAGGGAGACCCCATTCCAGTGGTGAGAGAGAGAGTAAACAAGAGAAATAAGGTACGTGTTAAATCAGGGGAAGGTGATAAGGAAAAACAATAAAGAAGAGAAAGCAGATGCAAAGTGTGTAGTCAGTGGGTTAAGCATTTAGCGCACGAACACCTCGCTGAGAAAGTGACGTTTGGGCAAAGGAGGTGAGATGGCAAACTGTGAGGATATGCAAAAGAACAGCATTCCAGGTGGAAGGAATAGCAAAGGCAAAGGCCTGAGGTGGGAGCATGCTTGGCGTGCTGGAGGAATAGCAAAGAGGCTGGCAGTGCTAGGAGGAGGGGAGGGCAGAGCAGGCACCAGACGATGAAGGGCTTTCTAGGTCCTGGTGGAAAGGATCAGGCTTTCCCTCTAAATGAGATGGGAGGCCAAGAAGGCTTTCAACATGGAGTGCCAGGACTCTTAAATAGTAATAAGGTCCTTCTAACTATTTGATAAGGAAAGAGCCTGGCACATAGTAGATACTCAATAAATGGTGGCTTTTTATACCAGTCAGGACAGCCTGTGTTATGCGGGGTAACAAAGAACCCCACATCTCAGCAGCTTAAAGCAACAAAGATGTATTTCTTGCTCACACTACATGTCCAGCAAAGGGTTGGCCCAGGTGGTTGGGGGAGGGGCCTTTCACTTAGGGATCCAACTGACTGAGGGGCCAACCATTTATGACACTGATGTTTCAACATAGGACTTAAGGGTTACTGAGCCAGGGGAAGCGAGTAGTGCAAAGCTGAGCAGCAGCAGTAGCAACTAGATGCTTCTGGATAGAAATGACACAACACTGCCTCTCACTGCCTAAATCATTGATCAGAATGAGTCATAGGCCCATGCCCCACTTTAAGGGTGCGTTGGTCAGGGTTCTCTAGAGAAACAGAACCCATAGGAGACATATAGATATCTATCTGCATCTATATCTATTTATCTATCTGTCTAAAGAGGTTTATTATAATAATCGGCTCGTGCTGTTATGGAAGCTGAGAAGTTCCACAGTTTTCTGTCTGCAAGCTGCAGCCCCAGGAAAGCTGATGGTGTATTTCTAGTCTGAGTCCAGAGTCCTAAGAACCAGGAGAGCCAATGGTGTGAGCCCCAGTCTGAAGGCAGGAGAAGAACAAGGTCCCAGCTCCAGCAATCAGGCAGAGGGAGAAAATACTCTCTTTCTCTTACTTTTTGTTCTATTCAAGCCCTTCACAGGTTGGGTGAAGCCCACCAACACAAATGTGAATCTCTTCTGGAAACACCCTTACAAACATACCCAGAAATAATGTTTGGCCAGATATCTGGGCACCCCATGGCCCAGTCAAGTGAATATATAAAATTAGCCATCCCAAGGGTGAGGGGAAGTGTAATCCTCCAGATGCTCAGAGTAGGGGAAGTAGGGTTAGCAATGGACAGCACACTGCTCTTATGATTCCTATAATGAGCCTCTATTGCCAACTTAATTTTTTTAATTATGAGGCTATAAAACCTTCTCTCCCGATTGGAGGACTGAGCAACTACCTCCATTTCCCGGGGAGAGTGTCTGTGCTGAGATCACATGGGGACACTTAAGAGGAGGAGAATCAGCGGTTTCTCCATCCACCCAGCTTCCCACAACAGGAACCCAGGCATCACTGCAGACTCTTCCGAATGCTCTCTCCACCTGGTCAGTCATCACGTCCTTCTCATCCTTACCTCCCAACCCCAAGCACAGACCACTGCCTGGCTCTTAATATCACCACCTCACACCACCTAACAGCCTCAGATGTCCGCTGGCCTCCCTGCCCCAGCCTTGCTGGTATGGTCTCTCCAGATGGCCGCTCTGACCACATCACTTCCTGGCTCTCTCCCCAGGGGGTCTGATGGTATCATACTAAAACCCAAGCGCTTTCCCTGGCATTCAGGTCCTTTGGGATCCAGTCTTCTCTTACTCTCCAGCCTCCACTCGCTCCATTTCCACCTACACCTTCCACACTGCAGGCCCACTGGTCACCTGGCTCTTCTCTCTGCTTTTCCATGCCTCTGTGCTTTTGCACATCCTGTTCCCTCCACCTGCAACCCCCTTCCTCCTTCTTCAGTGGAAAAACTCCTGCTCATGGTTCAAGACCCAGCTCAAATGTCACCTTCTGTGTGAAGCCTCCCAGTGCCACCCTGGCAGAGAGATTGAGCTGTGCTGCCCCCCAGCACACCCCCCATAGCAACCAGCATGCAGCATTGACATTTATTTCCATGACACCAGCCCCCCCAGCGGAAAATACATTTCACACTAAAATCCAGTACCCACACCCACATGTACACTGGATGCAAAAGTTTCCCAAACACTATTTTCCCTTGCTAACTGCTATGCACACTAATATTTTGTGTTATAGCCTATTCTGTTTCACTTTTTAAAATATGCTAGTGGATCCATTAAATTCATTTTGCTACAGTCTGAAAAACACTGCCTGGAACCTCCTGCAGGGTTGCAGGGGTTGCAACCTTAATTCTCTCCTCATCTCCCAGAGCTTAAGACATTAATAAATGTCTTTAAATAAGTAAGAAAACAAGTGAGGGAATGATTATTTACATGTGAGTGGATGAATGAATAATTGAATGATTAAGCAAATAAACTGATGAGTGAATAAGTGGATGAAAGAGTGAATGAATAATGCAGTGACTGACCATGTTGTGGAGACTAGCAGTATAAGCCAGTGGGTTGCCCCACTGTGCAGGGTTTTTGCAGGTATGGCTCCAGGGGAGCATAGTAAGAATGCAGGTGCCCAGTACCCTCTCAGACCTGTTGAATCAGACTTTCTGGAGTGAGGCACAGGAGTCTGCATTTTTGAAAGCTGCCCAGTTGATTTTGAAGTGTGCTAAAGTTTGAAGATATTGCTCCAGCACCAAACCGAGCTGCTGTTGGAGGGGGCAGAGCAGAAGGAGCAGAGCAGACAAAGATAGATACGAGTCTCCCTGAACCTTTCCCTGACCACCTCGGAAGGGAAGGAAGGGAGGCCTTCCCGTGAGCCTGCTCCTCTGCCACGCCCAGGCCCAGCAGTGATGGGGTGACAGAACCCCATCCTGCACCGTTGACATACGAGCAGGAGGCAGTGGTTGCCATGGCTGCACATTCAGAGATGCAGAGCCACCTCCAGTTGCAGCATCTGGAAAGGGTCAAGCCTTTGGGACATGGAGGAGGGAGGGAAAACACTCCCCCAGCATCCTTGTAACTAACAAAGCCATAGCACAGTGACTGTTACAAAGCCCTTTCACAAGCATTACCTCACGGGGTACTCACAAGGAAGCTAGGAAGTGGTGTCCCCATTTTACAGATCAGAAAACTGGGGCTGGAGTCACTTGCTAAGCCAGTCAGTGAGTGGTAGGATTGGCATTTGGTTTCAAAGCCTGTGCTCTTGTTCCTCTAATAGTTGCCCATCTTGGGGAACTGACAGGCAAGGACACAGAGACTCCAGAATCCCCATGGGGCTTGGGGTTGGGGGGCACATGCATTGACTTGACACTATCTGTGGCCCACTATACCTGGCACTTATCTAGGAAAGTTCACACTTGCACAGACCAACAAGCAGAAAAGCTTCCAGAATGTGTCCATACATACATGCATGTAGCACATGTATACACAGTCAAAGAAAATGTAACATACAGAAGCAGGTTCACATGGACATATACCTGCAAATGCATAAGCAGGCACATACCTGTATATACATAGAAGCACACATAGAATTGATTGCCTTAATGGTCCTGAGTTACCATCCCTCCATGTATCCACTTCTTCTGACCTGGGGCTTTGAGTTCCTCTCCTCTAAGAGGGGGATCTGTTTCCCTACCCATTGAATTTGGGCTCAGCCGTGGGGCTTGCTTTAGCCATTGGAATGGCAGCAGACACAATTCAAGTAGACCCTTGAAAAAGTGCTTGTGTGGTTCTTCTTGCTCTTGCTCTTTGCCTTCACTGTGAAAACATGCCTAGAATGTTAGAAGACAAGACACATGGTGCAGAACCAGGTCACCCCAGTGGTTCCAGCTGAATCCAACCTAGATCAGCCAGGCCGTGGCCAACCATCACAAGTGGGACACTAGCTAAATAAAACCAGAAGAACCACCCAGCGGAGCACAGACGACTCATGAGCCAAATAAATATTTATTGTTAGGTGCCACTGAGGTTTTGCGGTTGTTTGTTACACGGCATTACTGTACCAGTAGATAACGGATACGTATATATACCAAAGGAGAATTTATGGTGATGTGCATTGGCCTTTTTAAGAGAGTTGGGAGGGCACCCTAGCAATGTGTTCACCTGATGATATGGTTTCATAAAATTTGCAAAAGTAATCTTCTTTTTTAAATAACAGCTTGAGATTAAATTCACATACCATTAGACTCAGCTAAAGTGTACAATTCAGTATTTTTTTTAGCATATTCAGAGTTGTACAACCATCACTACTATCTTACTCCAGAACTTTTTTATCACCCTAAAAGAAACCCCATACCTATTAGCTGTCACTCTCCATTCCTCTCCTTCCAGCCCCTGGCAACCACTAATCTACCTTCTGACTCGACGGGTTTGCCTCTTCTAGACATTTCGTATCAATGGAATTATGCAATATGTGGTTTTTTGTGTTGGGCTCCTTTCACTGAGCATAATGTTTTCAAGGTTCATCCATGTTGAGCATGTATCAGTACTTCATTCTTTTTATGACTGAATAATATCCTGTTGTATGGATAGACCACGTTTTCTTTATGCATTCATCAGTTGATGAACATTCGGGAAAAGTAACACATCCCACAGTTGGTTAAGACTGCTCTGCCTTCCCCTCGGCTATACTTCCGTCATGACAGCAGCATCTGGGGGAAGCTGAGTTGAGGGTACATGGGACCGTGTGGTGTATGTGTGGGGTTCATTGTCTACCCTATAGACAGTTTATCATTAGCGATCCTGGCATAGCAGTGGCCTCCAGGCATCGCTCTGCTGCTCGGTGCCAACTCTCACTGCATCAGGACATGGAGGAGTGAGGCCTGAGGTTGGGCTGAGCTATCTCAGTACGTGCTCTGGTGCCTCACATGCCAGGAATACGTGGGTAAAGGAAGCAAGGTTGGAAAGGTACAGAGCCAGAAGTTAGTCTTGGAAATGGAAGTGAAAGATTCTTCTAATCATCAGACATGTAGTATTATAGTTGGATTCAGTTCTCATTGACACCTAGTCAAAAATTTTTTGGGTGTATGTTTGATAATGCAGCATATGCCCAAATCTGCAACATATATCACTCCAAGTATACATCCAAGTATGTGATAGGAAACATACAAAATAAAGTTGATCAGAGTCCCTGTGTCTATAGGGCCCAAATGAAAAGCCACGCTAAGCAGCAAATACCTGAACGAAGTCCTGTTTTACGCATTCTAATTCTTTATAAAAATTTTTTTAGTTGAAGTATAGTTGATTTACAGTGTTGTGTTAGTTTCTGCTATACAGCAAAGTGATTCAGTTATACATATGTATATATTCTTTTTAAAAATTCTTTTCCATAATGGTTTATCACTGGATATTGAATATAGTTCCCTGTGTTATACAGTAGGACCTTGTTGTTCATCCATTCTATTTACAAAAACTTACATCTGCTAACACCAATCTCCCACTTCATCCCTCCCCCACCCCTCCTCCCCCTTGGCAACCACAAGTCTGTTCTCTATGTATGTGAGTCTATTAGATATGTTCATTTCTGTCATATTTTAGATTCCACATATAAGTGATATCATATGGTATTTGTCTTTTTCTTTCTGGCTTACTTCACTCAGTATGATAATCTGTAGGTCCATCCATGTTGCTGCAAATGGCATGATTTCATTCTCTTTATGGCTGAGTAATATTCCATTGTATGTATGTACCACATCTTCTTTACCCATTCCTCTGTCAGTGGACATTTAGGTTGCTTCCATGTCTTGGCTATTGTGAATAGTGCTGCTGTTATGAACATAGGGGTGCATGTGTCTTTTTGAATTCTGGTTTTGTCTGGATATATGCCCAGGAGTGGGATTGCTGGATCATATGGAAACTCTATTTTAAGTTTTTTGAGGAACCTCCATACTATTTTCCATAGTGGCTGCACCAATTTACATTCTGTTAATAAAAGTAAATTGCAACCACCATGCCAGACAAAAGACTGGGTTATCTTTCTTTTCTCTCTATAGAAAATATAAAAATATAAAAATCCTGCACATATGAAGAGGCTGTCAAAGAGTTTACAGCCCCCCCAAAAAAGAGTAGAAAATGCATTTCCAATGGTATCAGGGAGTTAATAAGATATATGTGAATTTTCTAGCTTTTGTGATGTTTCTGGTATTTGTCAGTTTTTTTAAAATGTGATCTTTAAAAATTCTAAATACGTATGTACATGTGTACCTAAATTTGTATTGACAGTATTGAAATCTTTGTCTTAATGAAGGTCTCCCAAAATGTATAAACTTTAACCCCCCCCCCAAAAAAAAAACAGAATGTGGACACATCCGTAGCCCACACTAGTGTACAGGATGTATGCGTGCCTGCACGTGTGTGCAGATCTTGGCATCCACACGCCTGCAAGCACCCCAGGCAGGCTCTCTCCAAGGTCAGGGAGGGGAGGAGGAATTGCAGCTCTGCTTTTAGGAGGCAAGTGACCCCTAAGTCACAAATGCAGTCCCACCTTTCAGAAACCCCAGGGTGCCTTGGAGACGCTCCAGCACTGGCTCATCTCTGATCAACACAGTTGCTTTTGCTTACAGTGCTGCTGGCTTTCCCTCTCCCTTCTTCCAGTCTTCTGGAAACCTCTGGCAGCCTTGCCTCCACCTGCAAGATCTCGTCCGCTAACCCACAATCAGGGTGTAAGGTGAGGGTGAACGACCCTCCCCAGGGGGATATTTGAAAGCATTGCTTATCCCAAAGGAGCAGCCTCCAGATGGTGGACTTTTGTCCTGGCAAGTGGAATATTTGGGGAACTGCTGTCCTCCCGCATCACGTCACATGGGCAGGTGTCTCCTGTTCTCTCCCAGTTTTCTGGCTGTGTGTACTTTCACCTCCCTCACTCTTCTCTCTGCTTCTCTTTATGATTGTGTGTTTGCTTGGGCTCTACACCAGGGTCTGGAAGGCTTTTTCTGTGGAGGGCCAGACTGTCAGTCTTCTGGTTTGGTGGGCCACACACAGTCCCTGCTGCAAATACTCAGTGCTGTCACTGGATGAAAGCAGCCATAAACAGTACTCGAATGAACATGGCTGTGTTTCAATAGAACTTAATTTATAAGAACAATCTGTGGGCCAGAGTTGGACCACTGGTTGGAGATTGCCAGCCTCTGCTCTAGACTCCAAGCTCCATTAAGGCAGGGCCTGATTATTTTTTACCAACAGACCTCTAGGTCCTCCCAGCATGACTGACATGGAGTGAGATCTCAGCTGGTATTAGTTGGCTCTGACTCTGTCTCTCAATCTGCCCTTGCTTTTCCTTTTCCTCTGTCTCCTTCTATCCATGAAACCTCACCAGGCCTCGGCTTTTCAGAGTCCCAGGGGAGTCAGACGAGGAAAACTGCCTCTCGCTCTGGCCATCAGCTAATTGTCATAGCTCTTCCAGGGCACTCAGTGAAGGAAGCTTCACACTTAATTCTACTTCTCTCTCAAGGCTTAACCCAACCTGGGAGAAGCATTAAGACAGAGGGGCCAAGGAAACCTCATAGAGAGGCAGGGGTGGCAGCAGCTTGCACCCACACCTCTGCTCCCCTCATCCACAGCCCTTTCTCCTATTCTGCCATTCATTCACGCTCTAGTTCGATATTTCCTGAGCGCTGGCACTGTACTAGGCACAGAGGGCGCAGCATATGGTCTAGCAGGGGAGACAGAAAATTAACACCAGCACAGTCACTGGCATATGAAAAATAACCCCCCAAATTATTAATGAACAAATGATTCGTTGAACAAGAGTGTTGGAGGTAAGGCTTGGTTCTTCCAGCAGCCATCAGGCACATTATCCTAAGGATGAGCACTCTGGGATGGAAGCCTCTGGATGACCAACTATGACCTCTGACAAAGGGAGGCCCAACTGGCTGGCAGGACTGCTGTTCCAAAACGAAAGGTGTTAACAAAGAATCTGACTTAAAAATGGGCAGAGGGGGCTTCCCTGGTGGTGCAGTGGTTAAGAATCCGCCTGCCAATGCAGGGGACATGGGTTCAAGCCCTGGTCTGGGAAGATCCCACATGCTGCAGAGCAACTAAGCCTGTGCGCCACAGCTACTGAGTCTGAGGTCTAGAGCCCGCAAGCCATAACTACTGAGCCACGTGCCACAACTACTGAAGCACGTGCGCCTAGAGCCCGTGCTCCACAACAAGAGAAGCCACAGCAATGAGAAACCCATGCACCGCAACAAAGAGTAGCCCCCACTCACCACAACTAGAGAAAGCCCGTGCACAGCAACAAAGACCCAATGCAGCCAAAAATAAATTAATTAATTAATTTAAAAAAAAATGGGCAGAGGATCTGAATAGACAGTTTCCCAAAGAAGACCTACAGATGGCCAACAGGTACATGAAAAGGTGCTCAACATCATTGATCATCAGGAAAATGCAAATCAAAACCACAATGAGATATCACCTCACACCTGTTAGAATGGCTATCACACAAAAGACAAGAAACTACAAGTGTTTGTGAGGATGTGGAAAAAAGGGAACCCTCGTGCACTGTTGGTGGGAATATAATTTGGTGTAGCATCTATGGAAAACAGTATGGAGGCCCTCAAAAAATAAAAAAAGAACTACCAAACGACCCAGCAATTCCATGTTTGGGTATTTATCTGAAGGAAACAAAAACATTAATTCAAAAAGATATCTGCACCCCTATGTTCCTTACAGCATTACTTACAATAGCCAAGATTTAGAAACAATCTAAGTATCCATCAATGAGTGAATGGATAAAGAAAAGGTGATGTTGATATGTGATATATACATATGTCACATTTTATTTTTTGACATATATAATACACGCACAATGAAATATTATTCAGCCATAAAAAAGAAGGAAATCTTGCCATTCGCTACAGCATGGATGGGTCTTAAGGTCATTATGCTAAGTGAAATAAGTCAGAGAAAGACAAATACTGTATGATCTCACTTATATGTGGAATCTAAACAAACAAAACCAAGCTCACGGATACAGAGAACAAATCGATTGTTGCCAGAGGCGGGTGAGGTGAGAGGTGGGAGAAATGAGTAAAGGGCATCAAAAGGTACAGACCTCCAGTTTGTAAATTAAGTAAGTCATTGGATGTAATGTACAGCATGGTGACTATAGTTAACAATACTGTGTTGGATATTTGAAAGTTGCTAAGAGAGTGTTAAAAGTTCTCATCACAAGAAAAAAAATTCTAACTGGTGATGGATGTTAACTAGACTTACTGTGGTGATCATTTCAAAATATATACAAATATTGAATCATTATGTGGTACACTTGAAACTAATAAAATGTTATACATCAATGATATCTCAGAAAGAGAGGGAAGGAGGGAGGGAAGAAGGAAGGAAGGGAGGGAGGGAAGGAAGGGAAGAAGGAAGAAAGGTAGGTGTTGAAAAATGCCCAGGCTTGTCCACAGGGAGCCTGGAACCAGCCTTGCCCAAAGCTCTGCCTTAGAGATGGGGACTTTGAGGCCCACTGGGGGAGCTGACTGTCAGAAGTTTACCACCATGATGTCAGATGTCAAGTCTAAAACACTTCAGAGAAGATAATGTGATATGAACATGTGTTTGTGTTCAAGCTACAGCTCCAGAGGAGTTTTCAGTTGCTTATTCCGGAATTCACAGTCCAGCTGGCATCCTCTCCAGCAAAGCCTTGCTGGCTCCAGAAGCCACTCGGACAAGAGCTTTACCTTCAGTGTTGATCAACACCAGAGACTTTGCTGATTAGCATAATGACTGTTAAAAATAAATGGGTTTTCCAGATGGTGAGATATACCATGTTCTTGGATTGGAAGAATCAATATTGTGAAAATGACTACACTACCCAAAGCAATCTACAGATTCAGTGCAATCCCTATCAAATTGCCAATGGTATTTTTTACAGAACTAGAACAAAAAAATCTTAAAATTTGTATGCAGACACCAAAGACCCCAAATAGCCAAAGCAATCTTGAGGGAAGAAAATGGAGCTGGAGGAATCAGACTCCCTGACTTCAGACTATACTACACAGCTACAGTAATCAAGACAATATGGTACTGGCACAAAAACAGAAATATAGATCAATGGAACAGGATAGAAAGCCCAGAGATAAACCCACACACCTGTGGTCAACTAATCTATGACAAAGGAGGCAAGGGTATACAATGGAGAAAAGACAGTCTCTTCAATAAGTGGTGCTGGGAACACTGGACAGCTACATTAGAACACTCCCTAACACCATACACAAAAATAAATTCAAAATGGATTAAAGACCTAAATGTAAGACTAGGCACTATAACACTCTTAGAGCAAAACATAGGAAGAACACTCTTTGACATAAACCACAGCAAGATCTTTTTTGACCCACCTCCTAGAGTAATGGAAATAAAAACAAAAATAAATAAATGGGACCTAATGACACTTCAAAGCTTTTGCACAGCAAAGGAAGCCATAAACAAGATGAAAAGACAACCCTCAGAGTGGGAGAAACTATTTGCAAATGAATCAATGGACAAAGGATTAATCTCCAAAATATATAAACAGCTCATACAGCTTAATATTAAAAAAACAAACAACCCGGAGGGTGGAGTCAAAATGGCACAGAGTTTGCCTCTCCCCACAACTAGGGTGCCTGCCGGATGCTGGCGGGAGACCCCTATGACCAGGGAGATGGGAAGAACCCCCAAGCAAACCAGTAGGATGTGGGGAACTGAGGGGGGAGGAGAAATGGAAGGACCAGCACCCCTGATGGGTGGCTGAGAGGGGGGAGGGGTTCCCACGCCTGGAGGGACCCTTGGGGGCTCAGCTCAGGGTGGAGTGGGCCCAGTGTTTCCCCTGCCCAATTGGCTGGGGAAGTCTGCCCAGCTCTCGGGCTGGGTCCTACACCCTCAGAGGTCCTCTCCCGGCCGGGTTGGTCCTGGGGGCATAGGAGGGAGGCCAGGAGAGAACAGGAGAGGCAGGCGGGAGGGGGACTCCAGGACCAGAGGAGCAGGAAAGGAGCAGAGGGTGTTTGCCCCGCCCACTCAAGCCCGGGAAGCCTGCTGGGCTCCCAGGTGGGGTCTCCCGCCCTCTGAGACCAGAAGCGGGAGGCTCACCTGGGCCCCTTCTGTTCTGTTGAGTGTAAGCCCCCCCGCAACACACACCCACCTCCGGGCCTTTTCTCGCCCTGTGGATCCTAAGCATAAGCCCTGCCCACTGCCCAAACCACACCCCTGCTTAGGCCCCGCCCTCCACAGTCATGACCTTTTCCACCTTTTTTTTTCTTTTTCCTCCTCTTTTTTACTATTGTGGTTCTGTTTTACCTTCCAGTTGTTGTTTCATATGTATTTTTATTTTTATATTTTTTCTAACATAGCTGTTAGTTTCCTAGTCTAATCTTATTTTTTACTTTGTTATTGTTCTTTTTTTTTTTTTTTCCTTTTGCCACCCCATATGGCTTGCAGGATCTTGGTTCACAAACCAGGGGTCGGGTCATAGTTCCTGCAGTGGGAGCTCCGAGTCCGAACAATTGGACTAACAGAGAACCTCAGACCCTGAGGAATATTCATCGGAGTGAGGTCTCCCAGAGGTCTTCATCTCAGCACCAAGACCCAGCTCTAACCAACAGCCTACGAACTCCACTGTTGGAAGCCTCAGGCCAAACAATCAGTAAGACAGGAACACAATCCCACTCATTAAAAAATGGGGAAAAAAAAGTGAGATGGCAAAAATATATGTCACAGATGAAGGAGCAAGGTAAAAACCTATAAAACCAAATAAATGCAGAGGAACTAGGCAACCTACCTGAAAAAGAATTCAGAATAATGATAGTAAAGATGAACCAGAATCTCGGAAATAGAATGGAGGGCCGGATTGAGAAAATACAAGAAATGTTTAACAGAGATGTAGAAGAACTAAAGAACAAACAAACAGAGGTGAACAACACAATAACTGAAATGGAAAATACACTAGAAGGAATCAATAACAGAATAACTTAAGGCAGAAGAATGAATAAGTGAGCTGGAAGACAAAATGGTGGAAATAACTGCCGAGGAGCAGAATAAAGAAAAAAGAATGAAGAGAATTGAAGACAATCTCAGAGACCTCTGGGACAACACTGAACGCACCAACATTTGAATTATTGGGGTCCCAGAAAAAGAGGAGAAAAAGAAAGGGTCTAACAAAATATTTGAAGAGATTATAGTGGAAAATTTCCCTAACGTGGGAAAGGGAATAGTCACCCAAATCCAGGAAGCACAGAGAGTCCCATGCAGGGTAAACCCTAGGAGAAACACACCAAGACACATATTAATCAAACTAACAAAAATTAAATTCAAAGAAAAAATATTAAAAGCAGCAAGGGAAAAACAAAAAATGACGTACAAAGGAATCCCCATAAGGTTATCAGCTGATTTTTCAGCAGAAACTCTACAAGCCAGAAGAGAGTGGCAGGATAAACTTAAAGTGATGAAAGAGAAAAACCTACAACCAAGATTACTCTACCCAATAAGGATCTCATTCAGATTCGACAGAGAAATCAGAAGCTTTTCAGACAAGCAAAAGCTAGAGAATTCAGCACCACCACACCACCTTTACAAAAATACTAAAGAAACTGCTGTAGGCGGGAAACACAAGAGAAGAAGAAGACCCACAAAAACAAACCCAAAACAATTCAGAAAATGGTAATAGGAACATACATATCGATAATAACCTTGAATGTAAATGGATTACATGCCCCAACCAAAAGACACAGACTGGCTGAATGCATACAAAAACAAAACCCATATATATGCTGTCTACGAGAGACCCACTTCAGACCTAGGGACACATACAGACTGAAAGTGAAGGGATGGAAAAAGATATTCCATGCAAATGGAAATCAAAAGAAAGCTGGAGTAGCAATACTCATATCAGATAAAATAGACTTTAAAATAAAGACTGTTACAAGAGATAAGGAAGGACACTAGATAATGATCAAGGGATCAATCCAAGAAGAAGATGTAACAATTATAAATGTTTATGCACCCAACATAGGAGCACCTCAATACATAAGGAAAATGCTAACAACCATGAAAGGGGAAATGGACAGTAACACAATAATAGTAGGGGACTTTAACACCCCACTTACACCAATGGACAGATCATCCAAACAGAAAATAAATAAGGAAACAAAGCTTTAAGTGACACAATAGGCCAGATAGATTTAATTGATATTTATAGAACATTCCACCTGAAAGCGGCAGAATACACTTTCTTCTCAAGTGCACACGGAACATTCTCCAGGATAGATCACATCTTGGGTCACAATCAAGCCTCGGAAATTTTAAGAAAATTGAAGTCATATCAAGCATCTTTACTGACCACAACAGTATGAGATTGGAAATCAATTACAGGAAAAGAACTGTAAAAACCACAAATACATGGAGGCTAAACAGTATGCTACTAAATAACCAAGAGATCACTGAAGAAATCAAAGAAGAAATCAAAAAATACATAGAAACAAATGACAATGAAAACACAACGATCCAAAACCTATGGGACACAGCAAAAGCAGTTCTAAGAGGGAAGTTTCTAGCAATTCAATCTCACCTCAAGAAACAAGAAAAATCTCAAATAAACAATCTAACCCTACACCTAAAGCAAATAGAGAAAGAAGAACAAAGAAAACCCAAAGTCAGTAGAAGGAAAGAAATCATAAAGATCAGAGTAGAAGAAAATGAAATAGAAACAAAAAAAAAAAATCGCAAAGATCAATAAAACTAAAAGTTGGTTCTTTGAGAAGATAAACAAAATTGATAAACCCTTAGCCAGACTCATCAAGAAAAAAAGGGAGAGGACACAAATCAATAAAATTAGAAATGAAAACAGAGAAATCACAACTGACACTGCAGAAATACAAAGGATTGTAAGAGACTACTACAAACAACTATATGCCAATAAAATGGACAACCACGAAGAAATGGACAAATTCTTGGAAGGGTACAATTTTCCAAGACTGAACCAGGAAGAATTAGAAAATATAAACAGACCTATCACAAGTAATAAAATTGAAACTGTAATTAAAAATCTTCCAAAAAACAAAAGTCCAGGACCAGATGGCTTCACAGGCAAATTCTATCAAACATTTAGAGAAAAGCTAACACTGATCCTTCTCAAACTTTTCCAAAAAATTGCAGAGGGAGTAACACTCCCAAATTCATTCTACGAAGCCACCATCACCCTGATACCAAAACCAGAAAAAGATATCACAAAAAAAGAAAATTATAGACCAATATCACTGATGAACATAGATGCAAAAATCCTGAACAAAATACTAGCAGACAGAATCAAACATATTAAAAGGATCATTCACCATGATCCAGTGGGATTTATCCCAGGGATGCAAGGATTCTTCAGTATATGCAAATTAATCAATGTGATACACCACATTAACAAATTAAGGGGAAAAAAACATGTGATCATCTCAATAGATGCACGAAAAGCTTTTGACAAAATTCAACACCAATTTATGATAAAAACTCTCCAGAAAATGGGCATAGAGGGAACCTACCTCAACATAATAAAGGCTTTATATGACAAACCCACAGCAAACATCATACTCAGTGGTGAAAAACTGAAAGCATTTCCTCTAAGATCAGGAACAAGACAAGGATGTCTACTCTCACCACTCTTATTCAACATAGTTTTGCAAGTCCTAGCCATGGCAATCAGGGAAGAAAAAGAAATAAGAGGAATCCAAATTGGAAAAGAAGTAAAATTGGCACTGTTTGCAGATGACATGATACTATACATAGAAAATCCTAAAGAAGCCACCAGAAAACTACTAGAACTAATCAGTGAATTTGGTAAGATTGCATGATACAAAATTAATGCACAGAAATCTCTGGCATTCCTATACACCAACAACGAAAAATCAGAAAGAGAAATTAAGGAAACAATCCCATTTACCATCACAACAAAAAGAATAAAACACCTAGGAATAAAGCTACCTAAGGAGGGAAAAGAACTGTAGTCAGAAAACTATAAAACACTCATGAAAGAAATCAAAGATCATAAACAGAGGGAGAAATATACCATTTTCTTGGATTGGAAGAATCAATATTGTGAAATGACTATACTACCCAAAGCAATCCACAGATTCAATGCAATCCCTATCAAACTATCAACGGCATTCTTCACAGAATTAGAACAAAAAATTTTACAATTCGTATGGAAACACAAAAGACCCTCAATAGCCAAAGCAATCTTGAGGGAAGAAAATGGAGCTGGCGGAATCAGACTCCCTGACTTCAGACTATACTACAAAGCTACAGTAATCAAGACAATATGGTACTGGCACAAAAACAGAAATACAGATCAATGGTACAGGATAGAAAGCCCAGAGATAAACCCATGCACCTATGGTCAACTAATCTATGACAAAAGAGGCAAGGATATACAATGGAGAAAAGATAGTCTCTTCAATAAGTGGTGCTAGGAAAAATGGACAGCTACATGTAAAAGAATGACATTAGAACACTCCCTAACACCATGCACAAAAATAAAAATAAACTCCAAATGTTAAAGATCTAAATGTAAGACTGGACACTATAAAACTCTTAGAGGAAAAACACTTTGACATAAACCACAGAAAGATCTTTTTTGACCCACCTCCTAGAGTAATGGAAATAAAAACAAACAAAAAAAACACAAATGGGACCTAAATAAACTTCAAAGCTTTTGCACAGCAAAGGAAACCATAAACAAGACGAAAAGACAGTCCTCAGAATGGGAGAAAATATTTGCAAATGAAACAATGGACAAAGGATTAATCTCCAAAATATACAAACAGTGCATGGAGCTAAATATCAAAAAAACAAACAATTCAATTAAAAAATGGGCAGAAGACCTAAATAGACATTTCACCAAAGAAGACATACAGATGGCCAAGAGGCACATGAAAAGATGCTCAACATCACTGATTATTAGAGAAATGCAAATCACAACTATAATGAGGTATCACCTCACATGGGTCAGAATGGCCATTCTCAAAAAATCTAGAAAAAATAATTGCTGGAAAGGGTGTGGTGAAAAGGGAACCCTCCTGCACTGTTGGTGGGAATGTAAGTTGATACAATCACTATGGAGAATTGTGTGGAGGTTCCTTAAAAAACTAAAAATAGAACTACCATATGACCCAGCAATCCCACTACTGGGCATATACCCTGAGAAAAGCATAATTCAAAAAGAGACATGTACCACAGTGTTCACTGCAGCACTATTTACAATAGCCAAGACATGGAACCAACCTAAATGTCCATCGACAGATGAATGGATGTGGCACATACATACAATGGAATATTAGCCTTAAAAAGAAATAAAATTAAGTTAGTTGTAGTGAGGTGGATGGACCTAGAGTCTGTCATCAGATTGAAGTAAGTCAGAAAGAGAAAAACAAATAGCATATGCTAACACATACATATGGAATCTTAAAAAAAGAAATGGTATTGATGAATCTAGTGGCAGGGCAGGAATAAACACATAGACATACATAATGGACTTGAGGACACGGGGTGGGGAGGGGGAATCTGGGGCAAAGTGAGAGTAGCATCGACATATATACACTACTGAATGTAAAATAGTTAACTAGTGGGAAGCAGCAGCATAGCACAGGGTGATCAGCTCGGTGCTTTGCGATGAACTAGAGAGGTGGGATAGGGAGGGTGGAAGGGAGGCTCAAGAGGGAGGGGATATGGGGATATATGTATATATATGGGGATATATGTATGCATATGGCTGATTCACTTTGTTGTACAACAGAAACTAACACAGTATTGTGAAGTAGTTATACTCCAATAAAGATCTATTTAAAAAAAAAAACCAATCATAAAAAGGGCAGAAGACCTAAATAGACATTTCTCCAAAGAAGACATACAGATGGCCAAGAGGCACATGAGAAGCTGCTCATCATCACTAACTGTTAGAGAAATGCAAATCAAAACCACAGTGAGGTATCACCTCACACCGGTTAGAATGGGTATCATCAGAAGATCTACAAACAACAAATGCTGGAGAGGGTGTGGAGAAAAGGGAACCCTCTTGCCCTATTGGTGGGAATGTAAATTAATACAGCCACTGTGGAGAACAGTATGGAGGTTCCTTAAAAAACTAGAAATAGAATTACCATACGACCCAGCAATCCCTCTACTGGGCATATACCCAGAGAAAACCATAATTCAAAAAGACACATGCACCCCAATGTTCACTGCCGCACTATTTACAAAATAGCCAGGTCATGGAAGCAACCTAAATGCCCATTGACAATGAATGGATAAAGAAGATGTGGCACATATATACAATGGAATATTACTCAGCCATAAAAAGGAATGAAATTGGGTCATTTGTAGAGATGTGGATGGACCTAGAGACTGTCATACAGAGTGAAGGAAGCCAGAAAGAGAAAAACAAATATTGTATGTTAACACACGTATGTGGAATCTAGAAAAATGGTACAGATGAACCGGTTTGCAAGGCAGAAACAGAGACACAGATGTATAGAACAACCGTGTGGACACCAAGGGGGGAAGGGGGGGTGGGTGTTGGGATGAGTTGGGAGATTGGGATTGTCATATATACACAAATATGTATAAAATAGGTAACTAATAAGAACCTGCTGTATAAAAAATAAGTAAAATTCAAAAAATAAAAATAAAAACATAAATGGGTTTTCATAGGTGAAATCAGTGGCTTGTTAGCCAGCTTAATGAATGCTAGAAACAGGCACTTGTTGATGAAATTGATGGCATTGAGAGTATGTAGCTTGGCTAAAACATTTTAGAGACACTCCCTCCCCTGGCATGAAGAGGGTGTAAGACTCCACGAGCTCTCGGGATGGCAGTCCAGGCTGCTTCCTCTGCATCTGCATCTGGCCACCGATGCAGGGCAATTCTGGTTGCCTGAAGGGGATTCTAACTGTCACAGAATGTGGCTCTGGAATATTCTTATCTCTGTCTAAGATTTATTGAATTTAATTTGGGGACTTCCCTGGTAACGCAGTGGTTAAGAATCCGCCTGCTAATTCAGGGGACATGAGTTCGAGCCCTGGTTTGGGAAGATCCCACATCCCGCGGAGCAACAAAGCCCATGTGCCACAACTACTGAGCCGCGTGCCACAGCTACTGAAGATCCCGTGCTCCACAACAAGAGAAGCCTCCACGATGAGAAGCCCGCGCACCACAACAAAGAGTAGCCCCCGCTTGCCGCAACTAGAGAAAGCCCACACGCAGCAATGAAGACCCAACGCAGCCAAAAATAAATAAATAAAATAAATAAATTTATTTAAAAAAAACCAAAACACATCAGTCACCTACTTGGGGCCTTTCTCTTCCTTTTTTCCTGCTGCTTGACCCTCACCAGGCTCAGTGCCAGGCGAGGGCTGTACACCAAGGCTGTCTTTGCCCAGCCGTATGCCCTCCCGACAACAGGAACCTTGCCCTTTTTCCAGCCTCCCTTTCTAGATGGAACCCTGGGGAGAGCAAAGCAGATAGACAAAGCCAGGCACCAGAGGCCTGAAAGGCTTGCAGCTCTTACCAAGGAAAATGTCAAACTTTATAGGGAGAAAATTGTGTTTCACACACTCCAGACCAAATTCCCATTTTTTTGCCATTACATGCCTAAAAGATGTGTCCATTTAGGATGTAAAAGATTGATTTTTTCACATTTGTTTAAGAGATATGGTGAGATATGGAGTTGAATAAAAAAAAGAGCCTCTATTGGCCAGAGAAGAAGACTTGGTTTGGATGTTATTTGTGCCTTGACAAAGCTGTGGGGCCTTGGGCTAGTCATCTTCCTTCACTGGGCCTCATGTGCAAAATAAGAAAGTAGAAACAGATGATCTCTGTGGTTCCCTCTACTCAGCCCTGACATTTTATTCATTGAAATTCAACATGACCTATGTCTGTTTTGTTCAAAATAAGTTGGCCCTTGTCCATCAGCTGGAGACTGGGTAAATGCATTGAGGTCCAGTCATATAATGGAATGTTATTCAGCAATAAAAAAGAATGGCTGCCGGTAAATGCAACATCATAGATGAACCTCAAAAATATTATATCAAGTGAAAGAAGCTAGACACACAAGACTACAGATTGTAAGAGTCCATTATACAAAGTTAAAAACAGATGAAACTTAATTGTAGTGATAATAGAGGGGTTGCTTTGTGTGTGTGGAGGGGTGGTGGTTATTGACTATGAAGGAGCATGGGGAACTTTTGAGGGGGATGAAGGTGTTCAACACCTTGATCTGGGTGGGGGTTACAGCAGTATAAACAGGTGAAAGTTCATCAAGCTGTACACCTAAGATTTATGCATTTTTCTGTACTTCAATAACAACTCAATAAAACACTATTAATATATAATTATATAAATCTTAATACACAAATATTATGTATGTGTATATATACATATATATATAATCATACATGTGTGTATATTGCTTCTAGAACTGTCCACAATAAAAACTACTAGAAGTGTCCAAATGCCAAGTTTTCACAAAACAATTAACAAAGTATACCCCTGGGTGTGCTCATGCTCTAAAAGGAAGAAAAACAATCTGATCCTTTTTGATAAGAACTTGGTCATATTCTCGGTATGACCAAGCTTTGGAAAATGCCACTTTGTCCAAGAGACGAGAGAAGAGAAAGCTTCAGGTTTGAGGAAGTCTGCTTAAGGCTCAGGGGAGCCCACTCAGCAAGTCATGGTGGGACTGGGGCTGGGAGACTTGTTTTCCAGATGTGGCCGAATCACCACCAAACCCCGCCTTTCTCAAATCCTTTAAGGGAAAGCCACGTGATTGGTCCAGGCCCTGCCCAGCTGCAGGCCTCTGAGCACCTCCCAGGACCATCTGCTCATCACCCCCAGGCCGAGCCCCACCCTGAGTCACAGTCAGTTCTCATCTGAGAAACCACAGCAGCTGCCTCGGTGGTGTCCTGGCAGCTGCTCTTGCCCCAGTGTATGAATCAGCTCAGGCTGCCGTGACAAAGGGCCACAGACCGGAGGGCTTAATCTGCGGAAATGTATCTCTTCACAGTTCTGCAGATTGGAAGTCCAAGATCAAGGTGCTGAGGCCTCTCTCCTTCCTTGTACGTGACTGTCTTCTCCATGTGTGTGTGTCCAAATTTCCTCTTCTTATAAGGACACCAGAAATCTTAGATTAGGGCCCACCCATGTGAGCTGATTTTGACTGAATCACTTCTTTAAAAGCCCTATCTCCAAATGCAGTCACATTATGAGGTACTGGGGTTAGGACTTCAGCACACGGGTTTTTTTATTTTTTGGTTGCACCAGGTCTTAGTTGTGGCTTGCCAGCTCCTTAGTTGCGGCAGGCGGGCTCCTTAGTTGTAGCAGGCGGGCTCCTTAGTTGTGGCTCGCTGGCTCCTTAGTTGCGGTATGCAGGCTCCTTAGTTGTGGCATGTGAACTCTTAGTTGTGGCACGCATGTGAGATCTAGTTCCCTGACCAGGGGTTGAACCCGGGCTCCCTGCATTGGGAGCGTGGAGTCTTAACCACTGCACCACCAGGGAAGTCCCCAGCATATGGGTTTTAAGGGGACACGATTCAGCCCATAACACCCATCAAGGACACTTTCTGTCCAGTTGCCAAAGGGAGCTTTCCAAAGCACAAATGTTAATTGTGTTGCTTCCCACTCAGAAATATTCCATGTCTCCCCTCAATCCTCAGGATACATTTCAAATTTCTCACCCTGGCTCAAGGCCCAACGGTGGTCCGGCCCTGCCTCCTGCACCCTCCTCATCTCTTAACCATTCTCCCTCGTTCTCTACTCCTGCCTCCTTGCTGCCCCGCCCCTGCCCTGGGGCCTTTGCATAAGCAGTCCTTTTGTCTGATGTGCCCATGTGTCTTGAGGAACTCATCTCTGACTGATTCTCACCCCTGCACATGGCTCAAAAAATGAGAAGCCTTTATTAATTCCTCCTCTCTCCCCCAAACCCCTTTATAATTCTCAATGTGGATTCTGATACCTCCAGGAACTCTTGTGTTTCAGTGCCTCAGAACTTTCCAGGCCTATGGAAGGGCCCTCACCTGTGCCAGACTTCAAATGTGGGGGTGGGAAGGGGTCCATGGAGAGAGGTGGTGGCAGAGGCAGAGATCTGACTGGGGAGGAAGGGGCTGGAAGGGAAGGGAGGGTTTCTCAGCGTTGTTGGTTTTGCAAAGCAGGAAGACAGGGAGTGTCTTTGTGGTTCCAGAATGCCTGGGGAGGCTGGAGAGACTGCCCAGAGAGCTTGAGGCAGGTGGGTTTCCACGGCCAGGTATGTGGCTGGTGGTGAGGGAAACTTTTGGAGTCAACAGGGGCTGGTCAGTGGAGCACAGAGAAGCAGGCTAAACAGCTGCTAAGGGAAGCAGAAGAATAAATGACCACAGTAGCCTCTCAGTGGGCTGGAGAACAGGTCCCATCCCTGTTTCCCATCCCTGTTTTCCCATTGTCACAGAAAGCCCCCATCCTTGATTCTTATTTGAGCCTAAAACAGAGTAGCCCACAAAACCATGCCTGAGACTGAGTGCTTGCCAATCTGGTGAGTGTGGGCAGAGGGACACCCTTACGTGATTGAGACAAATAAGATAATGTGGTGTTTCGTGTGTCCATATGTTGTGGAGCAAATTGGTGCTACCTGTGATGGTCAATTTTATATGTCAGTTTGGCTGGACTACAGATATTTGGTTGAACATTATTCTGGATGTTTGCATTTTTTGGATGAGATCAACATTTAAATTGGTCGACTCTGGGTAAAGCAGATTGCTCTCCATAGTGGGGGTGGGCCTCATCCAATCAGTTGAAGGCCTTCATAAAATAAAGACTGACCTCCACCAAGCAAGAAGGAATTCTGCCAGCAGTTGGCCCTTGGACTCAAACTGCAGTTCTTCCCTGGGCCTCTAGCCCACAGGCCTACTTTGCAGATTGTAGAATTATCAAGCCTGCACAATTATGTGAGCCAATTCCTTAAAATAAACCTCTCTATATACATATGTACACATTCTGTTTCTCTGGAGAACCATAACTAATACACCACCATACAGCATGCCCCAGGCCACACTGCTCATATTCTGGTTGATTCTGCTCATCCTTTTAGGTCTCTGCTTAAATGGCATTTCCTACAGGAAGTCTTCCCCGACCACCATCAGCCCCACTCCCAAGCTGTGTTAGGTGCCTCCTCTGTGTTGCCATAGAAATCTGTCTGCCCTTTGTTGTAGTGCTCATCAAACTGAGCTTTAATTTTTCCATTACAGAGATTTTCAAAGTGGGTATTAATTATCTGTGTCCCCACGTAGATTATGAGCAGAAATTATGTTTTACTAATAGGGCCTGGCACATAGTTGATGAATGATGAATGAATGAATGAATGAAAGAAAAGAATAAGAAAATATGTGAATGCTTATATGAGTTCCTGTTGCTGCTGTAACAAATGTTAAAAAGCAAAATTCAACTGAATAAATTCTAAAGATTTTACTTGCTTTATTCAATAATTCATGAATTGGGCAGCATCCCATCTAGCAGATAAAAGGGAGATCCAAGGAGCTGTATGAAATGAAAGATTTTATAGGCAGAAAGGGATTGGACAAGGAAGTTATACTAACAAAAAGTGGACTGGTTATGGCAAGGTCATCTTCCTAGAGAGGATGGCAGTTGTCTGTCAAGTAGATGACCTCACTAGTGCTGACCAGGTAATTCCTGATTGACTGGTTTAAGTTTCCATTCCTGGGAAAGGCTGAAACTATAATAAAGTCAGGTATTAAGTCTCAATTTGGTTATGTGGTGCTTAGTATAAGTGACTCCATTTGGGGCCTGTTGTCTCTTTTTTAACAATATCCCCCTTTTGGTCAAGCTCTCAGTCTAACAGAGATGCTATCAAAATTTAAGCCATTAGCACTACTCCCAGCTACCTCTCTGGAGTTCTCACAGTTTTTCCTGACCCTCTGTGTGGTATTTACAGGTCATGACATCTTTTTGCTGGATCTCTGTGGTATTCACAGGTCGCAACTTCAGTCATTCTCTTCATTTCTTCATTCCTTTGGGTGGTCATTCTCTTCATTCCTTTTCTGACATTCTAGTCTTAGGGAGATCATTTGCTTGGTGACTGGCAGTTGCAAACCTGAATTTAAAGCTTCTGAGAGAATACAGTACACCAGGGGAACTACTATGATTATAAGCAGGATAATTCTCAATGTCTGGCGTGCACTTCAGAGCCGTGTTCCCCGAGACCCAAACCAATCAGAATCAAATAAGTCAAAGAAAGGAGTCAATTTCTTAAGCCAAGTGCCTTGTTCAGTGATTTTATGTAGCTGAGTTTCAATTTCTCCAGAAGTATTAATCCAGTTTCAGCAAGTGGTGTTGGCCATTGCGCAAGCACCTCCTTGCTCAGCTAGAAGATAATCAAGGGCTAGCCTGTTAGCAAGAACAGCTGTGGCCAGAGAATTTAAGAATTTTTGTGGGGCAGCTGTTGCTTTAGCGGCAGATTCTACAAAATCTTCAAGAGTTAAGGAGAGGTTTCTGATCATAGCTTCGTTTGCATTTACTCTGAGCAAGGGGAGGTGTGATCTACCCAAGGAAGCTAATTTTGAATCACGAATGCCCCCTGGTAATTCCTGCTTGAGTCTGTGGCTCAGGCCTAGAAAGCGACAGCCAGGTCAGTAAAATTTACGAGTCGGTAGACTACACAGGAGGTTTTATTCTACTTACCTTTGCCTTGGGTTCCTTTCCTTATACACAGCCTGGATGCAGGGTTCTCTGGGTTTGGGGTTGTTGACCAGAGACAAGGAAATGGACTCCCAAGGTCAGAGAGTCTGACACAATAGAGACGGGGATGAGTTTTGCTTTTTGTTTTTTGTGTTTTTTTTTTTTTTTTTTGAGAAACTGAGGTGTTGGAAATCAGGAAGACATATGTGACAGGCAGAAAGAACTACAGGATCACCAGCATCAAAGCAAATCCAACAGTCAGTTTATCCTCATTTACAGTGGCCTGAGATATGTGAACAGTAAACTTTTCAGGCCAGAGCAAGGAAAAAGGTGGACAAAAGAATCATAAAGCGCTTCATGGTGTAAGAATTAAGAAAAGAATGGTCAGAAAAGGAAGGAGGAATGGAAGGAAACGTGCTTGATCCCCTTGATCTGACGTTTTGGGAGGATCAATGTTGACTACTTCTCTTCCTAGTCAATTTGATTTTGAGGTCTCTGGCATTTACACAAGACCAGATGTCAGATGGGGTCTTCTTCAGCTGTGAAATATGTCCCAAAGTTTCAAAACCTCGTAATTTGGCTGTAGTGTCAGTGGTCAAGAATACTTGGTAGGGTCCTTTCCATGAATCTCACTTTTACAAAAGCATCAGAGTAGAGCAATAACTGCCTGTAAATGACAGAAGATTTTAATAATGGCGATAGTTAAAGATCTGATTAGAGTTCATTATAATGCAATTGATATAGAAATTTGGTTATTTCTGAGACATATAATATTTTAAAATAATAACTAGAATTATGACTGATAACATTATTCCAGGACACATCAGAATTTTAGGAATTTCATATAATTTCTGGAACACTTATAACTTATACCTTTATGAGTACAACATAAAGAAGGCTTGGTATTACTTTTTATTTAACAATGCTTCCCATATAATTTAACATATTAAATAAGCCTAATTAGCTCAACATCTTCTTTTTTATCAATATAAGGAGAGAGAACACATCTTCTGAGATGTTCCAGGGATCCTCTGGAAAAATCCCAAAGTTACTTCTAAGTCAAAAAGACTTCACTAGGAATTTGGCGAAGTTTGTAAATAAATATAGAAAGTTTTTGACCCTTGACTAAATAAAGATCACAGATCGTCATGAAACAATGCTTAGATATTTAACCAAAGTGACAGTAAAAGATTTCCAAGGCATATACAAAAGATTACATAGTTGTAAGCAAAACTTAGCTCTTTTACAATTGAGAAAACTCAGTTTTCTTAAATATTCAAAGAGCTAAGACAACGTGAAGCACAGGAAATTATTTTGGTAAGACATAAAATCTTTGCTTTCTAGGCAGATTACTCAAAGGGGAAAGAAAAACCTTTCACAATATCATTCTTATCAAAAGCAGACCAAAAGTTAAAAAAAAAAAAAAAAAAAAACTTTGAAAGAGAAAACCGAATTCTCATTTTGTACCAGTATACTTTTGATATAAAAACTCCCTTTTTAAATTAATTCATTCCAGTCTTAGCTTGACCATGCATAAAATTCCTAAGATTCCTTTTCCACAAAACTTCCACAAGTGTTTTTTTTAATATCCCTTCAGATTTTGTCCTATGTTTTTCCTCTTTCTCATCCTGGATCAATCATTTTTCTTTCTTTACCTAATTTTTAATATCCCTTCAGATTTTGTCCTATGTTTTTCCTTTTTCTCATCCTGGATCAATCATTTTGCTTTCTTTACCTAATTTTGCTTTCTTACCTAACCATAAACACTTGTTTCCTTTCATCCTTATTATTTCTAAGTAGTTTTAAGTACATATATTGATTACAATTCTTAACTCTAAGAACCTTTAATTTCTAGGGAAAACTAAGAAATAAGCAATTGTAGATTGTCTCTTACACTAGCGTTCTTTAGATTGGCAAATTGATGAATACATGAATAACCTCTAGAAGCATATGCTTTCTCACAGTACAGTTTTTTAAATGTGGAAGAAGACATGTTTACTGGTAGACCCAAATATCTTTAGTTCCTCTGATAAAAAGCTAAAAGTGGATAAATCTGTATTCAGTAATGAATGTTTCTGTATTTGGAAATGATCTAGATTTTCAATGAATTTCCATCATTTAAGTTAACTTATCAAAACTTTAAAGTTTCAGTTTATAAAACTATTTGGCAAACTATTTTTTAGTAGACATACTTTTACACATAGTTATTGCTGAAAGTTCACCTAAAAACTTTTATCTCATTTATATCTGTCTACATCAGTTGTTCTTAAGAATCATGTTTTAACTATCCACAAAAACTTCTCGGGACATTGGACAAGGTCTGCTGTCATCCCAAGCTATTTTTCTTGCTGACAAATTCTGTAACAAAGATAACATGAGCTTATTTGACTTTAGTAAACTTAAGTAGAATAAAAGCTTTATATTTAATGCTGATAAGTCTAAAGACAGGCCTCTTTTAATTAAACCAAAAAATTTAAACTAGCTTTTATTTACTAAAGATTTATCCTAAATCATGTTAAGTTGAAAAACGTTTGGGTTAATTTCTATATTTTTGAGAGTCTAGAAGCATTTATTTTCCTTTAAGTGAATTAAATAAAGTTCTTTTACAAATTGCTCTTAGCAATGCCACCCAAAGGTAGAAAAATATCACACAGCTACAACATACATTCATAGACATACATAAACATTTAGACAAATGCAAGCAGAGATCTTATAGCTTTAACTTAACATTTTTAGCTGTGAAATGGGTATGATAATGCAAAACTCGCTAGCTTATAAAAGAACAGTTGGATTCAAACTTTTTTTTCTTTTTGGGCAGTTGGAATAAGTTAAGTTTACCTGCTAGGATGGCTAAAGTTTTTTTTATTAATATTTTTAGAGAAGACACTTAAGATTTGTATTCATCCTTGGCAAGTAATCTTATGGAAGCTGTGGACTAGATTTTGGGCAAGGGAGCTTCTCTGGCAGTTTGTATTTGTATTTTTATTTTTTTAAAAAAAGATTTATTTATTCATTTATTTTTGGCTGCATTGGGTTTTAGTTGTGGCATGCGGGATCTTTATTGAGGCATGTGGGATCTTTTGTTGTGGTGCGTGGGCTCTTTGTTGCGGCGCACAGGCTTCTCTCTAGTTGTGGCGTGTGGGTTTTCTCTTCTCTAGTTGTGGTGCACAGACTCCAGGGCACGTGGGCTCTGTAGTTTGCAGCCCACAGGCTCTAGTTGAGGTGTGCGAACTCAGTAGCTGTGGTGTGCAGGCTCAGTAGTTGTGGCACGTGAGCTTAGTTGCCCTGCGGCATGTGGGATGTTAGTTCCTTGACCAGGGATCGAACCTGCATTCCCTGCATTGGTAGGTGGATTCTTTACCACTGGACCACCAGGGAAGTCCCTGGCAGTTTGTATTTTTAAAAAGTCTCTTTCTCTCTTTTTTTCAATCTTAGGAATTGGAGATGGTAAGGATAAGTGGACTTTGAATTGTTTCTAGAGCTGGGTTTCTGGTTTTGCAAAAATTTGAAAGCCAAGGACTTTTAATTCTTCAAAGAATGGGCTGTAGCCTAAATGATATCTAGGGGCTGATCTGCCCTTCCAACTACATTATCTTCAATTTGCTTCTTTATATCAGGGAGAACTAAGATGGAAATTAAATGAGTTCTATGTTCTGGGTATAGGGCTGTTTGTCTTTGGAATGTTTTAGTAAATTTTTCCGTAAGGGCTTCAGAAGGTTTTACTTTCTCTCTAGATACATTTAGCTTAAGGGAAGAGGCCTAAAAAAAGTTCCTGTCAGGCTCTGAATATTAGCTTCCAATTTGGCCAACTTCTGACAATAGAGCTACATTAAAAATCTTTTCAAATATCTTGCCAGGTTTCAGCTGGGACAAACAGTAAATATTTCTGGCAGTATTGAACAATCCCATGGATACAAGAGGCATCCTCAAAGAGGGTGCAAAATATAATACTCTCCCAAGATCTAGAGCCACTCCCAAAGATAGCCAAAAGAAAGAAGGACCTAGACAATTCCCTAGAGGGCTGGCAATGGACCCTAGCCACAAATGTTCAACCCACATTTCTGTCTGGCCATATTTTGAGGCCCCCAGCCTGGCAGTTACCAAGCCAAGCTGACAGGACACAAAAGAAGACAAACAAGGTTACAGCTGTCCCTGGGAGAGAAAGGACCAATAACCAATGGGTCTGGATTTGGAAAGGGACAGTGTGAAATTGTATTTTCCTCTTTCCACCAAGCACTACAGGCAGAGATTCAGGAGAGCTGTTTTTGGTAAGAATTCTCACCCTTCACTGGCTTCTGCCAGTTTTCCCTGGATCCCATCTGCAGGCTCCAGTATCTACCAGAATTTGGCATGGTTTTCCATTAATTTTAATTTTAGTTTCCTTTGGCTATTTAAGGGAATAGCGTAGCACTTTATCAGAAAATCCTTCAGAGACCCATCAACCCTGGGAGTGACCCATTTGGGAGTCCTCCTTCAATGGTAGGTATGTGGGGGCATTCAACGTGATGTGGAAGGATTTGCATAAAACCTTTGAGGAAAATATTTTCCCACTGTCCCAGGTGTTTACAAATGAGACATTGACCCATGGGCCAGCATTTTGATGATGGACCCCTAGCAGATTACAATGGAGGAGGCCTGGGTATTATTTTAGGTTTCTGGCCTTGGGGTGATTGCAGCTTGATGGACTTTTGTTTACAATCCTTTCAAAGTGCTCAGCTATAGTCACAAGTCCAGTCAGGCCAAGGGCCTCCCATCCTTCTTTCTGCCTTTTATCAAACCACTAACCTCAAGAGATAATCCATTTACAAATAAGGCAGCTAGAGCAGGTTGGTTGACATCATTTATTGTATGGAACCCAGAACGCCATAGGAAGAAATCTTCCAGATGGGCTTTAAAGTCCGCTACAGATTTATCTTCCTTTTGTTTGCATGTTTGACCAATCAGTGCAGGCAGGGAAGACTCTAGAAATAGCTTTTAAAAGATCAGTTGCTATTTTGCAAGCTTTTCCTGGTCCATAAGGAGACCATGTTGAAGACTGAGGATCTCAAATGTCATCCTTGGGTCGTGCCGTTCTGCTTCCCGCATCCATTTTTGGGCTTCATCAGGTCCTACCAGCATGTGCACAAGCTGATAAAGACCTGGCAGCCTGGGGTCATAGGCCTCAATAAGGGCTCTAAATTTTTCAGAAAACTTTTGGGGAATCCTCCCTTGGTTTAGAAAATTCTTTAATCCTTAGTTCGGTCCTTGACCAAGAAGAGAAGAGGATCACCTGCAGCCACAGGTGGTCTTATTTTATTTTATTTTTCTGTCATTTTAATGTAAGATTGAACAGACTGCTACAACAACACTTGAGATTCCACAGAGAACTGCATGATTTTGCTATTAGAAGACATTTGTTGAAGTATTTGAACTTTACCTCTTTAAAAAAATGAATATGGTCCATCAACAACAGATGAATGAATAAAGAAGATGTGGTGTGTGTGTATGTATGTATGTGTGTGTGTGTGTGTGTGTGTGTATGTATGTATATATATATATATATATATATATATATATATATTTGCAACAATGTGGATGGACCTAGAGAGTATTATACTTAGTGAAATAAGTCAGACAGAGAAAGACAAATACTGTATGTTACCACGTATATGTGGAATCTAAAAAATAAAACAAATGAATGAATATAACAAAAAACTCACAGGTATAGAGAACAAGCTAGTGGTTACCAGTGGGGAGAGGGAAGGGGGGAGGGACAAAACAGGGTTAGGAGATTAAGAGGCACAAAATCCTATCTATAAAATAAATAAGCTAGGGAATTCCCTGGCAGTCCAGTGGTTAGGACTCTGTGCTCTCACTGCCGAGGGCCTGGGTTCAGTCCCTGATCAGGGAGTTAAGATCCCACAAGCCATGCTGCGTGGCCATAAATTAATTAATTAATTAATTAAGCTAAAAGGATATATTGTACAGCACTGGGAATATAGCCAATAATTTATAATAACTTGAAATGGAGTATAATATATAAAAATATTGAATCACTATGTTGTCTATCTGGAACTAATATAATATTGTAAATCAATATTGTAAAAATTGAAATATTTCAATTTTTAAAATGAAATGGAAGTTTCAGGTGTTTTTTTCAGCACACAAACATTCACAACAACCTTCTAGATGCTTGTTTTCTACTTTTCCAAAAAAGGTAATTCTCATTTACTAGAATCTCACCCACCACTGAAGAATTCAAAGCTCCTGAGCTCAAAAGTGATCAGAACACACAGATAAGTATAATTAGTAGTCCAAAGCTTGGTTTAAATATTTGAAGAACAGGCAACACCCAGTAATAAATACCAAGTATATTATCATTGTTTCTATGAGGTAATGACTCATAAACTAAAACCACCTAAGTCTGAAATTTTCTGTACTCAGTGTCTATTAGTATAAAGACTTCATTCTTAATGCTTCTTATGGCATCACAGGTTTTATAAATTAAACAATACATTTTTAGCATTCCACAGTAATCATCACTTTCAAAAACTGTAATATACATCTGCATGTTACACAAACATATAATTCTCTACATAAGCATTTTGTCATATATCACTTCTTAGCCTCAAATAATACAAAAATCTATACAGAACAAAACACCACAGAACTTTTGTATATTCCCTTTCCCCAGTTGTTAGCAGGTAGCACTGCTTTAAAAAGAATGTGATGAAAAATCAGAAATTTTGCAACCAGTGTTTGACTTCAACTTTTTACTTTATCATCTTCTAGTACCACCATATCCTGCTGCTGTTCTGGGTCTGGTCTCTGAGCTTGAACATGCCAAAGAGCTACCTGTGCCTCCAAGAAGTGGTAAGCAGGGCTCTTCCACGTGCTGGAGTATGAGGGAGGGTGAGATGGGTGGTACCATGAGTCTGAGAAGGGTGTTGCTGCTCTATTGCTGCCAAATATTCTAATATTCCTCCAGTTCCCAAGCCAGTCCAGAACCCTGGTCCTGAACGTTCATTTCCTTGCTGTCCACGCAAGCACTGCCAAAACCAGAGGTTGCACCATGTTGACCTGTGAACTCAGCCTTAAAGCCCACAGGAGGGGCTCCTGCTGAGTTGGTGAATCTCTGATAATGATGGGAATGTGGAGTATACTCAGAATATGGTAGAGGAGAATCTTGGCCATCACTAAGGAACAATATATAAACTCCAAAGTCAATAGCAAGTAGCACCACGATGGAAATCACTCCACTGATGCCACATGAATCTGGGGAGTACAACTTATTATAATAATCAGAGAAAGAGTTAAAGCCATGGTTTTCCCTAGACTCTCTCAATTTCTTCAGGCCAAGTTCCATGTGATCTAAGTTATACTCCAAGCTATAGGAGCCTCTTAGTATATACCTTCAGAGGATTCATAGCTTTTACAGCCTGGCAGTTTTTCCAAATTTGTACTTGATATCTAAATCAGTCTTACATTCCCACTGTACATCATAACCATCCCGCCCTTTGTTCTGACACTGTATGAATTTGGGGGTATAAGCATCCCATCCAGCTATGCCTCCAATACATTTCACTGTGGGATTGGAGCCAACCCACGAGAAGTGGTATAGCGGTCCTAGTGGAGGGTAAGAGCTTTTACATCCCACAACAATATTCTGTCTAAGTCGTTCCAGCCCTGGGCAGGGCCCACGGTCAGCAGAAGTGAAAGGAAGCTGAGGAGAGGGCAGCGTCTGGCCACTTCCAGCCCGCCAGCCTTGGCCAGGGTGCTTGGTGAAGACGGCAAATAAAGAGGGATGGAGGGGAGTGGCATGAGTTATGTCATAATCTCTTATTTTATGTGCATCTTATATCTTTAATTTTTCATTAGCTTTTGGCAATGACTCTTTTAATGAAACTATTTTGTGGTTTTGAAGCCCTCTGGAGGCTTCTGCATGACAACTAAATTAGGTAACCTATTCTGCTTGTTTGATTTGGGAGCCCTTGTTTTAAAGTGCATTTCTTAATTGATCTTGTCTTGGAACATTCCTCATAAAGGCCATTATAATTGTAGGTTGTCTTGGTAAGATTCTGCCATTTTTGTGGATATCCACAGCTCCTGGGACCACAGTTCTTAGACATAAACAAGCGGGTGTGCCAGAAGGTGTGCTCGGTTCTTGGGAATTTCAGGATCCCATTTCTTCAGCTAAGCCTTGGGTCTCTTGGAGCCAAATTAATACCTAAGAAGTATGTGCTACTGGGTTGGGGATTGTGTGGTGTTTTACAGTGTATCTCGCTGCACGGAAATTTTCTTGAGGATGTTGAGTGACCTAGTGTTAATCTAACCTATTCTGTGATCAACGTATTTTAACACAGGAGTCTTGGAGTTAGGTGGTGAGTGCTCTAACAGCTTTGAAGTACTCAATCCATGTCCACCAGTGTTGCAGCTTTTGGCTTCTGAGGTTCCCATTAGAAATAGCCTTTCCCTCCTGTGCGTGTTAACACACCAGCAGTAACCAAAGAGCTGTTACTGTGGACTGGCCAACAGAAGGCCTTGTGTGCACCACCAGCAATTCCGGTATAGAACTTGGGAAAGGACTGAACCAGCACATCCCCAACAAATGGGGACTGTGGACTGGGATTCCAGTCAAATGGGGCACTGCGGACTAAACCACCAGCATGTCCCAAAGTGGAACCAGGGACTGGGCCAAGAGCTTGGGACTTGGATTCTAGTAGAACTGTCTGCTAACTCAAGCTGACCTGCCCTGGGCTAGAAAGCCAATTACATCAGTGGCTCAATGCAAAGGGAACATAGCTGTGAACCAAGGAGAACCCTTGGAAATGGCAAGAAAGGCAGAGAACTAAAAGCATTTGTGGGTACCACTGCCTGTGTTTCTTGTTGCCCCCAAAGTTGTTGGGAGTTTCCTCCAGATCCCATTGCTGCTACAAAATTAAAAAACAAAATTCGCCTGAGTAAACTTTAAAGATCTTATTGCCTTTATTCAGTGATTCATGAACCAGGTAGTATCCCATCCAGCAGACAGAAAGGGGCTCTGAGGAGCTGCACAAAATGAAAGGCTTTTATGAAGGGAGCAGGACAAGGAAGTATACTAGCACAAAACAATTGGATATGCAAGGTCACCTTCCTTTAGCGGGGGCACAGGCTTCTATCAGGCAGGTTCAGTAGTGCTGACTGGGTCATTCCTGACTGGTTTAAGATTCTATTCCTGGGAGAGTCTGAAATTATAATTAAATTAGGTAGTAAGTCTCAGTTTGGTGACATGGAACTTAGTATAAGTGACTCCATTTTGGGCCTGTTATCTCTTTTTTAACACAAATTACCATAAACTCAGTGGCTAAAAACAACACAAATGGATTATCTGACAGTTTTGGAGGTTAGGAGTCTGACACCATTCTCCCTGGACTAAAATCAGTGTGTTGGCAGGGCTGCATGTTTTCCTGGAGGATGTAGTGGGAGTTCATCCCCTTACATTTTCCAGCTTCTAGAGGCTGCCCACATTCATTGCTTCAAGGCCCCTTTCCTCTATCTTCAAGGTCAGCAATGTTGCATCTCTCTGACCTAATTCTTACGTTCTTTTAAGAACTCATGTGATTAGGTTGGACCCACCCACATAATCTAGAAGAATCTCTTCATCTCAAAATCCTTAATTAAGTCACATCTACAAAAGCCCTTTTGCCACATAACATAACTTACTCTCAGGTACAGGGTTTAGGATGTGGACATTGTGTGGGACCATTGCTCTTCCTACCACAGTGCTTCATTGTTACTTTAGAAGAACTGCCCAGACTTCTCCTTCAGGGTCTCCACCTCCACTAACAAGTGATAGGATATAGTTTAATGCACCCATCTGACAGATGAGAAAACTGAAGCCCTGGGAGAAAGGGGCATTTATTAAGTGCCTACTGCATGCCAGGCCCTGTGCTAAGAGCCTCACATGGCTTGTCTCCCTTAATTCTCCAAACAACCAGAGAGGGATGTACAATACTATTGTATATACAATACGGCTGAAGGACTCTGCAGTTGCAAGGGACAGAAAACCCAG
Source organism: Balaenoptera physalus (assembly GCF_965194825.1). Classification (NCBI taxonomy): domain Eukaryota; kingdom Metazoa; phylum Chordata; class Mammalia; order Artiodactyla; family Balaenopteridae; genus Balaenoptera; species Balaenoptera physalus. The sequence goes on from NC_138896.1 coordinate 104,786,227, forward strand.
CATAAACTGGCTTTAGCAAAAAACAGTGATTAAAAACCCTGAGGTTGATCTTCAGGCCCAGCTGGATCCAGGCGTTCAATGGATGTTATCAAGAACCTTTGTCTCAGGACTTCCCTGATGGCGCGGTGGTTAAGAATCCACCTGCCAATGCAAGGGACATGGGTTCAAGCCCTGGTCTGGGAAGATCTCATATGCCGCAGAGCAGCTGAGCCTGTGCACCACAACTACTGAGCCTGTGCTCTAGAGCCCGCAAGCCACAACTACTGAGCCCATGTACCACAACTACGGAAGCCCGCGTGCCTAAAGCCCGTGCTCCGCAACAAGGGAAGCACCAAAATGAGAAGCCCGTGCACCACAACGAAGAGTAGCCCCCGCTCTCCACACCTAGAGAAAGCCCGTGTGCAGCAATGAAGACCCAACACAGCCAAAAATAAATAAATAAATAAATTAATTAATTAATTTTTAAAAATGCTTTTAAAAAAAAGAAGAACCTTTGTCTCTTCATCTCCTGGCTTTGTGTTGGCTTCTTTCTCAATCATGTTCTCCTTTTGTGGAGGCAAAATGACCATGAGCAGCTCCGAGCAGAAACCCTGATCTCTCTGAAATCCCTGGGGAAAGAGACCTTCCGTTTTTCAACTTCCAACAGAAGCCCTGGCGTCTCATTGAGCCCCCAGGGGTCTAGCATCCATATCTGAACTATCAAGGAGGGTGTGAGGGTGGAATGTGCTCATAGGCTAGGGCTGAAATACATGCCCAACTTGAAGCCTGGAGGTTAAGGCCAATCTTGCCCAACACAGGGCCTGGGTGTGCAGGGGCTTTTCCCCAGGGAGAGCAGGTGCTATTGTAGAGGTGATGATGCACATGTGTAAAGGAGTTAAAAACCCAGTGTTGGGGGAAAATGCTCACTGTCATTATCATACCCATTTTATAGGAGTAGAAACTGAGGCACAAAGTGGTTCAATAAAATGCCCTACATCACATAGCTGGTAAGTGGCCATGTCAGAACTTGAACCCAGATCCCCTCCCTCTGCATGTGATAGTCCCAGAACTCAGGGCAGGGCCCCTCCATGCTTGGGCCTCTCTCCCACTTTCTCTGAACCCCCAGACTGTGTCAAAAGACACATTTTAGTTGTTAGCTACCCCAAGGTCAGGCTGGGATATTGCTGTCTGTGCCCTGACATTTTAGACCTAGAAGTCCCTCCTCGCCTGCAGAGGCACCTCTAATACAGGGAGGAAACAGGTGCTCAGGCACCCGACCACTGGCCCCTTTCAAGTCCTCATCTGTGATGGCAAATTCCACTAGGGCTCCATACCATCTTACCAGGATTCCAAACAAAAGACACAGCTTACTGGCAAAGGCACCACCTTGGCCAAACGATCTTTACCAGGAAAGGGCGGCTGGATGAGGGAACAAAGAGGATGCTCGTAAAAGAGATAGTCTTCTGGGAGATGCAAGAAACAGCTGAGAGGAAATAATTGAGGCTTTGTGGGGCAGTTCCTGGAACTGGGGCCAGAAACCGACAGGATGAGGGCCTCTTCCCAGAGGGTAAAGAAGTTCATTAGGCTAAACAAGCCAGACCCCCTAGTGCAGGTGATTAACCTAGGAAAGCTGCTCCCCCAGGGGTGACAGGACCGAACACATAACCTCATTCCAGAGGAGACAAGGGGCAAAGAGTCAATATTTATCAAGGGCTTACTATGTGCTGAGCACCTCACGTGATGAGGCTCTTAATCTTCCTAATCACCGTTCTGAGCAAGCACATTAATTTATACATTTTTACAGAGAGAGAATCCGAGGCTCAGAGAGGTAAAGCAACTTGATCAAGAGCACACAGCCATCAAATGGCAGAGCTGGATTGAAACCCACGTGTGTCTGACTCTAAAGTCAGTGTTCTTTCCTCCCATGACGTACATTATTAGAGGAAATGTGGACATCCCAGGAACATTTCCAACTCACTGTTTCTGGAAAGCCCCATCAAAAGCAGAGTCTTGGGTTGGATGGACCAGGTGATGGTACCTAGTGGTCAATTCTCAAGTTCTTAGAAGCACAAAATAGAGAAATGTTAAGGGGAGGAGTTGATACAGATGACCAGAGGCTCAGGTAGGTGTGCATGAAGATCTTCCAGGTACGTGGAAGGAAGGCAGAATTATGTGGCAAGGCAGTAAGACCAGATGGTAGGCAGCCACTGCCCCAGGTCCCTAAAGGGTCCCCCGCACTGCTCCAGCTACCTTCCTTGGGAACCCCAAACTTTCCTGTGATCCAGGAATAAAAGGGGGTCTTCAGGACACAGCTGCTCTGCCAACTTCTGGCTGTTGTGTTTCTTTTTTTTTTAATATTGTACTGAAGTGTAGTTGATTTACAATGTTGTGTTAATTTCTGCTGTACAGCAAAGTAATTCGTATATATATATATATATATATATATATATATATGTACACACACACACACACACACACACGCACACACACACACATTCTTTTTCATATTCTTTTCCATTATGGTTTATCAGAGGATACTGAATATAGTTCCCTGTGCTATACAGTATGACCTTGTTGTTTATCCATTCTATATACAATAGTTCGCATCTGCTTAGTGTTTCTTTATATTGCTCATGCTTAGATACATAGATATTGGGTTCTCACTCTGCCCTGATCCCTAAAAAATGTTGAATCTGCAGTAGGCAGAGCATACACATTTATGCTACCAGGTACACTTTCTCACGCAGCTAAGAAATAGTCACTGTTTCTTCACTGCCTGTTGTGTGAACTCACAAAAGCCCTGGGCGACGGGTATTTTACCCCTAGAGTAGTTGCTGTTGGGGTCCCAGCACCAGTAGGTCTCCGTCGCCAGGCCAGCATGCCCACTCTCCAGCACGTTGGCTGCCAAGAGCTCACAGCCACCCCCCTTCTCCAGAGAATTGCCGTCTGTTGACAGGAACCTCACCAGGTGGTTGTGTCCTTTCAAGAGCACCCCACAGTCAATGCTGACATGGGGATGCATCTGGAGTGGGTAACAACTTTGTGACATGATCAGTCCCACAGCCCACAGTGGATCAGGCTAAGGCTGGACCTTATCTGTGGCCACTTCCCCGCTTGGCTCCCCGCTTCCCTATCCTGCTTCCCTCACCCCTTAGAGGTTTTTCTTAAGTGCTCTTCCTCAATAAATCACCCAATTTCCTAAGATATCCCCACCCTATTTTACAGAACAGGAAACTGAGGCTTAAATAGGATGCCCCCCCCAGCTTAGTCTGTCCCCAAAGTTCAAGCCCTTTCTGTTCCTTCGTCCTGCCTGGACAGAATGGACAGCAGACAGATCAGGAGGGGAAACCACAAGTCCTGGCAGGGATGGGCAGCTTCTCCTCCCCCAGCTGCAGCCCAGGCTTCCTCGGGCAGAGCGCGGGTCCTGTTTCCCTCCCCCGCACTGAGTCATCACCCATGCAGGGCGGTGAGAAATCATGGAGCAGGACTGGGCGGGCAGCAGGCACTTGAAATGAGATTTCTCAGAAGCCTCCGTCCAGCTCTGCTCAGGAAAGCAGGGGCTGTGCAGGATGCTCCTCCCCACGCTTGGTTGCTTCAGGATCGGAGGCAGGGAGACCCAGAGGCTGCTCTGCCTCCACCTGAGCCTCTCCTCAGAGACAAACTATCCAAGGTGTTTCAGGGAGGATGGGGCAAATGGCAAAGCCCAGATACCAGGAGCTCGGTTGACTCAGCCACCAAAGCTGCACAGCAGGGTGACAGGAGACAATGTCCCCAGAACATGCAGCAAAGGCTGAGCCACACACCCCTGCATGTCCCCAGGGCCCAGAACATCAGAGGCAAACTCTTGAGCCCTGAATCCCTGCTTCATCCGATTTGGCTCCAGACACCCTCCCTCCAGTCACAACTTCTGGCTCTCAACTTTTTCATTCTTTTAATTGAAGTCAAATTTACATACACTGAAATGTACCAGTCCTGGGTGTGCCAGTAAGTGAATTTGGATAAATGTGTGCCTGTGTAATGAACACACTTCTCAGCATATAGAACATTTCCATCACTCCAGAAGGTTTTTCGTGTTCCTTTCTGATTAACCCCTGTAGGCAATCACTGTTCTGATTTCTATCACCATGAATTCGACGTACCTGTTCTTGAACATCTTATAAATGGAACCACACAGTATGTACTTTTGGGGGTCTGGCATCTTTCACTCAACATCTTTTCTGTGAAATTCGTCCGTGCTGGGCAGGCAGCAGTCGTGACTCCTGTCTTTTACTGAGTGGTATTCCATTGTGTGAATACACTGCAATTATTCCTCCATTGTCCTGTTGAGGGACGTTTGGGTTGTTTCTACTTTTTGGCTATTAAGAATAAGACTGCTATGAACATTCTTGAATAACTCTGTGGACATATGTTTTCATTTCCCATGGATTAATAACTAGGAGAAGAATTGGTGGGTCATGGAAGTGGTATTGCTAACTTTACAGGAAACTAACAAACTGTTCTCTAAAGTGGACATATCATTCTACACTCCCACCAGCAATGTTTGACATTTTGAGCTGCTTTATAGCCTCACAAACATTTGGCTTTTCAGTGCTTTTAATTTTAGAAATGGCGTTTCCCTGTTGACGTATGAAGTCAAGCACTTCTGCACATGCTCATTGGCCATTGGTATATATTATTCTGTGAAGCGTCTATTCAAGTCTTGCCTATTTATTTATTTATTTATTTATAAAATAAATTTATTTATTTATTTTTGGCTGTGTTGGGTCGTTGGGTCTTCGTTGCTGCACGCGGGCTTTCTCTAGTTGCAGTGAGCAGGGGCTACTCATCGTTGCGGTGCGCAGGCTTCTCATTGTGGTGGCTTCTCTTGTTGCGGAGCATGGGCTCTAGGTACACGGGCTTCAGTAGTTGTGGCACGTGGGCTCAGTAATTGTGGCTCACGGGCTCTAGAGCACAGGCTCAGTAGTTGTGGCTCATGGGCTTACTTGCTCCTCAGCATGTGGGATCTTCCTGGACCAGGACTTGAACCTGTGTCCCCTGCGTTGGCAGGCGGATTCTTATCCGCTGCACCACCAGGGAAGTCCCTTGCCTACTTTTAAAAAATGTGTTTATTTTTATTTTTGTTAACTATTTTTCCATTTATAAATAGGAGAGAAATATTCTGCAAATCACCCTTTCTTAGAGAGGAATGATTAGAAATTAACTCATTTGTGCTGTTGAGACACATGTAGGTAGTTCCAAAGGGTTCCTCTTATTCTGTAGCTAAGGTCTCTTGCTAGGGGATTTCCAGCTATTGGGAGATGGAACCTCTCAGGAGATTCTCTGGCAGTGAGGATGGAGGTCATGATGCATCCTTGGTTGGTACTATTACATCTTAAATCTCTGTAGAGAATACTGGATTCCACATTGTCCATGCACTTCTTTCTAGCTCATTGATTGAATATATTAGGTTAATCAAGTTTATAAAAATTGAATCAATCATATTCTGTTGAGATAACTTAATTAAGCTCTTGGCTTCCTATCAAGCATCCATTTTCCCCTTCCTTCCTAATTCTTACTATGTTCGGTATCCACTCCTTCCCCACCCAGCCAACTGCTGCACCCCAAGATCCAGACTGGACCTCAGTGGTCTGAAAGTAATCCTCTTCCTGTTTGCAGTGATTGCCTTAGGATGAGCACACGAGCCAATTCTGACTGTGAGCCGTGAGGGCCTGTCTGCTCGGGGCTTTGGGGGAAGTTTCCTCTTTCTTAAGAGAAAACTTTTAAGAAGATGAGCTCTCTTTTTCGCCGTGGATGGTGCTTTGTGAGGTGCTGCCCGGAGTAACTTGAGATATCTTCCTACCAGCCTGAAGGAAATCTGACACTGATGACTACGAGCAGAGAGATTTAAGAAGTCAGGACTCATGAAACCAACATGCAGTTACTGGATCAGTGAATCCGGAAGGCTCCTTCTGCCTCTGGACTCCAAGTTTCACGAGCCAGTGAACTTTCTGATTAGATTAGTGGAGGTTGTATTTCTGTTATCCGCAGCTAAAAGGGTCCTAATACAAGTGCTAGTTTCAGTATATTCACAAGGTTGTGCAACTATCCCCAATATTTAATTCCAGAACATTTTCATCCTCCAAAAGGAAACCTGTACCCATTAGCAGTCATTCCAAATTCCCCTCTCCCCACAGCTCCTGGCAACTGTTAATCTACTTTTGGAATCTGAATTTGCGTATTCTGACATATATATGTATGTGTATGTGTGTATATATATATATATATATATAAAATCATACAATAAGTGACATTTTCTATCTGGCCTCTTTTACTTGGCATAATATTTTCAAGGTTCATCCATGTTGAGCATGTGTAAGTACTTCATTCCTTTTTATGACTGAATAATATTCTTTTTTATGGATATACCACATTTTGTTTATCAGTTCATCAGTTGCTGAACATTTGGGTTGTTTCTACTCTTTGGCTTTTTTGAATAATGCTGTTATGAACATTTGTGTAAAGGTTTTCTTGTGAACATATGTTTTCAGTTGTCTTGGGCATATACCTAGGAGTGAAATCTTTGGGTTTTGTGGTAATTCTGTGTTTAACTTTTGGAGGAATTGCCACTCTGTTTTCTACAGCAGCTGCACCATTTCCATTCCAACTAGAAACGTGTAAGAGGTCCAGGTTCCCCACATCCTTGCCAACACTTGCTGTTGCTGGTTTTTCCTCTTTTATTATAGTCGTCATAAGTGATGTGGAATGGTATCTCATTGTGGTTTTGATTTGCATTTCCCAAATGTTGAGCATTGTTTCATGTGCTTATTGATCGTTTTTATATTTTCTTTGGAGAAATGTCTATTCAATCCTTTGTCCATTTTTAAATTGGATTATTTGTCTTTTATTGTTGAGTTCTAAGAGTTTTTATGTATTTTGAACATTAGACCCTTTATTAGATATACGATTTGCAAATGTTTTGTCCCTTTCTGTGCATTGTCTTTTCACTTCCTTGATGGTGTCCTTTGAAGCACAAAAGGGTTTAATTTTGATAAAGTCCAATTTTTTTTTTCTTTTTTTGCTTGTGCTTTTTGTATCATATCTAAGAAACTGTTGTCTAATCCAAGGTCACTAAAATTAACACCTATGTTCCCTCTAAGAGTTTTCCAGTTTTAGCTCTTACACGTGGGTCTATGATTCATTTTGCATGTGGATATCCAGTTCTCCTAGTTCCTTTTGTTGAAAAGACTGTTCTTTTCCTGTTGAATTGTCTTGGCACCCTGTCAGAAATCAATTGATCATAAAGACAGAGGTTTATTTTTGGACTGTCAATTCTATTCCAAATGTATGTCTACCCTTATGCCAGCATCACAGTCTTGATTGCTTGATAGGTTTGAATTAAGTTTTGAAGTTAGGAAGTTTGATTCTTCCCAACTTTGTTATTCTTTTTCAAGATTGTTTTGACTATTCTGGGTCTCTTGCATTTCCATATGAATTTTACGACCAGCTTGTTATTTTCTGCAAAAAAAAAAAAAAAAACGCAACTATAATTTTGATAGGGAATGCAATGAATCTATAGATAAATTTGGGCAGTATTGCCATCATAAGAGTATTAAATCTTCCAGTCCATGAACACAAATGTCTTTCCATTTATTTACATCTTTGGTCACTTTCAAAGGTGCTTTGTAGTTTTCAGTGTAAAAGAAGTCTTTCACCTCTTTTGTTAAATTTATTTCTAAGTATTTTAATCTTTTGGTTGTAAATGGAATTGTTTTCTTAATTTCACTTCTGGACCATTCATTGCTAGTCCATAGAAATACAGCTGATTTTCAGATACAGATCTTGTGTCCTGCAACCTTCCTGAATTTAATTATTAGCTCTAATAATTCCTTCCTTCTTTCCTTCCCTCCTCTTTCCTTCTGCTTGCTTTTGGTTCAGTTGGCTCTTCTTTTTCTAGTTTCTTAAGGTGTAAAGTTAGGTTATTGATTTGAGATCTTTCTCCTTTTTTGTAGGCATTTACAGCTATGATGATTTCTAATATTATTCCACTGTGGTGAGAGGACATGTTTTATATGATTTTCAGTCTTTTAAAAGTGTATAAAGACTTGTTTTAAGGCCTACTATGGTCCAACTTTGTGCTGTTTTTTGAGATTCAAAGAAAAAAAATATGTTGAAAATAAAAAGATGGGAAAGGCTCTATCATGCAAACCATAATCAAAACAGAGCTTGAGTGGCTATACTAATATGAGAAAAAAATAGACTTTAAGAAAAAACCTGTTAGTAGAGACAAAGAAGGACATTTTATAATAATAAAAGGGTCAATGCATCAAGAAGATGTAACGATTATAAACATATATGTACCTAACAAGAGAGTCCTAAAATACATGAAGCAAAAACTGACGGGATTGAAGGAAGAAACAGAAAACTCAATAATGTCAGAGACTTCAGTACCACACTTCGAATAACTTATATTTACCTAACAACAGATGATGTGGAGCATCTTTTCACATGCTGGTTTAACATCTGTCTTGGAGCTTTGAGCTGGCTCTTGCCTCTCCTTGGGGAACTCTCCCTAGGCATCTTCACAGCTCACTCCATCGCTTCCTCAGGACTTCATTTAGATGGATCTTGTCTGTAAGGCCTCCGCTAGAAGCAGTCTAAATTTCAACACCCTTTCCAAATCATTCCTATTTCCTTCCTTTTTTTTCTTAAATCCCTATCACCGCTCACAAACATACAATGCCCTGGAATTGCATTATTCCTCTTGAGTTTCTGTTATCTCACTAGCCAGCTCTGAAAACAGTCCCAATACAGTGTGTTATTATTACCATCATCGTCATCACCACCCGCTGTTCAGACCTGGTTTATAACCTGGGCACGTGGTGCTGTCGTTATTCCCATGTCTGTCTCCTTCATGAGACTGGGTGCTCTTCAAGGGCTGTCCGAGCTAAGTGCCTCCCAGTGCCCAGGACAGGGTGTGACACGGCCAAGGACCCTCTGAGTGTTTGCTTCGTGAAGCCAGGAGGCCCTGTTCTGGCCCCAGGTAGGGACCGTGAATCAGACAGCCAGACCAAAATGAAACTGGGAGGTGAAAGCTTTCTGTGAACCTCTGGACTTGACATGGCTGCGCTCAGGGCAGAGAGAGGAAGTCTCTGATGGTTCCCCAGGCTCACTGCTCAGGCCCCGAACAGAGAGGTCAGGACTGCCGGGAAGTGCAGGAGAAAGACACAGGGTCTGGGACCCAAGCAGAGCTGGATTTGAGTCCAGCTCTGACACCATTTATGTGACTTTCGACAAGTCCCTTCATCTCCATGAGCCTTGTTGCCTCATCTGTAAAGTGAGCACAACAGCACTTACCTCAGAGAGTGGTCTTGTGCATTGGGGTACCTCTAAGGCACCTGACACAAAATAGATGCTGAACACATGACTATAATAATAGGTAAAGTTTACTGAGCACTTCCTGCGTGCTAGGCATTACACACAGCTGTGTACAAGCACAATCTCATTTAACCGTCACAATGTACTCCATCAGGGAGTATCATCCCCATTTTATAGATGAGGAAAATAAGGCTTAGGGAAGCAACGAGATTTTGCCCAAAGTGACCCAGCTAATTAGTTACAGAGCAGACTTGAAACACAAACCTGTCCGGCTCAGAATTTGTGCTCTTAGCTGATGCTACATTGTTCACCTGGGCTCTCCTCACTCTCCCCCTTTCCCCTTTCTCAGGGATCCCTTCTCCCCTCCTTCCCCTCAAGGAGCAGGAGGCAGCATTACGTAGAGGTCAGGAACCTGGGAACTGAAGATAAGCAACTCTGTGTCCACGTCCCAGCTCTGTCATTTATTGGCTGTGTGGCGTCGAGCAAGTCACTGGCGCATTTCGAGCCTTAGTTTCTGTGCTAGTTTCCTAGGGCTGCTGTAACGAATTCCCACAAACTCGGTGGCTTAAAACAACATAAATTTGTTATCTCGCAGTCTGTAGGTCAGAAGTCCAGGGGGCTCAGCTGGCTATTCTGCTTAGAGTCTCACAGGCTGAAATAGAGGTGTCGGCCAGCCCAGGCCCTTAGCTGGAGGCTCTGGGAAAGAACACGCTTCCAAGTAGAGTCAGGTTGTAGGCAGAATCCAGATCCTGTGACTGTAGGACTGAGGCCCTGTTTCCTTGCCAGTGGTCACCTGGGAGCTGGTCTCTGCTCCTGGGGCCACCCACATTCCTTCTCATGCAGGTCAAGTCTTTCTCATGCTTTGAAACTCTCCAGCTTCTCCTGTGGTTCCTTTCCTACTCCAACCAGGGAAAGTCTGCTTTTAACGGTTCATGTAATTAGATTGAGTCCACCAGGATAATCTCCCTATTTTAGGATCTGTAAATTTAATTACATCTACAAAGTCCCTTTGCCATGTAACATAACATATTCACATATTCATGATGGGATTAGACCACTGACATCTTTGGATGGGGCTGGGGTGGTAGATTCTGGCGACCGACCGACTGCAGTTTCCTTTCCTTTGTTCATTCATTCGACAAGTGTTTATTAGCTTTGTAGCAGACACCATTGGTGCCTTCAGTACATGCCCACCCCAGCTTCCTGCTGCCACCACCTGCATCACCTGGTTGGAGGCTTTCTCCAGCTGTCAGAGTAACTTTGCAGAGCCCATAGAGAAGGACACAAGTGCTGGGGAATTCATACCCACCCAGGAGCAATCCTCAACCTATAGCTGACGGGAGCTGGTGGATAAATATCCCAAGTCCATCACTCTTGAGATGCTGTAACTCCATGTGTGTCTTCGCTTGCTCCCAGCAGGCTTCATCTCCAGTTGTCCACAGCGGTCACTTAATTAATAAAGCACACTTTCTGGGCTGCTTTCCTTTCCCTGCCTCATTCCCTACTCCCGGTCTCAGATCTCCCCCAAACTATACTTCTGCTGGTATCCTTGTCTCAGGAAATGCTTCTGGGATAACCAAGACAAGCCCTTGCTATATGACAGGCACTACTCCAGGCACCATTATTATCTCTGTTTTGCAGAAGGGTTAACTGAGGCAGGGAGCAGATATGTAATTTGCCCTCACAGCTAGCATCTAGCAGAGTCAGGATTTGAACCTGGGCAGTCAGGTACAGGGCCCCTGCTGTTATAAACTAGACCATACCGACTTTCTCCTTAGCCATAAATTGGGAGCAGTATTCCCTGACTCATAGTGTCACTGTGCAGATTAAATGAGCTAGTGCTTGTGAAGGCTTAGTTATCATCCTGAGCTCGTTATAGTGAGCTCATGCTGAGTCATCATAGTGAGCTCTCAGTAAATGGCAGCTCCAAACCAACAATAACAATAACACAACTGACAGTAATAATAATAATTGCTCAAACCCAGCTCTGAGGCCAAAGGGAGACTGGTCACTGCAGGCAGATCCATTATCTGAGAGGGAATAAACAGCCTGGCTAAGTGCAGAGGAAGTTGGTGGGTGTTGTTATAGCAACTGATGAGCCTTCTTTTGTCCTCACAGCCAAGTGGGCAGCGAAGCAGGGGAGGAAGAAGCTCCTCAAAGGAAGCCAGCAGGAAGCAAATGGGGGCAGACCAAGGGAAGACCCCCTCCCTGCCCCATCCTGGCCCAGCCGCTGTGACTTCCATTCCTTGGGCTGAGACTGGTGGGGGCCAGGTAGGCTGCTTCCCTCCTGGGGCTGGGGGCAGAGAGATACTCAGAGGCCAGGCAAAGCGGGAAAGCACAGGAAGCCATAGCCCTCGGGCCCTCAGACCTGAGTAACCAGACAGTAAGCTTTGTGGACCAAGGAATGCAGTCCCTCACCCAGGGCGGAGTGAGTGCTCAGAAGCACTCTTCCAAGAACAAAATCTGGCAGCTCCGCATAGGGGTGGGTGTGACTCTCGTGGACCCCAACACAAGAGTCTGCTAATGGCTAATGGCATGAGTTTGGTTTCTTAAGGTGCAAGCAACAGAAACAGACTCAGGCTAACGTTAAGGCAGAGGGAATTTGGTGAATTCATATCAGAGGCTCAGAACTTCGTGAAGGCTGGAGGACCTGCCTGGGACCCATGCAGGATCCAAAGCAATGTCAGAGGGCTGGATGCCGGGACCTTGGGAGTGAGACCAGAGCAAGGGCATTCTGGTCAGTACACCATCCCCGATGAGTAAAATCCAACCACTTTCATCTCTTTGTCCCTCTGTTAGAGTCTCAAATTCCAAAGGGGTGTGACCAGTGGGCTAGTTGATGGGCCATGGGCCAACCCCCTTTAGCTAGGAGTCCGTGACTTCACTCCCATTAGCTGTAGCCAAAGAGTAGAGATAAATCCTCGAAAGGAAATTGTCAGGATTGAAGTTGAGCTCCTTTGTGCCTTCCTTTGTAGATTTGACTTGGGAAACATTCAAATATTTTATGCAATTATGAAACAAAGTTAAAAAAAATCACTAAGTAAAAAATAAAATGTAACAAATAAACCTTTGCAAAAGTTGGTGATATAACCGCATAGAGAAGAATTATTTCTTAAAAACAGAGTAATTTGTACATCTCTGGTGGGATATACCCAAAGAGGCCTAAGGACAAAAATAACTGCAAAAAAGAAAAATAATGTGCTAAGTATCTACCATGTGTCATGTCTTTGTGAGTTGCTATGAAACACTGATGGATAAGGCAGACATCCCTGCCCTCATGGAATTGGTTGTTTTGTGGCCTCCACTATCCTTATTCCTTTCCAATATCATCCCAGTTTCCTTAAAATTTTTTTACTATGGAAAATTTTAAACATATACAAAAGTAGACAGGATAGTATAATAAAATCCATGTATCCATCACCTAGCATCACCCATTATCAAGCTTGTTTCATTTTACCCCCACCTCCGTTCTTCTCCCTCGTCCTGTATTATTCTGAAGCAAATTCCAGACTTCATATTATTTTCAGTGTGCCTTCATAAATATTTCAGTATATCTCTCTAAAAGACAATGACTCTCTCAAAAAAATAAATAACCACAATATCATTATCACACCTACAACAAATAACTACCGTTTAATAGCATCATTCAGTGTTCAGATATCCAATTATTTCATAAACACTATAAAATGTTTTATGTATTGTTTGGAATTGGTTACACATTGTGACTGGTTGATATGTATGTCTCTGAAGACTGTTAATTTATGGATTATCTCTCCGTTATTTTTCCCACTTACAATGCATTTCTTCTTTTTTTTACATTTTTTTTTTTTTGGCTGTGTTGGGTCTTCGTTTCTGTGCGAGGGCTTTCTCCAGTTGCGGCAAGCGGGGGCCACTCCTCGTCGCGGTGCGTGGGCCTCTCACTATCGCGGCCTCTCTCGTTGCGGAGCACAGGCTCCAGACGCGCAGGCTCAGCAGTTGTGGCACACGGGCCCAGCCGCTCCGTGGCACGTGGGATCCTCCCAGACTAGGGCTCAAACCCGTGTCCCCTGCACCGGCAGGCAGACTCTCAACCACTGCGCCACCAGGGAAGCCCCTGCATTTCTTTAAAGAAAAAAAAAAAAGCTGGGTTGATTTTTCTGTAGTTTTCCAGAAATCCGGAGTATCTGGATTTTGCTGATTGCATCAGCATGGTGTTGTTTCACATATTCCTTTGTCCTCTGAATTTCCTGGAAACTGATAGCTGACTTAGAGCTGTGCTGTCCGGGACAGCTGTCACCAGCCACCTGTGGCTACTGAGCACTTGAAATGTGGCCCGTCCAAACTGAGACGTGCTGTGTCAAGTACACGCCACATTTCAAAGATTAACCCTGAAAAAAGCATGGAAACTATTTCACTGATCATGTTTCATATTGATTATTTATTGAAATGATAATATTTTGGATAGATTGGGTTAAATAAGGCATACTAATAAAATTAAGTCCACCGGTTTCTTTTTACTTTTTTTTCAATGGGCTTCCTAGAAAATTTTAACTTACATATGTGATAAGTTGATTCGTCTCCGTGTGTATTTCACTGGATAGTGCTGGGCTAGGGACTTGATCAGATTCCGTTTAATTTTATGGCAATTTCAGAGCCCTGTGGTGTTCTTCCATCACGAGGCACTTAGTGTCTGCTGGCCTCCCTTTTTGTGATGTTTGCAACCACTGGTGCCCAAAGCCTGGATCCACTAATAGGGGTTGCAAAATTATGATTTTCTTGTTCTATTGTTTCATCTATGTATTCACTGCCATTCTATGACGAAAATTCTTAAGTGAATATAGTCAGCCCCTCAGAGACGTCTTCCCCGATGTCCCTGTGTAAGGCGATCCATGGTAGATTCTTTCACTGTGCTATTGTCTCCTCCATGGCCTTTTCGCCATTTGTCATTATCAGTGTATTAGCTTGCTTGCCTGTTGATTGGCGGGGGCTTCCACTGCTGTGTAAGCCTGGGATGGGAGGGCTACTCTGGCTTAGTCAGCCATGAAATCCCAGCGTCCCAGCCTGCGGAGGTTCTGGGGAAGAATTTGGGGAAGGGATGGAGGGATTCAGAAGTGCACAAGACCCCAGACCATAACACAGGAAGCCTGAGCTCTCATCTGGCTCTGCTCTGTGCTGAGGGTCACTCCCACCTCCGGAGGCCTCCATTTCCTCTAGTGGGGTGAGCAGGTGGGCATGGCTTCAGCTCTGAGGGGCTCTCCCTCCGCAAGAATGGCCTCCCATCAGCTCATGCTTCTAGAGGCCTCTCTCCCGCGGGGGCTGAGCTGGGGCCAGGTGGCAGATGATTAAAGAGACACCCCACAGCTAAGAAATCCAAAAACTAATTAACCTCAGCCCGGCAGACTCAAGGGAAGCCAGTCTGGCCGGCGCACTGATGGCAGGTGGCATTAATACCTAATGGTACATTCTAATTGCTGTCTTTCCCCGAGTCCCTCCTGGTTCCCGAAGCACTTTCAATCAGGCAAAGAGCATCCACATAGAGCTTCTGAGCCCTAGCCCCTGGGGGGAAGAGGCCATGAGACAGAAAGCCACCCTACCAGGAGCTAACAAGTAAGTTGGCCAGACGAGATTTACCATTCAGAGAGGAGGGAAGAGCGGAGCAGGCCAGGGTGATGGAGTCTGCTGCACCCGCCTCCCAAAGTTGTCGGAGAAATTCGGGGATGTGACTTTCTTGGCACTCTGCTGGTGTGTCTAAATGCTCCCAACAAGCGTTGGTCCCTCACAGTTCTGTAGGGTCATCTCGGTGAATAGGATTATCTCCACCAGGCCTTTTGGGAAACTGAGGCTCAGGATCAAGAATGACTCAGGAAGGTTATAGAGCTGGAAAGCCCACCCATACTGCTTTATTCATTCACTCAGAAATGTTTACCAGTCCTGCTGTGCACTGCACAGTGTGCCAGGCATGGAGGGTGCACAGGTGTCTTAGGGCAGGTTCCTGGGAAGGGGAGCCCGAGTCAGGATGCTTATGCCTGTGGGTGGGTACTAAGTGAGGATGCCTGGCCCTGTAGGGCGGCACCACCGAGTCGGTCTCACCTTGAGGCAAGCAGGCAGGATTTTGTACCTGTGTCCGTCATTGGCCATGGGCTATCCTAGGTGTGGAAGGCAAGGGGGCTCCTCCTTGGCCAAGGGCAGCTCTCAGGAGAACTGAGAAGGGCAGTAAGAGCACACATTACAGCAGGTATACAGTAGGTAAGGAAAACAGTCAGGGCCTTACAGTCCAGGGGTAAATATCAAGGGAAACCCTCCCAAAACTCACTAAGACCTCCTGACACCACCCTATAAGGATACTTACACTTCTCATGGGAAGTAAGAAAGGATGAATTGTCATTAAAGACAATGTTGTGGGAACTGCTATGTGCTAAGCACTGTTCTAAGCACTTGAGATACAGTAGTGGAAAAAAGAAAAAGGCAGAGCTTATATTCCAGTGGGTAGCAGGGCCACCCAGTTGTGCATCTCCAGGAGGTGACGTTGCCCTATCACACTGTAGTCTGTGTAAATGGTGACCTCAGGAACCGTGTAGTGCACAGCCTGTGCAACAGGACACAGCTGACCCAGTTGGGGGAGACAGACAATAAACATAGGTGAGTAGAGTATGTACCACGTTAGATGGTGAGAAATGCCGAGGAACACAAGGCAGAGAATACAGGGAGGGTGTGGTCCTGGAGGCTGGCATAGCCAGGGACAGGCTCACTGAGAAAATGACTACATCAGTCAGCATCCCGGCAGGGAACAGCTGGCACGACAAGGGGGTCACAGGAGGAGAGTTAGCAGAGGGACTACTTACAACAATATGGGCAGGATGGAGGAAAACCACGGGGATAGTGGCGTGGGGCTACCGTCCCCCTGAGGGTGGGAGAAGAGGAGACAGGACGGAGGACAAAGAGGAGGAAGGCTGTGTGCACACGGCCTGCAACAGTCATCTGGGAAGGGAGCCTGGGGAATAAATACCCGACCTCACTCTATTCTCCCCTCATCAACCTTCTCACGGTCCCCGCCACGGGCCAAACCCAGTGGGAGCCAGAGGACAAAGGAGTCTGTGGGTTTAGTCCCTATAGTCAGCACCTGGGGGACAGAGCAGGGTAGAAATAGGTGTTGAGTAGATCCAGGTGTGCAAATAGAAGATACTCGCACAGTGATATTTGAGCAGAGACCTGAAGGAAGCAAGGTCAAATGGATATCTGGAGTAGAGTATTCCAGGTAGAGGACAGAGCGTGGGCAAAGACCCTGTGGTGGGAGAGTGGTTGGCATGTCTACGCGGCAGCAAAGAGAGAGAGAGGAGTGCGTGAAATCCCAAGATGGCAGGGGTGCTGGGAAGAGACTGATTGTCTAGGCTCTTGATGTGATGAGCAGCCCTGGAGGGTGCAGAGCAGAGGAGAGCGTGCTCTGGCTTAGGTTTTGACAGCATCCCTGTGGCTCAGTGCAGAGACCAGGCGGAGTGGAGCAGAGGTGGAGGCAGGGAGAGCAGGGAGGAGGCTGGGCAGCAGCCCAGGTGAGAGACATGGTTGCTGGGACGGGGGTGATGGGAGCAGAGGTGGTGACACAGGATTGGATGCTGATTCTGTTTTGCAGGTGGTGGAATGGAGTTTTCTGATGGATTGGCTGTGGGAGGTGGGAGAAAAAGAACTTGTTACTCTTGTCTATTATCCTTCAGCAACTTATTTACAGCCCACGAGCGCCCTTTCTAGGAAGTCGCTTGGGGAAGGAGAACCTAGGATATCTGCAAATTCTCTGTGAAGCCTCTGGGGATTACTGTTGGCTGTGGGGAGGGGATAGAGCATAATGATAGTGTTATGGTTCTGCTTAAAAGTGATGAGTCTCTTAGAGTTGCAGTCTGAAGTGCTTGGTTACAATGAAACGATAAGAAGGCTGAGATTTACTGCGTAGTAACATGGGAGTGGGTGAGGCTATAGAGGAAACGAAATCGGCCATAAATTGAGAGCTGCTGGAGTTGGGCGATGGTACATGGGTGTTCGTTACACTCCACTCTCTACTCCGGTGTAGCTTTAGTTTTTCCAAAATAAAAGATTTTTAAAATCCTTTTTGTGGATCCTTGTGGTGGAACTGTTCTGTGTCTTGACTGTGGCAGTGGTCACATGAATCCATGCATGGGATACATTTGCAAAAAACTGATTCTACACACACACACGCACACAAACGAGTACATGTAAAAGTGGTGACATCTGAATAAGGTCAGTGGGTTGTGTCACTGTTGATATCCTAGTCATGATATTATGCTAAAGTTATGAAGGATGTCACCACTGGGGGGAAATGGTGAAGAGAACGTGGGACCTCCCCACAGTACTTCTTACAATTGCATGTGAATCAACAGTTATCTCAAAATTAAAAAAAATTCAAATCCCTGTAAAAGATTAGAGGAGAAAATAAGTGTTGGTAAGGATGTGGAGAAATCGGAACCCTGTTGCATTGTTGGTGGGAATGTGAAATGGTGAGGACACTGTTAAAACCAGTAAGGCAATTCCTCAACAGCCTAAACACAGCGTTACCGCATGACCCAACACTTCCACCTCTGCGTATATCCAGGTGCACGGACAGTGGGAACGCGAAGAGGTGGTTGTACACCCATGCTCATAGCAGCGTTGTTCACAATAACCAAAGGGTGGAAGTGATCCAAATGTCCACAGACAGGTGAATGGATAAATAAAATGTGGTAAATATGCTAAGTGAAATAAGCCAGACATGATAGGACAAATATCATATGATTCCACTTACGTGAGGTCCCTAGTGTGGTTAAATTCATAGAGACAGAGAGTAGAGTGGTGGGTGCTGGGGGCTGGGAGAGGGTATAATGGGGACTCAGTCTTTAATGGGTACCGAGTTTCAGGTTGGGGAAGATGAAAACGTTCTGGAGGTGGATGGTGGTGATGGTTGCACAGCAGTGTGAATGCATTTAGTGTCATTTAACTGTACACTTAAAAATGACTAAGGTGGTAAATTTTATGTTATGTGTTTTACAACAGTAAAAGACATTAGGGAGAAGCAGGTCCACCCATGTCTCGAAAAAGGTAAAAGTGGGTAATAATCCATGTTATCAGGTTTCCATATTCTCTGTCCAGAATGACATCATCCAAGGCAGAGGGAAAGCCATGGACAGACTCTCTCTCAGTGCCTGCATTTCCTTTTTGGTGCCTTCAGAAGAATCCCAGGCAGGGCTTTTTCAGACAACAGTGATATCCCCAATATGGGAGTCCCTGAGACAGTGAGAAATTAACCATCAAATGGTCAATGAACACCTGTGGTGACAGCCATCTAGGAGCGATCAACAGGTTCTGATAACATATAATGGGATCTGAGCAACTAGTTAACTCCTACACACCCTTCAGATCCGAGCTCCAACATCCCTTTCTCAAGGAAGTCTTCCCTGATTTCCTGGACTAGATCATGTTTCTCTATTTCAGAATCACCATATATCCCAGTTTGCCCAGGATAGTCCCAGTTTATGCCATTTGTCCAGGCATAGTTATTAGTAGCACTCACTTTCATCTCAAAGGGTTCCAGGTTTCAAAGTTAAACCATATGTTCATCCCACCTATTACAGATTCTCTGAGCGTCTCTTAATTGTGACTAAGATATCATATAATGTCTGTCTCCCAGCTGTGGTGTGAAAGCTCCCGAGGGCAGGGACATGCCTGTCAAGTGCACTGTTATATCCACAGTGCCTAGCACAGTGCTTTATGTTTAATGTGAGCTCAACAAATATTGGTTAGATAATGAATATTTTCATTACTTTGTAAGTGTCTATGGTGGCAGTGGAGCTGCCCCTTGAAGATTCCCTCCTGGGAAGAGTGTATTTGGCCAATAGCCTCCAGCTGCTGCCCCAGCTGCTCCCAGACCATGACTGCGTATGGGGGGCGGGTACCAGAGCTGGGCCTTCCCCTCCCAGTGAGGGCTCCTCTAACAGCCAGTCTTTTCTTCGGGGCCCCCACCCCCGATGGCCCAGCCAGCGTTTTCTCAATGCCACACGGCAGCCTGAGGCTCCTTCTCCCCAAGCCTCTTCTTCCCTCTCTCCTTTCACAGGTGTCCAACCACCACTGCAACCTGAGGCTCTCCTGTCTACTTTGTGCTCTCTTTCTGCTTTATTCCTCACGGGGAGCTCCCCAATAAATCCCTTGCATGCCTCTTGTCTTGAGGTCTGCTTCTTGGAGGACCTGAACAGGTGTTCCATCACAGTAAGACTGTGAAGTGGGAACCAGGGTCCACTGTTCTGTCCCCACCAAGACACACCCCTTCCCTTGGAAGGAGGTGAGCCCCAGCCCAGCCTGCTCTCCCATTGCTCATAGTCAGTGGCTGGAGAACATGACCTCGGGCCAGTTCTCTTGTGCTTTCACAGATTTTTCTTTGCCATTTCTCTACTTACTCTTGCCCAATTAGCTCAGGAAAATTTCTTCCTCAACTTCTCTCCTCTCTCTCTGTGTCTCTGTCTCTGTTTCTCTCACTTTATCTTCTTCCCCATGGGCTCAACCACTGATAGTTTCCAACTCTTTCTCTAACTGCTCCCTCCAAAAATTAGCCTTATGAACATGAGATTTTCCCGTGACGTAACCTAAATCTGAAACAACTAAGAGTAAAATAACAAGCAACATACAACTTGGGAAGCCCTTGAAAATGTCCAGACATTGTCATCAGCATCTTCACAAATGTCGCGCCTCCTCTAATTAAATCTGCTTTTCTCCAGCTGCAATATTCAAGATCAATTAAATAGATAAAGGGCATTGATTAAACAGCTCTAGCTCTGGTGGTACAGAAGCCTGGCTGCACATTAGAATCCCCTGGAAACTTCCTAAAAACAGCAATGCCCAGGCCCCACAGCTGAACAATTAAAACGCTGATGCCCAGGCCCCATTCCAAGATTTTTAGATTTCATTGTTTGGAAAGGGGGCCTGGGCATCTGCTTCCTGTGGGATTAGAATGTGCAACCAGGGTTAAGATCCAGTGATACAAGAAGTTTCACACATGCTTTGGTTAATTTGGTCAGATGAGCAATACTATTTCATTTTGCAAATGAGGAACCTGGGGCTCAGGGACCTGGAGAAAGTAGAACCCAGATGTCCCAGGTCTGTGTCTGGTACTGGGCAGGGGCAGCCTGGAGCAGAGACAGAGGAGGAGGCAAACTTCCTCTCCCTCCGCCAGTCCACCTCCACCAGAGCAATTCACAGCTGGCACTTATGGTGCCATTCTTTACATTAAGGCTGGAGGGCCTGTTTTGTTCCATTTTGTTTAACATATGCAGACATCCTGGAGCAGTTATTTACAGCAGCCATCTCAGGGGTCAGAATGTTATTGTCATGGATTTGAGTGCAGAGCCCAGCACAGGGCTGGCTGAAATTCGATGCTTTAGAAATGTTTGTTGAAGGATTGTTTAGATACATACCAGACAGGACGAATGATTAGATGGATACACAGAGAGACAGACGTAAATGGATGATGATAAGCGGATAAATGGATACAAATGAATGGATGGGCAGTCGATTGAATGGTTGGATGGATGGGTGGATGGATGGATGGGTGGATGGATAGATGAGTGAATGCAAGAATAAATGTGTCTACACCCTGCCTTGTGTCACAAAGGATTTGACACACTTAAAAGGACTTGAGATACTTATAGTAAAATTAAAAAATAAAATTTTAGCACCCTCTCGGTACTTGGCTCTGCTCTAGGCATTAGAACACATCCATGAACAAGAGGCAAAGGTGTGTCCCCTTGTGAACCTTACATATGAGCAGTATGAGACAGACAATAAACAATACAGATAATAAATGAGTAAATTATAGAGTATGTTAGAAGGCTAAGAGCTATTGGTGAGAGAAGAGGACAGGGAAAGGGAGACTGGAAAAGCCAGAGAGGCAGGGTTGGGATGCAGTTCTAGATGGAGAGATCAAGGAAGGCCTCATGGAGGAGGTGACCTCTGAGCAAAGACTTGAAGGAGGCGAAGGAGGGAGCCCTGCAGAGATCTAGGGGGAGAGCATCCCAGCTGGGGGAAGGGCCTGTGCAAAGGCTCTGGGTGACGGTGTGCCAGCTGAGTTTGAAGGATAGTATCAGAGGCTAAGCAGCTGGAGCAGAGGGAGTGAAGGGGAGAGTAGAAGGGGGTCAGAGGTCACGGGGTGGCCACAAAGGGTCTTGTAAGTGATGGTGAGGACTTTGGCATTTTTGCTGAGTAACAAGGGAGTCCTAGTAGGGTGTAGGGCAGGGGAGGGCTGTGATCTGGCTTAGATTTTAAAAGGTTCCCTCTGGCCACTCTGTTATAAATCAGCAGGCTTTAGGAGGTTAGGGTGGAAATAGAAAGAGCAATGAGAAGTCATCCAGCTAAGCGGGGATGCGAGCTCACACCGGGGTGGTGGCAGCCAAAGAGATGGGAAGTGGTTGGAGTCTGGATATATTCTGAAGGTAGATCCAATAGGATTTCATGGCACTGAGGAGATAATAAAATGGTGATTGTTTGAAAGCCATTAAGTTTAGGGTGGATCATTACACAGCAATAACTAACCCAAACAGGGAGACGTAAAGGGGTAGCTAGAAGGGAAAGAGGAGTCAAGAAGATTGTTATGTTGTTGTTGTTATTGTTTTAAAGATGGGAAAAATAATGGTGTGTTTGTATGCTGATGAGAATGATCCACAGGAGGTTAAAAATGATGCTGAGGAAGAAGAGAGAGGGTTGCTGGAGAGATGTCCTTGAGCAGAGGAAGGGGGATGGGGTCCAGTGCACAAAACAGATGCATAAGAGAGTGACCAGCTCACCCGTGGCAACAGGTAGGAAGCCTGAGTAGTGGGTGGAGATGCTGGTGGGAGGGTCGGTGTATGGTCTGTGGATGTTCCGATGGCTTTGGGTTTTTTTGTTTGTTTTTAATTAATTTTTATTGGAGTATAATTGCTTTACAGTGTTGTGTTAGTTTCTGCTGTACAGCAAAGGGAGTCAGCTATACATATACACATATCCCCCTCTTTTTTGGATTTCCTTCCCATTCAGGTCACCACAGAGCAGTGAGTAGAGTTTCCTGTGCTATACAGTAAGTTCTCGTTAGTTAGCTATTTTATACATAGTAGTGTATATATGTCAATCCCAATCTCCCAATTCATCCCACCCCCCCTTCGCCCTTGGTATCCATGTTTGTTCTCTATGTCTGTGTCACTATTTCTGCTTTGCAAATAAGATCATCTATACTATTTTTCTAGATTCTACATATATGCGTTAATATACGATATTTGTTTTTCTCTTTCTGACTTACTTCACTCTGTATGACAGACTCTAGGTCCATCCATCTCACTACAAATAACTCAATTTCATTTCTTTTTATGGCTGAGTAATATTCCATTGTATATATGTACCACATCTTCTTTATCCATTCCTCTGTTGTTGGACACTTAGGTTGCTTCCACGTCCTGGCTATCGTAAATAGTGCTGCAATGAACATTGGGGTGCATATATCTTTTTGAATTACGGTTTTCTCTGGGTATATGCCCAGTAGTGGGGTTGCTGGGACATATGATAGCTCTATTTTTAGTTTTTTAAGGAACCTCCATACTGCTCTCCATAGTGGCTGTATCCATTTACATTCCCACCAACAGTGCAGGAGGGTTTCCTTTTCTCCACACCCTCTCCAGCATTTGTTGTTTGTAGATTTTTTGATGATGGCCATTCTGATAGGTGTGAGGTGATACCTCATTATAGTTTTGATTTGCATTTCTCTAATAATTAGCGATGTTGAGCATCTTTTCACGTGTTTGTTGGCCATCTGTATGTCTTCTTTGGAGAAATGTCTATTTCCGTCTTCTGTTCTGATTGCTTTGATTTTCTCAGTGGACAGGAAGCCAAGAGTGAGGACGGGGGGAGGAGGCCCTGAGGGTTCAGGGAGCGGAGGAGTGAGAACAGCTGTGGAGCAGAGCTGCAGAGTGAATGAATAGGGAGGTAGAGTCCAATTGCCAGACGGCACGGCACGGAGGGCTCTCTTAACACTCGAGGTCACAAATTTAAAGCGAGCGCAGCCAGGGTGGTTGTGAGCTCTTCTCCAGCCTCACCCAGCAGTAGCTGTGCGGGGGTGGGGCAGGGGTGGCTGAGAGTGCACGTGACCAGAGTTGTGGTTTTGCCAAGTGAGTGTGGAAAACACAAATAATGAAGAAATAAAGACCTGAGGAAATGCAACTCAGATTAAAAGCTCAAGACCAGGGACAAAATGAGAAAGCAGCACGTGGAGGGGGAGGGAGGGAAGAAGGGAAGAGAGAGAAGAAAAGAAAGAGGGGAATATGGTCATGTTTTGGATCAGCGTTATTAGGCAATTGCACTGAAGTGTGGATGTGTTTCAGCTCCTGCGCAGGGAACACGTTGTGATGGGAAGGGCGGGCAGGGAGCAAGGAGGGTGCTGGGAGCCTGGGGCAGGAGTGGAGCTGGCAGCTGACTCACCTGCCTGCACCACCTCCTCTCACGCCCCCACCCCGCCAGGTGACAAACAGGCTCCTTTTTAATTTCGTTTCAGTACTACTTGCCCTGGGGTGCAGTTTCTGTTTCTCTCTCACTTATCCCTCAGGCCCCCAAATCTCCCCTTCTCAGGTTTCCGAGGAGAAAGCTCCTCAGAGGAGCCGGGCTTCCTCCCAGGAGACTTCTCTCCACAGAACATCCGTAACAAAAGTCCAGAGCACAGAGGCGAGAAGCATTCCCAGCAAATTCGGTCCAGCCATGCACACCCCAGGCTTAGTGACCCCTCACCAGAAGCACACCTCGGCGTTCTGGGAAGAGAGCCAGACGCCGTCAGGAGATGGGGCCCCCCCCAAGATCCCACAGTTTTCTGTGTGTCCGCCAAGCACTCAGCTGCTCCCCCGTTCCCAGCAGAATCACCTGTTAAAAAATGCAGATGACAGGGCCCCTATCCCAAGCTGGCAGTAGGATCTAGGGAAGCTTATTTCCCTCAAATTCCCCTGGTGATCCTAAGACACAGCCAAGGTTGGAAACTGCCTATTCCTCTCTTTGAGCCTCGGTTTCCCCATTTGATATCAAAGTTAGTGCAAGAGGCTAGATGGAGGTTTATGGAGGCAAAGGGATGAAGAGGTGGCCTGACAGCTTCTCCAGTCCTTGGTCTGAGGAGTCTAAGAGGACCCAAGTGGGCCAGAGGACTCTGCCTCCTGATGCTTGGGGCTGACTTAGGCTCTCACACCCCCAGGAGCCTCTCAGGTGACTGGATTGAGTCCCCGGCGGGCCGGGTGTCCAAGGGTGTCACTGCACACACTCAGGGAGATTCCCTCCCCTCACGGGCACGCTTCCCCTTCCCCACACAAACCCCCGCTCCTCCCTGACCAGTTGTTGCCCATCCTGTGATTTCTTTTGGAAATCTCCACTGCCATCTCTTTACTGTCCCCTATTTCAGAGGGGATGGTTTCTGTACAGCATGGTGGTGGGGTGAATTGGCAAACTGGGAGAAGACTCGACCTGGCTAAGTCACTTCAAGAGGGGGGTGGGGAGAGCAGTCCCAGCCAAAGGTCGCTTCCTGTGCGTCTTTTGTCCTGACAATAGCCGTGGCGAAGTTGTCGGCCAGGGGAACCCCAGGACGGATTTTTACTTAAGAAAAGTCACTCTGCTCCTGCATCGATGGAGGGGGGATGGACTGGAAGAAGCCAGCCTTGAGGCCTGCACACGACTGTGAAGCCTGAGACCATTCAGGTAACCGCCGGCGTAGGCTGGGGTGTGGGGAGGAGGAGGAAGAAGAGGTGACAGCTGCGGTAGCTGATTGGCTGGTGACGCGAGGGGGCGGAGTCAAGGGCGCCCGAGTATCTGGCTTGAGAGCCTGGGTGATTGATTGTAGATTCTGTTTGAGGAGATGGGAAAGCGGAGGAAAGGGACCATGTTATCTCCATATTTAAGCCCCTAGTGCCAAGCACGTGGCAGACCAGTTGTAAAGGTGCTGAGGTGCTTCCATGTCCTCTTGGTGAGACCTTGGAGAGACTGTTTCTGTTTTCATGGCAGGAGAGTGACCAGGGCTGTGGCACCAGGGTTAAGGTCCCCATCAGACCCACAGGAACCCTGGTATGAATTAGAAAAAGGTGACCCCCAGAGAATGTGAGAAAATATTTGCAAATCAAATGTCTGATATGTGTCTAGTATCTAGAATATGTTAAAAATTCTTAAAATTAATGCTAAAAAGCAAACAACCCAACTTTAAAAAAAAAGATGGACAAAAGATCTGAGTAGACATTTCTCCAAAGAAGATATACAAACGGCCAATAAGCACTTGCAAAGATGCTCAGCATCATTAGTCATTAGGGAAATGCAAATCAAAACCAATGAGATATCACTTCACACCCACTAGGATGGATATGTAAAAGGAAAAACAAAACAAAACAAAACAAAAAACAGATAAGTTGGCAAAGATGTGGAGACTTTGGAACCCTTGAACATTGCTGATGGAAATGTAGAATGGTGCAGCTGCCCTGGAAAGCAGTTTGGTGATTCCTTGAAAAATTAAGCCTAGAATCACCATATGATCCAGCAATTCCATTCCCAGGTATATATCTAAGAGAATAAAAAACATAGGTTCATATAGAAACTCATACAAGCATACAAGAACATTCATAGCAGCATTTTGCATGACAGCCAAAAAGAGGTAACAACTTGTGTGTCCCTCAACTGATGAATGAATACACAAAATGTGGAATATCCACACAATGGAATATTATACAGCCATAAAAAGGAATGAGGTGCCTATATATGCTGCAACATAGATAAACCTCGAAAACGTTATGCTAAATAAAAGAAGACCGTCACATCAGACAACATTGTGGAGTTGATTCCATTTATATGAAAGTGCAGAATAGGGAAATCTATAGAGACAGAAAGTAGATTAGTGGTGTGAAGGAATGGGGGAAGAGGGGAATTGGGAGATACGGAGTTATTTGAGGGGGGGTGATGGAAATGTTCTGGAAATGGATAGTGGAGATGGTTGCACAAAATTGTGAATGTACTAAAGCCACCCAAGGAGCAAAAGAAGCCCTTCTTCCCCTTTAGGCACATGGTTGACTTTGGCGCCAGCTCCAAGATCTCTCTGCACAGTCCTCCAGCTGAAATTCCACCAACACAAATTCCCTAACCAAGCCTCTTCCACACACCCAGACTTGCTCATTCTTGTCACTCCAGCTACGCTCCTTTTTTGACTTCACATACCCTGGGAACCTCCCGGGGACTCACTCTGCCCCTTCAGACCCTCCCATGCCCCCACCCTTTCCACTAAACCACCTCCCCATTTTAAAACCCTGCTGCCTGCTCACCTCTTCCTGGAACCTCTCTGACAGAAAACCCACTGACCTCCCATCAACCGTTTGCACTTGTAAAAACACCCAATTGCCAGGTTTTACCCTGGGCTCTGCCACTTAAAGCCTGTGTGACTTTGTGAGAATCATATAACTTCTCTGGGTCTCAGTGTCCTCATCTATAAAATGCACATTGCCATGTGTCTTAGTCTGCTCGTGCTGCCATAAAATACCAAAGCGTGGGTGGCTTAAACAACATATACTTATCTTTTCTCAGTTCTGGAGGCTGGAATCTGAGATCAGGGTGCAAGCATGGTTGGGTTCTGGTGAGAACTCTCTTCCTGGCTTGTGGCAGATAGCTGTCTTCCCACTGTGTCCTCACATGGCCTTCTCTCTGTGTATGTGCATGGAGAGAGAGAAAACAAGCTCTCTGCTGTCTCTTATAAGGCCACTAATCCCATGATGAGGCCCCACCCTCATGACCTCATCTAACCCTAATTACCTCCCAAAAGCCCCACATCCATATACCATCATATTGGGGGTTAGGACTTTGACATATAAAATTGGGAGGGGGGAGGCACAAACATTCAGTCCATAATGCTATGCTTATCTGCCAGATGGGATTCCATGGAATTATGGATGTGTAAAGCTTTGTAAGTGCAAAGTGCCAGACCCCTATGAAGGCTTATTATTTTTCATCATTAATGTATAGACACGCACGTGTTTCCCTTCAGGGAAATACCGAACACTCTTTGCAAGCATCTGACGTCTACTAGTCTGGTGCTCAAGGGCAGGGGATGTGTCTGCTGCTTTTGGAGTGTTCTCTCAACCTATGAGGCTTGACTACCAGAAGACAGAATCCAAAATTCTCTCCCTCCTGGGATCCTAGAGCCGTGTTTTGCCTTGGATCATAGGTATTTGAGTTTCTGACTCTCAGGCCTGAGCATAAAGTCCTTAAGGTCAGGGGTTCTGCAGGGAGAGACTTCACAGTTCTAAACCTCAGTTTTCTTGTCTATAAATGGGGATAATAAGAGTACCTATCTCATAGCATTATTGGAGGGAGGGGTTAAATGAAAAACCACATGGTAAGCTCGCAATAAATGTTGGTGATGAAGATAAAGATGAAAAAAGAAAAAGATATAGTTGATGAATTAGTTGTCTCTTGCTACCTAACAAATCACTCTGACATGTAGTAACTCAAAACATTAGTAATCACTTTTTCTCTCTCATGGTTTTCATGGGTGAAGAATTCAGGAGCACCTGGGCTGGGCAGTTCTATCCCACGTTCTCTCACGAGGCTGAGTTTTAGTCATCTGAAGGCTTTTTTTTTTTTTTTTTTTTTAATGGTACAGCCACTTTTTAAAAAAAATTAATTTATTAATTTATTTATTTTTTGGCTGCATTGGGTCTTCGTTGCTGTGCACGGGCTTTCTCTAGTTGCGGTGAGCGGGGGCTACTCTTCATTGCGATGCGTGGGCTTCTCATTGTGGTGGCTTCTCTTGATGCGCAGCATGGGCTCTAGGCGCATAGGCTTCAGTAGTTGTGGCACGCGGGCTCAGTAGTTGTGGTACGCGGGCTTTAGAGCGCAGGCTTAGTAGTTGTGGCACACAGGCTTCGTTGCTCCACGGCATGTGGGATCTTCCCAGACCAGGGTTCAAACCTGTGTCCCCGGCATTGGCAGGTGGATTCTTAACCACTGCGCCACCAGGGAAGTCCAATCTGAAGGTTTGACTTGGTGGAAGGATTCATTTCCAAGTGGCTCACTCATATGTCCCCAAATTCGTGCTGGAGGCTTGGTTCCTCTCCAGGTGGGCTTCTCCACGGAGCTGTTTGAGTGTCCTTACAACATGGCTTCTGGCTTACCCAGCGAACGATCTGAGTCCAAGGGGGAAGCTGCAATACTTTTTATGATCTAGATTCAGAAGTCGCACACTGTCACTTCTGCAGTATTCTGTTGGTCACAGAGGTCAGCCCTAATTTAATGTGGGCTATACATGAACGTAAATACCAGCAGGTGAGGGTCATTGAGGCCCATCTTGGGACTAGCTACCACAGTATATTCTTCATGGGAGACCAAGTGTCCAGCCACTAGAAAGTGGCACATCCAGGATTTGAATTCAAGTGTGTCCAGCTCAGACTCCAAGATCTTAACCATTACCCTATGCTCACACCCATGATCTCCATGTAAGCAATCACTTATTCATTCAACAACACTTGTCTAAGCACCTGCTGTACTATGAGTGTTCTAGATGCTGGTGATGCCTTTGCCCTCAAGGAGACTCACAGTCTGGAAGGTGTGTGGGTGGCAGAGCTAGATCTAGCTCCGAAGCATCCTGGCTTCTAGTTCACTACCTTTTCTGTTCTGGGATGCTTGCATCACAGGGGGAAATCACTGAAGCTTGGCAACTCTTTTAGCAAAAGGAGGTGGAGGGGAATTACAGAAAATGAACTGAACTTGCAGCCAGAAATCCTGGGTCAAGATCTATCTCTGACACTGATTTGCAGAATGCCTTTGATAAGTCCCTCTTCCTCTCTGGGCTCAACTTCCCCATTTGCAGAATTGCCTGTAAGGACCTTGACTGTGTGAATAGTTCATTCATTCAGTTATCATTTATTGAGTACCTACTGTGGGCCCGGCACTGTGCTAAGTGCTGGAGACAGAGCTAGAACATGACAGAATCCCTACCTTCCAGCTGTTCACGTCCAAATGGAGGCTGAGAGACAATAAACAAACCAGGAAAAAGACCACTACAGACAGCCTGTGAACTATGAAGGGTGAAGTGATTTGTGGAGCATGACTTTATCCAGGGAAGCCTTCTCCAAAGAGCAACAACTGAGCACAGACTGAATGATGATGAGGTGTCTCTGGGGAGATGGGAGTACAAGCATCCCAGGCAGAGGGAACAGAAGGCAAAGGCCCCAAGTCAGGACAAAAGTTTGCTGTGTTTGCTTACAACAGGGATGCCAGGTTGGTTGGAGGGAGTAAGTCCAGGCACAAGGGTGAGAGATGAGGACAGAGGGGTGTAGGAGGTATGTGGGCTGAATTCTAAGTGGGTTGGGAATCCTTCGGAGGGTTTTCAATAAGAGAGGCTTGCTGTGTGTCAAAAGGGCCCTCTTCCTGTTGTGTGGGGAGTGGGTTGCAGAGGGCAAGGGTCTGGGTAATTTTTGGCCAAGACCTCCAGACAACCCAGACTGGGACGTGGAAGGCAGGGACACCCTGTGTCACCAGTCCCTGAGCTCCCCAGCCATCTATCTTGCAGGGCCAGTGGGACATGGAAGTTGGCTCCAGGGGAGCCGGTTGCCAGGAAAGGCAACCTGGAGCTTGGGCCCCAGAAGCCATTCCTTAAATTCTCCATGAAGTTTTCCCAAACAGCCTTGGAACTTCCAATGCCTTTTCTAGACAATGGGAATTGACCTCTGGTTGGGTTAACATAAACTCCCTCACCCTGGCATTCAAGGCCCTCCCAATCTGGGCCCCAGTCTACCTTCCAGACCCATCTCCCATGACCTCCAGCTTGCTCAGGACATCTCAGCTTCTCACCATCCCTGAATGCTCTCTTTACTTTCCTCCCTCCAAGGGTTTGTTCACCCTGTTCCTTCACCTGAAATACTTTGCCTCTCTGAACCAAATCTTGTTCAGTTATCTTTCAAGCTCCATCTCAAAATGCATATCTTTCATAATGACATTGCCTGTCTCTCTATTTGCATATTTTAAAAGGTTTTTATTACCATTTTTTATTATGGTAAAATATACATAACATTAAATTTATCATTTATCCATTTTTAAGTGTACAATTCACTGGCATTAAGTACATTCACAATTCATATCCCCAGTATCCATTTCCATAAATTTAAATCATCCCAAATAGATGCTCTGTATCCATATAAAAGCTTTTTAGTGGAGCCTATATTCATTAGAACTCTTTCAGTTACAAGTGGCAAAAAGCCTACTCAAACAATTATTCTAGGAATAGAATACACTGGCTCACATAGATGAAAAGTCCAGGTTAGTCTTCAGGCGTGGCTGGATCTAGGAACCCAAGCAATATCATCAGGCACACACATCTCTTTCTTTTTGTGTGGTTACTGACTCTCCTGGGCTTTCAAAGAGTGCTGTGGGCTTACCTCTTTGTGGCACCAGCGTAGCATATTATTTTTGAAATGTTAGCCTCTGTGTTTTAAAGGAAAATTTGATTTCTTAAAACTGAGGTATAATTTACATATGGTAAAATGCACAAATATTAAAAATTTTACCTATCTATATACCTGTGTTACCATCCCAAAGATCAAAGTTTAGAACTTTTCCAGCACTCACTTCCAGTGCCCCTCCTAGGTCAATAACAGTCACCCTCCTTCTCCCCAAGAGGTAACCACTTCTAAAACTATAGACTAGTTCTGCCAGTTACTGGACTTCATATAAGTATTGATAGAATTATATAATATTTACTCTTTTGTGTTTGGTTTCTTTTATTCAGAATGATGATTTTGACTTTTGTGTTTTGTGGACAGCAATAGTTCATCTACTTTTATGGTTGTGTGGTATCCCATAGTATGAACTTACCAAAACTTGGTTTTTCAAACTCCTGTTGATGGATATTTGGGTGGTTTCTAGTTTGGGCTATTATGAATAAAGTTGTTATGATTTATGCACTGTCTTCTGTAGACATATGTTTTCATTTCTCTTGGAGATATACCTAGGAGTGGAATTTCTGGATCATAAGGTAGATCTATGTTTATTAAAGTTGCCAAGTGGTGTCCCAAAGTGCCTATACCATTTCGCATTCCCAGAGTTCCAGTGGCTCCACATCCTGGCCAACACTTGATGTTGTCAGTCTTCTTACTTCCAGCTATTCTGGGGGCAGGGGGAAATGGAGGGAGCTCATTGGGTTGTTTTTCATTCTTGCTAATTTCTGTTACCCAGAAGCCTTACATGTAACCCCCTGCTGCCACCATTACAACAAAAAAATAGTAAGCTATTGTTTCAAGGCTACTGTCCTTTTCTGGCCCTGCAGAAAAAGAGAAACCAGAATCTTTTCCTGGTTTTTGAGTTTCAAAAATCTAGGGTCTCAGGGCAACAGGAAAAGGCTTTTGTGCATTGATGACATGATTGATATGGGAAAATGCAGGGGGTTTAAGATGAGGTTCTGCCGCCCTGAAACTAGACAAAAGTTTCTAGAGAAGAGTGAGGAGAGGGCTGGAGCATCAGCAAAGGGGGATATGGATGGTGTAACCCCTGAGGAAAGTAAGAGTAGAACCTGCCTCTTCTAGGGGCACAGCCCTAAACTTGGAGAGACCACAGAATCCCCAGATAAGTTCAAGGAAATTAAATGTGGAAAGGACCTGTGCTCTTCTCCTAGGCAGACTCTTTAGTAGAAAAATGGCTGTGTGTGGCTGGGCAGAAGAATCTCATACGTCTAACAGAGTTCCCTGTGCCCTGGGGGCCATGGGAGCTGAGCAATGGTTCCTGTGCACTTGGAAGGGCCCTGGAAGCAGCTGAGAGAGGGGATGAGACTTCAGAACAAGGGACAACTTAGCAGTGGCCTGCGTGGGTGGGTGACCCCTTCTCAGATAGGAATAAAGATGTCTCAACAGATGTCAGCGTGGATAAGTGACGATGCACCCCAGATGCTCCCCACAAGATCCCTAGAACGGAGACACCACCCCCAGAGAAATAGGAAAATCTCAACTCTCCTGAGATTAAGGTTTCCCACCCAATATGGGAGATCATAGCAGAGACTGAGCTCGTTTAACCAAAATAAAGTTAACTTTCTTGCTCACCTGAGCTCATGGACTGAACTTGGACCACTGTTGCACTTTCCACATGGTATTATGCTTGTCTCTTTATATTCCTTTCGTCTCCTTGAGACTGTGAGTAACTGGAGGTCAGGGATAAGGTCTGATTCATCCTGGAATCAGCGACCTCTTGGCCCAGAGTAGGGGCTTGGTGAAAATTTGTTAAATATTGATTGTAAGCTCCCTGAGGGCAAGGAAAGAAAGAGGGCTACGCGGCTGAGCACCTACTATGGGTAAAGCCCTGTGCTATGTTATCCACATTGGCTGCCATAAGAGGTCAGACTATGATTATCCCATTTTGCAGATAAGCGCATTAACAGCCAGAATTTACTAAGCACTCACCAGGCACCAGGCACTTTACAGATATTAACTCATGTAATCCTCACTACAAGCCGATGAGGCTGACACTATTATTACCCCCATTTTACAGATGGGGAAACTGAGGCATAGAGCACTGACGTGATTGTGATGGGATTTGAATCCAGGCTGCGTGATTCCAACACCCCTGTGCCCATTCCCAGCCCTGTGCCCGTGCTCCCTGCATGGTCCACTCTTCCTCTTTAATCCCTGCCCATCTCACTGGTGAACTCTTCACAACCTCCACACCTACCCTGACTTCCTTGATGCTCAAGAATGGAAATATTCATTCTTCCCTCCTTCACTCCTTTGCTCCCATAACACTTTATTTTTAGGATTTGTATAAGTAAGGATTTTGTTTATCTGCATGTAAGAGAAAATCCTAAATAATAGTGGCATAAGAAATAAGAAGTTTGTTTCTTTCTTATGTAAAATAAGCATAAAGATATATTATCCAGGGCTGATAGAGCAGCTCCATTGTGTTGGTGACTAAGGCTATTTTATCTGTTCCATCATCCTAGTATTGGGATCCCTTCACAAGGTGACAGTGTAGGTCAAAAGGGTTACTAAAGCTCCAGCCATTGCATCTACATTCCAAGTAACAGAGAAAAGAAAAGGAGATTGGCTGTTACCTTTAAAAAGACTTCCCAGAAACCCCCAAAACATTTCCCCTTACATCTCATGGACCAAAGTTTTGTCACATGACCACAACTCACTACAAGGGAGGCTGGGAAATACAGTCTTTTAGTTGGATGTTGAGAGAATGGCTATTAAGAAGAAAATCAGTCTCTGCCATATCATCAGTTTAGCATTTATCACATCATATCTGGGATGGTTTATTTGAATATCTATCTCCACAGCTAGAATTTCTTGAGGGCAGATTCTTGTCATCTGCATCCTCATATCCCAAAGTCTAGCACACATTGGAGACACTTCTAATGGAGGAATAGGTAACTAGGTATTACATTTTTTTGGAAGTCCTGATTCCCCTTGTATGGTTCTCTGCCCACAACAAGCCTCCAGTAATTGTTAAAATGAAATAAATTTAAATGTTCTTGTCCTCAATTTCCTCATTTTCAAAATGGGTATAAATGACCTCAAAAGTCAATCCCAGTTTGGACATACTCAGTGTTCGTTATATAAAATTGGAAATATTTATGTTAAAAAATGAAAACCTTGCCAGTTAGGTACTGTGTATAGCTTTTGTTCTTTCTCTGATTCTTCTGTATAAACACATATATATACTTTGCATATAAATAGAACCCACTGTACATACCATTCTGTAAACAGCTGTTTCACTTACTAACATATGAAGTGATTTGTGCTTCCGTCCATGACATACTAGCTTGTAGAGATCAATCCTCTCAATAAACAACTAGAAAACCTAGATAAAATTGTTGAAAAGAAAAATAAAATCTGTTAGAAGGCTTCAAAGAGCTATCCAGGAAGCCAGGACTTGAGGGATCAAGATCCCAGAGGAAGAGAAACACGTGGAGGTGAGCCCGATATTCTAGGTGCTTTTCCATGAATTTGCCAATTTCAAAGTAGCTGGATGGAGAGACTGAGCAGAAAGCAGATGCTAAGCCACAGAGAGGCCAAGCAGAGTTTTCCACAGTCTCACAGGGCTGGAGAGACAAAAATAATTTATGCTGAACACATTTCTGGGCCATTACATGTTCCCCTGGAGCATATATGAACGTTCACTGGAGGTCACAGAACTTATCCATACTAGAATTTCCGCATTGGAAAGAACTCCAGAGATAATGTAACCAAACACTTCATTTTGTGGAGGTAGCAACTGAGGCCCAGAGATGTTGAGTGACTTGCCCAGGGTCATACAGCAAATGGGTACAGCCTCCTGGTGCAACCCCTTCTTGCACTGTATCGCTCCGTAGCTGTTGCTGCTCTTCCAGCCTTCAGTTCCCCATTCCTCTCCACACGTCCTAGCCAGAGATAGAGAGACAGAGAGAGAGAGAGAGAGAGGGGGAGAGAGAGATCAATTTAACCTCACTTCTGATTGTGATCTTTTAATAAGTGAAAGTGCTTTTGAAAAAGGAAACCACAAACCCTTTTATAAAAATTACTGGGCATTTTTCCTAATTAACAAAGTAATACAAATTTATTAACGAAATGTTAGAAAACATACAGATAAGTGAAAACCGAAAGCACCCACAAATTTTTCTCTCCTTCCCATCTATCCCTGATACGGCACTTTAATAAGCTCTTTAATACATAAATATGTATATTTTTTCACAAAATGAGTTTATGCATACCTAGTCACTTATAACTTGCTCCGTTAACATTCATATTATAATCAGTTTTCACATAATTCTGTATTCTCTAATATGATCTTATCTGTGTAATAGCTCACTCTATCGATGTACCATAATTTATTTGACCAATCCCCTATGGTTAGACATCTGGATTCTTTTCAGTCTTTTACTATTATATGCAATCCTGCGATGAACATCTTTATGCATATCTTGGTGATAGCCATGATTATTTTCTCAGGAAACATGCTTAGACTATGGAATAATAGTCTGAACATTTTTAAAGCTCTCAACATCTGGCTCCAAATTACCCTCCAGGAAGCCTGTAGCAAGGTACACTCCCTGCAGCAGTGTGTACACAAAACCGATGTGCTTTACTTGAGGGGGGATGGAGGGAGCAGTCTTGTCATTCCAGCTTGATGTGTGCCATTCTTGCTCACATTCCTTGACACAGAGAGCTTCACAGCATGCCAGTCTAATTAATCTAGAGTGGAGACGTTAGACTACCTGCCCACGGCCAGAAACTCTAGAACTGAGTCAAGGGTCAAGTTGAAAGGATCAATTTTGACAACTCTAAATCACATGCTTGCTACTTGGTCCAGTTTAGCCCTGAAGGAGGCACAGCTGCTCTCACAAACTATCCAGGAAAGTAAACAAGGGAAGGGCCATCTTGCCTACTTTGGGCAGGCATATGAAAAATGCCCACTTGGGTCTCTCAGCCTCCAGAGCGCAGTCTCCTGAGGAAGTGGCCAGATTCCTAATGTGATGGGTGGGGAGCTGGACTGGCACTCTGCCAGATCTGCCAGTCCACAGCGTGGTGCACAGTTGGAGCCCAGTGTGAGTGGCATCATTTCCTCTGGGCCATAAGCGCTTTGCAGTTTTCCAGTCTCCCCTGTGCAAATGAGAAGACAGCTCCCTTGGTTAGTAGGGGTTCTCAGTGTTCTCAGCTAAGACTTTAACTGAGATTTGTTTCAGGTCAAAAGACACAGATTCTGTGACTGATCAGCTGGGTTCTGTGGCTGGTTGCTGGGTCACCTTGGGCAAGTCCCCTCCCTTCTCTGGACCTTCTTAGTTTCCCCACGTGAACAAGGAAGCAGTTGGCCTAGATTTGGTGGGATGTGTATACTGTTTCTTAGAGGAGAGGAAAGAATGGAGGGACTCAGTTCCTGAGCACCCACCAGAGCCAAATACTTTGCACACATAAGAGAATTTAACACAATGGCTCTGTGAGGAAGTAGACATCTGTGCCTTTCCAGCACCGATGCCCTGTTGTTTTGCTAATAGCACCCTGATTTTCTTTTACAAAACCATCCCTTACCCATTTCTAGTCCTTGTGACTTGGGAGGGGCTGACCCCCCCCCCCTCCAGTTGTAAGCATGTGACTCAGGTTTGGCCAATCAGAGCAACCATGATGGTTTCAGGGCTGGGCATGTGACCCAAGCCAGGCCAATGAGAGTCAACCCTAGGATTTTTGCTGGAGGTTTGGGGAAGGAAGTGATCTCTTGGCTTGCGATTGCTTAACTGGCCATTTCTGCGTCCCTGTGGAGAGACCCAGCCTGCTAATAAAACTGATACAAAAGCAAACAGTCAAGAGATAGAGGGATACAGATTTATGACAACTTCCCTTAAGCTTCTGACATGGACTGTGTCTGAATCCAGAATGACTTCCTGCAGTTTTCAGTTTAAAGCCCCTTTTGGCTAAAGCTAGTTATAAGTGGGTTTAATGTACCCTGCAACCAAAAGATCATCACTAAGATCCTGGACGTGGCATAGGCGTTATTATTCTCATTTACAGGTGAGGAAACTGAGGCTCAGAGAAGCAAAGTAAGCAGAGAACTAACAAGTAGCAGAGTAGATATTTTTAATCTACTTCTTTTTTAAATTAAAGTATAATTAACTTACAATGTTGTGTTAGTTTCAAGTGTAGAGCAAAGTGATTCATTATACATATATTCTTTTTCAGATTCTTTTCCGTTATAAGTTATTACAGGATATTGCGTATAGTTCCCTGTGCTATACAGTAGGTCCTTGTTTTTTACCTATTTTATATATAATGGTGTGTATATGTTAATCCCAAACTTGTAATTTATCTCTACTTCTTTTTAATCCATACCTCTAGTCTCTACGCAGGGGCTCAAGTGGTTCCCCCTTTTTAGTTTTCTTTCACAAACCACAGAAGTAGGAATAGGCTTGTGGAGCCAGACTGATCCAGGTTCCAGACCCGGTTCAGCTGCTTCCTACCTGTCTGATCTTGAAGTGACTCACTGGCTGTATTCTCTGAACAAGTCTCCTCATCTCTTTGTGCCTCCGTTTTCTCATCTGCAAAATAGGATGATAATAGTACCTACCTCATGGGATTGTTGTGAGCAGATAAATTAGATTATGTAACACTCTTAGAATAGCCTGACACAGAGTAAGTCTGACAAAAGGGCTAACCATTTTTCTTCTGCTGTCTGTATATTCTTAGTAAGTTGGCTACTCCCTCTCCACCCCACACACCCAGGATATGGCCTGAGTTATCTCATGATACATCAGTTTCAAATGGCACAAGAAAACAACACATACCCTGGTCACCAGGGGCTTCAAATAATGTCTGACATACTGTTTCTCAAATGCTGATGTTTCTAAAAATGCTGATCACTATGGACTTAGCGGGCCTAAAACCAGCCCAGGAAGTGAAACTTTGGAGAGGAATTCCAAATAATCAAGCCTTTGCTGAGTTGCAGAAAGGAGAGAGGGGATGGATATAGACCCAGCCATTTCCGAGGTATTTTTCCCCCTTCACTCCTATCAGATGTAGAGAGCAGAAATGCATTTCCTCAAGAGTTTATATAACAGTTGTGATTGGTTCAAGATGGCGGAGTAGAAGGATGTGCTCTCACTCCTTCTTGCAAGGGCACTGGAATCGCAACTAACTGCTGAACAATCATTGACAGGAAGACACTGGAACTCACCAAAAAAGATACCCCACATCCAAAGACAAAGGAGAAGCCACAGTGAGACAGTAGGAGGGGTGCAGTCACAATACAATCAAATCCCGTAACTGCTGGGTGGGTGACTCACAAACTGGAGAACACTTATACCACAGAAGCCCACCCACTGGAGTGAAGGTTCTGAGCCCCACGTCAGGCTTCCCAACCTGAGGGTCCGGCAACAGGCGGAGGAATTCCTAGAGAATCAGACTTTGAAGGCTAGCGGGATTTGATTGCAGGACTTTATGATAGGACTGGGGGAAACAGAGATTCCACTCTTAGAGGGCACACACAAAGGAGTGTGTGCATCAGGACCCAGGGGAAGGAGCAGTGATCCCACAGGAGACTGAACCAGACCTACCTGCTAGTGTTGGAGGGTCTCCTGCAGAGGCAGGGGGTGGCTTTGTCTCACCGTGAGGATAAGGACACTGGCAGCAGAAGTCTGGGAAGTACTCCTTGGTGTGAGCCTTCCCAGAGTCCACCATTAGCCCCACCAAAGAGCCTGGGTAGGCTCCAGTGTTGGGTCGCCTCAGGCCAAACAACCAACAGGGAGGGAACCCAGCCCCACCCATCAGCAGACAAACGGATTAAAGTTTTACTGAGCTCTGCCCACCAGAGCAACACCCCTCTCCACCCACCACCAGTCCCTCCCATCAGGAAACTTGCACAAACCTCTTAGATAGCCTCATCCACCAGAGGGCAGACAGCAGAAGCAAGAAGAACTACAATCCTGCAGCCTGTGGAACAAAAACCACATTCACAGAAAGACAAGATGAAAAGGCAGAGGGCTATGTACCAGATGAAGGAACAAGATAAAACCCCAGAAAAACAACTAAATGAAGTGGAGATAGGCAACCTTCCAGAAAAAGAATTCAGTATAATCATAGTGAAGATGATCCAGGACCTCGGAAAAAGAATGGAGGCAAAGATCGAGAAGATGCAAGAAATGTTTAACAAAGATCTAGAAGAATTAAAGAACAAACAGAGATGAACAATACAATAACTGAAATGAAAAATCCACTAGAAGGAATCAATAGCAGAATAACTGAGGCAGAAGAACGGATAAGTGACCTGGAAGACAGAATGGTGGAATTCACTGCTGTGGAACGGAATAAAGAAAAAAGAATGAAAAGAAGTGAAGGCAGCCTAAGGGACCTCTGGGACAACATTAAATGCAACAACATTCACATTGTAGGGGTCCCAGAAGGAGAAGAGAGAGAGAAAGGACCCGAGAAAATATTTGAAGAGATTATAGTCGAAAACTTCCCTAACATGGGAAAGGAAATAGCCACTCAAGTCCAGGAAGCGCAGAGAGTCCCATACAGGATAAACCCAAGGAGAAACACACCGAGACACATAGTAATCAAATTGGCAAAAATTAAAGACAAAGAAAAATTATTGAAAGCAGCAAGGGAAAAATGACAAATAACATACAAGCGAACTCCCATAAGGTTAACAGCTGATTTCTCAGCAGAAACTCTACAAGCCAGAAGGGAGTGGCATGCCATATTTAAAGTGATGAAAGGGAAGAACATACAACCAAGATTACTCTACCCAGCAAGGATCTCATTCAGATTCAATGGAGAAATCAAAAGCTTTACAGACAAGCAAAAGCTAAGAGAATTCAGCACCACCAAACCAGCTCTACAGCAAATGCTAAAGGAATTTCTCAAAGTGGGAAACACAAGAGAAGAAAAGGACCTACAAAAACAAACCCGAAACAATTAAGAAAATGGTCATAGGAACATACATATCAATAATTACCTTAAACGTGAATGGATTAAATGCTCCTACCAAAAGACACAGGCTCGGTGAATGGATACAAAAACAAGACCCATATATATGCTGTCTACATACAAGAGACCCACTTCAGACCTAGGGACACATACAGACTGAAAGTGAGGGGATGGAAAAAGATATTCCATGCAAATGGAAATCAAAAGAAAGCTGGAGTAGCAATACTCATATCAGATAAAATAGACTTTAAAATAAAGAATGTTACAAGAGACAAGGAAGGACACTATGTAATGATCAAGGGATCGATCCAAGAAGAAGATATAACAATTATAAATATATATGCACCCAAAATAGGAGCACCTCAATACATAAGGCAACTGCTAACAGCTATAAAAGAGGAAATCGACAGTAACACAATAATAGTGGGGGACTTTGACACCTCACTTACACCAATGGACAGATCATCCAAACAGAAAATTAATAAGGAAACACAAGCTTTAAATGACACAATAGAACAGATAGATTTAATTGATATTTATAGGACATTCCAGCCAAAAACAGCAGATTATACTTTCTTCTCAAGTGCGCACAGAACATTCTCCAGGATAGATCACATCTTGGGTCACAAATCAAGCCTCAGTAAATTTAAGAAAATTGAAATCATATCAAGCATCTTTTCTGACCATAACACTATGAGATTAGAAATCAGTTACAGGGAAAAAAACGTAAAAAACACAAATACATGGAGGCTAAACAATACGTTACTAAATAACCAAGAGATCACTGAAGAAATCAAAGAGGAAATCAGAAAATACCTAGAGACAAATGACAATGAAAATATGATGATCCAAAACCTATGGGATGCAGCAAAAACAGTTCTAAGAGGGACGTTTGTAGCAATACAAGCCTACCTCAATAAACAAGAAAAATCTCAAATAAACAATCTTACCTTACACCTAAAGGAACTAGAGAAAGAAGAAGATACAAAACCCAAAGATAGTAGAAGGAAAGAAATCATAAAGATCAGAGCAGAAATAAATGAAATAGAAACAAAGAAAACAATAGCAAAGATCAATAAAACTAAAAGCTGGTTCTTTGAGAAGATAAACAAAATTGATAAATGATTAGACTCATCAAGAAAAAGAGGGAGAGGACTCAAATCAATAAAATTAGAAATGAAAAAGGAGAAGTTACGACAGACACTGCAGAAATACAAAGCATCCTAAGAGACTACTACAAGCAACTCTTATGCCAATAAAATGGACAACCTGGAAGAAATGGACAAATTCTTAGAAAGGTATAACCTTCCAAGACTGAATCAGGAATAAATAGAAAATATGAACAGACCAATCACAAGTAATGAAATTGAAACTGTGATTAACAATCTTCCAACAAACAAAAGTCCAGGACCAGATGGCTTCACAGGCAAATTCTATCAAACATTTAGAGAAGAGCTAACACCCATCCTTCTCAAATTCTTCCAAAAAATTGCAGAGGAAGGAACACTCCCAAACTCATTCTATGAGGCCACCATCACCCTGATACCAAAACCAGACAAAGATAGTACAAAAAAAGAAAATTACAGACCAATATCACTGATGAATATCGATGCAAAAATCCTCAACAAAATACTAGCAAACAGAGTCCAACAACACATTAAAAGGATCATACACCATGAGCAAGTGGGATTTATCCCAGGGATGCAAGGATTCTTCAATATATGCAAATCAATCAATGTGATACACCATATTAACAAATTGAAGAAGAAAA
This sequence comes from Balaenoptera physalus, assembly GCF_965194825.1. Lineage (NCBI taxonomy): Eukaryota > Metazoa > Chordata > Mammalia > Artiodactyla > Balaenopteridae > Balaenoptera > Balaenoptera physalus. The sequence continues at coordinate 104,827,744 of NC_138896.1, forward strand.
ACCATATGATCATCTCAATAGATGCAGAAAAAGCTTTTGACAAAATTCAACACCCATTTATGATAAAAACTCTCCAGAAGGTGGGCACAGAGGGAACCTACCTCAACATAATAAAGGCCATATATGACAAACCCACAGCAAACATCATTCTCAATTGTGAAAAACTGAAAGCATTTCTTCTAAGATCTGGAACAAGACAAGGATGTCCACTCTCACCCACTGTTATTCAACATAGTTTTGGAAGTCCTAGCCACGGCAATTAGAGAAGAAAAAGAAATAAAAGGAATACAAATTGGAAAAGAAGAAGTAAAACTGTCACTGTTTGCGGATGACATGATGCTATACATAGAGAATCCTAAAGATGCCACCAGAAAACTACTAGAGCTAATCAATGAATTTGGTAAAGTTGCAGGATACAAAATGAATGCACAGAAGTCTCTTGCATTCCTATACACTAATGATGAAAAATCTGAAAGAGCAATTAAGGAAACACTCCCATTTACCATTGCAACAAAAAGAATAAAATACCTAGGAATAAACCTACCTAGGGAAACAAAAGACCTGTATTCAGAAAACTATGACACTGATGAAAGAAATTAAAGATGATACGAACAGATGGAGAGACATACCATGTTCTTGGATTGGAAGAATCGATATTGTGAAAATGACTACACCACCCAAAGCAATCTACAGATTCAATGCAATTCCTATCAAATTACCAATGGCAGTTTTTACAGAACTAGAACAAAAACTCTTAAAATTTGTATGGAGACACAAAATACCTCGAATAGCTAAAGCAGTCTTCAGGGAGAAAAATGGAGCTGGAGGAATCAGACTCCCTGACTTCAGACTATACTACAAAGCTACAGTAATCAAGACAATATGTCACTGGTACAAAAACCGAAATATAGATCAATGGAACAGGATAGAAAGCCCAGAGATAAACCCACGCACTTATGGTCAACTAATCTATGACAAAGGAGGCAAAAATATACAATGGAGAAAAGACAGTCTCTTCAATAAGTGGTGCTGGGAAAACTGGACAGCTCCATGTAAAAGAATGAACTTAGAACACTCCCTAACACCATACACAAAAATAAACTCAAAATGGATTAGAGACCTAAATGCAAGATCAGACACTGTAGAACTCTTAGAGGAAAACATAGGAAGAACGCTCTTTGACATAAATCACAGCAAGATCTTTTTTGATCCACCTCCTAGAGTAATGGAAATAAAAACAAAAATAAACAAATGGGACCTAATGAAACTTAAAAGCTTTTGCAAAGCAAAGGAAACCATAAACAAGACGAAAAGACAACCCTCAGAATGGGAGAAAATATTTGGAAACGAATCAACAGACAAAGGATTAATCTCCAAAATATATAAATAGCTCATGCAACTCAATATTAAAAAAACCAAGCAACCCAATCCAAAAATGGGCAGAAGACCTAAATAGACATTTCTCCAAAGAGGACATACAGATGGCCAAGAAACACATGAAAAGCTGCTCAACGTCACTAATTATTAGAGAAATGCAAATCAAAACTACAGTGCGGTATCATCTCACACCACTTAGAATGGGCATCATCATAAAATCTACAAACAACAAATGCTGGAGAGGGTGTGGAGAAAAGGGAACCCTCTTGCACTGTTGGTGGGAATGTAAATGGATACAGCCACTATGGAGAACAGTATGGAGGTTCCTTAAAAAACTAAAAATAGAATTACCATATGACTCAGCAATCCCACTACTGGGCATATACCCAGAGAAAACCATAATTCAAAAAGACACATGCACCCCAATGTTCATTGCAGCACTGTTTACAATAACCAGGTCATGGAAGCAACCTAAATGCCCATCGACAGACGAATGGATAAAGAAGATATGGTATATATATACAATGGAATATTACTCAACCATAAAAAGGAACGAAATTGGGTCATTTGTTGAGACGTGGATGAATCTAGAGACTGTCATGCAAAGTGAAATAAGTCAGAAAGAGAAAAACAAATATCGTATATTAACGCATATATGTGGAACCTAGAAAAATCGTACAGATGAACTGGTTTGCAGAGCAGAAATTGAGAAATAGAGAACAAACGTATGGTCACCAAGGGGGGAAAGCGGCGGGGGGGGGGGAGGGGGTGTGTGTATGTGATGAATTGGGAGATTGGGATTGACATATATACACTAATATGTATAAAATGGATAACTAATAACCTGCTGTATAAAAAAATAAATAAAATTTTAAAAATTTTAAGAAATTTAAAAAGCTTATAACAGTTGCTACCACAAGTGCTAACTCAGTTCCAAAGGGTGTATCAGTCTGGTAAAGTGTAAAATATGGGGGCCCTGGAGACGCGCCAGGGAATGGGAGGGGGCTTACTGTGGATTCAGGGTGAGTCCTGGTTGTGGGGTTATGCTCATGCACAGGGGGCTGGTCAGAGGAACAAATGGGGAATCCTTTGCCTCTCAGATTCATGAAAAGTCAGAGCTGGGGCCCAAGATAGTAACATGGTCTGTCAGTTACCCAGAATCCAAAGTCTCCTGTTTCTGGGCATTACCATCAGCCCTTTAATCCCCACCTTGTAGACAGGCTTAGTGGTCTGTCAGCTACCATTTATGGAGCACTTGCTAAGTCCTTTACATAAATGACCTCATGGAACTTACCAGCAGCCCCATCAAGTTGAAGATTACAGTACATTAATTACGACTTTGGATCTTGTAGCCAGGCTGCATAGGTTGGATTCCCAGTTCTCCTGTGTGACCTTGAGTAAGTTACTTAACCTCTCTGTACCCCCAGTTTTCTTCTCTGCAAAATAGTGATAATAATAGTTCCTGCCTTTTCAGGGTGTTGTGAGGATTAAATGAGTAAGCACCTGCAGCATTTAGAAAAGTGCATGGCACAGTGGCAGCTGTTTTAATTAACCCTCATTTTACAGATGTGGACACTGAGGCGGGAAAGAGAGATCACTCATGTACCATACACAGCTCATGAAGCTGGGCCTCAAACTGGCTCTACACCATTTCACCACCACTGAGTGGAATTTTCCTCTACTCAGAAGAGGCTAAGATACCCCCATGAAATGAAATATCCCCAAACCCACACACAGCCACCCCTCCCAGTTCCCTCCTTCTTCTTTTTGTTTTGTTTTGTTTTTTTTTTTGGACGCGAGGCGGGCCATGTGGGATCTCAGTTCCCAGACCAGGGATCAAACCCGTGCCCCCTGCAGTGAAAGCAGGGAGTCCTAACCGCTGGACCGCCAGGGAATTCCCTCCCTCCTTCTCAAACACCCACCTCTCCCACTCAGTTTGAGTGTCTCTTTTGGAGTGTTGAGATAAGATAACAGTTGAGCGGTTCCAGTGGAGTTTTCCTGGCGCTGAGGAGAGAGGGGAAAATCTACTTCTCTTCCCCAGCTCTGGAAATGAAGGCAGCCAGTAAGAATTCTCAGGCTCCTAGAGTCAGGGGCAGAGGAGACCTGCAGAAGAACCACACCCCCATCCTTAGGCTTCAGGATGCTAATTGGAACACACTGAATTTTGAAACGAGCTCATTTGAGCGGCTGGGGAGAAACAGGGGAGCGGTGTGGGGTTCTAGACCTTGGGGGTCTCTCTAGTTCCCCGTGGAAGCTCTAGGGGGAGGGTCCCTATCTGTCAATCCCAGTCTTTGCCTGGCTTTGTCTGTCTTTTCCTAGTTTGGCCTCTCTGGCAGGGACACGGAGAAGTGGGGTGTCACTAGATGTCTTTGTCAGTCGGGCTGTGGTTCATCGCATCTGTGACTCTCTCTCTCTCTCTCTGCTTCTTTAGTTTGACTCATTTATTTCTGTCTGCCCTCAGGTGTGTGTGTGTGGCGGGGAGGACGTTCTCGCCAGGGTTCTGACCCTGCTTTCAACCTCTCCCTCCAGACCCGAGGAACCTCCGCACCGTGCAGAGCCGGAGGCCGGGGCGCTCTGCGGGAGCAGCTTTGACCCTGGGGCAGGTGTGAGAGAAGGGGTCCGAGCCTGTGGCGCCCCCTCGCTCCCCTTCCAGCGTGCGCGGAGAGGGGGCGGCCTAGGAGCACAGAGCGGGAGGCGGGGGCACTGCGGGCCCGGGGGCCCAGGTCTCCGCCTCCCTCCCGCCTTCCGGGCTGGCGCCCCTCGGCGCGACTCCTCCTACCGCGCCCCGCCTCCGGGTCCGCTCCCTCGGCGCCCCCGCCGCCGTCGCCGAGCACCGAGTATCCTGGCTGCCGCGGCCGCCTCGCCGCCAAACTTTCCCGGGAGCCGGCGCCGGTGAGTCGGAGCGGAGCGCGGGCAGGGCGCGGGCAGGGGCTGGAGTGCGGCCGCAGCTGCGGGGCGAGGCTGTGCGTGGCCGGGCTTGGGTCTGGGCATCCCCACGGAGCCGCAGAGCTCCTGGAGCCGCCGGCGTGGGGTGGGCGCGCTCCGGGGCCTTGGCGACCGTGGGCGGCGCGGGTAGGGTCCCGGAGCGCGGCTGGCTCCGCGGCACCCTGTCTGATACCCAGCTCTGGCCCCCGCCCCGACGCGCACACACCTGTGGCTTTGCCTGGGTTCACCACCGTGCGCGCCCCAGGCATCTGCCTCCGGCTCCGACAGGGGAGGGCGAGTCTCCATTTTTTCCCAGAGCTGCCCTAGGCTCTGAGTTTGATGTTCCGCACAGTCCGAGCCCATCTCTTGAGTGCGTTGAATGTGCCAGGCACTGTGGGTATCCGTGATCTCTTTCGGTTCTCCCTTTAACTTGATGAACCGGCATTATTATACCCATTTTACAGAGAAGGAAAGACGCTCAGAGAGGGAAAGTTGTGACCAGGAGCACCACCGAGTTAAGGAGAGAGCCAGGATTTTGAACCCGAGTCAGCCTGACCCAAACCACTTAATCACATGCGGGCAAGCCCCAGGTTCAGCGTCACCAGGGGTCTGGTGTGGGAAGTGTGGAGACCACTGCCCACGCTCCTACAGCATGGCTGCAAACCCAGGGCGGACCACCACCTCCTCATTGTGCCTCACGGAGGATCCTTTGGAAAGATGAGTGGCCCTTACTTTCAGGGAGTGGATTCTGGTGGCAGAAGCCCGTTGGGCTGCCCTTTCAGGTGAGAGCCAAATTTCAGAAGTTACTCTCGATTTTTCTGGAAGGAGCCAAGGAAGTCAGGAGCTGGAGCGCAGCAGTTCTTCACGGAAACCTCTTTCCTTCTCTGGGTGACTCTCCCCTCCCCGCCCCCCGCCCCCTAAAGAGACCCCACCCCAATCCCTTAATCTCTCTGAGGTGTCCGCTCCGCCTGGGAGCTGGTAATGCAGAGATGCTCCAGGCAGGGTCGCTGTCCTCCGGCAGGGGGCTCCCACCTCAGGCCGGGAACCCGATGATGAAGGAATGGTGCTGGGGGTAAGTACTATGTGAACCAGGTCCCCCGGCTGGAAGGTACTTGGGGCACTCATTCCATGATGGGGGCTAAGTCGCTGTGGCGGGAGCACAGATGGAGTGTGTCTGCAGAGCATGAAGGAGAGCAGAGCTGGAGATCTGATAGGGAGGTCTTGAATGCCCCAATCTTAGCTTTAATCTTGGAGTCAGGCAGGGACCAACAGAGACTGGGAGAGAGAGAGAGAATGGACCCGTCAGAGTATCATTATGCATTATCCCACTTAGTTTTCACAGCAGCCTTGCAAAGTGGGCACTATTATTACTAGACTCGTTGAACAGATTGTCTTTTGAGGCTCAGAGAGGTTAAATAGCTTGCCTGGGGTTGCCCACCTGGTCCGTGGAGGAGTTGGGATTTGAACACAGGTCTTCCTTGACTCCTTCCAGATTGTCAGTGACACTCAGGCTGTAGATGGGACCTTAGGTCCCTCCTGCTTGTGACTGGCAGCAGCAAAGGTGAAAAGAGAGAGATGCCAGGCAACAGGGTCCCTGATGCCCCTGCACCGCTCTCCTTTCTCTGTGATAGGTGTCGTGTAGGAGGCCTGCTGCTGAGTGGTTATCACTCACAGTAATCCCTGACAGCCCCACGTAAATTCCCTAATCTGACCCAGGGCTGGTTGGACCCTCACACGGAAGCCTGAGGCTGCCTGAGGCTACCCTGCTGTCTCAAGAGGTATTTCCCCTGATGGAGGGAAAGTCTGTAGGGAAGCCTGATACCATTTTCATGTGTCAGAGAGAATCCCTCCAGGATAGATGGTGGAGATGGCTCAGCACTGCCTGAACAGGATTTCAGAGCTGGGTGGAGGCGGGAGCTGCCTCCAAGCCCCTGCAGCCCAGAGGAGTTTGGACAGCGCTGGGCTGGGAGTGCTCCCCCCTTGGCTGACTGTCCGAGGTAGGAAGAACTTGTATCTGAACTTCCTTTCCTCGGACTCTCTCAGAATTCCATGTTCCTGTTTGTGCTTTCCTTTTTACTATCCAGGAGTGCCTGGTGGAAATGGTGTGGCCTTTCTATAACAAAGAGGAGACATGGCAAAGAGATCAAAAGTGTGGATTCTGGAGCTGGCTCAGGTCCCAGCACTGTCACTTATGGGCCCTGTGGCCTTGAGCAGGATGCTACACCTCTCTGTTCCATTTTTAGGATGGGAGTATTCCTAGCACATTCCTCACTGGGTTGGTGAGAGAACTAATTGTGTTCATGCACATAAAGCACCTAGATACAATACACTTTTATGAGGCAGTATATAAAAATGCTATTTAAACGTTAGTTGTCACTGTTGTTACTGTTAAGGTCAGACAGGCCCAGCTTGGTAACCTGGCTCTGCCACCTGCGAGCTGCCTGCCTGCCTTCCTTAAGACTCTTGCTTTTTCGTCTATAAAGTGCGAGTAGTCTAGTGTTAGATGTAATGTAAGAAGTCTTAGTGTAGGCTCAAGCTTTAAATAGCCTAAAACCTCAAGTCCCAGTGCAAACTTATTTAAAACTTCTGGTGCTCTATGAGGTACTCAGCAAATGCTGGGCATTACCATGATTACCACTGTTGCGGCAAACCTCACTCCTTCACACTGCAGCTTGAACTTGATGCTCTGGCATGTTTCTGAGGGGCATGGATTTGGGACAGTTTTCTGGCTTGTGGGGCACGAGAAGGATTCTTCTTATCTTTCTGCCCAGGTTCGTGGTCATTTCTCAGGGACAAGCGTGGGCCTCTTGGTGGTCATTTCTCAGGGACAAGTGTGGGCCTCTTTATGGTTGTGGGAGGGCAGAAGGTAGGTGTGAAGTTCATTTCATAAGGTCTGCCCTGTCCTCACCAAGGCAAACACGTCAGCAGAACACGCCACCCCAGCTGCCTTTCAGATTGATATTTTGTGCACCTTCCTGGTGGAGAAGACATATCCAGAGTTCTGGGGTTTTTTCCCCCTTAAAGACAGAATGGTGTAGCAAAAAAAGTTCAGGATTAGAACCCCAGCCCTGGCCCTGTGAGCTGAGTGACCTTGAGCATCAATTTCCTCATCTGCAAAATGGCCATTAATCATATCTTCTAGCGTCTGTTTCTCAGGGTTAATGCCAGGGTGGAAAAGAAAAGGAAAAAAGCAGGTAGTATAAATGGCAAAGAATTACAAGCAATTGTAAGTAATTCTCATTAGCATTCAGGCTGGGCATTAGCTGTAATTGCTCCTGATCCAAGACGTTTTATCTGAAAGACGTACCTGGCAGAGGATCATTCAAGCCCAGTCACCTGCTGCCCTCCCTTTCACAGTGACGCTGAGCATTTCTGAATCTTGGGATGTAATTACAATAAAGCTCCTGTATCTTACTTATGAGTGACTCACTTCTGCTGTTATTGGTGGCAGAGGACTCAGGCGCACACTCATTGGGAACAATGCTGCTGATGCTGGGGGGAGGCGGGTACAGGATGCCTCGCCTCTTTATGCGTTCATCTTCCCTGCTGTAATTGTGCAGTGATAATGCATGAGAGTCACATGGGCCAGGATTGAAGCTGACAGCTCTCAATTTGTGCAGCACCTTGGATGGCAAGACCCACTGAAACTTGTTGCTGCCAGCAGAGTGGACGTTAGAAACCATTGCATCACAACAGAGAGGATGGAACAGAGGAAGTTGAGGAAGGCACCTCGGGGAGTGGTTAAAAAGCATGGATTCTCATGTCCAGCAGACCTGAGTTTGAATCTTAGTTCTGCCAGCTTGTTAGTTGTGGTATGATTTTTGTCTATCTTCCCACCTTGACTATCAGTTCTAAAAGAGCAGGGACCATGTCCATCTTACTCACCAGGGTATTCACAGCTCTTGGTACATAGAAGGGGCTCATGAATATCTAATGAATGAATGAATATATGAATGACGAGTTGCTTGTTTGAGCCTCAGCTTTCTCATCTGTAAAATGGGGCTAACATAGCACTCGCCTTATAGGTTGCTGTGAGCACTGAATGAAAAAATGTTGTATACAGAATAAGCACTCAACAGTACCTTTAGATGACAAGTTGATGAGCAAAAGCAAAGACACAGCTGGCCTAATCTGGGAGAGAGAGCTTTTTCCCTACCCTTAGACCAACAAGGGGCAAAAATGCTAGTCATAAGAATCCCTGTTTTTATACAACACTCTGCAAAGTGCTTTCTTTCCTTTTTTTTTTTTTTAAGTATAGTTGATTTACAATGTTTCAGGTGTACAGCATAGTGATTCAGTCATATATATATATATATATAAAACAGGTATTGAATATAGTTTCCTATTAAGTCCTTGTTCTTTATTTATTTTATATATAGTAGTGTGTTTCTGTTAATTCCAAATTCCAAATTTATCCCTCTCCTCCCCCCACAAAGTGCTTTATTATCTATTGACTCCTCACAACTAGACAGGAATGGCTATCCATGTTTTACAGGTGAGGAAACTGGGGTTCAGAGGGCTTGGTCGAACACAACAGAGTCACACATTTTAGAAGCAACAGGAGGTAGAATATAAGCCCAGGTTACTCTGATCTGCCAGATGTTCCTGCTGAGCTCTCTATTGCCCCTTGGGGGTGGAGGGTGCAGTATTTAGACTTCCATGAACATGGTATCTCTCTTCATTATTTAGGATACAGTTTAGATCCAGTGTCCTAATGTCCCTTGGTGGTCTTGCACATCTTTTGTTAGATATATTCCTAGTTATTTGATATTTTATATGCTATTTTAAATGGTATATCTATATCTATCTACACATATATATTTTTTAAAATTATGCTATGTTGGTTGCTTTTTGGAGAAATGTTTTTGCATTTTGCACATTGATTTTGTATCCAGAAATCTTGCTAAACTCTCTAATTCAAAAAAAATGTATTTGTAGATTATTTTGGAGATACTGTGTATACAATTATAGGAGGTGCAAATAAGTTTTGTTTCTTCCTTTCCAATCCTTTCTTCCCTTTGGGGTTTCTCTCTCTCTCTCTCTCTCTCTCATGGAAGAGCTGTCTACATTTGACAGTTAGGTATAATGTTTATCTAGGGTTTTGGCAGATAATCTTGTGAGATCTTAGTTCCCTGACCAGGGATTGAATCCAGGTCCCGGCAGTGAAAGCGCCGAGCCCTAGCCACTGGACGGCCAGGGAATTTCCTTGGCAGATAATCTTTACCAGAGTAAAGAAGCTCCTTTCTATTCCCAGTTTGCCGAGTTTCTTTTCTTTTTAGTCATAAATGGAAGTAGATGTTTTTCCTGCTTCTGCTCAGATGGTCGTGATTTTTCTTTTTCAATCTGTTAACATGGTGAACTACATTGATTTTTGCATTTCTGGAATAAACCCAACTTGGGTTGTCCTGTTGCATCTTTTTTGCTGGGCTATTTCTCATCACCTTTTTGCTGAAGGCTTTAACATCATGAGTTCATCAGTGAGATTCACTGGCCATTTTCCTTTTTGGTGGTTACTTGTCAGACTTTGGTATCACTGTTATGCTGGCCTCATAAAACAAGGTGAGCTGTGTTCCCATTTCCTTGGTTCTCTAGAAGAGATTATGTAAGCTGGGTGTTGTTCGTGTTGAGTTTGGTAGAATGGACCAGTAGGACCCCCACTGGGTGGAGGGTAAGTGCAGGGTGGGGAGGACAGCTGGTTTCAGCTCAGTCCAATGCAGAACTTTCCAACAGGGAGATGCTCGGGCTGCCTCAGGGGGAAGTGGGCAGAGTCTGTGAACCCAGCTGTCCTGAGTGCTGTGGGGAGAGCCCGCCTTGGGCTCTGGGTAGGGTTCTTCCAGCCAAGGATCCCAGATGAAGGAAGTTCAGCCCAGGGTGAAAGTCTGGTACCTGTCTCCTCCTGCTTCTAAAATTGCTGCGTCTGCAGACAGTGTACGCTGTGAATTACTACTCTCCGGTGCCCGCGATGAAGGGACTTGACTCCATCCATGCACACGTCCTCTTTCCCCCTCTGTGATATCAGTTTGCCTGAAATCCCCAGATTATGACCTGGGGCCACACCCCTCCAGCCATTTCCCTCTGACCCCCGGGGTGGCTAGATTTGGGCAAGTTTCTCAGCTGATTCATCCCTCAATCCTCTTTGACTGAAATGCAAGGCCCTGTGCTAATTTGGATCATCTCTCTTAATCTCCATAACAAGGCCATGAGGTAGCTACTCTTACCCCCATTATTCAGACTAGGAAGACAAGGTTTCTAGTTGTGAATTGTTTTAATAGTTTCATCTTTCACAGTAAATTATCGATGTCTAACCTGTCTGGGTTTGGGTGTAAGGTGAAGGTCTCACTCAGTTCTCTTTTCACATATTTCTCTAGTTGTCCCCATCCCATCTACTGGCTCGCTCTTCGTTTTCTCGCCTCTGCCACCTGCATCAGATCCTCAGTTGCTCTGCGTCTTCAGAGGCAGAGCTGCAGCCCCGTACAACTCCAGGGAGCACCATTCATGTGGTTTTCTATTTCAGGGTTTGTAACCTGGACACCCACTCCTCAGCAACGGGTCTCCTTCCAGGCTGTTCAGGTGTTGAAGTTTCTGCTGATTTGGGCGGCCGAGCATCAGACAGGGTCATGGCAGGACCAGGGCAGACGCTGGCTGGGCGGCACGCAGGTGGAGGAGAGTAATTATAATAAAGTAATTATAATAAAGGTCTGTGCCATGCTGCTCAGGGGATTCTCTGCGGAGCATAAATGTTAACAGCTCCCAAACGCATCTGCTTTCCCCTTCTATTTCTCTCTTTTTTTTCTTTCTTTCAAACTTCCTAGGCAGTTCTCACTCGGTTTATTCTTTTAGGAGAACTTCATTTATTTACTAGATGGCTTTTCTCTGTTGTTGGAGAGAATCATCACTAAATAAATCCATCCCGCTGGCCCTCTCCCACAGTGCAAGTGAAGCCCAGTTCCATCGCCATCGCACACATGTGATCCCGCGTGTCTGCCAGTGTGACTGTTGATGCTGGCCCCCAGTGGAAGCCTGTTTTCTTTCCTTTGTCCGAAGCATCTAACTGTTCATATGGCACGTCCACCCTGCGGAGCCTAATGGGCCCCTGATAGAGCTAGTTTCCGCCTCCCTGGAGGATGACGGTCTAAGTTTTCCAAGAGCCTCTCAAGGGCTCCCCACAGAAAATTTGGGGGAAACCATGAATTTTGCATTTAAGTCAGACCTTCTGAAAGCAAGTTCATGTCAGGTAGAAAGAGACAAAGAGACAAACTGTAATTGTACATATCAATTCAATTGTGTAAATGATACTTGTGAATTCAGTTTACGGCAAAGAGCAAAGGTTCCAGGGCCAGACGACGTAGGTTTGGATCTTGGCTCCACCACTTTGCAGTGTGTCTCAGGCAGGCCATCCACCCTGTCTTTGCCTTGATTCCCTTGATTAGAAAGTGGGGTTAGTGACTGTATTAACTTACAGGATTGTTATGAGTATTAAATGAGTCACGAGGTTTGAAAGAATTAATATTTGAAAAGCATTGACAGCAGAGCCTGGCAACTCAGAAGTGTTTATTAAACAAACCGATGAATAAATAACTATCTTACATGGATTTCTTTTTCCCCAAGAAATTGGGGGTCATTTTGTCAGGTTTCAAAGTAAATCCCACTGGATTTAAAATTTTTGAAACTGTATTAATCCTATACATTAATTTGTGACCCACCTTGTGTGATGAGTGTTTTTGTGTAAAGATGTTCTCTCAAATTAAACTGGAGGCTCCTTGAGGGTGTGCTGCATGCTACTTTGTTGAAGATCTCCGAGGTTAAGATTCTTTTTAAAAGTTCTAGAACCTACAGGCAAGTGGGTTTGGTGGCAATAGTTGGGGTTTCAGAGTTTTGACCTGGTGCCATAAATAGTTACCTTTTTGGCCTCGGAGGAAGCATTTTAACCTCCCTGGCCTCAGTTTCCACATCTGTAAAAGGGGAATCCTAATATTAATAGTAATAATAGTACCACCACTCACAGCATTATTGAGAGCCTCTTCTCCCAGGTCTTGCAATGTCTGGCACCTTCCCATCACTGAGGACTCAGATGTTCCCTCCTTGCAGAGCCCTTCCCCGACTACCCTGTTTTGACCCCTGCCCAATCCAGTCCCTGTCTGTTGATTTTCTTCATCACTGCTACCAGATCACCAGTACAGGAGTGTAGGGGTGTCATCTGCCTGGTTGACAGCTATACCTGCAGTGCCTTCGTTAATAGCACCTGGCACCTAGTAGGTGTGCAATGAAAACTTACTGGATGAAGGAAGTGAGTTCACAGCTAGATCCTAAAAGACAAGCGCATTCCCTGATCATGCAAATTGCAGTAAAGACCACCAAGTTGGTGAAGAAAGCAGCACTTCGTAGCGTTCGAGTACCTGAAAATGCTTTTTAGGCATCTCAAAAGTAGTAAGTAACACTGAGCAAAGATGAGTTATTTTCACGGTTGTATCAGGAGCTCAGTAAGTATTTGTCAGTCATTTATTGATTGGTTCTCACAGCACCCAGCACCCGGCTTGATGAGGGAGGCCCTGAGAATCTCCATTAACAAGGTAGGGATAGAGGACAGGGTGTTCTCCCACTGCTCAGTCCTGTTGGGGGGCGGGAGGGGCCAGTAAATAGCACTCCTGTGCCCGGCCTGAGTTCTGGACCAACTGAGTATTAAGACAAAAAGCAAAGTAGCCGGAGAACAAAATGTCACCGTTATTACTGATCCGAGTGGCATTGGAGCATGTGGGCCGGCTAATGCTGAAGGCTAGAATCGGATGGGTTTCCCACCTGCCCCAGGGGCGGGCAGGGCTGGGTCCCTGCAGAGCCTAGGTCTTTCTCCTAGGCTCGGTTGGCTGACTGAGAGCCCAGTAGGATGCAGGCTCGCAGCAGGCAGGCTGGCTCCTAAGAGCAGCCCAGAAGAGCCTGAGTATGACTTGCCTATTTCATCTCTCAAACTCTATTATAAATACGTGGCACCGTGCACAGGCCCCGGAGAGTGAATGAGGAGTGGGAGAGAGGCCAGGGTCTGAAGCTAGAGGAGCTCCCACTATATGGAAGGAAACAAGAGGCAGGAAACAGGCAAGAAGCCCTGTAGCTGGGGGAGTGAGGTCAAGAGAGGCAGGGAGGTGCAGAGGCCACTGGTGCCTGCTTCGTATGTGCACCAGCAGAGTATGAAAGCAGAAGAGTCCCTCACCTTTCTCATCCCTCCCAGCCAGCTGATGGAGGAAAGGAACTGTCATCTATTGAGAAGGCACTCCCGGCCAGGGCTTTTGGTTCATTATGTCACCCTGTCCTCTTCACAGCCCTTTGAGAGAAGTGTCAGTGTGCCCATTTTAGAGATAAGAAAACTGAGGCTAGAGATGTGGACTAACTTATGCTAGAGTGGAGCTGGGAGACCAAGAACGAGGCTATTGCAGTCATCCAGGTGAGAGAGGAAGGTCACTCAGACCAGCGGTGGTGGCCCTGGAGAGAAGTGGACAGACTTAAGACTGTTTGGGGCAGGTGCAGTAGGACTGACAGGTGGCTGAATGTGGTGGGGCTGGATGGGGTGGTACTAGAGGACGGTGTTAAAGCAGTGCTTCTGGGTAACTTGTGGTGTTTTTGTTTTGTTTTTTGCACTTTGGATAGAATAGATGTGACCCTCCTGGGCAAAGAATATTCAGTGAATTAAGAATTCCATAGATACCACATCTGCACATGTCAGCTGAACTGAAATTGATGATCATTCACTCTTTTTTAAAAATTTTATTTATTTATTTTATTTATTTATTTTTGGCTGCTTTGGGTCTCCATTGCTGCGTGCGGGCTTTCTCTAGTTGCGGTGAGCGGGTGCTACTCTTCATTGTGGTGCACGGGCTTCTCCTTGCGGTGTCTTCTCTTGTTGTGGAGCATGGGCTCTTGGTGCGCGGGCTTCAGTAGTTGTGGCACGTGGGCTCAGTAGTTGTGGCTCGCAGGCTCTAGAGCGCAGGCTCAGTAGTTGTGGTGCATGGGCTTAGTTGCTCCATGGCATGTGGGATCTTCCCGGACCAGGGCTCGAACCTGTGTCCCCTGCAATGGCAGGTGGATTCTCAACCACTGCGCCACCAGGGAAGCCCCGATGGTCGATAACTCTTAATTGGAAGTGCCAGCTGGGGTGTGCTCAGGGAGAATCAGACACGCCGGGCTAGGGTGGGGTGAGAGGGAAAGATGCTGAGTCTGTAAGAGGCTTGTAAGCAGAAGGCGGCGGGGTGGGGGGGGGGTCTCAGGACCCCTTCTTCCACTTCCGCAATCCCCTGAGAGGTGCAGTGCTGCACCCTGCTGCCCGGTCATGTTCCCGGAGCCCAGCTCCCCTCAGCGTCCTCCCTATCCCAGCCTGAGCTTAGGATAGGTCCTAAGCTTAGGTCCTCCCTCCCCAGGACCCCAAGAGAGCTCCCCTGCCCCTAGGTGGCCCCCTGCCTGTTTCCCAGGGAAGAATCTGATCAAATCACTTCCCTGCTCAAATTCCAGTGACATCCTCCCTCTGCAGCCTTTAAGTAGAATGGGGCCTGGGTTGCACCATTTAGAAGGATGTCTGTGATAAGTTCATGGTTAAATGAAAAGAGGAAATGTCAGAATAACACTGACAGCCTGAGACAACAGAATGCAGTGGTCAGAAGCCTGGGCTCTGGGCTGCACTGAGTTTGAACCCCAGCTCTGCCACTTAGTAGCTGTGTGACCAGGAGCAAGTTCTTAACTTCTCTGTGCCTCAGATTCCTCATCTGGCAATGGGAATGATAACAGTACTCACTCCCATAGGGTTGTAAGGACTAAAAAGGAGTTAATATGTGTGCAGTGCTTAGCCCAATGCTTGGCTCCTAGTAGCATCCATAAATGTCAGCTATTATTATAACTATATAGGTTCACGTACATTAATAGGCACCCCTCTCCATTTTAACCTCATTTGTAAGGGCTCAGAAGTCTCTTCCAGGAAGGCTTCCCTGAACACACCCCACCAGGGCTGGGCTAGGACCCTTCTCTGGACTCACATCTACCACACACGTATTACTCCTTATTGTGACTCTCTGTCTCCCCACGGCTTTAAGTAGCTTGAGGACATGGGCTGCGGCTTCCCCATTATATCCGTAGTGCCCATCACAGTGTCAGGGACATGGTAAGCCCTCAGAAATACTTGTTGAATGCAAGAATGAATGAGCGTGAGCAGGGCTTTGAAACATAGGGTTTTGAGGGGTAGACATGTGAAGGAAGGATATTCCGGGCAGAGGTGGGAAGGCCTGTGGTCATCCAGCAGGTGACCTGGTCAGGCCACATCATAGCGTGTGATTAGGGAGGGTAACAGGAAGGAATTAAGGCGGGCAAGGTGGGCAGGGGGCAGGAGAGGTGTTCTGTGTAGGGGAAGCAGATGTAGTAGGGGTGGGCATAGGCAAGGAAGGGATCTATAGGGCCGCCATCCCCTTCTCTCATTTCTGCCTGCTCCCCCAGACTGGCCAGGTGCTTCTGTAACACCATGCACTCATCATAATGTAAAATAAGTACCTGCTTTACCTGTCTCTTTCCATCAGCAGATTGTAAACTCCTCAAGAGATGGAAATGTATGGTGTTTTCCCCCTCTCTTTTCTAAAACTCTTCTTGCCCATAAAGACAGGCCGTTTCCTCGTCCACCCCTGCTTCTTCTCTGCCACGTAGGGGTACAGACATAGGTAGTGTTGTGTGTTCTGATATCGGGATCCTAGTAGAAGTCACTCCAGTTCTTCTGGGAGTAGATGATTTATAGCTTCTCCACTTAATCGAACCATTCACCTGACTCTGCTTCCTTTATGGAGTTCTTAAATCAAGCCAGAAACAAGAACAGCCTTGCAGTTCATTACTGGGTCAGACAATGACATTGGCCTTTGACCAGTGGCCTGCAGAAGACAAAGTCCTCACTTAAGTTCTTGGGGCTGAACGAAATCTTTGCCAAACCCAAAGAGGCAACGTCCGGGCCAGCAGCAGAGGAGTGGGAAGGCAGAGCTGTATTTGGAGAGTTCGTAGGGATCGTGTCCCTGCTGTGCACAGGTGACACTACAGTGGACAGGCAGACACAGCTTTGCAGGGTGATGAAGACAGATGCTGGAAGAATAACAAAGTGGGATGTGATGTTCTCAGATGGGGAAGCACAGTGCTGACAGAGGCTCAGAGAGGCTCAGTGGCTGGCCCAAGGTCACACAGCTAGCTTAGCTGAGCTGGGGTTTGAACCGAGATACTCGGATCCCTTTCTTCTGTGCTAGGAAGCCCCTCACGGTGAGATGCTAATTGCCTGAAGTGTTTTTGGAAATTGCTCAGCGTTAGGTAACCCAGTTTTTCGCTTGGTAGCTTACGTTGCATTTGTCCATTCAGTCCGTCCTATAAATATAAAAAGGGGGTGTTTCTAGATGTTAGACCCTGTCCGTACCCTTTTTCCTGAGTTCCAGGCTACATAGTAGGAATAAGTCACAAAACTAAGCCTTGGGTTTCCAATGTTGAATGCTCACTGATACCCAGAGATGTTGTTGTTTTCTCTCTGTTACAAGCAGAAAAAACACACACAGGTGAACAGGGAAGAAAAATCAAGTGAGCATTTGGCTCTGTGGATTGAAGGGAAAGCTTGAGTGAGTTACAGGATGGACACCCCAGGTTCGTTCAGGCTGATGCGGGGCCTGGTTGCCCCATTGGTGCTGGGCTCCATAACAGCAAGGACACCGTGCCAGTTCTGAACACCCAGGGCTTTCTCTGTGTCCTTGGTCACTAAGGGAAACTAAGCATTTTTCTAACGAATGCCTTTTACTCCCTTTCATCCCAGGCACCAAGCTGTGTGTCTATCCATGCACTAAGTGTTAACTTTGAAAACACTGCAGCTGGGAGCAGGTCTCCGCTTCTGTGCTTGCTGGTTTACAGGATTTCCCTCAATCATCTCATCAGCATCGGCTAACACGAGGCGGTGGTACTGATGGCGCTAGCATGTGAGGGCCTCGTGCCAAGCCCTCTCTATTTGTTGCCCCATTTGGCCCTCTAAGCAGCCGTGTGCGGTCAGAACTGTTGTCCCCGTCCTAGGGATGAGGAACCCAGGGTCATGCAGCTAGAAAGTGAAGGACCCGGGCTTCTAAGCCAGGTCTGGCTCCCAGCCCCGTGCTCCTTACCACGTTTGTTTAGGGGAAATTAGAGCCGCAAGGGACTTTGAGAGATGCCAGAGGGAGGAGCGAGGGGCCAGGAGAGGGAGGGTGACCTGCCCGGGGCCACACCTGCTGTAACAGCAGAGCCAGCTCTAGAACCCAGCTCTGCTGACCTCTGCGGGCACCACCACTGGCTTTGGGCAGACCGTTCTCCTTCCGAGGCTCATCACAGCCGATCCAGACCCTGAGCCAGAGTTTTATACATAGGCTCTTGGCAGGCTGGCCCTGGCTGCCTTTCACCCCCCACCCCCGTACTCTCCATCTGCCCGTCCATGTGGGACACCTCGCCCTTCCCCAGGCACACCTCGTGCTTCCTCATCACCGTGACTTTGCTGCCAGCATACCCTCCTGCCTCCTCTGCCCACTCAAACCCTAAGTCCCCAAGAGTTTTATTCTGAGGTTTTTTTAATTGTGATAAAATATTCATAGCAAAATAAGTAAATCTCATGGTATGTAAATTATATCTCAGTAAAGCTGTTTAAAAAAAAGAAAGGAAGAAGAGGGGTCTGGGGATGCCTGTTCCAAGTTCCCCCTTCCGTGGTGCCTCTTCCAGGGAGACCTCCCTGTTAGCAGGGTGTTTGGGGTTGCAGGGACTAGAGACATGTCCAAGTTAGCCTCAGTTAATGGGGCTTTATTGCCTGGATATAGGGGGATGTAGTAAAGACGGAAAGCAGTGTCGCCATCACACTGCCAAGCCCCACAGAGACTGGAGGCTTGTCCGGATCCACTGGAGCCTGTTACCCTGTCTTCCCTGCAGCCGTGTCCATGGCGTCTCCACTCCTTTCCCCACTTTGCCTGTTCCTGCTTATGCCAACTAACTCTTCTCTTTTCTCCGCTCCACCTTTCATTTATTCAGCAAACATTTATTGAGCACCTGTGTGCACCAGGCCCTCCTCCAGGCCCTTGGGATTTTCTGCAGAAGAAAGCAAAGATGCCTGCCCAGGTGGAGCCTATTTCTATCTCCTGGCCCATGACATCTGCTGTCTCGTGGTTTCTGTGGCTCCTGGCTTCTGCAGCCTCATGGCTTTTGATTTCTGCCCCTGATTCCTAGCAACTGCTACTGCTTTGTGCGTTTCACACTCAGCCTTTCTAGAGGGAATCTTACTAGTTCAGTAGCCAGCACCTGGTTGCTCAAAAATTTTGCCCCAGGCCACTCCACAGATAACCCATGAATGGGGGTCAAGGACTCTTGTAGGTGGTGAGGGACAGGGATGAACAAGATGGACAGTCCTGCCTTCCTAGAGCTTTCACTCTCGTGGGAGCCAGGCAAGAAGTACGTCGACAAATGAATGTAAACTGTTGAGCAGTTGTTGATGATGAGCAGTGTGGGAGAAGGGGAGGGATCGTTTACATTGGATGGGAGGCATGGCCTCTGCATCACGTGAGGAATTGAATCATGTTTGTGTCGAGGGAGAAGCATTCTGGGCAGAGGGAACAGCAAGGTCCTGGGCTGCAGGTGGTTTGGAATGTTCTAGAAAGAGTGAGGAAGCCTCAGTGGCTGCAGCAGAGTGAACAAGGGTGAGTGTAGGGGATAGGGTCAGAGAGGTCACGGGCCGGATGTCCCCTTGTCGGCCATCGTGAGGACCTGGCTTCTGTTCGGAAGACATTGTGAGCCACCGGAGGGTTTGGGACCTCCGATGACAGGATCAACTGTGTGATGAGAAGCATCGCCCAGCCCTCTGTGTGGACGAAACACGAAGGGGAACAGTGGCCGAGTGACTCCGAGGGAGGCTTGCCGTCCTTTGAGCAGGGGCCGAGGTAGTCAGGCCAGGGTATAACTTGGACATGAAGGGAAGGGATCAGCTTGCAGGTCCATTTTGAAGGTAGAACTGAACGTAGCGGGTGTCTCTCTGAGGCACTTTCCTCCAGTCACCCAGGTCGGTGCAAGTACCACCCCCTTTCTGCTCCTGGGGTGCTCCGTGTGGGTGCCACCACTGGGTTTCCTGATCTATAACAAGAGGATAGTAAGCGTGCCTCCCTCCCAGGGTCACTGGGAGTGTGCAGGGCCCTAGTGGGGCTCCTGGCACAAAGTGGATGTCCAGCGGACCAGAGCTGTTATTGTCAGGAGCACTGGGTCGGGGGCGGCACGCCAGGGGGGCTTCTGGGCCGACTTCTCCCAGTGGATCCGGGCAGCTGTGGCTCTGCTTGTCCAGGAATCCTGGGATGGGAGGCTCTCCAGTTGGAGATGAGGAGCAGACCCCTTTACCGAACCCCAGCCAGGAGCTCAGGGCTTCCCCCAACTTGCTTCAGTCCTCCCAGCCCCTCAGAGCAATGGGACTCACCACCCCATTTTACAGAGTCTCAGAGAGGCGAAGGGATTCACCCAAGGGCCTGCGGCACGAGGCAGAGCTCCAGCCTGAACAGCTTGAGCCTTGGCCAAGAGGCAGGAAGTGATTAAAGGCCTGGGCTTGAACCACAGAAATCTGAGTTTGAATCCTGGCTCTGCCACTGACTGGCTGTATGACCCTGGGCATGGCCTTTACCCTTCTGTGTCTCAGTCTCCTTATCTGTAAAATGAGATAATAGTAGGTTCCTCGCCTAGCTGGGATGAGGAGTAAGGGAGGCGATGGATGTGAAGTCTTGGACAGGACCCACTCGGAGTAGGCACTCAACAGATGAGAGCTCCCTCCCCTCACCCCCAGGCCTGTATCTCTGTGGCTCCTGCCTGGCATCCCTGCCAGCATTTTGAAGTAGACACCTCATTGCCAGACGCTGCCATGGAAACCAAGGGATGGGGGAATAGGAGAGGCCCAGAGGAGGTGTGGGGGAGGGGACGTCCTTCCCGTGCTCACCCTCTGGCCCACCTCGGCTGCCTCGTTACAGCAGTGATGGCTCAGAGGAACAGAGTGCGGACGGGCATCGAGGCGGTGATGGAGACAGAGGCCGCTGGGCTCCCCTGGAGGCTTGGTTCCTGTAGAGAGTGTGGAATACAGGGTCCCAGCTGTAGGGCCACGTGCGGCCACCTCCCAGGCCCCCGAGGCTTGGGCCCGCTGGAGTGGGATGTGACTCATTCTAGAATCCCTGTCCCTCTGCCCGTCCCTCTTCAAGAGGAGATGCATTCACTGTCTTTCCCTTTGAAACAGCCTCCCCGCCCCGTCTCCATCAGGTCATAGCCATGGCACTTCTGGCTGCTTCTCTAAATAGATGTCCAAGTGAGGTGCTCACTGCCTTGCAGGCAGGAACAGCTCTGTTTGAGGACCTGGTCCCCCATCCCAGTGTCCTTCTACTCTCACCACCTTCTCCTCTGCAGCGTGTAACCATTGTCAGGCCTGCACCTCCCCCATTTCAAATGCAGACCTCAAGCTTAGCAGCTTTGGGAACTCAGCAGAAGGGCCCCTTCGCTTGGTGTCACACAGAGCTATGTTGGAATCCCCATGTGCTCGGCCACTTAGGTGCTATTGACAGCTCACTGGTCCCTGTGAGTCTCAGTTTTCTTATCTGTTCCAGGGGGTTGATAGCAGGACCCCCATCACAGGATTCGATGGGTTAACCCAGGTTAGGCACCTGCAAACTGCATTACTATTATTATCACTTCACACCTTTCTTTAAACTCAGGAACAAAGAAGGAAGCAGAAAACACACACACACACACACACACACACACATTTTGTTTATAAAATTAAATTGTTTTTCTTTGAGATGGAGAGAATCTACTAAACTCTTCCCTTAGCGATGTTGCCAGCTTTGGATCAGTTCGGCAAACATTTATTGTGCACCTGCTGTGTGCCAAGCTGTGTGCTAGGCACCGAGGAGACAGAGGGGACAAGGCATGATCCGTGCTTTTGAACTTAAAGCCTGTGGGGGGAGGGAAACCCAGACTCAGGCAGTCTCCATATAGTAAGATACGCGTTATGGTCTAGATGTTCACAAGGGTTATGTGTGTGCAGAAACTGGGGTAGGGGTGGAGGGGTGGGGCACTGATCTCAGCCTGAGGATGTGCCAGCAGGGTTTTCAAAGATGAGTAGGTCTTAATTCAGCAAAGTAAGGTGAGAAGAGCTTTACAGGCAGAAGGTACAGCCTGAGCCGAGCAACGTAGCATCCACAATAGTGTGATGTGTGCAGGAAATCGTAAGGGATTAGGTTTTGCCAGGGCATAAAGTAAAGCCTAAGGGTAGGGGGTGGGGGGAAATGGACCCTCCTAGAGAGGTAAGCAGGGTCATCAGGGATCGCCTCCCTCCCTGTCTTGGTCTAACCTGGAATATTTTAATTTAATTTAATTTAATTAGTTTTTTAATTTGCTTGTGCTGCACAGCCTGTGGGATCTTAGTTCCCCGACCAGGGATTGAACCCACGCCCCCTTCACTCGAAGCGTGGAGTCTTAACCACTGGACCGCCAGGGAAGTCCCCAGACCTGGAATATGTTAATGGCAATGAGTGATAGTTTCAGGGTCACCATGGGACCAAGGGTTGTGGGAGGAACCTTGCTCTTTGTGGGGTTGTCCTAGGACCAGCAGCACTGACATCACTTGGGAGATTGTTGGAAATGCAGACTCTCAGGCCTCACTCAGACCTGCAAAATCAGAACCTGCATTTTAACAAGGTGACACGGACGCACCTGACAGATTGAGGTGCACGTGGTGCCAAGAGGCATGCGGACATCGCCCAGTCTGCTTCCAGCCCGCTGGTAAGGTGGGCTTTTTGCTCCTCAGGCCATCCAGGACCACTGAATAGGCATGTGCCATTGGCCTTAGGGGAGGACTCGAAGGATTGCCCCAACTCTGGGACCGCTCTGAAAGGGAAGATTTTGAACCCTTTTTATTACCTCCCTGGGGTCTCTTGCCTCATCTAAAGCAGGGTCAAGTGGGACATCTAAACACAACTTTCTTACTTATTCAGTTAAGGGAAATCTTTTCTCTGCTCCTTGATAAAAACAGTCTCCAGATAAAAGATATTTGGGCAAGAGAGTCGGCAAGTGCTACTTGGCTCCTTCCATGAGATGGCTTATCTTCAAGGACAGGGCACCCAGACCTTGTGAGTGTCACTTGCTTGACGGCCCCCATTTGTTCATCTACGTGTTCTCTTGAGAAATGGAAAATGACTGCAAAGTCTCCCCCATTTCGAAAGACCTTGAAAATCAGGCGCAGTGATCTAGACTTCTGCTGGGGGCACTAGGGAGCCATAGAAGAGTTCTAAGGAGTGACAAGTTGAATGTTGCCTGTTGAAAGATCACTCTGCCAGCAGTGAGGAGGTGGTGAGAAGGGTCTGGAGACATGAGTGCAGAGGCCACATAAGGGCCCAAGTGTGAAAGACAAGGCCTGGGTTCAGCCAGTGGCCTTCTTTGGTCAACTGCATTAGGCCTCAGAGGGCCCATCCTTTTCCTTGCTAAGTGGGCAGTGGCTCAATGATTCTGAGTTCATAACCTATCTAGTTTGCTGGCAATCAAGCAGCAGCTAAGTTTGAAGCAGCAACTCAGAACTGGCTGGGAATAAAATTTGGAACCCTCTGTGGGTCATATGTGGCCAGTGATGTCAGCTGTTTAGATCTGGACAGATTAGGAGCTGTCGGCTGGAATCCCAGCCTCTCCTGGGAACCCCTCCTAATTCTCACACCAGCCCCTGGAGTGAACACAGAGGGCCTGTTGAGGGACTTGGACCCGGGGCCCAGCTGTGGAGTGTGGAGGAAGAGGAGAAGCAGAGCCTCAGAAGTCCTTTTGTTGCTTTTGGTGAATCTTCTGGGAACAAACTAGAGCAGTGTTTCCCAGAGTTGCTCTGTGGAACCCTAGGTATAAGGAGGGTCCATGGCTGAAGACGTTTGGAAATGCTGTATATCGCATCCCCTTCTTAGGGATTCACAATACCCAGGGAAGGGTGGAGACTTTGGGCCGGACAGAACTTGACTGAATCTCAGCTCCACCATTTACTGTGTGATCTTGGGCAGTGAACTTCACTTCTTGGGTTGATTCAGCCTCTCTGAATGGGGATAATGGGGATAATGACAGTACTGATGACATAAAGTTTTATGGGGATTCATGAGATAATGCACAGCACATGTCTTGCACATTAGGAAACACCAAATAAAAGGTAGCTGTAAAATTATATTTTTAATATTTATTAAAGTATTAGTTATCAAAATTTATTTTAAACATGTAAATTATTATCTTATTTTACCTTTAAAGGCTCTGCGAAGCCCTGTAGTAAAATCTGCTTGGCTTTGCTTACTCAGTGTTTCTGAAATGTATTTGATCTTGGAGTCTCCTTTTTCACATTACATATAGGACTTTCCTAAGGAATTCATGCTCTTTGGGACTCTGGGAAATACTGATTTTTGTGTTTTGGGAATAGTCTGGGGAAACCAATGTCTCTGAACCAGGATCCAGTCCAAACATGGATCCTTCGGGGTGTAAAGAGCTGTGTTCCATCCTCAGTTTCTCCTCTATCTCCTCTTCCCCCAAGATTGTCATTCAGGAAGAAAGGCATGGGCTAACCATGCCAGGATTGTAGGGCTTAGAAATAGGCAGTGAGGCTTGAGAGTAGCCCAGACCTTGGAAAACTCCTGCTCATCCTTCAGTACCCCATTCCAATGTTAACTTTGCTCAGAAGCCTTCCCACCTTGCCCAGGCAGACTTAGTTGGCCATTCCCACATAAGAAGGCCAATGGCCTCTAGTGCATACCTCACACTGAACACGGACCATGTCAAAACCGCAGTTATCTGTTACATGACTGTCTCTCCCAGCTGGACTGTGAACTTCTTCAGGGTGGGCATCGTGTGTGTCATCTCAGTACTCTCAGGCAGCGCTAGATCAAGACCAGATTTCATCCATCACCTTCTAGGGATTCCTAACGACTCCGCCAAAGACAGGAGGAATGAAGAGGTAGCTCTGGGTCTTATGAGGCTGGGGAACGCCCTCTCAGCTCTGACAACTCTGCTGGTTCCCATTGCCTTGGGGGAAAGAATCAGTTCCCTCTGACTGCCAAATGCATGGTTCAAGACCTTCCTGGGGTCCCTGAGTGCAGAGGCCCAGGGAGCAGAGATGAACACTGGGATTCCTGCTGTGGAAGGGCAGAGAGAACCACAGAGGAATGATGATAAGAAGAGGGAGCTCCCTGGGACTTCCCTGGTGGTGCAGTGGGTAAGACTCTGCGCTCCCAATGCAGGTGCCCTGAGTTCGATTCCTGGTCGGGGAACTAGATCCCGCGTGCATGCTGCAACTAAGAGTCCGCATGCCACAACTAAGAAGCCCGCATGTTGTAACTGAAAAAAGATCCCTCATGCCGCAACTAAGACCCGGTGCAGCCTAAATAAATAAATGTTTTTTTTTTTAAAAAAAGGGCAGCTCCCAGCGCCCACTCCAGAGTTCATACACCATGACCTGTCATGTTGGTGGTTTGTTGAGAGCTAGGTGAGGGCCCTGTGGATGCTTAACCTTGGAAGGAGACAGCTCTGCAGGCCAGGGGCGGGCCTAGTGCAGAGGGGCTGATCCGGAGGCTCAGAGGCCAAAGCTGGAACCAGGGGGCGGACCCTGCTGCCCCCACAGCCGAGGGGCTCAGCGCAGGGCACACCAGGGCCCCAGCAGCGGTGGGAAAAGCGGGGAAGGTGAGCTGGAAGCCAGCGTGGAGACTCAGGGAGCTTTTGGGCAGTAGTCTGCTCCCCCGTCACCACCCAGGGCAACGTTCAGTAGAGGGTGAGGCCTGATTCAGGCCTGGGTCGAATAGGGTCCCGATGGGGGAGGCTTAGTTTCATGGTTCATGCGGATCAGGACCCATCCCCCCATCAGTGTCTGGAGATCAGGGTGCTGAGCCAGACTGGATGTGGGTGGTGAGGGTGGGGGATGCCAGGGCCCGGTCACACTTCATGGTCCCAGCTGGGGAGGAGTCCCTGGAGAAATGATCATAACAGCAACAATAAGGGTGACAGCAGCTTCTATTATCACTGAGCACTTAATTGGTGTCTTTCTACAGTCGACCTCATATAACCCCCACTACAGCCCTCTGAGGTGGGTGTTTTATCCCCATTTTGCAGATGAGGATGCTAAGAATTAGCAAGATTATACATATTCCCCCAGGTCATATAGCTAGTAAGCAACAGCAGTGGGTTTCAGATTTCAGTCTTTCTGGCTCCCAGACCCTGGCTCTGATCCTTAGGCTGTACTGTCTGTCATCCCAAGGGAAACTGGATAGATTCCCAGTTGTCTAGACCAGGCCAGTGGGTCTGAATCCTTCAGTCTCAATGTTACCTTTATAACAAATAGTTTGTGATGCCCTCTTTACAATCCTGAAACACAGTTCATGCATAGATCATATAATCTATCTACAAATACTAAAAATAGTAATAATAATAATACGCTAATCACATGGTAAAGGAGAAATAAAAGGAAAGCCATTTTTTTGTTTGTGTTTTTTTTTGGCTGCATTGGGTCTTCGTTGCTGCGCGCGGGCTTTATCTAGTTGTGGCGAGCGGGGGCTACTCTTCCTTGTGGTGCGCGGGCTTCTCATTGCGGTGGCTTCTCTTGTTGCGGAGCACGGGCTCTAGGCGCTCGGGCTTCAATAGTTGTGGCTCGTGGGCTGTAGAGCGCAGGTTCAGTAGTTGTGGCGCACGGGCTTAGTTGCTCCGCGGCATGTGGGATCCTCCCAGACCAGGGCTCGAACCCATGTCCCCCTGCATTGACAGACGGATTCTTAACCACTGCGCCACCAAGGAAGCCCAGAAAGCCATTTGTAATAAAATAATAATATATATTCCACTACATAAATGCTTGGGCATGCCCACACTTGAAGATTTTTTGAAGCAGTCATTGCCTGTAGTCACATCTAGAATCGGGTAAATACACAGCTACCAATGCAGATGGGTACAGATGTGTTGAAGTGGCAAACACCATCAAGTGATTCAACTGATGGGAAAGCTCCAAACAGAAGAGTACATCACCTTCCCTCAGTTTACATCATTGGAGCAATCTTAGACAATTTAGAGCAGATTAGAGCTGTGCAGTGAGCTTCTGTGTTCATATGTAAATGGACTGGGGGTTGGATTTAGATAGTTATACACAGGTTTTTCACCTACGTGTCTTCCAGGGGACGTTTAGAAGGTGGCAGGACAGAGGACAATGCTCCGTTGTGTGGAACTCCACTGGCCACTGCCCACTAATGCCAGTTATGTCTTCCACATCATTGTGATAACTCAGAACGCCCCCTCTGTTTCCAGATGCACTATAGAAGGTGGTACCCCCCCTGCCCCCCCGCTTGAAACTACTCTCCTAGGCTTGCATGGTGGGGCTAGGTGGGGGTCTGAGGTTTAGAGAGGCACAGTGGCACCCACAGTTCCCACCCCTCCAACAAACAGTGAATTCCAGGCCCTCTGGCCACAGCTTCAGGTGCCACCTCCTGGTGAACCTGAAAGTGGCCAAGGAGTGGGCAGGCTAAGCCTGTAGCCAAGTAAGAAAGGGGGGGAAAACTAATGAACACTGTTTACTCTCAGCTGGGCCCAAGGTCATATGATTAATGAGTGGTGAAGCCAGGATTCAAACAGGACTGACTCGAAAGGGGATGATTTCTATCATGCTTTAAAAAGTTAAGGTTGTAACTTGGGGGATTAATGGAATGGCAGTCTCAAGATAGACAGTATTGTATAGTGTTCAGAGCACAACTTGGATTCAAGCACAACCCCAATCCTACTCTTTATCAACGAAGTAACTTTGAAATGGCATTTCTCTCATTCTTTCTGGTAAACTGCTATTCATCCCTCTAAACCCAACTCAAACTTCACCTTGTTTGTGAGTTATCCCCAACTCCTCCAGGACGAGGGAGTATTGCCTCTTCTGGGCTCCTAAGCTCCCATCCATAACTCTCACCATGGCACTTAGCACCCTGTGTTGTGATTCCTGCTCTGTCTCCCTTACTTGATGATGAGCTCCTTGAGAGTAGAGACCTTATCTGATTCATTTTTAAGACTCCCAGCGCCTTCCCTTCACCCCCAGTGTCCAACATAATGCCAGCCGGGTGCATCACAGGCATGAGTAAGTGCAGAATGAAGGAGTGTTTGATTGAATCAACTCACTTTGCCTGCTGAGCTGCTCTCAGAGCAGACCCTTCGTACTGGGTGACTAAGTGGAACAGGTCACAGTCACCTGGGATTTACCAGCTGTTGATGGCCTCTCTTTAAACACTGCAGCTTCTCTACCGGTGCAGATGGAGACCGGAGTCAGCGTGTCCCTGCCTCAATCCAGCCTCCCTCTGAAGAAGTTTCTTTCCATGGGGAGACCTCATGGTTTCCCTCCACGGGGTTTCTTTCAAACACGTCTGCATCCTGCAGTTGTCTCTGTTATCTGGGTCCCTCCACCCCCTAACCAGAGCTCTCAGCAGCCAAGAAGAGGGGGTTGGACTGCATTTAGCTCCAGGCCACGGAGGGAGGAGGTGCTGCTCACCTGACCCTGTCGTCACCCATAGCACCCAACTCCCACCTCCTGCCTGCTTTTTCCTCTTCTGTCTTCCTTGGGATCCAGGCTCATAACCCTCTCCAGCCACTGGGCACCGTCCTCCTTTTCCTCTAGCTCTGCTTGTCATCCTCACCCCTGTGGGCCATGCACTTCCCCAGCTCAGTCTATGGACGCATCCCTCTTGAAGAGGGTGAGGAGGTCATGGGCTTTGTGGGCAGACCTGGGTACAAATCCCAGATCCCTAATTTCCTAGTTAGGTGCCTGGGCAGATGGTGTTGGTGCTTCACCCACAGCCCCTTGGGTCCTTTGCAGTTTCTGGGGAACCCTCCTCCAACTCAGCTGTGCTTTTGCCACCAAAGGCTTGCACCTGCAACCCTCCTCTGGAGGCTGCTGATGGGCTATGAGCCATTTGTCCACAAATGCAGAAGTCTAGACATGCCCAGGAATTTACACCTCCCACCCCCATCCCCGATGCCCATTACCAAAGGCTGTGGAGTACGGGAGTCGGAGAGCCCCTCTCCCTTGCCTGGCTGGGGCCAAGCCTGGGGGTGACTCACACTGTAGGGTGGGCAGGACTCTGCCTGAGATGCCCGCATGCTCCGCTCCCTCCCCACCCACCCCTTTTCTGCCTTTTCCTCGGAGCACGTCCTTCATGCATCTCTTGTCTCTGGGTCTGCTTCTCGGGAACCTGAATTAAGACAGTGACTTGGGCAGGTCGCTGTACATTTTGGAGCCTCGGTTTTCTCATCTGTAACTTGGGGTTAGTCGTGTATACTTCTTAGGCTTGTTGGCAGGATTAGATAAAATAGTATGCGAAGTGCCTGGCATGGGGCAAGTAGTGAGTGCACAGTTCCTCTTAGTGATCCCTCTTTTCAGAAAGTCAGCCAGAGGGGCGTTGGCCTGGGAATGGGAGGCCTGACTCTTGTTCTAAAATCGCTGATCATCCTTTAGTAAATATCTTTGCCTCCCTAAGCCTCAGTTTCTTTCTTTCTTTCTCTCTTTCTTTCTTTTTTTCTTTCTTTTTCTTTCTTTCTTTTTCTTTCTTTCTCTTCCTTCCTTCCTTCCTTTCTTCCTTCCTTCCTTCCTTCCTTCTTTCAACAGCTTTATTAAGATGTAATTACACAGTGTGCAATTCACCCATTTAAAGTAAACAATTCAGGGGTTTCCAGTATGTTCACAGAGATGTACTACCATCACTACAATCTAATTTTAGAACATTTTCATCACCCCAGAAAGAAAGCCCTTACCCATTACAGTTACTCCCCATTTCCTCCCACCCCACCCCAAACCCATGACAACCACTGATCTACTTTCTGTGTCTACAGATTTCCCTATTCGGGACATTTCATGTAAGTATGGTCATATAATATGTGGTCTTTGATGATGGCTGGCTTCTTTCACTCAGCATGATGTTTTCAAGGTTCATCCATGTTGTATCATGTGTCAGTACTTCATTCCTTTTCATGGTTGAATAATATTCCACTGTATGGATATACCACATTTTGTTTATGCATTCATCTGTTGATGGACATTTGGGTTGTTTCCATTTTTTGGCTATTGTTAATAGTGCTGCTGTGAACAGGTTTTTGTATGGACAAACGTTTTTATTTCTCTCAGACATATATGTATATATTTAGGAGTAGAATTTCTGTTATACGGTAACTGCATTGTTAACTTTTTGAGGGATTGCCTGTTTTCCAAAGAGGCTGCACCATTTTACAATCTTATCAGCATGTTTGAAGTTTCCAATTTCTCCACATCTTCCACAGCACCTGTTATTGTCTTTTTGATTGTCGCCATCCTGGTGGGTGTGAAGTGGTATCTCACTGTGGTTTTAATTTGCATTTCACTGATAGCTAATGATGTTGAGCATCTTTTCATGTGCTTACTGGCCATTTATATATCTTTTTTGGAGAAATGTCCATTCAGAGTCTTTGCTCATTTTATAATTGGGTTAAATGTATTTTTATTGTTGATTTGTATGAGTCCTTTATATTTTCTGGATATTTTTCCCTCATCAGCTACATGAGGCCTCAGTTCCTTTGTTTGTGACTTGCTGTGTTCCCCAAATTAGGCGCAGAGTATGTAAGGTGCCTGACACATCCTGGGTAGCTGTTAGCTGTTATCATTACTAGAACATTCTTTTAATTCACAGGGCCAGATAAGCCTCTAGGTATTATCTGATCTGACCCTCCCTTCTATCCACCCATTTCACAGATGAAGCAACTCAGGCCAGAGAGAGGTTACTTCCTTCTCTTGGCTTCAGTAATGGGTTAAATCAGATCTGGGATGGAGCCCGGACCATGTGGGCAGGTCACCTCCTCTCCTTGCACCTCAGTGGTTTCATTTACAAAATGGAGGTGAGGGAGGGGGTTACAGCTAGCCGGCACTGAGCATCTCATGTGTGCAAGGGCTGTCTGAAAAATGTAATCTTGCTCAGTCCTCCCAACTTCACTAAGTCGTAGGTGTTCCCACCTGCCCATTTTACAGATGTGGAAACCGATACTCAGAGAAGTGAAGTCCCTTGCCCAGGGGCTCATGTCTAGGAAGTGACTGCATCAGGATTCAGTCCCAGGATTTTCCAGCACCAACACCTGTCCTCTCTTCTGCTGTGCCTCCTGGGAAGCACTTTTCCCTTTTTCTTCCTTTTCTGATATTTATTGTGGTTATATCATAAACTTTCTAATAACCACAGAGGAAACCTAAGGGAAGAGAAATGCTTTTATCACTTCTTAGATCTCCTGACCTGATACTTTCAAATGCAATACAGGCCTAGCTGAGTCCCACCTTTTTAAAGTGATGACCTGGGGAGGCCAGAAGTTTAACCATCTCCAAGGCCAGCCCCAGCCTAGATTGTGCTGAGTTTGGGGGCAAAGATCCATTGGGCCTTTCCTTCTAGAAGTCAGGCAAATCTGCTTCCTCACTGGGGGTGGAGGTGGAGTCTCTTGGGGCAGGTGCTCTGTTTCCTTCTCTTCTGTATCACCAGTGCCCAGCACTGTAAACCATCATAGCTGGTTCTCAGGCAGCACTTGGTGAATGATAAGAGTTGGTCAGAGAAGTTGCCTTCTGCTGATTAAGTCTTAACTGTGGTCAGCCCCTGACTTTCCACCTCCAACTGGCATGTTAATATAATGAAAGCAAATAGTTATATAAAATTGACTATATCTGATTGGCACTATTCATAAGTCCTTTACATATATTAACTCAGTTAGTCTTCACACAACCTATAAGATAGATATTACTGTTATCCCCATTTTACAGATGAAGAAACTGAAACAGAGAGGTTAAGTCACTTGCCT
Source organism: Balaenoptera physalus (assembly GCF_965194825.1). Taxonomy (NCBI): domain Eukaryota; kingdom Metazoa; phylum Chordata; class Mammalia; order Artiodactyla; family Balaenopteridae; genus Balaenoptera; species Balaenoptera physalus. The sequence goes on from NC_138896.1 coordinate 104,858,887, forward strand.
GAAATTGCACAGCTCAGAAGTAATAGAGGCAGAATCTGAACACAAGCGGTCTGGCTCCATGCTCTTTACCACTGAATGTTTTGCTCCCTTTCTTAAAAACTGCCAGTGAAACACAACCTGCCCTCCCTCCCTCGTGTCTTGAAAGGAGGCCCCCTTTCTCCCAGGCAGGCATGGGAGAAAGAGCCTCTCTCACAATGTCAGGCATTAACCAGTAGGAGGGGAGGAAGCAGTTTCCTAAGGTGCTCAGATAATGATTTCTAAGCACAAGGGAGAGAGAGAATCAGACTCATTATGACAGGCTAACTGGGTGCGGGCTTTGTCCCTGGGGCTTCTGGCTTTATTTTTCCATTGCGTTTAGAGTTTTTCTTAAAATGAACAACATTCATAAAAGAAAAAAAAAACACCTGCCAATAGCTGCCCATTGGATGGCAGGTCCCAAATACACATCCTTCAATAAAAAACGAGGGGGCTCTAGGTCTATCCACATCTCTACAAATGAACCAATTTCATTCCTTTTTATGGCTGAGTAATATTCCATTGAATGTATGTACCACATCTTCTTTATCCATTCATCTGTCGATGGGCACTTAGGTTGCTTCCATGACCTGGCTATTGTAAATAGTGCTGCAATGAACATTGGGGTGCATGTGTCTTTTTGAATTATGTTTTTTTCTGGGTATATGCCCAGTAGTGGGATTGCTGTGTCATATGGTAATTCTGTTTTTAGTTTTTCTGTTTGTTTGTTTTTAACATCTTTATTGGAGTATAATTGCTTTACAGTGGTGTGCTAGTTTCTGCTTTATAACAAAGTGAATCAGCTATACAAATGAACCGGTTTGCAAGGCAGAAATAGAGACACAGATGTAGAGAGCAAACGTATGGACACCAAGGGGAGAAAGCGGTGGGGTGGTGGTGGTGGTGGTGGTGGTGGGATGAATTGGGAGATTGGGATTGACATATATACACTAATATGTATAAGATAGATAACTAATAAGAACCTGTTGTATAAAAAATAAATTAATTAAATTAAAAAAAAAAAACTAGGGGGCTGTGAAAAAATGCAAGTGCTTGGATGCTAGGGCTGCAATTTGGATTCAGAAGGTCTGAGGAGAGGCCTAGAAATGGGTATTTCTAACAAGCTTCCCTGGAAATTCTAAAGTCCACCAGAGAGGGCAGGAGCCTGGAACATAGCACTGGAGCCCAGGAACCTCCATTTTCAGCCACTGAGGAATAAAACTCCTGCTCACCCTTGACAATGGAAACATGATTCAAGTTCCATCCTACAGGTTGCCTCCTCTGGGAAGCCTGCCCTGATTCAAAGTAGCTAATCACTTATTCCCTGACCTCCCACAGCCCTTTGTATACCCATCAGACTTGACATCATAGAATAGCTATTGTATTTGGTCCTTTTGAACAAGAATTGTGTCTTATGTGCCTCTGTACACCCAGCACCTATTCTGCTGCCAAATATAAAGTTGGTGCTCAATGAATGTTTGTTGAACAAACAGATGACTCAACAGTCCACTGCAGCCCCTGTTTGGAGCGCATCGTGGTCAGGCTTTCAGGCTGAAAAGACCTGATTTCTAACTTTGCGACTTGCTGTCGTTTTGACTTTGGGCCGCTCATGTGCTCCATCTGAGTCTCAGTTTGCTCATCTGGAAAATGGGGATAATATTAATCCCTCCCTCTCGGAGGAGCTCAGCTGATATAGGCAAACAGTGCAATGGTGCTTAAACCCGAGGTGTGGTGCTGGTATGTGTGGGAGCGGGTGGCCTGGGGACTGTGTTGTTCCTGTTCTGGAATGTGGGTGCTCCGAGAGATGTTGTTCACACGACTTCTGGGCTCTGGGCCTGGTTTTCCCTGGGCTCACAGCACTTGGTGAGGGCGGGTGGAAGTTCCAAAAAGAAGCAGGTGACGGTTCTGGGGAACAGCACCGCTGGGTCTTGGGTTTTGTGTGGAAGACTCAACCTCCAACCACCTTCCCAGCATTCCTACTCTGCCCAGCTTCCCTGCCTTTCCTGCCCACCTTGAAGGGCTCCTCAAGGGTTCCTGGGCCCCTGCCGAGCAGGATGGGGCCCTACACTGAGCCCTTTACACCTCAGTGGCTCTGAGGTCAGAGTTGATTCGCCCTCCTCTCTTTGGAGGACCTGGCCTTGCAAGTCCTGTGTCCTTGGGGTGTGGACAGCCAGACCTTTAGACTGACTGACCGGCTCTCAGCAAGCTGCATAGCTCAGTCCCTGCTAAATCATAGCCCAAGTGATGGGCGTTATTTGCCTCAGAAGGAGGGAGAGTGGCTCTGCCATGGTGCAGTGTCCTCTGTCATCGTAACTGGGGCTTTTTACTATGGCATCTTTGTCCAGCCTCAGATGATTGCATCCTCGAAACATGATATAAGTGTTACTATTACTATTACCGTTTTGCAGTTGGGAAACTGAGGCTCTAAGAGAGGAGCTGACTTACCCAAGGGCAAGCCACTTCACTCTCGAGAAAGCTGGAGTCCAGCTTGGAGCTGGCAGAGGCCACTCACTGCCTCTGAGTGAGTGAAGGGGAGGGAAATGCTGTGTGTTATGCTTGTTTATCTCCCTGCTTTGGAGGATCAGGATCTGGGACCTCTCTGACTTTCCCCAACCCACCCTAGAGTTAGGAGACCACCTAGTTATGGGAGGTAAAGTAGCACAGGCTGGGAGACCTGGTTCTGGCCTCACCTACACCACTAGGGTGCTTTGGTTTAATGTGATCATGTATAAAAGTGGCTCTAGAATAAATAGGCAGACAGTTACATAGAACAGAAGAGAGTCCAGAAATAGTAAGGTGACATGGAAAATCACTGGAGAAAAGATAGATTACTCAATAAATGGTGTTGGAACAATTGGAGAACCACCTGGATGCAACTCAGTCCTTTCACCAGAATTAACTCCAGATGGATCAACATGTACATTTTTTTAAAAGCTTAAATACAGCTATTTGAAGAAATAAGAGATTTTGAAAATAATCTTAAAGTGGGGAAGACCTTCCTAAGTATAATCAAAAATATACCAAATTTTTGGTAAATTCTAATACCTAAATATTTTAAGTGTCTTCATCACAATACTATAAGCAAAGTCAAAAGACAAATGAGTTACTTGGAAAAAATAGTGATAAACAGATATCCCAGACATGAGCTAATTTTCTTAATATATAAAGAGTCCCTACTAATCAATAAAAAAAAAAAAAGATCTAACCTCACAGGAAAAAATGGTCAAAGAAAGTGAACAGAAAAGGAAATACAAATGGCATTTAAGCATGTGAAATGATATTCAACTTCCCTTATTATAAGTGTAAATTAAACTACAATGAGGTATAATTATAACATATCAGATTGGCAGAAATTTTAAAGTTAGACAAGACATCCTGTTGTCAAGGTTGTGCAGAAACAGACACGCTCATAAATTTCAAATGCTGCACAAATACTACAGACTCTGTGGAGATTACTTTGGATCTTACAAATTTTTAAATGCACAAATCCTTTGACCCAGCAATTCCACTTCTAGAAGTCCATTCTGCAGACAAACTTGCACATGTGTGAAGCGATGATTGTATGAGGAGAGTCTGAAGTGACAAAAGCTTGGAAACAACCATAAATAGCCACCTCTAGGGCACTGGCTAAATAAATGGTCATCTCTCCATATATGGCTTACTGTGCATCTATGGAAAAGAATGAAGCCAGCCCATATAAACTGATATAGAATGCTTCCCCAGGACCATTTGTTTAAAAGAAAGAAAGGAAGGCATGAGTAAGAGAGGAGAAAAGAAAGAAAGGGAGGAAGGAGGAAGCGAAGAGCGTACGATGCATATGCGTGTGTGCACTTAGCCTGGCCCTGGAAGGGCACACAGGATACTAGTGATAGATGCTCTGGGAATAAGATCTGAGTGGGTGGGGGATAGGGCTTGGTTTTTTTTTTTGTTTTGAAATGGATGGCTAAATGGGTTTTTATTTATTTATTTATTTATTTATTTATTTATTTATTTTTTGGCAGTGCTGGGTCTTCGTTTCTGTGCGAGGGCTTTCTCTAGTTGTGGCGAGTGGGGGCCACTGTTCATCACGGTGCGCGGGCCTCTCACTATCGCGGCCTCTCTTGTTGCGGAGCACAGGCTCCAGACGCGCAGGCTCAGTAGTTGTGGCTCACGGGCCCAGTTGCTCCGCGGCATGTGGGATCTTCCCAGACCAGGGCTCGAACCCGTGTCCCCTGCATTGGCAGGCGGATTCTCAACCACTGCGCCACCAGGGAAGCCCCCAGGGCTTGGTTTTTACTCTGTTTTCTTTAGTATCATTTTTTTCTAACGCTGTTCATAAATTTATTTATCACATGTCCAAATAAATAAATAAAAGAACAAAACAACAGACAAACACCTGACACATAAGAGGTGTTTAATATATCTGTTCCCCTCCCCCTCACTGAACCTGAGTTTCCCCTTCTGCTAAAGTGGAATGCTGAATCCCAATGCTGCCGTCCTCACTGAGCCGTTGTGAATAACAGGTGCAACCATCAAAAGAGAACATGGTTCACCTGTACCATTTTTCTAGTTTCCACATATATGTGTTAATACACGGTATTTGTTTTTCTCTTTCTGACTTACCTCACTCTGTATGACAGACTCTATGTCCATCTACGTCTCTACAAATGACCCAATTTCGTTCCTTTTTATGGCTGAGTAATATTCCATTGTGTGTGTGTGTGTGTGTGTGTGTGTGTGTGTGTGTGTGTGTGTATATATATATATACACACCACATCTTCTTTAGTCATTCATCTGTGCATGGACATTTATGTTGCTTCCATGTCTTGGCTCTTGTAAATAGTGCTGCAGTGAACATGGGGGTGCATGTGTCTTTTTGAATTATGGTTTTCTCAGGGTATGTGCCCAGTAGTGGTAGTTCTATTTTTAGTTTTTTAAGGAACCTCCATACTGTTCTCCATAGTGGCTGTATCAATTTACATTCCCATCAACGGTGCAAGAGAGTTCCCTTTTCTCCACACCCTCTCCAGCATTTACTGTTTGTAGATTATTTGATGATGACCATTCTGACCGGTATGAGGTGATACCTCATTGTAGTTTTGATTTGCATTTCTCTAATAATTAGCAGGGCAGGAATAGAGACGCAGATGTAGAGAACAGACGTGTGGACACAGAGGGGGAAGGGGAGGGTGGGCTGAATTGGGAGATTAGGTTTGACATAAATACACTACCATGTGTTAAATAGATAGCTAGTGGGAACCTGAGGTATAGCACAGGGAGCTCAGCTAGATGCTCTGTGATGACCTAGATGGGTGGGAGGGGGGTATGTGGCAGGGAGATCCTAGAGGGAGGGGATATATATATATACATATAGCTGATTCACTTTGTTGTACAGCAGAAACTAACAAAACATTGTAAAGCAATTATACTCCAATAAGAAAAAAAAAAAAAAGAACATGGTTTGAAAGGTGTCTGATGCTGGAACATTAGTAGTAATAATGATGATGTTGTTGTGGTTTAAGGTTTTTCTGGGCATCCTGCAGGCTTGGTCTGCTTGTCCTGAAATTCTTCCTCTATGGGCTTCAATTTTATCATCTGTAAAGTGGGCCCATCTGGGTCTAATGTGGGTGATTCCTGACCCTGCAGGTCTGGAAGGCTTCCTCGTTTTCAACAGGAGCTGCCCAACTCCTCTCCCCCCGCCCCCTATTTACTGGAGGCCCCTCAGGTCTATGCAATTTCAGAACTGCCTTCTTCCCAAACCTCAGAGTAAGGTGAGGATGGAGGGGACCCAAAGGCCTGGAATAACCCAACCTCAAGGTCATTACTGTGAGCCCTGCTTGCTACTGATAACAAAGCTATCTTTTTCTCTGCTGATTAAAATGCCAACAGATTTAAGTAAGTCAAAAGTTTTTAATCTTCTGTGACACAAACATAGATGTTTTTAAATGGATACAGGGGAATCCTAAGAAACTAGGAAAGCGCATTTGGAAAGTCAACTGAAAATTTGTCTTTCAAGTATTTTTTCTCTTAACTACAAAGGTTATATAACAGAATCGCAAAACATTTTGAAACATAAAAGGAGAAAAAGAATGTCTTCAGAAATCCCAACCCTTAAATACAGCTCCTACCATAACTGTTATTTTTATGTGGTTGTTAACATGGGACATGGTACACATTTAGTTTTATAGCTGCTCTTTTTCATTTAACATATGTCATGAGTGTTTTCCCACAATGCTTCTGTATCCTCAAATTGTAATAACTACATAATATTCCATCAACTGCTTGTGCCTTTACTGATTTAATATTTCCCTGTTGCTGGACATTTAGATTTCATCTCATTTTTCCTATTATAAAAATATGTGATACAAAGGTTTCCTGCATATAATACAAAAAATGGTTTTTTAAAGGGGCCTTAGGACAAGTCAGAAAAGAGATATAAATGGCCAGAAAACATTTGGAGGGAAAATATCCAACTTCACTGATAAAATTAGGATACCTATGAAATATCACTTGTTTAATTTCATCAAATTAACATTCAGTTTTGAAAATGACAGTATCCAGTGTCAGTAAGAATATAGTGAAAGCATAAAGTACTATAGGGTTTATGAAGAGCAATTGAGTATATACATATCAACAACCTTAAAAGCGTTCATACCTTTAGACCCTGTAATTCCACTTGTGGAAATTTACCTAAAGAAATAATCAGATACCTCCACAAATATTTATATATAAGAATGTGCATTGCAATTCTATTTATATAGTAAAAAATTAGAAACACCTTCAAATGTTTAGGTGTAAGTTTTAGGTATAAATTACGGTAAATCTGTATTATGGAATTTTTATGTAGCTGTTAAAAATCATGTTTTTGAAGAATCCATAATGACACAATGTCATGAGAATGCAAAGCCAAACAGTCAAAATACTGTTCTCCTAATTTTAGAAGAGATTCATGTTATACATTTTACTTATGTAACGTTATATATACATATATACACACATGCATAAACATATACACACATATAATGTTATTTATATAATTTATGCACAGAGAAAAGGCTGGCAGGAAACGTACCAAAATATACATCAAAATGTTAACTTCGGGGGAATGGGATTAGGAATAATTAAGAGTATTTTAATTTTCTTTTTATACCTTTTTTCAATTTTCCGTAGTAATTCTTTTCCTTTTAGAGTAAAACAATGCATATTTTTTAGAAGCCTGATCATATGAAAACTAATCAGATTATCAGATCAAATAGGATTGTATAATCTTATAATCTCATAAAGTCCTCTGATTGACATCCATTAGGAGTTGCAAATGCGAGGGCCATGGGCTTCAGCCAGACAACAGATGAAGCTGATTTGGTTGGTCTGCTCACATTTCATATATAATTTTGTCTTTCCTGCTTCTTTTGAAAAAAATCAAGAGATTTGCCAATACCGGGCCCACATTCCCACTTGGCGAGTGTGGCCGGAGCTGAGAGGCAGCTGGCCCATTTGATTGCAGCATGCACGCAAGCTGTCCACAGCCCTCCCCCGTTCACTGGCCTCCACCATCCCTGTTGTCCACGCCTAGCCTGCTGGCATAGGAAGTCCTCATGACCCCTGGTCGCCCTGCTCCTCTGCTTGGAGGTCAGGTTCACGGCTTAGTTACCTGCATGTTCCTAGCCCTCCTCTTAGGCTGCACTGCATGCTTGTTAAATGAGTTTACAGGTGAGAAAAGGGATGCCCAGAAAAGAGCGGTGTGTTGTCCAAGGTGACCCAGTGACGTGGTGGCAGAGCCAGGACCAGAGTACATCTCTGAGCCCTGAAGAGAACATGGTGGCAGGCCATTCCTTCCGTGGAAAAGGATCTTTCCTGAGCTCCACTTTCTCCACCCAGGGTAAGGGGGGGATCAGCAGCAACTCTCAGGAGTTCTCTTGGGTAGATGTATCCATGTGTCGTGACCCACAGTAGTTTCAGTGAGTGTAGGGCAGGAAGGAGGACTTTGCAGAATGCAAGGGTTTGGGAAGAAGGGGGAAGTATGGAAGGAACACTGGTCTACGCTTGACTCATTTGGGACTCATGGGCAAACCATACTGCCTCCTTGCACTAATTTCCGTGCCATGAACCACCCACCTACCCCCATGTCACTCAAGGGTCCTGAGAAGGGCTGGAAGTATTGTTAAGAAATGCAAACTTCTTGTCATCTTATCCTTGGCAGTCCAATCTGCTCCTCTCTTTTTCCTCTTCCAAGTGTAAACTCATGGCCTAGACATGACCTGGGGTTTTGCCTTAATTCGAAGCGCATTGGACTTCCTCAAAATGAACATTATTTATAAAACTTCTGAAATACTTGTTTCAGTGATAAACTGCAGGATGAGAATAAGCATCTGATTAAAGGGAAAAAAAAAGAGAGAAAATTCTTTTGGCTAGAAAATTATTACATCATCAGAGAAGGCTTCTTTTTGACTTGTGCCTTAATTTCTCTAATAAGCCTGGCATTGTGCTAAGCACTGTGGGAGAACCAAAGGTGAACAGAATTTGGCTCCATATCACATAAAGAGTAATGATCATCTAATATTCCACGCACTCCCCAACATTTCCCAGCCCCTGGCAGCCAATCAGGGCCAGTAACTAGTTCAAACCAGTCAAGTCCATAACACTTAATTGGCTTTTGGAGACCCTCCAGCACTCACTTCCCCTGTGGTGTTGATCAGCAATGTTTCAGATGATGAAGCCTCTTCATCCTGGCTTCCTGAGTCACCACGTGGAGCAGAATGCCCTGCTGACCAGGACTGGCCATTTGCTTTGTTATACCTCTGAGATTTGGGTGTGAATTTGTTTCTGCAGCATAACCTAGCCTAGGCTGACAAATACAGTCCCTACTCTCAGTAATAAGAGCTACCATTTACTGAATGCCTACTGTATGCCCAAGAGCTTAACTTGTTTCATTTCATTTAATCCTCACTGCAGCCCTGTGAGAGCTATTATCATCTCCATTTCTCAGACGAGGAGCAGTTCAGAGAGTCTTGCCCAGTGTCATGCAGCTAGTAAGTTGCAGAATCAGGATTCAACCTCAGGTCTGTCTGACTTCAAGGTTGCTGTTTCCTCCTAAACTAGTTTCAAGTTCAAGAGACCTTAGACAAGAAAATGTATTCTGCAGGCGAAGGTTGGAGGCTAGGGGAGTGGGACGAAGGGGAGGTCCTTAGTTTCCGATGAGGAGGAACATCGAGGTTCAAGATCCTCAATCAGAACGCTGGTGTTTTAGAGACAGAAATGCCATTTTAAACATTGCTTATGTGTTGCATGTGTGGATGACGTTAATATCTGTCAGACACATCCCTGCTGTTTGCTCCCACCAGCAGGAAGAATTCCTAATATAAGCTGTTTGCTGTTTCACAAGTATTTTAACCTAGGAACAAGGCCAAAGTTGTAAAAACATTAGAACAGGAAGGGACCTCCTGTGAGAGGCCCTCACTTTTTGGGTGGAGGAGGGTGAAGCCCAGAGATGGGAAGTCTCCCGTTTCAGATCACACGGTGCATTCCCAGCAGCCCTCTCAGCTGTGCCTCAAACACTGAGCGTTGGCAGGAGCCCACGGAAGAAAATGCTTGTCTGCTCTGTAAGATCCTAATGCTTCCTGAAGGCAGGAGTGGCATAGGACTTATCCACTTGTCCCTGTCCCTTCATGCACACATTTGCCAAAATCTAAGTATTCTCACATCAGTTATCTCTTCTGACCTTCACAGGAACCCTCTGAGTGAGCGAAGCAGGTCTTGTCCGCGTTGTACCGATGAGGAAGTCTCAGCGAGGTGGAGTGAATTGTCCAAGGTCACACAGCTCTGTGTAACTGCAACCCAGATCTCTTTACTCTCAGATAAACCTGTGATCCTTCCAAATCCAGGAGACAAGTTCCTGTCATAGACCAGCCCAGTGGTGACGGGCATGGCTCTGCATTCATAACCCAGCCATTTGATCCTTCTGTGACTCAGTTTCTTCATCTGTAAAATTAGGAAGGTAATAGTACCTCAAGAAGAATTAAGTAAGCTAATACGTACGATGGTCTTAGAATAGTTCTGGGGACACAGTGCTCGGTCAGCATCAGCCAGGACCCTAATGAGATTCCGGGCAGAGGTGGATGGATCGTTTGGCACTTCTCAGGGACCTTAGTGGTCCATGATGTGTAACAGTTTGTTGTTTTGCTGAGACAGAAGTTAATGACTCACATGGAATGGTATTATGATGATAATTTAAACACACACCACTTTGTGAAAAATGGCCACTAAAGGAGTGAGAATGGTGCAAATCCAGGTAGCTGGATGAGAGTCGGGCAGGAAGCCTGTGCCTCTAGAATGTGTGTAGGGAGAAAGGAGTCTCTCTGGTGCCTTATGGGGAGACTTTGGGAAACTCTTATGGATATTGGTAGAAGGGTATCATCCAGGTGGTATTTATAGCCAGGGGCCCAGGAACACCCACTTGTGCCCTGCAAGTCCCAAGAGGGAATATAAGTGCCCAGAGGACACTGAGCAGAGGGTCTTTCTGCAACGGTGGCTCCAGCAACCCACCAGGACCCCAAATGAGCATGACTGGACCAGACTGGAAGGCCTCTGCCCACTTCCCTGGTCCTCACTTGGACCTGAACTCTTCCCACCCCAATAGTGAGAAGAGACCCGGCCGTCACATGCTGCGCCAAGGCCAAGCTGACCCAAGCTGGTTACCTCAGGCCTCCTGAGGGCAGGGCAGTGGGCCAACCACATGGAAGAAAGAGCTAGTCTTGAAATTTGTTGGTTTGGTAGGAGTTGTCCAAGCACAAATGCAAATAGATACATAGTGTACCCGTATGGGTTGGGATGAAATGGGCCAGGCCCCAAATCTGGGGTCTTTATGGGGTCTTTTATGAAAGACACTTGTGTTTTCTAGAGGAGAGAGAGAATGATGTATTGTTAAGGGTGATGTGGTGCAGTTAGGGAATCTGGAACCTGAAGGCAAGCAGACCTATGTTCAAATCGCAACCTTGGCGATTTCTAGTTGTATGCATTTGGACAAGTGTTCTCATTTCTCCAAGCCTCCATGTATCAACTCTAAAATAGGAATGATAAGTCCTACCTGCTTGTTACAAGGATTAGAGATGACATAGGTACTTGTGAAATGGTGGCTGTCATGTTGGGGCTCCTGGTCTGTACCAGGCTGTATGCCAGATGCTTGCCTACTCTTCATCTCAGTGTTCTGCAAATTTCACAACCTTGGCCTTCCTCGTACACTAACCGCACTATTGTTTACTTACTTTCTAAGTCAATTCACTTTTTTTGCCAGTATATAACATTTTTTATTTTAGAAAATTAGGTGACAAACATTTTGTACTCATAAGCTGCATGATGGAATTCTCCAGTAATATATTTTTTAATTTTGTTGAAGTATAGTTGATTTACAATGTTGTGTTAATTTCTGCTGTACAGCAAAGTGACTCAGTTATACATATATGCATTCTTTTTCATATTCTTTTCCATTATGGTGTATCACAGGATATTGAATGTAGTTCCCGGTGCTATAACAGTAAGAGCTTGCTGTTCATCCTCAACTCACTTTTTAATTTAAGCCTCATCCTGAGCAATAGTAGCCATGAAATTATGGGCTTGATGTGCTTTTTTTTTCTCATATGCCTTAAAATATATACATAACCATTAAAACAATAATTTTCTTTGTGTGAGACAAAAAAGAAAAGAATCACTGTGCCTTCCAACATTTATCTGCACAGCACACTTTGGGACACCCCAGATGTCCATGTGTAATCCTCAAGATGTCCTGTCAAGAGAAGTACCCCCTGTTTGAGATAAAGAAATGGATTTCCCGATTAACCAGACATCAACTTGGTAGCTTTCAGAGGTCAGTTTGACATTTCTTCAAGACATTTTCTTCTTAAGAGGATCTTTCAGATCCTAAATCTCCTTGCCTGTCACCAAAAAGAGCAAAACACTGTAGCGAGTGGTTCCTGGACCCTGCAGATTCCTGCAAGGTGGTTGTTCTTTTTGAAAAGATTCACATTCATCTCCATCCCCTGTAAATCAAACCCACACCTCCAGTGTGAGGGGAAACCATAAACAGCTTTGAACGGAGCTGGCTGGACAGGCCTGGAGGTGACCTTCGAAGCTGGGGACATATTTAGGCATATCTGCCATGTGGTCCCTCGACAACCTGCCCCACACCCTCCCACTCCTGGGTTGGCTGGAAATCCTGTCCACCTCAGTGCAGTGGGTGGGAATGACCTCTTGTGTCTCTGCCGGAGCTCAGGAATCTGCATGTATTCTTCAGAACCTAGTGACTTTACCGTGGCATTGCCTCAAATTATGGGGTGTCTGGAGACTAATCCTGGGGCGCTGCTACAGCGTGTGTGGTGCTCTCGCACTTTTGAAATCCTCAGTGCAAGTGTGCTGCTGAGTTCGCTAGGACTCTCTGGGTGGCAAGGAACAGAAACCGCCTCAATCAAGGAACTCCTCATGAGGATACAGAGGCATCCCAAGGAAATCAGGGCAGGGTGGCAGAGGAGCCTCAGGAAGGGCTGGAACCATGAGCCGAAATGCAGCAGAAGCCCCCTCTCCTTCCCTGCAAGCCCCTCTCTCTCCCAGTTACTTCCTGGGTGTCTGATTCACTCCTGTGTGTCTGAACAGACGGACTGTCCTGCTTCCAGCATCCATGGGGCAGAAAGTGGCCATCCATAGCTTTAGAGTCTTGTGCCACCCAGAGAGAGACTGAAATGCTGTCTCCGTCAGGCCTGATCCCTCCCGTACTCCCAGGGAAGGAACTACACCCTCTGGCCCCTCCAGCCCATCCTCCTCCCTACAGCCAGAGTGATGTTTTCAAAATGCAAATCTGATTATATTCTTCCTTCCCAGTAAGACACTTCAGGGGCCCCTCGCACTCTTAGGATGAACGCGAAACTCTTCATGGAGTCCTGCGTGACTCTCCAGCCTCATCCTTCACTCCCTCTGCCCAGCCTCACTGGGATCCCCTCGATCCTCAGCCAGGCCTTTGCTGTGCTGTTCTCTCCTCTCCCTGCCTCCAGCCTCCCCGACCAGGTCATGCTCCCTATTACAGACACTCATGACCTTTGTCACAGATGCACGTTTACATTTCACAGATGCACGTATTATGAGTCTTTGATTTTTACGTGTCTACCCCCATTCAGCTGCTCACTCCTCCGAGATGGAGGCACGTCTGTTTACTCCCCTAGTGTGCAGGCAGTGCACCTCAGAAACAGCAGCGCTGATGCTTCAGCTGAATCGCCTCATCTCCCCGAGCCTTTCAGAGTATCTGAACTTCAGACCCGTGTAGTGCGTTTGAGATGCTGCCCTTTTGGAAACTGCATATGATGCTGGCATAGGGAATTATATTCCAAATCACAAGGAGCCATTCAGCTACTCAAAGTGTGGTCCACGGACCAGCGGCATCGGCATCACTGGGGAGCTGGTTAAAAATGCAGAATCTCAGGCTCGACCCCATCCCTACTCATTGGGAATCTGTATTTTCACAAGTAGTGATTTATGTGCAATTAAAGTTTGAGAAGCACTGGGTTAGGACACACTTTTATACGTTCCTATAACCTCTCTTGATTTCTTTCCATTTCTCACTGCTTCTTTAGTGTTGGGCTTCTCTTGTACACTGTGAGCTTCCTGAAGGCTGGGACCCTGGAAGACCTCAGGGCCAGGTACATGGTCTGGCGTATATAGGCAAAGATATTTTTCCCTAAAATTATCCCCCAGGAAAGGTCCACACAAGGCCTTTCATATTATAGGATGCTCTATAAATTATTTTGTTTTGAACAAAAAGTATTGTCTGGGAAAGGCACATTATCTGAAAATGACCTCAGTGCTAGTTTGGATGTTTCTAGCGGTCACGCAATGGTTGCCATAAAAAATAGGTAAAGAAATGCGACCCGATTTAGTTGTCATTTCTGTTCCGTGTGACTTCACAGCTGTAACTGCTGTGTATCGCTGTACGCGTGCCCTTTGAAGATCATCTTTAGAAGTGTGTGCTTATGCTGTGGGGTCACAACCTGCATCCACAGAATTAATTTAGAAAAACAAGACTGCTCACTGAAGGCTGCCCTCCTATCTGCACAGTCTCTAACACCACAGCGTTAGCTCTTAGGGACAGAGCTAGGAGGACCACGTTTGGAGGTTGTGACTGGGAAGCCCTTGCTCTGCCTTTACAAACTGGTGATTGCAGGCGAGTTTTCAAATTCAGCCTTCGTTCTGTGCCTGGAAAATGGGGATGCTGCTCTCTGAGTCCTCTTGTCTTTCGACATCATTTATTCCAGCGTGTAGCTGAAGCGTCAGTCGTCCAGCTACACCCCAGGACCCTCGGTCACTACCCTCCTTCACTACCTGTAGCCTCTTATGTCTAAAGCACGGGAGCAAAGCTGTAGGTCATAAGAGCTGCAGTTGGTCCTCTGTGCCCTCACGCCTCCTGTTCCTGCACACCCTCCACCTTGCACACCCTCCACCTTGCACGCCCACAGTGCTTGCTCACTGTTCTCTCCACAAAGTCCGCCCCAAACCAGCTTCCATGCCCCACCCTCACTTTCCGATTCCCCACGCTCCAGACATTTCTCTCTCCGATCTCATTCCCGTTTTGTCAGGGCCCTGCTGCCAGAATTTTATTTAATGAAGGAACTGGATGACAAAAGTATATGAATGACTTGAAGGCCCATCTCTTATTATAATAGCAGTTGCCACTCTGTACTGGACACCTGGTTTTGCCTGGCTTCTGGGTTGGATGTGCAGGTGGCTGGCAGTGCTGTTCTCTGGGGTGGAGAAGAGGAAAGTGGGGCTTCCTACCAAGATGGCTGATTGAGCTTTCAAGGGAGATGCCACCCCTGGGCCCACCCCTAATGGGTATGGAGCCCAAGGCAGGAAAGAGTACAAATGGTCTAGGAGTGGCTGCAGTCATGGGTTTTGGGGGCGTGGGGTGGGAATTGAGGTTGTGTGGAGCCAAGTTGTAAGGGGTCTTTCATGTCAAAGACAGAGTTTGTCCCGTGGGACATGACGAGCCAGTGAGGAGTGAAACAGGATGCTGGAATGATCTGATAGCATCTTAGGACAGTCCCTCTCATAACAACATCGAGAAAGGATCAGAAAGGGCAAGACTGGAGGAGGGCAGCCCAGTTAGGAGGGGGTCATAGCATTCCTGCCACCTGAACCAAGGCAGTGACGTGAAATGAAGGGGGATTAACGTGTAAGAACTTTCCAAGGCAGAAGCGGGATGGTGAGGAAAGAGGATGACTGAGGATGACTTCCTGCTTTACAGGTGTGTGGCTGGTATGGTCATAGGTGCCCCAGGAGGAGGCTGGGAAATGCCAGGCGTGAGGTGCCACTCCAAGAGGAGTAGTCCAGGAGGTGTTTGGGTATGTGGGCCTGGGCTTGGCAGATCTGGGCAAGTTTGGGGGTTGAGGCAGGGTTACAGAAGGCTAGAGCTGCTGTCCAGATGAGAGATGATGGTGGCCCGGCCCAGAAGCAGTGGCAAAATGATCTAGAAGAGTGGATAGAATTGAGAAGCATTTAGGAGGTAAAATGGGCAGCACTTAGAGGTGGTTGGGATGTGGAAGATGAGATGGGGGTAAAAATCAAAGTTGACTCCCTGTGTTCCAGATGCCACAGCATCTGAGCGGAGGGCAGTGCAGTCCATGGGATAAGAAGCAGTTTTGGGGGAGAGATGATGGCTTAGTTTGCAATGTCCCCAAAGCAGACCTCGAAGCAAGGATTTGGATGTAAGGAGTTTATTAGGGAGGGGAGTGGGAAAGGAGGATACTGATGAAAAGTGTTAATGCACAGATTACTGCTGTGGGCAACGGAGCCTCAGCCCTCCTGGGGACCTGCTGAGACCCTGTGGGCCACGCCTGAAGCTGGTTGAGCATCACTCCTGGGGGGCTGGTTAACTCTCCAGCACTTGCAGCCTGCTGCGCAGCGGGGGGTGGGGAGAGAACGTCCTCAGGAGGAGAGCCCCTGTCAGAATACACAGCTGTCTCAGAGGAGACCAAGGAGTCTGCTAGGTTTGCGACAGGTGATGAGACAGCTCGGGTGGGTTGAGTCCCAGGCATCTGAGACTTCCAGCTCGAGATGTCCCCAGGCAGATGGTGGTGACACTGTAGTAGCCACCAAGGAGCCCTGGATGCTGTGCCCTGGAAGGATGGGTGTTCATGCTTGTTGAGGGCCCTTGAATATCCATGGTCTGGTCAGACCCGCCATGCACACTCATCTCCCCTCCCTGGGCTGGCTGCAGAGCCCATGTTTCAGCCCTCAGTTCCCTTCCCGAAGAATAGGCCTCGGCTGTTTCTGCACCTCTGCTCTCCCTCCTTCTGTATCGAGAGCACCACTTGTCAACAGTTCCAAGAAATGGGGCTCATTTAGCAAAGAGGAAGCTGGGGGCCTGGGAGAAGATAGGTCCATTCGAGGACAATCTGCAGATCGAAAGACAAGAGTGCCGGGTTGGGGTGGGGAGCGCATGACATTGGCAACGCTAAGTGGGTTTCCAGGAGTCGGAGGAAAGGCTTGTGCAGAGAGGAGCGCGAGTGAATGAGCGAAGGACGAGGAGTTGGTGCCAGGCCCCTGTCCCCGCTGCATCCTCAGCCACAGACCAGGCAGGCTGTTGAATGGGTCTGCATTTCTGTTTCTTTATATTTGCAGTGGGATAACATGCCTAGGCCAGCACAACCTTACAGAAATATACGCGAGCCACAAATGTAATTGTAAATATCTAGTAGCCACATTTTAAAAAGTAAAGAGAAGCAAGTACCATTCATTTCCCTAATATATTTTATCTTCAGTATATCCCAAATATTACCATTTCAGCATGTAATCAACATAAACAACTTTGAATGAGATATTTTTCATGGAGGTGGTTGGAGGGACTCATTCTTCAGACTGTAGTGTGTACTTTACACTTACAGCAGATCTCAGTTCAGACCCACCACATTCAAGAACTCACCAGTCACATGTGGCTGGTGGCGCAAGCCCAGGCTGCCTGCCCTGGAGAGCCACAGCGGGGAGTTCAGCCCCCACCCACCTCTACTGGTCAGATCTTCATTGTAGGGTCCAAGCCTCAGAGTAAGATAATTACAATACTGGAGAATTTACACTGTGGTGTGAGCTTTATAGGCAAGGTCTTATTTGAGCCTCACACCCACCCTGTGAGATATGTACTGTTATCCCTATTCTACAGGTGAAACAGTTCAGGCACTGAAAGTTCCAGCAGCTCGCCTATAGTCCTGTTCCCTATTAGTGGTGACTCCAGGATTCCAGTGCAGATCTCTTTGACTCAGGTCTTGTGTTCATCCATGAAACATACTGCCAGCCCCAGGAGACACACATTCTCATTTACCTCAGGGCGTTTGCACGTGCTTTTCCCTCTGCCTTCAGTGCCCCCGCCCTGCCTGGCTAACTCCCACTTTTCCTTCAGGTCATGGTTTGGACTATGCCTCCTCCAGGAAGCCTTCCCCACATACATCCTCCCTATCTTGGGCAGGGTGAGCCACCTCCCCAGCATCCTTGGTATCCCTGTTCCCCTGCCATAGCACTCATCATGCCATGTTGTAATTGGCTGTTTACCTGTCTGTTCCCCTCCTAGGGAGAGGACTGTGTCTGTCTGGCCCATCACAATCCTCCCAGCATAGCACAGAGCCTGGCACATGGGAGGGACCCAGGCATATTTGTCACATGCTGTTATGGATCCAAGATGCTGCCTGGCTGAAGACATGCACAATTGACCACCACTGTTGGTTCTGTTACAGATGTTCCCCAGATAAGGAACCTTAGAAACAGTCACTGTGGTTGATATGTGTAATAGTCACAATTGGCAGCCATTCCCCTGTTTCCTGGCAAATAGAACCCTCATTTTGTTTGGGTAACTACCCCTCAGGGAATGTGATCCTGTTTTTAGCTCAGCCAATCCTGGGAAATCTACCCCCATTGCTGGTGATTCACTCAGTAGTGGACTTAAGACGTGAGGAAAGTTAGTGGGGCTGGGATCTGGGTGTTTCTAGAAAAGATCTCCTTGATCTTAGGGAAGAAACTCAAAGAGCAGGATGTTGTCATGTCTGGGTGTGACCTCCAGGCCTGGGCAGCCATCTTGTGACCAAGAGGTGATCTGCTCTAAGGACATTCCTGACAGACACGGAGGATGGCAGAGCCAGAAGGTGGAAAAGGAGTCCTTGGTGACGTCCTTGAGGAGCTGAATTAACCAACCCTGGAGCTGCCCTAACTTGGGATTTCTCGTTAGAGGGAGGATACATTTCCTTATTACTACAGCCAAGTGAGTTGGGGTTTTCTATTCCTTTTAGCCTAAATCATCCTAACAATTACACTGTGGTGGAGAGATAGTACAGTCTGAGACCTGGTGGAGAACAGAGCAGGGATGTGGGCTCCAGCTCTGGCATTGATGGCCTGGGACCTCTGTGCAAAGCTCGGATGCCACTTCTGCACAAAGCCTTCCCAGAGGCCCACCAGGAGGTGGGTCCTCCCTCCTCCGGGTTCATCTGTCTGTGTGTCTCCATGACCCCTGCTTGCGTCTTCTCTCCCTGCGGCTCATGGGCTCTCCAAGAGCGGGGCTTGTGCGTTTGTCATTTCTGTATCCCCATGGTTGTACCTTGCACATAGTAGGTGCTTGAAAAATCATTGGGCATTAAGTGGAAGGATGAGTAAATTAATATTAACATTGCTACTTCCTAATTCATAAGAGAGAAGATATTTCCCCTAAGCATTCCGTTTACAGAAGAGTAATCGTTTCCTGGCTCTGAGGCTCAGCTGCTTCATCTGTAAAATGGGAAAGTTGGACTAGATCTTCAGCTCAAAGAGACTCCATGACTTGATAGCATTATACAGTAAATGACTGCTATGTGCCAGGCTGTGCGATACAGGGAATTAGACACATTTTCGTCTGTCGAGATGCTCAGGGTCTAGGGTGGAGGTTCTTTACCTTTAAGGGGGGAACAGACCCCCTTTGGTGGCCTCTTCCCAGAAAACTGCTCCTGCCCTCAAAATTCTGTGGATAGTTGTAGGGGATCCATTCAACTAGAAAAAGGCATGCCGAGGCCCACCCTTGCCTTCCAGCCCTGTCTGAGCTGGAACAGGGGAAACAAAGGAAGAATACGATCCTTCCAGAGAGGCCCTCTGGGCAGAAGGGGAGGCAGCGTCTCCACTTCCAGAGGTGCTGACAGAGGCAAGCCCTGGTGACTCCAGGAGAGGGACTGGAGCTGCCTGGGAATTCAGGGGAAGGCCCTGCTGCTGGTGTAGGAGTTCGACAGGTGCCCAGAGGGAGGAAGGCACACACCCCAAGGTGGGGAAGGCACCGCATATTATGGAATGTGAGTAATTGTGCCCCAGAACAAAGCGGGACAGGAGACTGGAGAGGTGGGCAGGGGAGGTGGTGGAGGGCAGGGAAGGGGCGGAATTCCACATGGGAGAGGAGCCCAGAGGAGGGGGCTGGATACAGGGTGCTTTGGGATGTGCCAAGGGTGGAAAGCAGGGTGGGAAATCTCTACAGATGTTTGTAAGGACCTAACATCAGACGCGGGCTTCCAGAAACCAGACTGAAAAATCAACGCGACCTCAGGCTCTGTCGGTCAAGGGTCGTTGAGAGGGAACTGCCCCACTGAGAGGGAACCACCCGGGGAAGAAAGCTCTCCTTTCCAGGCTTTGTCCTGAGCCCGCTGAGCTGCCCACAGGTAGCTTGCCCAGCTTGGAAAAATAAAAGCAGAAACCTTCTCGCTTTGTGTGGTCACGTGGCGGCTCTTAACACGGGCCCCCCGTACCCAGCTTCCAGGGGCTGTTGTTAACATTTCAGGAAGTTAAAGGAAATCATTTACCTGCTGCCGAGGCCTCCAATTTTGCCGGAATTGCCTCGGCATGGCGTCTCCGCACGGCGCCCTCACACTGGGTCGGTGCTGGGCAGATGGAACAGGATGCCTTTGAGTAATTCAAAGCTGGGAAAGTGGAGTCTCCCTTAATACATTTAGTTTTGTGGTGGATGAAATTATTTCATGCAGGAAAGATTAAAAGAAGCCTTTGTTTGGCAACCAATTAACTAGATCATTTCTAGGGTTCCTTCCAGTTTTTAGCATCCCGACCCTTTGCGGTGTTGGACCCCGGGCTCCCCGCCCACCTCCATCCAGGGCCAGGCTGGTCTTTGAGCTAGTTACACTCCTGCTTCTGCCTCTTCCTTAATCAAACGGAATGGGGAAATGGGGAGGTGGTCTGTCGAGGACCTATTGACCTCGATGTGCCAAAAATCATTTAATCATTTCACTATACCATGGGGGGTGGTGGGATCATGATTCCCATTTGACAGATGCATTCACTGAGGCTCAGTGAGATGTGCACATTCATCCATTAGACAAATATGAATTAAGGACCTGGTATATGATGAGTCCTGAGCTGGAAGCTGGAGATACAACGGAGAACAGAATAAAAGTGTTCTGTACACTCCTGGAGCTTACTGTCTAGGAGGGGAGAGAGGGCCCTGATGAAATCACCCCACAGATAAATGGTGTTAGGAGAAGTTAGTCTGGGCTAGGGAGAGCTTCCTGAAGGAGGTGATGTTTGAGCCAAGATTGGAAGCATGAGTAGGTATTAACCAGGCAGAGGGATGGGCCAGGTGATCCAAGCAGAGGGAACAGCACTTACAGAGCCCTTGAGACAAGAAGGAGCTTAGAGTTCCCCAAGGACTAAGAGGTGTGTGTGGCGAGGGGGTGATGTAAGGTGCCGCTCAGTGAGTCATTGAAGAAGTAGGCAGGGATCAGCTCCAGACAACCTCGTGGGCCTTGAGTGCATAGAGAGGACACAGAGAAAGAGAACCCACTGTGTGCCAGGCTGTCATATGTGTGATCTCATCTGCTCCCCCAAGCCACCCATCCCATTTCCACATGGGAGAATTGAGGCTCAGAGAGGGCAGGTGACTGCGGGTCACGCCGCTAGTCAGAGGCAGAGCCAGCCTTCCCTGATCCACAGCCCGGGCCCTCCTCAGCTCCCCAGCTCAGGCCTGGACCCACCAGCAGCCAGCTCTCCCTCGCAGTACCTCAAGCCTCCTTTTCCAGGTGTGAGATTTCCTGCAGGGAGAGCCCAGCCGGGCTCTGCTCGGCCCCGGCTTTTCGCTTCTGGTCTGTCTCTGTGGCATCCTTGCTTGGAATAAGAGAAAGAAACTTGGTGTCTGGTAATTGTATTCCATTAAGCCTAATTAAGATGCAAATTTGTACAGTTAATGAAGAAGGCAATTTGGAGGCAATTTCACCGGTGACACGGGACTCTTGTCGGTGCCTGTCTGCTTGGTAGGTAGGTCTGAGGATAGGGGAAGTGTATGCGCTACCACCCACCAAGCTGCATCTGGCTGGGCTCCGGGGGTAAATTTTTCCTGCTGGAGCAAGATAACCCACCTCAGGAAGAACACATTGTGCAGAAACTGCTCGGATCACGTGACCCCTGATGTAGGGAGCACAAAGTTCCGGGCTCCTGCCACCTTCCTCCCCTCTGGGCCCCATGACCCCCACCTGCAGGCTCTGCCCTGCCCTGGCCTCTTGATGTGGGCAAGGAGGGGTTGAGGCAGTTCTCTGGAACCAGACCACCTGGGTTCAAATCCCAGCTCTACCACTCATTGGCTGTGTGTCTTTGGGCAAGTTTCTTAACCTCTCTGGGCTTCAGTTTCCTCCTCCATGAAATGAGACACTGATAGCATCACCTGATAAGGCTGCTGTGAAGATGAAATGAGATAGTGCATGGAAAGCACTTGACAAGCACCTGGCCCATGAATGTTGGACGTTTTCATTAGCTCTGCCAGTTCCGCGGATTCCGTATGGGTAGTTCTACCCCCAAACCCTAGGCTAATAGAGTTCTTTTTTGCTGCTGTCAGAGGCCCACTGTCTTAGAGTTAGACTTTTCTTCAGGTCCTGGATGCCCCGTCCTTGTGGTCCATCTGGCTGTAAAGCTGGGGTACACCCAGTACCTGCCCTTTTGCATGGATGGCCACCTGTTGGTTGGCTGTTTTCCCATTTTAGATGTCAGAATTGGCCTGTTAACCTGGACTTAGCCCTCCCACCACCACCTCTATGGTCCCTCTACCTGTGGCCAGATGTATTTATTTATAAATAAATTATTCAACTGACATCATCATTATTAGAGCTGATATTTTTGGAGTGTTCCCTGTGTCGAGCTCTTTACCTTTAATTATGTTATTGCACCATCACCACAATTTACAAGGTGTAGAAACTGAGGCTCAGCGAGTGACTTGCCCAAGGTCACACAGCTGGTATAGGGTAGAACTGGAGCTCAAACCATTTCTGTCTGACTCCTAACCTCATTTGTAAGCCCTCTAGTCAAGCTGCTCTTCAATTCCCAAGTGCCTGCTGTGTGCCAGGCCCTGTGCCCTGCGCCCGAGGCGGAGAGACAGCTGTGTTTATCCTCAAGGAGCACAAAGACTTGAAGGAGGGGACAGACAGTGACAGAGCAGGGTGGAAGTGTGGTGGTGGAGGGAACTCGGGAGTGGCGTGTGCGGGAGCCTGGAGAGGACCTTAGTCTTCCTAGGGAGGAGTCAAGGAAAGAGGGATCTCAGAGGAGAGAACAGTTGGCCTGAGAGTTGAAGAAGAGTGGAAGTCTCTGGAGGTTTGCAGTGGAAAGGGCGTGACTGGAGGAAGGCGCGGCAGGCGCAGTGGCACTGAGGCGTGAGGTACTGGGGTGCGTTGAAGTTTAGGGGCCGGGGATCGCCAGTGGGCAGGGAGCAGCAGTGGGAGGGTGAGGCAGGAAGTGTGGGTAGAGGCCACGTCATGCTGAGCGTCAAAGGCCAGGCTAAGTCAGAACTGACTAGAGGTAGGGAGTGGTGGCCTGGAGTCTGAGCTTCTCCACTTGCCTGCTGTGTGACCTTGGACAAGACCCTTTACCTCTCTGAGCCTTGGTTTCTTCATCTATAAAATGGAGAAGGAATAATCAAAAGGCCTCTCTCCTAGGGTAGTTGTGAGGAGATGCACAAAAACAGAGCACAGTTTCTACGGAGTGAACTGTTAAGCAGCACAAACTGCTTCCTCTTGCTGGCCAGGGTGAGGGGTCGGGGGAGTGCATCAGGAGCCCCTGCATGAGAGCTGGGGGCTATGAAGAAAAATCAAGCAGGCTAAGAGATTAGATATGACAAGAGAGAGGGCTTAGGGAGGAGAATTATTTAGACCAAATGGACAAGGAATGTGGCATCTGAGCAGAGATCTGAACGAGGTGGAGTGCACCATGGGAAGGTTTTAATTAGCAATTTTGCGCCCAAAGCAGGCAGCTAACAGGGCCCTCAAGCCAGCGTTGTCAAGTTATGAGGAAAGGGTGTAGCCAGGCACTAAATGTGGGTTCCTACTCCAGTGAATTACAACTGTAGATGCCCAGCTCTTTTATTTCCAACTGTTACGGGAGTACCTATTGTCAACATGTAAATTTGACAAATTGAGAAATGAAACAGTATTTCATCATCACAAGTAGGCCTTTTCTTGTTATCTTTCATGATCACAGCTGGGTCTGGCACCCTCTCCAGTTATGGCTACATCCAGGGCAGCTGCAAACCGCAGGGCTTGGGCTTTCCCAGGTAGGACCAGAGAGCAAACCCTGGGCAGCTCAAGTTAGGATGATACGTGCAGAGGATTTAGATGAACACTGACAGAGACTAGGATTTCAAGATCCTCTTCTGTTCTCATTTGCCCGGAAGGGTTCACAACCCCACCTGGAGCCTAAGTGTGCTTCTCATGGTCTGAGAAAGGACTGGGGGCCTCTTTGTCCTGTAGGCTTAGATGCAGAAAGGTTGGGCTCTTGGCCAATCTCTGTTGTTTGGGACAGTGTTTCTTAGACCACCGACAACAGAATTATCTGGGACTCCTTATGAAAAATGCAGCTTCCAGGCCTTGTCCCCGACCTCCTGAGTGCAGGTCCCTGGAATCTGCGTTTAACAAGCTCCCCAGTGGTTCTCATGCACTGCAAAGTTGGGGGACGGTGGACGGGTCAGGGCACCCATCAGAAGAATATTTGTAATTGGGACTGTCCTGGGACTGCCAGGGCACGCGCTTGCTGTCCTGCTGGCAGGTGGCACTTCCCAACCAGGTTGGTGGCGGGGTGGGGGGGGGGGAGGGAGGCTGGCCATATCCCACGGTATATATTTTACATGTTTTTGCCTCGGAGAGAACTGCGGCAGGAATAAAGGCAGGAATTTCAGAAGTTGGTGTCTGTCATGCTGTGAGGCAGTGTGTGTGAGAAGGCTCTACCATACTTCGAATGAGAAGAAAAAAAGAACTTGATATATATATTCTGGAGGCAAATGTGTCACTTTCAAATGGACTCTTTCCAGCCTGGACACAATTTTTATTTCTCTCTGGTGAGTCATTGTAGAAGTTGCCTTTTTCTCGCTGCCTCTTATGAACAAAGGACACATTTCAGGGAGAGGCTGAAACCTCCCAGGGACAGGACTGGGAAATTTACCCTTCACCAAGTCCAGTTAGAGGACCCAGTGAGGCCATCAGAGAGCCTCACCCAGTCCTGTGCTGGGGAGGAGCCACAGAGACTCCTGACAACCGAGGGGATGGTCGTGCTCCCCTTAATAATCAGCCATCCTTTTTAGCTCAGATCGTGCCCTCTCTTGTCTTGTTTTCAGACTGGCTGGCTGCCATCCTGCTGGTTTTAATGAGAAAACATTCCCAAGTACCTTCTGACATTCATTCATGCATCCATCAGTTGTGTAGCATAGTCATTAGAGCACGGGTTCTGGGAGCCATCCTCCAGTGGCTTTCCATCTCACTCAAAGTCAGAGCTAAAGTCCCTCCCACATCTGCAAGGCCCTCTGTGATCTAGTCCCTGTCACCTGTCTAACTTCATCTCCCTCTCACTCAGCCCTAGCCATACTAACTTCCTTGCTGTTTATTGAACACATCAAGGATGTATCCACCCCAGGACCTTTGCACAGGCTGTTTCCTCCTCCTGTGATGCTCTTTACCCCAGATCTCTGCAAGACTCATTCCCTCACTTCCTTTAGGTCTCTGCTTAGAAGTCACCACGTTACCCTGACCATCCTAAATAAAATAGCACTCACCCCAAATGTCACTAACCCCCTGTTTTCCTCAGAGCATTTATCAACACCTCACATAGTATTTATTTACTTTTTTTTTTTTTTTTTTTTAATGATCTGTCTCTCCCCATCAGAATGATAGCTCCTTGTGGATGGGAACTCTGACTTGGTTACTGCTGTTTTCCCAACATCTGGAATATGTCAAGTGCATTTTAAGCCCTTAATAAGTAATGATCAGTTGATTGAATGAATGAATGCTTGGCTCTCTTCCTTGCTAGCTGTGTGACCTGGAGCTCCTTAGCATCTCTGAGCCTCAGTTTCCAAGTCTATAAAATGAGCAAGGTTATGGGGTTTGCATTGTAAGTGAGACAGTGCATAAGAGCTTAGCATGGAGACCAGCACACTCAAAGTCCTCAGTAAATGATGACTGACCTTAGACTATCCTTACTTAGACCAACAAAGTAAGACAGAATGTGCTAAAGAAAATGAAAGAGATTTGCAGAAGGGCTGTTGTGTTGAGAGGCAACAGCAGTTCCGCCCAGATGGCTGGAATCAAGAAAGGCTTCCCAGCGGGGATGGCATTTGAGCCGGGCCTCTGGGTTGGACAGGCTCTCAGCAGGTCATACTCAGTTTGCGAAGTGATAGTACAGGAAGAAGGAGCAGTGTGAGCGAAGAGGCAAAAGGGAGAGTGGTCAGGCATGCCTCCTGAACCTCAGGGACTGCAAAACACGGGGAGGGTGGGGGAAGCAGAATAAGGAGGTGGAAGCATTTTTTTTTTTTTTTGTCCCTGGAAGAAGAGAAACCAGCGAGTGCAACAATAGAACTAAGACAAAGTCTGATCTTCAGTCTCCTTTTTAGGGTAGAGGGCTTTGCAGTCAGTAAAGCAATCCCTGGGCATCATTTTGTTGGCTCCCCACAATTCCTTCTCCAGGGAGGCAGGATTTATTAGGTGTTTGTATTTCTACTCTGGAGGTCACCTGCAAATAACCGTGAATGGAGTATCACATCCGTAAGATACCTATTGGTTATGGTGGAATTTCTGGGCACGGTGGTATCCTTCTGTCTTGTAGACTAGGAAGAAATTCAAAGCACAGGTGTAAGGGGAAACCAAGAAGGAAGGTGTGAGGCAGAAAGACTAAATGGTTAACTTAAGAAAACAGGAGGACTAGCATTTTTCATTCATTCATTCATTCATTCAATGAACACTGAGCACTTACATGCACGAGACAGTATATTCAGGCCAAGGGCCCAGTGGCCAAGACTTCAGACACTTTGTATGTGTTTAATTTTCTACCTGATGGAAAAAGAAGTTTCTGTAACTTAAGGGAAGTTGGGGAGGCAGCACAGGTTTCATCTCAAATGTCAACTCCAATTGATTTATTATGGCTACCCAGAGAGGGTTTCTGAGACAACAGTGTGGACTCAGCAGAAAGGAATCTGGTGATTGATTAGTAATGTCTGCCATGGGTCTAAGTGGGAGAATAGTAGGTCAAATACCACTCATTTGCAGGAACGAGATGTGTATACACCTATAATATGCTGACCTGAGGGTTTGCAACAGAAGAAAATAATTTCTTGAGTCTGCACAGTTGGTGAGGGTGATGTGGCTGATAACTCACCATGGAGAACTGTGGGCATTCAGGACAACAAAGGGGGAGGAATTGGTGCCCCAGGATGGTAACTCAGAAAGGTAGGTCCCCTCAAAGGGGTGGTGTCCCCAGACTTTTACAGTTGTCTCATCCACCTCTCAGTGGACACTGATGCTTAATGCATCTTCCCCAAGCATTAAACTTTGTTCTCATAGAAGCATTCTTTTTGCACTCATATTTCACCTTCCTGTGTCTTATGTAATTTGCTAATTGGTATACAGTAAATGCAATCAGAACACACAAATTTGGAAACAGAGCTAACTCTTAGTTTTTGTACAACACAGTGGTTGGGAACAGAAGGTGTAAAACTAGATGTGTTGGGTCACTGTGTTTACTTGCGGGTGGAGGGTGGCGAATTTTGGTTAATCCAGTGAATCAGTTAAGTGGAGGTTAGTGAAGAGAGCTTCTCCTGTAAACAAATAGTTGTCTTTAAAAAAAAAAGGATTCACTCTTCATATTCTGTTTTGTAACCATTATTTTCCCCTTAAGCAAAGAGTAGAGGCATCTTTTTATGTCATCAAATACTCTCTCACAACAGTATTATAGATGGCTACCTGGGATTCAGTGATAGGGATCTACCATTAAATTGATCCCTTTTTGTTGGACCTTTATGTAGTCTCCAGTTTGGGACTGTTACAGGGGACGTTGCCTTTCAGCTCCTCCAGTGGGTAGTGGAGAGCTGTGTACAGTGAGGGTGGTGAGGAGCAGAGATGGACAGGAAAAGGGAATGGGAGACGGGAATGTAAAATGGTGCAGCCTCTGTGGAAAACAGTATGGCAGTTGCTCAAAAAACTAAACATAGAATCACCATATGACCAGCAACTCCACTTCTGGGTATTTGTCTGAAAGGACTGAAAGCAGTGTCTTGAAGACATACTTGTACACCTGTGTTCATAGCAACATTATTCACGGTGGCAAAAGGGTGAAAGCAACCCAGTGTCCAGTGACAGATGAATGGATAAACAAAGTGTGGTCTATACATACAGTGGAATATTATTCAGCCTTAAAAAGGAGGGAAATTCTGACACATGACATAACATGGATGAACCTTGAGGACATTATGTGAAGTGAAATAAGCCAGTCACAAAGGACAAATACTGCATAAGATTTTACTTATCTGAGGTTCCTAGAACAGTCAAATTCCTAGAGACAGAAAGTAGAAGGGTGGTTGCCAGAGGCTGGGGAGGCGGGGTGGGGAGATGTCATTTAATGGGGACAGAGTTTCAGTTTCGCAAGATGAAAAGAGTTCTGGAGATTGGTTGTGGAACAGTATGAATATACTTAACACTACTGAACTTTACACTTAAAAATGGTTAAGATGGTAAATTCTATGTTATGTATATTTTACCACAATTTAGAAAAAGTTTTTTTAAAGGAAACATGTGAGTAGATGTAGACATTAAGTATCCACAGCTGCTAAGATTATCCAAAAATGAGGCAAGCAGACATTGTGTACCACCTAAAGAAGCACCTGAGTCTGATCCAGTCTCTGGAACCAGCTGCCAGTTTGCAGAGGGACAGAGGAGCCATTAAACTGGACCCTGGGTGTGCATTTGGCAACGTCAGACTGGGAGGTGCTGCAAACTCCCAGGCTCTTCCAGTGAACACGTGAAAGGAAATGAAAAGGATGGATGAGGAACCCATAAATTAAAAGAGACCTAAGAGACAGATCAGATTTTTCAGATGGGCCAGAATGTAGTGTCCAGAGATGCACATTTGGGTAATAAAATAATTTAAACCAAAAAAAGACATAGGAAGTGATTCCTTAAAAGTCAGGATAGTGGTTACCGTGCGGGCTGTGAGTGGGATGGGACATGTGCACTGGGCTTCCAGGGTTGGGGGCAAAGTGCTGTTTCTTTTCTGTGTGGTGTTTGCCTTATGATAATCCACTAATTCATATGCTAGATGTGTGGTTTTCTGTGTTTATGTTTTATTTTACAACAACAACAACCAAAAAAAAAACCCAAAAAACCCTTTTTAAAAGGAAGGGAGGACAGGGGCTTCCCTGGTGGCGCAGTGGTTAAGAATCTGCCTGCCAATGCAGGGAACACGGGTACAAGCCCTGGTCTGGGAAGATCCCACGTGCCGCGGAGCAGCTAAGCCCGTGCGCCACAACTACTGAGCCTGTGCTCTAGAGCCCGCGAGACACAACTACTGAGCCCGCGTGCCACAACACTGAAGCCCACATACCTAGAGCCCGTGCTCCGCAACATGAGAAGCCACCGCAATGAGAAGCCCGCGCACCGCAACGAAGAGTAGCCCCCGCTCACTGCAACTAGAGAAAGCCCGCGTGCAGCAACGAAGACCCAACGCAGCCAAAAATAAATGTTTTTTAAAAGAAAAAAAAAAAAAAAAAGGGAAAGGAGGAGATTTTGGATACAGACAGAGAGAAGAGTCACTGATCTGGATAAAACACAGGTTCTGCCTCCTGTCAGCTCCGTGACCTGTGGGGAGTTACTTAACCTCACAGTGCCCTCATCTGGAAAAGAAGTTATAATAGTACTTAGCTCCTAGCACTGTGCTGCCCTTTTAATAAGACAATGCATGCAATCCCTAGCACCGTGCCTGGCCCAGAATAAGTGCTGTGAATGTGAGTGGTTGTGCTCCTGGAAATAAGAAGCCCCAAATGCCATTCTCATCTCCACTCCGACCTGCTGCGTCATCCTGGTAAAGTCGCTTCTCTGCGGTTGGATGCCTCCTTTCCCTGATGATCCCCTGTCGCGTGTAAGATTGTAGGTTGCTTGCTGGGACCTGTGGAGCTCAAGGCTGAGCCTGCCCAAGCTTGCGTTTCCTCCAACAAAGCCTCGGTCATCCCAGGAAGCAGCAGGCGAGGAGAGGTGTGGAATTGTCAACGCTTCCCATGTCACCAGCAGGTGAAAATGCACCCCCAGACACAGGACCGAGACAGTAAATTGCTTTCTGTCGTTCTCTGCAGGGAGAATCATGCTGTTTTTACCCTAGTAGGCTTGGGCTGTCTCCCATAAGCATCGGTTGCCCTCTACTGCCTTTATCAGGCTGGGTGAACATGAAGAACAGCCGAGTGGAGGACAATGACAACAACCTCGGGGGAGGGTTACCTGCCTATCAGAGCCGCTTTGGACAGAATCCTGCTTCCCCGGTAGCGTGAAAGGGACGGCCAGTCCTTGATTGCTTAACTGAGCTAATGGGGGAAATCAAGTCACACGGAGAGCCTGGAGTCGCCACTCCCTGAAGTATCTGGACAAAGGAATATGTTTGCAAGAAAATTTAATTTTACGTCTAACAGTTCAGTCCATGTACTGGCAGCTACTAGACACCTCCACTCACCCTACCCTGGATTCCCAGGAAGATTCCCTCTAAAGATCCCTTTCAAGTGGCAAATCCTTTCATGTTAGGAAACCCCTCCCACCCCCACTCCATCTCGAATGCTGTAAGGAGCTGCCTGGTTTCTTATTTATTTATTTACTTATTTATTAATTATTGTGGTAAAATATACATAGCATAAAATTTACTATTTTCACCATTTTTCAAGTGTCCAGTTCAGTGGCATTAGGTGCATTCACATTGCTGTACAACTGTCACCACCATCCATCTCTAGAAATTTTTTCATCTTGCAAAACTGAAACTCTGTACCCATTAAACATTGACTCCCCATTCCCCCACCTCCAGCCCCTGGCAACCACCATTCTACTTTCTGTCTCTATGAATTTGACTCTTCTACGTATGAATAGAATCATAGTGTTTGTCTTTTTGTGACTGGCTATGTCACTTAGCATAATGTCCTCAAAGTTCATCCATGTCGTAGCAGGTGTCAGAATTCCATTCCAGAATGGAATGAAGTGAAGATTATGGAATTCTGGCATAAAAACAGTGTGACTGAATTCTGGCCAGACATTTCGAGGAAGGCTCTGCTTTGTTAAAAAAAAAAAAAAAAAAAAAGATGAGCAGGTGTAAGACAGGTGTTAAAGACCTACCAGCACCAAATGGAGACTCTCCTGGATGTAATCAGAAGGACTGCAAGCCCATGTGAGTCAGTGTTAATTAAGGCCACATCTGAGTACCATTTAGAGTCATAAAGTACCACCTAAAAAGCAGTAAATACTGTTTTAAATCTCATCATACAATTGTTTTGCTCCTAAATGCCTCTAAGGAAACCTGCAAACTCTTCAGGCCGCTGGCATGACATTTCCTTTGTGTCTGACCCACTCAACTCCAGTAAAAATGAGTTCACTATCCCCAAACACTCAGGTTCTTTCAGCCTTTGGGCTCTGTACATGTTACTCCCTCCTCCTGGAAGAGAATGTGCCTTGAGAGTTGGGACCACATCATTGTTTACTATTGTCTCCTTCTGGGCCTACTTCAGAGCCTGCCTGGAACAAAGTAGGTGAGAAGGATGAAAAGGGAGGGGGTGTGTGTGGAAAGGTTGATAAAGAAGATAGGAAGAAAAGAGAAAGGAAGGGAGGAAGGTGGGAACAAAGGGAGGGAAGGATGGAGGGAGGGAGGGACACAGAGAGGGAGGAAGGGAGTTATTGATGAACTTCTATTTATTGTACAAAACCCATCTTAAAAGTTCCTTCCTCTTTGAAGCTTTCCCATATCATTTAGCCACCTCTAAGCATTCCTTCCTCTGGGATCCCACAGTATTGTTTCCATATCTGTATCAAGGCATTTAAATCTCTGTCTTCTACTGAAGGAATAAATGAATGAATGAATGAAATCAGGTCTCCTTCATTAGACTGATCCTTACAAGGGCAGAGGCAATATGATATTCACTTATAATTCAGCACTTAGCCCAATGGTTTTCAACCTTGGCTACACGCTGGACTCACACGGGGAGCTTTAAAAAAATACTAATGCCTAGGTCCCACCCTTGGACACGATTCTGATTTAATTGGTCTGGAGTGTGGTCTGGGTCTTAGGATTTTCAAAAACTCTCCCGGTGCAGCCAAGATTTCAAACCATTGTCTTAACCCAAAGCAGAGTGGTAGGAGGAGCTCAGTAAATGATGTATGAGTAAATGGAGGAATCCTGCCTTTAGCACGTAAGAGTCCTGGCTCAACATGACCGTTTTCAGGGTTTCATGTGATGCTAATTCATTAATATATTCAGGAACTATTAATTAAGCAATAACGCGGTACCAGGTGTTACGCAAGGCCAAGCTGCTGGAGATGCAAACATGACTAAGGCGCCCACTTCTCCCCCTCGTTCCAAAGTGCTTTAGGGAATGCTGGGCTGGGTCCGAGTCCATCCAGGAACTTTCTGTCTTCCTGATTAACTGGCCAGTCCACAGCCGTCACCTCCCGAGTGACTGACAGCAAACCTTACTTCGGGCTGTTTCCTTCGGCAAATGTAAGCACAGACTCTATTCACTCCCAGTGGGAGAGTTCCTGGAGGGTGTGTGTGAGTCAAGAGACCAAAAAAAAAAGTGTTTCTCTCTAGACTTCTCCAAACCCTTCAGAAGACAAAGGCAAGTCTCAAGGGGCAGACCAAAGTCCTGTGCTGCTCAAATAAATTTCTTTCTGGGTGTGTATTTACACAAAGATAATCCAGGGCCTTAGGATATGATTAAGATCTTAATTACCCCAGGGTAAAGGGACTTTCCCTCCCAGCTGCTGCCCCCTCACTGCTTTAAGATTTTGCACCACAGATTACTGAAGGGTGGAGGTAATGACCATTAGCACTACCTTCTGTGGTGTAGACTTTGATAACACCCTATCGGGATGGCCAGGATTGGCCATCCCGATCCTGGTCTTGGCCCCTTCAGCCCATCCTACACACTGAAGCCAGATAATCTTTCTAAAACCACTAGTTCAACCACTTCTTCCTCCTATTTGAAACTCTTTCAGTGACTTGCCACTGCTGTCAGGATGTAACAGGATACATAGGGTAAGCCCCCTAGGTATCATTCACGTGTAACCCAAATAAAACTGGGCTGCCTTGTGTCCAGTCCAACCGTGGTATTACATTCAGAAGAAACTCAAGTCCAACATCCAGGAAAAAAAAAAAAGAAAGATGGAAAATAACTTAAACCTTTACTGAAGACTCTCAAAGAGGCAAAAAATAAAAAAATTCTAAGGAACCTCTTCTCCCATCTGTCATGCCATAGTGCCACTTCCTGTGTCAGCTGCTTGCCCTCAAATCTCCCTTCCCCCCAGCAA
Source organism: Balaenoptera physalus (assembly GCF_965194825.1). Lineage (NCBI taxonomy): Eukaryota > Metazoa > Chordata > Mammalia > Artiodactyla > Balaenopteridae > Balaenoptera > Balaenoptera physalus. The sequence continues at coordinate 104,891,707 of NC_138896.1, forward strand.
AAAACTTGAGCTCTGCTCAAGCTCGCATTGGCTCTGCTCTATTCTTACCCACTCTCAATCTCTCTGACCTGTTGAAGGGCACCATAAATCCACTTAGCTGTCCCCGTGCCTTCTCTTCTTTATTCATTCCTGCAATAAGCACAACAAAAGCCCAAGAGACAAACATTCAGAAACAGATCCTACTCTGGAAACTGAGGCAGAGGGCCAGGCAGTGACTGGTTATATGTTAAAACCTTTGACCCTACCATACAAGAACCTTTTTCATCTGGACCCAACTTACTGGGTAGCCTCATCTTCTGACACTCCACTTTCCCTGAATAGGCCTGGCTCTTTCATCCCCTATACCTTTGCAAATGCTGTTCTTCCTGCTAGGGATGCCTGACTCTATAGCCACACCTGGTTCTCACCTAGTCAAAAACAAAAGGAGTTAAAAGCAATGCAGAAACAAGGCATGGGGACAAAATAAAGGCATTTAAACTTGAAGGAAGATGTAAAACTGTCTCTATTTGCAGATAACACAATCTTGCACATAGAAAATCCTAAGGAATCTCCAAGACAACTACTAGAGCTAACAAATGACTTCAGGAGGCCCAGGTGCTCAGTTTGGGATGAGAGGGGCCCCTCTGTTGCCCGGATCCACTTTGCCCAGCCATCTCCCACGCACCCCCTTTCCTTTGCTCTCAGCACAAGTGGATGGAGCATCCTGTTCAACACTGCTCGCTCCCCCCTCTCTTCTCTGTGCTTGGCTGGAGCCTTTGTCTGCAGTGCTTCTCTCCCACCATCACCTTATCTCTAAAGCCTAGAAATAACAGCCACGTTCACTGAGGCTGAGTTGGACATGCATCATCTCATTTAATCCTCACAGCATCCCCCTGAGGGAGGAACTATTATTATCACCCACATTTTTTCAGCTGAGACTCTGTCGCCATCCCTTGCCCAAGCCCACACTATTATATGGCCCTGCTGGGCTGCCTGACTCTGACATCCGAATTCCGAACCTAAAAGTTGGGAAGACAAGACAGGCCCAGCTCCAATGCCACCTCCCCTGGCTACATAGGTCTCTTCTCTCCCCCAGCCAAACACCAAGGCTGCAAAGGTATCAGTGCCTCCTTAGGACGTTTAGTGCTGACTCCGTAATGTGGTCATTTAAGTAGAGCTTTTATTTCTTTAAGCGGGAAGTTACTCGGAAGCAGAGCCGTGTCTGGATCAGCCTGGAGCCTCCCATGCTGGCACAGCTTGGCACAAAGTAGGTACACATAGCACACGAAACAGTACGGGGGGAGGGGAACGACAACACGCTAAAGAGAAGGCATGTCTGTTCCCTCTGGCGTGTCCGGGAGAGATGGTGTCACTGCTGTGGGGCGTGAGGGTCACACGCCGTGGGTGGGGAAGGCTGCTGCGGAGTCACCCTGGACGGAAGAACCCGCTCTTCATGGCACGGGATGTGTGCGCACACCTTTGTCTACTGTGTATTTGGCCCAAAGCAGGTGCTCGGTGAGTATCTGTTGAATGAATTTGCTGTGAGACTTTGAACCCTTCTCTCAACTTCTCTGCATCTCCTCTGTCAAACAAGGGGTTTGTGCTAGATCAGAGGCTGTCAAACTCCCCCCACACCCCCTTCCTTGGGAGTGCAACTACTGGTTCTCGTAAAAATTTGTCAAACAGATAAAAGCTGACCGCTCTGGTTGGAGTGAAGAAGCAGTGGACCCGCAGCCCCATCTGCCACAGCCTCTCCCTTTCTCTTTGCCCCAAACTCCCCAGAAGCCCCTCAGAGCACAGTTTGATAACCACCGAGCTAGGTGAAGCCAGAAAGTCCTTATTGCTTGAAAATTCAGTTTGCTCTTTATGGAGCATCTGCATTTTAAGAAAGTAGCTCCGAAAAGGGAAAATTCTTTCTGACGCATTTGAACAACTATTCCTGCTCAAAGGGTGGAAGGCGAGGCACCTTGACTGGGAGAAGGAGAGAGGGTTGTTTCGGGGGGAGGGTGGATGCTCCCCAGTGCCTAGAAACCGCCCTGGATATAGGGGACCACTTGCTCAGCCTTCACACGCATGTAAGTCGCCTGCCACACCGCACTTGAGCAGTCGGCAACTTGGACCACCGTTGCTTTCTGCCAGCCTGCTGTCTTTTTCCTAAATGTGCATCTGCTTCAATCCTGCTGTTCTCCACCAATTTTTCCCTCTCCTTGTTTTCTAGAACTCACTAAAACCTCCACAGGTTATAAGCAATTTAAATAGTGCCGTGAACTCGGAGGAAGTTGAACAAAGAGATAAGTGACAGGCAAAGAGCCTTAGATTTTGGTATTTTAGTTAAAATTCCACACGACACCTGGGATTTGTAATCACACGTAAACCACTTAGCTTCTTATGAAAACAATCACGGACACTATGAAAAGGAAAATAATCACAGTTTTCATAAATGGCTGTCAAGAGAAACTTCCCCATCCAGGGAAATTCCAGATGGGAATGTACCCCATGCTCTGGTTCCTTTGTCCCTCACCCCAACCTGGCCCCTGCCTCCTACTTTACTATTTCTCCAGTTCCTAAGCCCAGGGTGTAAGTGTTAAAGAGACATGTTAGCAAACTGTGAGTACCTATTCATACCCCATAGAATCACAACAACTACCCAATAACTGGAATAAGGGATTGATGAACAATTTTAAGGAAAAACTTATATACCCATGTTCATAGCAGCATTATTCACAATAGCCAAAGGGTGGAACCGATGCAAGTATCCATCAGTGGATAAATGGATAAACAAAACGTGGGTATCCATACAATGGACTATTATGGAATTCTGGCATAAAAACAGTGTGACTGAATTCTGGCCAGACATTTTCCAGTGAAGATTATGATGGGGGTAGGTAAATAAGGAGAGAGCAAATTCATCAGTTTTTCTTTTTATGGTTCATGCTTTTGGTGTCAGATCTAAGAACTCTTTGCCTTGGCCTGGACCCTGAAGATGTTCTCTAATGTGCTTTTCTAAAAGTTTTATGGTTTTATGTTTTACCTTTATGTCTGTGAACCATTTTGAGTGCATTTTTTTAATGAAGTATGAGATTTCAGTTTTTTCCTATGGATGTCCAATTGCTCCAGCACCGTTTGTTGAAAATACCCTTTCCTCAGTTAAATTGATTTTGCATCTTTGTCAAAAATCTCTTGGGCATATTTGTGTGAGTCTTTCTTGGTTCTCTATTCTGTTCCATTATTCTCCACTGATACCACAGTCTTGATTACTGTAGCTATATAATAAGTCTTGAAATCACATAGACTGATTTCTTCCATTTTATTTTTCTTGTTTAAGATTATTTTAGCTATTTCTAGTTCCTTTGCCTTTCCATATAGATTTTAGAATAGTCTTGTCCTTCTCTGTAAGACATCTTTTTGAGATCTGGATAGAAATTGCATTAGGAGACTCGGCATGGCGGGGGAGGCGGCAGCAGCGTGGCGGCCGGGCACGAGCCGCCCAGCCCTCCACTTCCCGGCTGTCGTCGCCGCCACCGCCGCCGCCGGAGTCGCTGGGACCGTTTAGTCTGCATGTGTTAGTTGTAAGCCCGCTGCCTCCCCGTCACTCCTCCGGTCTACCCTCCCTCCTTCCTTTCACCGCCACTGCCAGCCCGAGTGTCGGGCCGGTGGGTAACTCCCACTCCCACCCCACCCCACCCCACCCACAAGCCCGCGGGCCGGGACCATGGAGGACGTGAAGCTGGAGTTCCCCTCGCTCCCACAGTGCAAAGAAGACGCCGAGGTTTAGGGTCTGTTCCTCCAGAGAGAAAATGCATTTGCTTCTCCCAGGAACCCATGGACACTATTTACCCAGGACCACTTGACATTAAATTTTCACTTGGCCTCACAAAGATAATTGCATTCTAATGCCAAACCTGAGTGAAGACCAGATTGGTTAGGAAGACCCCACCCCACTACTACCACCACCACCACCTACTCAGAACCAAAGCTAGGAAAGGCAAGAGTACTCATTTTTATGGGGATGAAGTGAGGCCCCACTCCCTCCACTTTATCTTTCACTGAGGGTGTTGCCCTTTGGGGGGTCCCAGCTTTTTGGTCATGATCTGACTTTGAGCAGGTCCTAGGCTTTGTCTCATGTGCCGTGCCATTTAAAGTTAAGGCCATCATGAGGATGTGGAACAACTAGAACTCCCATATATTCCTGGTGGGAGTGTAAATTGCTCTTCTAAAACTTTTGACAGTGTCTAGTAAAGCCAAATATAGGCCTACTCTGTGATTTAGTCATTCCATTGCCACTTATATATCCAAGAGCAATGAATGCATATGTCCACCAAAGAGCATAGAAAAGAGTTTTCATTGCACCTTTATTCATAATTGCCAAAACCTGGAAGCTATTTAAATCTCCACCAAAAGGAGATGAGTAAATTGTGGAATATTTATACAATAGTGTACTGCACAGCAGTGAAAAGGAACAAACTACTGACATACACAACAACATGGATGGATCTCACGGACATTGGGCTGAGTGAGATAAACCAGACATAAAATAGTACTGCTGTATGATTCCATTTACATGAAGTTCCAGAACAGACAAAACTAAAATCTGTAGTGATGGAAGTCAGTGGTCACCTCTGAAAACAGGAGATATTGACTGAGAAGAAGAATGAGGGAACTTTCTGGGATGATGGAAATCTTCATCTGAGTGGTGATCATATGGGAGTGGACCTACCCTATGAGACGAGAGATGCAGGAAATTTTGCCTGGATTATTTTTAGGCCCATATTCTTCTGCCATGAAAAGCAAGCTACCTATACTACAGAAACATGGAATAACTCATATAATATGTATAAGACAAAATATTGAAGCAAACTTTATTAAACCCAACTTTCAACAATTATTCAGATATTTAGTCTTGGATTTTGCAGATAATCTAGTTGAAAATATAATACGTTTTTTCCCCATGACTAAAGAATTTATTGATGGGAGCTTACAAAGTGGAGGAAAAGTTCTTGTCCATGGGAATGCAGGGATCTCCAGGAGAGATGCATTTGCTTACATTCAAGAAAGAAGATTTTGTATTAATCCTAATGCTGGATTTGTCCATCAGCTTCAGGAATATGAAGCCATCTACCTAGCGAAATTAACAATACAGATGATGTCACCACTTCAGACAGAAAGGTCATTATCTGTTCATTCTGGCACCACAGGCAGTTTGAAGAGAACACATGAAGAAGAAGATGATTTTGGAAACATCCAAGTGGCGACTGCGCAGAATGGCTGATTCAAGAGCAACAGTATAGAGGATGTGAATTTCTATTTAGGAAGGAGAAAATACTACAGACAGTAATAATGTAAAATGGTAAAAACACAAGTAGTTTCTTTTCAATTATATGTTGCTTCCAGACATGTTTCTCTGCAACTTGTTGAGCAACATTTTAAGATGTCGGACTTCTGCAATAGAAAAAAAAAAAAAGAAATTGCATTAAATCTGAACATCAATTTGAGGAGAACTGACTTATTTACTATGCTTACTTATTTACTATGAATCTTCTAAGCTGTGGACATGTGTATCTCTCCATTTATTTAGATCTTTTATTTCTTTCATTAGCGTTTTGTAGTTTTCAGCATAAAACTCCTGTACAGGTTCTTCATATGAGAATGTATTGACTTTCCTTTATTCCTTAAGGATATTTTCATTGAGTGTAAGATTCTGGGTTGACAGTTCTTTTCTTTCAGCATCTGAGAAGCATTGTGTCACTTCCTGCCCATCTCCGTATTTTCTGAGGAGAAATCTGCTGTCATTCTTATTATGGTAAGATGTTTTTTCACTGGCAGCTTTCAAGATGTCTTTCTTTGTCTTTAATTTTCAGAGGTTTAATTATTATGTGTTTTGGTGTGGGTGTTTTTTTGGGGGGGGTGGGAGGTTATCCTGTTTGAGGTTCATTTACCTTCTTGATTCTGTAGGTTTATGTCTCTTGTCAAATTTAGGAAGTTTTCAGCCATTATGTCTTCAAGTATCTTTTCATCCCCACCCTATTTTTCATCAACTTCCAAGACTATGATTACAGGAATGTTAGCTCTTTTGTTACTGTCCCGCAGGTCCCTGGGACTATGGGTTTTTTGTTTTGTTTTGGTTTTTGTTTTTTGGTTTTTTTCAGTCTCTTTTTCTTCTGATGTTCAGATTTGGTAATTTCTATTGTTCTGTCTTCTAGTTCATTGATTCTTTCCTCAGCTTCCTCCATCCTGATGTTGAACCCTTCCATTGAGGGTTTGTTTTTTTTTCAGTTATTAGATTTTTCAGTTCAAAAATTTCCATGTGGTTCTTCTTTTTATCTTCTGTTTCTTTGCTGGGACTTGTTACTTTTTCATTTGTTTCAAACATGTTCCTATTTGGACATTGAGTATTTTTATGTTGATTACTTTAAAATATTTGTCAGATAATCCGAACGTCTCTGTCATCTCGGCATCTGAACGTCTCTGTCATCACTGGCTCATTACTTCCAGGTGGGAATAGAAGTCCAGGTTCCCCACTTGACTTCTGTGACAGTTGAAGGGGGAGGGGGTCTTCATTACTGTTAAGTGGGGTGGGTGGGGAGGAGTTCTGGCTCCCCACCAGGCCCCCAGGGATAACTCCCTGGCTGGGAGGGGTTGATGTGCCTCCACTTGCACTGTGGAGGTGGATGCAGGGCTTGTCTCCACCTGATGGGGATGAAAGTCCCTACTAGGGATTGTAGGGACACCACCCCAGTGGGGGGGGGTCACCTTGTCATAGCCTGACAAGGGTAGAAATCTTGGCTCCCCACTCAGCCTTTGCTGGCGAGGATGGGAACAGGGCTCCAGTGTTTTCTGTGGTGTTTGGCTGCAGTAGAGCAGTTATTGTCTAGAAGTTTTCTATTTTCCTGGTCTGCACCTTTCCTGTGTTTTTGTCTAGACACAGCAGGCTTTTATTGTGGCTTTTTTTTTGGTCTGTGCCCTTTGGTGTTTTGAGTTGCCAACTGTTTTAGCTCAAAGTCTCAGATATATTTGGCCAAATGAAAACCCATGGGACTCATTGCTGTGTCATTCTTTGGGTCCTGGATTCCAAAGAAGTCCAAAGAATAACTAGTGTGCCTTTGCCTGTCCATTTTTCAGAGTCATCGTATGTTTATTTTAAATGTGATGTCCAGGGTTTTCTAATTGTACTTAGCGGAAGAAAAGGGGGAAGTACCTGTACCCCGTCTTCCTTGAAGCAGATGTCTTAGTATGTTGTAAAAGCTTCCCAGGATCTTGGTATGTTTTAAAAGCTCTCCAGGCCAAGGTTGAGAACCACTGGTATAGGCTGTAAGCTCCATGAGGACAGGGATTGTGTTTATCCTTCACCTGTCATAACATTTGTACCTGATCCCTTGATACATAGACTTTTTGGACAGACGGATGGATGGATGGATGGAAGGAAGGGAGAATGGATGGGTAGATAGATGGATGGATGGATGAGTGAATGAATGAATGGCAGAATGGAACCAGCAGCCAGACTGTTTCACACACACACCTGTACCCCAGTACATACATGTCACTGACAAGTCTGGCCCTCGAACCAGTGGGAGGGCTTGACCAGCTGGTGGCGCTGAAGAGCCCTGGTGTGGGGTTGGGGTGGCCCCTGCACAGCCAGGCACCCGGTCACCTGATTGAAGGAGGAAGAGACATTAAAGAAAGTCCTGATCACCTGGGAGCTCTCGCTTGTAAACACCATGTCTGCCTCTCCTTTCTCTTCTGCTAGCTCTTTTATTTACTTCAGTATCGTGAATTTTTTTTCTTGAGAAGAGGACAGTCCGGATAACTTTGATCTTTGAAAAGCCTTTCTCACAGCTTAATCTCCAGGGATTTGGAACAGAAAGAAAACATTTTTCATGTCCTGAAATGATACGTGTGCATGTGCTGGGCCTGGTACCATGTTTGCTGCGTCCTTGACTCATGTCAGCATGGATGTTCATATTTCCAGTTCCATGAAATCATTATTTAAAGCATTTATTCGCTTTCCTCTCTTTCTCACTGTAGTGAAAAGGAGGGTTAGTGAGGGTGGGGGAGGGGGGTGTCTGCAGCTCATTCAAATGTCTTAGCAGTTGGGTATCACTAGGGCCTTTAAATGAAACTTGCTCTTCAGTCACCCTTGGAGCTTAGTGCAGGGCAACCAATAAACTGCAGAAATCTCTGTTTGCACATCTCTAAAATGGGGGCAAGACTAATTCCTTTCTTATGAGGTTACCAGCACTGTGAGGATTACCTGAGGAAAACCTCCCAGCCCAGTGCAGGTATGTAGAAAGTCTTTGAAATATTACTTTTCTGTTTCTCCATTGCTTTTCTAGGCCAGAGGATAAGGGATAATGGAGCTGGACTTTTTATACTTCTTTTCTTGGCCATTTAGTGATGATTAACCTTCAGCTTCCCTTTCCTGTACCTAATTTAAAAAATCCCAGCCTGTCACACCAGGGGTGGGGGATGGAAGGGGCAGACAAACAATCAAGCAAGTCCAACCTTCCAAAACTCTTAAACCAAATTATACAAGGAGAGAAAACCATACAGGTACACCAAGAAAGGGATGATGTAGCTAAACCATTTCCGTATTTCCACTTCTGATGATTAACTACGAAGTTATGTGTAGCATTCCACTCTGCTTCCTTTATAAGAAACCATGAGATACATTTTGTCTAAAACTTAGTACCAGCTAAAGTTGTCCTTCTGCTAAGCGACTAGTTTGCTTTCATTTAAATGACACTAGAATCTTGTAATTGATCCCGTTTTCCCCTTTGCTGTGGCTCCTGGGAAACTCAGAGTCAAAACTGTGGCCCAACTATAGTGGTTCTTTAGGACCCACCTTTAGTTTCATCCTTCTTTGTCTAACAAGTCTTTATTTCCTTAAAAAAAAAAATCCTGTGGTAGGTATTTTGGGGTGCAACACTAGTGCACCAAAATAGATTTTTAAAACAGACAGACAGATCTGGAAACCCAGGCAGCTTCTTTCCTGGACCACTGAATTTCTTTTTAAACAACTTTATTGAGGTATAATTTACATGCCATGAAGTTCACCCATTCTAAGTGAATCGTACAATTCAATTATTTTTAGCAAATGTACAGAGTTATACAGTCATCATCAGAATCCAATTTTAGAACGTTGTCAACACTTCCAAAGACTCCTTCTGTTCCCATCCCTAGTCAACCACTAATAAAAAACCCTAGGCAACCACTAATTCACTTTTTATCTCTATGGATTTGCCTATTCTGGACATTTCATATAAATGGAATCCTACAATATGTGACCTTTTGTGTCTGGATTCTTTCATTTAGCATGATGTTTTGGCAGTTCATCTGTATTATAGCATGGATTAGTACTTTGTTCCTTTTATTGACAAATAATATATGGATATATCATATTTTGATTATCCACTCACCAGTTGATAGACATTTGGGTTGTTTTCACTTTTTGGCTGTTATGAATAGAGCTAGAAATAGTCACACACAAATACATGGACATATATCTTCAGTTCTCTTGGACATATGTCTAGATATGGAATCGCAGAACCATCTGGTAACCATGTTTAACTGTTAAGGAACTGCCAGACTTTCCACAGTGGCTGTTCCATTTTACATTCCCAGCAATAGTATCTGAGGCTTCTAGTTTCTCTACATCCTCATCAGTATTTATTACTGTCTGTCTTTTAAAATTATAGTCATCCTGGTGGGTGTGCTGTGGTATCTCATCGTGGTTTCGATTTACATTTCCCTAATGACTAACGATGTTGAACATCTTTTCATGCGCTTGTGAGCCATTTCTATATCTTCTTTGGTGAAATATCTATTCAAATCCTTTTACATTGGGTTATTTGTCTTCTTATTATCGAGTTATAAGAGTTCCTTATATACTCTGGATATGTCAGATATATGATCTATCAAATATATTATATACAAACATTTTCTCCCATTCTGTAGCTTTGCAGTTTCTTAGGGAATTTTTTTAGTTGTGATGAAGTCCAGTTTAGCAATTTTTTTCCTTTATTGGTTGTGCCTTTGGTGTTGTGTCTAAGAAATCTTTGGCTAACTCAAGGTCATAAAGATTTTCTTTTCTTTCTTCTAAAATTTTTAAGAGGTTTGGCTCTTACATTTAGGACTTTGGTCTGTATTGGGTTAATCTTTGTGTATGGTGTGAGGGAAAGGTCTAAGTTCATCTTTGTGCACGGAGATATCAGCTATTCTAGCACGTGCATTATTGCATTTGTCTGCTGCCTTCTGTCACCTCCTCTCCTTCTGCCTGGAGGTGAGCAACACTGCCCCAGCAGCAGCCTCAGCCCTCACTTCCCTGTCACTTCAGTTCACGAGACCAACAGACTATGTTGACTGCACAACTCTGATTCCAGTTTTCTGGAAGAAGAATTGGACTGATTGGCCCATTTGGGATCAGAAGACAACCTTTGGTCCAGTCACGTGTGCCTAGGCGTCGAGTTTACATGATGTGACTTTGGCTGCCAGGGCCCATCCCTATGTGGGTGGGGGTTCTCAGAGAGGAGGCTTGGTGTGAGCTGGGCAAATACCCCAAAGGTGTCTCTCCAGGGTCATTATCTCATATTCAGCACCCTGGATCCCCTGTGAACTAGATTCACACTTCCAGTTCAGGCTCACAGGTCAGATCCCCCAAATGTGTTTTTGCTTGACCTGTGTTTAAGTGTCCAAGAAAACAAATGAAACAACTGACTAATTGACAACGTTTAAAAACTAAAAGATTTCATGTGAAAATCCAGTTTTTAGGCTTCATTTTAAAATTAGGCAGATCTGGGCCTGCTGCAGTTGGTGGCATCTGAGTGGCAGCTGTCCTCTTTAGACAAAGGATATCCTCTCCTGGTTGCCCCAGTCCGCATCACTCTGTCGTGCTCCACACACAGTCCTCTGTTCTTACTAACTTTTCCTGCCTGACTCTGTAGACATTTGAATATGTACCTCCACCCACCCCTGAAAAATCTTCAGGGCCACTGCCTGCCCACAAGGTCATCTGCCTCTTGTGTCTTACCCAGAAGCAAACTGCGGGCCCAGCATTGCCCTAGATTCCGAGTCAGCCACATTCCCGCAGCACTGGGCTCCTAATGGAATTTTGCTATTTGCATTCAGTTCTCTGCACCACTTCCAGTGGCATTGATAAACCTGGGTGTTTTATGGAAATGATATCCGGGACAGACTCGATGAGAATATGCAGTCCTTGGGGCCCCCTCGTGCATGGCATCTCTTTCTTAGAATTAGAGCAAAGAATTTAATGTTCTGGCTTACTTGACCACAATAACCGTCCAATGCAAATGGGGCAGAGGGCAGAGCAGTTTGGAATGGGGAGTGATGGGTGAGGCAGTTTAGAATGTATCAAGAAAGGAATCCCAAACTCTCACTTTTTACTGAAGAAAATAAAAGATGTTCTAAGGATGCGGAAGACATTAAAAAAATTTTTTTCCAGTGGAATAAATCTATTTTATTTTGTTTTCTAAAAGGAGTGCAGTTAGTTCTTATTCTCCCTATTATAAAACTAAGATGTCTTCGTTGTTGAAATCTTGGAAAATACCAAAGATGATAAACATCATTTACTACCCCGAGGAAACCACTGTTAACATAACATAGCAGAGACTCACTGTCTCTCTAAGCCTGTTAATAGAGTTGACATCATTGTACAAACAATGTCTGTTGTAAATTTAATTTCATCATAAGCATTTTCCCATATCATTACTGGTGCCCCATAAATGTGATTATCGACGACTGTAGCTATCCCATAATATGTGTAGTTCCCAAATGTTAGATTATTTCCTTTTATTTCCTACCATGAATAATGTTGCAGTAAGCATTTTTGTGCATAGATCTTTATTCATGTTTTGGATTAACATGAAAGGAATTTCCAGAGGTTTCTGAGAAAACGTAAGAAATTTTGCTTGAAGGTATTAATACTCATCAATAGGACAAATCTTATCTCAAATTTCTGTTGGTTTAAAGATCCCTGTGAAAAATATGCCCACACCTTCTGCATTTAGGTCCTACTTCCTGTGTCTTCTGCTGTGCTTTATCCGTGTGTGTCTTTTTTTCAGAGCTCATCCAGCAAACTTCTTTTGAGCATCTATCGTGTGCCAGCACAGGAGAATGGCAGCGAGGAAAAGGTGTGGCCCCTGCCGTCAAGGAGGGAGTGTCCCCTTTATGGCCCTGGGTGTTGACCTTCAGAAACAGTGGGCACACTCCATGTCCTAGAGGTACCCCCTTGTAGTTGGAGAGAACCAAGTAAAGAAAGAATGATAAGATAGCTGATGTAAAGGGGAGTGTTAGAACTGTTGTGGAACACAGAAAGAGGAGCAGCTAAGAGCTTCAAGGCAAGAGGGTGCTCCAGGCAGGGGAAACAGCACAGGCAAAGGCATAGAGGGTAAAAGTGAATCCTTATACCTAGGCCCCAACCTGCATCTCCAGACTCCTCATTCTGTGCTCCAGTCACTTCCAGCAATTCCCTCCCAGCTCCTCGAACTCAGCTCTGTACATTTATTCTTTCTTTTACTCATCCTTAAATTCCTCTTTCCTCCCTGCAAACTTCTACTCATCCTTCAAAGCCCAGTCACACATCACCCATTCTGTGATGTCCTTCTTGACATTCCCACTGTACCTTGGGAGAGGTTGTTCCTCCCTCCCCTGTCCTGCCACCTGCTTTGATCTTACCTCAGTTATCACACTTGTCCCAGTTGCATTGTAGAATTTTTAATTTAATTTTTCTGATGCTGCTTGTTTATCTTTTGCCTTTATTCTCATCCTAATTGACAAATTCCTTGAAGTCAGGGGCAGTGTATCAGTTAGGATTCGGTTTGGGTGTGCATGATAGAAAAGCCGAGCTAATCCAGATGTGGTTCTGGCTGGTATGGCAGCTCCATGATCATCAGGGACCTCAACTCCTTCCAAATTACTGCTTCACCTTCCTCATTTTGAGCCTCTTCCTCATGGTCCCAAGATGGCTGCTTAAGCTCTATTCATCCTGTCAACATTCCAGCCAGCTGGAAGAATGAAGAGCCAAAGAAAAGAACACATCCTCCCTTTAGGGTTGCTTTCTGGAAGTTGCAAACTACATTTCCATTTCCATTTCATTGGAACTTAGTCACATGGTCATACCCAGCCACAGTGGAGCCTGGGAAATGTAGTCTTTATTCCAGGCAGCCATGTTTTCAGTTAAATAACAGAAGTCTATTTCTAAATAGAAGAGAACTGATATTGGGAAACTATTAGCAGTTTCTGCCATAGTGAAAAACAGGGAGAGGTCAAGGATGATTCTTCTGAGCTCAACGGGGCTGGCTGTGGGGTCGGTGTGTCACTCACCGAGAAATGGAAGAAAACACAACAGCCGCTTTTAAATGAGCACTTCTTATATGGCAGGCTCTGTGCTAGGTGTTTATCCCCATTTTAGAGGTGAGGAGTACTGAAGCTTCTTGAAGTGAAATATCTTGCCCAGCTAATTAGGGCAGAAGCAGGATGAGAGCAGAGGTTTGCTGATTTACAAAGCCTGGCTTCTTTTTTTTTTTTTTTTTAATTGATTAATTAATTAATTTATTTTTGGCTGTGTTGGGTCTTCGTTTCTGTGTGAAGGCTTTCTCTAGTTGTGGCAAGCGGGGGCCACTCTTCATCGCGGTGCGCGGGCCTCTCACTATCGCGGCCCCTCTTGTTGCGGAGCACAGGCTCCAGACGCGCAGGCTCAGTAGTTGTGGCTCACGGGCCTAGTTGCTCCGCGGCATGTGGGATCTTCCCAGACCAGGGCTCGAACCCGTGTCCCCTGCATTAGCAGGCAGATTCTCAACCACTGCACCACCAGGGAAGCCCCAAGCCTGGCTTCTTAACTGCTGCACTATTCTACTACCCAAATGAGCTCCAAGCCTTCCGTGGACGAGCATTGCTGAAATGAGAAGGAAAGTGGAGAGGGTGAGGCCACCAGGAGGCTCATTTCCTGGTAGTATCTCTCCAAATCCTCCAGTTCCTCTTGCCTTCCCTTCCTGGCTGTCAACAGAAATTCCTGCCCATCAATCCCTTTTGTCTAAAACCAACAGTTGCCACTGAGAAAGCAGGAGTATTTCTGATTTGGAGCCAGAGCCACCTCTTCTTGGATACCTCCCGTGATGGGGCGCTTAGTATCTCTCGAGGCAATTCATTGCACTGTTAGATAACATCTATTTTTAGAAACTCCTTCCTTACTTTGAGCTGAAAGCTGTTTTCTTTGGCATATTCTTCCGTTAGATCAGTGATTCTCAACTACGGATCATTTTGCTTCCCAGTGGATATCTGGAAATGTCTAGAGATATTTTTGGTTGTCATGTCTGGGAATGGGGGGAGGGTGCTACTGGCATCTACTGAGTAGAAGCCAGGGATGCTGCTAGACATCCAGCCATGCACAGGACACCCCTTCGCAACAAAGAATTATCCAGCTCAAAATGTCAGTAGAGCGAAGGTTGAAAAATGCTGAGTTAGACCTAGTTTTGAATCTTGGCTTCACCAACCACTTCTAGCTGTGTGACCTTGAGTAAGTTCCTTCACCCCTCTGAGCCTGAGCTCACCGTTTCCTCCTCTGTACCTTGGGATCATCAGAAGACCTCGCTGTGGGCTTCAGATAACCGATATCTGAAAAGCCCAGAGCTTGACTTAACCATCTTAGCTGCCACAGGCGTCGCTCCCAGGCTGTGGATGGACTGTTGGCTACCTTTGTTTATTTGCTGGCACATGGACCAGATTGGATTAGACTTGTAATCACTCTAGTAAAAATTCCACTGCAGCAAATTTTTTTTTTTTTTGAATAAGCATGGTCTTTTCCCCCACCGCCGCTCCCCGGCTGCACCGGGTCTTAGTTGCGGCATGCAGGATCTTCGTTGCAGCATGTGGGATCTTTAGTTGCGGCGCATGCAGTCTCTTAGTTGCGGCATGCGGGATCTAGTTCCCTGACCAGGGCTCGAACCCGGGCCACCTGTATTGGGAGCTCGGAGTCTTAACCACTGGACCACCAGGGAAGTTCCCTGGTTTTGGAATGGAGCCACTGCCTTAACTCAAAAATGATGGCTTGCTTGTGTACGTGAGCCTCTTAGAGAGAAAGGATCCATTTCTGCTTGTCACCAAGTTGTCATCACGGGGGGTTAGCAGAGCTCTCCCACCCCATTGTCTCAACTGAGGCTCCCAACAGCCCCGGGAGGGAGGTGATACTATTTTCCCTACTTTACAGGTGAGGAAATTGGAGATCTGGCTGTTTTCCCAGGCTCCACACAACCCATCGAGTGGCAGAGCCGGCTGAGAACTCTCTCTTCCAGGACCCGCTCCTTGAGGGACATGGTACTATAAAGACCCCTTGGTGCCCTGGTTCGTTCTTCTCAAAATGCCCTGTCCCAAGTTCCTCCTTAGGTTCAGTTCTCTCTCCCCGGGGCACATCCTCTCTGTAGGCTCGACCTTGACCCCAGAGAGGACACCTCAGAGCCCCATGGGCTCTGGGCAGCCCAAGGGGAGTGTGGCATCCTATGCAGCATGGGGTGAAATGAGAATCTGTGTCCTCAGATACCTTCCACCCTCTGCTGGAGTGCCTGGCATCCCTCTGGCATTTAGAGAAGGAAAACTGTTCATGGATCGTGCCAAGGAACGCAGATCCCCAAGGGAGAGGAAAGTGCCTTACATTAGCTGTGTCACTGAGTGGCGCCTTTTCAGTGTCTGGGTGAGAGAAGAGAGATCAGAATGGCAGTCACACAGGTCCTGCACTCAGGAGGGCCCCACGCTTGGTTCAATGTTCTGCTGCCTCTGTCTTGAAATGATTAATAATTTTTTAGTTTGTCATTTTGCACTGGGCCCTGCAAATTATGCAGCGGGTCCTGAGTGGGACATGCAGGAGATGCAGATGTGGCCGCCCCTGCTGCCCTCTTGGCCTCACTCCCAGTGGGACCCGCCAGGCCCCCAGCAGCAGTTCCACATGCTGCTCTAGCAACGTGGGTGCTGCACTTGTCTTTCCAGGAATCTTTCTTCTGAATTGCGTGGTTTCAGAGAACAAAAGTGGGTTTTCTTGCTCCTAAAACAGATCACTGAGCTGAAAAGGAACCTTTCACCAGTAAATATCTGTTGAATGAATAAGTTCTGAGCTGAGATATTTCAGAGCACTCTGCCTCTCGCTCACTTATTTATTCACTTAACAAATATTTCTTGATCTTTTTTCTGCTTTTAGCTTTATGCAAAATAACATGCCGAAGCTATGAAGGAGAAAATGTGATAAAGAATGGGAGCTTATAGTGATAGTTAAGTGAGGAAGATAAACTTATGCTGTATTAATTTTCTCCAACATATTACCTTTTTTTAAATTGAAGTATAGTTGATTTATAATGCTGTGTTAGTTTCTAGTTTATGGCAAAGTGATCCAGTTATACATATAAATACATATTCTTTTTCATATTCTTTTCCATTATTGTTTATTACAGGATAGTGAATATCATTCCCTGTGCTATACAGTAGGACCTTGTTGTTTATCTATTATATATTCTCCCACATTTTATTATGAAAAGTATCAATGAAATAGAAAAGTTAGAAGCATTGTACAGTGAACACCCATATATCTACCACCCAGGTCATAAATTAACATTTTGCTCTTTTTGCTTTATCAAATATCTATTCATTTATCCATTCTTCTAACCAATCATCCATCCAACTTACTTTTTGATTAATTTCAAGTAAGTTGCAGACAGCAGTAGACTTCACCACTAAACAATTTCACACTAATTTTCATTTCAGTGATCTCAGTTCAATCAAGAAAACTTGTTTTTTAATCAAAAAGGAAAAAAAATACATAGATTTTTATATAAAAACAAATCATTTTCTGTCAAATAGAATTGTGGAATGATAAATAGTATATATGCACAATGAAAAAAATTATTTGTTTTCCTCTGTGTGTATGAGGCAAAGAGAAAAAAGAGAAATAAGAAAAGAGAGGAATTTCCTCAAGGCGATGAGGAAAGAGAGAAACGAGACACTCCTGTGGAAGTGGGAGGTGAGAGCTACCTGGGGAATGCCAAGCTGGGAGTATTTTAGGGAAGTGCTTCCTGCTTCCTCCCAACCAAAATAAAAAATAGAAATCCCTGAGACTATACGGCCCTAGCCTTCTTTCCTTCTTCCCGAGGTGACTGTGGACAGTTCCAAGCAATTGGACTTGGGCAGGGCTGAAGGGGAAGCTGTAAGGTATTGGGTGTTGGCTTTAGGAGTGGAGAAAGGTACAGGCTGAAGCTACAGATTCAGGGGTTGTCCTGACAGAGGTAGTGGCTGGAGTGGAGTGGGGCGAGTGGGTGAGACCCCTGAGGCTGACAGCAGGAAGTGACGGGAGCAGAGGGCAGGACCGCGTCACAGGAAGAGAAGGTGATGCTGTTGAAGCAGTCAGAGGAGGCACACTAGGAGGAGTCGGACGGCTACCCTGGCTGTGGCAGTGCAGAGCTGGAGGAGAACTTGGAAAAACACCTAAAGCGAGCTTCTAAAAAGGAGACCTGAAAGTCTTTAGCAATCACCTCCCCACCTCTCACATATGCCACGGGAGAAGATGCAGGCTGAGAGATCACTCAGAAAATTAGTGATAGAGCTGGAGCAAAATCCGTACTATCCAAGTGGTGCTTTTCCAACAAAGTAACTGAAAGGGTTCCTTCCACAAGGATCAGATGCCTTGGGGTCTTGCTTTTTTTCTTTTTTAGTTGAAGTATATTATATTTGTTATGGGTAAAAGTCACAGGCGTACAACATAGTGATTCAATATTTTTATAGGTTATTTATAGTTATAATAAAATATTGGCTATATTCCCTGTGTTGTACAATATATCCTTGTAGCTTATTTATTTTATACACAGTAGTTTGTACCTCTTAATCCCCTACCCCTATTTTGTCTCTTCCCCCTTCCCTCTCCTCACTGGTAACCACTATTTCTCTCTATCTGTGAATCCGCATTTTTTCTATTATATTGACTAGTTTGTTTTATTTTCTAGATTCCACATATAAGTGATAACATACAGTATTTGTCTTTCTCTGTTTGACTTACTTCACTAAGCATAATGCCCTCTAAGTCCATCCATGTTGTTGCAAATGGCAAAATTTCATTCTTTTATATGGCTGAGTAATATTCCATTATTTATATATATATACATATATATATATATATATATATATATATATATATATATATGCCACAATCTTCTTTATCCATTCATCTGTTGATGGACACTTAGGTTGCTTCCATATCTTGGCAATTGTGAATAATGCTGCTGTGAACATTGGGGTACATTTATCTTTTTGAATCAGTGTTTTTGTTTTTTTTCAGATATATACCCAGGTGTGGAATTGCTGGGTCATATGGTAGTTCTATTTTTAGTTTTTTAAGGAACCTCCATACTGTTCTCCATAATGGTTGCACCAATTTACATTCCCACCAACAGTGTACAAGGGTTCCCGTTTCTCCACATCCTCACCAACATTTGTTATTTGTGGGTTGTTTTTTTTTTTGATGGTAACCATTCTGATAGGTGTGAGGTGATATCTCATTGTGGTTTTGACTTGCATTTCCCTGATGATTAGTGATGTTGAGCATCTTTTCATGTGCTTGTTGGCCAGCTGCATGTCCTCTTTGGAAAAATGTCTATTCAGGTCTTCTACCCATTTTTTAATCAGATTCTTTGTTTTTGTTTTTTCTTTTTTAAATTTATTTATTTTATTTATTTATTTTTGACTGCATTGGGTCTTCATTGC
Source organism: Balaenoptera physalus (assembly GCF_965194825.1). Classification (NCBI taxonomy): domain Eukaryota; kingdom Metazoa; phylum Chordata; class Mammalia; order Artiodactyla; family Balaenopteridae; genus Balaenoptera; species Balaenoptera physalus. Next base: position 104,910,433 of record NC_138896.1, read on the forward strand.
TGCACATGGGCTTTCTCTAGTTGTGGCGAGCGAGGGCTACTCTTCGTTGCGGTGCGCGGGCTTCTCATTGCAGTGGCTTCTTTTGTTGCGGAGCACGGGCTTTAGGCGCACGGGCTCAGTAGTTGTGGCTTGCGGGCTCTAGAGCGCAGGCTCAGTAGTTGTGGCACACGGGCTTAGTTGCTCCGCAGCATGTGGGATCTTCCTGGACCTGGGCTCGAACCCGTGTCCCCTGCATTGGCAGGTGGATTCTTAACCACTGAGCCACCAGGGAAGCCCTCGTTGTTTTTTTGATGTTGAGTTGTGTGAGCTAATTATATATATTGGATATTAACCCCTTATCAGTCATATCATTTGCAAATATTTTCTCCCATTCAGTAGGTTGTCTTTTCATTTTGTTGATGGTTCCCTTTGCTGTGCAAAAGCTTTTAAGTTTAATTAGGTCCATTTGCTTATTTGGGGTCTTGCTTTTTACCTTTAAAAAATCATAAGAATTTGGCCTTCTACTCAAGAATTTATCTGGCTTTGTCTTAATGTAAAAATAATGTTTTTGCTAAAGAGACATTTACACTCTGTTAGTATTTCTCAGTTTTCTTTAAACTCGTACCACTTTTTGATTAATATAAAAATCTAACAATGCCTTCTGGAAGTTTTAATACCTACTTTGACCTCCCTCCCCAATTGAGGATCACCTATAGCAGGATCCAATCTGTTTTCAGTATAGTCCTACTAGCAAAGGTTTTGTTACATATGACTTTGCATATTTTATGTAACGAAAAAAGATTTCAAACATAAAAGTGAAATAATGAATATGCTTTCTCAATTAACATAACCCTCTTCCCATTTGAGAACCATTCATCTAAGGAGATTTTCTAGATTTATTTCATGCTTTGTGTGTCCTGGTAACCTCTTCTGTATTGGTTAGGAGTGCTTTTAGATGCAAGTAAAAACTCCCACAACAGTGACTTAAGCAAAAAAGATATTTAATTATTTCCCATAATAACCAGCCTTGAGGAAGATGATTCCAGGGTCAGTTCAGCAGCTCAGTAATAACAGGTCTCTGGGCTGGCGTCTCAGTGGTGCTTCCCTGATGGCCCTAAGATGATTGCCATAGCCCCGTGCATCACTTCCTGTCACAAAGAAGAGGGAAAGTGGGAAACACACTTTTACTTGTTTTGCTCATTTGTCAGAGAGGAAGAACTTTCCAGAACCGCATCTCTGCCATGAGACTTCCCCATCTACTTCCTTGGCCTCTAGGAGTTGTGTTTCAAACCCACTCCTAGACCAGCCACTGGCAAAGAGGAACAAGGGGGCATATGCAGCTGAGACCAATCATGATGCAGCCCAGCTCCCAGGACATGTGCAACATGGGACTTGTACAAACCTCCCCTTGTTTTTGCTCACCCCTCCCCTCACTAGAATGTGAGCTCCTTGAGGACAGAGGTTTTTGTTTTGTTCACTGCTCTGTTCCCAATACCTAGAACAATGCCCAGGAATGCAGTAAATAGTCATCAAGTGAAGGAAGGGAGGAAGGAATGGCTAAAGAAGCAGGGGATATAGGCTGTAGGTAACCAGCAGTGTCTGTCAGCCCCTACAGTATACAACCCTAGCTTGATCACTGTGATAGCACCGAGTGACTACTGATCACCGGGGCTCTGACCTGAATCCTTGTGTCTTTCCTCCCAGGGAGTGAGCCATAGCTGGAGGCTACTCTTGTGCCAATGACCCTTCCCAATTCCTCCAGCGTCTTGGAAGACAAGATGTGTGAGGGGAACAAGACCACCACGCCCAACCCCCAAATGATGCCCCTGGTGGTGGTCCTGAGCGCCATCTCCTTGGTCACAGTGGGACTCAACCTGCTGGTCCTGTATGCTGTGCGCAGCGAGCGGAAGCTACGCACGGTGGGGAATCTGTACATCGTCAGCCTCTCAGTGGCCGATCTGATCGTGGGGGCCATCGTCATGCCCGTGAACATCCTCTACCTCCTCATGTCCAGGTGGTCCCTGGGGCGCCCTCTCTGCCTCTTTTGGCTTTCCATGGACTATGTGGCCAGCACAGCATCCATTTTCAGCATCTTCATCTTGTGCATTGATCGCTACCGCTCTGTGCAGCAGCCCCTCAGATACCTGAGGTATCGTACCAAGACCCGAGCATCGGCCACCATCTTGGTGGCCTGGTTTCTCTCCTTCCTGTGGGTTATTCCCATTCTGGGCTGGCATCGCTTCATGTCGAAGACCTCAGGGCACCGGGAGGACAAGTGCGAGACGGACTTCTACGATGTCACCTGGTTCAAGGTCGTGACTGCCATCATCAACTTCTACCTGCCCACCTTGCTCATGCTCTGGTTCTATGCTAAGATCTACAAGGCTGTACAGCAGCACTGTCAGCACCGGGAGCTCATCCGTGGATCCCTCCCGTCCTTCTCTGAAGATAAGCTGAAGCCAGAGGACCTCAGCGTGGGTGCTAAGAAACCAGGGAAGCAGTCTCCCTGGGAGGTTCTGAAAAGGAAGCCGAAAGATGCTGGTGGTGGACCTGTCTTGAAGCCAGCATCCCAAGACCCGAAGGAGATAAAGTCTCCAGGTGTCTTCAGCCAAGAGAAGGATGGAGAACTGGACAAATTCCATTGCTCCCCACTGAACATTGTGCAGACGCAGATGGAGGCAGACGGGAGTGGCACGGAATACGTAGCCATCAACCAGAGCCAGAGCCAGCTCGAGATGGGTGAGCAGGGCCTGAACATGCATGGGGCCAAGGAGGTATTAGAGGATCAGATCCTAGGTGACAGCCAGTCCTTCTCCCGGACAGACTCAGACACCCCCCCAGAGGTGGCACCCGGGAAAGCTAAATCGAAAAGTGAGTCTAGCAGAGGCCTGGATTATATCAAGTTCACCTGGAAGAGCCTTTGCTCACATTCAAGACAGTACGTGTCTGGGTTGCACATGAACCGAGAACGGAAGGCCGCCAAACAATTGGGTTTTATCATGGTGGCCTTCATCGTTTGCTGGATTCCTTACTTCATCTTCTTCATGGTCATTGCCTTCTGCGAGAGCTGCTGTAACCAACATGTGCACATGTTCACCATCTGGCTGGGCTACATCAACTCCACGCTGAACCCCCTTATCTACCCCCTGTGCAACGAGAACTTCAAGAAGACGTTCAAGAAAATTCTGCACATTCGCTCCTAAGGGAGGCTACAAGGGGATGTAACTAAGTGATGCTTATGATGTCCCTGAAGGAAATAGAGGAGGAAGCCTGTGCATTGCCAGACACCTGGGCTTTCTGGAGCCAAAAGAATAGCCTTAGGGGCTGGGTAGTTTGGAAAGTTCATAGGCACCATTGGAAGAACAGCAGATGGCGGTGGTCAGCAGAGAGACTATACCCTGAGAGCAGAATATTTCCAAGAGAATCGGATCTGGTTGAGCTCTCCTGCTCCTCGGGAAATGTGGGCGCCTCAGACTCACATTGTAATTCAAGCTTTCAGACTCAAGTTAATGGGCAACTGAAGGGACACGTGGGTAGAGTTCCAGTAGAGAAGTAGACAGAACTCTGGAGCCTTCCTGGAATGGAGCTATACGACTGTGCAGAGACCTTATATTGATACACACAGACAGATGCTGTCCCCTGCCAGGGGTCACCTTGAGAGGCAGGACAGCTATTCCACTGTGACTGCCACTTCTCAGAACACCTCTCCTCTGAGCCTCTTTTACAGCTTTCTCCAGACCCAGTGTTTGAACCACCTTGGAAATTCTGCCTTATTATTTCTCACTCACGCACATCTTAGAGTTGATAGGAAATTATGCAGTCCGCATATCCATCATTTTCAAACCCAAATTCCTTTTTTGCTATTAAAAAAAAAAGCTAAATGCTGCCCTCAAGGAGAAAAGAATATTTTTTAAATGGTTGTTCATTAAAAACCAAAAAGGGGAGTGGAGAGAAGAAAGCCATATTTCTTGAGGGCTGTGCCAGGTTGATGTCATTTAAGCCCCATGACACCCCACAACAGGAGGGTGGTAGTACAAGAGAAGCAAATTGAAGTGCAGCAAGGTGAAATAAGGTGCCTGAGATCACACAGCTAGTTATAGGAGAGCTAGAGTGAACATCCTGTGGTTTCAGCTCATTGTAACACATTTTCTACTAAAGGCAAAAATTTGTTCTATTCAGCACACACACACACACAAATTCCTGAGAGTGGTGGCAATTCTCAGGAGTATATTGAGGGCTTCTCTGGTGGCGCAGTGGTTAAGAATCCGCCTGCCAACACAGGCGACATGGGTTCGAGCCCTGGTCAGGGAAGATCCCACATGCCGCGGAGCAACTAAGCCCGTGCGCCACAACTACTGAGCCTGCACTCTAGAGCCTGCGAGCCACAACTCCTGAGCCCACGCACCTAGAGCCCGTGCTCCACAACAAGAGAAGCCACTGCAATGAGAAGTCCGTGCACCGCAACGAAGAGTAGTCCCCGCTCACTGCAACTAGAGAAAGCCTGCGTGCAGCAATGAGGACCCAACACAGCCAAAAAATAAATAAATAAATAAATTTATTTTTTAAAAAAAGCGTATATTGAGAGCAGGAAGAGCTGACATAGATGTTTGTGGCCACAGAGGTGATACTTTTGAAGGGACAGTGTGCATTTTCATCTGTGAGTTTTGCTGTTTATCCAAGAAGAGTCATCATGTTCTTTTATAGGCAAACCTCTTAAGTCAAAACTAGCAAAGGCATGGGAACACGCAGTTTTACTTGGTGTTTATGTTGCAATCTGGTTATGATTTATATTTTAAAACTTCATGCTAAACTGTAATATATGTAGCTAGTGGGAGTGCCTGTACAAGCTGGTATTTTATGTCGTATGTTCCTGTTTGCATGATCTGTTAAAATGAGAGATTTTTTACCTACCTAAAATATGATCTTTGAAACTATACTGTTACAAGTTTGATTGATTTAATACTACCTTTCTGAGTCTCTTGGACTGAGAAGATGTATTGAAATGTAATGTCAAATGTTACAAGATCTGATACAAGGTTTCTCTTTGGTTTTGTAAGGACATATACATTCACATTTGTAAACATCTTTAGGAAAGGACTTACTTTTTATAACAAGCTTCACTCTCTACTTTGCATCTCCCAAAGCTCTTCTCCCTCAAAACCGGGGGAGTTAAGGAGACTTTTATCATGGTTTAGGTTATCCTGCAGCTGGTCTGTTTCCAGGTCAGAAACCAGGAAGAGTTGCTTCCCGGGACCCCTCAGGACCCAGGAGCACTTTTAAGGACTACCCCACGCAGACAAATGGCTAAGTGCCTGTTATTGGTGTTGATGAACAGTTGAGGCAACTAGTGGTTACGAGCCCTGACTTTGGGTCAACGAGACTTGGACTTGAATCTGACAAGAACAAAAAATGGTCAATATAAATTGCCAAAGCATAATAAACAAGGTCCATGGATTATTGTGTAGTGTTTATGGTGCTTGCAGAGTGAATGGTACCCAGTGGGGACTCAAGTAGTTTTAAAATATACTGAGCGTATACTTTTGTTCTCTACCACTGTTATCTAATCTAATCTCTACAACACCTCGTGAGGCAGATTTCTGTATTTTTACAAACAGGCAAACCAAAGCGCAGAGGGATTAATAAGGACCAGGTCCAAGATCTGATTGTGGAATGGGCTTCCTTTCCACGGTATCAGCCTGCTCTTCCTACGCCTGTCTGTATGCTTGAATTAATTCTTAAATTCATGAAAGGCAAGGGACTATGGTGCAGACGTAACTCAGCCCTAGCCCACTCAGGAAAGAATCAGTGGCTGATGGCTTACACAAAATCCAGTTGAAACCAGGCTCTCTGCCCAAAATATGAAAATAAATACCTTCTTGGAAAAGGCTGTCAGAGACCTTGATTATAGATTAAAACTTGCAGACTCAGAAGCCCCTTTGGGTTTCTTTTTATGGGCTTAAAGCTGATGAGCTTAAAGCCAATTCCTCCACTGACCAATTTGCCAAATTGACCAAATGTTGGCTTCTTTTTAACTATTTACAAGGTTTACAGCAATGCATGTTGGGTGAGGTTTTTAAGAGACGTTTTCTGCAATTGTTGTGAAGTTAGAGTAACAGATTTTTGTTTTTCTTCACAGCCACATATTGAAGAAGGTTCAATATGCTTTGTCCCCAGATCACTGCTGTTGCAGGGAGAGACCAAGTTGCAGAGAGGGGAGAAATAGAGGTGAAGAGACTTCAGGTGACAGAGGGGAAAACAAGGGGTAGAAATAAGAGGAAACTAGGGGAGGCAGGGGTGTTACCGAGCCCAAGCTCCTATTGCTCCTGCAGGACAGGCCAGTAAATCAAGAGACGAGCTGTGGGAGCTGGGAATGGTGACTTCATCTGGGAAGCCAGCGGACCAAAAAGAAGGTGGACTAGTGTCCCAAAGAGCCATCTTCCCGAGTTAGAATTCAGGCTTATTTTATACTAAAAGGAGAGGGGATAAAGTCCTAGTTCCGGCCAGACTTCAGAGGGGATGTGTTCATTTCTTCCTTCCTGCAGCCATTCGCAGGTGGGCCTGGTCAGGATGCTTCCTGTGAGCTAAACAAAAGTATTTTCACTTAATGCTCATTACGTGGGAGGCAGGGTTCCCAGAGATGGGCCATTATGTATAATTTAAGCCTATAGGCAACATCCCTTTAGTGATTAATTTGTAATAGAATACAAAGGTTCTTCCCTGTTACGGGGTTGGGGGGGTCAGAGAGGAGGGATCTAGGGGAAGAGATGGGGGACACCAAGGAACAGAAGAGGGAGGAAGGGGGAAATGAAGTGTAGAGGGACAGAGATGGGGAGAGATTAAGAGGCAGAGAGATGGAGACATTTAGGGGAAGACGAAGTGAGAAACTGAGGAATGGGAAAGGAGACAGAAGGAGAAGTGAAAAGCAGGAGACAGAGCATAAACTGAGTGGCATGATATTAATACACTCAAGAAAAACCTACATTCAAGAATATATTCTTCATTAATGTGTTCATAAGTTAAATATAGTCAAAGGAAGAATAAAGCCATCCTTAATTTTTGGTAAAGAGAAAATTCTTTCAAATGCCTCTCTGAAGGCAACATGAAAACCATCAACTACAACATCATATAAATCTATAAAAGCTTGCAAAGCCATTCCATCCAGTAGAAATCGCCATAAACTTTAGACGTTGGTAAGTTAGTGTTATGCGAAAAACTGAGTTTGCCTCATGGTGCATATCAATCCAAAAGATACAGCCAAGCCCAAGAGCAGGAGAAGGAAGTATTTATTCCTTGCAGCAAGTAAGGAGAACCCCAGGGATCTTTCCCAAAGCAGTGCCTCCCCAACAGCAAAATTGGGAAGTTTTAAGCTAGGGGTACATGTATATTCATGAAGGAGCGTGGGCGTTGAATGAAGTCACAAGGGTCCTAAAAGGTCCACATCATCAGCCGTTAGGTTCCAGTTGATCTGGTGGTTGAGCATCTGAGGGTGGGGGCGAATTAAATTCTGCAAAACAGCTCAAGAAAGTGCGTCAGGGCTAGTCTCTACCATTGGAACAGAAGTGGGAGTCTTTACAAACGATATGTTATTTTTGCTGTTGTTGCTTCTCTTGCCTGATAACAGTCATTTGTTCCTGCATTTTTTGTTGTTGTTGTTCCTTTAAGATCATTAATTACAGAGACCTGTTCAAAGATAAGCATTGTGGCCAGGCTCAGATCACAAAATGGCTTAGGCCAAAAATGGCTTCTCTTATGTCAGGAAAGCCAGGCCTAGTTCTCTTTCTCTGGGGACCCCCTACCCTATCTGCTTACATTAGCAAAATGTCCATTTAGAAAATCCATGAGTCTGCAGATTAGCCATTTGATAAATTGGTCATTTGGTTACTTGGCTGGCAGAAAATCGCTTGTCTCTCTTTTGAAGATGGGTCTTCTAGAAGGTAGATTCAAGTCTTAACAGCAAGGCGAAGAAGATGCAGGGCTCTCCTGGCTGTGACGCATTCTAAGTGCTGTAAAGAAACAATGCTGTTAAGACCTAATTTGCCAGCATATCATGTCACAATTTCTTGGGCTTTCAAAGTCTAGGTTGTGCAGTGGTTCCCACTGGGGCGGGGGGGATGGGTCTTCAACTGAGCTGCAAGACAAGTGATGAAAGTACATTGACCTGGATCTCTGTGGTCTTGAATAAGTGTCATGGGCCTCGTTGCCCTACTGTGTCTGAGAACATTCTCTGCCTTTTTATGGTTCCTGGTCTTGCATCTTTTTTGATGCTCCATCATCTTGGTGCCCCAGTTGTCTGTCTCCCCCATGCTGGGCAGCAGGGGCAGATCTTCTGCTCTGAGCCTCACCCTAATTCCATGCTAACATGGAGGCCACATCTGTGACCTAAGTGACCATCTACTTTGGATGCCCAGACCGCATCTAATAATTTAACACACACTTTTGAGCACTTCTTGGGCCAGTCCTTGGGGCCAGGCCTTAGGAGACAGTGGATGACATACAGACATGGCTTGCACCTCATGGACCTACTGCAGGGTTGCAAGCGACAGAAACCAGCTTTGTGAATGGCTACTGGGGTGTTTTGTGGAATCCAGTAACACTTTTTTTTTTTTTAACTGGTGGTGCAGTGCACACTTGGGTGAATATGTCTTTTCTGGTTTTTAAATTATTTATTTTTGGCTGCGTTGGGTCTTCGTTGCTGCACACGGGCTTTCTCTAGTTGCGGTGAGCGGGAACTACTCTTCATTGTGGTGCATGGGTTTCTCATGGCGGTGGCTTCCCTTGTTGTGGAGCACGGGCTCTAGGAGCACAGGCTCAGTAGTTGTGGCACAAGGGCTCAGTAGCTGTGGCTCACGGGCTCTAGAGCGCAGGCTCAGTAGTTGTGGCACATGGGCTTAGTTGCTCTGCAGCATGTGGGATCTTCCCGGACCAGGGCTCGAACCCATGTCCCCTGCACTGGCGGATTCTTAACCGAATTCAGTAACACTTTGGATGACCTCACCCCTGAAAGGCTTGAGCCAAGGCAGCCACAGGAACCTCAACAACCAGAGTCCAAGGAAGTTCCTGCTAGACTGCTGCTGTTGACCTATGTGAATTATTCCTATTCCTACTTGCTGTGAGTATCAGTTCAAAAGTCCAAAGCTGAGGGTGAAGAATCATCTTATATCCACCTCTGATGCAATCAACTGTAAAGGGAGGTGGGGGCCAGTTGGCACATGTGGTCCAAACATGGCTGGAGGACCAACAGTTCCCAGAGAAGCAGGAATCATTGTGAGCTGGATGGAAACTCCAAAAAATGTATTCATTACAAGGATCTCAAAGTCCAGCAGAGGAAACCTTATAAAGAACTAACTTCAACTCAGCCTCACAGGTGCTTTATCAAGTGAAACACAGGGGTAGGTGGATGTCAGGCATGCCTTCACCTAGGAGGTGACATCCCCACTGTTTTTTTTTTTAAACCAAGTTTATTACATTCAATATATACAGTAAAATGCACCCATTTTAAATGTACAGTTCAATGAGTTTTCAGAAATGTGAACGCCCATGTCATCCCGATCTCAGTCAAGATATAGAACATTTCTATCACCTCAGAAAGTTTCTCATGGCACTTTGCAGACAGTGCTCCCCTTTATTCCCTAGGCAACCCCTGATCTGACTTCTATCACTATAGATTAGTTTTGCTGATTCTAGAACTTTCCATATGTGGAATCATATTGTATGGACTCTTTTTCCTTCAACATTTTGTCTAAGATTCACCAACATTTCAAAACTGTGTTTTGAAGACTAAGAGGAAGAGTGAGGATACTGCAGGGATGGAGACGTAAAAGAGCAGAATGAGGAGAGTGTGCTTTAAACAGCAGAATTAGTTTTGTGTGACCCGAGCATGCGGTCCAAGGGGGCGGTGGCAGGAGAGGAGCCTGATAAAATGGAAAGAGTTGACAAAGTTGAATTCTACCTGAGCCCTGCACTCTTGAGAAACAGTGATGGTGAAGAAATCCCCCCACTCTTTTGTGCTCCGGAAATGGTTTACTGCAAAGAGACATCCATTCCCATAGGACCTACGTAAGATTTGGAGATGCTTCCCTTGTTTACCTGTGGCAAGGCTAGACACAGTCCTTCTGAATTCCCGTTCTTTACCTTATAAATGATTTGCTGAACTACTGCTCTCCACTGATCAATCAGAACAAAATGCTGATCAACCAAAGTTTAAACTTCTCTCATTTCCCCAGGCTCCTTAATTTTGACCCACCCTCAGCCTGAGCCAGCATATAACTGGCCTCAAGGTAAAACATTCTCCGATTTACTACTATGGCATCAAGCCACCCTTTCTTCCCACTTTTCCACATCCAGTTCTCTCTAGCTTTCTTCAGTCTTCCTGAGAAGGAAGAACTCTTTTTGCATAACCCTTGAGACACCTGCAGAGCTTTCGGCTGGAGTGGTCTCCCCACGGCTATAGTCTTGCCCCTTCCCCTCCCCCACCCTTTGCAATAATCCTTCTGAATAAAGTACTTAATAAGTCTGGATTTGTTTTCTTATTTAGCAAACAGGCTTCCGTTAGAATCCTAGCCCAAAAGCTCTTTAACCTTCAACAAGCCACAACTTCTCCTAGCCTCTGTTCTTTCATGTGTAAAATGGGGATAATATAACCTTTACCTTGTAGGACCTTTGTGACCACTAAAGATGGGAAACCATGAAAATATGATAGTCAATAAATAGGAGTCAATAGAGTTACATCAGAGTCACGGCCTTACATGTCAGATTAGGTTTACACTCACTATTGTCTCTTCCACACCTGTCCAATGCTTGGCACTTGGCTCAGTAAAGAATTTAGAATGAATACCTTTATCCCACTGATAGCGGGTGGGGGTGGGGTTTGAGAATAATACCTGGTTTAGGAAGAGCAGGTTGGTCACTGTTGACTTTCATCCAGCCTTTACGTATTAAAAAGGGCCGTCTCTCCACACCTGCCTCCCTAACGGTCCCTGTGATACATTTGATGCTGCCTCTCCTGGAAAACGGAAATGATAATTCCTGTCATCCTCTGAAATCACTGGAGAGAAGGATGAGCACTTTTTTAACAGCCTGAGGGGCATACACACATTCCCACATCTGATAAGAGAAAGTCTCTCCATCAGCTCTCACAAGGGGTCCTAGCCCACCTCCTGAGGCCCCGCCTTGCCCACGGCTCAAGTTCCTCCCACTCAGCTGGGTGCTAGGGGCTCCTTTACCTGGCTGGCTCGTGGCTCCGGGTGCGCATGTGCGCACTTCCTCCACACCCATCCACACACCCTCCCCTTCCCGGCTGGCGGGGGCGGGGCCACATTGCGTCATCGGGGCGCGCGCGGCGGACAGCGCCGTGGTTGCCGGAAGTTGGGCGGCGGTAAGTGAGCCGCGTTGGTGAGGGAGGAGTGGGGTCCTGCGCGGTCGGTTTTGGAGCCCTGGGGAGAAGGGGCGAGCTCGGCGGTGAGGGCGAGGGTCACGGCGGGTCTGAGGATCCTGGTCCTCCCTCCTCGAGGGAGTCACTGACTCCGGCTCTCGCCTTCTGTCTCCGGTCACGTCCCCTCAGACTGGTTGAGCGCGGGGTCTTCTGACTAGGAAGCTCCTGCTGATTAACGAAGTCATTCCCGCCTGTCCCCTGGCAGCAAGTGCTCCGAATCTCCAGTGTTGGAACACGGGAGACAGGCCGCCTGGGCTCTCCTCCTGGCTTTGCCGGTTCTGCTGTGTGACTGGCGCGTCTTTTCTGGCCAACTCCTCTCTTCTCCTTATGTGACATGATTTTGAAACCCTTTAAGGAGTTGAATACAGGGCTCTCATTCAACCACAGGGTCCTTTTTCTGTTCTCAGCCAGCTTCTCATAATAGAGAATAAGCGTAAACACTAATTGAGCTTCTGCTGCATGCCTGCCACTGCTCTGCAAGCTGGGAATACCAAAGTAAGTAAGGTACACATCCCTGTCTTCAAGGAGTTATTATTATTATTTTTTTTAAGTCAAGGAGATAGCAGCACTATAGAATGAAGCTATTGTAGAAGTTTGCTGGAGGAGGACTTAGGGTGCTTGTAAGTCAGGCCGAGGCATCAGTAGGCTTCTGTGAGGAGGTGTTGCTTTATCCAGGTCCTGAAGGTTGAGCAGGTTTAGTCAGGTGAAGAGGGCTGGTAGCTGGGACCATATCGCAGACACTGGGAGTGGCATAAACAGAAGCCTGTACATTGAATGACCTGCAAGTAGTTCACCCAAGTTGGAGTGTCCAGTTGTAAAAGAGGTGAAAAGCCAGATCATGAAGGATCTTGTGGGTGATAGCATGTGAGGAACAGACTTTGGAAGTTGTGATACTTGTATGCCATTTCTGGCTTTGCCCCTGAGCTAGTTTCATGATCTTGGGCAAGTCACTTCCTTTCTTAGCTTCAGTTTCCTCATCTATAAAAAGGACAAACAGGGAGCTCCCTGGTGGCCTAGTGGTTAGGATTATGGGCTTTCACTGCTGTGGCCCGGGTTCAATCCCTGGTCGGGAAACGGAGAGCCCACAAGCCGTGTGGTGTTGCAAAAAAGAAAACACAACAAAACAAAACCCCAAAAGAAAACAACAGCAACAAAGAATAAAAAACAAAACAACAACAAAAAAAGGGCAAACATTAACCTACCTCCTAGGGTTGCTGTGAGAAGCAAATGAGATGATGTGTTACTCACTTGGTACTAGTAGATGGTAAATAATAAGCTGTAGCAGTTACAATTGCCATGTTAAGAAGCTTTATTTGAAAGTGTGGCTGTGAAGAATGGAATCCTGTGGAATTTTACACAGGGGTCTGACATGGTCTCATCTGTTTCAAATTAGCCAGGCAGTGATGTGCTGATTACACTGGGTGGGGAAGGACCCACAGGGAGACCAGTCAGGGCACTTTTGCCATGGTCCAGGTGACAGAGGAGGGAGGCCAGAACCAAGGCAGCGGCTATGTGGATGGAGAGGGCTGGGTGGATTTGAGAGACCAAGGAAGTGGGATTTGCTGGACTGGTAACTGATTGGATGATACCTCGAGAGTCAGGAGTCAGGATATTGGGGGTGGAGTGGGGAATGAATCCTCTTTGTGGAAATAAATAATAAGTTCTTTGATCAGTGGTCCCTGATTGGTTATCCCTGACCTCAGAGATTTTATTTGGAAGTCAGAATGGCCTCTGTCCTCCACTTTTACCCAGGGAAGTAAGATTCACTAATGCCTTCCTGCTGTCCATCTCCAGATAAAGCCTCCTGGCTTTCTCCAGTGTAAGTAAAGCCCCACTGTGTGTTCAAGGGAGAATGAATAGGTGCTGCTTTGTTGCCAGGCCGACAGCATGCATCTCCATGGTCTCGTTAGGCTGGGTGACAACCTGTCTGCCTGGTCTCAGTCCAGCCACAGAATGATCACCTCTGGGACTTTCACACCTTCTTCTTTCTGGTTACCGTCCTTTGAACTTGTTCCTGTGTGTTGGTCTCTTTGTGAGTGTGTGGCATAGAAAGCAAGTCCTCTTTTCTCCGGGAGTCTGGCCATGCACAGCAGGACTGTACTCTTCTTTCCATAACCTAAGGCCCTGCGCGGCTCTGCTGGGCCTCGTTGTAGACGCTTCACGCTCTTGACACTGTCACACTATCTGAGAGCCAGCCGGGCTCTCAGCACTGCCCACACGTCCCTCCTTGTCTCTCACGTCTTCATCCCTCTCCCGGCTTCCTACCCTGCCTTTGACTTCACTGAGTTGCAGCCATCAGTCAAGGCTCCTCAACTTCTGGCGTTACAAACTTATCTCCAGCTGACCCTATTGCTTTGCCTTTTATTCTAATTCTGTGAAAAAATGGTGTTTGTTCTAAGGTTACTTCCTTTGCGTATGCTGAGATCCTGTCTCCTCCTTTTCCTCGGGACCTGGTTCCATCATTTGTCCCATTTCTTTCCTGTTTAACTTATCCCTCTAATTTAAGTATCCTCTGTTTACCCTAATTTTCAAAAAAACAAAACACCCTCCCATTAACCTCTGCTGTACCCTGTCACACCTCCTTTTCCCAGCCACTTTTCTTGGACAAGGTGCCACCTCTACTTCCTGAAGTCATCATTCACTGAAATTCTACTTCTGCATCACCCCTCCCCCAAAACTGCTCTCCTCAAAGTCATCAGGCCTTGGTGTTGCCAGAACCCCTGGCAACAGAAGGAACTCTTTTCCTTCCTTATCTTTTGCGTTCTCAGCACGTCTGACACTGCTGATACTCCTTCACTTATAAAATCCACTCCTGCTTTGAGCTCTCTCTCTGGCCATTTCCCCTCAGTTTCCATTGTGGGCTCTTTTCCTCCTTTTGTCCTTTAAATGCTAGTTTTCCTCAAGGCCCTGCCTTCTACTCATTGCTCTTCTCAACCACAGTGTGAACTCTCATTTCTGTGCCAGTGACCACTGCTCTGGATCTTGAGTCCAGATCTCTCCTGAATGCCAGCCCTAAAACTCAGCGAGTCCAAAACTAAGCTCATCATCTTCTCTCCAAACCTGTGATTCTCTCTCCATTCTTTACGCTTGCTCATTCACTTTCTGCATTTATTCATTCCAATGAGTAAACATTATGAACCCTGGGAGTCATCTTGGACTTTTCCCTCTCATCCCATCCCTCCCTTCCTCCTTCCCAGCCTGGGCGGTCATCAGAGTTCTACAGGTTCTTCTTCCTTGATATCTCCTGATACGTTTTCGCTTCCATTTCCTCTCCCACTGCCTTAGTTCAGGCCCTTCTCACTTCCTGCCTATATTCCTGCCCAACCTCTGAGCTGGTTGCCCTGCCTCAGCAGTCTGGCCCTAGCTGGTGCTGGAGTGCCCTTTCTAAAATGCAGACCTTTGCTAAAATACAAATCAGTAGCTTTTCATGGAAGACCTTTCATGATTTGGCATTCACCTACTTTTCTGGTGTGGTTTCCAGCTACTCTGCCACATGAACCTTTTCTTCTCGCCATACAGAACTCTTTGTGTTTTCTGAAACATACCATGCTATTTCCTTTGTTCATAGATTCAGTCATCAGCAGGTATTTTTTTGGGCACCTGTGAGGTGCTAGGACTGAGTCAGGTGCTGGGAAAACAATGACTGATGGAGGACAGTGAGAAACTGACACAGTTCCTTTCTCAAAGAGCTTTTCTCCTAGTAAGGAAGACTGACATTCATCAGTATATATAAAATAACTGTGCATGTGCTGTGAAGTGGGAGATAATGGTGCTTTTTGTCGGTAGGATACAGGAGAACTGACCTAAGCAGGAGACGAGGGAGTCAGGGAAGCCTTCCCTCTACTGATGGTTGAGCTCAGATTTGATGGGAGAAGAGGAATTAAGTAGACGCTGGGCATGTGGATGGACAAGAACATTCTAAGCTTGTGCAGAGGCCATGGGGGTGTTTCTAGAATTGGAGACGTGGAACTGAGAGAGCTTCCTCCTTTTGCCTGGAGTGTCCCTACTCCCCACTGTAGCCTTCCTCATCCAGTGGGACTGGCTTGGGCTGGTGCTGCTGACCACCCCCTCTCCCAACCATCCAAAGGACATTTGGAAGTGTGTGGAGCTGTTGTATTTTGTGACATGACCACGGGGCATTACTGCATTTAAGAGGGTACCAGGGGTGCTAGACATTCTGCAATGTGTGGGGCTAGCAGCAAATGAAAAAGAATTGTCCCACCCAACATGTCAAGTGGTGTCCCTGTTGAGAATCCACTGCCAGTTCTTCTTTTTTTTTTTTTTTAAGAGGCTTGGCTTTTTTTTTTAAATTTATATTTATTTTTATTTATTTATTTACGGCTGTGTTGGGTCTTCGCTGCTGTGCGAGGGCCCTCTGCAGCTGCAGCAAGCGAGGGCCACTCCTCATCGCGGTGCGCGGGCCTCTCATCATCGCGGCCTCTCTCTCCACGGAGCACAGGCTCCAGAAGCGCAGGCTCAGCAGCTGTGGCTCACGGGCCCAGTTGCTCCGCGGCATGTGGGATCCTCCCAGACCAGGGCTCGAACCCCTGTGCCCCGCATTAGCAGGCAGACTCTCAACCACTGCGCCAACAGGGAAGTCCCACTGCCAGTTCTTTTCGAAATCTGGGCTCGAGGGTTTCCTCCTCCTCCCACAACACCCTGCCGAAACGCTTTCACCACACTTACTGTGCTCGTGTTACCCGCAGCTTGCTCTGTTGTCATTCCTCGTTTGTCTTACCCTCAAAACTGTTAGCTCCTTAAAGGCGGGGACCATGGCTTTTTGCCATTGAGTCCTGAGATACAGCATAGGGACTAGTAGGTCATATAAATGTTTACTGAAGTAATAACAAAATGGAAACCCCAGTGTTTTTGGCATGTGCTTTGTTGATGGTATTAATTTTCCTTTTGAGTGCCTCCTGTGTGCCAGATACATGCATTTTCTAGTCGAATCCTGTCAATAATTCTGCACCACGGGTGGTGTCCCATCTTACAGATGAGGAAACAGGCTCAGAGAAGGAAAATGACTTGCCCAAGGTTGTGTGGCTTGAAGTGGCAGAGGTGGGCTTTGAACCCAGGTCTCTCTGGCCCATGAAGCTACACCCTTCTGTCTACCATACCAACTCTAGCGTATCAGACTACATTGTTGTCCAGTTGTTTTTTTGGACTGAGATTTAAGACCCTAGATTTCCCTCTGTGAAAATTTTAATCTTGTTAAATAGACCTGTCATTCCAGGTGGTCAGAATCTTTTACTCTGAGTTATGTTATCTGTTACAGTGCCTGTTCCTTCTTGCTTCATGTCATATGTAGAGTTGATAAGCAAACCTGTATCGTTATCCAAGTCACTGGTAATATGTGGTTATAAGAATATCTTACTGAATGTATTTGTTTATGTGTCAGCCTCCCTGCTGTAACAAGGTTCAGCATGCATAAAATACTTGGTAACTATTGATGAATATTCATTCCCATAGATAAGTAAAATAAAAATAAATTGGCTAGGCCCCGAGACTGAGCCAAAGACATCCGTTAGCTCCTTTCTTATTAACATCAGTTCATTCCTTAAGCAACACCGTTTGAAAAAGATTATTTTTACCAGTTTTAAATCCTTCTAATTATGTCAGTGTCCAATTCCTACATCTTCATCTTGTCTACTAGGCTATCTGAAGAAGACTTGTCAGAGACCTTGCTGAGGTCCACATAGTCTATCTTCTTTGTCTATGGTTCTTCCATAATCAAGGCAGAAATGCAGTAACTCTGTCATGACTTGTTCTTGGAGAAACCATAGTGGTCTTTTGTGAATACTCAGGGTTGCTACATACAGTTGTGCAGGTGGTACACTGCACAAGAGGCCAGATCTAAGAGGGTTCCATTTAGATCATAGGCGTCATGGGTGTGTTTTGTAGTGACAGTTTTCTGGCAGGCAAGGGTAAAGATATCTTGAGCTAACTTAATTAATATATTAAACAACAATTTTCTCAGAAGAGGAGGTAAAATGTCTTGAGGAAGGTGTGCAATTTTCTTATTGTACAAAGATGCCATGTGAACCAGAATGGACTATATGACACCTTTCCTGGGAGCAGATTCTCTGTCCAGTGGGCTGTAGAATCCATCTATGTTCTCATCTTTGGAAATCAAATATTTTGAAAATCTGAAATCAAGTGTTTGCTTGGCCCAGTTTTTCAGCACCTCTCATTTTCCAGGACTCCTTAAAGATCCCCAGAAATGAAAACCATAAAGACTGTTAATCAGAAGCAAGCTTTCATACTTCAGCCAGCTTTTAGGAAACCATCATGGATTTTAGTTGTTGGTTGACCTAAAGGCTCCTTAGTGATTCAAATGAATCCAGGTGGCTGTCCCTCATGTACAGAATGGACCAAGGTGACACTGTTGGTTGGTGAACGTAACAGAGAGGACTCAGAAGTGGGCACAGTGTTCTCCATCTTCCTTGTATGATCTCCTCTCTCCTCCTGCCCATATTTTCTCAGCTTTCACTCTCACTCTCTCATAGGCTTGCCACACCCCACAATACTGGTATCCAGGGTATCCATGCTCAAAAACTGAGGCTGAACGAGACAGCAGATTGTATGTGAAGGTTGAAGTTATTATCGCAGAGGGAAAACAAAATAAAACAAAAGAAGAACAACTCCCAGAAGTAACTATTGAGAATGAAGGTTACAGTTTGAGCTTATGGAGGCGATTGCCAGTTCCCTGGCTGACCTCTTGAAGAAGCAAATAACGTGGATCCTGTTGGGGCAGAGGTGGCCCACGGGGGTGGGGGAGACAACCCGTCCATAAGAGCAGTTATCCTGCCTGCTCATATCAGTTGTTACCACCTAAGAGCACAGTCACCAAAAAAGCCATCTTGGGTGACTTGGTGTCTTGCAGAGGCATCAGTCTGGCTCAGGGGCATCTTGACTCTAATGCAATTTTTAAAAAGAATTGAGGCTTCTGTACCCAGCTGGTTCCCCTGTAGGAGTCCTGGGTTTTCATCTTCTGGTAAAGCCTACTTTTTCTTCTACGTTTGGAACTTTTCCCCCCTCCTTTTGGAAGGGAAGGCTTTTTAAACCTCCTTCTTCAGCAGCCTTGCAAATTATTTCCAAAACTCCTGAAGTTGCAAAAACATCATTGCCCTACAAAACGGGCACCGGCTCTGCATGCCAGCGGAGCCCTCTTCCCACTCCTGACGATGTCCACTGCCTTTTTACCCATCAGCAGCTAAGAACATATTCTCTTTGTCAGTGGGACTTGGTCATGTGGTTTGGTGCTTACCTTAATGACTGCCAGAGCTCGCAGCCCTGCAGCTGGGAAAATGAGAACAGAAATCTGCTCTACATGCTCCGTTTTGGCCCAAAGATGGTACTTCAGGGCCAAATCGTGGTTATTCTGGCACTTCTGCTAAGTGAATGGCCCCATGCAGCCTTGGAGAAGTTGAACACAGAGCGCTCCTAACCCCTTAGCACTTGCTCCTCTGGACTTCCCCTGGATGACCTAGAGCAGGAGGTCATCCTGCAGGTTTTAATTAAACCTCTGCTGTGTCTGCAGTGCTCCTGTGAGGGAGGGAAGACTTATATGAGGCTTGCTTGAGGCAGAGGAAGTTTTCGTGATGAGCGTGGGGAAGGGCGACCACATTCTCAGGCACTGTTGGCTGATGGGGGGGTGAGGGAGGGCGAGGTGACAGAGACTAAGAGCAGCTGCCATGTATTGACAACTGACTGTAAGCCAGGCACCGGCATAGGTGTGTCACACACTTTCTCATTTAGCCCTCCCAACAACCTCGTGGGTTCGGTATGATTATCCTCATCTTACAGAAGAGGAAATGGAGGCACAGGGGATGAAGTTACCTGCCCAAGGCTACTCAGCCAGGGAGAGGTGGAGTCGGAACTCAAAGGTGGGTTTATCTGACTGAAGACCAGGCTCCCAACTACCTTAGCTTTTAGCATCTTAGAGTTCTCTGAACCGTTCAAAGCTCCTCTGCCCTCCCAAAGCAGACAAACAAAACCCTAAGAATGCACGCATGAAAAATTATAGTGAGAGATGTTTTGGATAGTCGGGCTGGTCTGTTTCTCTCTTCTCCCCGCCAAGGGTCTAGTGTCCCTAAAAACAGGTTTGTTTGTTTTTTAATCTGTATGATTGTTGCTTATTTTCTACCAATTTTACTTCTTCCTTTCCAGAAGTCCTATACTGGCTTGATATTTGCTGTGTCCAATCCTGTCGGTGCCCCGCAGAGGGAAAACGGTTGGGTAGACTCACTCTAGGAAGCACTTATGCTCCAATTAATTTTATAAGCAGCAAAACAAAAATACTTTCATCTTCAGCATCTTTAATAACAAAATGCCAGAAAATTTATGGAAGTGATATTTCATTTCCACTCCTTATTTAGAGCAATGAATTTCTTTTCCACAAAGCTAGATTTAAATAGGTCATCTGTTAACTGTTGAATGAGAAAGGTTCTTTGTGGGATTGGTATAGCTTGAATATGGGATCTTCTGGGTTTTTTTGTTCAGGTATAGCATACATATAGTAAAGTACACTGATCGTATATATGTAGCTCATGGATTTTTATATATGCACACGGTTTGTAACCACTGCCCAGCTTGAGGTATATAGAATATTTCCAGGGGCTTCCCTGGTGGCGCAGTGGTTGAGAATCTGCCTGCCAATGCAGGGCACACAGGTTCGAGCCCTGGTCTGGGAAGATCCCACATGCCACGGAGCAACTAAGCCCGTGAGCCACAACTACTGAGCCTGCGCGTCCGGAGCCTGTGCTCCGCAACAAGAGAGGCCGCGATGAGGCCCGCGCACCGCGATGAAGAGTGACCCCCGCTCGCCGCAACTAGAGAAAGCCCTCACAGAGAAACGAAGACCCAACACAGCCATAAATAAATTAATTAATTAATTAAATTTATTAAAAAAAAAAAAAAGAATATTTCCAGCTCCCCTGGAGGCTTCCTCATGCCCCTTCCCGGTCAATAGCCCCACGCCACCCTGTCATTACTATTCTAACTTCTATCACATTGATTGGTTTTGCCTGTTGAATATAGAATAAGCTGTGTCTGTGCAGGCGCATCTTCGTATTTTATTTTATTACCTTTTCAAACTTACAGAAACCTTACAAGAATAAGTCAAAGACCTTCCATATACCCTTCTCCCAGGGACTGCATTCCAATTTTATCCTGGTAACATCTTTCATAGCAGAGAGTCAAAGCAGGATCACGCATTGCCCCCAGTTGTCAAGTCTTTCTAATCCCTGGGACAGTTCCTTAGTCTTCCCCTGACTTTTAAGACCTTGACACTTTTGAAGATTATAAGCCAGTCCCAGTCATTTTGTAGAATGTTTTTCAGTTTGGGTTTATCTTGTGTTTCCTCCTGACTAGACCCAGGTCCACTGTTTTCAGCCGAATACCATAGATGCTATGTTCTTTTCGTTGCCTTCTATCAGATAGCACACAGTGTCTGTTGGTCCCATCACTGCTGGTTAACTTTGATCCCCCTTCATTAAGATGGTGTCTGCCACATTTTGTCACTTAAGAGTCACTTTTTCTTTTTTGTAGTTAATAATTGTGTGTTTGTGTGTGTGTGTGTGTGTGTGTGTGTGTGTGTGTGAAGAGATACTTTGAGACTGTGAGTGTAGCTTTTAACTTACATAACCATGCGAAACCTTTCAGGGAGACTTATTCTTTACTACTTTTATTTATTTTTATTTTTATTTTTGGCCACACTGCACGGCATGCAGGATCTTAGTTCCCCAACCAGGGATTGAACCCGTGCCCCCTGCAGTGGAAGCATGGAGTCTTAACCACTGGACTGCCAGGGAATTCCCTTCTTTACTACTTTTGTATTTGGTTAAGTAAAGTTTCATTTAAATTGATTTGTATGGAACTAGAACAAAAAATTTACAATTTGTATGGAAACACAAAAGACCACAAATAGCCAAAGCAATCTTGAGAAAGAAAAACGGGGCTGGAGGAATCAGACTCCCTGACTTCAGACTATACTACAAAGCTACAGTAATCAAGACAGTATGGTACTGGCACAAAAACAGAAATATAGATCAGTGGAACAGGATAGAAAGCCCAGAGGTAAACCCACACACCTATGGTCACCTAATCTATGACAAAGGAGGCAAAAATATACAGTGGAGAAAAGACAGCCTCTTTAATAAGTGGTGCTGGGAAAACTGGACAGCTACATGTAAAAGAATGAAATTGGAACACTTCCTAACAGCATACACAAAAATAAATGCAAAATGGATTAAAGACCTAAATGTAAGGCCAGACACTATCCAACTCTTAGAGGAAAACATAGGCAGAACACTCTATGACATAAATCACAGCAAGATCCTTTTTGACCCAGCTCCTAGAGAAATGGAAATAAAAACACAAACAAATGGGACCTAATGAAACTTAAAAGCTTTTGCACAACAAAGGAAACCATAAACAAGACGAAAAGACAACCCTCAGAATGGGAGAAAATATTTGCAAATGAAGCAACTGACAAAGGATTAATCTCCAAGATTTACAAGCAGCTGATGCAGCTGAATAACAAAAAAAAACACAACCCAATCCAAAAATGGGCAGAAGACCTAAATAGACATTTCTCCAAAGAAGATATACAGATTGCCAACAAACACATGAAAGAATGCTCAACATCATTAATCATTAGAGAAATGCAAATCAAAACTACAATGAGATATCATCTCACACCGGTCAGAATGGCCATCATCAAAAAATCTAGAAACAATAAATGCTGGGGAGGGTGTGGAGAAAAGGGAACCCTCTTGCGCTGTTGGTGGGAATGTAAATTGATACAGCCACTATGGAGAACAGTATGGAGGTTCCTTAAAAAACTAAAAATAGAATTACCATATGACCCAGCAATCCCACTACTGGGCATATACCCTGAGAAAACCATAATTCAAAAAGAGTCATGTACCAAAATGTTCATTGCAGCTCCATTCACAATAGCCAGGACATGGAAGCAACCTAAGTGTCCATCATCGGATGAATGGATAAAGAAGATGTGGCACATATATACAGTGGAATATTACTCAGCCATAAAAAGAAACAAAATTGAGTTATTTGTAGTGAGGTGGATGGAGTTAGAGTCTGTCATACAGAGTGAAGTAAGTCAGAAAGAGAAAAACAAATACAGTATGCTAACACATGTATATGGAATCTAAGGGGAAAAAAAAGTCATGAAGAACCTAGTGGCAAGATGGGAATAAAGACACAGACCTACTAGAAAATGGACTTGAGGATATGGGGAGGGGGAAGGGTAAGCTGTGACAAAGTGAGAGAGTGGCATGGACATATATACACTACCAAACGTAAAATAGATAGCTAGTGGGAAGCAACCGCATAGCACAGGGAGATCAGCTCGGTGCTTTGTGACCACCTAGAGGGATGGGATAGGGAGGGTGGGAGGGAGGGAGATGCAAGAGGGAAGAGACATGGGAACATATGTATATGTATAACAGATTCACTTTGTTATAAAGCAGAAACTAACACACCATTGTAAAGCAATTATACTCCAATAAAGATGTTAAAAAAAAAATGCTGGAGAGGGTGTGGAGAAAAGGGAACCCTCATACACTGTTGGTGTGAATGTAAATTGATACAGCCACTATGGAAAACTGTATGCAGGTTCCTTGAAAAAGTAAAAATAGAACTACCATATGACCCAACAATCCTACTACTGGGCATATACCCAGAGAAAACCATAATTCAAAAAGACACATGCACCCCAATGTTCATAGCAGCACTGTTTACAGTAGTCAGGTTCTGGAAGCAACCTAAATGTCCATTGACAGATGAATGGATAAAGATGTGGTACATAATACAATGGAATATTACTCAGCCATAAAAAGGAATCAAATCGGGTCATTTGCAGAGACGTGGATATACCTAGAGAGTGTCATACAGAGTGAAGTAAGTCAGAAAGAGAAAAGCAAATATCGTATAATAACACATCTGTGCAGAATCTAGAAAAATGATATAGATGATCTTATTTGCAAAGCAGAAATAGAGACATAGACGTAGAGAACAAATGTATGGCTACCAAGGGGGAAAGGGGTGGGGAGGGAGGAATTGGGAGACTGGGATTGACATATATACATTATTGATACTATGTATAAAATAGACAACTGATGGGAACATACTGTATAGCACAGGGAACTCTACCTAATGCACTGTGGTAACCTAAATGGGAGGGAAATACAAAAGGGAAGGGAGATCTGTATGTGTGTGGCTGATTCATTTTGTTGTGCAGTGGAGGCTAACACAACATTGTAAAGCAACCATACTCCAATAAAAATGAATTTAAAAAATTGATTTGTATGTCCATATTTCCTGTCGTCTAAGAGCTTAGTCCTGAAAAAGTCATAGGTTTAGAGACCCTCTCTGTCACATGGCGTATCTCCATATGTTCTTCATGACTTTTTTACTCCAGTCTCCATCTTACATGGTAATAAGCCTGGAGTTTGTCCTCCCAATCACGAAGCCTGGGTTCTTTCTTTCTCTTGTTTCTCTTGGGGAAGGTACCCATAAAAAGTTTCCAGAATTCATCTTAGTAACATTTGAGAGCCACTCTGAAAGGGACTAGGGTATATCGAGAGGAATGTGAACCAGGATCTGTGTTTGTGGAATTTACAGTCGGGTTGATGGAGGCAGGCAGGTACGCAGAGTTGAACGATACTCACTGTTCAGGTGGCCGGGGGGTGGAAGTGGTTAACTATAGCTGCCGGGAGGCGCAGGACAGGAGTGAAGAGTGAGCGGCAGCTCTGGGAAGGCTTTCTAGAGCAGGTCACCTCTGTGCTGGGATTTGGAGAGGGCCAGGCAGTCACGGGGGGCGGGGGCGCCTTTCAGACAGGGCTGCAGAGGCAAGACAGCAGGTGAGTTAGCGGAGCACAAAGCAGCTCGATGTTTCTGCAGCATCAGGTCAGAGGTGAGGAGGGGCAGGTCCCCCAGGGCGGCACTAGAGAAGTTGGGAGGCATTAGCAGGGGTCCAGGAGAAAGTGTGAAGGAAACCGCCAGGGGTGTGGTCATGCGCCTGCCTGGGCGGTGGAGTGCTGCGGCTGCGAGCTTTTGCACGTGTGATGAGCTTCGGGAAATGCCGAATGAGCTTTGTCTTGGCTTAGTGATGCTCACATCTGTGTGAGAGTTCTGTGGAGACCACATTTGCCGGTCCATCAAGACGGGTTTGTGTCATGGATGGCAGACATGGCCTCGGAATCTGGTCTTAAAATCTGCTTCACCCTCAGCAGCCCTTGCAGATCTCTACTGCCCTCTGAAAAGATTCTGCCGAAGAGGTCAGTCTCCCTAGAAACAAAATACATTATTGACACTTTCTAAGAATCATAAAAACAGCAGGCTTCAAAGATCTTCTAGTCCAAGGTCGGCAAATATGGCCCTGCCCAAGCCCTTTTTTTTTGTGCAGTCCATGAGCTAAGAATGTCTTTTTTATTTTTTTGAAGAGTGAAAGAAGAAAATATGACAAACTGTTTTGGCCTGCAGTGCCTAAAATATTTACCAGTTGGCCCTTTTCAGAAAAAGCTTGCCAACCACTGTTTTCATCTGACTGCCTGATACAGTAATCCTCTCTGCAGTATTACTTGGCAAATGATTGCCTAATATATGCTTGAACACTTCCACTAATGGAAAATTCATCATCTCTTTGGTCAGTCTACTTCGTATTTGGACAGGCCATTAGTAGTTTTTAAACTCTGCTGAAATCTTGTCTCACTGTAGCATCCATTCTTTGGCCATTTTTGGGAGAAGAAAGCTGTTTCATGTCAACATTTACTGAACTCCTAATCTATTCTAGGCACTGTGCTAAGTGCTGAACGGAGATGAATAAGACAAGGTTCTTGCATCAGGGTTTCCCAGGTGTTATTTCTTGAAACCAAAGCAGTTGAGCTGGTCATCTTACATCTGTCATTCCCTCTCTTCTTGCCATTGGGTTAGGGCTTTTTTTTTTTTTTCCCCATTATTTTACTTATTTCTGTATTATTATTTCACACAGACAGTATAAAATTCAAAAGGCAAAAAGGTTATGCAATGAAAGTAAGTCTCTCCACACCCCGGTCTCCTGACCCCAGAGCTTCTTTCCTGGGAGGCAACCACTGTTACACATTTCCTGTAGGGATTTGATGGTGAAGAACAGCACTAACAACAAGGGTTAGGTCCATTTCGACAGGAACTTCTGATAAGTAACATACAGTGGCGTTTTTTTTGAGCTCTTGCTTGTTTAAGTTGCCGAGCGTGACTTAGTTTTATTTCCATAAAAGCCTGAAATTTATAAGTTTGGGTGGTAGACGCAGCCCCAGAAGGTTTGTATTGCTTTACTTCCACCTGCTATTTCAGTTAAATCCTAACTGGATATTTTGGTTACTGCTGGGTTTTTTCTACTGCTGCGGTTCTTGTTCATTACAATTTCAAATCCTCAGAGCCTTTCCTCTTTCATCAGAAGTGACACAATCCCGTCTTGTGTAACACTTGGGTTTCACATCCTGAATACAATGTTGAAGTGTGATAGAAATAATCTTTTAGTTTTCTAAGCTAAGCAGAGGCCTCAAGTCTCATCTGCACTGTTCAGGGTTATATGGGCAAGCCTTACTTTTCAGGACACAGGTAATGTTTGGATCTAGGTTGGTTACACATGGATGACTTTGCACCTGAGACTCACTTCCTCTTCCACCAGAATTCCCTTCTGATCATTACTTCTTAAGTCTTCCCTTCTAATTTGAGGAAGATGGCAATGTGACATAGATGTATAGGTTCCTAAGTGATACCTTTATATTGAGTATCCTATTTAGTTAGATGTTGCCAGCAGATTCCTAACCACTTGTTGCTGCTGTTGCTTAAGACCTTTCCGTTGCCTTAACCAGTCAGGCAACACTTTAGCAGCTGGACACAACCACATCCTCTTGTGAAATAGGCTCTTGGCTTCTGTTCAGAATTTCTCAAAGACCAAATATGTCAGAAAATGAAGGATATGCCTCTTATGCAAATTTCTTTCTTGGCATGCCCATCCATTCTCTTCTGTGGTACTCCTGAGTCACTTTTTCCTAGCTGCTGAATAGAAAAATGGAATAGAATTTTCTCTTTTGTCGCTGGCAGTGGTAAAATTCCATCGTGGTGACCTCAGCAGGTCATCAAAATGATGACGAGTTACTGTTGACTTTTAAGACTAAGTTGTGAATGATTGAAGTGTGTAGGAGCCTGATGACCTGTCCCACGGAGGATTTCAGATGAGATCCACTTGTACCACTGCCTGCTGCTCTGTTGATTCTTATCTCTCTGAACCTCAGTTTCTTCTTCTGTGAAATTGGAACTGTCTCCTCTTAGGGCTTCGGGGAGGAGAAAATTCAGGCACACACCCCTGCTGCAGTGCCTGCTCCTGGCCAATACTCAATAGCTGCCACCTTCATCTCAGTGCCAGAGGACTGTTTACAGTTGAGCCTCTAACATTTATTGATTTATTGGATGTGAGAGAGAGAAAAATTGAAGATGACTTTGAGGTTTCTTCGTGGCTGGATGGTGGTACTATCTAGTAAACTAGGACATATAGGAAAATGGGCCGAATTTTAATGAAAGGTATGTTCACTTTTGGATTTGTCAAACTCGAGGTATCTGTGAGAAATTCACGTCCTGGCTTTGGAAGACACTTAAATATATGGTTGGAGGTTAGCACTAGAAATACAGTCCTGGGATTCATTGGCATATAGATGGAAATGGATGTAGAAAATGAATAATTTTGCTTTGGGGAAAGTTTATAGACTAAGGAGAGGGCTGAGCATGGGAACTTTCAAAAACCAACAGTAGAAGGAAAATGCTAGCTGTGTTGTGGAGGAAGAGAGGAGAAAGCAGCAATGGAGGCCCGCTAAACCAAGCAGGAGGCTGTTAGGGTGTTCTAGACCGGCGTTTCTCAAAGTGTGGGCCCTGGGCCATCTGCATGAGGGTCTGTTTCTCCACTGGGCTCTGAAGCCACAGTACATAGGATTCACAAACTTTTCTGGGACCTCTGAACCCAGGAGTGACCCAAAAAGATGAACATTTTGAGAGTGCAAAATTATAAAGATCCTTTCGAACAAAAGCCAGAAATTACTTAATGTGGGACGAGGGTTCATTTAAATATGTTTGAAATGATTTAGAGGTGGAGACTCCAAAAGTAAGAGTGACAATGGCCTGAAGGCTTCAAGACAGCATCAAACTCGAATCAGAATCACCCTGGGGCCCTAGTCCCGGCCACCCTCACCGTCCTTTCTCCCCCGCCCCCCAGCAGGTGGAGCCCAGACATCATTTTTTTTTTAAATTTATTTATTTAATTTATTTATTTATTGCTGTGTTGGGTCTTCATTGTTACGCATGGGCTTTCTCTAGTTGCAGCGAGCGGGGGCTACTCTTCGTTGCGGTGCGCGGGCTTCTCATGGCGGTGGCTTCTCTTGTTGTGGAACACGGGCTCTAGGCACGTGGGCTTCAGTAGCTGTGGCACAGGGGCTCAGTAGTTGTGGCTCGCGGGCCCTAGAGCGCAGGCTCAGTAGTTGCGGCACATGGGCTTAGTTGCTCCGTGGCATGTGGGATCTTCCCAGACCAGGGCTCGAACCCATATCCCCTGTGTTGGCAGGCGGATTCTTAACCACTGCACCACCAGGGAAGTCCCGCATCTTCATTTTTTAATAAGCCCTCAAGGCGGTGAGAGTTTGAAAACAGTCGGGCATTGTCTGGTGCGTGATGCCACAAATCCGTACTGAGGCAGCAGAGGGTTTAAGGACAGCCATGTGCCCAGCCCCTTCACAGAGGGTTTCGCCCTGCTCTGACCCACGCTTGGCTCCTCTTTCTTGATTTTTAGCGTGTTTATGTAGTGCTCACTTTGCATTTTACCATATAGTCACCATTGGACCAAAGCTCCTTGTCTCTAATTCCAATATCTAACAAGTTTAGAAAACAGAAAGGTGTTTAATAACCTTGGCACAAAACTCATACAAAACCTCTCTGAGTAGATGTGAACTGTCTTTTTTTTTTTTTTTTTTTTGGATTTATCCGTCTGTTGTGAATTTTCATACATTCTACTGCAGAAATATTCATCTGTCTTGGGGCAGTTGGACAGGATGGAAAGTGACCTCATCAACTTGTGCTTTTGGAACTGCGAAGTTCCTCTAGTGTTGTGCTTCTCCCCCTGGGGTCTGTGTACCCCTGGGAGTGTGCAGGGTATGTAGGGAGTTAACAGTGTACACATGCCTGATTGCCAGGACAGTCAAATTTATTCGATGATTTGAGGGGGAGAATGAAATATTAAAATATATATGGTAGAGTAAAATGCAAGTTTTCTGCATTTGAAAGACAAAACATGAAATTTCGAAGAAATTCTGGTATTGTGGTTAGGGTGGGGGAAACTTCTTCATCCTCCTCAGCTGTGGTGCCCAAGCACTTCCTTACTCAGAATCCAGACAGTTTGCATGGCTGTGATGCCCACCGGCTGGACTTCGGGTTTTGTGCTTGTAAAGTCCCCTAGGACAACACAGGTTGGCAGAAACTTCTGAGACTATGACCGTGTCAAAGAAGGAATAACACTAGTGCATCAGTCAGACTGACTTTAATGAGAAAGAGAGATGCACCAAAGTGAAGGCCAGGAAGTTCAGTTGTGTCATAAGGAGACTAAACTTGGCAACATAGCCAGATTCCTTAGGTTGATTTCCAAAGTTGTGTCTTCAGGCAGCCCGTCTACCTCTTTTTACTTTCTGTTTGTTTGTTTTGATTAAGCGCATGATTACAAATGTCGTTTCTCACCATGTTTTGTGCATTGTTGCTGTGTTCTGTTTTGGTTTTAGCAGGCAGTAAATAATGGCGGCAGTTATGGGGGATCCCGGACTCTCCAAATTGCAGTTTGCCCCCTTCAGCAGTGCCTTGGATGTTGGATTCTGGCATGAGTTGACCCAGAAGAAGCTGAATGAGTATCGGTTGGACGAAGCGCCCAAGGACATTAAGGGTTATTACTACAATGGTAGGCGATGGGGAACTCCATCTTCTGCCCTCTTCTGTTACCTTCTCTGCCCAGTATAGGGTCAGCTTTCCTTCAGGAAGGGATGTCCTTGACTTTTATAATTAATACTATTCACTGGTTTCTGTTTTACTTCCTGACTTTTGACCCAAGTTCACTTTCACTTCTTTTCTCCTGTGGGGAAAAGAAAGGGAGAACCTAATTTATTAATCCAAAGAATTAATACCGATTACTTAGTATTGCTGGGAGATGGGATTGGAAATATTTTTCCCAATGAGTCTTTTTTTGTATTCTTGGCAAATTCCTTGAATTCATGAAATCTGTCTTCTTCTGCTATGTCCCTGTTTAGTTTGGATGACCAGGTATTGGATGGGGCACTTTGGGCTCAACCAAAAGAGCAAAATTACTCACAAACGTTTTTGTTATAAATGCCACTGTTACTGACTCATAATTGACTATTTGATAATGCTTCTGTCCAGGTGATTCTGCTGGGCTGCCAGCTCGCTTAACGTTGGAGTTCAGTGCTTTTGACATGTGAGTATATTTTGCTCAAAATCTAAAATAAAGAACACTGTTTTTTGCAAGGAATGAGCGTTCTTAACCTTCATCGTAGGTGGGCCACGTGGGGCACTACAGAAGCTTCCAGTGAGCAGGGCCAGCTTCTCATGATTCTCTTGTACCTCCCATGGCACAGAGACAAGTGCTAGAGGCTTAGGACTATCTGATTCATTTTTTCAGCAGATATTTATTGCAGCCTATTAGGTACATCAATGAATATTTATTAGGCTACTTTTGTATACAAGTCACTGTGCAAGGCATTGTAGGGATATACAAAGAAACATGACATATGCCCTCAAAGAGATTTTTTTGACTAATTGGGAGCCGTGGGGAGTTGCTGGAGAGAAGAGAGACATTTATTGACTTAATTATTGACTTATTTTCCATACATAATCCTTTCAGACCTGCCAGGTGTGGTTCTTCTCTCTTTTACAGATGAGGAAACCATGGGTTCAAAGGTAAAATGGCTTGCCCAAGGTTACACGTGGCTAAATTTAGGAAGCAAGGGTAAGAGAGAAATAAACTGTATTTCTGAAGTTGCAGTCTCAGTAGCTGGGGGCATTTTGCCATCTTCTGTAGAAACTGAGAAGCCAGGAGGGAGATACAGTTTGGGCAGGAGGTAAGCTTGTTTTGGAACAT
Source organism: Balaenoptera physalus (assembly GCF_965194825.1). Classification (NCBI taxonomy): domain Eukaryota; kingdom Metazoa; phylum Chordata; class Mammalia; order Artiodactyla; family Balaenopteridae; genus Balaenoptera; species Balaenoptera physalus. The sequence goes on from NC_138896.1 coordinate 104,941,035, forward strand.
GTTGAGTTTGAGATGACAGCGTCCAGTAGAAACGTCCAGGGAGCACTGGCGTCCAGGAGGGGGGGTCATCCACGTAGAGGTCCTGAGGCTGTAAGAGGGGAAGAGACTATAGCGTAAGAAGAGCGAAGGGCTGGAATAGTGAATGGACCTGGTTAGGGTTGGCAAGGGGACACAGAACTCACCAAAGAGATGGGACTTGTCAGAGAAGTAGAACCAGAGAAGGTGTTTTCAGGAAGGGAAGAGAGGGTCAACAGCATCAGAAGCAGAAGCATCAGAGTTCAGTGCTAGGGTTGCTGGAATTGTTGATTGGGTTGTCTGAGAAAGTAAATTCTGCAGAAACCATGCTGAGAGCCTTTAGGATAACTGAGAGTTGAAGGGTTAAAGGCTTCAGGGAGGGAGGGCCGCTTTTTCCTGCTCCTGCATGTGTCGCTGTGTCAGGGTGGGGGGTCTGGGGAAAGGGAAGAGGTGTTTGCTAAGGACCGCCTGAACATGGCAGTAGTCAAAGGTTAGGGCGTCTCAAATAAAGTCTCCCTAGAATTAGAAAACAAAAATCTCTTCAGAAGTCAATACATTTTATTCCTCTATCACAATCAAATTGTGAAATTGAATTGTACAACGTGAATCGAAAATGATGTTAGTCTTTATATCTTTAAAAGGTATGTGTTGATGCTTCTCGTTCCCTTCAGAGCTTTCTTGCTCCATAATAAATCCTTGTGATTGCTTCTGAAAACAAATTAAATCTTAGTTATCTCTCTCCTGTGTTGGCAAAGACTAACTTACTTTTGGAGCAATTACCAGATAATGAGGAAAATATATTCATTGTACAGGCTTGAATTATCTGGAGCTGGTAGAGGGGGAATAGCAGCAGTGTAGTCTGCTACAGTAATCTGGAGAGTCCAACGTTTATTGCAAGCTACCCTCGCTCCCGTCTATTCTGATACTAGACTGAAAGTTGTTATTTTTTGAGTTTCAATAATTTTATTCTTTGGCACAATTAATTATAGAAAAATGCAGTTCACAGAAGTTAGGTTTGATCTTGTTTCAAAGTACATGCATCTTAAACTTTAGCAATCCAGAAATTTTAGTTGAAGGAGGTAAGAAAATCTGTGATCCTGCAGCTATGGCTTTCACACAGATTGCTCTATTTTCCTGGTCATAATTTGTGATTTGGCTTTTGAATACTTGTGTGAGGCTCCGTGGTAGGCACTGGGGGAGATGAGCAAGAATAAGACATAGGAGCCCTGGATTGGAAGCCTGAAGGCCTGGTATCTGCAGCTGATTAACTGTGTTACCTGGAATAAGTCCTTTTCATTTTCTCAGCTTCAGTTTCCTCATCTGTAACTCCCAGCTTCTAATATTCCTTCCAGTTTTAAAAGTTTTTGATTTCCTGGGTCCCCTTTTCTTAGGATGGTTGGTGCTGTGGTTCGAATGTTTGTGTTCTTCAAAAATGCATATGTTGAAAAGCCAGTGCCCAGGGTTATCGTCTGAGGAAGTGGGGCTTTGGGAGGTGGTGAGGGCATGAGGGCAGGGCTCTCGTGAATGGGATTAGCATCCTTCTAACAGAGGCCCCGGAGAGCTAGCTCGCCCCCTCCACCCTGCAAGGCCATAACTGGAAGCAGGCAGTCTGCAACAGGAAGAGGATCTTCACCAGAACCTGACTGTGCAGACCCCTTGATCTTGGACTTTCAGCTTCAGAACTGTGAGGGATAAATGTCTAATGCTTAGTAGCCACCCAGTCTGCGGTGTCGTGTTAACAGCCACTCAGGCAGACCAAGACAGTTAGGAAGTTTAATAGAGACACTTGGGGCTCCTCAGGAGAAACGAGGTCTTTGTATCCAAATTATTTTCATTATTATTGTTCTGTCTTTGCTTTTATTGCTGAACATCTGCATGGGTTTGTAGGGAAAATCTTTGTGAACTTATTCATCCAACACCGAATGCTTCTTGTATGCAGGATGTGTAGGTGTTAGGAGTAAAAAGCCTTAAGAAATGGGGAACTCTAGAGGAGCTCTGGATGGAGGTAGAAGACAGGTATTGGCATTACAGTGAAAGCAGTGCTGGAATAAACGAGGAGAGCTAATAGTCATTTCAGAAATACTTATTGATTGCTTCCTCTGTGTCTTGATAACAGACTGTGATGGGCCCTGGACATGCAGAGAAGAATAAGATACAGTCGAAGAGCTAACAGTCCGAGTACTCTTTTATAGATGCCAAGTATGCCTCAGCTTTGCGCAGGACCAGATACATCTCTTTTACTCTGAGACCCTGGAAGCCTGATGGATCTCTGCCAGCAGTTAGCAGTACAGGATCCCGTTCTCTACATTGTTTTAGGTGAATTATCAGTCAAGTGGTATTTCATCAGGCACCAACCGTCTTGCACTGGAGGGCGCTGTCTTAGGGTAGGGCACGCTGATGAACCAGACCCCAGCACATAACGGCCCGAACACAGAGGAAGTCTGTTTCTGACCCCTTTAGTAGTCCAGGGTGGGGGTCCAGTCTTCTTCCCTCTTACGGCTCCATCGTCCTGGAGGGCTTGCCTTTGTGTGCTGTTGAAAACTGAATTGTCGCCTTCTGGTAGCAATAGATAGAGGTGGAGGAGATCCAGAGTGAAAATCAGAAGAGACACACCCACCCTCTTAAAGGCCCTCGCGGGGTGGGGCCGTGCATCACCCCCTCAGATTCCATCAGGGAGAGCTCGAGGCCTCACCTTTCTCGCAGGGAAGACTGGGAGAGATGGTGCTGAGCTACAAGCATCAGAGAATTATTTCTGCTGAAGGAAGGGAAAATAGATTTTGGTGGACAATCTCTATACAGATTTGAAGCTGGTAAAAAAAAAAAAGTCCATTGAGGAACATTTATCTATGTAGTCATAAGAAAGATTTTTCTTTTCTAAGCCTCAAGTTGGACTTAATAAGAGAAATAGAAGGCATAACGCTTGCCGTCAAAGAACTTAAGCAGTAGCTGAGGAAATAAGACTCAGATGCGAAATCATCTGTGCAGGGCACAGGCTCCCTTATTCTCCGCTGTCTCGCTAGCACTTAACTCAGGTCTAACGTGTACTGGTTGCTCAGGTAGTTGCTAGAGTCAGTTGCACAAGCAGTCTGAGGCCCTGGCTGTCCAAACGGGATGTGGTGTGGTTGGTGGAAAGGCACCAATGGACTCTGTTACATGATGTGACGGACAGAAACTCAGACACTGTTACAGAAGGCAGTAAGTAATGCAGTCGTGCCCCCAGGCCGGGTGTGACTTAGGTTCCCAAAGCTCCCCACGGACATGCGAAGCTGTGCACACGTAGCAAAGCTTTCTCCGGGTGTGAAAAGCAACCTCTCTGCTTCTTTTGGGGGAATCTATTCCATCCCGGCCGCCCCCACTGCCTGTCTGTCCTGGAGGCTCTGGCCGCATGCCTGCCTTTGTCCAAGAGATTCCAGAACAGCCTCGGTACTTTCCTGAGTTATCACTGTGAGACTGAGAGAAATGAAGGCCAAATGTCCAGATGGAACATCCCCAGGCAGGCCCAGGCTTCAGGCCTTTGTAGGATCCATTCTTTACCTGGTTAGTGTGTACATTTTTGAGAGTTCACTGTTGGCTTTAAGAGCTGGGGAAGATTTCTAATTCTGGTTTTTTAAAATAGCTTTATTGAGATACACTTCACATACCATAAAATTAACCCTTTTAAAATGTACAATTCAGCACTTTTTCGTATACTCATGAGGTTGTGCAGCCACCACCACTGTCTAATTCCAGAACATTTTCATCAGCCCAGAGAGGAGCCCTGTGCCCCTTAGCAGTCACTCTCCATTCCTCCCTTCTCCCTTTCCTCAGCACTAGGCAACCATGAATCTACTTTCTCGCTTTATGGATTTGGCTGTTCTGGATATTTCATAGAAATGGAATCATAGGAAACTAAACTCATAAATATCCAGGATCAGGATTTGGACTAAATTCTGTAGTTTCCAAGTCTAGGGCTCTTTCCAGTCCTTATCTGAACCACCTCTTTGTAGACCGAGTGGAACTTGAACCTGGAGAAACTGCTAGAATGGCTTTCCCTCCCATTATCACTTCTTAAATTCTTTCTCTTGGCCACCTCCCCTGGTGGAACTTTAGTCATGAAAAATGCTTCTCCTTTGAAGCTCAGCTTGTCCTCAGTAATTAACTCGCATGAGGGCTGTTGTCCTAGGAGTGTTGCCGTCCTGGCAGCTGCTTGCATTCTTCTGCTTTAGTTTCCTCCGCTCTCAGAGCAAGGCTTTGGCCTGGCATTTGCACACCCGGGACATCTGGACTCTAAGAGGAAGGGAACCAGATTCGATCAGAGCATCCTTCCCTCTGTTTCAGCAGTCATTTCATAAAGCCACGTCCGAAGGTGGAAGGCGTAGTTTACCAACTACTCTGCTTCCTTCTTCTTCCCTCTAGGCTTAATCTTGTCCCTTTGTGATTTCTTTTTCTCCTCAAGACTATCCTTGATGTCCTTATCTCACCTGGATGAAGAATATTCTTCTATTGGAGTAGAGTGGTGACAAACAGCCTGTGATCCACTGACTCATCAGCTCCCAAAGGAAGGCTCTGGCCTTTGGAAGTTACTTCTCTCCCAGGACCTAGCATTTGGTGGAACCTCCACACCTGTTCTAGGTTTAGATCTCTCCTTGCAGCACTCCCCCCCTCCCAACCCAATTTTACTCAGACTCCAAAGGAAGAAACGCTGGGTCTTTTAAACCGTACAGCTACCATCAGTGTAATCAGTAAAAATGCATCCTCTCTGCAGTAGTTGTGACCACAGTATTCAACTACTAATGAAACGAGCACTGTTTTCATTTAGCATCTGTAACCTCTGAAACACAAGTTAATCATGTTAGAGATGAGACCAGGTTTTTCCACATCTGAGTTTGTGTTCAGAATCATCTCATCCTTCTCCTCCCCTGACCTTGATTACTCTGAGGCCTTTGGCGACAGTGCAGAATGTGACACACATGTGGCAAGACATGGCCACACAGGTGGCCCGGGTGCAGCGTGTCTCATCGCACTGTTTGGCTCCGACGCCCACGGGGCCGTGCCCCGTAACAGCTCCATGCACAGCCTGTTTTCGGCAGGAGAGGGCATGGGACAGGCAGAGGAGGGAGGAGTGCCCCTGCCCTCAAGGAGCTTACGGTCCTCAGGGTGGGTGTGTGAATGTTGGTCTTGAAAACACTCTTAAAATAAATTATGCTTGTTACCAGAGAAAGGGAGGACGGATGGCTTCCTGGAAGAGGAGGGTTTGCAGCAGGGCATTGACGCCTGGGAGTGCTTGAGTGGGAAGTGGGCAACACAGTACCTTAGAGTCAACCAGTTCTGATTTGAGAGCAGTTCTGTTATGTGACCTTAAGCAAGTTACTTAAACCTGAAGTCAGAGAACAACTCTTCTGAGAACTGAAACCTTGTATAGTTCTTGGCACAGTAGAAGCTCCATAAATCATGTTTCCCTTTCAGGTGAGAGATGGGAAAGAATTTTTTTAAATGGGAAAATAACTTATATTTGGGGGCAGTGGAAGAAGAGCATGCCAAGGGATTAGGGGAAGGGGAATATAGAGGCTTTGGGGTGGGTATAGTGCCTGTTTTTACCTCTGAAGCAATGATATTCATCTTTTTCCAGGGAAATATGAATCAGTCTTCCCTTTGCCCTGCAGAGCGCTGTCCTTGTCTCCCTCTGTAGTCTGGTTTGTTTGTCAGTCCCTGGCTCTCTGAGTCCCAGCTGTGCGTGTTAACCGTGTTTCTCCGTATCCAGAAATGCTCCCACACCAGCCCGCTGCTGCCCCGCGGTTGGAACGCTGTATAACACCAACACACTCGAGGCTTTCAAGGCTGCAGATAAGAAGCTACTTCTGGAACAGGCAGCAAACGAGGTTAGCTGGGAAACATGAGGTACCTGTCGTATTTTCCGTGGTCCCGCAGGCATGATGCCTCTGATCATGAGGTGCGTGAGTCTGTCATAGAAGCTGGTATATAGCCAGTATTCACGCGTAACTGTGGGCTTCTGTGTTGACGGGAGGAGACAGCCAGGCCCTCGCCTGGGGATAGGCTGGAGGGTCAGGGCAGGGCAGGGTGTGAAAGCTCTGCTGCTGACCTCCAGTTAGCATTCTGCAGCAGCCTGAGCTCGCTCTGTGAGAGAGTTCTGTTCCTGTGTCTGAATGCATTTGGGTTCTCTGTTCTTTGTGCCCCTTGAAGAGGCTTTCTAGTCCTAAGCACTGTAATGCTGTCATAGCTGATCATGTAGTCTCTCCAGTATCCTCAGGGCTGAATCTAAATGGCTCCATCTCATTTACAAGGCTCCCTGTGGCCTGGCCTCTGTGGCCCTGTGGCCTTTCTGTCCTGTCACTCTTGCCCTCGCTGTCTTTGACCCAGTCATAGCAAATCACTTAGAATTCCTTCCTTCACCACTTTTTGTTCTCTCCTCTCTCCTTGGGACATGATGTTCTCTCTGCCTGGAATGTCTTTCTTTTACTTCTTCACGTCTGAGTTAGTGTGAGGAATAAATGAGGGGCAGTTTATCCCAGCCCCTCTAACACCCACTTAGTCGATGGTCTTCACACTAGTCTTAGAAAAGAGTCTGATTTATGTGAGGGTCGTGGTCAGAGAGGGAAGTCTCCTGCCTTTGGCCTGAGGAGGGAGTCCTTCCCGTCCCTTGGGATGGGTGACCATGGTTGATTAACTTGGCCTGCGGCTCGACTGCTCCTGGGCTCCTGCTTTGGCTGCACATGTCAAAGGCCGACTCCAAAGAGGTGGGTCAGGTCTTAGGCCCTCATCGAAAAAAGCACGTTGCCCCCCACAGGAATCCTACCCCCATCCCTCGTCCGGGGCTCAGCCTCCCCCACCCCCAGCAGTTCCCGCCCCACCCTGGTTTTTCAGAAAGGGGGCCTGCTCTCCTGCAGTCCAGCTCCTCCAAGGTTATTATTTCAATAGCAGGAACTTCTCTTTCCCTGTTTCCCTCTTCCACTCACATGTGGGCAGTGGCTCTTATTGACACAACTGTTTGTCTTGCTTAGTGCCACGAAGTTTAGCAACTAATCTTAGCCACTAAAGCGTCTTGCAGTCGCAGCCGCTGACCAGGACCGGCTTCTGCTTCCAGTCACAGCCCTTGCTGAGTGTCCATAAACTTGATTGTTTTCTTCTTCAGGGAAAGATAATCCCAAAGAAGACTTTTAAGAAATCCCTGTACCTAGCTCAGATCACTGCCTCTGGAGCACCTCCCTGGCTCCTTTCCCTCCCGTGTCCTTAGCCGAGGTCAGGGCTCCTCCCAGGAACTGTCCGCCCTCCTGTGAGGGCACCTGCTGCCTAGTGGTGTACAGACATGGACGCCTGGCTCTCTCACAGCCTGTTAGCTTCTTGAGGGTGGGGGCTGTGTCTCCTATTTCTGTGGCCCCGATGTGCTTGCTCTGTAGTTGAGAATAAGTAAATACTTGTTGGAGGAAGTAACAAAGCTGTAAACAGGCTGGTTGCCTCCTCCGATGCTGAGCCCCACTGAGAGGAGGCTTCTGGGTTCTCTGACTTTCCTCAGTCTCTGCAGGGAGTGGGGCTGGGGGAGAGGCAGTGGGAAGGGGGCAGAGTGAGTGGTGACGCACGTCACCGCCCATGATGAGTGGTGCTGGGCCTGCGGGCAGGAAGGCTTGCTGCCGGGCAGCTCCACATGTGTCTGGGAGAGAGGAGACCCTGGAGCCTGCCGTGATGCTTTTCCTTCTTCTGGCAGATCTGGGAATCCATCAGATCGGGGGCTGCTCTCGACCACCCTGTCCTCCTCAACAAGTTCCTCCTCTTGACGTTTGCGGTAAGTCCACGGCCTCGGCGGCATCTAGACTGCTGACTGCCCTGGCCAGGCCCAGTGCGCCAGGGGGGCAGTCTGCTCTCTTCTCCCTGAAGCTTTTCCCTTGTGTTAGTCAAGTCATGGCTGTTAAAGAAATGCTCTGTTAGTGGCCGGATGGTGCTGGCGCTTACCACTGATGCAGAATTAATTCATTCTTACTGATCGTATTGGTGGTTGTTGCCCGACTCTCATCATTTAGGATGTGACAAAGTCGGGTTCCAGAGCAACAGTTCATCATTGCTAATGTCTTTGTTAAGTTCAGCGCCACAGAGCTCAGTTGCTGGGTCCATCGACACGAGGAACAGGTGACGACTCGGGGATCTTAGCCATCCCCAGGTGGCTTCTAGATGAGAGGGGATCACCCTACGTAGATTGTCCACACACCGTTTTTTAAGAAAGGAAAATATTTTATGCAAGTGAGACCTAATTAAAGTGAGCCTTAAGGGCAGCCTTGAAGAGGAGAAAAAAATCACGTTAGGGTAACATCTGCTGCCTAGGCAAGCAGGGAAAGGATCTGGTCGTGGTGATGGGGAAAGTGGGAGGAAGGTAAGGGCTGATTGTAGAAGTACCAGCTACATGCACACGTGCACACACGCGTATGTGTGTATATACATATATATGCATACGTGTGTATCCATATATCTACACATAAAACTAATTTATCCTTTATAATTATGTTGACAATATAATATTCTGTCAAGTGTATGTTCTTTAGACTCGGGGACGTCTAGGTTGTTTTCAGTCTTCACTATTGTAAAAAAATGTTACAGTGAACAATGTCGGCCACGCTGATTTTCTTTTCCTCTTTATTTCTTTATAATACATTCTTTGGGGTGGGCATGTAAGCATACTGATGTTGACACGTATTAAGTGTGTTGGCTGTTTCACCCCAACTTCATCCGCTTCAGATATTAACCCTCTTCCCTACATTTTTCTTCTTTTTTTTCGTTTGCCAAGTTATAGGTCTTACCTTCTTCGTCCCCCACGAACTAGTCCTCCATTTCTTCCTCATGCTGCCTCTCTGATGTACTGCCCAAGGCAAAGGAGAGAGAGACAGGGTCCAAACTGGAGGCGATACCCCGGGGGGCCATCTACAAGGAGCACATTTTCCAACAAGTTAAAATGCTTTCTGTGTGATAGTGGGGAGATAGAAAAAGGTTCAAATTCTTCAGGGGATTACTATGCCCAATTTGGCACTGATAATTTGTAAATTTGAGTAATTTCGTAAGGTCACTACTAGGATAAATATAAGCAGTGCTAATTAAAGACTTTTGGTTTTTTTACTTTAACATCAATACATTTTCTGTACCAAGAATTCTAGTTAGTATAATCTAATTGACAATTTGCATTTAACTGAGAAAATAGTATTAGCTCCCACTTAAAGTTTTAAGGCATTTCCCAGAGTCATTATGTACATTGGCCCTGTTGCCCTTTCTACTGAACATTCTTAGCCTGACTTTAAAAAAATTAAAAGTCTCTCTCTTAAAAAATCATCAGACACAAAGGGCTTTATGTTTAATGTAATCGAGATCCTTTGTATCCCAAAAAAATTCTAAGGAATTCAAGCCTTTTGACTTTTGAAGATGACTCGATGAAGCTTCTTAGAAACTGTTGAAGTCCTTCATCTTGAATTGTTTAACCTTTTACTAAAGATCAATTATGACAAATCATTTAAATACAAAGAAGAGAGAATAATCTCTGGAGGTGTTTTCTGCCTTCCTTTCTACTCTTTTTAGGACTCAAAGGTACAGACACTTTATTAATTTCAGTTTTGCAGTTTGCTTTGCTGTTGTCAAAGGGAATTTGTTCTTAGTTGATCAATTAGTGGGCAGAATTAAAGACTGTGGAAACTATAATTACTAGACTTTTTCATCTGGACACACATTTATGTGTAAGTTTATATTTAAAAAGTCATCTAGTATGACTCCATTTACTTGAAAAGCCCAGAACAGGCAAATCCATAGAGACAGAAAACAGACTAGGAGTTTCCAGGGGACGAGAGTGAGGTGAATGAAGAGTTTCTGTGAATGGTATTTCTAACTAATAAACCAATGGGGAGCTTCTGCTGTTGGGGTTTCTTTTTGGGGTGATGCGTATGTTCTGAAATTGGTGGGGATAGTGATACAACCTTGTCACTATAGTAGAAAACCACTCGTACGCTTTAACATGGCGACTTTCATGGTACATGAATTATATCTCAATGAAAAGTCATCAACCAGCCATCCCCTCTTTATTCTTAGCAAGATTCGAGAGGAAATATTAAGTAGCCAAATAAACTGCATAGTGGTCAGTGGTAACGGACTGGCGGGGAAGCTGTCAGATACCCACATAACCACGGGGTCCTCCCATGTGAGTGACTCAGGCCACACCTGGTGCAGGAATTCAGAGGCGAGAGCATTTGACCTGAGTGGGAATGGCATCTAGAACAGCCTCACAGGTCACTGCCCCTGCATCGCCTCCCCTGGTCAGGGGACAGCCACATACACCCCTGAAGATGTGACCTCTTATATCATCTATGCTCCTTAGCTCGTAGAACCTCTTCTGTGACTCATACAGCTAATCACGTACTTACTTTATCTCTGCTCCCTGCAGAGACTGAGCTGCCCGAGGGCTGGACTGGGTTTTATTCATCTTCTTATTGTCAGAGTGTCTAACATTTTGCCTTGTACACAGCAAGTGCTTAGTTGTTGACTTGAATTTCACCAACATGGCATTTCTGAAAACAGCATTATATTATCTCAGGCATATATAGGTTATGAATAGCACATTTTAATAACTTTAATAGCATGCTTAATTCATTCAGTTGTGAAAAGAGTGGTAACTGTTTGGAGGTCGTACCTCCACAGATGGCACACTATGTATGTGTGGAACCGTGGACAGGAGCCTAAGTATTGGAAGGAGAATTCTGCTCTCCTCTCTGCCACTTAGTATCTTTGTTTTGTTCAGGCTTTTTCACCCCTCTCTAAGCTTCAGTTTCCTGTCTATAAAATGGGATGATAACAGTTACCTCCCAGGGTGATTTTGTGTATTAAACAATGATGCCGACAATGTCAATTACTTACTGAATACTTCCTGTTAGCAAGTGGCCGATAAAATATATTATGTCTATCATGATATATTAGTGTGTGGTGTGTGGGAATATTTTGGATGAACACAGAGTTTCCATATCCTATCATGAGTTCTGCTGGAGATGAGAATTTCTGACAAGCTGGTTGTATCTTGCGTGCATTAAATTTTTCTGTCTTATGTAGCTACTGGGAAGTTAAATTAATAGGTGCATTTCAGTTTAACCATGGGCGCTGTTCTGATATGTTATATTGCTTCTTCTAGGATCTAAAGAAGTACCACTTCTACTATTGGTTTTGCTCCCCCGCTCTCTGCCTTCCAGAGAGTATACCCCTCATTCGGGGGCCAGTGGGCTTGGATCAAAGGTTCTCACCACAACAGGTATCAACAAATAAAACAAAACGCAGGTAAAACTGGGTTTAACGTGCATGAATAGTTTATCTAGCTCATTCTAAAGGCACGCTGGCACTTGTCTGGATGAAGAGGTGGTTCCTGTGGAATCCTCCAGAGCTGGTACTGGAAGCAGACTTACTTGCACAATGTCTGTAAGCACGTTTTGAAGAGTAGCGAGCAGCACTCCTCCAGGTTCTCAGCAACATTTGTTGAAATGCTAAAAGCCAGTAGGGAGGAATTACAGAAACATTTTGAAAGACTGCAGGAATTTGCCAAAGTGTGGTCTCCACTCTCAGTGTGGGGATCATGAGGCAATATACTTTGGGGAGGGAGTCTTTGAAACCAAATAGGAGATATCCTCCTTCCTTTGCGCCAAGTTGCAGAGCTTCTACATTAAGAACAGTACATGCAGAGCTAGTCTTTGCAGTTGAAGAAAGATGATAAGGTCATTAGAGATGGTTCCCAGGAGAGCAATGGAAATAATCAGGTTGGTAGAACACAGACCCTCAACCCCCAAATTCTGATTGTTGTTGAGGCAAAGATTGAGTGGCAAGATGACTTGAATTCATGAAGCGCATCATTCGCTAAAAGCCTGAATTCCGAAGCCAGGGAGAAGCCCTTATTAATTAAAAACAATAATAAGCTCAGTTACTAAGACAAGTCAAAGGTTGTGGTTTTGTGGAATTAATTTTCTAAGGAGAAATGTAAGTGGGAGAAAAAGAGTATACCTGGGGATTGACTGGTGATGGGTTTGAGGTTTCTTTTAATAGGGACAAAAATGTTCTCAAGTTACTGGGGTAATGGTTGCAAATTCCTGTGAACATGCTAAAGACAACATTGAATTGTGCACTGTGAATGAGTCAACTGTATTGTAAGTGAAGTAAGCATGTGTCAATAAAGCTGTTAAAAATTATAGAAAGGGTCAGGAAAAAATTCATCTGTGGTAGATTCATGCTTGGCTATCACAGGAGAGATAATATTCGGCTACCTCTCTAAACCTTTGTGGTGACATCTTAGGGAACCGGGAGCCATCATGCTGTTCCATACAATGTCCCTTTGTGCCCCTGTCTGAGACCCTTCACCATGCACATGGAAAGCATTATATAAAAGTGAGGTGGTATGATTTGGGGCGCTCTTACGTTTGTTTGCTGCAAAAGTGTGATCAGTCATTTACAGTCTTCTGGCTTGAAAGTAATACCTTTTATTTTATGTTAATTTTTAGCTCAGAACTAGGTATATAATTGTCTAGAGAATAACTCAGTGTTTCCTGTTTTCAGATTCAAGCCCTTGAACGAGCATATGATGATCTTTGTCAAACAGAAGGAGTCCCAGCACTGCCTTACTTCTTAATCAAGTATGATGAGAACATGGTGCTGGTTTCCTTGCTTAAACACTACAGTGATTTCTTCCAAGGTCAAAGGACCAAGGTCAGAGAAACTTTGAGTACCATTTCATTATCCAGTAAGAAAATCTGATGTTCATGTTATGATAGACCACTGCAAAATTTGTACTCGTTTATTAGGTTTCTTAAGCCCTCCAAAGAACATTTCAGAACATTTCTTTATCTTTACCCTCTTCCACCCCTGCAGTTCCCAAATCAGCTCCTCCGCCAGATTTTCTTAGCTCTGTGGCACCTCAGAGTAATTTTGGATTCCTCACTTCCTCTTGGTGGTAAAGTTATTTCAGTTTTTCTTCCTGATACATTTTGTATCTATATTTTCGTTTATTGCCAGAGCTCCCATGGTAGTTCAGGTCCTGGTCCTCTCACTCCTGGACAGTGAGAGTCTCTCGCTTCCCCATAGGAAGGATCTCCCTCAGACCCCTCACGTTCCCTGTGTCGCTCACGGATCAAGAGTTCACGGTGTCTTCCTTCTGCCTCCAGACCACCTTGCCTGCCTCATCTTCCACTATTTTCCTCACAAACCGTTGCTCCAGCTAAGCTTCTCTGTTTTCCACCAGACATTCCCCCTAAGCAAATACACCTAGAACTTTTCCTACATCTCTCTTTGTCCTTGTGTTGTATCATCTTCCTGAAATAGGTCCTGCCTGTGGGGATTCTAAGAAACTCTCTCCCCTTGTTGAAACCCCGCCTCCACGGTGAGGCCTTCTCATGGTGTGGCAGGTGTGACTGTCCCCTCTGAACTCACTGCCCTTGCCCCCTGACCCGCCCCCTTGCCTGCTCCACTCACTCGCTTGCATACACTGCCTTTTGTGCTGTTAGACTGTAAGCTCTCAGAGGGCAGGGACCAAGTCTGATGTATCTGTGTCATCGTAGTGGCCAGCCCTTGTCCCAGGCCCTGAATACAATTCTTCTGAATGAGGGAAAGAGTACTGTGTCATTTAGATGTGATGAGATACATAGTAAGCCGTCTTAGCCATATCGGACCCTGAAAGTTCAAAATAAAAAAATTGATGATGAGTATTACGCAGTTTTGAAATTAAGTGGGAGAATTTCAGTTGCTGTGTAGATATATCAGAGCTGAGAAGAGACAGGCCTCTCACTGGTGCCCTGACTCTTCCTTAGCCTGAACTTCAGATACCTTTTTTTAAGTACACTTTTTTTCTCAAACACATTAGCATTTTGTTTTTCAGAGGGAGCCCTGTTTAAATTGATGACTGAGGACTGGATTTTTATTAAAATTCTCCCCGCCACCACCACCCCAGGCATGTTCATGCAACTGTAGCTAAATTAGTAGCCGTGAGACCAACCACTGATGATGTGAAGCCCAGTCAAGGGCGAGGCCGTGTTGTGACGGCAGGCGGGTGTCAAAGAAGCTGGATTTCATGTTGTGTGTGGTGAACACCTGGTCCTCCCCAGAGGGCAGCTCTACTGAAATAACAATTTGCAGAGCACGTGACAGTTTAAAAGGGGCTTTCGTATACTGGGTCATGTAATAACTTGGTGAAATAGGTATTCTCAGTATCTGCATTTTCTGTTTGACAAAAATGAGACTCAGAGTCACACGGCCGAATTGTCTCATTCCAAAGCCTTTGCACTTTCTTCCATCCCATTCTCATGTCACTGGGGGAGAGGCAGTCCCTGCTTGACATTTGGAATCAAATAAGTCTGGCTTTGATACCCAGCATTGCCACCTCGTAGCTCTGTGACCTTGGGGAATTTGCACACCCTTTCTTCACCCGGGTCTACCTGTTCTGTGGTGCTAATCCTGCCTCCTACACGGCTGCTGAAGGTGAAACATGATGATGTGGATAAAATGCCCAGCTTACAGCAGGTGCTCACTTTCTTTCTTTCTCAGCAGCAGCCAGTTTTTAAAGACCGGACGACTCTGGAGTCTCCTTTGAAGCGGTCTTGGCGAGTTTGCCAGGGCCCTGACCTGGAGGCCAGCCACTGGCCAAGTCAGACACAGATCCTTCGCTTGGTTAAGGTCGATCTCAGGAAAGCCTGGCATGGCTCAGCCCATATACCGAGCACCTCCTGTGATCCAGAAAGTATGAAATATGATTATACCTGTTCTTGCCTTCTAGGGGAGATGAGACATTGACTTGTGGAAAGTTAACTAGAAACTCAAGTCACGGAAGAGAAGTGCGAACGAAATAATATGGATGATACTTTAGGTTGTTTATCTGTGCACCTGTGCCCAGTCTTCTTGTAGACAGGATCACCAGAAGCTGTGCAGATTGGTGGGCTCTTAGGAGTTTCATGGCCTCCTGGCAGACCTCCCTTCTGTGGTCCTGAATGTCCCATCCATTCCCCACACTGCTGCCCAAACACGTTTTCTAACACAGAAATTGCATTGTGTCACTCTTGTACTTAAAACCCTTCTGTGGTTCCTGTTGACTTCAAGATAAAGTTAGAAATAATTAGCATTCGGCGCCTCCTCAAACCTGGCGCCTGCCTATCCCTCTAGCCTCACCTTCTGATGCTCCCCAAGATGCATCCTATGCTGCGGCTGCAACTGTGACCTCCAGACGCCCCTAATCCCCCCATCTTCCCCCATCTTCCCACCTTCAGTCACGCCTGTCCGTTGTCCTTCCTGCACCTGGCTAATGCCTCACCCCACCCCCTTTCCGGTTCATCACCCCTGGGAAGCGCTGGCGGATTCCTTGTACCGTTTGATATCCCTCTTCTGTGTCCTGGTAGCAGCCTGTCTCCTGGCAGTGACTGGGCTCGCGTGTAATTCTGGTTTGCTGCTTGTCTGCCTTGCCCGTATCACCGACCAGCCCGTGAGCAGCGTTAGCACAGAGACCGTGTCGTACCCCACAGCGCATCCTCTGCATTTAGCGTAATGCCAGACACTTAATGGGCAC
The DNA here is from genome assembly GCF_965194825.1 of Balaenoptera physalus. NCBI lineage: Eukaryota > Metazoa > Chordata > Mammalia > Artiodactyla > Balaenopteridae > Balaenoptera > Balaenoptera physalus. The sequence goes on from NC_138896.1 coordinate 104,956,591, forward strand.
GTGGTGTGTGCATGTAGAGAGGAGAGAGTTCCTGTGGACAGGCAGAGTCACTTGTGGACTTGAGCAGAGCACTGAAGAAATGATTTCTGTGAAACCTACGTATCACTTCACTTGCGGTCCCTCTGGCCTTTATGGCGTGGATCTTGTTCACTTGCTTTCACATAATTCCAGTTGCTCTTGCGTGTTCCTTGAGTCATGAAGTTTCTTTGAATTTTTTTATCCTCTTCTTCCAGAAATAGGCATTGTTTTCAGTGTGAGCTCCCGCAGTTGTGGTCTGGCTTCACATTTTATTTCCTGCCTCCTCTTACCAGGACTTTGACTCCCGAGAAGCCACTCTTCCTCTGTAAGCCCTGGTGCCCTCACGGATAAGATGGAGAACTGTTGGAATCCCTCCAGGTTTCTCTCTTTTCAGTTTGTTTTCTCTTCTGGGGGAGTCTGGTGCCCACGACCCTAGTGACCACATTCTCCAGCCTGAACCTCCTCTGGACCCCAGACTGCGTTATCCAACCCCCTGCTGCCTTCTCCAGCTCCTTGAATTCATTATCTCCAAGCTGAACTCATGATCTTCGCCCAAGTCTGGCCCTCTTCTGGGCATCGCTGTCTCGATGACACCGTCATCCATCCAGTCACGAGAGCCAGAAACCTGGGCAGCCTGCTAGACACCTCTCCGTCCTTTCCCACCCCCGTGTCCCATAGATTTTGTGTCCTAAACTTCTGTCGGTCTGCCGCCTTTGCGTTTCTTCTGCCACCACCCCAATCTGAGCTTCATGGTCTTTCCTCTGCATTCCTGCAGTGCCTCCTAACGGGGCTCCTTGTGCTGCTCAGGCCTCCCCCGAGTCCATCCCCACATCACCCCAGGCAGTCCTCTGAGAAGCAAATCTGATCATGTCACTCTCAGAATGAAGCATAGCAATGCCTTCTCTCCTGTGCTCTAAGAATAGACACCGAATTCCTTCATGTGGCGTACAGGACTCTGCGTGGCCTGGCCCCTGTGTGGATCCAGCCCCAAGTCCTTCTGTGCTCCCCTCAGGAGTGCTGCGTGCCCTCCTGCTGCAGGGCTTTTGCACGTGCCTTTTGCCCGGAACTCCTGTCTCCTTTCTCTTCTTCTGCCTCTTCTCTCCCCACCTCCACACCTCCCCTTTGCCCAGTGAAGTGTTCACTCTTTCTTCAGATTGAAACTTACTCATGATTCCTTGGGGAAGCCCTCCCTGACCTCTGTAAAGAGGTTTATTCTGCCCATAACGGGTTCTCATAGCGCTGTATGGCTCCTCTTTGTAATATTTAGCACAATTGTATTGTACATTTTCTTGAGTGACCTTTGGTCTTCGTCTCCCATGTCAGCGTAAGCTCCATGAGGGCAGGTATCCTGTCTCATTTTTCACCATTGCATCTACATCCCGTGGTATCATGTCTGGTGTGTAAATACAAAGGGGGACTGAGGGCGTGAGTGCATGAGTTGTGAGGATTGGAGCTCACATATGTGAAGTACCTGGGTCAGTGCCCCTTACATAGGAGGCCTTCAGCAAGCGGTAGGTTACGCCTAGTAGGGCTCATTATAAGTGCCTCTTTATATGGTCTTTTGCTCTCTGATTAAGGCTTTGTTGCTTATAAAGGCTTTCCCAAATTGTCTGTGCACCTGAAGTCAATATGTAGTATGAGTCGTAGACGTGCTTGGTGGTCTGACAGGAGACAGAGTATGGGAGAGGTGTGTGATCTGTTGTGGGTAATTTAGAGCAGTAGTTCTTAATTTGAGGAAGGGATGATGGTCAAATGTATAACCTCTGAGAATTTGGTGGAAGCAGTCAATCCTTGCCCACCAAAAAATAAGCATCTAATAGCTGACGTCAGGGGATCCACAGAACACTGAAACGCATTCCTGGATCCTCTTTGGGTCCCTGATTTAGAGGAACATGAAGGGAAGGACAGGAGTTAGCCTGCCCCCGTGGGGAGAGAAGGCTGTGGGATTGCTGCGATCTGGAGGTGGGTGGCCCATCTCTGTTCCCAGCCAGAGCTGGGACCTTTGCATCTGGAGGTACTGCCTGTTCAGGTCCTGAGCCCCAGCTCGCTGGGAGGGAGTGGGTGCCTGTCCCTGAAGAGGGCGCACTGTCCACTCAGTCAGCAGCGGCTGCGGTTACCACGTTCTGAGCTCTGACTGTGTGTCCAGCGCAGAGCTGGTCACTCACACGTGGTATCAGTAATCCTTCCAACACCCTGCAGAGTGCGTAGTATCGTTCTCATTTTATAGGTAAGGAGAATGGAAATGAGGCTGGGGAATGGCGGCCCCTTCACATGTGAATTATCTTACCTCCTATAGTCAGAATGCCTCCCACAGTGGGAAAAAGAACATCCACGTTTTTATCGGTAGCTCACAGCACGACATGACAGAGTAGCAAGGCCAGATGTGGGGTCCACCTGCGACCTCGTGGGCTGTGACCTCTGAGTCTCAGTGTCCTCCCCCTCTTCCTCGTAGATGGTTGTGAGAATTAAGAGGCGATGGATATAAACAGGCTTTGTTAGGTTTTAATCACATGTTATAACTGTTCTCATTGTATTTTCTTAGAATACATTTGTCAGCTTTCATTTTCAAAGGAAAATGATTTTCTGTGGACTGACCTCCATCTCCCGCTATTCTATATAGATGAAATTTTGAGGTCCTGAGTCAGGCAGCCAACTTTGCCTTTACCAAAGAAAGGCACACTTTCTTGCCTTTTTGGTTTTAACAGAAACCTGGAGAAATTAGGCATGGCCTGCCTGCAAGAGAAGCCCTTCCGGAAATTTGCAGGGTAACCGGTTCAGAAGGCCCCGGAGCATCCAGGAAGGTTTGACCAGTTCACTAATGATGCTTCCTCTAAAGTAAAGCTGAGTACCAAGTGCATCTTTGGTTGGTTTCTTCTCGTTTCTTGGATGACTTACGGTTGTTAAAGGTGATCGCTAGGGGATCGCTTAATGCCAAACTCCTTTGACTGTTACTTGTAGTTAAAAATACCTGTTGCCTTATGATTCAATAATCATATTTATGTGTGTCTTTAGATGTATATACACACGCATAGAAAACTGAAGCAAAACTTTCACAAAATAATACTTTGCTAGAGGCCATGCACTCTGTTTTCTATCCTATTCTATCTTTTTGAAAAACGCTAGTTGAGACCCAGTGAATGATTTAGGACTCACGAATAGCTCGTCGCGTAGAGTTTGGACAGTGCTGTGTGCCCACTTCGAGAATACTGGCAGATAAATGAGCTGCACTTGGTGTGGTTCCATTCATTATTTTTATGTCCAGCTATATCTTTCTGTTTTTAAAATCTCACAAAGCTCTTCAATTAAGTTTTTGGAATTTTTTTAAGTAAACATTTTGTGTATTTCCTTCTAATCTTATGTGCATTTTTCTAAAGGCTAAGATTCTACTATATTCTGTTTTATTTTAGTATTTTAGCATAATATGAAACTCTACATTAACATCCTTTTTAATAAATTTGTATGATAATGTATTTACCAAGTTTTTGACATTTAGGTTTCTCATAATTCTTCACTTTTAGGAGCTTCTTTGTGCATGAAATCCCATACTCCCCTCCCCTTGTATTTTGAATTATTTATTTCCTTAGGAAAAATTTCTAGATGTGGAATTACTGGGTTAAGAGTTTGAACATTTTAAGGTTTGTGATCGGTCGTGTGCTGGTAAATGTTTGACAGCGGGCTCTTGGCGATGGGGGTACCCTGATTTTGTAGTGTCTGCTTACATCCGTGGTCTCAGCTCTCCCACCGTGGCCCATTTCGGGCTCCCAGTGTGAAGTCACAGGCTGCGGAGCTGGGGAGAGATTGGACCGGTCGGCTCTCCCAAGCCTTGGGGCCCCTCTAGCACCACTGCTTGCAGTAACTGTGGCCACAAGCTGCCGACTTTTTCTCCTGCCGCATTGAACGTTCTGTACATTGCCACACATTTGGTTGGCTGAAAATGGGCCTTGTTTAAGTTCTCCTTTCCCTCAAAGAAATGACTCCACTATGGGTCGCGGGGCCACTGCACTATTGCAGCAGTTCTGGTGGTTACACTGAAACAGCCCCTGTCACTATCCTGTTGCCAGTCCTTAAGGAAAGCTTGCTTGATTGAGTTTTACTTCTTTCTTCAGAGCAATTATTGAAGATTAAATGTTTGGGAAATGTTTTGTAATTTTGACAACATTAGCCTTTAATTCTAGGGCTGTAAAATCTTTGGACAAGAGCAATAAATAGCAAAGGAGCAATAATTGGTCTGCTGTGAGCGGGGCTCTTTCTTCTCTTAGTGATCTCGGCATCTTGGCAGCCATCTGTGACATCGCCGTGCATTAGATATCTGAACTTTTTCCCTATACTTTTAAGACACATAATCTCCCTCCTGCATTTCCCGTTATATTGAGTGTTTGGGTAATAGACAGCCATTTGTCAGATAAGCATGTTTTTTGGCATCAGTGTGGAAATTTCTCCACACACTCAAGTTGACAATTTTGCCCTCATTTCTTTCTCACTTTGTACTTTTTCAGCAAATTGCTGGGTGGATTTTAGCCAGATCATTACTGAACAACTTCAATGAATTGTATGCCCTCAGCCAAGGAGAAAAGAGTGTTTATTTCATAAACCTTCTAAACAAAGGGTTTTTTTGCAATGACATTTTGTTTCTTTCTGCTGATGTATTGTAAAAGGAAGAGATTTGCCCAAGTTCACACAATGAATTTGTGGCAAAGCCAGTTCTAGAATCCAGATCTCCAAGCCAATGGTTATTTCTGACTGCCATTTATAAAATCTGTTTACCCATATAGTTAAACTGGCTTACCCAGCCTTGTGGGGACTAATTCCTACAATGATTGAGGTTCCGGATTTGGTTCCTAAAGCACTTGAAGATCTTGGAGTCACTTTTGAATCATCAAAGGAAAATTAAATGGTATTCAGCCTAGTGTCGAATGGATTCTGTCATTTTCCAGTCCGGGTGCTCGCTCTTTGTACCCAAGCGTGCCTCACGTGGGCAGGAGAGTTACTTTAAGGCATTTTCAAGCCGACCTCCCTTTACGAGTAAGTGATAAATTTCCCTTTAGTGGTTCATTCCTTCTCTGTAGCTCATTTTAGGTCAGGTTGCTCTAAGAAATTTATTCCTGGTCTTCTCGAAAAAGATTTTCTTTTTCTTATTACCTTCCTGCCTCATTGCCTTTGTATTTAGTGGCAGAAATATGCTCATTCTTTGAAATTAGGCGTCCACTTGTGGTATCTAAAGTAACGTTCTAATTTATATAATTTAAACATCATTTGGTCCCAACTCTACAATTGCAGATGGTAAAACCTAGATCCAGAGAATATTTGATAAACTAGAACTTAGCCTCCTTTTTCTCTGCTGATTAAGAAAAGATAACCTTGAAACTGAAGGTAGGTAACTGTGTAAGGGTGATAGACTGAACTGAACAAAGACGTCAGTCAATCTACCACAATAGAGTTTATTTCTATTGTTGTTACAGTTACCATTTGTTGAGCCGCTTGTCTTGCTCCCAGTCTCTGTGCTAAGTGCAGGTGAGAGTTACCCTCTAGATGAGAAAATTAAGGCATAGAGAGGTGAAGTAAATTGCTGAAGGTCAAATTAGAGTAAGTGACAGGACATTAGATAAGAGCCTAGGTTTATGGAGTCATACTTGAAAACTGAAACTCAGCATCTCTATATGAATGGCATTTCCTGGATTGATACTATCTGGGTTCTTCCCAAATAAAAATTGAAGAGCCTTTAGACACCTGGTAAGATTGAGCCTTAATAGAGACTGTGTTGTTTTGTAAGCTATATAGGATTTTTTTTCTCTTTAATGGTCTATAAAGCTCTATAATTCTGGAGCTAGAAGGAATCCTTTGAGATGAAATTATTTTACTGCTTCGTTTTACAGGTGAGGGAAGACCTTCCCCAAGGTCTTAAAATCAATTAGCTGCAGGATTAGAACGCATGCCCGCTGGCGCCCCAGCCAGTGCTTTTTTCACTGCGTCAGGCCATTCTCTTCTCTTCTCTTCTCTGCTGGATAACAGAGAGGTAAATGCCTTCGGTGAATTTTTTAAAATGTGAAGTTGAAGCAGTGATTACTTAATCATGTAGTATGCCTGGCAGATGCCCTCTGTCACAATCGTTAGAGGGGAACAAAATAAAAAGGTGCCCCACGTGGTGGCGGTGGCCAGCTGGACCAGAAGAGCTCCAGGGAGACAGTGTCTCCATTCAGAGGGAGCGCTAGGCTAGAGGCCTCATTCTCAGGGCTCTCTTGCTTCTCATAGGAACCTGTCTCTTAGACCATGCTCTCACCTTCTCACCCAGGAGAATCCCAGATGCATTCTGTTGTCATGTCTCCTTCATCAGCTCTGGTCTGTAGCAGTTCCTCAGACTTTTGTTGTTTTTAGTGACCTTGACCTTGACAGTTTTGAAGAGTACTGGTTCAGTTATTTTGGTCTAATGCCTCTTAATTTGGGTTCGTCTGATGTTTACTTATGATTAGCTGGGTTATATTAGATGGGGTTATTTTTGGAAAGAATACCACTAAGGTGAAGTGCCATTGTCATCATTATATCCAAGCTACCTGATACTTACATGGCATCCCTGATGGTCTTGAACTTGATCACTTGTTTAAGGTAGAATTTGCCAGCTTTCTCCACTGCAAAACTACTATTTTTTTCCTTTGGGAGCGAGTCACTAAGTCGAGCCCACACTCAAGGAGGAGAACGATTCAGCTCTACTCCTGGAGGGGGAGGTATCTACATATGTTGTTTGGAAATCTTCTGTAAGGAAGATTTGTCCCTTCACCTTCGTATTTATTTATCTCATCATTTATATCAGTATGGACTCATAGATACTTGTTTTATACTTTAGGTTATAATCCAATACCACGTTATTTATTTTGTTGATCAGATTGGCCCCGCCTTGGCCATTGAGAGCTCTTTCAGGTGTCTCGGGTGCCCACTTGACATGCCCACCGTCCTTCTGTTTATTGAGCACTTTCTTACTTTCTGGTGTAGAAGGTGCTTCAGGCTCATCTTGTATTTTCCTTGCTGCAGCCCTAGAATTAGCCACGTAGCCGTGGAGCCCTGATTTCCTTTTGCAGGAGAATGGTATTTAGAAATCAAGATCTCATTGTCTTTTGAGAGGAAGGAGACAGAAAAAGTGAAAGATGTTATGTATAATGTACAGAGGGCTATGGAAGCAGAGAGGACAGGGTGACAACCTCCACCAGGGGCAGTCTTCACTGAAGACATGGTGTTTGAAGTTCAGTTGAGTTTTCCAGTTGGAGATCAGGGTTGGGGGAGCTGGAGGAGGGAGGAATGGGAGGAAATATATGTTAGCAATATCAAAGCCATCCGGCTTTTTAAGTTGGTCTCACTGGATTTACAATGGTAGTGACCCTTCCTTGATTTTCTCATTACATGAAAATTAACAATTTTCGCAGATGATGTCTCTTTGTGAGAGGATTTTCTCTGTGTGAGCCCTGACAGTTGACTGCCCTTCCTCCCTCCCGGTTTTCCTTTCAGTCTTTCTTCCTTCTGAATGTATCTAGTTCCTACTCTCTGCCAGGCCCAATGCGAGGCACAGGGGGCGTGCAGAGAAGAATCTGACAGCCCCTGCCATCAAGAAGTTCTCTTGTCTGGTGTGAGGTCCTTTGGCTTTCTTCTCTTGCCTCTAGCCCTTCACCAAGTGTCTAATTGTTGATGCTTTTGCAAAAGAGCATAAATAGGAAAGAGGAGGGATTAGCAGTGTTTGTGTTGTGAATGTGACATGATACTTGCCTCACTCAGAAAGTCTTTTCTGTTCACAGATAACTATTGGTGTATATGATCCCTGTAACTTAGCCCAGTACCCTGGATGGCCTTTGAGGAATTTTTTGGTCCTAGCAGCCCACAGATGGTATTTACGTGTGTGTGTGTGTGTGTCTGTCTGTGTCTGTGTCTGTCTTTGTCTATATGTTTTTGACATTGTGCCTAACTATATGTATATTTCTGTTTTCCCAAATGGATTTTTTTCACTGCTGGCATAGAAACCAGATAATAAATCGATAAATCAGTCATGATCCAGTTTCCATCAGTGGTGAGCCTCTAAGCAGGTCTGTTAAGGAGCTTCAGACTCCGACCATACAGCCCTAAAGATATTTTAGAGTAGGGCAGGGCCAGCAGCTGCAGGTCCCCATCCTGAAATTCTCTAGCCCTCCCTTCAGCTATCTGAGTCAGGTTCAGATAGGATTTTCCTGTTGCTACCATCTGCCCTTTTTCTCAACCTTAGACTAAATAAAACAGAGGGTAATACACATTTGAAAAGATGCTCAACATCATTAGTCATCAAGGAAATAAAGTATAACTAGATACTACTCGTTAATAAAGATAATAAGATACCATTATGAAATACTACTACATACTCACCAGATAATGAGATACTCACCAGAATGAGTTTAAAAAGATGAGAATACCAAGTGTTGTCGAAGATGTGGATGAATTGGAACCCTCAAACACTGCTGGAAAACTGTTTGTCAGTATCCACCAAAGTTAAAAATATCTATAGCTCAGCAGTTTCCCTCTCGGGTATATACAGCACAGAAATGCATACTCAGATGCACGCAAAACATATACAGGAATGTTTATAGCAGCATTATTCTTAATAACCAAACACTGGGAATAACCCAGCTGTCCTTGAACAATGAAATGGACAATCAATAGTGGTGTATTCACTGCAATGGAATGCCATGCTGTAGTGAATCTGAATGAACTACTGATACACATATCAACATGGATGAATTTTAAAAAACATAATGTTGAGTGAAGGAGTCTGGACCTGAGATAATACGTGCTCCCTGGTTCCATGTATGTAAAGGTCAAAACAGGCAAAACCCATGTCTGGACTTAGAAGTTGGAGTAAGAGTTACTTTTGAAGGGGCTGGTTATTGACTGGGAGGAGGCATGAGACGAGCTCCTTTATATTTAGGATTTGGGTATTTACCTTTGTGTCTGCTTTACTTGAATAACAATGTTCACTAAAGATAGCTAGATTATAGATCATCCCCAGAGGGAGAGTGTTGTACTTGCTTGTCCTGGTGGGGAGTCTGTAGAGCTGTGGGCTTCCTCACCACTGCCCGAGCTGCCGTGTCGTAGACTGTACGTTCAGGTGGGAGAAGGGGGACCAGAGGAACCCATGCTTGTCTTGGAGTTTCTTTTTAATATCTTGTGAGCTTTTTTTTCTTTTTCTGCATTTAAGATTCATTTGTCAGAAATATTCATGTGCAATGTGAAATTGTTACATAAAACTCACCTAAAAAGAAATCATAGCCAGTTCAGCGCTCAGCCTCTAAACGCTTGGACAAAGGAAGCCTGCGTGGATATGTTCAGAATCTCTCAGAGGTTAAGATCATCCCCCAAGGGTGTCAGGGAGGCATAAGTACAATGAATTGAATCCTCTCCACCTGGGTTTGCCGAAGCTCTTACGTGAGCTCTTTCTTTTCCTTCCTTAAAAAAAATAAAAAATAAAAATCTGGGCCCGACATCAGGAGTAGCAGTTTCCAGTCTGTTGAAGTCCTCTGCTTCCGGGACCGCACTCTGCAGGGGGTGAGAGACGTCACCCACAGCATCATCTTCGAAGTGAAGCTTCCAGAAATGGCATTTAGCCCAGGTAACTTGCTCGTCTTTGAGAATGCATATACTTACCATGTACCAGAAACCAAATTAGGTTTAACTTTTCTTTCATCCCTTCGCAATGGCAATGGAGATAGAGAAAAGTACAGCTCCTACCTCTTTGCCACTAGGAGCTCTTCGCTGGAACAGAGGGCATGCTCTGCTATTCAGACAGGAACAAAGGCAGAGATTGTCCTCAGGAAATTTCCTAGAGGCAGTTTTTTCAGTCCTGAGAATTTTTTTTCCCTCTATTTTTTGTTTTTGCTTAACATAAAATCTTTATTCCTTACCCTTCTTACAGGAAGAATGAAGTATTAATGCACCTACATATTTATTTGTTACAAAAAGTTGTGTGTGATCTTAATCTCCGTATAGTAAGCCAGTCAGCAAAAGTGCCATTTCTCCTTCCACGTTTAATATTCTTCATCTGATCCCGTGTGGTAGGCATCAGCTGTTCTCCGTGTTTCATAAGTTAGGAAACTTGGGCTCACAGATAATGTTATATATATAGATAGATGTGTGTGTGTGTGTGTGTGTGTGTGTGTAGATATAGATACCTGCATTTATTTATATATTTATATTTATGTACACATCACAAAGACAGAATAACATACCCAAATTTGAGTAAAATAAAGGTAATAATACCCACCTCATGGAGTACCCCTTATGAGGAATCTGACTCCTATGTAAAAGACAGACGCAATGGTGGCATATTATAGTTGCTTAATAAATGCTAATTTATGGTAATTTCCTATCTTACCCATAGCCGAGAACCCCTTCCAAGATGATCCCTCAGATTTCTCTGTCTTACGTGCTGTCCAGAGTACTTTTATATACCTACATGGTTTAATTTGCGCCTTACAGCACCTGCATTGTTCCAAGGAACATTGCTTTCTTTAATCCGTGGATCGTGTGCCTTAATGTGAGTGTGTGTTTTGGGGGTGAGGGGTGTTAAAATCTCTGCTTCGTCAGGCAAAAGAAGAAGCTGTTTACTTGTTAGTTTAGAGCCTTAAAATATCTGTCGCCTCTCTGCCGTCTTTAGATATTTAATACATTTGATTTAGCACCCTCTTCTGGCACATTCTAAAATAGCTCCCATGTGATGTTTCATTAAGCCGCCACTGGAAGGTAGCTCCAGGGGAATGAGGTGAGCGTGAACTAACCAGTAATGCGGCCTGGTCTCCACCTGGCAGGCCACCAACTATTTCCACATGTCATTCACTTAATCCTGCCAACCACCTTTGGGGGGAGGCACTTTTCTTTCCATTTTTAAAGATAAAGTCACTGAATTACTCTTACTCCCTGCTCCCAGTGATATATCACTGATGCTTGGTGAAGCTGGCAAACCCAGGAAACACTGTGCAATTCCATTTGAAAAAGAGGTTTTCTGTAGCGCAGTAGTGCTGTCAAGTCTTTACGCTTGATATTGAGTGTAGATTATTTAGTTTAAGAAAGGTAGATGTTCCTCTTTTTTCATGTAAATTAATGTTTTCCCTCTTAGCTGTAAATAAAACCTTATAATAAATAAAACTTTGTAAAGTTATTCTGTATCGTAATGTGAACTGAAGGTATTCGTATGGTAGTGTCTTTTAATATTTCTAAGACATCCCATAGCTGCAATGACAGTGTTATAAGAAATGCAATTTTGAATATCCTGTGTCTTCTTCTGCTCTTGGTGGTGCAGCCAAGTTCACTCCCCTTTGCTGATACAGAGTGTTGGAGCAGCTGGCTGAGGGAAGCAGCAGACACTGCTGAGGTGGGAGCCCTCACCTGAGAGCCCTGCTGAGAGCCCTGCTTTCAATTCCTGTCCTTGACGTGCTCCTCCTCTTTGTCCAGCTAGGGGAAGACAGGGCCTAACCTTCCCCTAAAAAATATTTTCTCGTTAATTTGGGGTATGTCTAATGGATGTAGATTATATGGAAGCAGATATGATAGACTAAATATTATGGTCACCTGTAGTATTTTAAAAAATTATCAGTAAGTTTAAAGTACATCTAATTTTCTTAAAATGGCTGTAACATCTTGAGTACAGAGATGTTTTAATTTGCAATGACATTTTGTGTTTGTCTTATAATTTCTTATCTGTAACAGGAGAAAGCTGAGGCTGGAGTTATTAATTATAGTACTAGACTGTGATTCTGAATTTCTTGTCAAATTTCTGTACATGTGTTAGAGAAGCATTTTTAAATTTAACATGAGAATAGTAAGAAAATCCAACAAAATATGAGTTAGTAACTGGTTTGAACTCTTTTTTTCCCCCAGAAAAATGATTTTGGAGTTCTTATCCTCTTTAAGAACTCAAATCTATTATTTCAGTTTTAATTTTTTGTGATGTAAAAAAGGACCACACCAGAGCACCTGAGTTAAAACAGGAAGGGTCATTTGTTTTTCGGTTCCTTGCTATGAAAGATAACCCCAGCCAAGTAGCTTTTGAAGATAACTGACCCCCTCGTTTCCCATTGGTCGTCCTGTCCCAGAAATAAAAAATTGTGTAAAGCAAATCAATACCTCTAAGTCCCATAATTATATTGAGCACTATTATTTTAAGAAACAAAGGTTGAAAGCTAAAAAGTTCCCAAGGAAAGGAAAATAGAAGTGTTGATAGAAATAAAAGTAGGAGAATGTCCAAAGAAAACCAGTGTACAATTAGAGACAAATGTAAAATTCTGCCGTAGCCCTGTGTCTCTTAACCTTAAGTCAAGGAGCTTCTGTTCCTTCAGGGACTGTTACTTCAAGCAGATATTGGAGGTGATGCTGGAAGAGTAGGTAGCTGAGTGAATTCCCTGCTAAGGAGTTGAGGCTTTATTGTGAATTTTGGGAATTCAGTGAGGAAGGGAGAGCGACTGAGGTCCCAAGGTGTGGGGAGTGTAAGACTGGGTGGCCCCCATTAGCAGGATTTACAAGGCCGGGTTTCCACCAAGGAAGCCAGGTTTCCACCAAGGAAGCCAGGTTTCCACCAAGAAAGCCAGGTTTCCATTAAGGTGAGGAGGTAGCAGAAGTATTCTGCAAAGCAGGTGAGATTTTTAAGAGGATTTTGCAACAGTGGAGTAGAGCAGCATTACCCTGATTGTGTCCTGTGAGATTTTAATTGGTGTTACTGGTTGAGGGAGATAATGGAGAGCCAGGTAAGATTGGGAAGCTCAAAGCCAAATCAGACAAAGTGGCTCCTTTACTGCAGGTTTCTCAGAGCTTTATCTCCCTCATGTGCGATGTGACGCTCCAGGTTTGGGTGGTGGTGGGGCAGGTGGAGAACACAGGTAGGTGTACAGAAGCATTTCCCAGGCCCGTCAGCCATGGGATCTTTATCCTCTCAGAGCTTTGCATGGAGCACATTTTGAGAACAGCTGGAATTGGAGTTACAGAGGCACCCATTGCAGAGGTTAAAAGAGGTCCGCGGAAAAGGGAAAACTCAGAGGAGAGGAAAGTCTGAATGGATAAGGATGTGCCTAAAGGAGAGGGCAGCTTAACAGAAGAGCAGTCCCTTGGACTGAGGTCTGGAGACAGGTAGGCGCAGTGATGGAACTGAGAGGCTGGGTGGAAGCGTAACGTAAGGATGAGGAGCGGAAGGGGCGCGCTCAACGGAGAGGTACAGGTCTGGGTGGGAGCTCAGCAGAAGGTGTGCTGCAGTCACACTGGCTTGTCTTCCAAAGGTAGAAAGCCCTTCACAGGCTTAGACCCGCTCCAGATACATTCTTTTTTTGGAGCAACTTCCAGTAACTACAGAAGTTAAGGCAACTCGGGCCAGAGACCAGGGCTATTTCAGAAGCCCTTCCGTGGGAAGACAGTGCTTGGGTCTGAGGGTCTCTAAACAAGATTCCTAGTGGCTCAGGAAAATGAAGCAACTGAGGCAAGTAGATGCAAATTCTGGCCTGCAAACCTTGAAAAAGAAGTGAACTAAAAGCTTATCAATGCGTGAGCCATCTTGCTGCTTTGACTTATTTTTTAGTTTTCCCTCCTTCCCTAAACTTACTGTTTTATTTGCCTTAAGATTGTCCCAAGGCAGTTGGATGGGAAAAGAACCAGAAAGGAGGCATGGGACCAAGGATGGTGAACCTCAGCGAATGTATGGACCCTAAAAGGTATACTTTGGAAGCCATTTTCTCCAGGGTGCACACCAGGTTCTGTCAGGCCAAGAGCATTGCCCAGTTCAGTCAGGGGGTGCCTTCACACTGACGACGAGTGTTAATCCACTCTTGGCTGCCTCTTGATTTAAGTTTGGTTGTGAGAATTAATATTAATGATGGATATCCTGAAGGACACACAATTCATGTTTCTCTAGACATTCTAAATTTCGTTCTTGCTTCAAGCTCAGACTCTCAGACCTGTGTACCTACACCACCTTTTAGTTCTTTATTCATTGCCCTTTGATTTTGTCCATGAGCCTACACTGAAGGACATTATAAGAAATATTTCACAGAAACCAGTACTGTATTGAAACCAGTACTGTCTTCAATACAGTACCCCCTTTATTGAGGAGACGGAAATTTCTCTGTTTTCAGTATTAGGAAAATCTTTCCTCAGAAGCGGCTGGTGTGTTTTTATTCCTGGACACAGTAACTCCTACACCTGGTCATGCTTCCCATTTCACCTTGGCTGCTGGGAGCTCAGGATCAGATTGGTGGCCCATCACTGTGCAATTGCAGAGGATAATGGTGGCATGCGTTCTGTGTGGTCACCTTTCTCCTCCTCGCTCACCCTCAAGCTTTGTTTTACTTTTCCTTCGATACTAATTTCCATAGTATTTGTTTCTTATTTTCTCATACAGCTACTTTCTATCTAAAAAGGACAAGATTGGGACATAAATGAGTGACTGACTAAATAAATAAGTAATTCTCTCATTTTCTAGGTTAGCTGAGTCATCAGTGGATCTGAATCTCAAATTGATGTGTTGGAGATTGGTCCCTACTTTGGACTTAGACAAGGTTGTGTCTGTCAAGTGTCTGCTGCTCGGAGCTGGCACCTTGGGTTGTAATGTAGCCAGGACATTGATGGTAAGTTTGTGGGGGTCAGATGTTACCTCTAAAGCTGTGGCTTCTCTTCTTATTTCACTATACAGTCCACCTTCCATACCTGTGGGTTTCGCATCCGAAGATATGGAGGGCCTTGTATTTTATGTAAGGGACTTGAGCATCTGTGGATTTTGGTATCCCCAGGGGCTCCTGGAACCAGTCCTCCACGGATACCAAGCGACGACTACACCTGAGTGCCTTCTCTCTCCCAGACTCCCCCTATTCTCTCTCCCTCCCTCCCTTCTCTTTTTCCTCCCTGTCTCCCTCCCGTTTTTTTCTCAGTATCTCTTTAAGTTTAAAAGGAATACATGCTTTTATTATAAGGTAGAAACAGGAACTCTCCCTCCACTCCCATCCCAAGTCACTTACCAGAATTAAGCAGACTTCACAGATTATTACACAACGTCTTTCCCTGAAGTTTTCGTAGGCATGTGCAAATGCAGCGAGAAAGATTTGTCATCTTTGCTCTTACTTATTTATTTATATTTACAAAAATTGGATCATAGCATACTGTCTATAGCACGCTTTTATTTTTAACTTAATATAACAATAATTGTGGTTCTCTTTCTATGTATTCCATATTATGTATATGTAGGATTTTATTATATGTCTTGTTCTCAATTTATTTAATCAATTTCAGCATATTTTTCTTTTAGAGATGCTGTTGAAATGAACATTCTTATATCTTTACATGTCCATGGGATTATTTCTTTAGGAAAAAAGCCCTAGAAGTAGAATTGCTGTGTTAGAGAGAATGTAAAACAGAGCTTTTAAATTTGCATTTCTTTAATTAGTGAGGGTTAGTATTTAATTTTATTTATTTTGTGAATTTTATTTCTTCTATTCATGTCCTTTGGGCTTTGTTTCTTATATATTGACTAGGAGTTCTTTTTTTAATGGATATTAACCTTTTTTCTGTAATATAATGCAAATATTTTTCTCAATTTAAGTTACCTTTAGCCACATAAAGGTTTTTAAAAATTTGATGTTATTAAATATGTCAATCTTTTTCTTTATGGTTTACAGAACTCTTGTTTTTATGTTTAGATCTTCATCAATGTGGAATTTATTTTTGTTTTATGATGAGAGTTAAATATCTAACTTTTTTTCCACAAAGTGGATAGTCATTTGATTGAATGGCATTCGTTCAATAATACAAATCATCATTTTTCCACCTTTATCAAATACTAAATCTCCTTATGTACCTGAGTCTCTTTTTGGATTCTGTTTTGTTCCATCATTCCATTTGTTTGTTCCTGCATTATTACTCACAGCTTTAACTCAAATTACAATGAATTTATAGATAAATTGGGAAGGATTGACATCTTTACAATATTGATCCTTAGTTCCAGAAGCATTGTATATCTCTTAAATTATTTAGATCATCTTTGTAGCATTTTCTTTATTTAGGTCTCACACATGCCTTATTTAGTTTATGTTCACATGTTTAATTGTTTTTTTTCTTTTAAAGATATGTTCCTCCCACTAAATTTTCCAGTTGACTATTATTGGGATATATAGGAAAGATATTCTATCTGGCCATCTTTCTAAACTTTCTTAGTTATATTAGTTGTTTGGTTGATTCTTCAGAATTTTCTAGGTTGATAAGTGTTCCTCACCAACGTTTATACCTATTTCTAGGATTGGCTAGGACTCCATGGTTTTGCTGAGGAATAGTGGGGAGAGTTGGCATCCTCATTTTGTCACTGACTTTAATGAGAAACTTCTTGTTTTTCCCTTTAATTTTTTTTTTTTTAAATTTATTTATTTATTTATTTATTTATGGCTGTGTTGGGTCTTCGTTTCTGTGCGAGAGCTTTCTCCAGTTGCAGCGAGTGGGGGCCACTCCTCATCGCGGTGCGCGGACCTCTCACTGTCGCGGCCTCTCCGTTGCGGAGCACAGGCTCCAGACGCGCAGGCTCAGTAGTTGTGGCTCACGGGCTTAGTTGCCCCGCGGCATGTGGGATCTTCCCAGACCAGGGCTCGAACCTGTGTCCCCTGCATTGGCAGGCAGATTCTTAACCACTGCGCCACCAGGGAAGCCCCTCCCTTTAATTTTGATATGTGATATTGGTTTCTGCTAATGCTCTTTTATAAATTAAGGAGGAAGATTTTTATTTCTAGTTTACTATGAGTTTACATCAGAAATGATTGTTGAGCTTTATCAAATACATCTATCAAGATAATAGTATTCTAATGTTGAGCATTCCTGGAAAAAACCCTATTTGTTCATGGTATGTTATTCTTCTAATATACTATGGGATTCAACTGATAATGTTTTATTGCTAGGTTTTACATATGCATTCATAAGTCATGTTGGTTTATAGTAATGTTTTTTCCTTTTCTTTGTGGTGTCGTGTATCTTAGAGCTGAGTTATGCTACTTTTATAAAATAAAACTTTCTGCCTTTTTCTATGCTCCAGGACAATTTAAGTGTATGACTTATCAGTTCCTTGATAGTTTGGTAAAATTCAGTTATAAATCCATCTGGGCCTGGTGCCTTTTGGAATTTTGTTGGCAGTGAGGGCAGGGAATCTTTGGGAACTTTTACAAATGTTTCTATAGTCATTGACCTTTTTAGATTTTATACCTCTTTTGAGTCAGTTTAGTCATGTTGTTTTCCTAGAAAATCATCCATTTCATCTAAACTTGAAAATTAATTGATATAAAATACATGTGGTATTCTCTTACCATCTTTTCTTTTATTTCATTTTTTAAAAATAAATTTATTTCTCTATTTCTTTATTGGCTGTGTTGGGTCTTCGTTGCTGCACGCAGGCTTCCTCTAGTTGCAGAGAGCAGGGGCTACTCTTCGTTGTGATGCGCAGGCTTCTTACTGCAGTGGCTTCCCTTGTTGCGGAGAACGGGCTTTAGGTGCGCGGGCTTCAGTAGTTGTGGCTCATGGGCTCTAGAGTGCAGGCTCAGTAGTTGTGGCACATGGGCTTAGTTGCTCCACGGCATGAGGGATCTTCCTGGACCAGGGCTTGAACCCATGTCCCCTGCATTGGCAGGCGGATTCTTAAACCACTGCGCCACCAGGGAAGTCCTTCTTACCAACTTTTAAATCTTCTCTTTATCCTCTTTTTTATCTCTCCTTATTCCTAATGTTGAATATTTGTGCTTTCTCTTTTTTTCTCTTTTTCAGACTTGCCAGAGAGGCTTGTCTATTTTATCAGTCTTTCCAGAGAACTAAATCCTTGATCTCTTTATTCCATAATTTTTGTTTTTGTTTTGTTTTGCTTCCAGATTCATTAATATTTACTTTTATCTTTATTCGTTTCCTCCTCCTTTTTTGTGGAATTTATTTCATTCTTTTCCTAACTTCCAGAATTAGGTACTTAAGTTTTCTTAGCATTTTTAAAATTATAAAGTCATTATAGACCCATTGTAGAAAATTTGTAGAGTATAAGAGTTGTAAAGCAAGAAAAGAAGACCCATTTTTTGACTACATTTTCACTTATTTCTTTTCAGTGTTTGTTTAATGTATATTTAAAAATCTTATTTGATATACAAAAATGCCCCTTGCTTTTACCAATTAACATTGTAAACACTTTCTCATGTCATTAAAAAGGATACCTAAAAAGCTTTCTTAATGGCTGTAGAATATGCCTTCTTGTATGATGAAACATGATTTACTGTGACATTCCCCTAATGTTAGGCATTAACATTGTTTCTAGTTTTTTACAACTCTAAATTATGTTACAGAGAACATCTTTGTGATTGCATTTTTGTCAGTATTTCAGATTATTTCCTAAAATAGATTGCTGGAAGTAGGTCAAAGGATATGAACATTTAAAAAGTTCTAGAAACCTATTGCCAAATTGCTTTCCAGAAGAATTATACCAGTTTACATTCTCAATCAGTAAAATAGTTTTTTCATCACCCCGTCCTCACCAGCATTGAGTATTGTAATTTTCTTTAATCTTTACAGATTAGCCATTTAAACTGTGTAGCATTCCAGGAAACCGAAAGTTAAGTGTGAGAGTCCACATGCATGTGACTAACCTGTGGCATGTTTGTAATTTATGTAGCTTTCTTCCCACCGCCAAGCATGTTCCCAGACTGCCTTCCTTGCTCTCCACTCAGCATTGCTTTAAGGAATGCAAAAATACTCCCAAAATAAATATCCCCAAGCCAAGCACCAGTGACTTTTGGATTTTCCATACCTTTATTCCCCCTCCATGGTAGTTTGCTTACCTGGTGAAAGTCACTTATAAAACTGGGTGGGTAGACCAAAGTTACCAGTGGGCTTCAAAACAAACAGCCGACTTAAACTATGCTTTCAAAAGAGTGGATTCTGGCCCATCATCCTCCACCCCGACAATGAGTCTTGGGTTGTTGTTGACTGTGCCCCTGGAATCATCAGACTAACTGAATTTCAAAGTCCCTAATGGAAGGATATTGAAATAAGACAGAGATCAGACTCTTAACTCTGCAGCCAATCCTGGCAGGGCTTCTGTTACATCACTGTGCTTGTTTATGATTTACCGAAATACACATACCCCATCTCACCCCAGAAAGTAGGCATCTTCATTTGGTTGCCACTCTGGGGATCTCATTTCCTCCCCACCATTAACCAGATCTATGACCTAAGATAAGTCGCTTATCTTTTCTGGGCTTCAGTTTCTGTATCTGTAAAATAAAGTAATTGAACTAAAGATTTTAAAGAGCCTATCTAATTTTAAAATCATGTGGTTCTATAAGACTTCATAGGAGATGGAATTGAAGTGTATGAAATCATGAAAACTATTTCTGAGAATGTAGACTTGTCCCCTACATTCCAGAACATTAATAAGGGCTTTGCCTCTTGGAGAAAAAGTACAAAATCTTCTGTGATGTTATACAATTGGAAATAACTTATAAGTCACTTTTACGAGGAGCTAATTCAGGCTTTAAGTGAATTTTAGGATGAGCCGTTACTTATGCTTACTTAGTCATTCAAGGAAACAAGGACATTGGGTGGCTCTTGCTAATCCTTTTAAGACAGTAACAGGGACAGTTCTTATGGGACTCACCCCCAAAGCTTCCTCTGGTGCCACTGTCAAAAATAATGAATTATTAGTCAGACCCACAATGACATTTCTTAGTCCCGTTACTGTAGGAAGCCAGGCACTGTGTGTATAATTATTTTGTCTTTTAAAGGAAGTTGACACTGTCAAAAACTGAATTTGCACAATTCAATTTCTGGAGTTTCCTGTATTTCGAGGTTCCCAAGCTGCTCCAAAATAAAACCCCTTTTAGGGATTTCAAGGGAGACACCCTGTGAAATGTTCATCAGAAACACACCATGATCTCCTGTTTCCATGCAGGGTTGGGGCGTCAGACACATCACATTTGTAGACAATGCCAAGATCTCCTACTCCAACCCTGTGAGGCAGCCTCTGTATGAATTTGAAGATTGCCTGGCGGGTGGTAAGCCCAAGGCCCTGGCTGCAGCAGACCGGCTCCAGAAAATATTCCCAGGAGTGGTATGTCGATGCTGTTTGAGAATGTCTGAGGTTTTCTCCTGGATCTTTCAGTGTTTAAGTCTTGGGGAATGAGGCCCTGTGGTATTGGTGAAAGGGAGTCAGACATCTGTCACTTACTACCAGGCCCTCATCATGTGGCCGAACCTCTGTTTCCTCATCTCAGAGGTGCAGATTACAAGAACAAAACAAAACTCTCATATATTATTATGAAGGTAAAATGAAGAGTACATGAAAAGAATGTTTTATAAGTTGCAAAGCATTATCTGAGTTGAGGAATTTGGGGTACGAATATTTTTAGATACTGCCTTGTTCCAAAGGGATTTATGGTGGCTCAGATGTAGGATATTATTTTCCTCATCACCAGAATACTTGATAGTTAGTACAGGTTTATGAAATTAAATTGAATGTAAGTCTGCAGAAGAAAGATCTGGCTAATGTTTAGCTTTTTATTCCAGCTGCTTCTTATTTTTGACTTTCATCGTTTACTTTAAAAACAGTGAGGCAAGTCATTCAGCTCATTTGATTCAAAATCTTGCCAATGTTTTTGAGGTCATCCAGCAAAAGACATTCTGCATCTTGCATGCTTAATCAATTTATGTGACAGAGGTTAGATTAGGTGTCTCCGAAGTATCTGTTTGTACTTAAAGTGCCACAAGAGAGTCTTGGCCCTGGCTAAAAATAAAAAACCTGCTTTCTCAAAATTTCTCTGTTTAGTCACTCAGCATTAGATTCATTCATTTTAACAGTCTTTGCTTTAAAAGCAACTTTGACTGTTTTGCCCATTTCATCAGTGTACCAGAGGAATGTCATTTATTGGGTTTAATTGAACAGTATTGATTGAACACCCACTGTACCCAGTGAGGTGCTGGATGCCAGAAGAGATAAGAATAAGTTACACCCCATCATTGAGGAGGCATCTTAGTTAGGTTTCTGCTGTGACAATATTGCATATCACATACTCCCAACATCTAAATGGCTTACGATCATAAACATTATTTCATGCTCATGGGTCTGCAGGTTAGCCATAGCTTAGCTGTAGGCTAGGCTGGACTCAGGCTTCGAGTCAGGTTCCAATCTGCTCTATATGTCATTATTTCAAAATCTACGCTCCAGGAGCAACAGTCAGCTGGTCCTACTCTTCTTACGGTGGAAGGTAGAAGTGTAAAGGAGTTGGTGAGGCTTACCATACCTATACCTGTTAAAGTCTCAGCCCAGAAATGGCACTGTGCACTGTCCTCCGTCTCCATTGCCAGAGCTAGTCACAGCGCCAGGCCCTAAGTCAATGGGGTTGGTCAGTATACCCTGCCTTCCTAGTGGGAGGTCCTGCAAAGTCGTATGGCAAAGGGCATGGACATATAATTCTATTAGAGGGAGGCAGTGCACAGTCAGGAAGAATAATTCATTCTATCACCAGAGAGTATCGTGAACTGCCCTCTGGGCCCAGACAGACCTGGCTTTGAATCTGAGCTCTGCCTGAAAGTTTTGCTTGCCCAAATCCTAGCCGTGGTCTATGACCCAATGCAGTTCCCCCTATTTATTTGGTCAGTTATTCTATGACTTGCTCACTTGTCACATATTTATTTAAGGCCTACTGTGTGCTAGGGACTGGGGAACAAGGCAGACGAAGTTCCCCCTCCCTTGCATAGAACTTCAAGTCTAGATGGGGGCATGGTCAATAAACTAATTTCTTAAACGGTTAAACTTGTAATAAGTGCACGAGGCAGGAGCTCACTTGCTGTGAGAATGTTTAACAGGTAGGCCTGACCTAAACCAGGCTTCCTTGAGGAAGCTAAGTCCTGAAGCATGGGTGGGAGTTAGCTAGACCAAGGGGAGGCAGAGCTGTTTGTGCAGAGGCCTGAGGTAGGAAGCAGCATGCTGCCTTTGTGGACTGAAAGAAAACCAGGCTAGCTGAAGCATGGAGGTCAAGAAACACACAGAGCTAGGGCGTCAGCAAAGGCCAGGTCGTGCTGGGCCTTAGAGATCAAGTTCACCTTTTCCTGAAAACATCAGCCTACCAGGATCAAGCCTCTTCCTCAGCACTTACATCATGTTACTCCATCTTACCTATTGGATTATGCATTCCTTACCACTGGGAGCCAGGTCTCTTATACTTTTAACCTTCATGCCTTATAAGTAATAATAGATAACACAGAATGCATCTAAGTACTAGTGTAGTTCATCAAGTTCGTGAAAAGTACTTGTGAAACTGTTTCACTTATTGGTTAGCCAGGCTTATGTAATTTTCTTTGTATGTTCAACTTAGTGTTCAACAATCAATATTGTTGATATTTTCATTCAACAAATATTTACTCATCACCCTCCTTACACCAGGCCATGGACAGAAGGCTAGTCCTAAGTGAAGAAGACATGAAAAGAACTGCTCGGCTACAAATACCATGCCTAATCCTGGGGTTGAATTAATTGAATAGGAAAAAACCTGACTTTAATAAATCAAATAACTATTTGAAGTCACCATTTTTTTCCCCCAAAGGTAAGGCAATAAAATGTAGGATTGTGGAGCCACACTAGGGGTTTTAAAACCCAGCTCTGGACATCTGCTTCCAACCCTGAAGAGTAACTGATAGACTAGCTCTCCTACCATTATGCACCTAAACGTTCTGCACCTGGATAGACTATATAAAATGACTCTTCAGACACTGAACAATATGTAGTGAAAGACTGTGGTCTCGGAAAGAAGTGTTTGTCCCAATTTATTGCATGCAGACACTTTTTAGCCCATGGCACTCCTTTGTGACTCACAATTCATCTGCCAAGACATTGTGGAGCCAGCAGGGGACAAAAGGTAAATTATAGAGCTGTTCTAAAGCCCCCATGAGAAATCCTGAGTCCCCACACTCAAAGAGAACCCAGGTTGCTGGGCAGCTTCTGCTTTTGGACAGGAAATGAAGCTTCACTACCACACATAGCTGTCACCCACCCTCCAAACAAATATCTATACACTCCTAAGTCAGTTTTCTAGTTCAAGGCAGCAAGTAGAGTTTTTTGGTTTTGAGGGTTTTGTTTGTTTTTAGTGTGTATACCCCTAAGAAGATTAAGGCAAGACTAGCAGTCATTCTAATCTTACATGAATTTATTAAATTATTTTTGTTCTAACATCCCATTTGGAGGTATTCTACCATAAGGAAGGGGAGGGGAGGGCAGCTTGGGAACAAGTGGGGGGAGACAGCCTGGCTGGATGGAGGGACTTAGGCAGGCAGAGGGCATTTTGATGAAGTTTCTTGGCCTCAGATTGTAGGAAAGAGCCAAAGGTACACAGTTTTCTCCAGTGTTCATCTTTTCTCACATGGGAAGTGCCCCCCACCCACTTTGGAACTAGGATCCGTGTGTCTCTGTTTGCTGCTCTGTCCAGCTTCAGGGACCCTGGGTGACAGGAAAGGGTGGTCTAGGTTGAAGAGGTGAAGAGGGTTGGGGGCACAGGCAGCAGAAGGCTAAGGCAGAGTGGTCATGACGGAGAGACTTCAGGCTGTAAGCGACCGTGCGTGCACGCCTGCGGCGACCGGGAGATGCGGGCTCTGAGATCCCGCCTGTCCCTTTGCTTCAGACCTCCCTCTCTCTGGTGTGTCCCCAGAACGCCAGAGGGTTCAACATGAGCATCCCCATGCCGGGACACCCAGTGAACTTCTCCAGCGTCACCCTGGAGCAGGCCCGCAGGGATGTAGAGCGGCTGGAGCAGCTCGTCGAAGGCCATGATGTCGTGTTCCTGCTGATGGACACCCGGGAGAGCCGATGGCTGCCCGCCGTCATCGCCGCGAGCAAGAGAAAGGTAGAGTGTGGGTCCTCTGGTGGTGACTTAATGCATCATCTCCCCAGGGGGAAGTGTACCCAATCCTCCAGAGCAGAGGGTGCTTTGTGTGGCCTAGTGACCTGGTACAAGAGGGCTTCCTCCAGAGACTGTCTCTGCCTTATGCACCATCATGCAGCATAATTGTTACCCTTTACTGTTTAATTTTCATAACCACCCTGTGAGGTCCTTTACTGGAAGGGACACTCTACTTACAATAGAATGTAAGCTCCAAGAGGGCAAAGATTTTGCCTCATTCACTACTGTTGGGTCAGTGACAGCTTCAAGGGCCAAAAGAACTGAAGGGTTAAACACTGGGTTGGCCAAAAAGTGCCTTCAGTTTTAAGTAAAAATAAAAGACACATTTTTCATTTTCACCAAGAACTTTACTGAACAACGTATTCACCCTTTTGTTCCACTACCTTCTGCCATTTTTCAGGCAACTTCGTAATTCCATCTTCCCAAAACTTTTTATCTTTTTGAGCAAAGAACTGTTCCAGGTGCCTTTTATAGTCTTCCACAGAATTGAAATTTTCCATTAAGAGAATTTTGTAAAGACCTAAATAAATGGAAATCCGAAGGTCAATGTCTGGTGAATATGGCAGATGAATCAGAACTTCCCAGCCAAGCTGTAACCGTTTTTACCTGGTCATGAAAGAAACATGCAGTCTTGAGTTATCCTGATGGAAGATTATGCGTTTTCTGTTGACTAATTCCAGATGCTTTTCGTTGAGTGCTGCTTTCAGTTGGTCTAACTGGGAGCAGTACTTGTTGGAATTAATTGTTTGGTTTTCCAGAAGGAACTCATAATAGAGGACTCCCTTCCAATCCCACCATATACACAACATCACCTTCTTTGGATGAAGACCGGCCTTTGGTGTGGTTGGTGGTGGTTCATTTTGCTTGCCCACGATCTCTTCCATTCCACATTATTGTACAGTATCTACTTTTCATCGCCTGTCACAATTTGTTTTAAAAACGGAACGTTTTCATTACGTGTAAGTAGAGAATCACATGCGGAAATACAGTCAAGAAGGTTTTTTTCGCTTAACTTACGTGGAACCCAAACATCAGAGCGATTCACATAACCAAGCTGGTGCAAATGACTTTCAACACTTGATTTGGATATTTTGAGTATGTTGGCTATCTCCCGCGTGGTATAACATTGACTGTTCTCAATTAATGTCTCAATTTGATCGCTATCATCTTCAACTGGTTTACCTGACTGTGGAGCGTCGTCCAGCAAGAAATCTCCAGCACAAAACTTCTCAAACCACTTTTGACACATTTGATCAGTCACAGCACCTTCTCCATACCCTGCATAGATCTTTTTTTTTGCGTTTCGGTTGTGTTTTTACCTTTCTTGAAATGACAAAGCATAATATGCTGAAAATGTTCCTTTTTTCTTCCATCTTCAATATTAAAATGGCTACACAAAAATTCACCAATTTTGATAAGTCTATTTTTAAACGCATGCTGATATGACAGCTGTCACATACAGTCTAACAAAATTGTTTCGAATGACGTTAAAGACAACTAAGTGCTCCTAGAGCCATCTTAAGGAAAAAACGGAACGAACCTTTTGGTCAACCCCATAAATCATGGTACATATGTGTGACGGAATAGTATGCAGCCGTTCACGGTTATGTCTTCAAAGAATTTTAATAACACGGAAAATACCACATTATGTTAAATAAGCAAGATATAATATTGTATATATTTTTTATCAACTATGTTTATATATGTAAAGATATCTATGTTTATCAAAGGATGGCAAGAAGAAGGGAGAAAGGGAGGAAGGGAATGGGAGAGAAAGAGAGAAAATAACAGGGAAATACCTCAAACTATTAATAGTAATTGAGCTGTGAGATTGTGAGTGATTTTTGTTTTCTTTTCTGGTATGGTTTTCCTTGATTTTTTTCCAGCTTTCTCTCTAACCATAAATTTGGGAGAATAAGTTAAATTACAACTAAGAGAATTTCTTACAGTATAAATGAAAAAAATTGTCCTCAAAAACCTAATGTGGGCGGCTTCCCTGGTGGCCCAGTGGTTGGGAATCCGCCTGCCAATGCAGGGAACATGGGTTCGTGCCCTGGTCTGGGAGGATCCCACACGCCACGGAGCAACGAAGCCCACGTGCCACAACTACTGAGCCTGCGCTCTAGAGCCCGCAAGCCACAACTACTGAAGCCCGCATGCCTGGAGCCCATGCTCCGCAACGGGGGAGGCCACCGCAATGAGAGGCCCGTGCACCTCAGCGAGGAGTGGCCCCCGCTCGCCGCAACTAGAGAAAACCTGCACGCAGCAACCAGGACCCAATGCAGCCAAAAATAAATAAATTAAGTAATTAATTAAAAAAAAGAAAGAAAGAAAATATTCAAAAAAAATCCTATGTGGAGGGTGAATTATATGGTATGTGAATTATATCTCAATAAAGCTATTATGAAAAAAATCTCTGTAGAAATGACAGAGGACAGCATAATGCTGGAAAGAATGGGTTTGAGAACTATCGAGACAGTTTTATACACCTACCTTTTACCAGCTAAGCGACCTTGGGCAAGTTATGGAAGTAACCTCTCTGACTTTCAGTATCCTCATCTGTCAATAGGAAATGTTTGCTGGGAATTTTAAATGAAACCAAATGAGATAATTTATGTTAATCACTTGTTAAGTCTTTTGCACTTAATAAGCCCTCAGTCTTGGGTAACTTTTACCAACATTAGCTTCTAGAATCTAATTATAGTCATATGCAAACATTTATTGCAAACACTTATAAAACAAATTTTTTAAGTGGACCAAATATGAAGTTAACCATGGCTTAAAATATGTGTCTCTTAACTCTAGCATTTTATTCCTTGAAACTCACAGCTGGTCATCAATGCTGCCTTGGGATTTGACACATTTGTTGTCATGAGACATGGCCTGAAGAAGCCTAAGCAGCAGGGAGCCGGGGACTTGTGTCCCAGCCACCCTGTGGCACCTGCTGACCTCCTGGGCCCATCACTTTTTGCCAACATCCCTGGCTACAAACTTGGCTGCTATTTCTGCAATGATGTGGTGGCCCCGGGAGATGTAAGTGGATTTCTCTGTTATTCCAAATATTTCCTACAACCGTCTTGCCCACTAGAGTGGAGAGACCCAGTTCTTTCCTTTACGACTATTCAGATATTGTCTTTTAACAAAGAGAAAAATTCTCCCTTTGGGAGGGGGCGGGGCATGGCCTTATCCCTCTATGAGCCTTGTTTGACATCATCAACTGTGTACAGCTCTTCCCTGTTCACCAATGTAAACGCAGCAGCAAACCATTTTTATGGAAAGCTCAGCAAGGAAACTGCAGGCTAGATTGGTTCCTGGCAGCGCTTAGCGCTGTATCCTGTGTGTATCTTAGTGAAGAGGGCGTTAAATGAGGAGTCTGAAGACCCAGACTGCAGTCCAGGCTTGGACACTGCCTCACGGGATAATTCCAAATAAGTCTGTTAGGCTCCCTGTGCTTCTGCGGGATGGGACTGAGGCCCAGAAGGTTGTCAGACTCAGCATGTCAAAATACAGGATTTCCAGTTAATTCTGAATTTCAGGTAAATAGCGAATAATATTTTAGTATAAGTATGTCCCATGCAATATTCGAGATCTGTTTATACTAAAAGATTATTTGTTGTTTATTTAAAGTTCAAATTTAACCGGGCATCTTGTATTTTATCTGCCAACCCCAGTAGGGGGGGGACGAATACTTTCCCTGACTATTAACAGTGCACGGTGGTTCAAACATGGAAGTGCTCTGAGCTGCAAGCGCTACACTGTTCCAACGTAAGGTTCTGTGTTCTTAATGCTGCCATGGAAGCAGGGTGAGCAGGAATGGTCTTTCATCAGAAAAGGCGATCACTTCTAGTAAAACAAAGCAGAGGTGTTGTCTGTACCCTCCCCTCCATTTTCACCTTCTATTAAAACTTGTTCCTTACTAATTTACACCTCTTTTGGATGACTGGCTTTTGTGTCTTCCCAGTATAAAGAAAAAAATATCCTCTTATGTGAAGAAGGGTGGCTTTATCTCCATCATGGGTTATAATATACAGCTGACCCTGTTATTTCGTTATTACCAACAAGTACGATTAAGGATCAGCTGCAGTAAAGTTACATCTGTTCATAAGGCAAAAATTTCAGAGTCAAAGTTATCCCTAACAACCCCTTAAATTTGCCCAGAGTTGGAAAATTAGAATTTCTTAGGTTGAACTAACGAAGGCTTGTGTTTGGAGCCACATTGTAGCAAAAATACTTGTTCTTAAGCCCTGAGATCACGCTCAGGGTGACAAGATGCCTCCACTGTGAGGGGCACATGGAAACAGAGGATGGCGGGGACAGCAGAGCAGTGCTCCCGCCTCCCGGGCACTCCGAGGGTTAGCGCAGTCACGGTGGCAGAGCAGGACCATTTGCTCTGTTCAAACGTTCTTCCTCTCTGTGCCTCTGGCTCTCAACTCACAAGCACAGTAGAGTTGAGTCGGTTAAGAGTGCATGATGCCACTCCGTGTATGAGGCAGCTAGGCCCCCCATCTTTAATTGTTTATAACTGCTAATCCTCTTTAGCGTATTACCTTATTTAGTTACCTAACTTGTATATTTTGTTTTTCTTGGTACTTGCAAGAAATGGTATTATGTGAGGCTGACTGATCTTTGCCAACAGTGAGCGTCTGGTATGTGATAGAGCTTTATTGTGGAGGAGTTTGATGCTTCACTCAGCTGGCATTGGGCGGAACAGAACTTTGCATTCACGTCAGTGACTGTTTCTCTGTAGTCAACCAGAGACCGGACCTTGGACCAGCAGTGCACTGTGAGTCGTCCGGGACTGGCCATGATTGCAGGAGCCCTGGCGGTGGAATTGATGGTTTCCGTTTTGCAGCATCCAGAAGGGTGAGTTTGCCTTTTAGAGATGGGTGTTTAAACAAAGAAAGCTTTTGTATCTCCCTTGGCCTTTTCTCAGTCTGAATTTTCTGAGAATTCTATTGCTCTTTCCATCCTCAAAAAAACAAGATTTTAAAAAAACCAGTCTGATTCTTTGGCCTGGAGAACTTGTCATTGTGATCTTTGGAGCTGTATCTCTGCATCCTTCTGGAACTGAACTCTCCTAGAGTTAATTGGTAATTGATAATAAGGAAGGATAAAAATTTTGGTAGTGGCCTTAGGACCTTCATGCATTTGTTCTCTTAATATGTTTTGATCTCCTTAGCCCTGAGCATTTGTAAGGCAATACGTGAATCACCTATGATAGAAATTGCATTTAGCTGTATGTAACAGATCCATCTAAAGTGACTTAGCCAAAAGGGTACAGCTTGGTTTTTCTCATGCGGCAAGAAGCTCAGAGGCAGCTTCCAGGGCTGGTACAAAGGCTCCGATATGCCATTAGGGACTGTTTCCTTGGCATTCACTCGGCCACTCTTAGCTCCCTTCCTTATGCTTGTCACCTGTAGTCACAAGATGACTGCTCTGCCAACAGTGTTGCTTCTGTGTTACACTTAAGAGGAAAGGAATGACCAGAGGATGAAAGTTGTGCTCAGCTGAGCCTGCCCCCTTTTAAAAGGCTCTCCAGGAAAACTTACTTATTGATTCTAAAACTCCTATATCACATGACCTTGCACTCGTAACTGCAAGGAAGACGGACAAATGTAGTCCTTTGGCTGGGCATGTTGCCTCTCTCAATGAAACTGTGATGACATAGAAGTGGAGAATAGATTGGGCAGGCGCCCAGTACTGTCTGCACATTCATTTAAAAAAATTCTGTATGTATTTTAAACCCTAGAAGATATTATTATTGTTATATAGTTGGTATTCATTTCATTTTGCTAGTATTTTCCTTTTTGTTACTTTTCATTTCTTTCTGTGACCTTGAGCTTCCATCCAAGGGCATTTCCTTCTGCCTGAAGAATACCCTTTATTATTGCCTTTAGAAATGCTAGTGACCAAGATATTTCAGTTTTTGTTTGTCCAAAAATGTTTTTATCTTTATGCTTGAAAGCTATTTTTGCTGCGTACAGAATTCCAGACTGGTGGTAATTTACCTTTAGCAAGTTGAGAGTGTACTCCTGTGGTCTCTGGCTGCCCTTATCCTGGTTGAGGAGTAAGGTGTGTATCTCGTTGCTACTCCTTTGATACAATTTGTTTTTCTCCCTCTTCCCCTACCCTCAGTTGCTTTTAAGATTTTCTCATTGTTTTTGGTTTTCAGAAGTTGGGAATACATACCTAATTCTGTTATTTATTATTGTATACCTATTTCTGTATTTATTCTGATTGTGCTTTTTAGTGCCCCTTGAATCCATGGCTTGATGTTTTTCACCCACTGTGGACAATTTTCAGCCATTATCTCCTAAAACATTGCTTCTGCCCCTTTCTTGATTCTTTCCTTTTGAGTCCCTTGTTGCATGTTAGAATCAGCCTATGCTCTTTTCTGTACTTTCCATAATTTTGTCTTTCCTTACTTCAGTCTGGCTATTTGGTTTTGGCTTATCTTCCAGTTTACTAATTCTTCCTTCTTCTGTGTCTATGTTTTAAACCATCCATTGAGTTTTAAATTTCATAATTATATGTTTCACTCTTAGAGTTTCCATCTGATCTTATTTTATACATTCCTTCTTCTCTGCTAAAATTGTGATTTTGGTCTTTTTCATTCTTTGAACACATTTGATCATGTTTTTCTTTTAAGTCCTTATCAGTTATGTCCATTGATGGGCTCTCCTATGAGCCTGTTCCTATTGTCTATTGTTTTTATTGGCTTTTGGTTATGTATTGTCTCCTCATATACCTGGTTTTGGTTTTTTTTTTAAAAAACGAAACCTTTTCATTATGGAAATTTCAAATATATATGAAAAGATATATAGATAGATAGATATAGATAGATAGATATAGATATCTTCTTTCTCACACACACACACACACACACACAATTTGTGTATATATGTAGAAACCACCTTGTATGTACCATCCAGCTTCAACAATTACCAGTCATCATTTATCTGTACTACTGTCCACAGTTTTTCTCCTTCCACTGACTTATTTTAAAGCAAATCCAAGACATAGCTTTTCATTCATAAAAATATATCTTTTTAGTATGTATCTTTACTATTTTTACATATAAATACAAATAAAAGGCAATTCCCTAATATTACCACATATCCAATCAATATTTAAATTTCTTCAATTCCTTGTATCTTCTTGGCTATATTTGATTGAGTACTAGACATTATATTTGAAAAATTACAGAGATGTGATTTACATTTCTTTCTGGCAAACTGCTAGGCCAAGGGGACTACCATCCTAGAACATTTTATCCAATTAGGGCTTATCTATTTCCGGTTCACCGTTAGTCTGAGGAAGCACCCCTGTATGATCCCAACCCAAAGCCTGAGATATTTTCCATGGTTCCTCCTTATTGGCAGACCTCAACTCTGGATTTTCCCATCAGCCTCATGAGTCAGTGAGTATCACTGTTCAGCTTCTGATCTTGTGGCCACTGCTTTTGGACATTGGCAATCATTGTATGGGGGAAAACTCCCCTTGCAAATGCCTGGTTTACCTCTGTGGGCTTCCCTCCTCTTATAAACCTTAGCTCTGTAATTCTCCCCTACTGTGGTAGCTCTCTGATGCTTTCAAACGGAGGTTTGTATACTTTGTCTGGCTTTCCCATTTGTTCTCAATGGGGGGACTGGTCCTGACCACTTAGTCCACCAATGCCACACCAGTTATAAAAATATTTTTTAATTTATTAAGCACTCATAGGGTTAGGCTTGCATGTGAGAGGAAGGCAGGGAGTAGGCTGGTGTGTTTTGTTTCAACTTGACCTTGGGCCTTTCGGTAGTCTCTATGTGTAACGCATTGTATATATGTTATATTACAGATATAAAAATTAGCACAATTGTGGTCTAGACACCCTCTCTTCTCCAAGCAAGGAGAAGATCTTACTTTATGACTTATAAACAACAGAAGTAATTCATCTTATAATAAATAAAAGTGAGACAAAAATTAAATTAATTGTAAAAAATAGAGTCAGTAATTTAGAAAAAGAAAGAAGGAAGGAAAAGAAGAGAAAAGGAAAGGAAAGAAAATGAAGAAAAGAGAGAAGCAAAAGAAAACTTAATAAACAACTTAAGACTCTCTCAATATCCGCTGGAGACTGTGCTGTCGAGTGTGATATAGTGAAGGCAGAGTGGAGCCAAACAGGTATTTACACCTGACTGTGTGACAAACGCATTGTGATTTATCTTATTTTCAACCCTTACATAGTGCTTACGTTGTGCTAGGCATTATTCTAAGCACTTTACAAATAGTAATTCATTTAATCCTCATAGCAAACAGATTAGGAAAGAACTCTTATCTGTCCCATTTTTGATGGGGAAATTGAGGCATAGCGAAGATAACTAAGTTGCTGAAATTCACGTAGCTGATAAGTAGTAACGCTGGGATTAAGCACAGCCCGGTTTGGCTCCAAACTCTGTTTTTAATCACTCTGCTATGCTGTTTGTAATACAGGCAGGAAAGAATTGAATTTTTGAAAGATTTGTTTTTCCAGTTCTCAGAAATCAACATGAATATTCTATTTACTGTATAACTCAGAGTTCTTCTCCGAAGTTGAAAAGACAGCCTCTGTACAATGTTGGTAGCATACGTAACAGTATAGATGCTTCAGAGCTAAATGAAAATAAGCAGCTTTTTTCGTCTTCCTCTCATCTTTGTCATCCCCCTGGCACCTATGTTTATTGTGGCCCCCTGACAGGAAGCATTTGGGTTAAAATCTTTCAGAGCTGGCTCTGAGTCCTTGACACTGGCCACTCTGTCTTCCACATTTGCCTTGGTCATAGGCTAAAACCAGGGTCTGTGTCACGTCTCTTCTGTAACATAAGTAAACATCAGACTGTTATTCCGGAGGGAGTATTCGTTCTGCCCAATTAGTCCCTCGCTTTTCTTTCTCCTTCCTCCATCGTGGTAGCATTTACATCACCTCAGCAAGTTAAGGTTGGAACGTTTTCTGTTTCAAAATTTCAATTCAATTCAACAATGTGCTGCGGTGTTTTACAAGACTGTTTCAGAGTAAGGGAATTAACATTAGCCAGACGTTGCACTTGGCAATTTATCTAACTTATTCCTAATTCATTTCTCACAACTGTCTTATTCCTATTTTATAGGTGATGGACCTGAAGCACAGAGAAATTAAGCAACTTGCCTGTGCTCACAAGCTCTGGTCTTTCTGACTCTAAAGCACAAGCTTTTTTTTTTTTTTTTAAACTATTCTTCTGCCTTCCTCCCAGGGAAATTAGGGGGTTTTTTCCTAGCTTATGCTGCCTAGCAAGGGGCGTTTCGGTTATCCTTATAAATCTTATGTGGACCTCCTCCAGATCGTCCTCACAGGAATTAAGCATAGATTTTTATGAAATGAGCAGCTCTGATGGTTTCCTTTCCTCAGGGGCTACGCCATTGCCAGCAGCAGTGACGACCGCATGAATGAGCCTCCAACCTCTCTCGGGCTCGTGCCTCACCAGGTTAGTGACTGGGAGTGAAACCACAACTCTGGACCCGATCCCAGTGGTGCAGTGGGAAAGTATTTGAGGTCATTCCAGCCCACCTCTTCGCCACCCTCTCTACCCTCCAGCTTCCCTGGAATTTCAGTGGGAGTTCCTTATGAGCACCTGGAGGAGATCCCGTTCTGCAGGATGGTGTCGAGATGAAATCCTGAACAAGCGGCATTACCCAGAGTCTTGATATAGCATTTAGCATGTTGACTAGGGGCCTAGCGATGGAGTAGAACAAGAGAAAACGGGCTTTGGAACCAACCAGACAGCGGCTTAAATCCCAGCCCTGCAGTTATTAAGATGGCCTTCCTTGGCCAAGTCATTAAACTTATCTGAGCCTTAGTTTTCTTATCTAGAAAATGGAGGCAAGAATACCGACCTCAGCTGGTAGCAGTAGAGATGAGAGATGTTATATAGAAAAGGCTCAGCGACAGTGCCTGGTACATCACAGCCCTCAGTAAATGGTGCTGCTAGTTTTGTTGCTGTTGTTTATTATTACTGACTCCTTAATAATAATTAAGAAATAATAAATAATAGAAGCCAAATAATAGAAGCCTTTCTGGGCATGCATGGGAAGGCCATTAGAAGTGCACAGTGTCACCAGACAGTGGGGTGTCTTTTCAGAAAAAGAATCTGAAGCATCATAGGGAAGGTCCACCCATAGAGAGTGAGAGAGAAAAAAAGCAGTGGAATGAAAATGTTAAATTCGTGTTGCCTCTTCACCACTTTTTGTCACTATGCTTTTGGAGGTTTTCTGGTCTTGCTTTTCGGAGATCATTTCTCTGGGTTCCGTGTGCGTATCTCAGTCTGTAGCAGGAAGGCTGTCTAGTTAGCGGAGCAGTGAGAGCACCCGACAGTCCCATCTGGGGGCTTGCGAGGACAGACTCACAGGCGCGTGCAGAGAGCGGGGTAACTCACGCAGGTCGCGTTCGTCTCTCTCTCTCTGCCTCCGCACACCTGCCCTGTCATTTTCTGGTTGAGGGTCTGAATCAGAAGAGGGGAAATTACTTGTCCACGGTCATAGAGGTAGTGGATATGCCGAAATCCATACCTAAGCTCGGCACTCTGACCAGGGCTGCGTATGAGGTTTTGTGAGTGGAAATAGCCCCGGCCTGCATTTTGGGAGAGTTTGCTTCGAATCCCTGCTCTGGGCCACTTGCACTACGTCACCTGTCATGGATTTGTGTTAGGTCACTTACCTCCCTGGGCCTCAGTTTCTGTATCAGTAAAAGCAGGTGTTTTACCTTGTGTCCAGAATTGTCTATGACGAGGCTTGGTAAAGCACACAACACCATGCAAATGTGACTTTTCCAGCCTGCCTCACTCAAGGTGGCATTTATTTGACATGAATGGGTTAATCTTTTCTGCAGAAACACTTCAAGTAGGACCCACTAGGCCCTGTAATAAGCCCCCATCATGAGGAAGCTGTCCCCCAGAGCCAGCCTCTTCTGTGGACGCGCTCATTTGAATCCGCACCCTCGTCCCTTCTCACATGTCTCCTTCCCTTTCTTCTGACCTTGAGATGTGCCCTCATCTCCTTTACAGATTTCATGCTGAGAAGGGCCTTAATTAAATTTTCAGTCATGCCCCTGCACTGGTTTCCTTCTTTAAGTCCTTTATGTTAAATTACCGCAGTTGTAGTTTTCTCAGTGCTGAGGCCAGAGGGCAAAGCAGTCTCTTTATAGAAGGGGTCCGGTGTCAAAATGCATGTGCCCATGTTTTTAAAGTACTATGGCAACTAATCCCTCTCAGTGTTATTTACCCCCATGGAGCCTTGCAATGGTTTGTCATTCACCCACTCTTCTAGTTCTTTCTCCTCGTTTTCAAATGTCTGAAGGATTATTTTGGTTGTTGGCCATCTCTTCACTTGGCCTTTTCAAAGTCTGAAGAATAATGCAGCCATATATGGGAAAAGCCCAGTGCGTGCGTGTGTGTGTGCGTGTGTGTGTGTGATTACTTGCTTACATTATTTCAAGTTTCAAGCCTTTATTTTTAGCTACTTTCTAAAAAAGACAGCAGAGAAAGAGCTTTAAAATTAGTCAGGGTTGTGTGGTCCCTATTTTATAAGGCTTTAAATTTCTTCTTTTTTTTTTCTTTTTGAAGTGGAGTGAGTGCATTTATGCAACTGTGTTTTGATTAGGGGACCACCGTTTCCACAAAAACACTGGGCTGTGTTGCAATGCAGACTCAGCACTTACCCCCTCCTTTTCCTGGCTCTCTGAGACAAATGACTTCCTGTTGGAGAGGAACTCGGTAAACCCCTTTGTGTGCTTTGTATACAGAGAATAGCCAGTGACGTTCCCTGGGCTCGTTTTTTCTCCATTCCCCAAAGGACAGTGTTTATTAATTGGTCCCTGTGGAATGAGATGTAGTAGAAAAGTGATAGTCCTTGGACTGAGAATCACAAGGCCCCCCACCAGCAACTCATTGTGTAATCTGGGGAAAGTTGCTTAACTTCGCCCATGCTCTCTGCTTCTCAGCTCTCCCCGGTGTCAGACCTGGGAGGCTTGAGGATTACTTAGTCCATCTCTCCGTGGGACCACAGGCAGAATTTGGCTTATCCAGAGATTGGCCAAGTGCAGAAAAAGGCTTGATTAGTCCCTGAAATTCAGTGATATTCAGCCTGAAACAACCTCTTATTGCATTTGAAAACCGTGAAAAAACCATTTGAAGGTGAGAAAATCGGCTTATGGGTTTGTTCTTTTTAAAAAGTCTCTGGCCCACTGTGTGTGGATGGGATTCTGCAAGCAGGCAGCAATGAGTATAAGCCACTTTCTGTCTATAAAGGGAATGGTTTTTTAATTTGTCATTTTTATCTATATATAAAATATACACAATCACACAAATCATTAAGTATACAACTTGGATTCTCACAAAGTGAACACCACTCATGTACCCAGCACACAGATCAAAATGAAGTGTTATCAAGTACCCCGACATCCCCCCATGCTTCCTCAGTTATCGCTGCCTCCTTCCCACACAGAGACACGCAGCTCTTGGCTCTGAACACCTTGGGAGACTTTTGTCTAATTTTGAACTTTCTGTAAATGAAATAATATAATACATGGTCTTTGGAGTCTGGCTTCTTTGGTGGAGAGAACTTTTTCACTGTAGATCTTAGCGCATACTATTATTCCCTCTGCTTCCCAGCAAGTGGGCTCTTTTATTTAAAAAAAAAAAAAAAGGTGGTGGGGTTGTCTTTTCCTGGCTCCTGGGGTGGTGACTGTTCGGTGAGGCCAGACCCCTTTTTCTGGTTCTGTGGTGGGAGGCACAGTTCAGGAGTTATCAAATGTAGAGGCCACTCCTGATGTCTCTAGGAAGTTGGTGTGCAGGCTGGTGAGACAGAAATGTGACAGAAATGAACAGCCGATGTAGCTGCTGATCATTTGACTGGACATCCCTCAGAGAACGGAAAGCATCGTGGCAATTCAGTAGTTGTCTGAAAACCACGGTCATGAATATAGCAGTCCTGCATTGATCCCACCACGGACCAGGCAGTTCACGTTTTTTGTCTTTGGGCAGATGGACTCTTGGTCCTCAAGTACTACTGAATGAAGACCCTGGATGGGTACGCCCCTCCTAGGGATTTGGACTTGCCAACCCCATAGTTCTCTTGGGCTTTCAAGTTCTTTGTTTTAGTTACTTTCAGAAGAGTAGAACAAAGCCCAAACTAGGACAGGACCTGGGCAGGGACCAGCCTGGGAAATCTCCCAGTGAGATGAAAGCTGAGCTAGAGCTGTGGTCTCTAGCCAAGCCTCGGCCTGCTCTTGACTTGGCCTGTCTGCACAGGCTGTGCCCCACAGATCCTCAGGCCATTCGCTTTCAGTAAGGTCTCTTTACCGTGCTCCGAAATGCTGATCTCAGTGTGCCTCTAGGGTGTGGACGGACTGACTGCTGATGAAGGAAGTTAAGAAGATAAGCACTAAGCTGACGCTGTGCCAAAGCGCCGTTAGGTTCAGAGAAGTTCCGTGACCGGCACGCAGCACAAGCGTTTGGTTCCACTTGCCTTTGGCGTTTCTAAGGTGGTGGATGTACCCCAAGCCACTCAGATGTGGTGAAGTCTCATTCCAATGGGGAGGCCCCTGAATACAGGAGGGATTTGGGTACAAGATCCGACAAGGTGTGGGCTTCCCTGCGTGCAAGGCCCCGGAAGAAGAGAGGGGCATTCCCCTCTCGTGGCACACAAAGTGGGGATAAATTACACACAGTGCCAGAGTTCCAGAGCATCTCAGGCAGCATCTCTTGGCCCAAGAGGACTTGGGCATAATTTTATCAGTTGAAGGACGTCACTTGTGCCCCACGAGTTTTGCTCACCCGATGGGGCTGTCCTGTTTGGGAGGCCCGCGTGGGAGGGAACCAGAAGGCTCTGTGATCATACAGATCCGATTAGAATCCCAGCTTTGCCTCTTAATTTCATTTTCATCCATTTGACAAAAGGGTTCAAGGCAGTTCTTGCCACTTGTCACTGTGTGACCTTGGGCAGGTTACTGATCCTTTCTGAACTTCATATTTTAAATTACTAAAGCGGGCCTAATAATATACTAAACAACTGGGATTCATGTGCAGATTAAATTACATTATAGATTACATTAGCACAGTTCTGGGCACCTAAGGGACATTTGTAATTGTTGTTTTTATCTTTCTCTTTCACTTTTAATTAAAATGGTAAAGTGGGCGCCTATGTAGCTTCCTAAAGAGAAAGTTACAAGGAGTCTCGTAAATCTCTGGAAGCAGTGAGTGTGCAGGGGAGGGTTGGAAGGATCAGTTCCATCCTGCACTGTTTCTCTAAGGATGGCGCTGGCTCATTTCCAGCTTGCTTCTTCTGCCCCTTGGTGGCCCCTGTTTGACAGTGAGAGATGGTTCAGTGATGGTAGCTGAAGCTGTTGTCTGAAACAAAGACCTCTGTGGTGCGCCTGAGGTTTTGCAATTGCTAAACTTTATTTTGGCGTTGAATTTGGTGAAGACTCTCTTCAACATCCAAGAGCAATGCGGAGTTTGGAGTTAGCTCTTATTTATGCAAACTCCAAGCTCTAGAAATACTGCCAGGCCTGCTGGAAACCGGTGTGAAGTCAAAGCAGCAGGTTTCTGCTGTGGCTGCAACTGTGCCTTCTCAGAATGGCTGTTTATTTCTGGGCATTGGATCTTCACTTCCCATCCAGGGGAGGTTGATTTTGGACGCACGCAGCAGTAAGCGGCAACTTGAAGCAAGCAGCAGTGAGCAGTAGCTGGAAGCAATATCTTAGTCCCCGGACCGGGAGTCCTAACTGCTAGACCACAGAGGCCAGCGGCTAGGGCCCATACCCACAGTTCTTGCCTGCCTTGTCAAGAAAGAATTCAGGCAAGGAGGCAGAAAGTAAAGAGAAAAGTAGAAAGTTTATTGGAAAAGCAAAGTACGTGCGGAAAGACGCACGGGAGAACTCAGAGAGAGAGTAGCGCCTTTAGGAAGTTTAAATCCTTTAGAAGGGGGCAGTTTTCCAGGTTTTTGTCTCCCTTCTGGCCAGTCATCTTGCAATGTCCCCCCCTGGCCAATTTGTCTCCGGACCCTCCCCTTAGGTGCACACGCACCCCACAGCCAAGATGGACCCCGACATGAAGGCATCTGGGAGAAGCAGGAGTCACCATGGCCTGGAGTTGTCCCGACTTTTGACCCCCAAGGAGCCTTTCTACACATGTGTAGTGTCTCCCTTGCCCCAAGGAGGGGCAAAGCAGAGATCCCTTGATCCTTTACTCAAACAAGGTTTTGCCCCTCTTCGTTTTTGCCATGACTGTTATCTTAAGGCATCCACAAGAGACAAAGCTTGGCTTTTTACCCTGTCTCTGTCATTGCTTCCATTTCGGAGAGCAAACAGGAGACTGATTTTAAATGTCTAACCTGAAGCCCACCTATCTCCTGTCTCAGGAAATGCAAACAGGAGGCTAGTTGTAAGTGTCCGGCCTGAAGCCCATTTTTTCCTGCCCCATGAAATGTTAGTTAACAGAAGGCCAGTTGTAAATGTCTAACCTGGAGCCCATCTATCTCCCGCCTCAAGGTGTGCTTGGGGCTCAAGCCGCTTTCACTCAGCTTAGGTGTAAACACCATGAGGGGCTGCCCAGAATGGAAGAGACCCCTTTCTATTCCTGATCTATTTATTTTGTAGCTGACTGGGCATAAATGACTGAAGATAATTTAATCCACTCAGACCCTGATGGCAGCCATCTTGATATTGAGTTTTTGGTTTTGAGGGGGTGTTTATTTGTTTTTTAATTCCTCTGGTTTTCTCTTTCTTTCTTCCTTTCTTTTTACCTTCTCCTTGATTTTCAGCCTTTTCCCCTAGACTTTGGAGAGAAGGAACAGAACTCAGATGCCTGGCTTTACCACTTGGTAGTTGTGGAATCTTGGGCGAGCCAAGCCACTTCCCTGAGCCTCGATTT
Source organism: Balaenoptera physalus (assembly GCF_965194825.1). Lineage (NCBI taxonomy): Eukaryota > Metazoa > Chordata > Mammalia > Artiodactyla > Balaenopteridae > Balaenoptera > Balaenoptera physalus. The sequence goes on from NC_138896.1 coordinate 104,996,465, forward strand.
CTTTATCTAGAATACAGGGGAAAGTCACAGGATGGTAGTGAGGCTAACATGAGATGAGTATGTGAAGACACTCCAGAGAGCCAGACACAGGGATGGCACGTAGCAGATGTTGGTCCTCTGCTCAGTCCCCTAGGCCACCATTTCCACAGGATGCCAGGACATGCCCTCCTGCACAGCTTTCAAGGTTAGGAGGGAGCAGTTGTTTCTATGGAGGGAGAAGAGAGCGGGGTAAGCACTTTAGGAGAGACACAGGAGAGGCGGAGAAGATGGGTGAGTTTGAGAATCTGAAAGGCAACCAGTGTCCCTGTAACGTAGAGAATTGGGAGAGCACAGTGGAAGAGGAGGAGAGGCAGGACCTCACAGGCCATCTTAAACCCAGGGGCAGCGGAGAGCCGTTGAAAAGTCATAAGCGGAGCTGTGACGTGATCAGGTTTGGCTGCTGTACAGAGAATAGACCGGAGGAGATATCAGAGGATCTGGGCATAGAATTGGAGTCCTTGAGCCTTTAAGTGGAAGACAGCCTAATCCAGGGATGGTGCATCAGAATCACCTCGGGAGCCGTTCCAGAATACACATTTCCCAGCCCTGTTCCAGATCCACTGAATGACAACCTCCAGGGACGTTAGGTGTTTGAGAACAACGACTTCATTCTATAAAGATGGTTTCTTGATGGCATCCTATGGGACAAAGTACATAACTCGTCAAGTTAACACAGACCAAATCCTGCTCGTTGATCATGGCTTTTGAGTTTTGTGCTCCCACCGGCCCTAGTTCTCTTTCCAAAAGGGCCCTGGACTCCTAGTCCCTAGCACAGCCCCCCCCCAAACAGGTGTTCCTGCCTTCCAACCTTTGGACGCTAATTAGATGCGCACAGGTGCGCCTAATGAATCCGGCCGGGACCGCCCACTGTCCGCCTGGGAACCGCCCCGAGGGAGGAGGGAGGCCGGGAGCCTATATAGGCCCTGCTCTGAGGCTTTTTGCGTCATCTCTGCGCTCATCTTTACTCCTTCCGGTGGGTGAGCGGGCGTGAGGCCTTGTTAGCCAAGCGCAAGTACAACCAGGGGCCTCGCTGGTATTTGAAGACCGGGATTCAACTCAAGCTCCTTCTGCCCTTTGTGGGGCCTGGGGGTGAAGAGAGGGAAGGGAGCCAGGAAACCGCAGGTAATTGTCCTTCTCCCAGCTTCCCAGGTGGGGTTTTTAAATATTCAGGGGTAGCAAAGAGACGCATGTTGTAGAGCTGGTCTATTCATAAAACGCTTTTTCTTTCCCTGGAAGGCTACATTGGAAACTGATGCTGGAGGGGCTTTTTTTGTTTTTTTTGAGGCAGAGGGATTGGGGGCAATAGGGAATTTATGCTTTCATTTTGTACCTTTCTGTATTGTTTGGAAATGTTAATGAGGTTATGAACTTTTTTTAGTCACCTTTTTTGAGGCATAACTTATGTACAGTCAAATGTACCCGTTTAAACGTGCATTTTAATGAGCTTAGACGAGTGTGTACACTTGCATATGACCACCACCACCGCAAATGAGGTCCAGAGCATTTCCATCCACCCCCAAAACTGACTTTTCCTTTTCTATGGTAATATCCCTACCCTCAGCCCCAGGCAACCACTGATTGGATTTTCATGCAGGCCATTTTAATATCTTCTTTATTCTTTTCAGCATTAAGAGGAAAAAAAACTTCATCAATGTAATTTAGAAAATAAAATATGCAGCGAGGCAGGCAAAGTTTGGCCCCTCTAGTAGAGGCGCATGTGTGTGTGTTTGTGGAATTGGCAGTTTTTCCCCCTCTAGGGAGGGGAGAAATTGAGAAGCCAATAGTATTCGGGAGGCTGTTTAAAAGTATTTAAATATATTTAAAAAAATAGGAAAACAGGAGTAAATATGCTATGGGAGTACGGGTTATTTTTTTGTTTGCTCTTTTGTTTTCTGTCATGCTTATTATTTTTATAATACGTCGAATTAAATTTTTTAAAAATAGCCGTTTAATACTTACCCTCCTGTAAGGAAGGATTGACAGCAAATATTAGTAATCAAATAAGGGTTTAGAGTAAGCTGTGTGTAGTCCCTAAAGTTGGAAGACTGTACCTTGAGCAGTGTCAAGAGGCCTTAGAGTGGATGGAGAAATCACTTTATAAAATCTTGTCATTTAGATGTTAATTTAGATGTGCCTAAATTAGCCGGGTGTGGTGGTGCTATGCATAAAAAACGTGGAAAGGAGGGAGAGGCTTGCTAAGTGTTTCCATCTGCTTTCTGACATCCAACAGGTGATGCTGAGTGTATAGATTAAACCACGGGAAGGGGTAAATGAGGTTGGTAACTGAAAGCATCTTCTTCCAAAGGCTCTGAATCACCTGGGCTCTTGTTAAACATGCAGATGCTCTGGCCTTACTTCAGATCTTTTCAGTCAAGTTCCAGGGGATTCTTCTGATCAGGCAGGCTTCGAAAAACACCAAATGAGCATATTGCTTCATATACTTTGCACACTTCTAAGTAGGAAGGTGATGGTGAATTCTTCTCCACCCAAGCAGGGGACAAATCCTTATAACTTCTTTGATTGTGAATTGGTGCCTGGCCTCTCTAAATCGGTAGAATATATTTATTAGGATTTTGCATCAGGTGCCTGGATTTTAGATTTGCTCTGGGATTTCTATGCATGTCTAAGGAAGGTGCTGAAATTTTAAGTAGCAACTTCTGCTCTTCAAATTTTATGCATCTCTTGTAAGATTTTAGGGAATACAGAGCATATTGTGGAAGCTCAGTGCATTTGTAATACAGGGGATTTAAAGAGTTGTTGATGGGGAAGGGCTTCATATTGCCTGGAATATGTGAATGGTGGTAAGATGGAGTTTTTCTTGTGGTTTATTTGGGATGTGTTTTCTCTGAATACTTCAGGTATGAATAATTTAGTTTGCTTTGGGATGTTTGTGTTTTTCTCATCCACTCATTTCATAATAATTAGTATTTGTTATGAGCAAATCACTGTGCTATGGACAGATGCAAATAGTTCAACCTATATCTTGCCCTCTAAAAGCAAGAGAGATTTAAAAATAATTTTTTAAGTAATTATATTACACAAGCTGATTCTAAAACTCATTTGGTAAGGCAAAGGACCCAGAATAGTTAAAATAATCTTGAAAAAGAAGAACAAAGTTGGAAGACTCATACTTCCCAGTTTCCAAACTTACTACAAAGCTACTATAATCAAGACAGTGTAGTACTGTCATAAAGGTAGACATATAGATCAACAGAATAGAATTGAGAGTCCAGAAATGAACCCTGACATTTACGGTCATTTCTTGCCAATTAAAATGGGGGGAGAAGAGCCTTTTCAACAAAGTATTGGAACAACTGGATTTCCACATACCAAACAGTGAATTTGGACCCTTATGTCACACCATATAAAAAAAACACCTCAAAATGGATCGCAGACCTAAATGTAAGAGCTAAAACTATTAAATAAGAAAACATACCAAAATTGGGTGAGAATTGGTGAGAATTGGTTTGTTATCTATGATACCAAAAGGGCAAGCAACCAAAGGAAAAATAAATAGGACATTAAGAAAGTAAAGTTATGTGCTTCAAAGGACACCCATCAAGAAAGTGAAAAGACACCCCACAGAATGGGAGAAAATATTTGCAAAATCATATCTGAAAGAAACTCCTATCTAGAATATATAAAGAACTCTTAACATTCAACAATAAAAAGAAAACCCAATTTAAAATTTGGCCAAGAATTTGAATCTGCATTTCTCTGAAGAAAGATAATATGAATGGTCAAGAAGCACATGAAAAAATGCTCAACACTATTAGTCATTAGAGAAATGCAAATCAAAACCACAGTGAGCTACCACTTCACATTCATTAGGATGGCTACCTCAAAGAGACAAGAAGGTGGAGAAACTGGAACCCTTGTATGTTGCTGGCAGGAAAGTATTATGGTGCAGTTACTTTGGTCCTCAAAATGTTAAACATATAGTTACCATGAGATCCATTAATTCCACTCTATGTATATACCCAAAAGTTATTCAACTTATGAATAAACAAAATATGGTATATCCATATAATTGAATAGTATTTAGCAATAAAAAGGAATGAAATACAGACACATGATACAATATGGTAAGTGAAGCCAGTCATGTATGATTCCATTTATAGTAAATAAGGCAAATCAATAGAAATAGAAAGTAGATTAGTAGTTGCCAGGGTCTGGGAAAAGTGGAGAATGGGGACTAATTTCTTAGGGGTTCTGAGTTTCTTTTGGGGGTGATGAAAATGTTCTGAAATTAGATATTGGTGATGTTTACAAAATTCCATGAATATACTAAAAGCCACTGAATTGTATACTCTAAAATAAGTTTATGGTACATGAATTTTATCTCAGTAAACCTGTTATTATTTTTTTTTTAAACCTTTCTTACAACACTTCTTAATTTTAGTTATTTATTTATTTTTGCTGTGTTGGGTCTTTGTTTCTGTGCGAGGGCTTTCTCTAGTTGTGGCAAGCGGGGGCCTCTCCTCATCGCGGTGCGCGGGCCTCTCACTATCGCGGCCTCTCTTGCTGTGGAGCACAGGCTCCAGATGCGCAGGCTCAGTAATTGTGGCTCACGGACCCAGTTGCTCCGTGGCATGTGGGATCTTCCCAGACCAGGGCTCGAACCCGTGTCCCCTGCATTGGCAGGCAGATTCTCAACCGCTGCGCCACCAGGGAAGCCCCAAACCTGTTATTTTTTAAAGAAATAACTATTACATAAGTTATTTTGGTGATAAATACCAAAAAGAAGGATTTCACATAATGAAGGCGTTATCTCTAAGTCAAGTGGTGGGTGGATTGAGTATTTATGAAAGAGGTGTGTTTGAGCTTGAGTGACTATTATGGAAGATGTAGATTTGGTTATATAGCTGGTTGCAAAAGGAAGAGCTCTGAGTCGCAGAATTCGGCATGAGACAAAGTTAGCAACGCAAGAATGTCTTTGGGAGGGACATTGTACTTGAGCTTAGTAGTTGTATGAAGCCTGTGAAAAGATCAGAGAGGCAAAATGGGCCCAGATGAGGGGGGACCTTGAGTGCCAGCATGAGGAATGCTCTGCTATTTTGGTCAGCTCTAGGAAGCTGATAAAAAGGGACACACCTCAGAGCTGTGTCTTAGGAAAATTAATCCATAGCAGAGTGTTGGATTCAGTGGGAGGGAGAGAGCTCACCTGTGGAGGTGCCTGTTAGGAGTCTCTCGCAGTTGGTGTGAGAACAGGCCTTCCTCTTTTAAATTTCCTAAAACTGGAATTAGTTTGGTGGAGTTCTGAGCCTTCTGATACCAACTTGGGGAATTTGAAAGGCCTCACACACAGATGTTATTCTACTTCATTTCCTAGGAAAATGAGTCAGTTTCCTGGTAAAGAGCTGTCTGGGGTGCTACACAATGGTGTGGGTGCCCCTGCTTGGCCACCCCATTCACTTCAGCTCCTTTCTGTTGCTCACCACCTGTGTTTTTGGTTTATATTTTCTCTTTCCTTCCTTCCTTCCTCTCCTTTTTCTCCCTTCCTTTCTGCTCCTAACTGGGTCTACTGTCTCCCTTCCCTTTGCCTTTAACTCCGCACCTCCGATCGTGAAACAGTTTAGCAGAGAAAAATACCAGTATTTCTTTGCACAACACAAAGAAAGTTTATTACCTGTATGAGAGAAAAGAGAGTCAGGAGACCTTTTCATGAAGCCTATATGGAGACATTAACCTGTAGGCCATATCAGTGAACATTTTAATGGAAAGTATGCTACATATGATAAATATTTTTCTAGGTAAATTTAATATTAAAGCCATTGAGATAGAAGGAGACTCACTATGAAAATTCTTTGGGCCTGTAACTTCCACATCTCATGAGGATCTCAACATATCCATTTGTGACCTGCCGTTATAGTCTTTTCTGCTGGTTTGCCGTCTCTTGTTTTGGTGACCTGGAGAGCAAACTTAGGACCCTGCTTGTGCCTCAAGCACTGTATTAGGAAATGGTCACCACCTTCCTGAGATACAGAGAACTAAATATTGTCACATTTTCAGAGATTCACCGTGAGGCCAGCTAACTTATCCCAACTATCTAGCTTATCATTTCTACCAAACACCCTTTTGATCTTGGATTACATTGAAATCTCATAACATATAGATAACGACATTTAAAAGATTGCTCTAGGCGTTTCCTTTAAGGTTAGATCTTCCAGCAATAAGTATGCCGATGTAACTAGACTAGTTGCAGTGTGGGTTTAAAGGTGGAGTTACCCACACTCAGAAGGAAGCCTGTCTCTTTAAAGAGTCTGCCAGGTTTCCTTGGTTTTGTTTTGGGGGAGTGTTGGTAGGGTGGCTAAAGGCAACAAGGACTGGGGGGGAGAGTAGGTGGGGGGTTTGGTTCTTTTGCTGTATTCAAGTGAGGCTGTTAAATGTGTGGTGAGCCCTCACATTGAAGACAAAAGCTGTGCTGTCCTGAGAGGAAGGGAAGGGAAAAGAAGGAGAGAGGGAGCCCAGGCCAGGGCCTGGCCAGGTTTGGCATCAGGGGCCCGCTTCTGAATCTTAGCGTTGTCACTTTCTGTTTACCTGAGCCAAGATGCTTCACCCTTCCCAACCGGAGTTTCATCAGTGGGGTAGTTGTCAAGATCAAATAAATTAACTCGTGAGAAGATTGGTGTTGTTTGGCTTATTATAAATGTTGAGTCCTATGGAGACTTTAGAGATTTCACCATACATATTTTTAGTAATAATGTTTAAATGATATATGCAACAGTTTAAAGTCCCCTTTTGGTGTCAGTGTAGTTCTGGAAGTGTAGTGTCTGAATTACTTAAATCATAGTTTGCAAAACCTGGTTATAACTGATACCCCGTAAATGGAAATGAGTTGTAATTCAGAAATTATAACTGAGGTGCTCAAGGTGGCGCTGTTTCCCCATAAACTTGGTAATGCGCTGCATTTTATCCGTATCTGTTCCAGCTCAGGCAAGTAACTGGATCTATATTTAGGACCATTTCTGCCTTCTATAGTCCCCAGCCCTTCTTACCTAGTGAGGCCCCACCCAATACCACATCCTAAAAATGCACACTCGTCCTGTATTCACTGTAACATACATGAGAATTGTCAATAATAAACTAGTTGACTGGTTATATATATTTGAAGACATTTATGAAAACAATACTTCAGATTTTACAGCTTTCTTTTTATATTTTGGAGTCAATTTGTGTTTAGGTCTCAAATATGTGCAAAGCCTGTAGACCAGTTCTTAACGGAATAAAGGACCTAATATAGTTCTTCCTCAAACTGATTATATAGTACGAGGGAAAATATCCGCATTGAACTTCATTTTTGTTAATCTGTACCAAGAGCACCCTATTAGTTGTTTCCCACTTCTTGTCAGAAGCTACACACTACTTCACAGGTGTGTCATTCTGGGCTTGATGTGCATTGTTGTGTTTGTTTTTAGATACGAGGATTTCTGTCGCGATTTGATAATGTCCTTCCGGTCAGCCTGGCGTTTGACAAATGTACAGCTTGTTCTTCCAAAGTAAGTCGTTCTACACTCATGGGACTTGTTGTTTAAAATGAGCTCTTCAGCCTTACTAGCCAGAGGCACTGAAACCAACTGAGGGCTTCCTGTGGGGGAGGGGAGGGCCTAAAAAACCAAACCAGAAAGGATTGTGTTTTCATTTATCTGTTTTCATTCTCACAGAGAAACCAGCCTGCGAAAGTGTGGTTTATAGTGTAGAGAGAGAGACTGAATTAGATTACTGTAGTTCTGTATCAGTACTTGGCATCACGATGGTAATTTTGACTCGAATTTGAACTTTGCTCGTCTTTGTTCCTCCCCAGAGGGCTCCTGGCTTGTACCAGCCATCACAGAGCAATTTTTAAGTGTTACTCTGAGGATGAGGGGTAGCAGGCGGTCCTGGTGGTGTGTCTTTCGGAGATCTACATAATGACAAAGAAAGAGTAAACAGAGATTAGGGCCCTGGATGGGGAGCCAATAAAAGGGCCCATTCAGCTTTGATCTTTCCAGAGGCTCTAAAAATAGAGCTGGTATGTCCTCCATTGTAATGGGAAACGGCTGATGTATCTCAAAACTACAGTGATGGCATCTCATTTTTTAATAGGCTTTGAGATAGTCTGAGTTATTTTTACATATACACTGTGTGTTATAGCTGATTTCCTTTTAGATACCTCTTTAAGCCTTCTAATGCCCAGTGATTTAACCTGGGCTTTTAAAACTCATGATTCTTGATAAGACTTTCATGTTCAAGTGTTATGCAAAATAGCGTTGGGGTCATTAATCCCAAACTCTGGCCTCTTAGTTATAATTTGAAACTTTGCTGTGTAGCCTACATCTGGCACTCTGAAAGGGATTGAATTCTAGGGATAGTCTCTCCACTCTGAGATGACAAGCTTTCTTTGAAAACTTTACCTGAGTCTTGTCTTATGAGAAGCACAATCCTGACCAGTCTCTCTAAAAAGTTAACTCAGGGGGCTTCCCTGGTGGTTCAGTGGTTAAGACTCTGAGTTACCAATGCAGGGGGCACGGGTTCAATCCCTGGTCAGGAAACTAAGATCCCACATGCCGTGCGGCACAGCCAAAAGAAAAGTTAACTCAGATTTGACAGACAATGTTGATAAATTTGGTTAATTTTAAGTGCTCAAAAACTTAGAGTAACTCTTTCTCTCTTTTCTTCAAAAGTAAACTAAGCTCCTGTTCTATCGTTATGCATCCCAAGTATCTATGTTGAGATTTAAAGCTGTTTGTTAGTAGTTATCTGTAAGCTCCTTTTTTCTGTGGGTTCTTTAAGGCATCTTATATCTGCTCGAGTCAAGGCCTCAAGGACGTCTGTGTGCACTTCTGTCTTCAGAAATGCAGGTTTTAGGATTATGTGCTCTTCAGTGGAGCACATTTTTTTCTTTGAATGGCTAAGCTAATTGGTCTCAAAATAACTCGGCAGTATTAATTTTCATGTTGAAATTGTTTGGCACCGGTGCCAGAGGTTTTTCTGTGGCTTTATGTAAATCTGGTTAGTCAATGAAATAACGGTAATTGGGTTCTCTAAGTGAAATGCAAACACTCATTTTTTTCTTGTTCTATTTCTAATTAAATTAGCCCTTGAGATACTGTTTACAAAAGGATCACAAGCATACCAGCTAACTGAGGTCCCTTATGTTCTTTGAAAGAGAATAGCTTTGCATTTTTCTTTCACACTTATTGTAAGCATTAAATTAATTATAGGTATTACTTTTTTGTTAGCAAAATTATTTCCCCTTGGTGGTCATTCTGAGAGTCCTGCTTTACATAAACATGCTGGACGATTTAATACAAACTGACTTGGATTTTAACAGCTGTGCTATTCCCATAGCGATCACTTTTCATGTGGTCTGGGTATTAAATTTCTTTTGTGCTGAAAAGGTTGCTTCATTGGTGCATGTATTTCCTTACAGTAGAAACACAGCATTTACTTACTTGGCTAACTTATTTATTCGCTTAGGAGAATGTCATTCTCTATTATCTGCAAACCCAGCATTAATACTTTGAAATGACAAATCCAATTACATTTTCATCTCTGTGCATGTGAATTTTTCTTAATGCATACTTAGCATAATATTTTTTATACTGACTCATATCATAGTTGTTATTGTTTCAAAAAAATTCTTTGAGGCTAAAAATGACTTTTAAAAATTTCTCCTTTGACATCCATGAAGTAATTTTTTCCTTTGGTAGTTTTCAGTATTTTTGCTTTTTTTTCCCCCTAGCACTAAGGCCATACTTGTGTCTTGATTTAAGCACAAGTACAGAAAGATTGGGGAGGTAGAATAAACTATGCTGAGTAAAAATGCCTTCATTACCTTATTTATATAAATAAAATATCGACCTTTTATAAGGCCTGAGGTGGGGAAGAGTACAGTTCTCTGCTTCTGTGGCAGGGAAGGCTAAATCATCAACACGCAAATTGTTCCTTATCCTATTTGATTTTAGCTTGGCATACAGCCAGGTGAATTGTTCCATCTTCCAGAAAAAATATTGAAGAATCTGGAGGGAGGAGGGTGGTGAGGAGTCGCTTTCATTCCGATTTCTATTTATTGCCTTGTAAGACTTTCCAAAATGATAGTATCTGTCACTAGAATTTCAAAAAACCCTATTTGAAGGTATATGAGTCCTTTTTTAGTTTTAAAAAGGAATTCAGAGCCAAATAGTTTTGTGGAATTGCTACCAAAGGGAAAAGTATAAATTTGAAACCGATATTCTTGAAAGAATTTCTTATAATACATTGAGTTAATTTGTTGTTTTCAGATTTTCACCTAAGTAATTTGGGGGAAGTTAGGGTATTTGGAGGGGTACCCTTCTATTTTGATATAATTTTAAACTTACAAGTTGCAGGAATAGTACAAGGAACTCCTTTACCCAGATCCCCCACGTGGTTACATTTTTCCCCATTTGTGTGTATGTGTTCTTCTCCCTCCCTGCCTCTCCTGTTTTTCTTGAAACTTTGAGAGTGAATTGGAGACATGGTGATTGTTTATAGCTAAATACTTCAACATATGTTTCCTAAGAAAAAGGTTCTTATCTTACCTAAGCACAATGCACTTATCAAATTCAGGCAGTTTAATGTTTGTGTAATACTGTTATCTAATACACGGTCTATATTTCAGATGTTGTTATTTGTACCAGGAATGTTCTTTATAAGTTTTTTCTCCAGACAAGAATCCAGTTCAGGATCGGGCATTTAGTTGTCATGTCTCTTTGGCTTCCCTCAATACGGAAAAGTTCCTTAGCCTTTCTTTGTCTTTCTTAACTTCACCACGTTGACATTTTGCCAGTTATTTTGTAGAATTTCCCTCGATTTGGATTTGTCTAATGTTTCCTTATGATTAGATTCAGGTTATGAATTTTTGGCAGGAATACCAAAGAAATGATGATGTATCCTCATGTCAGGAGGCACATGATGTATTTTATCCCCTTTGGTAACGTTAACTTTCCCCTTTCCATATTTGTAACTACCTTGCCCAACAGTGAGAAACCTGGCTCCCAGTATCCTGCATATATTCACTTACTTGCTCAAGCCTAGAATACACAGAAAGTAGTTCCAAAGTTGCTAGTCCACACTACTGCAGATAGTAAACCTATTACCTAGAGTTTGATCGTTGTGCATGGTTCTTTTTTTTCTAGGCAAAATTTATATACAGTGAAATGCGTGAATCTTAAGAGGACAATACTATAATTTTGACAAACACATACACCCATGTAACCTACATTTCAATCAAGACATAGAATGTTTCCATTACCCCAGAAAGTTCCCTTGTACCCCTTCCCAGTCAGTCTTGGGGGAGGGGAGCAGTATGTTGAGTATTGTGACCGTTCTCTTTCCCTAGAAGGAGTAAAACTAGGCCCCTTCTGGTGTTTTATGTAACAGTAGCCTTGTTCCTGGGACCCAGAAGTTGACTGGAAACTTCTGTCCGATGTGCAGAGTCAGGAGGAGGGCTGTGCCTGAGGAGACTGCAGGCAGAGGATTGTCGCTCTTGTTGCACAATTCTGTCACAACCTTGACAATATTGCAGGAACAGCCTATTATGAAGAAGCAGGCCCCAAACTTGGTTTTCATACCATCTGGGACTGCCTAGTGCACAGATGTAGCAAGATGTGCCCAGAAACCTGATCTTCAGATTTTAATTAGCCATTAGCAACCCTAATAATATACTCATTCTGGTGTGTTTACTATACGATGGGGTCTTCTGTTGATAGGTTATGACTCAACTTCCCAGAGTGACTTGTTATTAGCTTTTTATGTGCACCTGTGTATGTGTGTCTTGGAGTGATAGGGAGAGGGTGGTGTAGGATCTATGTCAGCTGGTATCATCATATGGTAAACTGTGCTTTCTTTTTGCCTTTGTCGTAGTCAGCCTGTCCATTTATCTTTTGATATTATTATAATCCTACCTTTCTTCTCTCATTTCTCTTCTCTTTGTTAAGAAAAGAGAAGCATGAAATGCCAAAAATTAAACTCAAGTATTTAAACTTTCTTTAAAGAAAAACCTCTATCCCAAAGCAACCTCTTACCTAAAAGTTATGCAGATGCACCGTTGAGGAGAGTAAGACAAATGATAGATTTGGAAGGAGAGGTTAAACTCTTAATGTATGTCTGTTAGCAGACATACGTTTATTCAACTGACATTTGAGTCCCTGCTGTGTACCAGAGATATGGAGGTGATTAAAATAGCCACTCCTTCAAAGAACACTATCAAGAGAGTGAGGGAGACCTATAAACCAATGCTGATCTCCCTAACATTGTTATATGCTCTACAGTCAAGGTATATCCTCTTCTTAAGGTGTCCTGGTACCAATTAGCTTTGTAAATGGGGAAGACCAGGGAAGGTCTTGCAAGGGACTTCTAAGTTGATGTTAAAGAATGAGTAGGAATTTGTAGAAATACATGGGAGAGAGGACAAGAGGAAGGTATTCCAGGCGTGGGGGGATCACATGTGTGACAGCCAGAGGCAAGAAAACATGGCACATTTATGAAGTTCTGTGTAGTTGTGACAGAGCCTGGGACACCTAGTTCCCTTCAGATTGTCCTCTTGTCTTGGTGAGTGCCATTTTCATTTCAGCTCTTCTTGAGTTGGAATCTGGCTGTACTTCGCCTAACACTTGAGGCTGTTTCTCACCTTGCATCAGGCTTAGGGGTTTCCTAGCCTGAGGAATCCAGCAGCTGCAGCCCGTTGCGGTGGGGGGGGGGGGGGGGCGGGGGGCGGGGCGCAGAGGACAGGAAGGCAGGCGGGGGATTTCCAGGTCCTGGCTCTCCATCCCTTGCTGGCCAGCTGAGGGACCACAGCAAGGCGCTCCCCCCTCTGCCCACCTCCCTTTCTTTTGTTAAATGAGTCAGTCGGATGAGATAAGCTCTGACTGTCTATTGACACTTGAAGTTGCTAGCTTTTATATTTCCTTTACTTACTTTTATTTAATTCTTTATTCCCGAAGCAGTGCATTTTCGTTGCAGAAAAATCAGAAAATATATTTAAGGAAGTAATCGACTGTATTCCAGCCACGCAGATCATTGTTAGGCATTGATGTCTACCCTTCTTGGCTTAAAAAAAAAAACCTATCTCTTATGGGTATGTGCAGATAATTTTTCTCTCTGAACATTGCTATTGTAAGTTTGAAATTAGCTTTAGAGAGAGGGATTTATGGTGATGCATCAAGCATACTCTCTGCTTCTCTGATTTGATAGGGTTTTAAATCTCAGTCATTTACAAGGACTGGCCAGAGCCCCATCGGAAGAGCTCTCCAAAGTTGTGCCAGGAATTTTTGCATGCAGCTTCTCAGTGGCAAATATTACTCAAAACTGGGCTGCAGCCAGGTGTTCCTTCTTCTTTCCAAAAGGGACATAAATCTCCAATTTGGAAAATGATGAGTAACCCCCAGGTTCCCTTTTTCTATCTCATTTACCTAGTGAGGCCTCAAGTCTCCTGCTTTAATGTGCGATGGATTCCATATGGATAGTTGTGTGGTGTAAACTGTATCTCACATCTTGTCCTTAGCAACTAGAGTTCCACCAACTTCCAGAACTGCTTGGTTCCCAAAAGGAGATGGAATATCCAGCCAGAGCCAGTGTGGAGTATTTAACTACAAGCCCTAACCTCAGAGCTCTTGGCTCTTCACCTCCTTGAAAAACCTTGGACGTTTCTCCCTTTGCTTCAATTTCCTCATCCATAGAGTGGGGAAAATATTTTCTGTTTCCCAGGGAAATTGCAATGGCTGACGTGTATCCAGTTCCCTGTGACCAAGTACCAAGGCCTTTGCCCACTCCTGGGACTGATGTTGACATCAGAAATAAGAGGAAAACAAGGACCCCTGTGATTGCATTAGGTCTTCCGAGGTGTGTGGCACCCTTTCTGGGGTCACTGTTCACAAGCAGGTACAGTGAAAGGCCTGATTGAAAGTCAAGTCTGCCTTGGCTTTGAAAGGCTGCAGAAACCTTCCATCATGGTTCATGATGACTGTTACTGCCAAAACCTTTTCTGTGATTCCAGAGAACCCAGTCTTGCCTGAGAACCTGAGACCACCTAATCGGTAGTTAAAGTTCGTGCTGCTTACTCCTTTCTGTGTCACCTGAGGTCACAAAGACATGCCTCACCTGTCCAAACACATTTTTTTTTTTCCCTTAGAGGGTCTCTAACATCCAGACCAGAAAATTTAGGGCTGTGTTCTCCTTAGATGGTTCCACTGGCTGCCTGGCCCAAGCATAGTCTTCAGGTTATTGAAAAATCTGAGTTCCTTTTAGTTTGGAATTAATCTCATTCGCTTTTAGCCTTTCCCCCAAGCCCAACCCTTGACATAGTGGTTCTTAAATTTTTTGAGTCATGGACCTCGTTCAGACTGATAAAAGCAGTAAACCTGCTCCCCTGAAAAATGGAAGCCACACAGTTTTGCAGACAATTTCATTGGCTTCGTGAAGTCCCTGAAACATGCCTGTGGATCCTAGGAAGGCATCCTTGCTCTGAGTTTCTCTTTGGTACCATTCCCACGCTCTCCCAGACAAGACCCTGGGGGATGTGGGTGCAGCCAGCCACAGCCCCACCGTGACCTCTCTGTGTGGCTTGGGAAAGTAGCCCTCTCTCTTTGGGGACTCATTTTCCTCAACTGTAGTAAAGGGAGATGCCTGTGCTGATCTACCACTGGGTTTTGTTACGTGACTCTGACATTGTTGTAGTCTCTTGATCAGCTGCTTTGTTTCTTTAGGCCAAGCGGCATCCAGGTGGGGGAGGGGAGAGACAGCGAAGCTGCTCAGAGTTCTAAGGGCTATTTGTCCTTTCTCTAGTGGTGCGTTGATTTGACTCCTGATGGGCAAAGAGCCCCAGCTGTCATCTGTTCATGTTCCTTCTTTTCTTCTTATTTATGTAATACATTTGTCTTCTTCCCTCCTCCCTCCACCCTTAGTACCTTTGTAAGGTAGGGAGGGAAGAACATGGTAGTAACTGCTGGTTTTTTGAAATAAGGGTGCCATCAGCTTGAATTGGGAAACATTTTATGGATGCACATGCTTATACATACACAGGTTGCATATAATATATATATATATATATATATATATATATATATATATATAAAACTGTTTAAATTGAGTACTTAAACTCATGTAAATATATGTTTGGTTGTTTATTTTAATGACTGTTGTCATAGCAATTCAACAAACATTGGAGCTTCTGTTTCATGATATATTTTTGGATGATACAGAGGTCAGTAGGACATTCTCTGAAGTTTCTGATGATATCCTTCTGGACAATATAGGAAAATTATACTACACGATTATATACCTCAAGCACATCAACTTCTTTAAACATCTTGACCCAAGAAATGTTCCTAAGCTTAGAAGGGATAATTAGTTCCTAGCAAAAGGTAGGAACTGGTTAAATATGTTTTGAATGGTGAGAAAAATTAGTGAGTGTTTTTGTATGTGAATAAATGAACAGCACAACAGGAAGAATGGGAAGATAGGCTGTGCCCTCCAGGAACTCAGTCGGGTAGGAAGCTAAGGCTTGGTAGCAGACGCTCTTTGCCTACTCATGCAGAGGCATGATTTATCATGAAGCCATACGTGGTAGCTATAATTGAATGTTACATTTCAGCGCTCTGAATATTTGTTCAGCTGAGCTTCTTTCCAGCTTTTACTATCTCATTTGCTGTAGTTGATGCTTTCGATGATTTGTTATTGTGTAGGAAGATCATTTCCAAAGTATATTAAAATAAGGAGCCTTTGGGATTCATCAGAGATGACAACATTTTATGAAAGGACACATTCTGGCAGTGAGCTTTTTGCAGGGTTTTGGTTGCTCTCCTGCAGGATTTTTAAAAGTCCATTTTATTTTTTCTAAAAGGTCTTCCAATATCCTGTCCAGGTATTTCTAAAAGTACTTATCACTACAGCCTTTCTTGCCATAGAAGATTGAAAGAACTGTTTGAGAACATCCTATTCCCAAAGTTACTGTTGTTATAACTTGTTTATATAACATCTTATGTGGTGATAGTGATAAATTCTAAAGTATCCGGCCTTCCCTGGTTTTAAGTAATTTTTCCAGCATAAAAGTTTTATTAAACTTGTTTTCTTAACAAGGAAGAAAAGACTACATATTTCTGTTTTCTGGAGTATCTAAGGGCTGGCTAAAGCACACACCAAAGATAGATACCTTAAATTTATAACTATCAGACTAAAACTGGGAAAATAGCTGCTCTGTGGTCCTGACAGGGCTGCAAGCGTGCCAAAGGTGAACAGTCAGTGGGAGAACAGACATAGTTCTTCTAATTTACAAGATTTGCTATCTTGACACTCAGTAAGTGTGCATCCAACAGAGTTGTAAGGAACGGCGGCATCACTGGGGTGATTGCCCCGTCCCCGTGAGGACTGCTTTGAAGGGTGTGTTGAGTGGTCACAAGGCCCACAGTCAGAACTCCAGACAACCTAGGTGTCTTGGCAGTTGACTCGAGTTACTGAAGCATTTGGATATTTTTAAGACCTTTATCAGTACTCCAACTTGGAACAGAAATCTGTGCAAAAGTATATTTTTGTGTTTGTAAAGGCGGGAGAGAAAACTTGGGTTTTTCCCAGTTCTCAATTGAACTTCACATTTCCCTTTCCTTTTATGTCACCTTTTTCACGAAGGACCCTAAAGGGAGATGATAACAAAAGTGGGATTGAAGGAAGTGGCAATGTTTCTCTGTTGCATTAAAACCCCTCACACATCCCCAGCATGGAACGTGAGCTCCACGTCGCTCTTTCTTAAAGAAGAAAGCCTGACTAGAAACCGTCCGTGGGATTGCTACTGTACCCATATCTAGATTTTCTATTAGTTCAGTCTGACCTGACAAACTTGACTTCAGTCACAATGCAAGTGGATTTAAAAATAATAATAATAATTGAGAGCAAAATGACTTCCTGGTAGAATAACATGCATAAGTAAGAAAGCAAAAACACATACGCAGCACTTGGCCCTACTGGAGGAGTAAGAGTTTTATTTCACAACATCTGCTTTTCTTTGCCTAATCACTCACTGCTTCCTATTATTGAGAATGTTCCAGTGGGCACTTAATACCTGAAAAATGAGTCCTGCATCACAATATCATGCTCTCTGCAAAAGGACTGCAAGTCCCAAGAAATGGGCCCTTTCAGTGACCCCTGGGGGCGGGGTGTGGTTGGCGGGGCATTGTACTTGTTTCAGTTCTGCTGTGGTAGCTCAAAACAGTTGACAAGTTCTTCTTGGGAAATTGCTTCAGATCTCACAATATTTTCCTCTTAGTAGCCTCAGCAGTGGTGAATTCTTGACCTTTGAGAGTGGGTTTGATTTTTTTTGGAAAAGGCCAAGAGTAATTTGAAGCTGTGTGTTGAATAAAGGGAACGAGCCATTTGCAAGAAAAAGTTTTAAAATTTTTCAAAGAACTGCAGAGGCTTCAGATGGCTTGCAGGTCTGAACAAGTGAGAGCCCCAGTACCAGGGAACTCCAAGTATACCAGCCTTTGACTACAAGCTGGCAGAAAGGTAACAGGACACTTGGACATGGTTTGTACGCTAGAAATGAGCACTGGCTTTTGAGACGATGCCACCTACTAACTACGTGACCTATGACAAGTTTCTTGAAGTTCCTGAGCTTCAGTTTCCTCAGGTAGAAAATAGTTAAAAATTCTTTTTTGGTGGCGGTGAAGATTAAACAAGAGCCGGTATGCCGAGTGTCATGGGCGCGGCACTCTGTAAATGTTTTCAATCGCTCCTTCGTACAAGCAGAAGTCCAGTGCCATTCCCGTGTCCTTTATAAATGCACTCATTTTGTAATTTACAGCCATAAAAAACTTGCCATCTTTAGAAGTTGACAAAAAAGGAGGGGAATAAAAAAGGATGACCAATTCTTTTAAAAGGGGCATGGCCTCAAGAGGTCAGCAAATATTAAATGTGCAGGCTATTAGATTCTTTGTCTTTTTCTTTCCTTTTCAAGTAAGCTCTTAATCTAGGGGTTTAATTATTAACCAAAATGAAATGAGATTTAATGTTCCCAGGAGTGTGCGCTCTGGGCAGGGGTGAATCCTCTTATTTCCTGAAGATCTGTGCAGGTAATCTGTGGCCAGTGTTGGGCCTATAACTTGAGAGGAGCTGACGTGAACCTAGGGTAAAGACTTCTTGCCTGTGTTCCCTCTGAATTCTGAGTTTCTCTGTGCTCTTTGAGGCCAGGACGTGAGAGTGTGGATGGCACTTCTGTGACAGCACCAGGTTGCTGCCTGTTCATGCGGTTGTTCTGGTCCCTGCCCCACACTGCTGCTCACAGGCCTGTCTCCAGCCTCATTCATCTTGCCGCCTCTTGCTGGAGCCGTACCGTGAGTGGGCCAGTGCAACACGAGCAGAGAGGATCAGCTGCCTTGGCTGCGGCATTTCTGCCTTCCTTTGGCATCACTTGATGGGTGTTTTCCCAATCTCTCTTTCAAGCTTCCTGTGAAGGTGCTAGCAAGGGGGCTTACCAGTCTATCAGGTAGAGAGATCACTAGATTCAGAGAAATTGCATGAGAGTCCAGGATTCCCAACTCCCACTTCACTTACCTGCCGTATTAAACACCTCTCAGACAATGAGGTGGTAGGATTAATTCACACTCAGAGAATTCCAGTGTGCTCATTTGGGGTTGGAGGAAGATCCCACTTTAGATTTTTTATTTTTTTTATTTTTTACATCCTTATCGGAGTATAATTGCTTTACAATGTTGTGGTAGTTTCTGCTGTATAACAAAGTGAATCGGCTATATATATACATATACCACCATATCCCCTCCCTCTTGAGTCACCCTCCCTATCCCACCCCTCTAGGTGGTCACAGATCATGCTACCATATGACCCAGCAATCCCACTACTGGGCGTATACCCTGAGAAAACCATAATTCAAAAAGAGTCATGTACCCCAATGTTCATTGCAGCTCTATTTACAATAGCCAGGACATGGAAGCAACCTAAGTGTCCATCGACAGATGAATGGATAAAGAAGATGTGGCACATATATACAATGGAATATTACTCAGCCACTTCACATTTTTAGCAGTTTCAAGGACAGATTGGTTAAGCTCCTTGGTGAAACAGTTGGTTGACTACCCTTGGGGGACTTGTCTTTTTAAAGGGGAATCCTGATACCAAGAGGAATGTGTTTCCGAGGGTTGTGTCTTCAGACTGTACCATCAGGAACATTGTGTGGGCTAGAGCAACGTCTAGTGCCCCACCGCCCAGATGCAGGGTGGATTGTGAAAGTTTCCAAGGTTTTCCTCAAAAAACTGTTTATGACAAACATAGTTCACTTTCCCATTTTGGTAAATTTTTAGCTTAAATTTTTAAAAACATTTGGAGTGTAGGGACGTACAGCTGTTAAAAATCCAAGACAAGTGCTGTTTTGAAAGTACAAATGCTTCTGTTTTGCCTTTACTTCAGCAAGTAGGATAGTTGCCTCTAATATATTCCTTTGAATACAGATACTGTTTAAGTGACATCATTTTGTGTAGAGTACTGAGTCCAGGTGGTTTGGGGGAAATCATTGGAGGCAAAAAAAAAAAGAAAACGAAAAAGCTTGGGTATCATTGCATTCTAGGGGCCAAGAAACAGAATGATGGTATTTTTGGCAGGCTCCCAGCAAAACCCACACCCCGAGGCTGTCTTCGTGGCTTCCTGTGGTTTTCCCACTGAAGAGAAACAGCCTTTCTCTTAGAGGGTCCAGGCTGGCAAGTTAGTACATCAGCTCGATCAGCGTGATGTTCCTGCTGTGAGGTTCTGTCCCAGCAGTATTCATCTGGGAAATTGGATGCACCACAATTGTTGCAAACTGAACTGAGCCAGTCTCACTGCTCCTGACAGTCCAAATCTTTTTGGTAGAAATCGGTAGCTTCCAGTAATTAGAGGTTGTTATGCTACCATGTGGTCTGCAACAATAAAATCAAGACTCAGACCACATTTTGCCACACATATGAATATTTATTAGCAAGCAGGCACAAAAGTTAGTCATTCAACCTGTTCTTACAGACAAAAGCCCCAGCCTTTTGCTTTGGCTGTGTAGCCTGCATCAGAAGTTCAGTAGAGATGGGTGCAGACATATTCTCATTACAGGATATATCTAACCTTTCCATTGGATCAGGTGATGGAATTCTGTTAAGTGTCCAGACCCAGGACCAGAGCCCTAGGCCCAGAGGGCCACTGAAAAGAGTGTTAGGTTGCCTGCTTTGCCAGATTCTTACAACCCACATGTACACACAAGGTTCAGTGCCCTTGTACAATCGTTCCAGCAAACCCATATATATATTGAACACTATTAGTTTAATCAGAAAAATTATTTCTACCCTCCTTTTCTCATTAGGGAACCCTCTAATATAGATTTAGATAGCTGTAGTTGATACACTTAAGATAGCCTGACTGTGAAGGTTGGACTTCTAGTCTTTCAAATGTGAACCAACCACACCTGGAGTATGCATTTTTTTTTTTTATTAAGGTACCTGAAATACTGCCTACCTACCCCTAGTGGTTAAGAGTGTGTGTGTACATCATCTGTGAGCACACTATGTATACTGAAGTATTTAAAAACATAGATAGTATAGTAATAGGTAGCTCTTGATTGGCTCCTGGAATACTGTGTCTTGTGTAATGTTGCCAGCCAGTGACGAGTGACCTGAGTTACCAGTTGAGCACTAGCCTGCCATGATAAATTACCCAGAGCCATGGATGAGTGGTTCACCCATGGAGCAGAGAAAGGAGGGAAGAGATTTATAATTTTAGTTGGTTTTATAGGCTTTTTCAAGTTCTTTTGTGTTCCTTCACTTGATATTCTGGTAAGTGTGGAAGTATTATTTCCCTACCCAATTTTGCAGACAAATCTTTGTCCAGGGTCATAGAGTGAATAAATTACAGGAACTATAACTTTGTTTTTAAAAGTATAGTTGATTTATAATATTATGTTAGGTTCAGGTGTATGTATTTCTATTATAGGTTATTATAAGATATTGAATATAGTTCCCTGGGCTATACAGTAAATCCTTGTTGTTTATCTATTTTATATATGGTACTGTGCATCTGTTAATCCCCTACTCCCAATTTATCCCTCCCTGCTTCCCCTTTGGTAATGATGTTTGTTTTCTATATCTGTGAGTCTGTTTTGTAAATAAGTTCATTTGTACTATTTTTTAGATTCCACATATAAGTGATATCATATGATATTTGTCTTTCTTTGTCTGACTTTACTTAGTATGATAATCTCTAGGTCCAACCATGTTGCTAAAAATGGCATGATTTCATTTTTTTATGGCTGAGTAATATTCCATTGTATACACAGACACATACCACATCTTCTTTATCCATTCATCTGTTGATGGAAGGGAACTATAACTTGAAGTCTCATCCTTTATAGTTGCGCTGCACTATAGGGGTAAGTTGCTACCAAGAAGAACTGTCAGTATTCTTCAAAGAATATCATAGGACTTTTTACTTTTCACCTTGAGGTAGGTGTTGTCAAGCTAAGGCCATGTACCAACGTTATATAACAGAATGCTGGGAGGTTTCTACTTTAGCTAGTGGTAAGTCATGTAATTCAAACAGCTCTCTTACTGAAGTCACCTAAAGAAGCTAGATAAAAATTTGTTTAATGTTAAACATTTAAGAACTAATAAATTGTGAGGAGATGAGTTAAGATTTGGGAGAGAATGTAAACACAGAGGAGTGAGCCTAGCACTGGCATCACTTTTGTCTTGTGGTCATTTGCTGATCAGGAAAAGGAAGTTGAAAGTCTGAGCTCACCTTTGGTGTCCTTTCAAAGTTAGGGAGATAAAAATTGTAGTCTGAGTCTTTGAAACCTGGGAAACCTGGTTTGAACTATTCCTTACTTTGGATTGGGACTCCCTGAAGAGATATGTCTAGGAGTAAGGGTGAACTAGTAGTAAACCAACTCTCACATTGGCTGCAGCTGAGTTTCACATTATCTGAGTGGCCCAGAAACCATAAGGCTTACTTGGAATAAGATGATTCCATTTAGCTAATGCCCATAGGTAACAGGTAAAAGCAATGAAATATTCTCAGAGAAAGGTGTAATGATTCTATTCTCAAATGATTTCTACAAATAAATATCCAGTTACAGCATCTGGCCACAATTATAGATAACCAGGCACACAAAAAGAGAAGACACCATATGTGAGAACCAGCAAAAGCAACAGACAACAGAAATAGACTCACAGAGATTGTAGATATTGGACTTATCAGATGCAGAGTATAAAATACTATGCTTACAGTATTAAAGGAAATAAAAACCAAATTTTATTTTCAGCAAGGACTGAAAACTCTAAATTGTGGCTTTGCAGATTAAGAAACAAATTCCAGAACTGAAAATGTAAGAACAAAATGAACAAGTTTATAGGCAGTTGGACACAGCTGAAAAGCAAATAGTGAACTGAAGAATTGGTTAGAAGAAACTATTCAAAGTGAAGCACAGAGAGAGGGGGAAAAAGTGAAATATGTAAAAGAGAAGGTAAGAGAAGATAGAGTGAGGCCTATCATGTAGTTGGAATCTTAGAAACGGGAGGAGAAAAAGAGTGCAATATTGGAAGGATCATTGCTAAACATTTTGGAACACATGAATGACCTCAAACTTAAGATCCAAGAAGCCCCACAAAGCCCAAACAGTATAAATAAAATGAAATCCACACCTAGACTCATCACAGTGAAACTTCTGCAAACAGAATACAAAGAGAAACCTTAAAGCAGTGAGTGGGGGAAATGTCATTAACTTTAGAAGAGTGATGGTCAGACTGACAGTTGACTTTTCTGTCACAGAGTATAAAGCAAAGGGCAGTGGAATAATGTTTTCAGGGTGCTGAAAGAAAAAACTGCCAGCCCCAAATTTTAGACCCAGCAAAAAATAGTGTTCAAGAATGAAAAGAAAGAGGTAAAAGTGAAGGTTAAAGGTATTTTATATAAAAAAAAACAGAGCCTACCACCAGTTGTTTGCACAAAAGGAATTCCTAATGGGTATTCTTCAAGTAGGAGAAAAGTAATCCAAATGGGAGGTCAAAAGTGTAGAAAAAAATGAAAACAAAGTGGTGAATATGTGGGTAACTCAAAGTGAACATTGACTGTGTAAGATAATACAGTGGTGGATTTTTTATAATACAGAGAGATTTAAAATACAGGGCAAACATAGCATAAAAGTTGGGAGGCGGTAAGTGGAATTAGTCTGTTCTAAGATTTGTGCATTGTTTTGGAGGAGGGTAAAGGTGTCAATTAACTTTTCACCTTGATAAATGAAGGATATATGTTGTAATACAGTAAACAGTAAACAAATAGAAAAATTTTATAACTTCTCACAAAGGGAACACCCTAATGAGAAAGCAATTTAAAGGAAGAAAAAAGGAACAGAGAACAAGTGAAATATATAAAACACATGAAGAGGTGGTAGACTTAAACTCATACATCAGTAATTACATTAAACATAAATTGGTTAACTATTGTGGTTGAAAGACAAAGTTTTTCAGACTAGATTTTGTCAGTTTTATGCATTATACCAGCAGTATATCTTAAATCTATGGATACAGAATGATTGGAGATAAAAAGATGTAAAAATGTATACAATATAAACGCTAATCACAGGAAAGCTGGTGTAGCTATGTTAGTAGCAGACAAAATAGACTTCAAGCCAAAAAGCATCACTATGTATTACTATTACTTTTCTTTTTTTTTTTTTTTTTTTTACTATTACTTTTCAATGATCAGTTTTAATTCACCAGGAAGATAGAATTCTATATTTGTATGTACCTAATAACATGGCTGCAAAATATATAAAGCAAAATTTTACAGAACTATAGGAGGAATAGACAATATGTAATCACAGTGGAAAATTTTAACAGATCTGTCCCAATAACTGATGATAGAAGCATATGAAAAAAATCTGTAAAGGTTATTGAAAATTTGATCAACATGATTTATAAACATATTCTAGTGAACACACTACACCAAACTGAAGTACATATTCTTTTTAAGCAGGCACATAATATCTTACAAGAATTTATGATAGACTGGATTGTTAATCCTCAACAAATTTCAAAGATTGATATTATACCCAATATGTACTCTGATTCCAGTGTAATTATGCTGGAAATCAGTAATAGATAAATAGAATATTATCTCCATATGTTTGGAAACTGAAATATATAACCCTAAATAACTAATGAGTTAAAGAAGTTACAATGGAAATTAAGAAGTATTTTAAATAAATGATAAAAATATTTCATATAAAATTTATTGCATATAGATAAACAGTACTTAATAGAAAAATGTATAGCCTTAAAAGAAAAAAGACCCCAAAGTAACTAGCAAATATTATCTCAAGAAGTCAAAAAAGCAGCACAATAAAAAACAAGTAGAAGGTAGAAACTACTAAAGACAAGAGCAGAAAGAAGATCAACAAAGCTAGGAGTTGGCTCTTTGGAAGGACCTATAAAGTTGATAAATCTCTGGTGAGGCTGATGGAGAGGAAAAAGAAGGCACATTAACATGTATCTTAAAGACAGAATTGAAATTTTAAATTCATTTACAAGAGACAAAATTTATAAACTTGGCTTTTAGAAACAGGCAGAATTAAGTGATATTGTTGGGGAAGCAGGTTTAGGTGGAAAAATTATACAAGTCAGTGTTTACCTCAGAAAGGCAGGTAGGGTGTCGTGATTGGGAGGTGGCTTTGTAGGGACTCCTGATGTGCTGATGTTCTTGACTGGGTGGTAGAGGTATACTGTAGAGTACTCTACAGTATTTTAAGCTATGTATTCCATTTTACTTTTCTGTGTTATTTCACAAGAAAAAAGGTTAAAATAATAAATAGGCATTCTGCATGCAGGTTTTTGCAGGCACAGCCATCATTTACACTGTTCTTTTTGCCACATACAAAGGGTCTCAACCTGATAACACTGCTTTTCAGAGAATGGTCATTCGCCTGAAAGTTTCTAATATAAGAACTTCCAGAGAGCAGAGGTGGCCTACTGGTAGATCACACAACTCAACAACCTTGGGCCATAAGAGACGGTGTCCAAAGGAACTACCTACACCACACTGAATTTAAGCCAGTTTATATCTACTTTTTGAAATTGAGACTACTGTTTCCTCTTAGGCCCAGCACTCAAATACACATGCCTACAGAGGCTAGACCGATAAACAGAGTGGCGAAGACTAGGTTGAAGACGACAGGAAATGAATGGGGACTGTGGCCAGCTAGAGCTCGAATTCTCTATGAAGGGCAGCTGTGGCCCAACTCTGGCTGATTGTTTACGTGCAAAATTGGGAATGACGTTGCCAGATTTTCTGATTTTTTTTTTTTTTTAATTTTAAGGGTACGTGGAAATCTGAATTTTAATGTGAAAGCACCTGACTTTTAAGTGTTGGATCAAGCATAACTTCCCCCTCCCACAAGTATTCCATGTATCAAACCAAATCTGTGTCTGGGCTATTTCCATCCAGTGGCTGTTAGTTTATGGCAGTAACCTCAAGGGCCATGCAGATAGAGATAGAGAATAATGTATAAAATAATTCAATATAATCAAGTACCTAATTTTTCTCAATGGAGCTTGCTTGCCAAATATGTGCTAGTATAATTATCAGCCCCCAAATTAAAAGAAATTCGCTGAACCAAAATTCACACATTACAAGACTCACTTGGGGTAATAAGTTTCTTTAATGAGACCTGGCTCTCTCTGCAGGGGTACTAAAAACTTTTTATCATAAAGAATTTATTAAAGGGATTGACTAAAACTGCTAAATAAACAGTAATATCACACAAAGTAATTTCTTTTAGGAGGAATAGCTAAAAATGAGTTTTTAACGTTAATTTAAAGGGAACGTACATGCTTCTTCATGGGATGAGTCTCAAGAGAATGTGCTCCTGTTTGGATACAGCAGGTGTTTTCAAACGGACCCACGGCATCTGTGTCATCTGAGAACTCACTAGCAATGCAAATTCTTAGATCCCACCCTAGACCTAATTAATCACAGACTCTGGGGGTGGAACCCATCTCTGTTTTAACAAGCTCTCCGGGGGATTCTGATGCATGCTCCAGTTTGAGAATCACTGCTCTGTAGTTTTTGTGCT
This sequence comes from Balaenoptera physalus, assembly GCF_965194825.1. NCBI lineage: Eukaryota > Metazoa > Chordata > Mammalia > Artiodactyla > Balaenopteridae > Balaenoptera > Balaenoptera physalus. The sequence goes on from NC_138896.1 coordinate 105,022,593, forward strand.
TTGTGACTTATTTTGAAGAATGAATTTAGAAAGTTTTACTTTGTTATATTAAGGTTGCAAGTGTATTTTTTTAAATTAACTTTTATTACAGCTTTTTTTTGCATATTTACATACCATACAATTCACCCATTTTTTTTTTTATAAATTTATTTATATTTTATTTATTTATTTTTGGCTGCGTTGGGTCTTCGTTGCTGTGCGTGGGCTTTCTCTAGTTGCGGTGAGCCGGGGGCTACTCTTCGTTGTGGTGCGCGGGCTTCTCACTGCGGTGGCTTCTCTTGTTGCGGAGCATGGGCTCTAGGCATGTGCGCTTGAGTAGTTGTGGCACGCTGGCTCAGTAGTTGTGGCTCACGGGCTCTAGAGCGCAGGCTCGGTAGCTGTGGCACACAGGCTTAGCCGCTCCGCGGCATGTGGGATCTTCCCAGACCATGGATCAAACCCGTGTCCCCTGCATTGGCAGGTGGATTCTTTTTTTTTTTTTTTAATTTATTTATTTATTTATTTATTTTTGGCTGTGTTGGGTCTTCGTTTCTGTGCGAGGGCTTTCTCTAGTTGTGGCAAGTGGGGGCCACTCTTCATCGCGGTGTGCGGGCCTCTCACTATTGCGGCCTCTCTTGTTGCGGAGCACAGGCTCCAGGCGCTCAGGCTCAGTAGTTGTGGCTCACGGGCCCAGTTGCTCCGTGGCATGTGGGATCTTCCCAGACCAGGGCTTGAACCCGTGTCCCCTGTATTGGCAGGTGGATTCTCAACCACTGCGCCACCAGGGAAGCCCATGGCAGGTGGATTCTTAACCACTGTGCCACCAGGGAAGTCCCTGAAGTGTTTTTTGTTTTTTTTTTTTAAGTCTTGGAATCCTCCAAATGATCCTTCAAAGAATATCTCCAGGATGTTAGAGTCATTTAAAAAGATGACTAAGAAAAGTTGCATCCCTAAAAATTCCATTTTAAAGTGAGATTTGTATGACAATAGATGCAATTATATCCTCTTTCTGCCTTTCTTGTCCGCTACTCATATGCTTAAGTAGAGAGATGTATTTTTCAAGGGTATTTTTTTATTGTTAAGGGCATTAGGGGGAAGGCAGTAAGAGAGATTTTTGGTTTTTGTTTTTTTAGTGGTAGGCATTTCAGCTTGTTTGTGTTCAGATGAAAATGTTAAGAAGAGATACTTCTTGTCTGATTCCTTCTGTTTAGATAATGAAGGATGAAAAGAAGTCATTTAGGAAATACAACTTGTACCTAATGTAAACTTTTAACTTAGGTATTTTTAAATATTTTTTTCCACCTGTGAGTTACTTGCATTTAATTGGGGGGAAAAAAATCTTCCTTTAATATGTTACTGTTAATTAATACTTAAGTATGTAAGGTAGCCTGGTTCCTTTTCCCTGACTCGATTTTAGAAATTCGTGAGAGTGTTAATGAAATAGCAAAGAAAATAAAAAATAAAAACAAACCAACAAAACGTTCGTGTATAAGCAAACCTGAGACCTAACAATAAATATTACAAATGCAGAAATAGTTCTGCTTGCACTGTGTGTTACAGTGGATGTTTGGTCATCTCCTTGACAAGGGATGGCACCCCTGCACACCCCTGTTCATAGCAGCATTACTCACTATAGCTAAAACATGGAAGCAAACCAAGTGTCCATCAACAGATAAATGGATAAACAAAATGTGCTCTATACATACAACAGAATATTATTCAGCCTTAAAAAGGAAGGAAATTCTGACATGCTCCAACATGGATAAAACTTGAGGACATTGGGCTAAGTGAAATAACTCAGTCACAAAAAGACAAATATTGTATGACTCCACTTAAATAAGGTACTTAAAGTAGTAGTCCGACTCATAAAGGAGAGTGGTGGTTGCCTGGTGGGTGGGGGTAGGGGGAAATGGAAGTTTAATGAGTGTAGAATTTCAGTTTTGCAAGATGAAAAGAGTTCTGGAGATGGATGGTGGTGATGACTGCACAACAGTGTGAAGGTACTTAATACTAAACTGTGTACTTAAAAATGGTTAAGATGGTAAATTTATGTTATATACTTTTTACCCCAATAAACACTGGGGAAAAAAAGATGGTACCCCTTATACAGAAACACTGAATTTCCAGAAGAAAGCTGTAACCTAGAGCAGGCTCTTTGTAAATATTTGAATAAATGTATTGAGTGATTTGGGCTGTAATTATTCTTGCAGTGGCTTCTTTTGCATTTTTCCAATTTGCCTTCTTGTCGATTTCTATCAGTATTTAAAATAAGCCCTCCTCAAATTTATGACCTACAATAAGTTTTAGAAGAGTAGATTAATTGGTCAGAGCATCTTTTTGTAAATATTTTGGTCATTATAATATCCTGTTCATTAACCAACTCAATTTTTTAATCAGTTCAATTTTGTAATGTCAGATTATTTGAGAAAATCTGATTTTGAGAATTAAAAAGAGTTATTTTTATAGATTTGGATAAAGTTGCTCTTGGCATATTTTCTTTTTTTTCCTTTTTTTTTTTTTGTCGGGGGCGGAGGGTGCAGGTTAGATTTTCTACAAAGGATCTCCACTAGTTCTTTGATCCTCTTCTACTAACCAAAACTTGAAGGTTATGAAACCTCCTCAAGAGAACTTTCTCTTTCTTCTCTCCCTTTCTCATCACCATATGCATTTCTTTATTTTCCCAAGAATCTTCAGAAGTATTGTTACTCTTTTAAAATGATAAACTAGACTTGGTGCCTATTTAGCTCCAAAGAACTCTCATTGGAAATGACACATTGTTGAGTAAGCATTCCCTAGCAGTCCACAGATTGATGGGGGCAGGGTTAAGTTCATCTCTCTGACCCTCCCTCCCTGCAGCCATCCAAATAGTGTTTTTAATTACTCAGGCTGCTTTATAGACACCCTACATTGAATCCTCATACTAACAGCTGATTGTATGTCTTTCTTTTTTTAAGTTAAGGTAAAATTCATATACCATAAAATTCACCATTTTAAAGTGTAAAATTCATTGGTTTTTTAGTGTATTCACGAGTTTGTGCAGCCATGATGCTATCTAATTCCAGAATAATTTCACCCCCAAAACAAAACTGTATCCCCATTCACAACCTTCCCCTAGACCCTGGCAAGGACATTCTATCTCTATGGATTTTCCTATTCTGGACATTTCGTACAAAGGAAATTATAACATGGTCTTTTGTGAATGGCCTCTTTCACTTAGCATAATGCTTTCAAGGTTTGTTTATGTTGTAGCGTGTGTCAGCACTTCATTTCTTTTCATGGGTGAATAATACTCCATTGTACAGATATACCATATGTTTATCCATTCAACAATTGATGGATATTTGACTATTATGAATTTTTTGGCTACTATGGATAACGCTGCTATAAACATTTGTGTACAAGTTTTTGTGTGAACAAATGTTCTCAATTGTTCTGGCTATGTACCTAGGAGTATAATTATTGGGTCACATGGTAACTCTATGCTTAACATTTTGTGAAACTGCCAAAACTGTTTTCCACAACCTGTACCATTTTAAATTCCCATCAGCAGTGTAGGAGGGTTTCGATACTCCTCTTCCTCATCGACACTTGTTATCGTCTCCTTTTTATTATAACTATCCTACTGAGTATGAAGTGGTATCTCATAGTGGTTTTGATTTGCATTTCCCTAAAGACAAATGATGTTGAGCATCTTTTCATGTGCTTGTTGGCTATTTGTATAGCTTTTTTTTTTTTTTTGAGAAGTGTCTATTAAATTCCTTTGCCTATTTTTAAATTGAGTTGTTTGTCTTTTTATTGATAAGTTGTAAGGGGTTTTGATCTATTCTGGATACTGGACTCTTGTCAGGTACATAATTTATAAATATTTTCTCAGCTTGTCTTTTCACTTTGTTAACGTATCCTTTGAGGCACAGTAGTTTTTAATTTTGATGAAGTCTTAATTTTTGTTTCCTTTGGTTGGCTATGGTTTTGTTGTCATAGCTAAGAAACTTTGTCCCACCCAAGGTCATAAAGATTTACTATGATTTCTTCTAAGAGTGTAATTGTTTTAGCTCTTATGTTTAGATCTATAATCCATTTTCAGTTAATTTTTGTATAACGGTCTATGGTATGGGTCCAACCTCATTCTTCTGCATGTAGATACTCAGTTGTTTCAGCACTATTTGTTAAAGAGACTATTCTTTCCTCCATTAAATTATCTTGTCACTCTTGTTAAAAAAAAAAAAGGGTTTATTTTTGGACTCTCAGTTCTATTCCATTGATCTGTATGTCTGTCCTTATGCTAATGCCACGTAGTACTGATTATTGTATCTTTCTAGTAAGTTTTGAAATCATGAAGTGTGAGATCTCTAACTTTGTTCTTTTTCAAGATTATTTTGGCTATTCTAGGTCCCTTACATTTCCATATGAATTTGAGGATCAGTTTGTCAATATCCACCATCCCTACTAAAAGCCAGCTGGGATTGCATTGAATAGTAGGCCAGTTTGGGCAGTGTTACCATTTTACTAGTATTAAGTTTTGCAATCCATTGAACTTGGGATGTCTTTGTATTTATTTTGTTCTTTAATTTTTTTCAATGGAGTTTTGTAGTTTTAAGTGTACATGTATTACAATTATTTTGTTAAAGTTATTCTTAGATATTTTATTGTTTTTTGATGCTATTGAAAGTGGAGTTGTTTTCTTAATTTCTTTTTTTTTTTTAAGTTTTTTTTTTTAATTAATTAATTTTTTTTTTTGGCTGTGTTGGGTCTTCGTTTCTGTGCGAGGGCTTTCTCTAGTTGCAGCAAGCAGGGGCCACTCTTCATCGTGGTGTGCAGGCCTCTCACTATCACGGCCTCTCTTGTTGTGGAGCACAGGCTCCAGACGCGCAGGCTCAGTAGTTGTGGCTCACGGGCCTAGTTGCTCTGCAGCATGTGGGATCTTCCCAGACCAGGGCTCGAACCCGTGTCCCCTGCATTGGCAGGCAGGTTCTCAACCACTGTGCCACCAGGGAAGCCCTTAATTTCTTCTTTGAATTGTTCATTGCTAGTGTGTAGAAATACAATTGATTTTTGTATATGGCTCTTGTATCCTGCAACCCAGCTGTACTTATTTTGTTCTAAGGGGTTTTGTGTGTGTGGTTTCCTTTGGCTTTTCTATATACAAGATCATGTCATCTGCAAATAGAGGTAGTTTTACTTCTCCCTTTAGAATCCAGATTGTTTTGTTTTTGTTTTTTGTTTTTTTGGCTGTGCTGTGTGTGGCTTGTGAGATCTTAGTTCCCCAACCAGGGGTTGAACATGGGTCATGGCAGTGAAAGTGCTGAGTCGTAACCACTGGACCGCCAGGGAATTCCCCAGGTTCAATCTAGATAGATGCCTTTTATTTCTTTTTCTTGCCTGTTACCCAGAGTCAAACCTCCAATACAACGTTGAATAGCAGTGGTGAAAGTAGACATCCTTGTCTTGTTCCTGATATTAGTAGGAAAACTTTGAGTCTTTCACCATTAAGTATAATGCTGATGATTATTGATGCTCTTCAACAGGTTGAGGAAATTCTCTTCTCTTTCTAGCTTTTTGAGTGTTTATTGTCATGAAAAGGTGTTGGAATTTGTTGAATGCTTTTTCTGTCTCTGTTGAGACAATCATGTGGTTTTTGTTCTTTATTCTTTTTTTTTTTTAATTTTTAAAAATTTATTTATTTACTTTTGGCTGTGTTGGGTCTTCGTTTCTGTGTGAGGGCTTTCTCTAGTTGCGGCGAGCGGGGGCCACTCTTCATCGCAGTGCACGGGCCTCTCACTGTCGCGGCATCTCTTGTTGTGGAGCACAAGCTCCAGACGTGCAGGCTCAGTAGTTGTGGCTCACGGGCCTAGTTGCTCCGCGGCATGTGGGATCTTCCCAGACCAGGGCTCGAACCCGTGTCCCCTGCACTGGCAGGCAGATTCTCAACCACTGCGCCACCAGGGAAGCCCTCTTTATTCTATTAATATGGTGCATTACATTGATTTATTTTCGTATATTGAACTAACCTTGCTTTCCAGGGATAAATCCCACTTTCTCATGGTGTATAATTCTTTTTATATGTTGCTGGATTCAGTTTGCTAGTACTGTACTGAAGATTTTTGCATTTATATTCATAAGGGACATTTCTTTGTGATGTCTTTTCTGGTTCTAGTATCAGGATACTACTGACCTCAGAGAGTGAGTTAAGACATGTTTCCTCCTTTTTTGTTTTCTGGGAGTTTGTGAAAGTTTGGTTAATTCTTCTTTAAATGTCTAGTAGAACTCACCAACAAAGCCACTTGATCCTAGGTTTTTTTTTTTTTTTTTTGTGGGAAGTTTTATGATTGCTCATTCGCTCTTTTTACTTTTCATAAGTCTATTCAGATTTTCTATTTCTTTACTTTTTTAAAAATTTTTAAAAAATTTTTTTAAATTTATTTTTGGCTGCTTTGGGTCTTCGTTGCTGCGCCCGGGCTTTCTCTAGTTTGGCGAGCAGGGGCTACTCTTTGTTGTGGTGTGCGGGCTTCTCATTGCAGTGGCTTTTCTTGTTGTGGAGCATGGGCTCTAGGCGCCCAGGCTTCAGTAGTTGTGGCTCAGAGGCTCTAGAGCACAGGCTCAGTAGTTGTGGCACCCGGGCTTAGCTGCTCCGCAGTATGTGGGATCTTCCCCAACCAGGGCTCGAACCCATGTCCCCTGCATTGGCAGGTGGATTCTTAACCACTGTGCCACCGGGGAAGTCCCTCTATTTCTTTTAAAGTCAGTTTCAATACTTTGTGTCTTTCTAGAAGTGTGTCCATTTCATCTGGGTTTTCTAGTTTATTGGCATATGGTCGTTTATGGTATTATAATCAATTTTATTTCTCTAAGATTGATAGTATTGTCCCCTCTGTCACTCTTGATATTAGTGATTTGAGTCTTCTTTTATTTTTGGTTAGTCTAGATAAAGATTTGTCAGTTTTGTTGATATTTTCAAGAAACCAGTATTTTATTTATGCTCAATTCTTTATATTTCCTTCCTTCTGCTTGCTTTGTATTTAGTTTGCTTTTTGCTTTGTTTTGTTGTTAGCATGAAAGGTTAAGTTGTTGATTTAAAATTGTTCTTTTTTTTTTTTTTTTAGAGATTTTAAAAAATTATTTATATATTTTTGGCTGCCTAGTTGCGGTGAGCGGGGGCTACTCTTTGTTGCGGTGCTCAGGCTTCTCATTGCTGTGGCTTCTCTTGTTGTGGAGTATGGGCTCTAGGCATGCGGGCTTCAGTAGTTGTGGCTCACGGGCTCTAGCGCATGGGCTCAGTATTTGTGTCTCACAGGCTCTAGGGTGCAGGGTCAGTAGTTGTGGCGCGTGGGCTTAGTTGCTCCGCGGCATGTGGGACCTTCCTGGACCAGGGCTCAAACCTGTGTCCCCTGCATTTGCAGGTGAATTCTTAACCACTGTGCCATCAGGGAAGTACCGAAAATTGTTCTTTATTATAGACATTTATAGTTATAAATTGTTCTCTAAGCAGTGCGTTCATTGCATCTCATACATTTTGGTATGTTGTGTTTATTATTTTCATCTCAATGTGTTTTCTAATTTCCCTTGATTTTTTCTTCGATTCACTGCTTTTAGGAGTGTGTTTTTTAATATCCACATATTTGTGAGTTTCCCAGATTTCTTTCTGTTATTGATATCTACTTTCATTCCATTGTAGTTAGAGAACATATAATGTATGACTTCATTTTTTTATGGTCTAACACATGGTGTATCCTGAAGAATGCTTCATGTGCATTTGAGGAGAATATGTGTTCTACTATCACTGGATATAGTGTTCTATAGATTTCTGTTAGATCTAGTTCATATATAGTTTTGTTCAAGTCTTCTATTTCCTTGCTGATCTTCTGTCTTGTTGTTATATCCATTATTGAACATGCAGTATTGACGTCCCCAACTATTATTGTTTACTTATATTTTTCCCTTCAGTTCTGTCAGTTTTTGCTTCATGTGTTTTGAGGCTGTTTGATAGGTACATGTATGATTATAATTATACATTTTTGATAGACTGACCCTTTTATCATTAGATAATGTCCTTCTTTGTCTCTTAACAATGTTGAAGTCTATTTTGTCTGATATTAGTATAGTCTCTTCAGCTCTCTTTTGGCTCCTATTTGCATGGAATATCTTTTTTCAAAAAGCAACTTTAGGGAATTCCCTGCCGTTCCAGTAGTTAGGACTTGGTGCTTTCACTGCTGGGGCTGGGTTCCATCCTGGCTGGGGAACTACAATCCTGGAAGCCGTGCTGCTCGGCCAAAAAAAGAAAAAAAGACTTCATTGAGATATCATTGATATATAAAAATTATATATATTTAAGGTATACAAATTAATGTTTTGATATATATATGTATATATATAGTGAAATAATCACCACAGTCAAGCTAATCAACATATCCATCACCTCCAGCACCAGTAGTTACCATTACGTGTGTGCGTGTGTTGAGAAGTTTAAGATCTGTCCTATTAGCACATCTCAAGCATACAATATAGTATTGTTAACTGTCATCACCGTGCCATACATTAGATCTCTAGAGCTTACTCATCTTGCATAATTGAAAGTGCATGGAATATCTTTTTCTCTTCTTTTACTTTCAACTTATTTGTGTCTTTGAATCCAAAATGAATCTCAAGTAGACAGCATACGGTTGGATCACGCTTTTTTAATGCATTTTGCTGTGTCTGCCTTTTAGTTGGAGTCTAATTCATTTACATTTAATGTAATTACTGATAAAATTTACATTTGCAATGTTGCTATTTGTTTTCTATGTGTCTCATGTCTTTTTTCTTTCTGTATTTCTCAATTACCACCTTCTTTTGTGTTAATAGATATTTTCTAATATACCATTTTAATTCCTTTGTATTTTCTTTTTTTTTTTAGTTAATTTCTCAGTGGCTGCCCTGGGAATCACAGTTAACATCTTAATTTATAACAGTGTAATTTGGTTTAACATCAACTTAATTTCATTAGTATAGAAAAACTTTGCTGCTGTATACATCTGTTTCTCTTTCCCTCCTTTGTGTAATTTCCTTCCAAATTATATCTTTATACATTATATGACAACACAGATTTATAATTATTGCTTTATGCATTTGTATTTTAAATCACATAGGAGAAAAAAATTACAACAGAAATATATTTAGTCTTTTATATTTATCTATACAGTTACCTTTACCTGTGTTCTTTTCTAAATGTGGATTTGAGTTACTGTCTAGTATCCTTTCATTTCAGCCTGAAGGACTCCCTTTAGTGTTTCTGACAGGGCAGGTTTGCTAGTGATGAATTCTTTGTTTTCTGTTTATCTTGGAATGTGTTAATTTCTCCTTCATTTTTGAATGTTAGTTTTGCTGGACATGGAATCCTTGGTTGAGAGTTTCTTTTTCTTTCAGCACTTTGAGTATTTAATTACACTACTTTTGACCCCTGTGGTTTCTGATGAGAAATTGGCTGTTAATGATTCCTTTTACATGAGAGGCTCTTTCTTGTGTTTACAAGAGTCTCCCTTTGTCTTTTTACAGTTTGGTTATGTGGTATGTAGGTGTGAATCTCGTTGAGTTTATTCTACTTGGAGTTGAGCTTCTTGGATGTATAGATTAATGTTTTTCATCAAATTTGGGACGTTTTCTCCCATTATTTCCTCAAGTATTCTTTCTGCCCTTTTCTGTCTCTCCTGTCTTCTGAAACTCCCCTTATGCATATGTTGGTATGCTTGATGGATATTTGAGGCTGTATTCATTTTTCTTCATTCTTTTTTCTTTCTGTTCTCAGACTGGATAGTCTCAATTGACCTATCTTCATGTTCAATGATTCTTTCTTCAACTTGCCCAAATCTACTGTTGAGTGTCTCTCATGAATTTTTCAGTTGTACTTTTTAACTCCAGAATGTCTCTTGGGTTCTTTTTTATAATTTCTCTATTGGTATTCTGTATTTTAGTGAGGTATTTTCTCATACTTTCTTTTAGTTACTTGTACATGGTTTTTTTAGTTCTTGGAACATACTTAAAATAACTGTTTTAAAGTCTTTGTCTAGTAGGTTCCTCGGGGACAGTTTTTATAGACTGATTTTGTTTTTGTTTTGTGAGGGACATACTTTCTTGTTTCTTTGTAATTTTTTGTTGAGAACTGGACATTTTCAATAATATAATGCCACAATTCTGGGAATCAGATTCTCCCCCTTCTCTGTGGTTTACTGTCATTCCTTGCTGCTCCTGTTGATTTTGATTTAGTGACTTCTCTAAACTAATTTCATTAAGTTTGTATTCTTTGTCCTGTGTGGCCATCAAGTTTCTGCTCAGTTAGCTTAGTGGTCATCTAATGATTGGATAGAGATTTTCTTAAATGCCTGGAACCAGTAAGTCCCCCAGTGTTTGCTGGGGGGCTCTGTGTGCATATTGGGGCATGCCTTCTGTGCTCAGATGGGCAGTTAAGAACTCTGCCTTACCCTTCATGTCCTACTTGCACACATCCTCACGATCAGCTGGAGGTGAGAGCCGAAGGCCTTCTCAGATCTTTCTTGAGCATGTGCATGACTTTGAGCATGCTCCTAGCTCTGTGCCTGTGCACAGTCTTCTAGATTCCTAAGATTATGGAATTCCCCCAGATTTTCCTTTTAAGCTTTTTAGTCAGCTTATTGTTGCTTCAACTGTTATTTACCATCTCAGGAGATCACAGTGTTAAACAGTTGCTCCTGATACTTTTCAACAACTGGTCCCAGGAAAAAGGCTTTCACACAGGGTGAGTTCTGAGTTTGGTCGAATAAAGACAACAAGCAACAAGTAATAGGGTCTTCCTTCCAAACAGGTGACAGTTTTCCAAATGTGGGGTCAGAGCTCCTTTGGAACTCCAAATTGCCTCCTCCAGTGGCTGCCAGCCTGGTTTTCACTGTGGTAGTGTGTTGGTTTTCAAGGCTACAGTCAAGCTAGAAGGGGAAAAGGGATGGAAATGGGGCAAGTTAAAATACCACAAACCTTATTGTTTTTTACTGTGAATCAGCTGCTTTTCTTAATTACTCCTCAGATTTTGTTAGTATTCTCTTTTCCTTTATGGAAGAGAGCATTTTCAGAGGTCCTTACTCCACTATTTTCACTGACATCACCATGTGTCATCTTTTCTGTACTTGTCAAGCCCTATTTAGTGATAATAATTGTATTCTGAGTAATAAATGCAAAAAATGGTAATAAATGAATAGCATTTCTGTTGCTCTTTGTAAACCATTCTTTGTCAGTGATTGAAGTCATAATCTTTTTTTTAATCTAAGTGGGGAGATAGGCATGGAGTTGGATCCCCATTATAGAAATGAGCAGACTCAGAAAGATGAAGTGTTTTGCCTAGTGTTGCCAAATTACTGCCCATTGCATTTTGACTCCCAGTTTTCAGTTTCTTTCCTTCTACTCAGTTGACCTCAGTGAATTTGTGATTTTGGTACGTGAAGGTACCAAGATGTAATATTATTTGGCTTTTTTTAGTACAGTTGTATGTTGCACCATAAGAAGTTTAGTTAAAATACTGAAGTGTTGGAACTTTCATACCATTGTCAATTATCTCAATTTGAAAGCTATTCAGTGTTTTGATTTAAAATCTCCTGTATCCTTTAAATTACCATTGTGCCCATTTTACATTTGGATGCCTAAGAAAAATGTACACTATACAGTGACTTTAGGGAAAGGACAAGAGACTTATCTGTTTTATATTTTTGACATGCCAATAATTATCCTGATTAATGCTATACTTTTTGACATGCTAGTATATGTTTCTTTAACTTTGCTTTTATTTTTATTTATATTATGAAATTAGATCAATTTATAGGAAAGAAGAACTAATTAACCTTAAAAATCTCATTTATGTCTTTTCAGACTCACTTTTTAAAAATTTTTATACAATTCTTAAAGGTTACACTCCATTTACAGTTATTGCAAAATATTGGCTATATTCCCCGTGTTGTACAATACATCCTTATAACCTGTCTTACACCCAATACTTTCTACCTCCCACTTCACCCCTGTATTGCCCCTGCTATTAAATGTCTTGAACTCAGAGCTGCCCTCCTTTTTTAAAGTTTGACCTTATAAATCCTACCTGTGTCTAAATAGAGTAAGTTAATAGCAGCTGGTTTAGTTAGGATGATAGCTACATGTTTCCATATGAAGCCGTTTTCTCATCCATTATCTGCTTTATATCACTGACGTATATAGAAATAGGAACAAAGTTACTGAACATCTGGTTGATATTTGAAAATGCCATCAACTGCTGATTACCGGGGACAGTGAGGCAAGAGTATTTCTTTCAATCCCTTTGGCAACTCAGTGTGCCATGGAGAGTGGGGTCAGAGAATACAAAAGGGAAAAAAGATCATCGGGAGTGGAATTAATCAAGGAAGACTTCTTGCAGTTGATAGTTGAGCTGAACTTTGAAGTGCAAGACCTCATTTGATAGGAAAGACAAGAGATCATTCTAGGTAGGCCAGCACCAAGAGGTAATGAGAAGGGAGCTGAAGCTTTTCCAAGGTGATGGTCCCAGGGAGGAGCTGGGAGTAGTGAAGGTGGAACAGTCGTGTTGTAAGGGCTGCTGAAATCAGGGCTTTTTTCCTCTTCTTTGATTCTTTTTTATGATGATAAGAGAAATCCCAGGGCACCAAGAGACAGAAACTGATCAAGGGGCTTCCTCGTGTTACTAGCAGTGCTTCCAGCTCATTATCCAACGTGGGGGCTTCTCTACCCTGGCATGGCTCCCTCAGCAAAAGGACTGGAAAACAGAGTTTTGCCCTCAACTTGAAGTAAAGTCTCTGCAGACGACTGGGTGACTGTCCCTCAGAAGGGAGTGTTTTGACTCTTCTTTCATGGCTTCTCATAGGATGGGAACTAAGGGTCCTGGTGGCTTCTAGCGATACTCTTTTATTACCCTATCTGGGATATTGGGCAAGCTTTTCCTAAGTTTTTTTTAGAAATCATGACCCATGTATATTTTTAAATCATCAAGAGCAAATAAGTACAATTTCTAAACAACAAAGACTTTAAATAAGAGTTTTGCAGACACTGCGTGTTCCCATCCCCTTTTGAAAATATATTAGCTTTTTTTTTTAGGTAGGGCACACAGCTCCTCGTGTCCTTGTTTAAGAATAACAGACAAGAGTTGCAAACTGTGAATCCATTCTGCTTCTCATGAACTGAAAGTCACTGCATGGTGTAGTCAGGAGATCTTAGACTCTATGAAAGGCATTCTACAGAGAGCCGTCCAACAATTGGAGGATTCTGGAGGGACTTAAATGCCTAGCTGGAGAGTATAGTTTTGATCTAGTAGCCACCGAAGAGTCTCAGCAAGAGAAGTGATATTCCTAAAATCATGTTTTAAGAAGAGATTCTACCGTCTTTGTCCAGGGAAATGTGCTCGTGTACATCATGAATAAAGAACCTAGCCTTACAGAATAGTTAAGTAAGGAAAATTGTGTCCATTAGGAAAGGATCTGTATCTTTATACTGAAAGAGTCATTATTATTTCTCTACTTAGCAAAGTACCTTTAGAATACTTACAACCTTCCAAAATGTAATGTGTACAAGACCACATATTATCTAATTTACTTAAGAGGTGTTATATGTTTTATGACAGGTTGTTGCAGTGCTCAAATTCATTGTGATAGTATCTTTTTTTTTTTTTTTTGATAATTTAAAACACATTTTTCCCCTTTAAGAAGGTTGAGATGTTTGTAGAGGAAAAAAAACTCCTACATTTTATAAGCTGCTTATACTTGTAACACAGATTAACTTCCCTGCACATAAAGGGAATACTGGAAAACTCTTGCATGATTAAATATGCCCCTAGGGGATTAAGTTTTTCCACATATTTTTCAAGCCAGAGCTATTAATAATGTTTCAGCCTTAAACTTGCTGTACATCCTGATTATGGGGGAGGCCTTCACTCATTCTGCCCTTGCTGTTAGTTTTTTCACTGTCCAGGTTTGTAGCTCTACAAAATTAGCTGTGGAAACGTAGGCTTGAAATCTCAGAGAATAATTAAGGTCTGACAAAGTGCCATCTCTGGAGTTACTCCAAATTTTTTTTCAAAGTTTTTGCCCGTTTTTCACTCCCACGTCGTCTTCTTTTTTTAACCTTACTGGAAACCTAGCACAAAGTAGCTGTTTAATTAGTTTAGTAGTTCACTCAGGAATAAGTGATCACTGGATTGACCTAGGATTATCATACTAAATGAATTAAGACAGAAAGAGAAAGACAAATACCATATGATATCACTTATGTGGGGTCTAAAAAAAAATACAAATGAACTTACTTACAAAATGGAAATAGACCCACAGGCAGAGAAAACTAACATATAGTTACCAAGGGGGAAAAGAGAGGAGGGATAAATTAGGAGTTTGACATCAACATATACATACTACTATATATAAAATAGATAACCAACAAGGACCAACTCTATAGCACAGGGAATTATACTCAATATTCTGTAATAACCTGTATGGGGAAAGAATCTAAAAAAGAAAATATATATATATATATATATATATATATATATATATATATATATATATATATATATATATATATATATATATATACATGAATCACTTTGCTGAATACCTGAAAGTAACACATCGTAAATGAACTATATGTCAATTAAAAAATAAATTAAAAAAATAAAAAATAAAAACAGCACTATTAATATCATGCCTCTTAAAAAAAAAAAAAGTAAGTTCACTAAACACACAGCATTTAGCATTTCAAAAAAGATCACTTACTTTCTATGCACATTTTTCCTGAGATAACATTCTGGTTTGTAAGGACTCCCATAATTACTGAGGAATTCAATTATTAAGTGCCTTTTTATCCAGGCATTGGATTGTCAAATTAATTTACTGTGGCTAATCAGCCAAAGACTGTACTTCGTTAATGCCTTGGGGCGTAACAGTCATCCCCTGCTCCTCCAGCTCTCCACGGTTCCGTCTCTGTCCCTCCAGCCTGCAGGTCTTTCCTCACGAGCCTGAGGTCCCTTCATCGCTACTCACTAGCCCCTCAGATTCTTTGACCCTTTCTGGCCAGTCCTCAAGCTTATTAGATCGGTCCTTAACTACCTTTCTCCCCAAACTTATATTTTCTGTCCTGAGCAGGGGCTTTAGATTGTTTAGCGCTCTTCATGCGCTGCTGATCAGCTGCCCTTCTCACATTCCCCACCCAGCTGCCCCAGACTGTCATCAGCCCCCTCAAGCTCCATGTCCCACTCCATCCCCTTTTCTGGCAGCAGATGACCTTGCTGCCTGCTGTTCAGACCCTAGAGTTCCTCGGCCCCCAGTTCCCTACTCTCCTAACTTAACACTTCAACTGCTTTGCTGGTCCCTACCTACACATTTCTGTGTCCGGGGCAGAGCCACCCCTCGCTTCTAGCTCCAACTTCTTCATTAGGACTTTAGAGTTCTTCTTCCTCTTCTTCTGAGGACTTTCTCCAGCACTGAAGAAAAAAATAAAAATTAAATTGAGATTTTAATATTATTTGACTAAGTAATATGTGCACATGGTTTTAAAAACTCAAGTAGTGTAGAAGAATGTACGGAGGCAACTACTTGATGTCAGGGGTGTGTGAGTGTGTGTGTGTGTGTATTCTTCCAGAGATGATATATGCAAAAACAAGCCTGTGCGTATGTGCATTGCCCTTTCTTCCTCTCTCCTCCTCCACCTTTATTTTAAAAATATTAATACTAGACACATGGTCTGGACATTGCTCTTTAATATATCTCTGTCTTGGAAATCAGTTTATGTTAGTACTATAGAACTACCTCATTCTTTTTTTTTTTTTAATCTTTATTGGAGTATAATTACTTCACAATACTGTGTTAGTTTCTGTTGCACAGAAGGTGAATCAGCCATATGCATACATATGTCCCCATATCTCCTCCCTCTTGCATCTCCCTCCCACCCTGTGGTCACAAAGCACCCAGCTGATCTGCCTGTGCTCTGCTGCTGCTTCCCGCTAGCTAACTATTTTACATTCGGTAGTGTATATATGTTGATGCTGCTGTCACTTCACCCCAGCTTCCTGCCCACCCCCCACCACCGTGTCCTCAAGTCCATTCTCTACGTCTGCGTCTTTATTCCTGCCCTGCCACTAGGTTCATCAGTACCATTTTTTTTTTCTTTTTTAGATTCCATATATATGTGTTAGCACTACAATGAGGTATCACCTCACACCGGTCAGAATGGCCACCATCAAAAAATCTAGAAACAGTAAATGCTGGAAAGGGTGTGGTGAAAAGGGAACCCTCCTGCACTGTTGGTGGGAATGTGAATTGATACAGCCACTATGGAGAACAGTATGGAGGCTCCTTAAAAAATTAAAAATAGAACTGCCTCATTCTTTTAATGGATCCTGATTATGTCCTTGATTGTAAATATACCACAATTTAGTTAATGAGTCCCCTTTAAAAGGGTAGTTATTCTTAATCTTTTGTTGCTGCAAACGGTGTTGCAGTGAGTGTCCTTACACATCAGTCTTTGTGCCCATGCAAGCAGGGTAAAAGCAGGAATGGTGTGGGCATGCTGCTTAAGAGTCAACATTCTCATCATCAGGTTTTCTTTAAAATGTTCACTGTGTAAACGAAAAGATAATTGAATATTGAAGAATATTGAAAAAAAGGGAATCACAGTTCCCCAACCCTCAACAACAACAAAAAGTCTTTGAAAAGTCTTTGAAGTGGAATTGCTGGATTGAAGGGCTTATACGTGTTCATTTCTGAATGGAGAAAAAAATTTTCTAATTCTTTTTTCTATATCGTGTGTTATTGCTTCTCCAACCTTTCTGTTCATGTGTTGATTTCTTAGATTTATCTTCAATGTCTGCTATCTTTTTGAAACTTTCATCTCTTTATTTATTCTGAGTTTTGAGAGACTTTCCAAGGCATTATGGTTCAGTGTTTGCTTTCTGCAGTTCACAGTTCTTATGATAGTTGAATTTCTAAACGTGATAGTCATTTTTTTTTTTTGTGGTTTGCTTTTAAGTAGTCATATGTTCTTACATTGTTCTCAGAAGACTAGTGGTCTCCTGTCTTTTGATCTTTTTGTTGAAGGACATGTATATGAAAACATGCTTGATAGTTTTTCACAAAGTATACCTTTGTAACCAGAACCCAGATAAAGGAACAAATATTACCAGCATCTCAGGACCTCTCCTGTGCACCATTCCAGTTACAGTCCTTCAATGGATAACCACTCTCCTGACTTTTACACCACAGATTCATTTTTTTAAAAAAACTTTATGTAATTGTAATCCTGTAGCACATACTGCTTCTCCCTTCTATTTTTTAACATTATGTTTGTGAGAATTATGTATATTGTTGCATGTAGTTGTCTGTGTTTTTATTTCTGTATGTTATTCCATTGCATGAATAAACCACAGTTTGTTAATTCATTCTACTGTTGATGGACACTTGAGTAGTTCCTAGTTTGAGGCTATCATGAATAGTGCTGCTATGGATACTTTTGTTCAGGTCTTCTGATGCACATATGTATATATTTTTTGTTGGATGTATATATCTAGGAGTAGAATTTCATGATCACAGGGCATATACATGTTAAACCTCTAAAACAGTTATCTCATTTTGCCTTCCCATGAGAATACTGGTTGTTCCACATCTTTGCCAGTACTTGGTATTTTTTGTCTTTTTCATTTTAGCCATTCTGGTAGGTATGAAGTAGTAGTTCATTGTGGTTTTAGTTGTCATTTCCCTGATAACTTGTAATGTTGAGCAACTTTTCATATGTTTATTGACGATTTGGGCAACTTCTTTTGTGATATGCCTGGTGAAATTCATTTTTACATTTAAAAAAAATTTTTAAATGCATTTGACTAGCTGGTAGGCTACATTTTCCATCCTTTTGTCCCCCCCGCTTTCCCTTTATCCTTAAAAAAATTTTTTCTTGGCTCTTCTCTTGACTATTATTTTTCTCCTAAAAAGTGAACTTTAGAATCAGCAACCTCAACTCTTCTAGAAGTTTTAGTGAATTTGCATGTAACTTACTTTGTTTGAGAAATACCATCATCTAAATTGGAAGATGATATTGTCATTCTTTCTAAGAAAGAGAAAATAATAAATCCTAAGCCCTCACAGTTTTTTGCCTACCATGTTGATTTTTCCCATATTTAATTTTTAATTCTAGCTTTAGTTCCATTTTTGACAAGTGATTATTAGAAGTGAAACTCTCTTAATATGCATTTAAAGCCTACAGCCCCCTTAAATACATCTATATGTATAATTATCTTACAGGTTCTTGATCAGTATGAACGAGAAGGATTTAATTTCCTGGTGAAGGTGTTTAATTCTTCACATTCCTTCTTAGAGGATTTGACTGGTCTTACGTTGCTGCATCAAGAGACCCAGGCTGCTGAGGTAAGACTAAAACAAGCATTTTGTTCAGAAGACTGATGTGTTTCAAACCTGTTTCATAATCGGATTTATGGTAAAGGAAGGAAGCGGTTCATTACAATTTTTTCCTTAGAACAAAATCGCTAAGTAAGTCTGCTGGTTGTCAGAAAATGAACCTTCTGCAGTTGCTGGATGATGCAGTGTGCAGGTTATTGTGTGGTAGGTTCCAGATGTATGAAATTGCTGATAAAGGAAGTACAGGTTATTGATTTCCAAGCACCTCTGGTCCTTACTGAACAACAGCATGCCTGTGGCCCTTGGACAGTTGGCTGTGATGTCCATACATCAAAATGCAAGTCAGGGAAGACACTGAACTCTGGCCATGTCTTTGATTTCACAACTGAGCCCATCTTTGTAGGCCACGGAACCTCGCCACGAAATGGCTTCCTCAGTGACAACCTAAGAGAGTTTGGTTTTGCTTGTCATTTAGAATATTTTGCAAATCGTAATTTCCTGGGTTGCTACCATTTTGTGTGTGTGTGTGTGTGTGTGTGTGTGTGTGTGTGTGTGTGTGTTTTAAGACTGGGATTACAAAATAGATTATCATTTTGCTTTTCCAAATGCTCACTGTTCTTAGAAAAAGGTACGCTGTGTATGTGTGGCACCGTTGGGTCACTTGGCCAAACAGACAGTTCCTCAAAATGGATGAATGAGATTAAATGAGATTAAACCAACATCTCCCCCCGCCATTCCCTACCCACCTCCACCCCCGACTCCACCCCACCCCCACCCAGTAGCCTAGGTAAAGAAGCTCTTAGGAAAAATGTGGCCTGTCATAGCGTTTCCGTAAGCTGTATAAGGAAAACCTTGAGTGCCTGTATCCTATCGGAATGGAACACTTGCAAAGTTACCATCAGTTCCGTAGTAACTGATGTTGAGAGTAACAACAGTTCCTCTGTTGAGTAACAGATGTTGAGTAACATAGTTCATTGATTTCTGCCTGGGGTTTTGTATGCTCAACATTGGGGGAAGCCCCAGTGGTCAGCAAGTGATGGTCAAGCCCAATACTGCGCTAGCTGGTGGCGAAAAGGCTGGTGTTTGGAAGAGTGGAACTAGCACTGAGTATAGGAAAACCGTGTAGAAATAGCAGAATGAAATCTTGTGACGCTTTCAGCAGACCGGAGCAAGAGTTGCAGCCACCCCAGAGAATCATGAGAGTGCTCCTGTAGTGCTAGACTTCAAGCTGAAACTGATTCTTCTTTGACTTGCTTTGGTGTCCTCTGGGCATTCAGCAGATGCAATCTTCCACCTATGACCAATAGTTAGACCCACATAGGGTGTCTTAGCTTCATTTTCAGGCGATGAATGGCATCTCTACAGGACTTTAAGAGACGTTGAGATTTTCCTCAGAGCTGTGATTGGCTTCCCAGACACGGTTCAGAGTATCATGTTGATCATGGCTGCCATTTTTTTCTTTTGAGCAGCGCTGATGGCAAGGGAAAAATAACTTACGGGTCTTTTCAACCACGCAGTCATTTGACTAGTTGGCTGGGAGAATTTTTCCACCCAGCTAGAAATAATTCATATACTTCTCTTTAACTGCCTAGAAGAATTGCAACTTGAAATTGATCCCACGCTTCACTCTTTAAAAACAGAGCAGATGCTAGGATAATGGGCAGATTCCTTCATTAAACCTGGCTTGTTTTGTGTTTTGGTTGGTCAAACATTTGTAGTCTTTTCAAAGACCCAGAAGGAGAAGGGGAAGCTTGAGAGCAGTGGCAGCTAGGTGGTAGGGCGGAAGGGGGTGTGATGTCATCCGCAAGCCTTAGCTTTCTTTCTGAAGTTCTCCTCTGTTAAATTACATTTATAGTTTTGGAATCATAAGTTACACATCACATTTTAGATTAGAGATGGTAAACTGGTTGGCCTATGAGCCAGATATGGCTTACAGGTGTGTTTTCTTTGGCCTACCCTATGTGTTAAATTCTGAATAAAGCCAACATTTAAAAATTATGCGTTTTACCTGAAAATATGAATGTTCCCATTTCCAGCTTCTTTGAAAAATCAGATCTGGCAACCCCAGGCCTGCATTCCTTAATAGTGATGTTAGCTGGAGCCAAAAAGAAAATTTTATAGATAAATAATGCACTTGATACAAAGTTTTAAAGGCGTAAAAATATCCTGTGTGGAAAGGAAACCTTCCTTCTGCACCTGTCCCTTAACACCCAGTTCTCTTCCTGGAGACAAACACTGCTGTTAGTTTCTTGCCCAAAGGTATTCTTTAGGTGAGGATGCTCTGTTTAGAAGATGTTCTTCACAGTATGGAGGTTCCTTAAAAAACTAAAAATAGAACTACCACACGACCCAGCAATCCCACTACTGGGCAGATACCCTGAGAAAACCATCATTCAAAAAGAGTCATGTACCTCAGTGTTCACTGCAGCTCTATTTACAATAGCCAGGACATGGAAGCAACCTAAGTGTCCATCAACAGGTGAATGGATAAAGAAGATGTGGCACATATATATAATGGAATATTACTCAGCCATAAAAAGAAATGAAATTGAGTTATTTGTAGTGAGGTGGATGGACCTAGAGTCTGTCATACAGAGTGAAGTAAGTCAGAAAGAGAAAAAGAAATACCGTATGCTAACACATACATAAGGAATTTTAAAAAAAGGTTATGGAGAACCTAGGGGCAGGACAGGAGTAAAGACACAGACCTACTAGAGAATGGACTTGAGGACACGGGGAGGGGGAAGGGTAAGCTGGGACAAAGTGAGGAGTGACATGGACATATATACACTACCAAATATAAAATAGATAGCTAGTGAGAAGCAGCCGCATAGCACAGAGAGGTCAGCTCTGTGCTTTGCGACCACCTAGAGGGGTGGGATCGGGAGGGTGGGAGGCAGACGCAAGAGGGAGGGGATATGGGGATATATGTATACGTATAGCTGATTCACTTTGTTATAAAGCAGAAACTAACACACCATTGTAAAGCAATTATACTCCAATAAAGATGTTAAAAAAAAAAAAAAGATGTTCTTCAGTTGATGACCCTTATTGGTATTGGAATTTGCAACTCCTGTCTTAGGAAAGGATTATTCTTTTTTCTTAAAAAGCTCTAAATAGGACTGTGTTTTAAAAAGATAATTCTCACCAGCAGACCTCAGAGCAACAAAAATCATTGTCTTGCCTATTTTACTTTACTGTGAAAAATGTGTGTGTAAATAAATAAATATGAATATCAAAAAATATACACATAAACACTGTGTAAAGGTAGTGTTTTGATTTGCATAGTTGATTCCCAGTGCATTTACAGATGTTCAGTAATAAAAATACAAACGTCTGCGTCCCATATAGAAAGGTCCCAACTTATTTTAGCAGTGCAATCAGGAATGCCCAATTAATTCTCATCTTGGGCTAACTGTTTTCACCCATCAACACTGGAATTGCAAAAGATATGTGACAGTATCATTTGATACATTGTTTACAAAATATGTATTTGTACAAATACTAGCTTAAAAAAAAAAACCTTTACTGAACATCTTTTGAAAACTTGGTAGCAAGGCGCTATGCTAGTGACTGAATACAGAAGTTAATGAAATGAGCTCACAGTCTAGTGTGCGAAGCAGAGACGTAAATAGTGAACTCTAGTATCATCAGAAATGTTTTAGTCATTTATATATTAGGTGCTGAGGGAGCAGTGGAAGTTACTTTACTGTGGGGAAGTTACTCCCTGGGGGAGTAGGGATGTCAAGGAAAACTTCCCAGGGACCAAATATTCCATTTAGTTTTAAAGGATGAGTAGGCGCTCTCTAAAAATAAGAGTTGGATTTGGGCAGGGAAAGTGTACGGAAGGAGTCGGACAGGAGAGGAGGGCCAGGGCATCCTAGGGATAAAGGACTCAGAGGCCAGGAGTCTTTAGTGTGTTACTCAGGTTGTGAGCATTTAGTTGGAGTTACCTGAAATCAGATAATGTACTTTTTAGTAACAGTTTTATTGACCTATAATTCACATACCATGAAATTTACCCTTTAAGAGTATACAATCCAGTAGTTTTTAGTGCATTCACAGAGTTGTTATGCTACTGTTATTCCTAAGTTTAGTACATTCTCACGCCCACAAAAAGGAACTCTGTACCCATTGAGCTGTCACTCCTTATTCCCACCTGCTCCTTCCAGCCCTGCTAACCACTCGTCTCCCTTCTGTCTCGATGGATTTGCCTATTCTGGACATGTCACATAAATGAAACCAAACAATGCATGGCCTTTGTGTCTGATGTCTGTAACTTAGCATGATGTTTTCTAGGTTCATCCATATTGTAGCAAGGTAATTCTTCTCAGTTTAAAGAAAAAAAATGTTTGGATGCTATTAAACTTTTTCCTATCCCTTAACACCTGTGGTCTATCTCCCTAAATATATCCCCTTTATGAAGGATGAATACAAAGGTGATCCCGCTAGAGACTACAAATCCCTTTATTTTCATAGAAAGGGGCACAGAGAGAATGGATTGAGAGAGATATTCAAGACAGAATCATCCAGATTTAGTGAGATTGACCAGTGCAACCCAGTTTTTTGCACCCATCTCCCTTCCATCATCAAGTATACAAAAATGATTGCCATTATTTTAGTCCAGGTTACTAGTTTAATGATAGTGCTGTTGAGATTAACAAATTGCCAGGTTGGTTTCTGTTGGAGGAGGGGTCGAGGAGCAAGGTGCAGAGTGGGGACTGGCAGTGGGGTGGAGGGGGTGCCAGACTCACAAAGGTAAGTTTGTCTTGGGGTGTGATGATTTTGAGGTAGTGGAATAAATGAGTGAAAATGACTAGATGGTATTAGAGATAGGATGGAGATAGAGTTTGGAGAAAAAGAACAGAACCGGTAGATTGATTTTGCAGATAAAATTATTCTGTTTCATTTAGCGCAATGAGGAGAAGCTATAGAGCTAGGATGCAAGAAAAATACTTAAATGAGAATTATATTAATTTTATCTCGAGCTGTAGGTTAAAAAATTTTAAATACCCCCATCAGAAATGTTTTTGGTAATGCTAACATTTCGTAAGGAAAGGGTATGGGACAGAGATCCGTGTTCTTTGTAGCCCATCTAGCTGCCAAACTGTAGGTGCATCTGCCCATGAGGTATTAAAAGACCCCACTCAGCTTTTTACCCTCGTAAGATGTTGCTGTCTGAGTAGGGAGTTTTGCATGGAGTTCTGACCTTTCCTTTCAAGACCCTTATTGAGAATGGGTTTGGATATTTGGAGATTGACCCCAGGTCCACATGGCTCCTCGATGGCTGTTTATCCCAGTTGGAACCAAAGGAAGTGGCCTTAAAGTTGATGAAACACAAGATATCCAAGTCACGAAGCTGTTGAAGTGCTCACCAAATACTGTTTAAATTGCTGAATTTGTTGAAGAAAGGCTTAGTCTAAACCAAACATGCGAATGACTTAGCCATCTTTTCATAAAATGTGCTGTGACTTATCTTCTTAGGGTTATTTTTCATCAAGTATCAGTTCACATGTACTGATTTAGTTCCAACTGTGAGTTCAACATTGTGCTGTGGGAAACCCCAAATAATTTTCAAATTCTATCTAACTAGAGAGAAAACACTGATTATAAGAGTCAATGAAACAAGCTATATTGGTATATCCTTGAGATACTCAAATTCCAAAATTCCATGACCCAACTTTCCTGAAATATTTCATTCTCATTCTTGAAAGTTTGCAAGTTTCATGACTCCAAGATTAATTTTAGGCTATGTTTTCTCCCCTTGACTGATGCTGTATCATACAGTTATGTTTTTAGGATTACAGTTACAGCATTCTTTCAAAAGAACTGCATTTTTGCTAAGCAGAACTTGCTTTCTGCAGAATTGGGGATTAATGAATGATCATTTGTAAAGTAAGTTTAGCACACCAGCTATAACATAGGATGTAAAATCATAAACAGACTAGAAATGAACAGGGCTGGGCCGATGGGTTGATTTTTGAATTAAAACTCAGATTTTGACTCATCCACTACAGAATACAGAATTCTAGAAAATAAAATGCCCATTTCTCTCATAGCAGGAAAGTCATATGAAAAACATTATAGTCATGTGATACGACTTCATTGGCATGACAGTTTACTATTTAGCAAAGTAAATAGCACAATTAACAAGTGTTTCTGCTGGGACTTTTGCACTTACACTGAGTTTTTGGCCTCTCCCCCTTACAGCTGGTTTTGATTTGGTTCCCGTGGAATATTTTTGTTTTGTTTTGTTTTGTATTTAACAACAGTCAGATATTTATGTACAGCTTCATCAAGAGCCTCCGATGACAAATATGCCTTTGGAGGCCAGTAGAAGCTGTGGGAAACCCCCGTGTCAGCACTTAAACCTGTTTCCAGTGCAGAGAAATCACTCTGGGGACTGACCTAGCCTGCTCGTGAATCCACTTCTCTTTTCCCAAGCCTTCTGCTAGCCCACTTCCAACCTGCACTGGCCCATCCTGAGACTGTATCCTGCCTTGATTTTTCCTTATGGAGCAATCCCTCAAGACACAGCTTTGGCTTTCTTTGCTTAAGTGAGGGGGGAAAGGCAGAAACAGCAGGCAGAAAGCCATTTAATTCTTACACTGGAAACTAGAGCCTGGTTTTTGAAATAAGGCTTGGCAGTATCCCTTCAGAACTCACTTTATAAAATGAGTCACTTCTATTTGCTGTCAGAGCTATCTACATGGATTTGAGATGTTTAGTTAAGTTGGTATTAGGGAAAGATCCAGTTGGAGGATGGACAGTGAAGCCTGGGCAGAGTTCCCCACCCTTTAGAAGAGGAATCTTGGATGGTACAGTTCTCTTGGAGGTCTGTGGGAGAGAGAGGGGAAGAACCATGAATGCTGAGTTCTAACAGCTAATATTAAGAAATAGAACATGGGAACTGCATCCTCCTTACATTTTAGTCCCTCTTCTGCTAGTGTTCTCACGAGTACTTGAGTCATGAGAACATTTTGTGCATCAGTTTACCAAATTAAAGTAAGGAGATTGAACCAAATGTGAAATCCTTTTTAGCTCTAGTAATTCAGTGATTTTGATTCAGTGTACCTGGTATGACCAAGAAGTAAAAAGAGGGCCAATTTTTATATCAAAATGTTTTCAAATGCATCAGACTGATTCCTTTTTATACATTATACAAATATTCTCTAGTATCTTTCATATCTGGCTGTCATTGCTAGAAACAGTTCTGGTTGCATTCTTCTGAGACTTAGATCTACCTGTACTTTGAACCTTTTAATCACTTCTTATACTTGGTATTGGTTGGTTTGTGTAGCAGTATATAAATCCAAAATGGTGCAATCTGGCCAAATAACTTATTCTCCAGACTTCGGTACTGAGGACTTTTGGCTTCTTCATAAACTCAAGTCTCCCCTCACTTTAATTAAATATGTTTATAAAACATGCCACTCACTACCTTTTCATACAGCTTCCAAAGACAGACTCCAGAATCCTGTAGTTTTAAGTAATGGCAGCATCCTTAGAATGTTAAATGTATAATATGTGAGGAGCTTGTCTAAAAATCGGCCATATTACACCATAACATTCATAGAGTGTATGAGTGCCTGAACCCTGGCTTGGTCAGAGGCCTGAGTTCATAGCCCAGCTCCAACAAATGACCAGGACTGCTCTGTTCACCCTTACGGGCTGTGCAGGGCAGAACCATGTGCAGTGGCCCTATGTGAGACCTTGGGTCATTTACTTCAGTGAGCTTCATTTTCCTTATTTGTAGGATGGGATCAGTAATTTCTACTCCTCACAGTTACTGTGAGCATTAAATAAGAAAGCACCTAACAAAAAAGACATTAATTGGGCTCCATCAAAATTTAAAACTTTGTGCTT
The DNA here is from genome assembly GCF_965194825.1 of Balaenoptera physalus. Classification (NCBI taxonomy): domain Eukaryota; kingdom Metazoa; phylum Chordata; class Mammalia; order Artiodactyla; family Balaenopteridae; genus Balaenoptera; species Balaenoptera physalus. Next base: position 105,048,824 of record NC_138896.1, read on the forward strand.
CAAAGGATGCTATCAAGAAAGTCAAAAGACAGCCTACAGAATTAGAGAAAAAAGTTTTTTGCAGTTCATTTATCTGATGAGGAACCGGTATCCAGAATATATAGGCAACTCTTACAACTCAGTAATATAAAGACATCTAGCTCAATTTAAAAATGGGCAGTGGATTTAAATAGCCGTTTCTTGGGACTTGCCTGGTGGCGCAGTGGTTAAGAATCCACCTGCCAGTGCAGGGGACACGGGTTCGAGCCCTGGTCCGGGAAGATTCCCACATGCCACGGGGCAGCTAAGCCCGTGCGCCACAACTACTGAGCCTGTGCTCTAGAGCCATGAGCCACAACTCTTGAGCCCACGTGCCACAACTACTGAACCCTATGCGCCTAGAGCCCCTGCTCCGCAACAAGAGAAGCCACCGCAATGAGAAGCCCATGCACCACAACGAAGAGTAGCCCCTGCTCGCTGCAACTAGAGGAAGCCCGTGTGCAGCAACGAAGACCCAACGCAGCCAAAATAAATAAATAAATAAATAAATGTATATTATTTAAAAAAATAAATAGCTGTTTCTTCAAAGATGTACAGATGTCCAGTAAGTCCATGAAAAGATGCTCAGCATCATTAGCCATCAGAGAAATACAGATCAAAACCACTGTGAGATACCACTGCACACCCACTAAGATGGCTATAATCAAAAAGATGACAGTAATAAGTGTTGGCGAAATGTGGAGAAATTGGATCCCTCACTCACTGTTAGTAGAAATGTAAAACGGTGCAGTCACTTTGGAAAACAGTCTGGCAGTTCCTCACAAAGTTAAATAGAGTTACCATATGGTTGTGCTCTTCCACTTCTAGGTATGTAAGCAAGAGAAATGAAAACATACGTTCACACAGAAACTTGTATGCAAATGTTTATAACAGCATTATTTATCATAATAGCTAAAAGGTGGAGACAACCCACAGGCCCATCAACTGGTAAATGGATCAATATAATGTGGATATTACATTTGGAATCATAATGGAACGTTATTTGGTAATAAAAAGGAAAGACAGCTACAACGCGGATGAAGGTTGAAATTATGCTAAGTGAAGGAAGCCAGTCACAAAAGGCCACATATTATAGTATTTCATTTATATGAAACGTCCAGAATTTAAAAATCCGTAGAGTCAGAGAGCAGATTAGTGGTTGCCGAGGAGTGGGCGTGGGGACTTGGGGGGAAAATGAGGAGTGACCACTTATGGGTAAGGGTTTCTTTCTGAGGTGATGAAGTGTTCTAATCTTGGGTTGTGATAATGGTTGCACACTGTGAATGTACTAAAACCAATGAATTATACACTTTAATGGGTGAATTGTGTGGTAATGTGAATTACTTCTCCATAAAGATGTTTTAAAAAGAAAAGAAAGCAAGCGCACAGCCCCAAGGCACATAGCTGGGGCTCTCTGGGCTTCTGCCTCCTCTCCTTTCTCTGTCCAGTTCCTGGTGGTAGTGGTGATTTTCTCATGGTGACAGTGTGCTCGCTGTTTGTAGGAATGAACTTGGTGTAGTTGCAACAGTGATTTCTCATGTTCTTATTGCGTCTTAGTTTTCAAAGCCTTAGTCTCTGTGCACCTCATTTAACCCTTTCCTGCAACACGGATAGTCAGTAAATACTCTGTTGGGGGTGGGATGCTAAAGGGGCCCACTGGCCAAGTGCCTCCCTTGTGGGCTTTCTGGGAGAAGACTGTCAAAATGTCAGCCCCTCATGGAGGGGTGAGAGGAAGGGGAGAGCGCTCTGTTGTTGTGAGTTGAAGCACGTGTTCGACAGATCCACATCCCAACCTGGCTCTGAATGTTTTTAACTTCCCTCCTTACCACGGGATTTTATTTTTTCCCAAGACTTTTTATTTTGAAAATTCTCAAACACACAGAAAAGTTTAAAGAAAAGTAAGATGAGTACTGCAATACCTTCCCCTTGGATTCCTCTATTAGCGTCTTGCCACACCTAGTTTCTCTCTTGCGCTCTCTTTCCACACACACACCACATACATATTCACACAATTTCTCTTTTCCTGAACCATTTGAAAGCAAGTTCCATATACAGTGACACCTCCCCCCTAAGTTTTTATCATGAATCTGCTAGTCATACAGACACTCTTCTGTGTAAGTAGAATACTGTTATCGTCACAGAACAGTGAATGATAATTCCATAACACCACCCAAAATCCAGCACATATTCAAAATTTCCCAATAGTCCACCGGATTTTAAAGGCACCCTTTAAGCCACTGTTTGCTTTCTCCTTGAGTTTGTAACTTTATACATAAACAGTTTTTAAAGAATAATTAAGCATCAGTCACTTGGTATATAAAGTTGAGCACATCTATTAAGCTCTCTTGGCGCCCTCATCTCTACATGAGGAGACACAGTTCTTCTGTTAGGCAGGTGCCCCAGCCGTCCTGCTGCCCCAGGCAGGCCTCTTCCAGGTGAGGTTATCTCCAGGTATTACCTGAGCATCCTGGTCTGATTGAAGCAGCCCTGACAGCCAATCCACCCTCCAGTGCTTGAGGCTTTGCGGAGGTAGGAATGGGACTGTGGAGCTTATTTGTGATGTTTGGAAAAGCCAAACAGAAATAAAACATTTAAACCATGAGATTACATTGACCAGCTAAACCATCAAGTTGTTGCCGCACCACCATCCCTGCCCCCTGAATTCTGTCGTCTCTGAGTAGAATAGAATACTGAACAGCTTGACCCATTCCGAAGCTCTGCTTGGCAGTTATGTGTGACTTTGAATTATAAAAAAAAAAAAAAAAAAAAAAAAAGATAGTGCATTTTGTTGGGTAGGAGGGGTTTTTCAGTCTGTGAAAGAGAAAGTGGGGACTAGGAAGTAGAGAGCTGCTGGCCCAGGGCGCGCGCCTGCGCGGACTTCCTGATGCGTCTGCAATGGAGGGTCCTGGGGAGGTGTTCTTGCAGTCTGCCCTGTGACCATGATTCTAGGGGCTATGTTTTTACAGCTGACCCTTCTCACTTGCAAACATAACAGCTGCTATGTGTTGGATTTGGGGGATTTCCATGTTTTGATACTGTAAAATTAAATTGATTCTTGGTTCTGAAATCTTAGTTTTGATCCGTCTTGCTTCTCACTTAGCTGTGGGAGAGCAGGGAGGGAAGGGAACATGAAATATCCTAAGGTGTATATTTTTAAAAATATTGTTGATATTTAGTCATGGCTTCTGTTGGTCAACAAATATTCATGGGCCCCTTTCCAATTTGATGGTCGGGCGGGGATTCAAAGAGGCACAAGCCAGGCGCTCACGAGACTGATAGTGGGCGCAGCCCGCGGTGTGTGTGCAGGATGGCTGCGGGCCGCTAGGCATGCCCAGGAGCTGAGCACGTGGCACAGCAAGACCTGCAGGATTTCAGGGCATCAGACGCAGAGAGAGGGCTCTGGGCAAGAGGTGGATTTTGAGCTGGGCCTCACAGATGGGACTCCGAGTGCAGGAGAGGAGAACGACAGAAGCCATTCCAGAATGGCCCATGACCCAGGGTGCAGCCTGGATCTCTGACAGAAAGTACCATAAGAAGCATAGCAACCACCATTGATTACATCAGCCGACATTTTCATGGCACTTTGGTACCTAGCCTTTTGACGCTCAAAACAATCTTATGAGGTGGCTCTGACCCCATTTTGTGGATGGTGGTGGTCAAGGCTCAGAGAAGTGAATTGATTTGCTAACTTGACCAGTTAAACATAGCTATGCTCAGTGTTTGCATCTTGAGGCTTACAGTACACTCACAAGCCTGGGAGCAGAGAGGGAGGTGGACGAGGAGAGACATGGATGTGCTCTGCTTTGTAGAGAGTACCACTACATCAGCGCTGAGCAGTTTTAAGAAAGCAGTTTTGCTTTTTTGTCTGTTTCCTTACAACCGTGTCCTTGGGTAGCATGGTTTCTTGCACTGTACCATCCATCCCAGGGCCTAGGAAACCAGCATCACTGTTATTTCTTACTTCTGAACAGTTTTTAAGAATAGACTGGCTTTTAATAAACTCTGTGGGAATGAGGTTTATACTCATTCATGTTTCCATCTCCAGACATACCAATGGGAAAAGGGCAGGTAAGAGAGAACTTCTTTCTTCCTGGCCTTTTTTCCTAAATTGTAAAGGGAAATTAAGAGCTTGCCCCCACTTGCGGTTATTTAGCTATCTGATTTAAAAAGTAAGTGATAAACTAGAAATATTTATATCTTGTTGCAGAACAAAAGCATTGAGTTCCCCATTACAAATACAGTGAATTGCTGTGGGATAGCAATCGTTTTCAATGAAAAGTCTTCTGTAGCCATCCAGACCCTGGTTATGGTGGCAGAAACCAAAAGCTCAAACTGGCTTTAACATAAACGAGGAATTTGTAACGAGGCCATGGAACCCTGGCCCCAAGGATTCTAGATTGGGGCTTTTCGTGTTGCAGCCACCTTTGTAGTTACTGCTCATCTCTGTTCTCTGTTGGCTTCATTCTCTCTGATTGCAAACCGGTTTTGTTTTTTTTTCCCCTCCCATTTAGCAAAAACCATGGCCTCAGGAAGTTCCAAAATCTCATTTTTCCTTTGAGAGCATCTTCCCCAGTGGCTCTAAAAGGAAAACCCCAGACCCAGACTGTGATTGACCAAGCCCTAGTCACATGCCTTCTCTGGACCACTTGCAGCCGGCAGGCATGGGCTGCCGTGATTGGCCACCTTGGGTCACAGGCAGGGGCGGTGATTAGAACCACACCATTAGGGTAAGAGGGGCACAGTCCCCCCCCCCCAGAGGAGGGGCTGGTGTGGGTGGATGGGTGTTGGGCGTATGTACAAAAGTCCATTCTAAGTCCACCCTACTCTTAATTCTGTTGCTGTGTCTGTTCTCATCCCTCCTAAACAGTTCTGCTTTTCTCTGAAGACTTTATTGTAAAGCTGGAAATTCCAGTCACCAGATTTGCCCCCCAAGCTTGAGTTACTCTGCTTTCTAGATGTATGCCATCTTCTCACCTAACCACAGGTTCCATAAAAGAACTCTTTATTCATTGAGTCCTTTAGCAGACCCCCTGCTCAGTCTCCCTCACCACCACCCCCCGCTCCAAAGGAGGAAAGAATTTTCTCCGAGAATGGAGTATAGGGCTTCTCCCTTTCTCTACAGCGTACAGATCTCTCATTGTAGGTTAAGGCTCAGCTATTGCAAGCTTCCACACACCGTTGTCAGGCCATACCTCATAGGGTGGGGATGGGGAGTGCTCTGGCCGTCTGTGCCGACCAAGTGTGGGCCCAGAGGCCAGCATGAGGCTTCGTCTTTCAGCCCAGATGGTGATGGTCCGTACGTGTCACTGCCTCAGGACATGTGCCTTCAGTCTCCACTGCAGTCTAAAAAATTACTTACCATGCTGAAACTTGTTGATAAACCCAGATCTGTAATTAGGAACATAAATGACACAATACAGGTCTTGCACAGATGAACAGTTGTGGAGTATTATGGGCCCCTGTGGATTATTTGACTCAAGAAAAGGAGGAGGGAAAGCTGGTTGCTGTTGGACAAATTGCTACCAGATGTAGATTTCAATAAACACCACACTGCTGTTCCCTTGCCCGAAGGTGCTGTGAATTTCTTGAGGCAACAGAGCAGTCAGTTAACTGGCAGCTGTCCCACTGTGAGTAGTTTCCTGGTGTCCCTGGCCCTGGATGCCTGTCCACAAAGTGCAAGGCAGACCCCAGGGGCCTCTCTCCCTAGCTGGTATTTTAAAGGAGAGTAATATACTTAAAATGCAGCAACCAGATCCCATGGAACCTAAAAGAAGTCTGGAACTGTGGTTTGAATGTCACAAAAAGAAAGTGTCACTGGGGGTGGGGGGCGGGGAGGTTGCTTTAAGAGAACGAGGATCAGGGGTTTTTCCTACGCATGCTAACTGTAAAAGCCACAGGATGAACCTGCTTCAGTCAATGAATATTTGAGAGCCTCCTGTGCCACATGAGGAAAGCCCACTTTCCTTCTCCCATTGAACTTACAGATGAGAGGAAGAGGGGCGCATTAGAGCAGTAGTTACAAGTAAATAATGGACAGCCTTTAGTGTCCCATGGACTTGCAGCATGGAAGCTGCTTGTCTACCTTCACCAACTGCTGCCGTGGGGCGTCCAGCACGGCCTGAGAATCTGAGACTGAAAGGTCCCAGAGCCATCGTGCCACTTTGTTGTACCTTGACGGGAATGGAAAGGAGAGATTGAGATTGAGAGAGGGAGGGAGAGGGAATGTGACTGATTTCAGTTTAAGTTACTAACAAGCTTCTCATGTTCCTTAGAATAGAGTGATTCTAGATATAGAGGTTTCCCTGACCCTTCTCTTGGTTATGCCACTCTAGTAAAAAGGCAAGCACCGAATAGATGGTTGGCCTAAATCCAGCACACGTTTGCATCACTGTCTGCTTCTCTAATCTGCTTTTCTCAGTTAGATGTTCGGCTTCTTGAAGGAAAGGACCACCTTTCCCATTCTCATTGGCTAACAGGTGCTTTGCACATAAGTAATCAGAAAAGTATACATTGGTTGAACAGCAAAAAAAAAAAAAAAAAAAGTTTTACATGAAAACACATCAACTACTGAGACTACATTTTTGTTTTGAATTGTGTGTAAGTGTTGTAGGGGCATGGAGCTAATTGGAAGTCCTGGAGTTGAAGTAAATTCAACATTTGGCCCTCAGTTGACAAATCTCTGCCAGCTGAGCTCTGGGGGGCTCCCCGTCTCAAAGGGTGGTCTGTTCCTCCTTTGGATAATGATGATGTGTTGGCTAACTTCTGAGAACTTTCTGTGTTCCAGATGTCATACTAAGCATTTATTTGGGTTATCTCGTTTAGTCTTCACAACCATTTTATTTCACAGATGAGGAAATTGAGGTGCCTGGAGGCTAAGTTGCCCAAGTTTATGTAGCTAGTAAGTGTTGGAGCCAAGTAGTTTGGCTCCAGAGCCTGTGTTTTTAACTACTACCTTGCAGTATTTCTGTTTGTTGGACCTGCCTAGAGTTAGTTAAATTCCTCTTCTACATGGCAGGCCTTTGTATGTTTGGCCATGGTTTTCACACTCCCCAAACATCTGTTCTGCAGATTTGTGCTTCGGTAGACCATCATGGTGTATGGATCCTACCCCTTTGGGTCAGAAACTCAATTTTGCCAGAGCATGAGGGCTAACTCCCAATAGCCAAACTCATAAGAGATTGATGTATAAACTAGCTTGTTAAATTTGTTCTGCCTGCCACTCCCCATACATACATGGGGAGACAGTTGGTAGTTGGAAGGCTTCATGATCGCCTCATGGAACTGTGATAACCTGAACAACTGAAGGGATTTGCTTTCCAGTGAGATCATCTTGCTAATTTCTGGACAAAGGTAGAGACATTAACAAATTGTTGCAGAAATTCTGGGTTCCCTTTTCAAACTCCACGTGGAACCTGATACCATCTATGAACAATCTTCTAGAGTTATGTAGATTTTAGATTTCTTAGCTAAAATATGTCTTCTGAGATCACTCCTTTGTCACTTTGGAAATTCCCCATCTCCCCAACTGCTTTTCTGCAGTCTCTTCAGATGACTAACTTCCACACATGGCCAATGTCCTTCAGTGCGTGTCAGTTCTACTAATTCCATTCTCTAAAGCTAACCTTATTTTCAAGATCTTCAGAGAGACCTCAGTATATCTCCTCATATGTGCTAAGTATAGTCATTATCACAGGGGAACATCACAAATACCTTGTTGGAAACCCGGCAGAAACATTCCTTTGATCTTTTTTTTTTTTCTTTAACATCTTTTTGGAGTATAATTGCTTTACAATGGTGTGTTAGTTTCTGCTTTGTAACAAAGTGAATCTGTTATACATATACATATGTTCCCATATCTCTTCCCTCTTGCGTCTCCCTCCCTCCCACCCTCCCTATCCCACCCCTCTAGGTGGTCACAAAGCACCGAGCTGATCTCCCTGTGCTATGTGGCTGCTTCCCACTAGCTATCTATTTTACGTTTGGTAGTGTAATATATGTCCATGCCACTCTCTCACTTTGTCACAGCTTACCCTTCCCCCTCCCCATATCCTCAAGTCCATTCTCTAGTGGGTCTGTGTCTTTATTCCCGTCTTACCCCTAGGTTCTTCATGACCTTTTTTTTTTCTTAGATTCCATATATATGTGTTAGCATATGCTGTTTGTTTTTCTCTTTCTGACTTACTTCACTCTGTATGACAGACTCTAGGTCCATCCACCTCACTACAAATAACTCAATTTCGTTTCTTTTTATGGCTGAGTAATATTCCATCATATATATGTGCCACATCTTCTTTATCCATTCATCCGATGATGGACACTTAGGTTGCTTCCACATCCTGGCTATTGTAAATAGAGCTGCAATGAACATTTTGGTACATGACTCTTTTTGAATTATGGTTTTCTCAGGGTATATGCCCAGTAGTGGGATTGCTGGGTCATATGGTAGTTCTATTTTTAGTTTTTTAAGGAACCTCCATACTGTTCTCCATAGTGGCTGTATCAATTTACATTCCCACCAACAGTGCAAGAGTGTTCCCTTTTCTCCACACCCTCCCCAGCATTTATAGTTTCTAGATTTTTTGATGATGGCCATTCTGACTGGTGTGAGATGATATCTCATTGTAGTTTTGATTTGCATTTCTCTAATGATTAATGATGTTGAGCATTCTTTCATGTGTTTGTAGGCAATCTGTATATCTTCTTTGGAGAAATGTCTATTTAGGTCTTCTGCCCATTTTTGGATTGGGTTGCTTGTTTTTTTGTTATTCAGCTGCATGAGCTGCTTGTAAATCTTGGAGATTAATCCTTTGTCAGTTGCTTCATTTGCAAATATTTTCTCCCATTCTGAGGGTTGTCGTTTGGTCTTGTTTATGGTTTCCTTTGCTGTGCAAAAGCTTTTAAGTTTCATTAGGTCCCATTTGTTTATTTTTGTTTTTATTTCCATTTCTCTAGGAGGTGGGTCAAAAAGGATCTTGCTGTGATTTATGTCAGAGTGTTCTGCCTATGTTTTCCTCTAAGAGTTTGATAGTGTCTGGCCTTACACTTAGGTCTTTAATCCATTTTGAGTTTCTTTTTGTGTATGGTGTTAGGGAGTGTTCTAATTTCATACTTTTACATGTAGCTGTCCAGTTTTCCCAGCACCACTTATTGAAGAGGCTGTCTTTTCTCCACTGTATATTCTTGCCTCCTTTATCAAAGATAAGGTGATCATATGTGCGTGGATTTATCTCTGGGCTTTCTATCCTGTTCCATTGATCTATATTTCTGTTTTTGTGCCAGTACCATACTGTCTTGATTACTGTAGCTTTGTAGTATAGTCTGAAGTCAGGGAGCCTGATTCGTCCAGCTCCATTTTTCGTTCTCAAGATTGCTTTGGCTATTCAGGGTCTTTTGTGTTTCCATACAAATTGTGAAATTTTTTTTCTAGTTCTGTGAAAAATGCCAGTGGTAGTTTGATAGGGATTGCATTGAATCTGTAGATTGCTTTGGGTAGTAGAGTCATTTTCACAATGTTGATTCTTCCAATCCAAGAACATGGTATATCTCTCCATCTATTTGTGTCACCTTTAATTTCTTGCATCAGTGTCATAATTTTCTGCATACAGGTCTTTTCCCTCCTTAGGTAGGTTTATTCCTAGATATTTTATTCTTTTTGTTGCTATGGTAAATGGGAGTGTTTTCTTAATTTCACTTTCAGATTTTTTATCATTAGTGTATAGGAATGCCAGAGATGTCTGTGCATTAATTTTGTATCCTGCTACTTTACCAAATTCATTGATTAGCTCTAGTAGTTTTCTGGTAGCATCTTTAGGATTCTCTATGTAGAGTATCATGTCATCTGCAAACAGTGACAGCTTTACTTCTTCTTTTCCGATTTGGATTCCTTTTATTTCTTTTTCTTCTCGGATTGCTGTGGCTAAAACTTCCAAAACTATGTTGAATAATAGTGGTGAGAGTGGGCAACCTTGTCTTGTTCCTGATCTTAGTGGAAATGGTTTCAATTTTTCACCATTGAGGACGATGTTGGCTGTGGGTTTGTCATATATGGCCTTTATTATGTTGAGGAAAGTTCCCTCTATGCCTACTTTCTGCAGGGTTTTTATCATAAATGGGTGTTGAATTTTGTCGAAAGCTTTCTCTGCATCTATTGAGATGATCATATGGTTTTTCTCCTTCAATTTGTTAATATGGTGTATCACGTTGATTGATTTGCATATATTGAAGAATCCTTGCATTCCTGAAATAAACCCCACTTGATCATGGTGTATGATCCTTTTAATGTGCTGTTGGATTCTGTTTGCTAGTATTTTGTTGAGGATTTTTGCATCTGTGTTCATCAGTGATATTGGCCTGTAGTTTTCTTTCTTTGTGACATCTTTATCTGGTTTTGGTATCAGGGTGATGGTGGCCTCATAGAATGAGTTTGGGAGTGTTCCTCCCTCTGCTATATTTTGGAAGAGTTTGAGAAGGATAGGTGTTAGCTCTTCTCTAAATGTTTGATAGAATTCGCCTGTGAAGCCATCTGGTCCTGGGTTTTTTTTGTTGGAAGATTTTTAATCACAGTTTCAATTTCAGTGCTTGTGATTGGTCTGTTAATATTTTCTATTTCTTCCTGGTTCAGTCTCGGAAGGTTGTGCATTTCTAAGAATTTGTCCATTTCTTCTAGGTTGTCCATTTTATTGGCATAGAGTTGCTTGTAGTAATCTCTCATGATCCTTTGTATTTCTGCAGTGTCAGTGGTTACTTCTCCTTTTTCATTTCTAATTCTACTGATTTGAGTCTTCCCTCTTTTTTTCTTGATGAGTCTGGCTAATGGTTTATCAATTTTGTTTATCTTCTCAGAGAACCAGGTTTTAGTTTTATTGATCTTTGCTATCGTTTCCTTCATTTCTTTTTCATTTATTTCTGCTCTGATCTTTATGATTTCTTTCCTTCTGCTAACTTTGGGGTTTTTTTGTTCTTCTTTCTCTAATTGCTTTAGGTGCAAGGTTAGGTTGTTTATTTGAGATGTTTCCTGTTTCTTAAGGTAGGATTGTATTGCTATAAACTTCCCTCTTAGAACTGCTTTTGCTGCATCCCATAGGTTTTGGGTTGTCGTGTCTCCATTGTCATTTGTTTCTAGGTATTTTTTGATTTCCCCTTTGATTTCTTCAGTGATCACTTGGTTATTAAGTAGTGTATTGTTTAGCCTCCATGTGTTTGTATTTTTTACAGATCTTTTCCTGTAATTGCTATCTAGTCTCATAGCGTTGTGGTCGGAAAAGATACTTGATACGATTTCAGTTTTCTTAAATTTACCAAGGCTTGATTTGTGACCCAAGATATGATCTATCCTGGAGAATGTTCCATGAGCACTTGAGAAAAATGTGTATTCTGTTGTTTTTGGATGGAATGTCCTGTAAATATCAATTAAGTCCATCTTGTTTAATGTATCATTTAAAGCTTGTGTTTCCGTATTTATTTTCATTTTGGATGATCTGTCCATTGGTGAAAATGACGTGTTAAAGTCCCCTACTATGATTGTGTTACTGTCTATTTCCCCTTTTATGGCTGTTAGTATTTGCCTTATGTATTGAGGTGCTCCTATGTTGGGTGCATAAATATTTACAATTGTTATATCTTCTTCTTGGATCGATCCCTTGATCATGATGTAGTGTCCTTCTTTGTCTCTTGTAATAGTCTTTGTTTTAAAGTCTATTTTGTCTGATATGAGAACTGCTACTCCAGCTTTCTTTTGATTTCCATTTGCATGGAATATCTTTTTCCATCCTCTCACTTTCAGTCTGTATGTGTCCCTAGGTCTGAAGTGGGTCTCTTGTAGACAGCATATATATGGGTCTTGTTTTTGTATGCATTCAGCCAGTCTGTGTCTTTTGGTGGGAGCATTTAATCCATTTACATTTAAGGTAATTATCGATATGTATGTTCCTATTACCATTGTCTTAATTATTTTGGATTTGTTATTGTAGGTCTTTTCCTTCTCTTATGTTTCTTGCCTAGAGAGTTCCTTTAGCATTTGTTGTAAAGCTGGTTTGGTGGTGCTGAACTCTCTCAGCTTTTGCTTGTCTGTAAATGTTTTAATTTCTCCATCAAATCTGAATGAGATCCTTGCTGGGTAGAGTAATCTTGGTTGTAGGTTTTTCTCCTTCATCACTTTAAATATGCCCTGCCCCTCCCTTCTGGCTTGCAGAGTTTCTGCTGAAAGATCAGCTGTTAACCTTATGGGGATTCCCTTATGTGTTATTTGTTGTTTTTCCCTTGCTGCTTTTAATATGTTTTCTTTGTATTTAATGTTTGATAGTTTGATTAATATGTGTCTTGGTGTGTTTCTCCTTGGATTTATCCTGTATGGGACTCTCTGTGCTTCCTGGACTTGATTAACTATTTCCTTTCCCATATTAGGGAAGTTTTCAACTATAATCTCTTCAAATATTTTCTCAGTCCCTTTCTTTTTCTCTTCTTCTTCTGGGACCCCTATAATTCGAATGTTGGTGCATTTAATGTTGTCCCAGAGGTCTCTGAGACTGTCCTCAGTTCTTTTCATTCTTTTTTCTTTATTCTGCTCTGCCGTAGTTATTTCCACTGTTTTATCTTCCAGGTCACTTATCCGTTCTTCTGCCTCAGTTTTTCTGCTATTGATCCCTTGTAGAGTATTTTTAATTTCATTTATTGTTGTTCATCGTTGCTTGTTTCCTCTTTAGTTCTTCTAGGTCCTTGTTAAATGTTTCTTGCATTTTCTCCATTCTGTTTCCAAGATTTTGGATCATCTTTACTATCATTATTCTGAATTCTTTTTCAGGTAGACTGCCTATTTCTTCTTCATTTGTTAGGTCTGGTGGGTGTTTACCTTGCTCCTTCATCTGCTGTGTGTTTTTCTGTCTTCTCATTTTGCTTATCTTACTGTGTTTGGGGTCTGCTTTTTGCAGGCTGCAGGTTCGTAGTTCCCATTGTTTTTGGTGTCTGTCCCCAGTGGCTAAGGTTGGTTCAGTGGGTTGTGTAGGCTTCCTGGTGGAGGGGACTAGTGCCTGTGTTCTGGTGGATGAGGCTGGATCTTGTCTTTCTGGTGGGCAGGTCCACGTCTGGTAGTGTGTTTTGGGGTGTCTGTGAACTTATTATGATTTTAGGCCGCCTCTCTGCTAATGGATGGGGTTGTGTTCCTGTCTTGCTAGTTGTTTGGCATAGGGTGTCCAGCACTGTAGCTTGCTGGTCATTGAGTGAAGCTGCGTCTTGATGTTGAGATGCAGATCTCTGAGAGATTTTCGCCGTTTGATATTACGTGGAGCTGGGAGGTCTCTTGTGGACCAGTGTCCTAAAGAGTTGGCTCTCCCACCTCGGAGGCACAGCACTGACTCCTGGCTGGAGCACCAAGAGCCTTTCATCCACACGGCTCAGAATAAAAGGGAGAAAAAATAGAAAGAAAGAAAGAAAGAGGATAAAATAAAGTAAGTTAAAATGAAATAAAGTTATTAAAATAAAAAATAATTATTAAGAAAAAAATTTTTTAAAAAGTAAAAAAAACAAAAAAACGGACAGACAGAACCTTAGGACAAATGGTTCCTTTGATCTTAATGGAAAGAAGATGACAAACTGGGTGCATTTAAAAACAGACTAAAACTTCTCAATCGTTACCAAGAAGGGTGTCTTTTGAAGAGGACAGGTCAAGTACAGGTACTTGATGAGTGGGACTAAAGGTAAACATCTGTAGGCCTGATCAGCACACGAGATGGAGCACTGGGTAGCATCTACCCAGTAGAGCTGAAACCAAAGGGAAATGATGGGCCTCTTGGCCTGAGCGTCCCACTGGTACAAAGGGCCTCCGCCAGCTAATGTGTGTGTGGCTGTCATGCCCAAGAGAAAAGCCTGGGATGTCTGCACTCAGCAAATGTTTATTATTGGACCGTGAGCAACTAGAAGGCAGACACTAGATTTTACTCCAGTCTGTGATTCCGGTATCTGGCATGAGAGCTGGCATGCCACAGGAAACACAATAATTCTTTTTTTTTTTAATGAATGAGATTCCATTTAAATGAAATATCCACGGTAAGCAAATCTATAGTGACATAAAGTAGATTAGTGGTCGCCAGGAGCTGGTGGGGTTGGGCTTAGAGGTGGAGGGAGAGTTAGGGAAAAATCGGGAGTGACTACTAATGGGTTTCTTTGGAGGATGATGCAAATGTCCTGGAATTGGATAGTGATGGTGGTTGCACACTTCTGTGAATATACTGAAACCACAAAATTTTACACTTTAAATGGGTGAATTGTATGGTCTGTGAATTATATAGCATGTGAATTATATCTCAGTAAATTTAATTTTAAAATGAATGAGAATTTCTTGCTGGTGGGAATGTAAAATAGTACAACCATTTTGGAAGACAGTTGGGCACCTTTCTTACAAAACTAGTCATACTCTTACTATGTGATTCAGGATTGTGTTCCTAGGTATTTACTCAAATGAGCTGGGAACTAATGTCCACACAAAAATCTGCACATGAGTGCTTAGGGGAGTTGTATAATAGAATCTTCCAAACTGGAAGCAACCAAGGTGTCCTTCAATAGGTGAATGGATTTAAAAAAAAAAAAAAAAAAAGCAGTGTTGCAGTCATACAATGGGATATTATTCGGCAGTAAAAAGAGATGAACTATTAAATGACAAAAAGATAGGGAGGAAATTTAAATGCATATTGCTAAGAGAAAGGATTCAGTCTGAGAAGGCTGCATATTGTATAATTCCAATTATATGACATTCTGGAAAAGGCAAAACTACAGAAATAGTAAAAAGATCAGTGGTTGCCAGGGGCTCAGGAGGAGGAAGGAAGGGATGAATAGGTGGAGCTAAGGAAGTTTCTGCGGCATATCCTGTGTGACACGGTAACGATGGGTACATGTCAACCCCCAGAGAACTGTAAAACCCAAAGAGTGAACCCTAATGTAAATTATGGACTTTAGTTAACAATAATAACGTATCACGATGGTTTCATCAGTTGTAACAAATATACTGCCCTAATGCAAGATGTTACTTAGGAAACTGAGGGTCGAGGAGAGAAAACTAATTTCTCTAATTGGAACTCTAATTTCTGCTCAATTTTTTGTAAATCTAAAACTTCTCTAAATTAATAGTCTATTAATTAAAAAAAAAATAAAGTACAAACAATATGGCAAACACTCATGTTCCTACCGTGCAGTACTGACATTTGTATTATTTGCTTCAACTTTTTCTAAGTAAAAGAAATAAAGTATTACAGGTGAAACCCCCCCTTGACATCCCTCACCCTCCCCAGAGGAAACCACTATTACTAGTACATGTCCTCGCTTTAATATTTTTATATTGAATAAATTGCATTATTTTTCAGGTGTTTAAAAACAATACATAAGTTGCATAAACTATAACAGTGTTTTGCAACTTGCATTTTTCATTCAACCTGATGCTTTAAAGATCTGTCCATGTTGCTAAATATAGATTTAATGCTTTTATCTTTTATAAAAATCTTTTTTAACTGTAATATCATATTCTGTTGTATATATGTTACTTTATGTTATTTTTCCATTTCTCTATTGATGGATGTTTAGATTATTTCTGATGTTATGTTATTACCGCCAATGCTGCAATAATTTTTTTGACATAAAGAAAATGAATGAGAAGGTGAAACCCATAAGAAGTCCCACTAGACATCAAGTAAATGATATGATAGGGATAAGACAAGGGGCATTTTGAAAAGCAGATTCATTCATGCTAATCTGATCTACTGGAGTCCTGGGGTGTTAACCCTTGAGGAATAGAGAACCAGTTAACTAGCTTATGTGTACATAATCAGTTAACTAGTTACATAGGCTTGAGATCCATAATAAGGACCATTTTAAAAGTTGAGTCACCTTAGGGTTGAAAATTTGTTAGGACTGGGGGACTGAGGTTTATAGAGTCGAGTAGAAGAGATAAACATTTTTCTAGAACACAAATACTGCAGATATTAGTGTTCAGACCCATTCTCTTTAGTATTTTTTATGCACAGTAACATCTCCAAGTTACCAACAATATTCCACAGTTCACCAGCATTCACTAAGCATCTACTATGTGCCAGTTGCCAACCCGAGGGAGAACCAGTTCTTGTCTGCCAGGAGCGTCTGATCCCCTGGGCTCCTGCCTGCGGGGGCAGGTCCACTTACTGCTGAACTGAACACTCTGTTAAAACCCAGAAAGCATATTGAAAACAAACAACTCTTCATTCTTTTTTGTTTGTTTGTTTTTTTGTTTTACAACTCTCAATTCTTACCAAGCATGACTATCTACAGCTCTGTAGATAGTCTAAAAGAGAGCCGCACTCAAATTGGAAGGTTCGTTGTACAGTTAAAGGAGGGGTGGTCAGTTTGATGTTGAGCAGGCTGAGGGTTCTCTCAATTCCCAGGAGAAGAGAACGGACGGAGTCGTGGGCCTTCTTGCCATGTGGCCTGAGCACTGAATGTCCTTGAAGTGTGGAAAGTCCTGTCCACAACCTTTATTAACTTCTTTTCCACCTAGAAAGAAGCCAAGAAGTTTCTGAGTAATTCTCAGAATAATCCAGAATCATCTTCACAAAAGATAATACCAGAAAGCTCAGAGGGATAAAAAGATACGCTTGCTAAAGAGAGTATTTCCCAGCCTCTGCTGGCCCTTTGAGCCAACAAAAGCAAGACCTCAGTCACTGTTTAATGAGTGAGAGAGAACAGCTAGAAATGGGTGGAGAAGTAGGCAGAAGGAGGCTATTTAAAAGACCCTAAAGTGCTGCAGCTGTTTTGGCTAATTTTTCTCATCTCAGCGATGTTCCAAGCTCTTTGTCTTCTATGTGGGGCGAATTCATTTGGCTCTCTCATGAGTCATCCTGCCCACAAATAATCTCTCTTGGAGTAACCCTTATGAAAATAGACAGTTCACATTGCATTGTGTGAATTGGCGATTGTGTGTCCCTTCCCTGGGTGGGCTGTGCTGCGTCTGCTCTGCCTGCATCCACACATGTCAGGGCTTCTAAGGTCTGAGCACAGCCTCAGTGTGCCTGCTGGCTGACAGGGGAGTACAGAGGGAGATGTCCGGACTCTGAAGCTGAGTCAGGCTGCAGAGAGTGGGCCCCTGCCCACTGACGGCTTCCTCCTAAAGGTTTCTAGATTTCATAGATGTAACCTTTGCCACAGGGTTTTATAAGAATTATCTATGAAAAAGTAGACAGCATCAGAGGAAATTCTGGGTCAATAAATGTTACTAACATTTCAGCCTGGATCTTGCCAAATTTAGCTTTTCCTTCTTAGTATTTTCTTCACTATCTGGCCAGCAGATCTGACCAACCAGCATTCTTATTTAAAATTTCCCTAGAGAGACACTGAGCTCTTTAAAGTAGAGACTAGAATGGATATATGTTGTTTCTGCTGCCTAGCAAAATTTCCTCTTCCCTAATGATTACCTTGATTTTACTCTAAGAGACCATCCTGGACCTTGCTCTCATCCCATGTGCTTTTCTGGTGCAGTTGGCTCCACCCTTGGCTCAGGGTTGGAGCATGTAATTGTGGCCCAAGACATTCAACGCATCTTATTTCCCTGGTCATAATGATTACCCAGTCATAGCCAGTGGGATCCAATGAGACTTTGGCTAGGAGGCTGGGATAGGACTCGGGGCTTTGCCACCGTGAGGTCTGGCCTGGCGCGGCCTTCTAGCACTTATGAGTGGAGAGACAGTTTGCGCAGGGACACTGCATGGAAGAGAGCTGAGTCTAGCTGAGGAGGGAGAGGGTGAGGACAGTCATGGCCTTATCCTCTAAGCCCTGAACCAAGCTACCCTGAAGGCACCATTATCCTGGTCTTTCTTGACCTGTGAGCCAAGTCCCCTTTTGGCTTGAGTAAAGCTCAGATGAGTTTCCTATCGCTTGCAACCAGGAGTTCTAACTCATTCACTCAGCCCCAGCATCTAGCAGAGTGCCTGGCATGCAGAGGAAGTCCAGTATGTGTTTATTGCATAAATTCTCATTCAGTTGAACAGCTGTTTATTGAACACTTATGAGGAACAAAGTCTTGTTCTGGATCTTATAGGGCTGCACTGTCCTATACGGCAGCCGCTAGCCACATGTGGCTCTTTAACTGTACATTTAAAGTGGTGAAAAATAATTTTTAAAAAACTTCAGTTTCTAAGTCACACCACCCACATCTCAAGCGCTCAATAGCCACAGGTGGCTGGTGGCCGCCGTATTGGACAATACAGATATAGAACATTTCCATCATTGCAGAAAGTTCTGGAAGACAGCGCTACTGCAGAAAATACAAACATGCGCAGGACTCAGAACATGCCTCCAAGAAGCTACAGTTTTTGCAGTTGTTTGCTTTCAAATTATAACCATAGAAAGCATCACATACAGAATGGTAGTCTGACTTAGTGAAAAGACTCATTTATAAAAGGACAGCTTTATTTTTCCTATGTATAGCTATTTACATATAAATTCTGACGAAGTAGTTTAATGAAAAAAGTTACTACATAGAGCCACACATTATACAAAGTGTGGTTCGCTTAAATGTTCTTTCATGCAAGAGGAACTAGCATTTACTGGGCCTGGAAACGGAAGATATGTAGAATAGAATGCCGTGTTGATTTTTGGAGCCTTTTCAGGAAATAAGTCATTGGTTTAATTTTAAGTCATTGGACCTTCACTCAGGTAGTAAAGTCCTAAACTTTCTCGGAGAGCTTGTTCCTTCTCTCTCGTGATGACGACGATTCCGAAGCGGTGAGAGCAGAGGGGTCTGTCTCTGGCAGGTGCTCCCGGGCATCCTAGAGCTCCTCTTCTGCTCTGTTGTGTCCCACGTCCGGCCCTCTGCTGTCCCCCTCCTCCACTGCAGGGTGTCTGAAGCATACTCAGACCTGTGATGTGCTCATTCTGGAGAGGATGAAAGCCTCCCCACAGTGCACTCCTCCAGGGGCGTCTAGTTCTCCTAACAGCCCTGAGAGAAGCTGACCGTGAGGCTGTCGGCGTGAGAGATTCTGCCCTCGCCAGGGGCATCATCAGCGTCTCAGGTTTAGCCCACGCTGGCCAGACTGCATTTTCAGCCTTGTCCCCTCCGTTCCCCACTGAAGGCTCTCAGCCTAACCACACTGGTTACTCACAGTCCCAGAGCACCTCTGTCCTTTGGCTTACACTGAGTCCCTACCCATCTCCCCCGCCTCCAGGTACTAATTTCTCCTCAAAACTTGGCTCAAATACCTGTTGTTATGATGGTCTTTCAAACCATCCAAGCCAGAAATTCTGATCCCTCCTTTAAGCCTTAACATCATGGTCTGTGCTACTGGTTTTTTGGTAACAGTTTTATTGAGATATAATTCATATATCCTACAGTTCACCCTTTTTAAATGTACAAGTCAATGTGTTTTTGTTTTTTTTTTAATGTATTCACAGGGTAGCAACCATCACTATCATCTGTTTAGAACATTTTCATCACCCCAGGAAGAAACCTTCAGCCCTCATCCTCCAAGCCCTACCTCTGTCCCCAAGCCCTAGGCAATGACAAATCTACTTTCTGTCTCTGTAGATTCGCCTATTCTGGACATTTCATATAAATGAAATCCTATAATATGTGATCTTTGGTGACTGACTGCTTCTACTTAGCATAGTATTTTTAAGGTTCATCCATGTTGTAGCATGAATGAGTACTTCATTCCTTATTAAGGCCAAGTAACATTCCATTGTATAGCTACACCACATTTTGTTGATCCATTCATTAGTCATTGGGCATTTGGATGGTTTCTGCTTTTTGGCTATTATGAACAATGACGCTATGAACATTGGTGCACAAGTTGTTGTGTAAATATACGTTTTCTGTTCTTTTGGGTATATACTTAGGAGTGGAATTGCTGAGTCATATGGTAACTGTGTTTTGTACCATTCTTTTGGCAACATCAAATATTCCAATGTTTAAATCCCATGGTACTTAGTTTTTCACTACTACATCTTGGCTTCCTTAGGAGACCTAAACCCTTGGGAGTAGGAAAAAAAAGCCCACTTTTCTTTTTACTCCACCCAGTACCCACCACCATGTCTGCTCAACAAGAAACACAACCGCTATTTGGATGTGAAAATGTAATGCAAAGAGGTAGAGACTTGTAAAGTTCTCTTCCTTGTTTAACCCTGATTTTTGTCACCTTTTTCTGTTTGTGCTGCATCTGCTCTCTTTTCTAAAAGTGTCTGGCCTGTCCAAGGCCTAGGTAGTGGAGGGGGACCGATCTGCAAATGCAGGTAATTAGTGTACAGCTCCCGCAGGTCTGAGCATCCCGAGGGGGATGTACTTTGGGAGCACGAAGGAGGGTCAGCTTCCACCGTGTCTCCTTCCGGACGACACTGCGCAGTGCTCTGTGCTGTGGAGACAGGTCAGCTGTGGGGCATTAGTGGACCTCTACCGGCAGGGCTTCACAGGGTCATTGCTCATTCATCACCAATAATTAAAATGTTTAAAGACACAGTAAAAGCCATTAGGAGGAAAAGACGTCTTCCTGCTTTTTCTCCCTTGATCAGACCCTAAGAAGACAGCTTAAACAAAGGAGAGGAATGATGCCAGGTTTATAAAATGGAGGCCCTGCAGCTGTCTTTGGGTCCACCTTGAGGTGAGATCAGAAGTATTTTTTTCCCAAACTCTTGCTGGCAGGAAGAACTGTACTCAGCAGCATTGTCAGTGACCAGTTCTTTTCTCAGTTGGTAAATCACTGGGCATGATAAGCAGCTGCTTTGAAGTGAGTGGTGTAGCACCTCTGTTTGATTCTCCAGCAGCAGATGGCAGCTGTGGGTGATGACGGACAGGAGATAGAGGGCTGTGCTTCCCAGGATGAAAGGGAAATTTCAAGTGAGAGAGAACCGGGGTCTCTTGTTGGGGTATAATTGGTCTTTCATGAGCTGTTACCAAGGGTTCTCCCAGTACCTAAAAGAATTGTTCTTCCCAGTTTAATCAATGCTAAATGAATGAAAGGATTTACATTCTTCTCTTCTGAATGGGGGGAAATCAGCATTCTAGTAGATACAATAAGAACTTCACATTGTGTAGCGTTTAATAGGCACGGAGTAATAACTATACTAGTTCAGGGGTGACGGGTAGATTTCATTTCATGCCCCTTTTATCAGTTGCTCTCGGCCACTTAGAGGGTTGTGTTGGGAAGGATTTTTGAGGCCAGTTTCAGGGTCAGCAAGAAACATGGTCATATAAGCGAGGAAAGACAGTCTCTTGTCATGACGCCTAAGATACTAAGGATGGCATATTGTGTTGAATATTTGTCCTAGACCTTGAGCTCTGTGAAGACAACGACAGTGTCTTAATAGCATATCCTCAGGACCCAGCACATTGCCTGTATGTAGTAATTAACCATTAAGTATACATTGGTTGAATGAGTGACTTGATTTCCTAGTTTTAGAATGGGCGCATGATTCTAAGTAAATGACACACACTAAAGGCCATAACAGTAAATGAATTTTTGCAGCAGAGCGTTTCCCAGAGAACTTTGATTTTTTTGGAGCTATTGCCTTGATGTTTTCAAAAAAGCCCTCTGTTTTGCTACAAGATAATGTATTTCAAGAATTTCAACTTACACTGGCTACTCTAAGTAAATTTCTTCATTTTCTATTTCAGTGGTCTAGAGAAGAATCTTGGCATCTTAGAACACAGGCCTGGAAGTCAGTTTTGGGTTTTACTTACAGCTCAACCATTAACCTACTGTGTGACCTTAAGATAGTCACTTCTCCTCTCTGGGTCTCAGTGTCCTCTATAAAATGAGACAGTTGAAGTCAATGAGCTCTTTGATTCTGTGAATCAGGATGGAGGATGAAAAAGGGAACTGGTTTCAACTATATAATCTGCCTTCAGCCTAGCTGATAGCTTCTCTGATTCGAGATTCACTTTCTGTCCAAGGAGCAGTGATCCTGGGACAAGGTAGGAGAGTGACATTTTTAATGATGACCACAGCAGTAGAACATCAACATAATGAAAGCCTTTTTTGTTATCTCCGCAGAATGTTCCATGAGATTTGCCCTATATTCCAAGATGATTGTGGTACATGTAATGTATGAAAACATAATGTATCACCTCAAACACATGTCTTGGCTGACATTCAGCATCAAGAATCTGACAACTATGTTTTAATATTTATGTACATTCTGCCTGATTCCAAAAAAAGATTTAAGATAGTTACAGTCAAAACCATAGACATAATTAAATCTAAAAACCTTTAGAATAAGACTCAAAGGACAAGAGAGAAGTTTTGTGTTGTTGTTATTTATTTATTTATTTATTTTATTCTATTTATTTTATTTTTGGCTGCATTGGGTCTTCGTTGCGGTGAGCGGGGGCTACTCTTGGTTGTGGTACATAGGCTTCTCATTGCGGTGGCTTCTCGTTGTGGAGCACGGGCTCCAGAGCGCAGGCTCAGTAGTTGTGGCGCACGGGCTTAGTTGCTCCGCACCATGTGGGATCTTCCTGGACCAGGGCTCGGACCTGTGTCGCCTGCATTGGTAGGCGGATTCTTAACTACTGTGCCACCAGGGAAGCCCAGTTTTGTGTTTTTAAAGTCATTATTTTAGGAAACTTAAACTAAGGAAAGCTTCCAAAGTTGAATGTGAAGTGTAACTCCGTGGCTCCTGGGCTACCTAGTTTTAGTTGTCTGGTAACAGCCAGGGTGATTGGCTTTGGGGGAAGAAAAGAAAATGCAGGCAAAATTCGTCAGCCTGCCAGGCCTGTTCTAATAGCCTGTTACCAAGGCAAGAGCCATCAGTTAATAATGAAACATTGAATTGCAAACAAGAGTGACAACATAGGCCAAGCCTTATTTAATCAATAATGGCTATTTTACTAGTTGTGTGGTAGACTTTAACCAGGCCACACATAATAATAGTAGCTGATGCTTACTTTTTTAGTGCTTATGTGCTAGACACTGTTCTAAGCACTTCATCTACATTAATATATCAGATCCTTACAATAGCTCTGTGAGTTAGGAGCTCTGAGGCTTGTGGTCTTAACCACTGCACCATGCTGCCTCTCACATGTCTGAAGTCACGCAGAGATTTAACTTACCACCAGTTATACAGCTCAGCTCCCCGGCTCCGAGCCATCGCAGGACAGAATGTCTCACTTCAAGCAGCAATTACTAGTTAAAAATGAGGCAGCTGCAGTGCTACCAAACTGAGTGGATCAGTTGTTTGCTCACTGAGTTAAGCAGTTCTTTTTGCATTGCTTTAAGGTGGCATGCTGAATTTTAAAGGAACAGTGTAAGCTCTATCTAAGCATTCTTTCACACATCTCACTGTTGGTGTGGCTGCATCATACATCAGCCACCCACCCTCTTGTCCTCGGGTATCGTTCATTTATATACATCACAGGTGCTAATCAGCCAGCTCATTCAGGGAAGGTTGCTGCCTGGGAAACCGTGTTGAGAAGGGGTCTCAGGTCTGGTTCAGACGTGATGAGAGAGGTTCATGGCTTAGCAGTAACATCTGCCATGGGCAAGCACGAGTGCGTGTCTTTGCCAGCCATGGTCTAGTTCAAGATCAGGGCTTCCCTCTACCCTGAATGGCTTCACGTAATTCATTAATTCATTCTACAAAAATCTAATGAATTCTCTCTTTGTACAAGACAAACAATAGAAAGATGAATAAGTCAAAGTCTCTCCAAAAATATTATTCTAGCTACAAACATAAATTTTAACAAATCATTTCCATACAGTGAGGTAATAATTATTCTTATAAAGTGCTGTAATAAGGGCAGACAGGCATCACAGAGATGGTGCCAGTGAGTCCAAACCCTGGTTCAGTCCCTGTGTATGGAGCCTGTGAGGGAGGATGTTTTGATAGCCACCTGGCATGACCAGCGTCCCCAGTTTTTTTGGCAACTGTCATATTCACAGTACGTACAGCGCCACCATTAGTAAGCTGTCTCTTTGGGTCTTGATGCAGTTACACACCCAGGAAGAGAGGATGAAAGGAATTTATCATGATTAGTCAGTATTTTTCAAGTTTGGCTATGAGTAAGGTCTTCAAGGATCTAGGGAGTCAGTCCCAGTCAGGTGGAGTCGGATGCTAAAAGGGAAAGTCAGAAATGCCAGAGGTGAGCCAGCCCTGGTGTTTCCACCAACGCCTGTTCTGTGTCCGTTAGGAAATACGTTCTCTCCAGACACATGAGAACCACAGGGGGCGGTGATTGGGGTCAGAAATGGCGTCCCTGGGGCCGAAAAACCCCAAATAAAGTCATTTTGGAGCTAACCTTTGATTTCAGAGAGAGCTTTGCCCTAATCCTGTGTAGGATTTCCACAGAATATTTTCTGAAGAGAAGTCAAAGGCTTTCACTTTTCCCTTCTCCCTGCCTTGTGAAGACAGGCATCCAAAATCCCCATCTTCAGGTGAGGAAATCAAACCTGTGGTCTGAGATCCCACAGTGAATTGAACAAAGACTCACAAGAAAGTGTTTAATCTCTCTTACCCCACATTTGCTCTTCAATTTAATGCTTAGAATGAGGAGAATTCTCCTCAGTGGTTTTAAGAAAATAATAAAGCTTTATACTATATTTAATCACCAAGAAACAAAACATTTCTACCAAGGGGACACTTTGGAAATCATCTCATCTGGTGCTCATGTTCTAAGATGTGGAATCTGAATCCAAGGGACAGCTCCAAATAACTCGAGGGGTCCAGGTGTTAAACCTACTCAGCCCTCATGGTTTCCTTTTCTAACTAGAAATGCCTCCAGGAACAGTGCAAGAGTCTCTGCTCATCCTTCTGGGAACTCACTTTAAGACATCTGCTGGGCCCTGGAAGGTCCCCCTGCCCTCAGTCTGCATCTGAGACTAGGGCCTTCCCTTTGCCATTGCAAAGGGCCCTCCTGGCTCCCTGTCCCCCGCCCATTTATGAGACTCTCGCCATCTCCCTAACAACCACTGACTTCAGTTTGCAGCAGAAAATTCAGACTTTGCAGTTCAAAAGTACTCAGATTGCTGACCAAAAGCAGAAGAGGCCTCCTTTTAAGGTGTTATATACCAGTTCAGCTGGTATGTAACAGCTTCCGGATGGGCCAGCTTGCACTGAAGCATCTCTTTCTGCCCCTTTTGTAATGTTGCAAGAAACAGACAGTGTCTCCAATAACTGGATGCTTCCCTAAGTCCCCTAAACCTTCAGCCTTGTTAAACCAATTGTTTTACCACCTTGTAACAGCAATTGTGGGTAAATTTTTCCACCCCGGGTGGAGTATTTCTCATCCTTTTCTGCATTTAGACTTGGTCGCCTTCAACTCTCCATTGCTGGTACCATTTCTAAATTATTCAGAACGCTGTTGGTTTCAAGTGACACGCACCCAACTTGAATTATCAGAGGCAAATGGAAATAATGGAGCATTGAACACAATTAAAAGAAAGGTAGATCAAGCAAACCTTGGGAAAAGCTGCAGTTTAGGAGGAACAGGTGTTCTCCCCTGGAGATAGGCTTCTTCCACAAGGCAGGAAGCATGGCTGCTGGCAGCTCCTCCTAATTCATGGCTTCATTCACCTGACGTGGACTGGCCCACGACCCAGATTCAAAACTCAGGGCCCAGCTTGCGTCTCTTGCTTATTTTGGAGTCAGTCGAGTTGGGCCAGAGAGGCAGGGTCTGTAAAGGAACATGGTTGGCATGAGGGGAAGGAGCAGTTCCCATTAGAAGGTATTTGCCGTTACCAGGAGACAGGAGGTGCTGGGCAAACAGAGCTAAAGGTGTCTGGTGCAAACCTGAGTCCCTCAGGAGAGGGATGATTAAGTGATTTGAGTAGCAAGAGGCATAATATGCTTTTGAAAAATAAAACATATTCAATAAAGCTTCCCTAACCAGCTTTCCCTTCATTGACCCTCCTGATTGATTAACTCTGCACTCCCTTGTTACAGCAGGATCTGGTGCCCATGGGAGGCTGGATGCTCCCAGCCAGCAGGCTGGTTTCTAGGACACCTGCACATTTCTGCTCCCACCAGTTGAGGCATATGCTTTCCAAGAGTCATTCGTGTTTCTTGCCAGACCTGGGAATGCCAGAGGGACTTACTGTTGTAATTATACCATTTAAGTAAATATCCCCCAAGTGAAAAAATGCAAAAAGAAAGTTATTTCTATGAAAATCAAGTTCAGGAAGATTCGATGACAGTAGCTAGAAGCAGTGGCTCTTCTGCAGTGGGGAGAGGGCTTTTACCTTTCATTCCAGAATAGGTTCTGCAGTCTGATCCCCTATATACACATTCTAGCTCACCACTAACTAGCTTTGTAACCCTGGGCAAGAGGTGGAATCTTCCTGAGACATAGCCCCTTTACTGTAAAAAGGAAATAATAACAACTTTGTTGGGGAATTCTGAGCATTAAATAAGATGATGTATTTACAGCACTTAACACAGTTCCTGGCACATAGTAGGCACTCAAAACTGGGACGCCTGTCATCATCATCATCATTATAATTAACAATCGCAATTTGAAGTGAGACATATATATTTATACTGTTTCACACTGCTCATGTTAAATGGTATAATAAGAGGGTGTCATTTCCGTTAAAGAATTTAATAAATGTATTTCTTTTTTAAAATTAATTAATTAACTTATTTATTTAGTTATTTATGGCTGCGTTGGGTCTTTGTTGCTGCGCGCGGGCTTTCTCTAGTTGTGGCGAGCGGGGGCCGCTCTTTGTCGTGGTGCACGGGCTTCTCGTTGCGGTGGCTTCTCTTGTTGTGGCTCACGGGGTCTAGGCGCGCGGGCTTCAGAAGTTGTGGCACTCAGGCTTAGTTGCTCCGTGGCATGTGGGATCTTCCGGAACCAGGGATTGAACCCCGTCCCTTGCACTGGAAGGTGGATTCTCAACCACTGGACCACCAGGGAAGTCCCAAATGTATTTCTTTTAATAACAGAGAGAGGTAAATTGTCTGACCATAGAGATAAATCATTTTTTATCAAATCAGTTTCTGAAAACCTAAATAATTTTTTTAATGTAAAAGCCTACCTCTGATTCACTTTGCTGTACAGCAGAAACTAACACAACATTGTAAATCAACTATACTCCAACAAAAAGTTTTAAAAAATAAATAAAAAAAAAAAAAAGTAAAAGGCTACCCCCATGAAAACATGGTTTATTAGGATGAGTCTCTAGTACATCCTTCATCCCTAGTACGTTTGGCTTTTGTAAAAGTTAGAAAGCCAAGGATATGAAGCAGGGGAGATTTGGAAAGTCTCCAGGTAGTTTTAAGGAGCCTCTAAGTGCATGAGAACCCGTGTTGGCTCTATTCATAGCTTTGCTTTCTGGACCAGTATTCTAGAAGTTGCTACATTCTTTTCATTTGTGTCTTTCACAGAAGGCAGTAAAATTTAGTTCTAATTACATTTAGGGCATCTGGATTCTAGTCAGCATTTCTGGCTCCGTTTTAGAACCTAAAGTCTGCGGCTTATTCCTAATGTGGAAAATGGAATAATCCCCCAGGCCTGAGAAGAAGAACTCCAGCATTTAGGCTGCCGTTACTATAGTGAGACGCTGCTTCAGACATCACAAGACTTGTTATACAAGGAAACATGATTACAGTGGATTAGAGAAACTTGCCAGGGCCTTGAAGGATTTATTACTTTTTGAATTCTGAATGAGACATAAATGTGCTTTTCCCCTTTTAATTTTGGACCCCATACGGAGAAGGTGAAAAAATTCTTCAGCAAATTTTAGAATGCTTAGCTCCTAGAGCTCGGCTGGGTGTTGTGTCCAAGTCATATTGCAAAGGGCATGAATACTTGCTTGGCGGAGACGCAGAACAGTCACTCCTTTCTGTCTGCACTGCCAAGATAGTTACTGCCCTGTCTCCCAGTGGGAGAAAAATGTAGCTCCCTGGGGAGTCTTCTGGAAGGCAGCATGGTGTAATGGAAAAAGCAATGTACTCGGAGGTATGAGGCCTGGATTGCAGCTTCCACACTTATAAGCTCTATGATTTTTCAACAGGTTACACTCTCTGAGCCTTTGTGTCCTTTTATGAAATATAGGAATGGTAATTCCCATCTCAGAGGGTGGCTCTAAGGTTTAAAGTATGTTAAATATCACGTATAGAAACTCAAATGTTAGTTGCAATACCATCAAAATGGTACCTGTAGCACACTCATATGAGTTCATAGATCTCAGAATTTTGCTAATGTCCCAAAAGAAGGGACTTTTAAAAAATAAAGATGGTCTCTCACCTTATCTATTCTGCAGATTCTTCGGTTTCTCTGGATGCTACAGAGATAGCATAGGGTAGTAGTTACGAACAACTGAGGAATCAGAAAGACCTGAGTTTAAATTCACTACTTACTAGCTATGAAGCCTTGAACAATTTACCTAACTTCTGTTATCCCCATTTCCTCATCTGTGTATTTTTATTTGTATATAAAAATAGTCCCTCAAGCATTCTTTATCCCTTTACGCTGTTTTATTTTCTAAATGACATTTATCACTATCTGAAATTTCTGTTTATTTTCTGTCTCCCACTCCAGCCCTCACTCAGATACAATCCCCATAAGGGCAAAGACTTTATAATGTCTTGTTTACCATTTTATATGTCTTGCCAAAGATAGTGACTGGTACATTACTGTTATTTATTCTTTTCGCCTTTGACTTCTGTTTTTAAAAAGTTCCCCTCCCAGTGTCATGGCTAAATTTATATACAGTAGCTGAGTTAGAAACCGGGCAGAGTTGTTTTCTGTTTGGAAATACCTGTGTTCTTACAGTCGAGTTTCTATTTCCTGAAGGTGCTTACTCAGCCTTGGATGGCACAGTTTGACTTGTGACATCAGAAGATTGACAGGCAGGAGTCTGACTCAGGGATTCAGCTAGAAAAGAACATGACTTTCAGCCCGGCTCGCCCTTTGAGGGATGGCTGGACAGGACTCAAAAAGGTCTTGGATTTCAATTTATCTAGGAAGGTATTTAGCGAATTATTTTTAACCATCTGGATTTGGTACAGATCACCCGAGGAATCTGCAGCCTCTGCATAAGTGAGGAATGAGAGTGGAAGGACAGAGGGGAGCTGAGGGGAGAACAGGCTTCCCTGCCGCTTCCCGGGGAACCTGGCATCTTTCTCCAGGGCCTGGACCACACTTGCCCCGCTCTCCACCCCAGACCCCCCAGAGCATCCACTTTGACTTTTATCTACTCAACACCTTGGAAACCACTAAGATTCCAAGGTTTTCCACAGTCACTCAGAGGTAGGCACTGCAGACAGATAAATGTTCAGGCTCTGAGTGTCACATCATTCATTAGCCCTCTCCCTATGAAGAGGTGGCATTCACGGCAACGAACTGTGTCATGGAGAAAACTGAGCCCCGAGAAGAGGAACTCTTGACTCTCCTACCTCATTCTTTCAAGACCTATGAACTGGTTCTTCTAAATTCCTGTTGGGCTAAGATGGGCTTAGGGGGTGGGGTGGGGATGGTTCCTGAACCCCCAGGGGTCGTATACAAAAGGTCGCATGTGTGTGTTTTATGGGGGAAGGATTTGTGTCATTAAATTCTCAAGAGATATCTTTGGTCTAAAATAGGTTTGGAACCCCTGCCTTAAGTGGACCTAATATATTTTTATAGTGTTTGCAAACTCTGCAGCTTTGCCCCCTGGCACTCAAAGCTCTATGTGGGTGGGTTGAGGATGGAAATGCAGAAGCAGTGCACAGCTGCCCAATCTTGTTGGGCTTTTGCATTATGGCTCGCTCATCTCTTACTGAGTTTGCTGTTTGCACGAACGATGAAGTCAGGCGCGTTGGAAACCAAGTCCTGACTTGTCGGCAGAGGGCCCAGTTGAAGAAGATAGTAGGAGATTCTATGAACAAGGTATGTCTGGATTCAGCTTCAAGGATAAGACAGAGCCACACCAACAACAACCCTATCTTTTAGTCTGGAGTTTCTCCCTTCAGTCACAAAACACTCCCTGGCCGTTCCCACACTCTTGGACGAGGAACCGTGATACATTTGACCGTCTCGCCCGTGGAAGTGCTGGCTGAGAGCTGCGTTTCCACCTCCAGGAGCACCGACACCCCTCTTCTCCGGCCCCCTTCACAGCAGCCTGAGCGGAGTTCTGAGGGGCTTCAGAGGTTGTGCACTTGTGTTAGTCCACATGCTTTAACTACCACGAAAGGGCTTCTGCCTTGTTCTTAGAGCGACATTCTGTTAACTGTACGATCTGGAAATCCCTGGCAAGTGAGAAACCGCTGCTTGGCGTGAGGATGTCTTTGAGTCTTCGTAGTGCGCAGTGCAGCCTACTTCATCTTCTGCAGGTGTGTGGCAGCTTCTGTGTACGGGGTGTTTATCACATGCCAGGTTCTGTGCAGAGCGCTCTATGAAATTTTTCCTATTTTGATCCTTATCCTGAGATAAATGACAGTCTTCCCATTTTCAAGATGAGGAAGCTGTGGTTCGGAGAAATGTCGTGAGTGATCAGGTCTAAAATACAAGTGTAGGATCCGTGGCAAGGGGGCACCCAACAAGCTACCAGCAGATATGGAGCAGTGGCATTCCCTGAAGAAGAGCTCTGTGGGTGGATGGGATTTAGGGTGGGGAGAGAACTTAGGATGGAGGAGCTGAGACCCAGAGTCTGAGAAGGCACAGGCATTTATTACCCTCTCCCCATATTACTCTGACTCAGTCTTTGTCATTTAAGATGCAGATAATCCCCTGGACCAGAGTTCTTCTCAAGTCATCGGCATGGGATTGGTTTTCAGTGCTTTGTGAGTTAGGATTGTAGACTCTTGCCTTCTACTCCAGTCTGGCTTTTCTCCACCAGAGTCGCCGTGGCCGTTTCCCATTGATGACCACGGGCCCCAGTAAGACCTGCCTTCAGTCTCTGTCCCCTCCAGTCCGCCCTCCACAAAGGTCACCAGGCCTTTGGTGGCACACACAGTTACTCAGGGACTTCCAGAGGCTCAGTTTGGCTTCAGGATCAGGTCAGCCCCTCACAGGGCAGTCGCAGACGCCCTTACAGCCCGGCTCCAGCCTACCTCCCGCCCTGGACCTCCCACGCTTCCCACTGCCCCTTTGCTCTTGTTTTCCCCACCTGGCAAACACATACTCACCCTTTCTGAAGGGTCCCTTCTCACATTTGTCACCCTGGATCATAATTATTCATTAGCTACCCAAGAATGAGAACTATGTCTTAATCATCTCTCTATCCTCAGTACCTAGCATAATAGCTGACACATGTTTGGTGCTTACTAAGAACATTTTTGAAACAATGAGTGAATGTGTTTGATGGGAGGTGAAGATGAAGGATCAGGGACGTAGTGAATAGAAGTTCTCCTTCTGTCCACAGTGACCTCACAGTGCACTTGTCTCATTTATATCCCGTTTGTATTTAGTTAAATGGAATTGTTGGCTCCAGAAATGCTGGTGGGGACTTCCCTGGTGGTGCAGTGGTTAAGAATCCGCCTGCCAATGCAGGGGACACGGGTTCGAGCCCTGGTCCGGGAAGATCCCACATGCCATGGAGCAGCTAAACCTGTGTGCCGCAGCTACTGAGCCTGCGAGCCAGAACTACTGAAGCCGGCGCGCCTAGAGGCCATGCTCTGCAACAAAAGAAGCCACCGCAATGAGAAGCCCACGCACCTCAACTAAGAGTAGCCCCCACTCACCGCAACTAGAGAAAGCCCACGTGCAGCAACGAAGACCCAGTGCAGCCAAAAATAAATAAATTTAAAAAATAAATTAAAAAAGAAAGAAATGCTGATGGTTCTCCAGCATCTCACATGTTCTACTCTTTTTTTTTAAAGAGAACTCAGAAAAGTGCTTCACAGGCTGCCTTTTTAGATAAGTCCTTTAGGATTAAACTCTACAAGATTATTTCCTGTATCAGTCACACTCTCTTGGTTGAAAGTTAGACACTAATTCAAAGAGATTTAAGCAAACATGGGGATTTATTTGTTCAAGTAACTGAAAAATTCATAGATAGTTCTAGCCTTAGGCACTACTAGATCCAAGTTTTCAAAAAATGTCAATAGTGACCTTTCTGCCCTCTTTCCTTTGCCTGGCTGTTTTCTGCATTGCTTTGTTCTGAGGCAGGCTGTCTCCTCATGAGAGCAAGTTGGCACTGGGAGCCCCGGGCTTAGCGACTCCCATGGAAAGGGAGCCTTGTTCCCAGTGGCGCTGGCTCATGTCCTGCTTTACTGGTCACTGATGGCTCAGTCACAGTGGTGGGGCAGGGGGTAACTCTCCCTGGTCAGCTCTGGGATATGTTCCCATCACCAGTGGTACATGGGGTGAATGACCCACCTAAATCACATGCCCTGAGGGTCAGGGAGAAATCGGTAAGAAATTAGAAAACTGGTGTGATTTTCACAGGGATAAAGATGCCGCAGCCTGAGCAGGCAGAGTGATAGCTGTCCGCTACTGTTACTTTTCCTTTTTTTTTGGTTGCTAATATTTCTCTTATTTCCAAGAGCTAAATGGTATGATGGACCCCAAGCAGGTGGCCTTGTCTTCTTTTTTTTTTTTTGTAAATATCTGTCCCCCAGGATTATTAAAAATAGCCAGTTTACTGCTTTCTTTGACTGACTTTTCACCCTAGACTTTGTGATGGGTCCAGCAGCTCCAGTGTTTGTGTCGGAGCCTTGGAATGCCAAATGGAGTGATGTGAACACAAGAGTTTTTCATGATGACTTGCGTTTCTTGATAAGATCAAGGAATCCCAGTGTTTTTTAAATTGGAATCCTGCCATGAGTTCTCTGATACTATATAGATTTAAAGTAAATACTGTTTGGGAGCTCCCTTGGCAGTCCAGTGGTGAGGACTTGGCACTTTTACTGCCATGGCCCTGGGTTCAAATCCTGGTCAGGGAGCTAAGATCCCACAAGCTGCAGCACAGCAAAAATAATAATAATAATAATAATAAATTAAATAAATAAATAAATAAAGTAAATACTGTTCTCAGGAACATACTTTCCTATTACTTTCTTTTGGCCGTTAACCAATGATTTCTCATATTCAGTGACTTTCTGATTGATACTCAGCTCTGACTGCCACATGTCACTGTGATCAAGCCATAAAATACGAATATTTGCAGATCCTGCTTATGTGGGGAATAATAACAAAACACCATAGCAGTTTGGGCCATGTTTTGTGTCTTCCAATTGATAACTTGTTTTTTTTCCTGCCACTCTTCATATACTTGTTTCCTGGCATGCTTTCCACCCCAATTTGGTTGCCACCTATTTAGTGTATTTTGAGCTCCTGCCATCTACCCAAATGGAAATTTTAATTTTTTGAGTACCTACTTTCTGTTAAGTATATCAGTAGGACTTCTTTTTTGCAAATAATCCCATTTATTTCTCATAGCAACCATTTGTGGGATGGGTATCATTATCACTATTTAAAAGATGTGGAAATTAAGGTTAAGAGAGGATAAATAATTTGCCAAATGTCTTAGAACTGGTAGAAGACCTTGGAATTCAGGTCTGAGTCTGGTAACCTTCAAAGTTAATTCTCCACAAATTAGGCTAGGAGTGCTAACATACTGGAAAAATATAAGATCCAATTTCTTACCTGAAGTGGAAGGAATAAGACTAACACATTTGAAACAATGAGAGTAAATTTAAGATAGGATCATTGCTAAGTGCTGTGTGATACAGTGTAGTTTATGGTGCCATTCAAGTTCAGAAAATGGTGAATTCTGCCTCCAATTCCCACTCTCCTTCTATCTGAACTTGACTGGCGTATATATATAAATTTAAATCAAGACTTTGTTTTAAATGTAACCTTGGCCCCGGTTTCACAGTGTGCTAATCAGCTGCTTTGTGCTGTGAATTTAGACATTTGTGTCTCCTCGCACTTCTTTTGAACCCAGAAATATTGGTGAGCCCTAAATATCTTTACATATGTTCACCCTCATGTCCACTGCCTTTTCGGTCCTATGAACTCCTTGATAAGCACAAGTCCCAGTTATGAGCCCTTCATTATACATCTGATACGGCAAGACAGTGGCCAAAGCTAGATTTTTATCTGTGCCCTAGTTATCTGCCCCTTGGTTGAATTCAGTGCAGTTCAGTTCAGCTGCAGCTGGCTGAGTGCCTGGGAAGTGGTAGCCTGTGTGCAAGGCTGTGGAGGAGACAGCATGTTCATTTAAGTGCTGGGCCCCTTCCAAGCTCTGGGGATACAGTGGTAGTCAAGGCACACAAGACTCCATGTTTTGCAGGAGATTACATCCTAGTTCCACAAACAAGCGGAAAAAGAAACCTTCAGCTAGTGGTGAGCACAAAGATGAAAACAAAACAGGGTATTGGGTTAGAATAAATTGGGGTGGGGAGGGAAGTGGAGAGAATAGAGGTCAGGAGTTAGACAACTTAGACTGGTGGGTTGGTGGCGGTCCCTGTGAGAAGGCGGCTTCCGAACTGAGACCTGAATGTAGAGGAGGTGGCCAGACCTGTGAGCATCTGGGGGAGGAGCCGGGCGGCTGAGGGAGCATCTCTAACGCAGACTAAAAATCGGGGACTTCTTTCTCTTCAATTTTATTTATTTATTTTTTAAATTGAAGTGTAGTTAATTTACAGTGTGGTGTTACTTTCTGCTCTACAGCAAAGTGATTCAGTTATATGTATATATACATTCTTTTTCATATTCTTTTCCATTGTGGTTTATCACAGGATATTGACTATAGTTCCCTGTGCTATACAGTAGGACCTTGTTGTTTATTCATTTTATATATAATAGTTTGCATCTGCTCACCCCATCCTCCCACTCCATCCCTCCCACACCACCCCTCCCCCTTGGCAACTACAAGTCTGTTCTCTGTCTGTGAGTCTCTTTCATAGATAAGTTTATTTGTGGCATATTTTAGATTCCATGTATACGTGATATCATGGTATTTGTCTTTCTCTTTCTGACTTATTTCACTTAGTGTGATAATCTCTAGATCCATCCATGTTGCTGCAAACGGCATCATTTTTTTTATGGCTGAGTAGTATTCCATTGTATCTATGTACCACATCATCTTTATCCATTCATCTGTCGATGGACATTTAGGTTGTTTCCATGTCTTGGTTATTGTAAATAGTGCTGCAGTGAACGTTGGGGTGCATGTGTCTTTTTGAATTATAGTTTTGTCCAGATATGTGCCCAGGAATGTGATTGCTGGGTCATATGGCAACTCTATTTTTAGTTTTTTGAGGAATCTCCATACTGTTTTCCATAGTGGCTGCATCAACTTACATTCCCACCAACAGTGTAAGAAGGTTCAAAATCGGGGGCTTCTTGAAGGAGAAGTTGTTAATACCCTTAACTTAGAATATCAGGAAAAGTTCTGATGTCATAATTGAAATCCTACACCTTCTCCTAGGTCAATTTTAAGCTGAAATGGTCTTAGGAAATCTGTCCTGACCTGTGTCCTCTACCCCAGACAGGCAGGCCGGTGGGGATATTTTCCTAACCCTGGTTCATCTGTCTCTGTCACACACACCCCAGAACCCGGACAGGCTGGGGCACCTCAAGAGCTCCAGAGCTGTTTTCTTCCATTCTGCATGTTCACCTTGGGACAAGAATGATGCCAGGTGTGGTTTGTTTCCCTCAGACTCTCAGGGTCTTTCCATAGCCCCAAGCCATCATCAGGATTTCCTAAGGGCTGGGGTGTTCTGTGGGCACCTAACTAGGGTCAGGTCCTGTTCCTTTATGCTGGGGTATTAGGAAAGCTGTTGGAGCCCAAATCTGGTCTATATCTATTTATATCTCTAGGAACTATTTTGGTTTGGTTTTGCTTTTTCCCTCTTATTCTTCCTTGAGAGGACTTATGTTGCTTTTAGTTTTCTCCCAGCAATCACTCTAGCAAAATCTGGAGGCTCTGGTGTTTATCATTGGCCAGGCTACATAGCAGTTTGTAGAAAATGGCTGCAATTCTAGGAATTGCAGTCTTAATTTGTTAGCCAAATATTCCATGCATCAGCAGTGGCGGTAGCTGCCAGTTGATCTGAGTTTTATGTGGTGAGATTTTTGTTTTGTTTTGTTTTGTTTTTTTCCCCTCAGATGGGAACTACTGTTTGCTAGAGCTGAGATCATCAAAACCATTTCAGTTAGGACTTTGTGTGAGAATGTAATTACACCTCCCAAAGATTCAGGCCTGGCCTAGGAAAGTGAGGGTAAAAAATAGACTCAGTAGGAGAATGATTACTGGTATAAGGTAGCTTGAATGGCAGCTCCCTTGTTTTCAGTGATATTATACAAATCAAATAAAATCCTGTTCCTTTTTATTTTATTTTAGCTAAGTATTCTTGTCCAAAATGAAAATCATATGTTCTTCCTTTTCATTTTTTTCCAAAGCAAATGGTTAAGAACACTTCCTTTATATAATTTACTGGAGGCTTTTTTTTTTAATTCCTAAAAGAACATTTACATTACTTCTTTTATGCATGCAGTAACTTTTGATCAAAACATGACTCCACTCCCTTGTTTAATGTCGAGCATCTGGATTAAAGGCTTCTTTTAATCTTAAATACAGATTATGGCTGTCTTTCCCTTTAAGCAATCCGCCATAAAACCCTGGCCCCTTTCCAGATTTCTTCATTAAAGCTCTCTTTATTATAGTGTTTTGGGATGGCAGTCATTAAATGATTGTTGTGCACAATGGCCACTTGATTATAATTATTTAACTGGCAATCAGTTATTGCAGCAATTTGGTGGTATAATTAAAAGGGAGCATGTTAGTACCTGCCAGCATCTCTATGGTGTTCAGCTCTGGAGGGGAAGAAGCAGAACCTAAACATATGGACAGGAAGAATCAAGCACTCCTGTGAATGGAAGCTTCTCTTTTATTCTTCCCCAGTGTGGTTCTCGGCCTCTTTTGTTTCACAAGGTAGATGAACAATGGTGATAAAATAAGATGTGGATTCGAATTTTCATGCTACAACCTCCTGAATCAGTAAATATACTCAGTAATGAATGTTTCCCCATGTGCTGAGAAATGCTAAATGTGCAGAAGTATATTAATATAATTCTTTTTTTTTTTAACACAAGCATTTTTTCCCACTCTAAAGTTTCAGCATTTCTTTCTTGACATATACATTGACATGAGATGCCGCTAACAAAAAGTTGGTACAAAAGATAAGTGGCTTTCATTAACAGACAGCTGGGAAGCCATTAATCACTGAAGAACTTAGTGACGGGTGTGATTTCCAGGTTAAGAAGGGCCCCTGCGTTATTCAGAACTCTTTTAGTTGTAAGTGTCAAAGACCTAATCCTAACCAACCTTAACAAAGAGGAACTTTCCCGGCTTATGTAGCTGGAATGTCACTGGAACTGCTTATAGGATTAAAGGAAGAGCTGCAGGAACCAGGCCTCAGGGTTAGGAACTAGGATTCAGTCCCTCTGAGACTTTCTGTCCGTTTCTCAGCTGAGCCTGCCTGTGCTTGGCCTCATTCTGAGGATGGGCTTCCAGCTTCTCTCTGTGTCAGGAACCATGGCCCTTAGTCGCCCCAGATTCCCACCTTCTTAGCTGAACAACTCCAGTGGAAAGCAACACTGTGTCTTCCATCATTCATAAATCAGTCTCAGGGAAGGACTCTGATTGGTTCTACGTGGGTCATACACCCACCCCCTGGACTAATTACTGCTGCCAAGGAAATGGCACCATGTGATGGGCCAAGCTTGGATCACGTGTTACCCTGGGTGTAAGGTAGAGAAGATAAAGTCCTGTGGTTAACAATCCTGTCAGAGACATTGATATGTCCCTATAGGTGGTACCCCAATGACTAAGAAAACCAACGATTATTTGAGAAAATGAGGGACTTCCGTGGTGGCGCAGTGGTTAAGAATCCACCTGCCAATGTAGGGGACACAGGTTTGAGCCCTGGTCCGGGAAGATCCCACATGCCACAGAGCAACTAAGCCCATGCGCCACAAATAGTGAGCCTGCACTCTAGAGCCTGTGAGCTACAACTGCTCAGCACATGTGCCACAACTACTGAAGCCTGTGTGCCAAGAGCCTGTGCTCTGCAACAAGAGAAGCCACCACAATGAGAAGCCCGCGCGCAGCAACAAAGACCTAATGCAGCCAAAAATAAATAAATATTTTTTAAAAAAGAAAATGAGGGCTTCCCTGGTGGCGCAGTGGTTGAGAATCTGCCTGCCAATGCAGGGGACACGGGTTCGAGCCCTGGTCTGGGAAGATCCCACATGCCGCAGAGCAACTGGGCCCGTGAGCCACAACTACTGAGCCTGCGTGTCTGGAGCCTGTGCTCCGCAACAAGAGAGGCCGCGATAGTGAGAGGCCCGCGCACTGCGATGAAGAGTGGCCCCCACTTGCCACAACTAGAGAAAGCCCTCGCACAGGAACGAAGACCCAACACAGCCATAAATAAATAAATAAATTAATTAATTAATTAATTAATTAATTATTTTTAAAAAAGAAAATGAATGTGAAAATCTGAAGGAGCCAAACTTAAACAACATTCTCTACATGTTTCCCCAAAGTGTGGATCTCCATGTTTCTTTTAGAAATATTCCACCTTTGTGAGACTGAGTTGAAAAAGTGTCTGTCTGAGTTTCAACTGATTGCCTAACCTTACTTGTAGTCATTCTTGCGCACCAGAGACCCCTTAATAGTGTGATCTAAGGGCAGGGGGCTGAAGAGATGGGAAAGGCACAAATAAAAGATGCCTGCTCTGGTGGCATGGCCACCACGGCTGCGTTATCACAGGCAACTCAGGATCCAGGGTTCCAGGGAGCACAGTTTTCAACTACCTTGAAGTATTCAACCATTTATTTACCACAGTTCTGGATAATAAAATTTTCCATTTCCCTCCTGGTTTAGCTCCATATTTGAATCTGTGAGTGCAAAGGCAAAGCAGTCTGCAAAGTAGCAGACTTCAAGAGAAAAAAGCCTTTAAAGTAAAGGAAAACATTAATTGAAAATTCAAAAGAAAAGTGTCCCTCCTACCTTCACCCCCCACCCTAACCTGATCTTATTTAGGGGGAAAGTGTGAATCATCCTGTTTATTAAGCAAATAAGAAAGATGACTGAAATGGGCAAGCTCACACTTGAATAAAAATAAATTCTCAATTTCCTATTTATCTTATTAATCAATGCACATTTTTTAAATGTATTTATTTGTACAACTGAGATATTGAAGCTCAGGGTAAATTAAACCACTGATAGGATACTACCTGAACTCGGAGGCGGGGAGGCAGCTTCTTGCAGTTGAATGAGTGTGTGTGTATTTACACGCACACTTTTCAGTTTGTGGATATTGGATGCTGCTAGAGGAGTTTCTTGGGAATCTAATCTTCTCAATGGCAAGCTCCAGCATCGCCTTTGCCAGTAGTTTAGTTCATGTGGACTTGATGCCAATTTTCTTTTCACATATGTGAAATAACAGTTTGGCACGTAGCAAACAAAACAGTGAAACATAGAGAAGACTGGTGCTTTTTAAGACGTGAAATGGGCAGATTCAGAACTAATTTTTTTATTTAGGTGAACCGAGTTTAAATTAAATTAAATGTTGCAAGAGATTACAGTATTTGTTTGACTCTCAAGAAGTCAAAGGCCGTGGCAATAAAGTATTTTCATTTTATAGAGTTTTTCTTGGAAAGGCTGCACACCGTATGACAGCAAAGTGCTTAAAACCCAGAGGCTGGTGCCAGCACAAAATCCAAACATCATAAAGTTACTTCCAAAGCCCAGATATTTATCGGTCCCGTCTCTTGGAACAGAGCATCTCTGAACCAGTCCAAGTCCGCCAGCTCAGAATCACCTTCCCAGCCTGGGGTTTTGAGTATGAAGCGTCGGGTAAGGCGTGTTCTCCAGGAAGCAAAGGAAAAGCTGTTGAAGAGCAATTGTCAGATGAGTCACAGACCACAGAGAGCACCACAGATCCAAATGGATAATTTTTTTTCCAGTAAAATTTGTTTCTTTAATTATTCTTTAGCCAAAGAAAGTCAAGGGAGGCCAACCAGTGGCACAGTGGCCATTTGCTGTATGTGTGCCTGCCTGGTCCCTTGGTCAGTTTTTGAAAACCTAGCTAACCTCCCTCCAACAAATTGTCTGCCTCCAACCCTTTTCAGTTAGGGCCGTGTGCCTTTACCAGATTAGGAGATTCGGAAGTGAAGGGGCCATGTGTTCAGGCTTCCCATGCTTCTGCCGTGCCAGAGTCAGTAAGAAGCCTTGCAATCCGTGTTTCTTTGCTTCTCTGACTTCACCCAAAGGGGATTGGGAAGCCTTGCCTCCTCACTAGGCTGCTCCTGTACAGAAGACCTCTGAAAGCTCTGCTCACCAGGACTTGAAATCCAGGCATCTCGGTGAATTTCCATCACAGGGTCACTGCCAAGTCACACAAATCTGTCAAAGGAGGCTTGCCTAGGAGAGAACCGTGTCCCTGTCCACTAGGTGACAGTTCAACAACTAGCCCCGAGTGCCGGCTGGCCAGGTGTCTCTTCTCTCCCACCCCCGTCATTAGATGTCCCCGTCACCTGCTGGTGCATCTAAAGAGAGCAGGAGGCCTTGGTCACAATAGATGAGTAGAGTTGATGCCAGAAGTGTAAACAAGTTGTAAATTACTCTTAATGCTTCTTGGCTACGATGCTGTTAGTCTTTAGTTATGGAAAAATATATTCCCTTTAATCTCTTTTATTTATAAGATAGTTGGTCTTCTTGTACGCCTATAAATCTCACTCTTCTTCAACAAGCATTTCCTAAGCATGTGCTCTGGGCAAAGTGCTGTGGAAGCCACTACTTGAGAACAGATAACGGGAGTTTGCGTTTAAAGGGGGCAGAGTGTCAGTTTGAGATGATGAAAAAGTTCTGGAGATGGATAGTGGTGATGGTTGCACAGCGGTGTCAGAGTATACTTACCACTGAACTGTGCACTTAAAAATGGCCAAAATGATAGATTTTGTTATATATAGTTTACCAGTATAAAAAAATTAGGGTTCTTGCATTTTTCTTTTAGTCAAGATTAATTATTTGCTATAAGTTATAAGCTTCTCATATATTCTATATCAAAATATGTGTGTGTGATTCACCACAAAAACCTAGAATTCCACATTTCTTGTATTTCACATAGCAAGTTCTGAGGTCATGATTCCACTGATATCTCCTATTATCAGAATACTTTATAAGATCATAATTAACAAATAATTATCCTCTACAACAGAAGTAAAAACAGAGTCTCAACTAATGAACTGTGAACTAATGAACTGAACTCCTGAGTTAGGCCTCAGACTTCATGTCCATACCGCAGTGCCCGAAAATGACTGGAGCTTCGTTGAGCCTGGAGAACAGAGATTCAGATCCTGTTTTGAGGCTTGCTAAAGTGGAGAAAACCCTGGCTGCAGGCCCTGGTTCCTGCTTCTGCCCTCGGCCAGTAGTATGACAGGGTCAATCATCTCATCTTCGTGGACTGCCATGTCTTTATCCACAAAATGGCAGTGAAGATGCCCACCTTGTAGGGTTGTCAGGCCAAACGTACAAACATTTGTGAGACTTTCGTGACAGTCCAAGGACCATACCGCAATGGATGTCTGAGCCAGACTCCAGAGAGCCCTTGCTCCTGCATATGTGGACCACGCGACCACCTCCTGAGATCCTTTCTCCCTTTCCTGGTACCAAGTCCCCTCTCTGGTCACTCTCTAGACTGTGCTCCCACTCTGCCTGCCTTTGCACTGGGCTGGGAAGTTCATGCTATGAATATATTGATGCTGTGTGAGAGGGGAAGCGGCCCACCCCTCAGCCCCTGGCCCGGCGCCAGCGACAGCTGTGGAATCACAGTGGCGCTCAGTGTCTGACGTCTGGGCCTCTTGCTCTCTTAGGACCCAAGGCCTCACTGTCTCGCTTCCCACCAGACCCACCACCTTTCCCTGGGATTAGAATCTCTTCCCCTTGGTACCCTTTGATTTGACCTCTTTGTCCCTCAGTCTAAAGCCAGCAGCAGAGAAAGATACGGTTAGCTCAGACCTGTCTTTGTGGCAGGTAGCTTGGCCCCAGTGGGCCCCTCGTCCCCAAGGTGTGAAAAGCTGTGTCTGGCGACTGTCACCCTTCCTTCCTTGTGGATCCACACTGCTCCTCCCAGCCCCAGGGGACAGTCTGGCCTTGCATCAGGCCTCACCAAGAGCTACTATTCAGTTTGTTGGAAGATGACTTTGATTGGTGGTACAATTTACCAGCCTCCCAAGTTAATAATATCCTTTTCCATCTTGTAAACACCCTTCCATGAGTTAAAGGGGACAGCTAGTGCCGGGCTACTAAGCCAGTGCTTCTCAATCCTTCTATTATTTTTTTTAACCTTTTTATTGAGGATTCTATAATGTATATACAATTAAATCTCAATTATGTATAAATCTTAGGTGTACACCTCAATGAATTTTTATTAGCTATACACTTGTGTAAATACCATCCAAGTTGAGATTCAGAACATTTCTAGTTACTCCAGAGCTTCCCGTGAACCCTCTGCACTCAGTCCCCCAAGGATCACTAATCTGACTAATCACCTTAGTTTGGGTTCTCAACTTTT
This sequence comes from Balaenoptera physalus, assembly GCF_965194825.1. Classification (NCBI taxonomy): domain Eukaryota; kingdom Metazoa; phylum Chordata; class Mammalia; order Artiodactyla; family Balaenopteridae; genus Balaenoptera; species Balaenoptera physalus. Next base: position 105,091,292 of record NC_138896.1, read on the forward strand.
TTCCACCTATGCCCACCCCGAAGTCCTACTCACCTTCCTACTTAATATCATTTAAGAATTCAAGATTAATTATTGCCTATTGTGACCAAAAAGAAAGTAGTGATCATTTTAGAAATGCTTTTCCTGCCCTCTCCTCCGCCACATGTTCCAGTACACCCTCTCGCCCCCATCCAGCACCCGTCTTCCTCCTTTCTGGTCAGTCATGCTTAATCCCAGAATCTGGAAGAGGAGAGAAACAGGCCCCCGGGACCTTAGTCCTGTTTTCCTGGTGCTCAAACCTCACAGTAGAGTGTTTTCTAAGCTAAATAAGAGTATAGTTCTTAGAATCATCCAGTATCGACTGAGCTCCCAATGTGCATAGATTCCTGCTTTCCATTTTCTGTCAGAGGAGGGTTCTTCTTTCCCCTGCTTACGTTTTGCGTTTTCTTGGGGATGGGAAATGCATTTGAAGAGTGCCAGCGACGTTACACTCCCCTTTTAACATGTTACTGTTGACCATCTTGAGGAATACGATGGGAGGATTATTTTACAGGAGGCACACAGGAGCCCCCATTTCGGCGTGTACTGCCACACTCAAATCCTTATATTTAAAAGTGGAGCTTAGTCTGTTTATCCTACAGTAAAAATATCTACAAGAAGCTATTATTGTATTGACACTGGAGCCAAACAGGAAACCAGAGGATTCACAGATGTTATCTGCTTTAATGCAATGGGTTTCCTACAGACTGACTTTGCAGCCAGTCAGGATAGACTCTACAAAAGGATTGAAGGAACATGTTATTGACATAATGTTTATTCCTTGGGCTTTGCAGGCTACATCGTGTTCCCAGAGTTCTGAGGGCTAAAGAGAGAGGGAGGCTTAGAGAGAGAAAGAGAAGATGAAACCAGCAAGAAAGAATCAAGATTGATTCCATCATTACCATAAAAATATATTATAATATTCTTTGATGTGGAGTAGAATTTGGTGTAATTCAGCAGTTATATTTAATCATTTATTATATGCACAGTATTGCACAAAGCACAGTTCACAACCTAAAGGGAAGGTGATATGCCACAAAGGTTCAGTCCTCAAAAACTGTCTTTTTCAGCGTTTTCATCCATGATTTAGATTAGGACAAAATTGGTACATCTACCAAATTCATGGGTGATGCTAAGCCAGGAAAGAACACTAAAATCAGGATCTAAAGATATCATGACAGACATGAGGCTGAACCTAAAAAGTTGAAGTACAACAGGCAGATGTGTAAGTCCTTAGATCTTTTTAAAAAAAAAAAGTTTCCATGAGCATAGGATGGGGGAGATGCAATAAACAGAACCAGTGCAAAGAGGTTTTCAACACTCGTGAGCACAGTACGAGTGAAGCAGCGTGAAGGGGCGTCACAGATCACTTCTGCACCGTGAAGCTCCGTCTCTAGGAGCCGAGTGGCCAGAACCCACACCTCGCGGGTTGACTTCAGATCACCACACCTGCAGAAGCGAGGGACGTGGAGGACCGGGATCGGGAGCGATGTTACCAGGAACATCCTCAGATAAAAGAATGAGCAGTTAGGTGGAGGAAGAGGAAGCCAGAGGGGTGCCCTTGTCCCATCCTCAGATACCAGACGGCTGTCCCACCTGCAGGGCAAGTGCGGCTTGTGCCCCAGGGGCCGAGCAGGGAGTAGGGGGCGCTCCCAGAGAAGACTCTGTGGTTCTGTTACCCGCCCTTGAAGTTGTCGGGCAGAATGGAGGAGGAGGGCTCGTGGCCCTGCGGGTGTGGAGGACATGCCGCATGCCAGTCGTAGAGCACCGGCAGCCGCTCGCCAGAGGGACCGTGGGGGCAGTGCGTGCCCTCCGTGGAGGTGTGGAACAGATGCTCTGCAAGGCCTCATCCACTCCTGCTCTTCCACAGTAGCGCACAATCCAGGCTCTGGTATGCCGACCCTGGGCTGGAAGGGGGCAGGGATTCTCATGGATCTTGACATGTGGACAGAATTAAGGAGCACAAAGTGATTGAAGGCTCGGAGATAGACATGCATGGGGATGCGGTGAGGGGTGGGAGATGATGAGAGAGAAGTTCGGATTGATAAGGTGGGGCGACAGAGAAGGCCCAGGCTGGAGATGCAGACGGGTTTGCTGCTGCAGGCCATCGTGCGCTGCTCAGGGTTTTTACTGGGGGTGAGGTAAGGTGCATAATCCTGCGGGGAGACAGGCACTGAAGTCCTTGGACCCCCGTGCTCTCACGTGGTCTCATGCAGGGAGACAGGTGGCAGAGACCCTGATCCCACAGCCTTGGTGATGTCAGCTCCCTTTTGTGTTGGTCGATAGAGAGTAAGGTGCCCAGACCAAACCGCAGGCAAGTTCCTAAAGACTCTGGGAGAAAGGCGCCTTCTTAGGACACGAGGAACTGGGGCTTCCTTTTCCACCTGCAGCCACATGGGGGGTCTGGGGTTTCTACTATCGCTAACTCTCTAAACTCTCTGCCGTCTTTCTAGCAGCCGCAGGTACCGAGTGTCAGTTTTGCTCTTGTTCGTAAGCATGGCTCTCGAGAACTCTTCCTTAGTTCAGGCCACCAGCACACTTTATCTAGTTTAGTTTTACTTCCCCCATTCACCCATCATTTCCCCTTCACTGAACGGGCAACAGCGAGATGCAAAGTGCACGTAGTGGACGTTGCACCGTAAGGACCCAGGCTGCCTGTCAGTCTGACCTTGTGCGTGTGCATCGCACGTGTGCTTCCAGCGACTTGCACAAGGCGGCCCTGAGATGCGAGTCAGTCAGGGCCTCCTCCCTGTCTGGCGGTGGCTGTAGGAGCGGCTGAGTGATGGTGAGTGTTTTCACGAGAATGGAGAATAGCCCGTTTTGTGAGAGCAGAGGCCACTGGAAGGAGGATGTTATCGCTCTTTAACTAAAGAAACATTCACAGAGAAAGGGTTTGGCGTTGGCAAGGCCAAGTTAAACAGGATACAGCATTCTCTCCGAGCGTTTCCCCCGCCGCGCCCCTCTCCTCACACTGGTGCTTGAGGGTCACTTCCTAATCCATGAATGGGTTCACTGACCTGGGAGCAGGGGCGGGAGGTAGAGAGTTTCCTTGCACAAACTCCTGGAGGGAAGTCATTTTGCAAGTTTCCCAAGGATGAGAGAATGTTTTCTCTTCCCCCTCCTCCTCCTCTGTAAAGCAACCACGGCCTCCCTACTGCAGCAAAGGCTGACTGTGGCCATGTTTACCCTGGTCTTCTCTGGGGGCTGCTGAGGCTGGGGCTTCGTGCTGCCACTAGACCAGTGACTCTAAAAAGACATGTCAGGGCTATCAAAGAGACTGGAATATCCGGTGGCTATTGAAAAAGCCAGAGGCCGCTTCTATGACTCATCACCAAGTCCTGACATTTAAGAATCCTATCACCATAGGGGGTCCCAAATACCGTCTCATTTGACCTTATATGCAGTTTGAGTAAAGAATCAGGAGTGCTTTATGGGCAAATTCTCTAAGACACAGTGCCATTCCTCCTGAAGCTAGAAAGGAAAAATAAAGTTACTCCTTGAATTAAACAAAACTCCATAGGACTTTCTTCATGTCCTTTCTGACGCAGCCTTTATTTCTTGTGTTCATAATTATTTCAAGTTCTAAGTTTTTCTGCCCCCACTGAGTTTCCACCGTCTTCACCCTGCCATACCTGGACATTCCTACCCTGTCTTAACGTAGGTTGTACAGATCATGTTTGTTCCCTCAAGATACAAAGCAGATCAGTGGCTTAATTTTTATTTTAAATGTCTGTGAGTCATCATCGTGGGGCAACTTTGGTACATGAGGCTGATATTTGTTCCCCAGAAGTCTCTGCCAATATTCCTGTCTGTTGTATAGATTCACTGCTATTACAGTAATAATAGTTTACAGGAGCCCAGGTTATGATATTTCAATAATATAGAGTCCTTTGTTGGTATAAATGCTTCATGCAAATCTAAATGAAATATTAAAACCACAATTTTGGCTCTCCTTATCAGTACACAAAGAAATTGAACCTCAGCCATCAGGTGGATCGGAGCCCTCTTTGCCAATTTAGTATTTCTTTGCATCTCAAATCATAGAACCCTCATTTTAAGAATAAAGAAGCCAGGGCCTCGGCCCACTCTTTGTGGTCAAATCGAGATTCAACTCCAAGTCTCTATCCAGTATTTTTTTCTCTATTCCATATTTAGTCCCTCATTTTACCTGCTTTCCTAGAAGGAAGGCTATGGTCTCCAAGCAGGGTTTCTAAACAGTTGATTCCAGCATGCCCCAGTTAGAGAGAATCCTTAAACAGCAATTTTCCAAGCACACAATCAAGGAATGCAATTCTAGCAGTCAAGAACTACAGTTTGGGGAGCTCTGCAGTGTGGTCCCCTATGTCATGCTGCGTTGAAGGAAGGGACCACCACCTGCTCTGAATTATATCAGGCTTGGACTATGCAGGAGAATTGCTGTTTCAGGTGATACAATGTCCTACCTTCTCATCGCTCCAGTCCATCTACTACCCCCACTAGGATTAATCTTCCTAAAACACTGGTTTCTACTGCATCGTTCCTGTGACCAAATGCCACCCCACCGTGTCCTCAGCTGCTCTTCCAAGGCCCCTGGCCAGACCAGTGTCTTCACTGTCACCAGAACAGGCCATATTCATTCTCAACCCTCTTTGGTCTTGTAAAGGCCCTTCTCTTGTCTGTGTTCAGCCCTTCCCACTTCTCAGCCGGCAGGCCAGTCCCACCTGTGAGACTCTGTCCTAAGCTGCGCTCCCTCCAGTCTAACTCCTGAAATGTCTGCTGTTTCAGTGAATGTGTAAGGCTACCTGTTCACATCCCGATGACATCACTGGCGTGACTTCTGGTCTCTGAAACTCAGGTGTGAGCCACCAGAGTTCTCCAGCTCTCTCGGTTCACGGTGCTCTTGGAGTCTCAGGAGTTACTTCATGGAATCCCTAGGCCAAAAGAAAAACATAACAGTTCCATTCATTAAGTAGTTAGGACCAAACAACTTAACAAGCAGCTATGTCCTAACAATTGAGTAACTACTCGAAAAAATACTGCACATAAATCGAAAGAAAATATCATTTTATTCTGAAATAACCAGTTATTTACTAATAGGATGTTTGCTCGTGTTGGGCACTGCACAGCTTCCCAAACCTTGGAATCAGATGGGACACTGCCAAACTCCTTTGCTGTTGTGTTGATTTTCACATAATACTTGCTTTTATAAAATGACTGCCAAAACCCTAATTTTGCAAAGATATGAGATCATCAGAATGATTGTAGCACAAACTAATGTGGAAGCTGTAAACTACTTTGATCTAGTAGTTTGTGTGGGGCCTGACAGATGTTGTATATCATGTTTCAAAAATCTTAATACCTCATGGTGGAAATTCACTGCAGTGCCTGAAGGCACACAGTTTGGGGACCACAGCTCTAGAGCACACATGTAATATCATCCTTCTCTTGTGTGTCCCCAGAGTGTGTTGGGTAGTGCAGTCCTCATGGTGGTAGCCAGTTAATACAATCTTAATCCTTGAGTGCCTGATAGAGGCCACACATGCCACAACTTCAGCAATGTGCTGAGTTCTCTGGCATGGTAATAATTCAAGTTAAATCCACTTGAACATCTTTTGAGGATGCTGTGAAGGAAATTCCTGAGTGGAGGTTAGCTTAGATGCCTTTTAAATTCCCTTTCATTGCTAAGCCTCTTTAATTCATTGACAGTGACATGCCATATAAGACCAATATGAGCACAATTGCATGACAGTGGTGAGGATGAAATGTCCTAAACCCCCATGCCAAAAATATAAAAATATTTGACTTTTAACATGAATTTGGTGTGGAGGAAAGAGGTAGAGACATAAAACTGCTGTTCCACTTAATTCATAAGGTAGATTAATTGAAAAACTTTCTTCTTTTCAGTTGTCATAGAAATTGACCATATAGTAGGACACTGAGAAAACGACAGTACATACCAAAAAAGTAGAAATAGCACAAAAACCGTATCTGATCACTATGTAATATAACTGAAAAATACAAATTTTAAAAATTTAAAACAAAACATCACTGGAAAAATTAAAAACTCCCCTTGGGGTCAGTAAGGAAACCAAAATCAAAACTGTAGACTCTAGAAAATAATGTGAAAATTCTACACATAAATACTTTTTTGATACAGCTAATACAGCTTAGGAAAGTTCATCAACATAAGTTCTTATATGAATAACAAAAATGAATGAAAATAAAAGAAATTATGCACTAAACTTACAAAGTTATAAAAAGAACAAGAAAATTAACCCAGGGATGGCACAAGAAAAATCTTTTAAAAGTGCCTGACACACAGTAAGCACTTAATAGATGTTAGTCTTTATTATTATTTAGTTATCAAAAATAGTGAGGAGTCTCTATTTGAATGGTACAGGAAAATCTCCAGGATCGAGTGCTAATTTTAAAAAGCAAGTTTCATTTTTGAGACAGTTGGGACCGTTTGAATACAGACTCCATGTTAGGCGATGTTATTGAATTAATGTTAATTTTCATAGGTGTGATCATGTTGTTGTGGGTGCACAGGAGGATGCCCTTATTCTTAGAGGTTATATCCTGATGTATTCAGAAGATGAGTGTCATGATACCTGCGGTACTGTATACTTTTCAGAGGTTCAGGGGGGAGAAATAAACATATATTAAGAGAAAAATGTGGGAAAATATTAATCAGTATATTTAGGTAAATAGCATAGAGGTGATCATTCAAGTTTTCTCTAAGTTTGAAACTTTTCAAAAGTGAAAGAACAGATATTATTACCAAAAAACCAAGGTATAGAACATATATAGTATGCTTTTAAAATCACGTGTATGTATATGTGTGTGGTTGTGTGTTCACAGGCTTGTACATGCATGAACTGTCTCTAAAGGATGTACTAGAAATTGAGAACAGTGGTTGCTGCTGGGGAAAAGGAGTGGAAGGAGACTTAGCTTTTGAACCTTGTACTATGTGGTTACATTTTCTGTCTTAAAAAAAAAAAAAAAAGCTAATAACACATTTAAAAGAAATATATAACTCTATGTCCTGTGCTCAGTTTCACTGTTGTGCCATAAATGAAGAATGCCCGGGGGCTGGGGCTGCCGAGAACTACTTAGGAAATGCCTTCCCTCAAGGCAGATGGTTTGTCTTTGGAGTCAGGGGTCTGCTGCTCTGAGCAGCCTGTGTGCTTCCCGCCCCTACCCACAAGGAGCAGCCCCCTGGCCTTGGCCCTGTGGGGTTTTCGTGAAGGCATTTTTACAGCTGGTGGAAGGTGGTGGGCACATGGGACGGTCCTTAGAAGAAAAAGGTGTGGTCTTCCTGTTTTCACTGTGACTCAGGCATGTGGGAGAGCGTTTCTGCAGAATACTCTTAATAAATAACTTGTTTACCCTGACTCCAAGGAGACTCCCTAGTGTCAGAGTTAGAATTCAGGGCGAGAGGCACTGATCCTTGAGGTTCCGCTGTGGAGAGAACCACGTCTTTTGGATGTGGCTTGTGGTGCCAGCGATTTCAGAGCTGAAAGGGACTATCCTGAGGGGTCCGAACCGGTTGCTTTACAGATGAAGACACCTAGGTCAGGAGAGGTCCACTGACTTGGCTGAGTGACACAGCTAGTACCCACATGTCCCCTGAGCCATGTCCAGTGCTTCCATGACACTGCAGCGCCTGAGAAGCCCTCAGGGAGTCCGGGCTCCGAGACCTCCTACAGACCTTAGACAGGTTGACCCTGGACAGTTGGTGCTGCAGCTGATGTGCTTGTTTGCTTCCAGAAGAAAAGGGCGGAGTGAGGCATACAGCTGAGGAGGCAGGGAGGGAGGGGGGATGAGAAGGGAGGCAAGGTTCATGAAAACCGAGTTTTGCCCATGCAAGGCCTGGCCAGGAACCCGATTCACCTCCTACCAGGAAAAGACTGATAAATTCGTGGGGGATTTTGTCCTTTGCCCTCAGTGCATTAAAATACCTAACGCTGGAGATTTTTACATAAAACACTTGAGAGCTTTTTCTTAACCACTGTCTTTGTTATGGAATACTTCAGATGTGCAAAAGGGTTTAGGGAAGATCCTGAATGCCTGCATACTACCGCTGAGCCACAGACTGAAGGGAGATACTAAGTGGAAGCCCCACCACCATGGCCCATCTGTGCTGGCTTCATACTCTGACCGCATGTGTGCTGTCTCCTTAGACAGTGTATCACCTTGTTTTCCATATTTTAAAATTTTATATATAGATAGATGGTGTCAGGTTGTACATATCCTTCCACGACTTAACGTTTTTTCATTCAAGAGCGTAGTTTTTGAAACGTCTCCATGTTGCTGCATGTAGCTCCAGTTCAGCCACTTCTACCGCGTGTGTACTAGTTTGAAAAGCCATCCATTCTTCTGTTGAAAAACATGGAGTTTGTCTCCAAGCTTTGGATAAAAATCATGTCCCAACAAAGGGTTTGAGCCTTTTCTCACTATCACTGTATCCTTCATTGATCAACACCCGGAATGAATGGGTTAGGTCTCTTTCTACTCCAGAAACTCATGATTCATAAAGGTGGGAGTTTATCTGAGAGGTGGCATGTTGGTTTACCTCAGGAGTTTTAACTTAGAGAGTGGTACATTAAAGTCACCTGGGAGTTTGTTTTTGTTTTTGTTTTTTTTTCCTTGAAAATAAACTCAGGACTTTACCTCAGACCTAGAGAACTTGACATTTCTTGGGGGGAAGAAGAGGTCCTGTTGGAGAAGTTCCTAGTGACAGGGGCCGTCCATTGATTTACCACCCCAGCTGGACTCAGGCAGGCTATTCTCTGCACAGCTGAGGAGGTAAGTCACGTCCGTCCCTGACTGCGTCTCAGTAGACTCTGGTCATAGCCCTCTAGAAAGTGGGACCACCCCATGAGAGGAAGTGGCCTTTCAGCAGAGTAACCACTGTGAACGTGGACGCCACTGTGGTGCGGTCCTGGCCTGCCGGTTTTGCCGTTTGACTTCCATCTCTATCATCCCTTTCAGGCGCCTGAATTCATGGCAGGTTGGATGATGTTTGTATTTCTTCCTTCTGTGTTGGAAAAGGCTTAACCTCGTTGACCCCAAATAGTAGGGCAGTCACTTTATCCCAGTATCATGCTGAATATAGGGGTTACAGCCTGCCTTCAGTGAGACTGTGTTTTGGTGCTAAAGGCTGCACATATATACATTTATAACTGTAACCCAAGAAATAATATAAAGATCACTGGACACATATAAAGGAGAGATACAGAGTGTCAAAGAGGGAATGATTCTAGTTTGGGGGATGGGGAAGACTTCACAGAAGAGGGGCCATAGTAGGATTTTAACAGAGCAGATGAACATGAGAACAGCAGGTTCAAAGGCACAGATTTGCCTTTTTCAGGTAACTGGAGAATAGGGTGCATGTAGGGATGATGCAGAGAGATGAACTTGAAAGATAGGAAGGTAGGCGGGTTGAGGCTAGGCTGAGGAGCATTTTGAATGGAATTTATCCTGAAGATGGGGGGGACTCGTGAGAGGCGTGGTAGGGACTGTTAGAAAAATGCCTTTAGCAGCCGGGAAAGGCACTAATTGCAAAGGGAGAGCGGGAAGCCTGATCAGGAGACAGGAAGAGGCACAGCAATAGAAAAAAGCAAAGGAAAGGATGAATTTGAAGGCAGCTACTCTGTCAGGGGTAAGCAAAATGCAGGTTGATAGACAGAGGGCAGCTTTGCTTACTTATTCCTTTTCTGTTTCTACTCATTTTGTCAAACTGGGGTCAGATGAAAGGTAAATAGCAGCAATATTTGTGTCAATACTTAAGGCTATGAAAATAAGGGAAAACAAAATGGAGTATAATGTGGAAATAATTGCCAAGACATCTAAATAAGGACAAGAGTTTGAGGCATATGAAAGAAATGAGTGTCAATTAAAAATATTAAACAGCCATCCCGTATGTCTTAACTTTTTGTGTGTTGATTTCTGCACGTGCTGAAGTCAGGAAACGAGAGAAGTCCTCCGCGTTCCGACTCAGGGAGCCAGCATTTAGTGTCCCTGCTGTGCCTATTGACTGTGAGACCTTGTACAAGCCACTGGACCTTTCTACCCTGCGGTCCCTTCCATCTTAAAACAGGGTTTCTCTGTTGCCCCGGGATCCCTTCCAGACCTAATGTTCTACAGACGCGGCTGACAGCACTTTAGGCCTCTCCCCTTGGACATGTCTTTCTGGATACCACTCACCTTTACTTCTCCAAAAAGAGGAACTGCTTCCCGAATTTCTGTAAACTACTTCCATGAGTCATATGATTCAGTTCTCAATCTGACCCACATTGGTTTAGGAGCAAGAAACTTCTAAAGGATTCACGAAACAGATGGTGGTATACTTGGCCTTATCTTTTGGCTAAGGAGCTAATATAAAAAGCTAGTGAACTCTGAAGAGGGATTATGCTTTAACTGGCATTTAACGATGAAAGTGGGACAGAAAGAACATGACAAGACACCCTTAGGTGTGCCTGCTTCAGAATGCTGCCCTGTCCTTGAAGACTACAGTTGTGTTACAGATGTGATGAGATAGAGGTTTCTCAGGCTGCCAGCTGACTGCTCAGCTTGGTTCCATCTCCATGTGTCAAGGTCTGACTCTCAGTTATGAAGGCCCAGAAACCTGGTTTTTGCAGAGTACCCAGAGCTGACACATATGAACTTACTACAGAAGAACAGAACTGTGATAGTCTTTTCATCAGAATCCCTTGGTTGGCACACACATTCTACGTGGAAAGCCAAGTTATAATCAAGTAACTTGCTGATTATGGATCAGAGCAAGTTGGATGGTCTTAAGTGCCAGTGTTCCCTCTCCATTGTAGAGATGTAATTGCCAGAGAAGGTAATACATCTTCAGAATCTCTAGACAGCAGAGCTCCTGGAGAAATGACTGTTTCTAGATCTGGAGTGATATCTTTCTATGCCAAAATACATAAACTCTCAAAACTGACGGGACATGTCCAAAGGACATAGGCCCAGGGCAGTCAGGCAAGAAAAAGAAACAAAAGGTATTATCCACATTGGAAAGGAAAAGTAAAACTATCTCTATGCATGATCTTATATTTACAGTAGCCTAAGGAATCCACAAAAGAAGTATTAGAATTAATAAACAAGTTCAGCAAAGTTGCAGAATACAGGGCAAATATACAAAAATCAATTCTCTTTTTATACACTTGCAATGAACAATCTAAAAATGGAATCTAAAAAGGCATTCCTTATGCGATAGCATCAAAAAGAATGGAATTGTCATGAATAAATTTAACAAAAGTGGTATAAGGTTTGTGTACTGAAAACTACAAAACATTATTGAAAGAACTTAAGACATAAATAAATGGAAGACATTTCATGTTCATGGATTGGAATAATTAACCTTATTAAGGTGGCAATACACCCTAAATTGATCTACAAATTCAACACATTCCCTATTAAAATCCCAGCTGCCTTTTTTACAGAAATTGACACCTGATTTAAAAAATCATATAGAAATGCAAGGATTCAGAGTGGCTAAAACAAAGTTGGAGGTCTCACACTTCCTCATTTCAAAACTTATTACAAAGCAATAGTAACCAACATAGTGTGGTACTACTGATAAACATGTAGATCAATGGATTAGAATTGAGAGTCTAGAAATAAACACATACATTTGTGATCAACTGATTTTTGACAGAAGTGTAAGACAATTCAATGGATAAAGAACGGTCTTTTCAACAAATGATACTTGGACAATTGGATATCCCCATGCAAAAGAATGAGAGTTGGACCCCTACTTCATACCATATACAAAAATTAATGTAAAATGGATCATAAACCTAATGTAAGAGCTAAAACTATAAAACTCTTAGAAGAAAACATAGGTGTAAATCTTCATGACCTTGTATTAGGCCATGATTTCTAGATATGACACCAAAGTACAAGAAACAAAAGACAAAAATAAATAAATTGGACTTTATCAAAATTAAAACCTTTGTTCTTTGAAGGACACTCTCAAGAAAGTGAAAAGACAACCCACAGCATGGGAAAAAATATTTGTAAATCATTTATTTGTCTAATAAGGGCCCAAATCCATAATATATAAATCTTAGAACTTATCAACAACAACAAAAAATAAAAATAAAAATAAGTAAGGATTTGAATATACTTTTTTCAAAGAAGATACACATATGGCCAATAAGTACCTGAAAAGATACCCAACATCATTAGTGGTTAAGGAAATGCAACTCAAAACTATAGTGAGATACCACTTCACACCCATTAGAATGGCTAAAATAAAAGACAGACAGTAGCAATTGCTAGTGAGATGTACCGTAATTGGAACCCTCAGGGGTTACTTGTAGATTGTGAAATGGTGCAGCCACTCAGGAAAATATCAAAATTTTAAACACATGGATTGTCAAAAAATAAAAAAGGATTGTTGCTGAATCCATTTATTCAGCTTTTTATTGCGTCCCAACTATGTATCAGGTATTGTGCCAGTTATTTGGGGTACAGGCATTTCTCAATCCAGTGGGGGAGAGAGTCTGGGAAGCAGTAAGTTGTGGTAAGTGCTACACTACAGATATGGCCAGGGGAAGTAGAGAGAAGGTAGCCTTGAAGAAATCCCTTTAGTAAGTCTCCCATCTTCACATCTGTCCCCTTGTCATATGTGTATACCCAAGTAAGCAGAAGGAGTACAGGCTTTGTCAATCATATAAACCTGAACCCCAGGCCTGACTGATGCTTAGGAGCTGTGTAATCTTGGGCAAGTCCCACACCTCTAAGGCTCTATCTACTCATCTGTAAAATGAAGTTAATAATGCCCAACTCTCAGAGTTGTTTGGAGGTTCAGTAAAGAAAGCCATGTACGTAAAGGATTTTGTCAGTACCTGGCAAGATGATACATGCTTATTAAATGGGAACTGCTACTATTACAACAGAAAAGATGCTTTTATAGATAGCACTTTTAAAACTTCATCTTCCCGTTGTTTGTTACCAGAATATAGAAGCACAATGAATTTTTGCGTGTTGACTTAGTAGCCAATGATCTTTGCGAAATTCACTTATATATTCCAATTATTTGTCCATTTTGGGGGGATTTTCAGTGTATGCAGTTTGTCATCTGTGAATAAAGACTAATTTACTACTTTTCCAGTTTTTATACCTTCTAAGAAATAGCTTTACTGAGGTATAATTTGCATATAATAAAATTCATTTAAGTATACAGTTTGATGAATTTTGTGTCTTTAATTTCTTTCAACAACATTTTGTAGTTTTCAGTGTACAAGTCTTTCACTTCCTTGATTAAATTTATTCCTAAGTGTTTTATTCTTTTTGATGATATTTTTTTCCCCCTATGGAAATGCCTTTATTTATTTTTAAATTCTTTTATACAGCAGGTTCTTGTTAGTAATCCATTTTATACATATTAGTGTACATATGTCAATCCCAATCTCCCAGTACATCCCACCACCACCACCACCACCCTGCCGCCACTGCTTTTCCCCCTTGGTGTCCATATGTTTGTTCTCTACATTTCCGTCTCAATCTCTGCCCTGCAAACCGGTTCATCTGTACCATTTTTCTAGGTTCCACATATATGCGGTAGTATACGATATTTGTTTTTCTCTTTCTGACTTACTTCACTCTGTATGACAGTCTCTAGATTCATCCACGTTTCTACAAAGGACCCAATTTCGTTCCTTTTTATGGCTGAGGAATATTCCATTGTATATATGTGTACCACATCTTCTTTGTCCATTCGTCTGTTGATGGGCATTTAGGTTGCTTCCATGACCTGGCTATTGTAAATAGTGCTGCAATGAACACTGGGGTGCATGTGTCTTTTTGAATTATATTTTTCTCTGGGTATATGCCCAGGAGTGGGATTGCTGGGTCATATGGTAATTCTATTTTTAGTTTCTTAAGGAACCTCCATACTGTTCTCCATAGTGGTTGTATCAATTTACATTCCCACCAACAGTGCAAGAGGGTTCCCTTTTCTCCACACCCTCTCCAGCATTTGTTGTTTGTAAATTTTATGATGATGCCCATTCTAGCTGGTGTGAGGTGATACCTCATTGTAGTTTTGATTTGCATTTCTCTAATAGTGATGTTGAGCAGCTTTTCATGTGCTTCTTGGCCATCTGTATGTCTTCTTTGGAGAAGTGTCTATTTAGGTCTTCTGCCCATTTTTGGATTGGGTTGTTTGTTTTTTTAATATTGAGCTGCATGAGCTGTTTATATATTTTGGAGATTAATCCTTTGTCCATTGATTTGTTTGCAAATATTTTCCCCCATTCTGAGGGTTTTCTTTTCGTCTTGTTTATGGTTTCCTTTGCTGTGCAAAAGCTTTTAAGTTTCATTAGGTCCCATTTGTTTCTTTTTGTTTTTATTTCCATTACTCTAGGAGGTGGATCAAAAAGGATCTTGCTGTGATTTATGTCAAAGAGTGTTCTTCCTATGTTTTCCTCTAAGAGTTTTATAGTGTCCGGTCTTACATTTAGGTCTCTAATCCATTTTGAGTTTATTTTTGTGTATGGTGTTAGGGAGTGTTCTAATTTCATTCTTTTACATGTAGCTGTCCAGTTTTCCCAGCACCACTTAATGAAGAGACTGTCTTTTCTCCATTGTATGTCCTTGCCTCCTTTGTCATAGATTAGTTGACCATAGGTGCGTGGGTTTACCTCTGGGCTTTCTATCCTGTTCCATTGATCTCTATTTCTGTTTTTGTGCCAGTACCATATTGTCTTGATTATTGTAGCTTTGTAGTATAGCCCGAAGTCAGGAAGTCTGATTCCTCCAGCTCCGTTTTTTTCCCTCAAGATGGCTTTGGCTATTCGGGATCTTTTGTGTCTCCATACAAATTTTAAGAGTTTTTGTTCTAGTTCTGTAAAAAAGTGCCACTGCTAATTTGATAGGGATTACATTGAATCTGTAGGTTGCTTTGGGTAGTATAGTCATTTTCACAATATTGATTCTTCCAATCCAGAACATGGTATATCTCTCCATCTGTTGGTATCATCTTTAATTTCTTTCATCAGTGTCTTATAGTTTTCTGCATACAGGTCTTTTGTCTCCCTAGGTAGGTTTATTCCTAGGTATTTTATTCTTTTTGTTGCAGTGGTAAATGGGAGTGTTTCCTTAATTTCTCTTTCAGATTTTTCATCATTAGTGTATAGGAATGCAAGAGATTTCTGTGCATTAATTTTGTATCCTGCAACTTTACCAGATTCACTGATGAGCTCTAGTAGTTTCCTGGTGACATCTTTAGGATTCTCTATGTGTAGTATCATGTCATCTGCAAACAGTGACAGTTTTACTTCTTCTTTTCCAATTTGTATTCCTTTTATTTCTTTTTCTTCTCTGATTGCCGTGGCTAGGACTTCCAAAATTACGTTGAATAATAGTGATGAGAGTGGACATCCTTGTCTTGTTCCTGATCTTAGAGGAAATGCTTTCAGTTTTTCACCATTGAGAATGATGTTTGTTCTGGGTTTGTCGTGTATGGCCTTTATTATGTTGAGGTAGATTTCCTCTATGCCCACTTTCTGGAGAGTCTTTATCATAAATGGGTGTTGAATTTTGTCAGGAGCTTTTTCTGCATCTATTGAGATGATCATATGGTTTTTCTTCTTCAGTTTGTTAATATGGTGTATCACATTGATTGATTTGCATATATTGAAGAATCCTTGCATCCCTGGGATAAATCCTACTTGATCATGGTGTATGATCCTTTTAATGTGTTGTTGGATTCTGTTTGCTAGTATTTTGTTGAGGATTTTTACATCGATATTCATCAGTGATATTGGTCTGTAATTTTCTTTTTTTGTAGTATCTTTGTCTGGTTTTGGTGTCAGGGTGATGGTGGCCTCATAGAATGAGTTTGGGAGTGTTCCTTCCTCTGCAATTTTTTGGAAGAGTTTGAGAAGGATGGGTGGTAGCTCTCCTCTAAATGATAGAATTCACCTGTGAAGCCATCTGGTCCTGGACTTTTGTTTGTTGGAAGATTGTTAATCACAGTTTCAATTTCATTACTTGTGATTGGTCTGTTCATATTTTCTGTTTCTTCCTGGTTCAGTCTTGGAAGGTTATACCTTTCTCAGAATTTGTCCATTTCTTCCAGGCTGTCCATTTTATTGGCATAGAGTTGCTTGTAGTAGTCTCTTAGGATGCTTGTATTTCTGCAGTGTCTGTTGTAACTTCTCCTTTTTCATTTCTAATTTTATTGATTTGAGTCCTCTCCCTCTTTTTCTTGATGAGTCTGGCTAATGGTTTATCAATTTTGTTTATCTTCTCAAAGAGCCAGCTTTTAGTTTTATTGATCTTTGCTGTTTTTTTCTTTGTTTCTATTTCATTTATTTCTGCTCTGATCTTTATGATTTCTTTCCTTCTGCTAACTTTGGGTTTTGTTTGTTCTTCTTTCTCTAGTTCCTTCAGGTGTAAGGTTAGATTCTTTATTTGAGATTTTTCTTGTTTCTTGAGGTAGGCTTGTAGAGCTATAAACTTCCCTCTTACAACTGCTTTTACTGCATCCCATAGGTTTTGGGTCGTCGTGTTTTCATTGTCATTTGTCTCTAGGTATTTTTTGATTTCCTCTTTGATTTCTTCAGTGACCTCTTGGTTATTTAATAATGTATTGTTTAGCCTCCATGTGTTTGTGTTTTTTACATTTTTTCCCCTGTAATTGAGTTCTAATCTCATAGTGTTGTGGTCAGAAAAGTTGCTTGATAGGATTTCAATTTTCTTAAATCTACTGAGGCTTGATTTGTGACCCAAGTTGAGATCTATCCTGGAGAATGTTCTGTGCACACTTGAGAAGAAAGTATAATCTGCTGTTTTTGGCTGGAATGTCCTATAAATATCAATTAAATCTATCTGTTCTATTGTGTCATTTAAAGCTTGTGTTTCCTTATTTATTTTCTGTTTGGATGATCTGTCCATTGGTGTAAGTGAGGTGTTAAAGTCCCCCACTATTATTGTGTTACTGTCGATTTCCTCTTTTATAGCTGTTAGCAGTTGCCTTATGTATCGAGGTGCTCCTGTGTTGGGTACATATATATTTATAATTGTTATATCTTCTTGGATCGATCTCTTCATATTATGTAGTGTCCTTCCTTGTCTCTTGTAACATTCATTATTTTAAAGTCTATTTTATCTGATATGAGTATTGCTACTCCAGCTTTCTTTTGATTTCCATTTGCATGGAATATCTTTTTCCATCCCCTCACTTTCAGTCTGTATGTGTCCCTAGGTCTGAAGTGGGTCTCTTGTAGACAGTATATATATGGGTCTTGTTTTTGTGTCCATTCAGCGAGCCTGTGTCTTTTGGTTGGAGCATTTAATCCATTCATGTTTAAGGTAATTATCGATATGTATGTTCCTATTACCATTTTCTTAATTGTTTTGGGTTTGCTTTGTAGGTCCTTTTCTTCTCTTGTGTTTCCCACTTTGAGAAGTTCCTTTAGCATTTGTTGTAGAGCTGGTTTGGTGGTGCTGAATTCTCTTAGCTTTTGCTTTTCTGTAAAGCTTTTGATTTCTCCATCAAATCTGAATGAGATCCTTGCCGGGTAGAGTAATCTTGGTTGTAGGTTCTTCCCTTTCATCACTTTAAATATGTCATGCCACTCCCTTCTGGCTTGTAGAATTTCTGCTGAGAAATCAGCTGTTAACCTTATGGGAGTTCCCTTGTATGTTATTTGTCGTTTTTCCCTTGCTGCTTTCAATAATTTTTCTTTGCCTTTAATTTTTGCCAATTTGATTACTATGTGCCTCGGCGTGTTTCTCCTTGGGTTTATCCTGTATGGGACTCTCTGCGCTTCCTGGACTTGGGTGGCTGTTTCCTTTCCCATGTTAGGGAAGTTTTCGACTATAATCTCTTCAAATATTTTCTCGGGTCCTTTCTCTCTCTCTTCTCCTTCTGGGACCCCTACAATGCGAATGTTGTTGCATTTAATGTTGTCCCAGAGGTCTCTTAGGCTGTCTTCATTTCTTTTCAGTCTTTTTTCTTTATTCTGTTCTGCAGCAGTGAATTCCACCATTCTGTCTTCCAGGTCACTTATCCGTTCTTCTGCCTCAGTGATTTGGCTATTGATTCCTTCTAGTGTATTTTTCATTTCAGTTATTGTATTGTTCATCTCTGTTTGTTCTTCAGTTCTTCTAGGTCTTTGTTAAACATTTCTTGCATCTTCTCGATCTTTGCCTCCATTCTTTTTCTGAGGTCCTGGATCATCTTCACTATCATTATTCTGAATTCTTTTTCTGGAAGGTTGCCTATCTCCACTTCATTTAGTTGTTTTTCTGGGGTTTTATCTTGTTCCTTCATCTGGTACAAAGACCTCTGCCTTTTCATCTTGTCTGTCTTTCTATGAATGTGGTTTTTGTTCCATAGGCTGCAGGATTCTAGTTCTTCTTGCTTCTGCTGTCTGCCCTCTGGTGGATGAGGCTGTCTAAGATGCTCCTGCAGGCTTCCTGATGGGAGGGACTGGTGGCGGGTAGAGCTGGGTGTTGCTCTGGTGGGCAGAGCTCAGTAAAACTTTAATCCGCTTGTCTGCTGATGGGTGGGGCTGGGTTCCCTCCCTGTTGGTTGTTTGGCCTGAGGCGACCCAACACTGGAGCCTACCTGGTCTTTGGTGGGGCTAATGGCAGACTCTGGCAGGGCTCACGCCAAGGAGTACTTACCAGAATTTCTGCTGCCAGTGTCCTTGTCCTCACAGTGAGAGACAGCTACCCACCACCTCTGCAGGAGACCCTCCAACACTAGCAGGTAGGTCTGGTTCAGTCTCCTGTGGGGTCACTGCTCCTTCCCCTGGGTCCCCATGCGCACACTAGTTAGTGTGTGCCCTCCAAGAGTCGAGTCTCTGTTTCCCCCAGTCCTGTCAAAGTCCTGCAATCAAATCCCACTAGCCTTCAAAGTCCGATTCTCTAGGAATTCCTCCTCCCATTGCCAGAACCCCAGGTTGGGAAGCCTGACATGGGGCTCAGAACCTTCACTCCAGTGGGTGGACTTCTGTGGTATAAGTGTTCTCCAGTTTGTGAGTCACCCACCCAGCAGTTACGGGATTTGATTTTATTGTGATTGCGCCCCTCCTATAGTCTCATTGTGGCTTCTCCTTTGTCTTTGGATGTGGGGTATCTTTTTTGGTGAGTTCCAGTGTCTTCCTGTCGATGATTGTTCAGCAGTTAGTTTTGATTCTGGTGCTCTCATGAGAGGGAGTGAGAGCACGTCCTTCTACTCTGCCATTTGATGATATTTTAAATGAAGTTGTTTTCTTAATTTTCTTTTTGGATTATTCATTGTTAATGTATAGAAATGCAACTGGTTTTTGAGTGTTGATTTTGTGTCCTGCAACTTTGTTGAATTATTAATCTTTTAGAATAACCTATTTTGGGCCCTCTTGATTTTCTGTTATTTCTGTTTTCTCTTTCATTGATTTCTGCTCTTATGTTTATTATTATCTTCCTTCTGTTTTTTTTTAAATTTAATTCTTTTTCTAGCTTCTTTTGTTAGAAGTTTTTTGTGTGTTTATTCTGTCAGAGAGGTGTGTTAAAATCTCCAGCTATGACTGTAGATTTGTCTATACCTTGTTTTTTCTTCTCAACATTGTTTTATTTCTTTTAAAGCTATATTATTTGATGGATACATGTTCCAGGTAGTGATATCTTTCTGTTGCATTGACCCTTTTATCATTGTGAAACGCCTCATTACCTGTCATAATATTTCTTACTTTAACATGTATTTATCTAATATTAATATAATGACAAAACTTTTGTTGTTATTATTTGCATGATATAAATCATTTACTTTCAACCTTTGTATTTAAAGTGTATTTCTTGTAAAAAACATTTGACTGTATTTCTTGTAAACTGCCAGCTGCTGGGGGTTTTTTTAGTTGCAGTTGTATGTTTTTTTTAAACCAACCAGTGTTTGTCTTTTCATGAGATTGTTTATTTCATTTACATTTAATGTAATTACTGGTATAGTTAGGTTTAATTTTCTTGTCATTTCTTTTATATTTGTTCGTTTTGTATTTTCCTTTATACCTTTTTCTCTGGCTTTATTTTAACTAGTCAAGAATTTTTTAATTCTATTTTATCTTTTCTACTGACATTTTTGTTATACCTGTATATATCAATCTATTAGTGGTTACCGTAGAAATTTCCAAATCAATCTTTTACAGCTTACCTTATCATTTTTTAAACAATGCAAGAAACTTAAAGTAGTGCATTCTGTTTACTTTTTACCATTTTTTTTGCTATGATTGCCGTATACTTTATTTCTACATAAGTAACAAACCCCACAAGACTTTATTATCATTGTTGCTTTTAATAGTCATTAATCTTTATATTTATCCATATATTTACCATTTTAGAGCTGTTGATTCCTTCTTATGACTGTATACTTCCATATCAGATCACTTGCCTTTGAACCTGAAAAACAGCCTATAACATATTCATCATATTAAATATCCTGTAGTATTACTTGTAGAGCAGTTCTCTGCAAGAAATGATGAGTACTCTCAGTTTTTGTTTTTCTGAGAGCGTCTTTACTTTGCATTCCTTTTTAAAGGTCATTCTCCTTGGGTATAGAATTTTTGGCTGACTTTTTTTTCTTTCAGAACTTTTCAAATCTTTTGCCTTATGTCATTTCTCTTAAGAAATCAATATTTTTTGGTATTATTGTTTCCCAAAAGGTACTGTCTTTTTTTTCCATTGGCTACTTTTAAGACTTTATCTTTACTTTTTATCATTAAGTAGTGTACCTGGGTTTGGTTTTCTTTATATTTATCTTGCCTGAGAATCACTGAGCTTGAATCTGTGGGGTAGATATGTTTCCTCAGGCTTGGAATATTATTTGCCATTATTTTTTCAAATTTGGTTTCTTTCACATTTTCTCTTTTTCCTGTATAAGAGTCTAATTACATGCATGTTAGATCATTTGACCATGTCTCAAATCTGTATTACTTTCTTTTTTTAATGGTTGACATTTTATTGTGGCTTATTCAAATATAATATGTTCAGAAACCATTACGATATTATATCAGTACAGTATTAAAACAAGTCAGTTTGAAAAATTCTTAGCAAAACATAATTCATTTTTTGTATCACTTAATTTGTTATTTCATGTGTTATCCAATGAAAAGTAGATGCCACTAATTGAATTTATTATCACTGTTGCATTTTGATCAGTTTCATATTCTTCTGGCTTTGAAGAGTGTATAATTTCCATATTATAGCATAAGTAGCTATTTGCTTGAAAGACAATAATGAATAGACAGAGATATTTTTCTTTTCTTTTAAACAGATTATAATATACAATGAATATTATAGAATTCAAAAATATATTAACAGTTTTCTAATTGAAGTGTAGCTGACTTACAATATTATATTAATTTCAGGTATACAACATAGTGATTGCACACCACACAAAGTTA
The DNA here is from genome assembly GCF_965194825.1 of Balaenoptera physalus. NCBI lineage: Eukaryota > Metazoa > Chordata > Mammalia > Artiodactyla > Balaenopteridae > Balaenoptera > Balaenoptera physalus. The sequence continues at coordinate 105,112,702 of NC_138896.1, forward strand.
TTACAATATTATTGATTATTTTCCCTGTGCTGTACTTTACATCCTCATGACTTATTTATTTTATAACTGATAGTTTGTACCTCTTAATCCCCTTCACTTATTTTTTTCTGTCTTCCCACCCCCTCACTTCTGGCAACCACTAGGTGGTTCTCTGTATCTATGAGTCTATTTTTGTTTTATTTTATTTTTTTCAGATTCCACACATAAGTCAAAACATACAGTATTTGTCATCCTTTCTGACTTGTTTCACTTAGCCTAATATCCTCTAAGTCCATCCATGTTGTCACAAATGGCAAGATTTCATTCTTTTTTATCCCTGAGAAATACTCCATTTGTGTGTGTGTGTGTGTGTGTGTGTGTGTGTGTGTGTGTATGTATGTATACACAAACACATACATACATACCACATCTTCTTTATCCATTCATCTGTTGATGGACACTTAGGTTGCTTCCATATCTTGGCTGTTGTAATTAATGCTGCAATGAACATAGGGATTACATATATTTTTGTAAATTAGTGTTTTTGTTTCCTTTGGATAAATATCCAGAAGTGGGATTTCTGGATTGGATGGTAGTTCTATTTTTAATTTTTTGAGGAACCTCCATACTGTTTTCCATAGTGGCTCTATCAATTTACATTCCCAGTAACAGTGCACAAGGGTTTCCTCTTCTCTACTTTCTCACCAACACTTGTTATTTCTTGTCTTTTTGATAGCCATTCTAACTGGCGTGAGGTGATACCTCATTGTGGTTTTGATTTGCATTTCCCTGATGATTAGTGATGTTGAGAATCTTTTCATGTGCCTGTTGGCCAACTGTATGTCTTCTTTGGAAAACGGTCTATTCAGATCCTCTTCCCATTTTTTAATCAGGTAATTTGTGTTCTTTTTATTGTGTTGTATGATTTATTTATATATTTTGGATATTAACCCCTTATCGGACATCTGATTTGCAAATATTTTCTCCTATTCAGTAGGTTACCTTTTTGTTTTGTTGATGGTTTCTTTTGCTATGAAAAAGCTTTTTAGTTTTATGTGGTCCTATTTCTTTATTTTTTATTCTGTTTCCCTTGTCTGAGGAGATAGATTCAGAAATATATTGCTAAGGCCAGTGTCAAAGAGCATACTGCCTGTTTTCTTCTAGGAGTTTTATCATTTCAGGTTTTACATTTAAATCTTTAATCCATTTTGATTTTATTTTTTGTGTGGTATAAGCAAATGGTGTAGTTTTATTCTTTTTCATGTACCTGTTCAGTTTTCCCAGCACCATTTATTGAAGAAACTTTCCTTTCCCTATTGTCTATTCTTGCCTCCTTTGTTGTAGATTAATTGACTGTATGTGTGTGGGTTTATTTCTGGGCTCTTTATTTCTGTTCCATTGATCTTTGTGTCTGTTTTTGTGCCAGTACCATACTGTTTTGATTACTGTAGCTTTGTAGTATAGTTTGAAGTCAGGGCATGTGAAACTTCCAGCTTTGTTCTTCTTTCTCAAGATTGCTTTAGCTATTTGGGGTCTTTTGTAGTTCCATACAAATTTTTGGATTATTCTAGTTCTGTGAAGAATGCCATAGGTATTTTGATAGGGGCTACATTGTATCTGTAGATTTCTTTAGGTAGTATGTTCATTTTTACAATATTAATTCTTCCAATCCATGAGCATGGTGTTTCTTTCCATTTATTTGTGATATCTTCAGTTTCGTTCATCACTGTCTTATAGTTTTCAGAGTATAGGTTTTTCTTTTAGATGTAATTGTAATTCTGGGTTTTTTTCCTCTGTGCTTTATTTTTGATATTTAATATTGAGTTATCTACTGGCTCACTAATCCTGTTTACTGCTGTATCCAGTCCACTGTTAATGCAGCCAATGAGTTCTCAATTTCAGTTATTGTCTTTGGAAATTCTGGAAAGTTTTTTTGGATTTTTTTTTTTTTTTTTTTGGTAAATTTTAAGTTCAAATATTCTGTCTTTTCATCCAGCTTTTCTATCTTTTTAAAATATATTAATTGTGTTATTTTGAACTCCTTGTCTGCTAAATCTAATATCTGGATTATCTCTGATCTGTTTCTAGTCACCATTTTATCTCTTGATAATTGGGTCATTTTTTATAATGTTTTTGCAGGGGGCTATATTTAATAATTTTTTATTATACGCCATACACTGTGAATTATAGATATGCCCTACATTATGTTATAGTATTCTAGGGTGTTTAAATTTGTTCAGACAGTCAGCTAAGTTACTAGAAGTTCACTTTGGTTCTGCTAAGGTCTGCTTTGGGCTTCTTAGGGAAGATCTATTTTAGGGTTCCCCTTAAATCCTAAGTATGGTTGATAATCTTGGAGGAGGTCTTTCTGAGTTCTAAATAAATGTTTGGTGTATTCACCTATGTCTTCCACTCTGACTTGGGCCAAAATCCAACATCTCTCCAGTACGTTTAACATCTGGCATTTTCACTCTGTCTCAGCTTCAGCGTCCCAGCTTTCTTCCAGACTTTTAGGAGTCTCACTCTTCACTCTGCAGCCCAAGAGTTAGCCAGGGATCCAAGGGCAATTTCCATGTAGGTTTCGGGTTCCCTTTCTAAGTTTTACGCATCCCTGCTACCTGCTCCCCAAATCCCAGCTGCCTCAGCAGCATCAAACTTTGATTTTTGCCTTGTCCCTCTATCAAAACCATTGCTCTCTGCTGGAGTTCCTGTATTGGTTGCTCTCTGAGACTGGTAACAGTTATTTTATGTAGTTGTTGTTTTTATTATTGTTTATGGCAAGAAAGTAAGTCTGATACCATCTACTTTATTATAGTCAGAGCTGGAAGTCAGCATTTTGCTATCTTGGTTTCAGGTACATTTCTTTATACTCATTTTAAAAGGCATAATTTGTGGATTATTTTTATTTTGATTTAAATTTACTTCATGGTAATTTTGTTATTCAGTAATGTTTCCCATTATCATTTAGATGGAAAATGATTATTTTTTATAATGTATGAAGGTTTAAGTTGGCCTATTCAGCTTTGTTGCTCATTATATTAAGAGATAGCTTCTTTGGTGTTTGCTTGGTTTGAAATTGTCTAGTGTTGAGAGTCCACTCTGGCTTGACCTAATTTTCCTGGTAAGCATAGTCCTAGTAACAGCACGTCTTGGCAAAACTGACCTGTTGTCTTGGGCAGCTCTTGAAATGGCAGCTGCTAGAGTTTGATTCCTTTGGCCTTAAGTTTTATCTCCTCTGAAAGTTCAGCCACTTTGGGGAAGATTGACAGAGTAGGCTGTATTAGTCATTCACATGAGAAGAGTTTATCAGATCCTTTCTTGCCGAGCTAGTTTAATAATAGGTGGGGAGAGGCTTTTGTGGTCACTTCTTAGTGTCTGAGGCAGTGAAAAGGGCCATAAAAAGTGGGAAAATGTACATAAAGTGGAAGGAACTATAAAGATAAACTTTGTCATTGTTCTAATCCTCCCCAAGGAGCTAGGTTTCTTTTATCTATTTCCTCAAGAAGTTCTTAGTGCATTGTGAAAAGTACTTTTGTAATAAAGCAAAGTCTAAAATGATACAAATAGGCTGATAATATAGAGTAGGATCTAAAATGATAAAGGTAGGCTGGAAGGACACCAGAAATCAATAACATTGTTTTCTTCCTGAGAGGGATCTTGGGTGGCTGGTCATTAAGGATGGGAGGGAGACCTAATTATATATGCTTTTTTTCCTTCTGAAACTTGAACCATGTGAATACTCAAAAAAAGTTGATTAAGCATATTTATTTATTTATTATTTCTCCTGTAATGTCCTAAAATCACAGTAAAGAGAATATTTTTTAAAACCTTCAAGGAGAGTAAGAATGGGAGAGCAAATAACAACAAAAAATTTGGAATCTGGAAAGGTGGTGCTATAGACTGAACGTTCCCCCAGAATTGATATGTTGTAACCCAGTCCCCAGTGTGATAGTATTTGGAGGTGGGGCCTTTGGGAGGCGATTAGATCATGAGGGTGGGGCTTTCATGAATGGGATTAGTCCCTTCTAAAAGAGACCCTAGAGGGCTCCCTTGCCCCGTCTACCTTGTGAGGACAAAGTGAGAAGAGGGCCATCAGTAAACTAGGAAGTAGGCTATCACCAGACACCAAATCTGCTGGTACCTTGATCTTGGATTTTCTCAGCCTCCAGGTCTATGAGAAATAAAAATTTGTTGGTTAAGCCACCGAATCTATAGTATCTTTGCTATAGCAGCCTGAACTGACCAAGACAAATGGACAACAAGAAGGTTAAATTCTAAGCCAGCCAGTAGGGAAAGCCAATATTTTCCTCAGAACCACCTGAAGACTTGGGAATTGGGGACAGTAGATACATCTGAAAATGGGAAGTAAATATGAGACTTAAAACAGGAGGGTTAGTTGAAAGTCTGTCATAAGAAGCAATTAGATCCCCACCCTAGCTTTGCACAACTTTGGTTAAGAAGCTGAAATTTTACTTTCTGGTCAGAGTAAAACAGGGTTTCTAGACTAGGACACATCAGCCAAAGTTGAAAATAGGATGTATCACTGAAAACATGGGATTAAATGAATGTTTACATATCAAATACAGAGAGGTCAGACCTTCTCCTCATCCTGGGCTCCCACCACACAGGTCCTCCAGCTTCAGTACCTTCCAGGTGGGAGAGTGGATGATCCTCCTCCTGGGAATCTGACCAACACTAAAGAGAAGACGTCAGGAGCTCTGACATGGCAGCTCAGCCAGACGGCCCCGCAGTGAGGTCCACGGGGGACTTAAAATCAAAATCAAGTACCTCCTTGAACAGAAGCAGAAACCAAGTATTACTTGACATCTGAGGTGAAAGACAGAGACTAAACTAAATTTGAAGGAAATAGATTATGCCAGGAGATGAAAATTTCATGGATTCCTAAAAATTCCACCATCGTTTAGGTCCTCAGTGAGATAAAAGAGATATTATATTCATGAAACAAGAGTAAAAGGCTATAAAAATGGATATTCAGATAATTAAAAAGAGCTCTCAGCAATTAAAAATATAAGTTTAAAATTCAGTAGAAGAATTTGACAATGAAATTCAGAGTATCTTCTAGAAATTAAAGCAAAAGGACAAAGAAATGGAAGATAGGGGAGAAAAGATAAGCAAATTAGTGGGTCAGGCTAGGAGTGCCAACATCCAAATAATATAGGTTCCAGAAAGAAAGAGGAAACAGACCAGAAAAAATAAAGAAGCAATTAAATAAAATTTCTGAAAATTGAGAAATACAGTTTCTAGATTGGAAGAGTCTACTGACTGCCCAGAACAGAGAGTAACAATAGGCTAACACCAAGGCCCATCACAGTGAAATTTCCCAACAGTGGGGTCAAAAAATACCTACGGTTCAAAGAAAGAAAAGGTCATATACAAAGAATTGTTAAAATCTGAATAGTTTTTTCCTTCTCAGTAACTACATTGGAAACCAGAGGTCAATGAAACAGTGCTTTCAAACCGTGAAGGAAAATTATTTCTAATCTACAATTCTATATCCAGCCAAACTGTTAATTGAGTGTGAAGGTTAAAGATATTTTCAAATACGTAAGATCTCAAAAAATTTACCTTCTGTTCACCCTTTCTGAGGAAACCACTGAAGGACGAACTCCAGAAAAACGAAAGAGTGAACCAAGGAAGAGGAAGACATGGAATGTAGGAAGTGGGGAATGGTACACAGGAGAGAGTCAAAGGAATCCTCAGAATAATGGTGAAGGGAAAGCTCAGGATTACAGTTGTGCCTGAAGCACTAAGGGCAACTAGAACAGATTGGATCAGGCCGCAAGTCTCTAGCACAGATTTTGTTAAGGAAATGAAATTGCTTGAATACCTAATGTGTCTGAGCATATAGTTAGGAGATTTAGATAATTGCAGAAAGTTTAGGATTAAATTACGGACAAGTACTTAGGAACGAAGTAAAACAAACAAAAAAAGGCAATTGTTAACTCCAGAGAAAGCAGTGTTGTAGAAGGGAAGAAAAACTAATCCTAGCATATTACACAGTTCACCTAGATATAGCAATTAGACATTGATCTAATCGGAATTCTAATTATCTTGTAAGGATGAGAGGATAGGAAGGTAAGAATTTGTGATCACAGGGGTAAGGGCGTGCTTAACAGTGGAAGAGAGCTAAATCCTCATTTACCAAAAAGAGAAATAGACATGTAATGCTTAAACCTGAAAAAACAAAACAAAACAAGAAGTCAAGAAGTAACAGTACAGACATTAAAGATTTTGTACCCAATTCCAATGCGGGGTGATGGTTTCCCCACACTAAGCAAGTCTCCAACACCAGCTGGGTGTCCTACAGTTCATCTCGATTCTGACACTGTTTTTACACAGGTTAAGGGTTCAGTCCCGTAAGACTGCCCCCTGCTTCAGATGCCAATCACAAGTCCAGGTTGTTACCTGTACTTCCGACTGACTGGCTCTACATCAGAGGTTCCCACAACCCCCTCCTTGGGTTCAGTTAATTTGCTAGAGCAGCTCACAGGACTCAAGAAACCAGCTTACTAGGTTACCAGTTTATTACAAAGGATATTAAAGGATATGAATCAACAGCCAGAAGAATAGATACATAGAACGAGGTCCTAAACAAAGGAGCTTCTGTCCTTGTGGAGTATGGGGCCTGGCATGCTGGCACATGGAAGCAGTCTGGTTTACCAACCATGGAAGCTCTCTGAGCCCCCTCCTCCTGGGTTTTTATGGAGGCTTCATTACATAGGCATGATTGATTAAATCATTAGCCATTGGTGAACGATTCAGCCTCCAGCCGCTCCTCCCCTCCCTGGAAATCAGGGGGTGGAACTGAAAATTACAGTCCTCTATTCATGGTTAGTTCCCCTGGCAACCAGTCCCCTGCCCCCATCTTTAGGAGATTTCCACAAGTCACCTTATTAACATGAACCCAGAATTCCCTGGCTGTCCAGTGGTTAAGACTCGGTGCTTTCACTGCAGTGGCCTGGGTTCAGTCCCCGGTTGGGGAGCTAAGATCTCCCAGGCTGCGCAGCGTGGCCAAAAAATAAAACAAAACAAAACATGAACCCAGTTATGGTGGAAAGGGACTTGATACCCATTTCACCTTTACGGTTCTGAAGAGTTTTCAGGAACTGAGGACAAGAGACCAAATATTATAAGAAAAGGTGCTCCCATTGCTCTTATCACTCAGGAAATTCCAAGGTTTTTGGGAGCTGTGAGCCAAGAGCCATGGATGAAGACCAAATATGTATGAGAAATATATTTCAGTCATTGGAGTGACCAAATATATATTTCTTATGTCACAATATTATAGACGTATTATTTTAACATAGAGGTAAATACTTGAATAGCATCAGGTAACTCACCATGGGGAGTAGAAGGTGGAGGCCTGCTATTTTTCATAACAAGTCTTGGAATTATTTGGCTTTTTAAACTTTGCTCATATATAACTTAGAATCAAATGAAAACTTTTTTAAAAGAACAAAACAAAATGGAAGAAGTGATAACGAGAATGGACAGACTGGGTTTTTGAAGGATAAGTAGGAGTTCTGTGGGCCTAGGGAACAGAGGGGTGTGCTGGCAGATAGAGAGAACCAAGACCGGCAGCAAGCAGGGTGGCTGTTGCCTGGCCTCCACATGGAAGCTTGAGATGTGGGGTGTAGTCACACCTCAGTATTGGCTTTTCTCCTTTTGGTGTCTAGGTTGTTGAGAATTTAAGACATGGCCCTTTTGTTAACTGATAAAATTATAGCGTATTACTATGTTTGGTTGTTGTTCTAAAATAATAGTGTTCTTTGAACTAATTTCAAAGGGAGGAAAGTGAGCTGTCATTGAAATGACTTGCAGTTAAGGTTTGCTGAAAAGGCCGTGTCATTTCCAAGTCCTTACCTGGACTTGAGAAAGAGTGTTTTAGCCACCATTCCCAGCACTCAGAAGTCCTTGTAAGACAATAGACTCCAAGGGTAATGGGCACTTTGCCAGGAATTTGGGAAATTCAGATGCCTGCAGCATCCCACAGCCCACAGGGCCAGAAAAAGGACTTGGCAGCTGTGTGTGCCCTAGAGGCAAATGGACATCTAGGAGAGGGGTGGGGTGGCGAAGTGCTGGCTGTAGGTCTTTTGCAGCTGCTGGGTCACTGCTGACTGCTGACTGCCGACCGCCATCCAGAGGCATTTGAAGTACTAGAAAGCACAAGGTGTGGTGGTAAGATCTGGAGTTGACTTCTGGCTCTACCATCTTTGTAACTTCAACAAAGTTGCCTAACCTCTTTGAGAGTAAGACAGGTGCAATAATAAGCACAGGGTGATTAGAGGTAGCAGGTAAAATAATGTGCACGGGAATGCTTTGTAAATAGAAATTTCCTGTTCTAAATCTTGGTTTCAGTTATGAGTTTCTTTACCTGTTGTATCTAGAAATGTGCCTTCTATCCCTAGTATATTTATTATTATTGACTCCAGGTAAGCTTCTGTATTAGTTAAGGTATAGGTTAAAGTACTGTAACAGAGAGACCCCAAAATATGGCAGTTCAAACCAGGCAGAAATGTGCTTCTCTCTCATATAACAGTCTAGAGCTGTGTTATCCCGCATGGTAGCCCCTAGGTACATGTGGCTGTTTGCATTTAAATGGATTAAAATTAAATAAAATTTAAAATTTAGTTCCTCAGTTGTACTGGCCTCATTTCACCTCTGCAGTCCTCCGCTCTACCAGCTGAGGTATCGAAGGGCGCGTTGTAGTGGCCTCATTTCAAATGCTCAGTAGCCACTTGACTGAGGCCGTTGTATTGAAAGGCACATATAGAACATTTCTGTCATCACAGAAAGTTCTGTTGGGCAGCCCTGCTCTAGAGGAGTGTCCAGAACTTGAAGGGTGGCTCTGCTGTACAAGGTCATCCATGGACCTGAGTTCCTTAAATATTACTGCTCTGCCACTCCCTAGGTAAGGCTTCATAATATTTTGTGTGTGTGCGATGGATCCCTTTGGCAGTGTGACAAAGCCTACAGACCACTTCACAGAATAATATTTTGTTTTGAGTAATATTTTTAAATGTGTAAGATAAAATACATAGAACTACAAAGGAAAGTAATTATGTTGAAATACAATTGTCAAAGTAATAAAAAAATGAAACAAGCTAATAATATAGTAATATATGCTTTATTAATACATCAAATAATGATCTAGGGGCAAGTATAATGACTACTATAATTTCAAAATATTGATGAGTGGACTTCCCTGGTGCTGCAGTGATTAAGAATCCACCTGCCAATGCAGGGGACACGGGTTCCAGCCCTGGTCTGGGAAGATCCCACATGCCGCCGAGCAACTAAGCCCGTGCACCACAACTACTGAGCCTGCACTCTAGAGCCCGCGAGCCACAACTACTGAGCCCGCGAGCCACAACTACTGAAGCCCACGGTCCTAGAGCCCGTGCTCCTCAAGAAGAGAAGCCACAGCAATGAGAAACCCGCGCACTGCAATGAAGAGTAGCCCCCGCTAGCCGCAACTAGAGAAAGCCCGTGTGCAGCAACGAAGACCCAACGTAGCCAATAATAAATAAATAAATTTATTTTAAAAAATTTAAAAATACTGATGAGTTCATATAATATTTCAAGATAATCCATAACAAGTATCATGTGGTATGAGAATATCTGTAAATGTCTGTTGCTGACAGAGTCTTGGATACTGCTAATATACTATATTTTTTTCCCTACCTGATAACTGAAGGAAATGCTAAATTTCAAATAGAAGTTAGTGAAAATAAAATTGTATAGCTTTTTTCCCCATCCAAGTTTATAGGCCAGCAATTCTATTTATGCACCCCTTTGCAGTCTGTGGACTTCAGGATTAAGAAACCCTGCTGGGTGTTGTCAAAGCTGGCTTGGCAATGCCAAGTCCACACTCTGGAAACGGGGAAAGAGAGGAAGTTGAGGGCAAATGATTTCCCTTTTAAAGGGCATGACCTGAAAGTTGCTTGCCTCCCATTGGCCGACAGTTAGTCACATGACCATCAGTAGTGTAAGGCAGGCTGGGAAATGTAGTCTCCAGGGCAGCCCTGTATCTTGCTAGTAAAAACCTGGGAGGAATTCTATCAGTTAAAGGAAGAAGGAAAGAATGGATATTAGGATAACCAGCAGTCTCTGCCATAGCTTTGTTTATAATTATGAAACAGAAAGTATTTTTTCAAAAATTGCACTGCTTATTTCGTACACTTTCAGAGCTAAGTCAAAAATGCCAGGAAAAGTTTCACTTTTACTAGCTGTTGACAGGCCCCCAGTGTGGTACCAGTTCCTGGGGCATGCAGTGTCTAAGGGATATAGCACATTTTGAGCTAATGTCCCCCAATTCTGTGCACATGCCTGTAGTTGCTGGCAACATTGTCATTAGCACAGAGATACCATTTTTATCAGTGCCAGAAGTGTGTCGTCCCTTGTTTAAACTCAATATGCCCTGATCTGCACTTATGGAACTAATAACAAATTAGGTGTCTGTTCCTGTCACCAATGACCAGTATTCTGTGTGCAAGAGAACATCAAGTAGAAGGAGGCAGGCCTTTTCCAAACAAACAGATCCTTGAGCAAATGCCCTTTAAAGTTTAAAATAACAGCCCCTTGGGTTGTACGGCCTTTAACTTCTCAGAGAGCTTTAAGTACCTTAACTCTTCTTATTTATAAAGTGCCCAGATCGTGGTTTTTTTTCCTTTTCTTTTTTTTCAAGTTAGTTAAATAAATAGCAGTTATGACGCAGTACCACATGGCCAGCAGCTTTTAACTTATAAACGGAGCGTTTGAAAAGGCGTATTTAGAGGCCAGCTTGGTCTGGCTTCTCCTGTCAGGAAGGAGGCAGAGCTGTTCCAAGGCCAGATAGCACTTAAAGGGCCAACCGACCCCTTGCACACCGCTCGTCTCCATCCAGGGGGATGTTTTTCTGATGGAACATGACTGTTTAGTGTCACTTTCTTTAAAGTCCCAGATTGTGAGCTCCCAAGGGGCAGGCACTGGAGCCTTCGGAGCCCTCACAAAGCCTGGTGCAAACTCTTGTGTGTGACAGGCGCTAGGCGTATGTTTGCTGACAAATCGTTCGTATTTTATGAGCATTTATAATGGCCTTTTAAGTAAGTGCCATTTTAAAGTTTGGTGAATGAAGGGTGGTTTTTATTTAGTCTTAGGGTCATCATTGTTTTGTTGTGTTTGTTCGGCCACCCCTACCCTAATCCATCTCTGGTTTTAAAATGTGATTCACTAGGAAAATATGACTCCGTTAATTGAATTCATTTTAGAGCCAACTTTTCAGGAACCTATCTATTTATGTAAAGTGAGATCCACTTGCAAGTGTACCTTTTGGTGCCAGCGCTCAAATTTTCCCTGACTTAGTTGCTCCCATGGTGTTTCAAATATCTTCCCATAAATCAGGCAGCCAGCACCCCATACTTGTGAGGATTATTTACTGGGTCTTGTGATTCAGCCCAGGATCCTGATAGTGATCTTGGACGGGTGATATAAATAGACTAGGATTTGCCAATGGCTATTTTTATAAAGGAAGCTTTCTAAGTTGATCTCTTTGAACCCAGAATGACTTCCTCCCTCTGGCTTCCCCTGTTTTCCTCCACGGCTGGGGAGATCCTCTCTTCATTCTTCCTGCCTATCTTTCCCCTCCCCCAGCCAGCTGGTGTCTGCAGAAATCAGAAGGAAGGTACGTGCCTGACACAGAGTTGCCTGAAATTGAATATCTTCACCCCCTTTCAGGATCATCTTTCTTTTATCCGGTCCAAGAATGGCACCTGCCCCGCCCATCAGGCCACAGGATCTCTGGGACTGGATGCCTTGTCTGAAATAGATATCCACCGGCTCTCAAGCAGAACAATTCCCTGCTTCATATCTGAACATATATTTTACGATATTACCTCTTGTTTGTCTTTGCAGGTTTGCCCCTGCCCCAGGTTTTTAAAAAAGATCCTAAGTAGAGTTACTGCTAATGAACCAAACTGCCTCCCTTGAGGTCCCCTACTTTTTCCCTACCCCAGCCTCCCTGTGCCCAGCCTTGCATGCCCACCCCAAGTGATGCAGAGGCAGTGGTGCCTGGTCAGGCCTTCCCAGAGGACATCTTTGCCCCACTGGGCCTCCAAAGCTCTCTTCCCTCCTATGGGGGCCTCCCCCCTGCCCACATCCACCACAGTAAGTGCGCTGTCAGCTGGGAGAAGCTTGCCGTTCTTTGCATCCTTTTCCCAGGTTTTCATGCTGAAAACAGCACATTCTCAACATGAAACAAAAATTGATTCTGCTCTCTTTTTCACCTTGTGTTTCTGACCATGTTGTTCTTGGCAGTCAAACTTCCAGGCTTGGGGGTAGAATTGATAGCTTAAAGTGTAAATGTTGAATTGGTTGGCAAAATGCCATTTGGAGTCTTAGCTCCCTTGGATAATTTACCAGCATCTGTGGCTTCACCCACCCAGTGGCCTTGAGTGTCTTCTTAACTTTACAACTGGCTTGGCTCTTGGAGCTCCCCCACCCTTGCACCCGCCAGCCAGCCCTGAGTGTTGGACCCCTTCTCCCTTCTTGGGCCAAGTGCTGGAAGTAGAGAGACTGTTTTCGATTTCTGAGTTCCACCAGAAGCTCAGAGTCTGGTGCTGTGGTCTGGCCAGAGGGACCACAAAACCAGGTCACCAATGATGCTCTGAGCTTTGGTTCTGCCTTGGCATAGGATTAATGTTCCATCTCAGAATAACTATGAAGATCAAATGAAATAATGTATTAATGCTTGAAATGCCTTATGAAAGGTAGAGAGCATAACAACAGCAAGAATAAATATAGTAGCTACTGTTTTATAAGTATCTATTGTGTCCCAAGTACTGTGTTTAGTGCTCCACGGGATCCATCTCATTTAATTTAATCTTGACAACTATTTTTTAAAAGTATTAGTATGCCGGGTTTTTTTTGTTGTGGTTTTGGTTTTTTTATTTGGTTGTGCTGGGTGTTAGTAAGGCAGGCTCCTTAGTGGCAGCACATGGGCTCCTTAGTTGCGGCAGGCGGGCTGCTTAGTTGTGGCAGGCAAACTGTTAGTAACAGCATGCAAGTGGGATCTAGTTCCCTGACCAGGGATCGAACCTGGGCCCCCTGCATTGGTAGTGCGGAGTCTTATCCATTGCGACACCAGGGAAGTCCCAGTATGCCCGTTTTATAGAAAGGAAAGTGAGGTTCGAAAAGATGAAGTTATTGGTCAGGATCCCACACCTCGGGAAAGTGATAGAATCAAAATTTGAGTCTGGCCAGTTGACTTTACAGCCCGTGCTTTCAGCTATTAAGTAGAATTTTCCCCTCCCCATTTCAGGATTGGTAAGAGAAGCATAATTAACTTTCAAGATGGGCATTTATAGTTCTTTTCCTTGGGATACCTATTTTACCTTCCATTTTCAGATCAACAAGCAGTTTCTTGTGCTCAACCCCTAATCCCTTCAGCAGAAGGAACTCGGTGATTTTCCCACTGGGAGAGGGAGGCTTGAGATGTGGCTGCTTGTTCCAGGAGACGCTGCCCGCTCGTCGCCCACACTGCACCTCCCAGTGCACTGACTGTACCTCAGCCAACGCAACGACGGCTCTTGTGTAAGCCGCTAGCTGTCAAAATGACTAAGGCTCAGAAAGTGCCACTGTATTTCTGTGCCCGGGGCGAGGGACGGGCAATGGACCGAGTAGGGCATTTAGAACCACTCTCCTTTTAAGAGCCTTGGGGCAGGTGTGAGTTCATCAAGCTCCTGGCAGAGCTCGTGGCCAGCCACACGGAGAGTCAGACACAAAGCCCCCATCCTACAGAAAAGACGGAACAGTCCCTGTGACTCATCAGTGTGTGTGTATATTCGGCAGTGAAGGACAAGGTGCATCAACGGAGAATTCCGAGAGGGGAGAGATGGATACAGGCTCTGGGGAAGCTCCCAGGAAAGAGCGTTTGATCTGGCGCTGGTGTATATGGGTAGAATTGTGAGGAGAGAAGGATATTCCCAGTGAGAGAAACACCCAAGTGTCTCTGGTCAATGTTCCTGAGAGGACTTGATAGAATTTGCATTTTAATCTTAATTCAAGAAAAGGCACATGATAAAACTTGCCACTTTGTAGAGTGTTCATGTCTTAGGTGAGACATGGTGCAATTTTCTTCAGTGTCTTAACTGAATAGTTGTAGGAGGGAAGTGAAAGTGAGCAAGGTTGTGGTGGCAGTGGTTACATAGACACGTGTGTGTTAAAGCTCATAGAGTTATTCACCAGAAAATCAGGGGTTTTACCATATGTAAGTTTTAAAAATAATTGTTTCTTTAAAGTGTGAAAGATGGATCCTTCCCCTCAAAGAGCTTACAGCTTCACGCGAGATCAGGTAGTCAACTGTCTTGCGTAGTTAAGTACGGTCTCTGCCACGAGAGAGGTTGAACAAAAGAATGTTGGGGGGTGTTGAAGCCAGTGTGGAACGCTGCTGGCTGCGGGAAGCCTCACCTGTCCTGACGGCTGGGTGGCCTGTGCGGTGTGATCTTAGAGTGGAGAGTGGTCAGAATAGAGGCGCGGGAGCAGGGGCGTGTCTTGGGACAGCTCACGTTTCCTCACCAAGTAAGATATACAGATGGCAGATAAGCACATGAAAAGATGTTCCGCATCATCTGTCATCGGAGAATTGTAATTTATAGCAATAATGAGATACTATCACACACCCATTAGAATGGCCCAAATCCAAAACACTGACAACACCAAATGTTGGCAAGGATGTGGAATAACAGGAACATTCATCGCTGGTGGGAATGCAAAATGGTGCAGCCAGTTTAGAAGACAGTTTGGTGGCTTCTTACAAAACTAACAGGCTCTTACCATCCATCCAGCAATCACACTCCTTGGTGTCTCCCCACATGAACTGAAAACTTATGTCCATACAAAAGCCTGCACACAGGTATTTATAGCAGCTTTATTCATAATTGCCAGAACTTGGAGGCACCAAGATGTCCTTCAATAGGTGAATGGGTAAGCAAACTGTGATACATCCAGATAATGGAATATTATTCAGTGCTAGAAAGGAATGAGCTATCAAGCCATGAAGGAAAACTTAAGTGCATGTTACTGAGTGAAAGAAGCCAGTCTGAAAAGGCTATGCACTGTATGATTCCAATGATATTACAGTCTGGAAGAGGCATTAAAAGCTCATTGGTTGCCAAGGGCCAGGGGACAGAGAGGATAAATAAGTTGGCAGAGCACAGAGGATTTTTAGGGCAGTGGAGGAAAAAAAGACTCCATCCCTGTCCTTAAGGACGTCTGTCCAGCTGGGGAGACAGAGACAGTGCAGAGGGAGCGGAGGAACTATGGATTCTTCCTCTATTCCTAGAAGAAGTCAAAGGAGGAAACTGACCGGCCTTGGGGGCTCCCAGCGAATTCTAGAGGAAGAGACACATCTAAGATGTGACTAGAAAGAGCGGCAAACAGAAAGCAAGAAGACCATTCTACGCCACAGAAACTGCACGTGGAAAGGCCTAGACTAGGTGAGAGAAAGGAGGACAAACCGTATGTGACTCAGATGGCTCAGCAGAGCTAGGAGCCTGGGCGGGGAGGCTGAGACCGGACAGCTGAGCCACGCAGGGCTTGGTCGGCTACACGAGGACATGGGGACTTCACGTGGAGAGCTGTGGGGACTGGAGGGCTTTGAGCAGGGCGACATGATCAGATCGCTGCTTCAGAACGATGGCCCTGGAGTGCAGGACAGACTGGAGATGATGCGCTGGCCCAGGAGGGACAGTGGTTTGGCTAAGAGCAGGCCGGAGGGAAGTGGAGGAAGTGAGAGGGTAGAATCTCCAGGCCCCGATGACCGGGTGGGTGGGTGGTGAGGTGGTGGGACCTCCCTGGGTTCTGGGTCTCGCTCAGATAGTTGGTGGGGGTGGCACAAAGAGGAGGATAAGCATCTGGGAGAGGAAGGTGAGGGACTAAAGCTAGCGAGGTTGGTTAGGGCTGTGCTGTGACGGAGCTGAACGCCAGCACAGAGAATTTGTATTAAGACCCACGGAAGGCACAGTCTTGCTGCAAATCACTGTTCTGTTGTTAGCACTCTTCTCTTTGACACATCAGACTTCAGCCAGAACCTGGAATATAGATGGACATCTGGGAATTGTTAGATTCCAGAATAAACATTTGACAGCCTTTGCAGTCCTAAAGTGGCCTGCACCCAAACTGACCATCGGGGGCTTGCTGAAGTGTGGAGAGAAACTTGACGTGAGCCTCAGAGCCAATGCAGGTGGTTAAAAGAGAATACCTTTTGTTGAATTCTAACAATTATTACTTAAAATATTGAATTTAAACAGTAAGGCAAACAATAGAAACAATCTTAATCTCTCTTGACCCCCGTTTTCTCATCTGGTAAATGAAGGAAGACCTGTTGATCTCAGAGTTCCCTTCCAGCTCTGAAATTCTAGCCTAATAAAAATTTTCACCAGGATTTAAAAAAAAAAGACTCATGTGAATAAGCGCACAGAGTACATTGCTATCCCTTACTGAGCTTCAAACATTTTTTAATCCAAAATTTTAATCTTGAAACTCCAATTTGCCAGATTTCCCAGAGTATAAATCCCCTGACCAGTAAAGTGTTATTATTTGAAAATACTGTAGCCTCTGAAGCTCTGAGTTTACAAGGCAAGGAGAGAGGAAGGAAGGGAGGAAGGCAATAAAGTTCCACATTTTCAGCAATGAATTTCCTGATACTAATACAATGCAAAGCTAACAGCTATCTTGTGTCATATAAGGAACCCGGATACAATTATAATCTCCATTTTATTAGTGAAGAAATATATAGGTGCAGGTGATTATTTCAGACCCTGTGCTTCCTTGGCGGAATATGTCTGGATAGTGAATCTTACTCAGATTCTGTTCTGATGCTACTCTTGGAATTGGCTTGAGAAGCAGTCGCCCCCAGCTCCCTTTCTCAGAGCAGACGGAGGTCTGGGGACGAGCTATCTTACACTCATGCTCAGAGTATCGTCTGTTGTCACCACTGAAGTCAGTCGGTGAGAGGAGTTTTCCTACTACCTGAAACATTTTTTGTTTCAACACAGTTATCTTCACTTTCTCCTTCCCATCCCCACTTTCAGATAATGACACTTTTGGGGGGCATTTTAAAAGGGAAATAGTTTGGGGGCCACATTCATACAGCTTGAGGCTGTGCTGGTCTTGCAGTGAGTAAGGGAAGGAGGGAGCCTGCCAGATGCCTACATGGCAGCTCTGTGCTTGAGACTTCTGCACATAAATTCATCTGATTTTCATAAGAATGTTGTGAGATCAGGAAGCTGAGGCTCAGCGAAATTCAGTAAACTTACCCAGGATCACACAGCTGAAAGGGGGCAGAGCTGGGACTTGAACCCACTTTGGGCAGACCCCACCACTCAGCGTGCTGCTCTACCGTGATTAGGGGACCCTGGTTAGAATCCCTCCTCCAGCAATGTTCCGGTAGAGAACCAGCATGTCTGAAATGCCACTGTCTTCCTAGCGTTCGTTCGTTCATTGAACGAACAAGTGGAGATGATGCATCCACCTCCCTCATGAGGACATTTTAAGGATTGAAGAGAGGTAATTCCTATAAGACTTTTGGTTTATAACTGGGCAGTAAATGCCTGCTCAACGGTAGTTTTTATGGCTACTAACAGTGGCTTCTGTGCCAGGCTCTGGACCAGACAGGCTGGGGGAATCAGACTGAGGTGGACGCGTCCTCCCCCTGCCCTGGAGGAGCTAGCAGAGGAGGAAATGGCTCCAAAACAAATAACAAGCGAAAGCGGAACCTCAGCTCGCAGCCTCTGCATCTCTGACGTCACCCACTTCCCTCGCAGCAGAGGTGACGTGGACCTGACAAGCTCAGTCACGGAAATCACCCTGTGGATCTGGGCCTTGGCGTGTCAGCGACCAACAGTGTGTTTAAAAAGTCCTTAAACAGCATTTAGTGGGAGCCCTCCCCCTCCTCTGCCTCCCGTCTTCCCTGCGTCTCCCACCCCACCCCACCCCCAAGAATTAGGCACAGTTGTTGTGAGTCCTCGGGGGTCAACATTCTGCAGGCAGGCAAGCATTTTCTAGCAGTTGTGGCTGCCTTGTTCGCATCAGGGGAGGGAACTGTTGCTCCAGGCCACACCGGGGATGGGAGAGGGAGGAGAGCCGAGTGGACAGCCGCATGGCGGCCTCTTCTGTCACATGGGGATGATGGTAGAAATGCTTGCCTAACAGAGGTGTTGGGGGGATAGCCGATCATGGGATGGCAGGCGTAGCGCGTGTGAGATCTGTAGAGCACTCAGCAGAGCTTGGTTGCCATTACTGATAACGAGTGGGGAGGGCCTGCGGCACAGGAAACAGCTAGATGCATGAGAGCGCTGGCTGTGCAGGCCACAGGCTGACAGTGCTAACAGAAATCCCACGGGGGCTGGGCCCAGCCTGGGAAAGGCTGGCTGAGAGGAGCGGCGGCGGAGTGGTGACTCGTCAGCCGAGCGTGGGTGTGCGTTGGGGTGGGACGGGCAGACAGTCTGGGCTCTGGGCGGGGAAGGCACACTGGTGGCAGGGGAGCAGGAGGGAGCACGCTGAGTGGGGGGCATTCAAGACCCTCAGATGCCAGACTTGGCACCCAAATGGTCTCTTTCTAATGCCCCCAGGGCCTGCCATGGGATGAACTTTGATGCTCGTCCCAGGAAGCTTTGTGGGCATTTTCCAGGCATCTAGTGGCTCTAGATGGCGGCTGTACCAACAGTGACAAAGTCGGTGACCGTCTGAGTGCCTCCTGGTGTTGTGCTAACTCTTTATGTCACTGGTGTCACCACTAACCCACGAGGGGCTACCGTCGTTATCCTCGTTTTATAGAAAGCGACACCGAGGGACAAAGAGCTTGCCTGACTTGCCCCCGGGTCATCAGCTAGTAAGTGGCCAAGCTAGGGTTCCATTTAGATCTGTCTCTCCCCAGAATGCAAGCCCTTAACCCAGCAGTATAAGGTGGTTCTTGGGAGGAGAAAATTTTCGTGCCTCCCCAGCCTGTTCGCCTGCTTCCATCTGGGTCTCCTCTGTGTGGGAACTTCCCTGTGGAGGGTTCAGCTAGTGGAGACAGCACATGTCCTTGGTGTAGCATCAGGGAGCCCTGACGTCCTGAAGCCAGGAGTCATGTCTTTTGGGAACTTCCCACCTTCCCCTTTTGTGTCCTCACTCCTTTTTCTGAACTAGAGGTGGTTTTACAGAAATGTGGAAGACGATGCTGTGCTAGGAGACCCTGGGGAATTCCTGAATAAGCTCGGGACTTACTCATCAATCAGAGAAGCCCATGAGCATCACAGCGGAGTCCACAGCTCCACCTGGCCAAGGGAGTCGGCAGGGGGTGGGCAAGGCCTCCTGAGTGGCTGCACGGGGCTGGGATGGCTGGGGACAGAAGCAGTCATGCCCCAAGGTGACAGACATCATTCTTCATGGAATTGAGACTAGACTCTAGTGCTCTTTTATATCAAAATGCTGCAGCCAATTTTAACAGTGTTTACTGGGCAGTTCCCTGTGACTGTGAACAATGGATTCAAACAAGGCACAATATTCACACTAGCCTGTGAATGCCCACTGTGTATCCTCCACACCAAGCCTGACGTGCCTGCACTTAAGCGTGGCCGCATCGTGGCGGGGCTGCTGGGAGACGTAGGCAGGCTGTGAATCCCCACACTGTTTTGATTTGGTGTTTGAAGGCGCCTTTTCACAAATTAATAGACGTCTCTGGATCTACAGTCACACAGAGCAGAGATCCAGTCCCAGGCAGCCACCTACCAGCCCTGTGGCCTCTAGCCACTCGCTTTTCCTCTCTCAGCTTTGTTTCCTCACCTGTAAAATGGACACACATTTAGGGTTCTTCAGAGGGGTTAATGAAATTGTGTGGCCACACTTTGTGAAGCACCTTGTTGTAAATGTTGCCAGCAATTTTGTGTCATATAGGAAATGCTTCCTTGGTGTTTGTAACACCCAACTCAAGTCCTTCCCGAGAGCATCCCTAAGTTGTAAGGATCAACCAAAAGTTGTGATGGTAGTTTTTTTGTTTTGTTTTGTTTTTTTATTTTATTTATTTTTGTCCGCGTTGGGTCTTCATTGCTGCACGGGCTTTCTCTAGCTGCGGCGAGCGGGAGCTACTCTTTGTTGCGGTGCGTGGGCTTCTCGTTGCAGTGGCTTCTCTTGTTGTGGAGCAGGGCTCTAGGCGCACGGGCTTCAGTAGTTGTGGCACACGGGCTCAGTAGTTGTGGCTCGCGGGCCCTAGAACGCAGGCTCAGTAGTTGTGGCGCATGGGCTTAGTTGCTCCACGGCATGTGGGATCTTCCCAGACCAGGGCTCGAACCCATGTCCCCTGCATTGGCAGGTGGATTCTTAACCACTGTTTCACGAGGGAAGCTCTGTGATGGTGGTTTTGTACATGTTTGACCTATAAAATAAAATCAGCATCTTTCCCTTCTCATTTTTGGAGTGCGTGATGGTGGGTGTTCACTTCTGTTAAGATGATCTTCAGAAAATTCTTACCCGAAGATTATTTTACCCTCTATCCTGGTGACCCATCTCATATGAGGCATATCCATTTAGCCTATCTCTAGGCCTAGAGGGAGGAAGGGGGAGGATGCTTTTTAATTTTTACCATGTGTGTGACCCGTTTCCAGTCCACGTTTAGGCAGAGGTGAGGGCTCCGGTGTTTGATTTCGAGTCATCGGGAAATCCACCCCGCTGTTCCTCGGGGAGCCCTAAACGTTGATTTGCCTTTGGGAGGGCGGGGGTTTCGGTGAAACCTGATTTACAGCATCACCCTGGTACTGATTTCCTTTCACATACTCTAAAGGAAGTGCTCTGGTGATATTGGCACTGAGCAAGTAACAAAGGGTTTAAAACGTCAGCTCTGGAAACAAAACTGCACCTTGTGATGTTAGGATGATTGAACCACACTTGATCTCCGATTACAGCTAAAACAACAGTTGCTAAATCCAGCTAACATGGAAAAACTAGAAAAGAAGAGGGAAAATCAGCCAAACCCATGGCCAGGGACAGAGAGAGGGGGCAGTGGTGGGACACAGTCTTGTGTTTCCACTTGCCGGGTGTGGCCCCAGGCAGCCGCCGCGTGTGGACACTGGCTGTGGGAACTCGGTGACTTAAAGTCAAGTTGAAAGAACTGCTTTTATCATGTCGAGTTTGCAGCCCCAGGCCGAAACAGACAAAACAATTTTTAAAAGTCTCAGTTCAAAAGCAGTTTGAAACATTCTCTCTTTTTCTCATGTGAATGTCTCCACCAAAAGGAACCCCAAATCTCTCCACTGTCCTGTGTGCCCCTCCTCTGATTGCCTACCTGGCAGGCTCCCCCAGGTTCACTGACTAACCCAGTTAACTGGCTCCCCTGGGTGAACCGTGGCTCAGTTAAGCTGAATTTGAAGCACGTAAAATGAAGGAAGGCATTTCCTGCCAGCCATGGGCAGCGCAGCCTGTTCTGCTGCTGTCACCAGAGGGAAACCCGAGCCGGAGCGCTGCGAATGGGGGTGCAGGGGTTCCCTGCAACTGTGGCGGGTTACAAAGTAGAAAAGCACCGCGTAAAGTGGCAGCTGCTCCACGTCTCAGAAAAGCCGAAGAATTCTAATAAAGAATGTACGGTCTATTTTTAATGCTCCTAATAAATACCGTGCATTCTGAGTCTATAGCAGACCCCCTATTATCCTGTCATCTTCCAGGTGAGGGTCTGTACTTTGCAGATCATTAAGAACATGACTCTCTGTCAGTGAACGGATACTTCAAACGACAACACAGAAACAAACTCCATGTATTCTGCGTTTCCCCTCGCTGCTTCAGGATTGGGGTGGAATTTGTAGGGGCATTTATCCCTCTGTCTGCTCAAATCTCACGTGAGTTATTTCCTGAGGAGGAGACAGACTGCTCTCCTCTCCAGCCTGAGTGACTGACTTACTCATAGAGGGTCACAGGAAATCACTGGTGGGTTTTTTTACTCCCTGTCCTTGTATTCGATAGATACTTACTTGGTTGTTGTTGGATTGAGCACCTTTTATTCATCTGGTATGAATATTTAGGTATAGTCATTTTTTGAATCAGATGACCAGGTACTGAGAAATTTTGTAGCGTACTTTGTGTATAAAATAGAGATTCTGCCTCTCTCACAAGACTGTTTCAAAGATCAGAAGTGCTATTATGATAGCTGACTAGACCCAGGGAAAGGAAAAATTCCGTTTCTCCCTACTGACAGAAAACTTCGGTATTCCAAATGTGTAGGTCTTTTTCCCACACCAAGAAATTCTCTAATTCTCTGCAGACACCAGCTGGGTGTCCTACAATTCCATTCCATTCTGACACCATCTACCTGGAGGTAGCATCAGATGCCACAGGTTAAGGGCTCAGGCCTTCAAGACTCTCCCCCTCCAACAAGACTCTCCTCAGGTGACCCACGACTTCTGTCCGACTTGGCTACAAATCGAGAGTTCCCACGACCCCCTCCTCAGGTTCATAATTTGCTAGAATGGCTCTCAGAACTCAGGATACAAGGACGCAACTCAAGAACAACAAAGTGGAAGAGACGCGTAGAGCAAGGTATGGGAGAGCGGGCACGGAGCCTCATGCCCTCTCCCACCCTCTCAACACCTCCCAGGTGTTCACCAACTCAAAGATTTCCAAACCCTGTACTTTAGGGACTTTTATGGAGGCTTCATCTTGTAGACATGATCAGTTATTAACTCAATCTCCAGCCCCTCTCCCTTCCCCAGAGGATGGGGGCGAGGCTGAAAGTTACCAGCTTATAATCCTGGCATGGTCTTTCTGGGGACCAGCCCCCATCCTGAAGCCGTCCAGGAGAACGCCAAGAGTCACCTCATTAGGACAAAAAGTACTCCTGTCGCCCAGGAAATTCCGAGGGATTTAGGAGCTCTGTGTCAGGAACCTGAGTCAAGGACCAAATATTAGAACAAAAGATGCTCCTAGCGCCTGTATCACTTAGGAAATTATGAAGGTTTTAAGAGCTTGGCCAGGAGCCAAGGACAAAGACCAAAAAATATATTTCTTTTTTGTTTGTTTATTCACCCACTTGTTCATTTATGCATTAAACAAATATTTACTGAACCTTTCTTTAGGCTAGACTCTGACTAGGTACTGTGGCCACAGATGAAAGAGAATTCTTGCCTTCGGGGAGTTTGCAGCCTAAGCATCTCATTCACTTTTTTCCTTCTTTAATAAAGCTGTCAACTTTTATCCTCCAATACTATTTCCTTCTTTAGATTCCTCACTTTCTAGAGCAAGCAAGAGTCAACCCAAGTTTCCCTTTCTTCATGGGGTTTTTCCAGGCCAACCTGGGCTGTGTGTTTCTCTTTCTCCAACTGTAAAATAAAGCCCAAAGGGAGCTAACAGTATTTCCAAAGATTGTTGTGAGGTTAAAGCAGAAAAGAAAAAAAGACTGTATACCTTTAGGAAAAAGGTATTAAGCAGGTGACATTTTACTGTCAGTTCTAAGATGTGTTTGCCTAGAGAAATTCTTTTTTGTTTTATTTTTTGTTTGTTGTTTTTTAATAACAGCTTTATTAAAATATAATTCACATACCATACAATTTACCCACTTACGGTGTACAATTCAGTGGTTTTTAGTATTTTCACAGAGTTGTGCAACCATTACCACAGTCAATTTTGGAACATTTTTATCACCCCCAAAAGAAATCCCATACCTATTAACGGTCACTCAACTCTTCCTTCTTTCACTCAATATATTTCTTGTTATATCACAGCATCACACTCAGTCTACTGTAAAGCACTATGCTGATACAAACGTGATTACTGCTGCTGTTTCCTAGATTCACGGGCAGAGTATGAGATTCTTGGACCATAACCTGCATTCAGGAACCCCTGCCATGGTAGAGTTTTGACTATATTTTAAGTTGCTAAACAATAATAATCCTTATAAACAATAGGATTGTTAATCATGTCCCTGACTCTTTCTATTTTTTCACATTGCTAATTATTATTGGTATACAGCAAAATTGATTTTTGTATGTTGATTGTATATCTAATAACATTGTTGACCTTTCTTATTAGTTTTAATAGTTTGAGAATTCTTTCAGATTTTCTATGTAGATCATCGTATCTTTTGCAAGTAGAAATAGTTTGGGCTCTTCTCTTCCAATTTGTATACCTCATTTCTTTTTCTTGTTTTTTTTTTCCCCTTTGGCTAAGGCTGCCAAAATAATGTTGAATTAAAGCCCTAATAGCAGATTCCTTGAATTGTTCCTAACTTTACTGAGAATGCTTCTAAAGTTTTACCATTTATTGTGATACTCACCATAGGTTTTATTAGGTTAAGGAAGCTCCTTTTGGTTTTAGATTTGCAGTTTTATTAAAATTATGACTCAATGCTAGAAACACTTCCTGCGTCTATTGAGATGTTTATTTTTTTGTCCTTTTGTAAAAAGTAGTAGTGTGGTATATGAAATTACTAGATTTTTAGAAAAAATGTTGAACCATCTTTGCATTTCTGAGATAATATTCTCTTCCCTTTGTCCCAGAGTGACTATTTCCTGTAGTTAAGAATTTGCATTCCTAAGAACTAACTCCCAGGATATTAGTGACACAGGACTATTTTTCATGTTACACCAGTGCCTTACAACATTCAGCTGGGTGTGTTAGGATTGTGTGGGAAGGAACACTGGGATTTGTGTTCATGAGCCTGATTGTTACCATGTACACCCCACAGAGTTTACTCAGGAAGCAAACATATCAAAGTTTAAGAAACTTCTATCCTACAAAGGATTTTAACTGCGTAGGAAGCAATATACTACCTTCCTGCTTTAGGATTTATCACCCTTATGTACACAGAAATGCATCAGTGAACTGATTTGGGGTAACTCCTGTTTCCCTGCCTATTGGTTTGAATCATAAAATCTTTCCTACTTTGCCTGTTGGTTGAAGATCACCCACGCAATAATTTCTGCTTCAGCTGTGGGCTTTCTGTTGTCTTCTCATTCGGGGGACCATGGGAATATGCATGGCAAAGAAAGCAAACACATTAGTGAAGCAAGGTCCTGCTTACTTGTTAGTTTGAAAGGTAATCATTTCACAAGGCAAGGTTTTCTGTACTGATTCTTGTTTTCAGCCCATGAGAATGTTGACTTCATTCAACAAATATTTCTTGAGCTGCTGTTATTAAGTCAGCAAGTATCAGGCCCTGTTAATATGTCCAGGTATATCGAGTTATAATGGCACATACCTTACAAAAAACACCCATCATCTGTCCTGCCTTCAGAAAGCTTACAGTCGGCCATGTATTAGCACTAATATCCAGTAAGTCGGACGGATGTGCACTTCCTGTGTGGCGGCCACCGCCAGAGACCGTGAGACCACAGCAAAAAAAGCTTATCTCTGACACCGTGGCCCAGCGTCCAGTCCAGTAGGGGAGACAATACAAAGCACACATGGAGACTTAAAAACAACATTACAAGAATAAACTCACACTTCGAGGACACAGTAGCAGAGGAGGCATATGTAAAATGTTGTCAGACTCACAACCACATAACCCGTCAGACTGTTGGTGGGGATGAGAGAGGTAGGGAGGAGGGTTTCTGCAAAATGGATAGGCATTTCAAAGGTGGGCCTGGGGGGCATTTCAGGTAAGCGAAATACTGCATCGCAAGCATGGTTGATAACAGGGAATGGTACAGCCAGGTGACAGTGGTGACCAGCCAGTGTAGCTGGATAAGAAGGCACCTGAAGAGGGATGGAAGGAAGGACAAGGAATGGAGAGCCGGCCTGGGTGCGGGTGCGTTTCCACCCGAGGGTGCTGGGGCCGGGGCAGCTCTGTGCTGGTCAGTCAGCCACAGGCCGGGTCTCTCTCATTTTCTTCCCTTGCACTGACTGTCCTTCACCATCCCCTCCTGCCGACTTCCCTCATGCTTACTCCTTTCTCACTGGGAGGTGCTGGCCTGTGGGGGACCCTCTGGCCCTGGCTGGAGGGAGTGGGGCAGAGGCAGGCCTGAGGCCTGGATGACTCGCGCAGAAAGAGCTGCCACAGGTGTGCTGTAATATCCTTCCCACGTCTGCAGACATGACGAAACACACTCTGTCTGCTGTGAACAGTTCATTCATTCGTCAGAGCCGCTCACAGGGCGAGTGAGCAAAGGCACGTTCTCAGCAGGAAAAGTCCCGGCTGTGCGTCCACAGGCTTCCTTCTGCTGAGCGGGTTGCCAGTCAATGTGTTGAACATCCTAAGATAAACTTTTTCTTTTTTAACATCTTTATTGGAGTATAATTGCTTTACAGTGTTGTGTTAGTTTCTGCTTTATAACAAAGTGAATCAGCTATATGCATACGTATATCCCCATATCCCCTCCCTCTTGCATCTCCCTCCCACCCTCCCTACCCCACCCCTCTAGGTGGTCACAAAGCGCTGAGCTGATCTCCCTGTGCTATGCGGCTGCTTCCCACTAGCTATCTATTTCACATTTGGTAGTGTATATACGTCCATGCCACTCTCTCACTTCATCCCGACTTACCCTTCCCCCTCCTCGTGTCCTCAAGTCCATTCTCTACGTCTGTGTCTTTATTCCTGTCCTGCCCTTAGGTTCATCAGAACCTTTTTTTTTTTTTTTTAAGATTCCATATATATGTGTTACCATATGCTATTTATTTTTCTCTTTCTGACTTACTTCACTCTGTATGACAGACTCTAGGTCCATCCACCTCACTACAAATAACTCAATTTCGTTTCTTTTTATGGCTGAGTGATATTCCATTGTATATATGTGCCACATCTTCTTTATCCCTTCACTAAGATAAACTTTTGAATTTAAAGAGTCATAATGACCTGAGCTGCATCTTGGTCCAGGAGTCACTTCCGTCCCTCCTTTCATGGTTTTCTGAGAAACTTGGATGCTGAACTGTGAAGTAAAGGTTTGCTTTAGTTGTAAACGGAAATGTAAGAAGAATGCAAATTCTTCCCACTGGTACCCAACCTGGACCTCCTCATGAAATGTGCCCCCCACCCCTGAGATAGATCGTCGCCCTCCTGATCAGCACCTCCATCTGTGACCCCGTCTAGCCGTGATCTTTGTCTCTCTGGTTCTTCTGAGTAATGCATAGTAACCCTTCACGTTTGTTTTACTCTTGAAAATGAGGAGTGCCTTCCTCCCGTGGTCCCAGGTGAGAGCCCCCTCACCGCAGGGCAGGGCAGGGCAGTGCTCTCAGCTAGTAGGTTGCAGCGCGTGGAGAACCTAGTCATCCCGGCCCCCTGGGAGCAGGAGGCTGTGCGAGGGGCCCAGCCAGTGGAGCAGGGTGAGGGGCCAGGGGGAGCGTGAGGGCGGGGGGCTGGGACTCCTGTCGCATCAGCCTGAGGTGGGGGGGGGAGCGTGCAGTAGGAGCGGCCTCACTCTCGCTTGACGCTTGGCGGTTCCTCAGCCTGAGGTGAGCAGCTGGGTGCAGCCGCCTGGGGAGGCCGAGCCACTCCTCACGGGACTCCCCACCTCCTGGCCCCAGTCCTTTGCCAGATGCCCCCAGGAGTGCTCATTCATCTGTAAACGTCCCCAAGCCCGTGCATTGGCTTTCAGTAAGCTCCACCCTGACAACAAAGCATTTTGAAGTTTATTAAATGGTTAAAAATGGTCTAGTAATAATAATAACAGCAGCTAACATTTATCCGGTGCTTACTGTGTGCCAAACACACATATACTTTGTTGACATCATTTAATCATCAAATTTATTTAATCTTCCCCAGAATCATCACTTTAGAAAGGGATCACTTAAGACATAGTGAAACGGGGAATTCCCTGGCAGTCCAGTAGTTAGAACTTACTGCTTCCACTGCTGAGGGCCCAGGTTCAATCCCTGGTCAGAGAACTAAGATCCCACAAGCTGTGCAGTACGGCCAAAAAAAAAAAAAAAAAAGTGAAACGAAAAGATTGCATTTTATACCAACACACTGATCAATCCATCACTAAGCTAGGCTCTGTGAGGGACGCAGAGACTGCAGGGGGCATCTGGTCCCTGCCCTCCAGGTGCTTGAGATTCAAAATGGTAAGAGAATTCACGTAGCTGATTTGGTGCTAAGAATAGGCTTGTTCTTTTATTCCCTCATTCAGCAGGCATTTATTGAGCCTGATTGTTGATTTATGCCTGGTTTATGATTTATTGGTGCTGAGCGCTGTGTGAGACGCCGCAGACACTGGTCTTAAGGAGCGCATCATCTGCAACGAAGAAACCAGAAGTGCGGTGTGCTGGGCCCCGAAAGAGAGGGCTAGTCTGGAAGGACGAGTGGGAGGTACAAGGAGGGATGTGAGCTGGTAGTTAAGAACAGGCTTCTCTCCCAAGGTTAATGATAATCTCCCCATGGGGTGAGGAACCATCTAGATAACATATGGCATGTTTACCAACAGTGCCTGACAGGCAGTCAGCAGGCAGCAAGATGTATCTACTTTGTTAATGGAGTGAAAGGGCTTAGGAGGAGCTCTGAGTCCGTTGCTTTGCCTGCACGCTGGCCCCCGGCCCCCGGTGTCGGCGTTGCCTCGCACACCCGGCTTGGTACCTGGATGCCCACCTGGAGGCTTTCCCAGAGGGGTGTGGAGGGGAGCAGGCCCCAGGCTGGGGGAGGACTGGAAGAAGGGGCCCGAGACAGGCACAGCCTGGAGGCAGAGCAGAGAGTGGGCTTTTCACCTGGAGTCCCGGACCTGGAATCGCCCCCCCGTCCCCGCCCCGACCCCCGCACAGACTCAGCGCGGTGCCACCTGCGGGGCAGGTTGGTCTGGGCTGGCCCGGACTGAGCTGTTTAGCCCCCTGCCCTCATCCCCAGCGCCTCTCAGCATGGCTCTGCGTGTTCATTTAGACCCAGCAAGACCCTTGCCAAGAAAAACAAAGAAAATGATCTCTTAGCGGTTATTTATATTGTAAACCTCCTCTGGAGCGATTTTTTTCCCAGTCCAGCTTGCAGTAATTTATTAAGCAAGATAAAGTGATTTTTAAGTGTGATTTTAAAGGAGTTAGGCCCATACATAGCTTGCTTTCTGTGGTTGTTCTGCTTGGGTTTGATGTTGTTCCCAGAATGAACTTAGATTTACCTTCTTCTCCTGATGGTTTGGGACCACTGAGAAAAATCCCCATTCTGTAAAAAATAGCCATTACATAAACACACTGAGGCAGAAACTTTTCTGAGATGACTGAAAACTATCACTACAGACTACTTTCTGAGAAGAGAGAAGAGATGGGAGGGAATACATGGAGCTGATTCTTTGAAGATGTTATTTTTTTGTAGCCACAGTTCTTGCTTCTCTGTTAACCAAAATTTCTGAACGTAGTGCCTGCTGTTTATAATCAGACCAAGAGAGAAAAGGGAAAAATGAAAGAGGCTTGAAGCGGAAAACTCTGAACGGTTTATGAAGTGGGTTTTTAAAAAATATTAAGAGAATGAACCGTTGTTTCTTTTTCACCCTTAAACATTTAAACTCTTTCAAGTTATGACCAGTTAGAAAAAACCTGGAGCGCATCTCGAGGCCCAGATTTCTCACCATCAGAAATGTGTAGCCACAAAGGAGAGGTCAAGAATTGCACTTCTGAGCTGTCTGGGCTGGAAAAGTACTGACCAGAGGAAAGCCTCGAGCTGGGGCCGTGGGCCTCCGGGCTTCTCCAGCCCATTGGCGTGGCTGTGCCCCTTGGCCAGGCGGGCTGTCAGTTTCACCTGCCTCTGAGGATGGTCAAGCCAAACAAGAAAGGAACTTGAGATTCCAGCGACCCACTGTGAAAAGCTTCTAGAGTCTTAACACTGAGCCTTTCTGCTCTGAGTCGGGCCGTACCGATGCTGTGGCAGCAGGCAGATGCGCGTTCTGCACAGGCGTCTATATTTAGGTGTGGGCAGGACGTTGCCAAGGTAAAGAAAGGCATGGTTCGTGTCGCCTCAGCACGCTGTTTGTCTTGGAACAGGGGCCCACACCGCCTGTCCCCACATCTTCTGCTCACAGCCAGGCCCTGTGTTGCCCCCAGGGTTAGACATTCTCACCGAGGAGAAGGCATCTCCCCAGAGCCCAGCAGTTTGGAAGGTGGCAGCGCCCTTCCTGAACGGTCCTTCATGCTGGTGGTACGTGCCGCCCGGCAGGGACTGGACACTGAGGTTGCCGCACTGTTTGTTAGCAGGCCGTGTGGTGGAGCCCCAGATGACCCGGGGTGTCCAGTGGCCCATCGCCTGCCTCTCTGAAGCAGTAGTCCTTTAACCCGCAGCGGGCAGCTGCTCTCTCCCAGCTCCGTCTGCCGGGCCTGCTGGCCACGTGGAGACAGAGCCCCAGTCACTGCCTGCCATCACGTACCTGGCCACCTCGGGACCACCTAAGAACCTCCTACCTGCAGAAGGGTGGCCCAGCTCAGCGGGCCTTAGCCAACCAGCAGCCCGGAGGCTTCTCCCGGCCTCGAGCCCCCATCCCGGAAGCCCTCCCTGCCCTCCCTGCAGGAGCCTCATTCCTGGCCTGCAGTCCTCGCCTGCACTCCTCGCCCCAGCGCCTTGGCTGCCTGGTGTCACCCCGGCTGCACGTCCAGTTCACACCCCCATTTGCTTCTGAATCACCTCTCCCAGGAAGGCTTTTGTAAAAGGGCCGATTGATTTCTTCCTGGGATTCCTTACATGGGGGCCTCCCTCGAGGCCAGGCTGGCATTCCTTCTGGAATGTTCCATCCTTCAGGGCTTAGATCCAGACCATCCTGTGCAGAGCCTTAGCGGAGTGCCTGGCCGTTTGCCCCTCCGCTCAGGCCGCTCCCCTGGGCCGTCTGTCAGACACCCTGCCTGCTGTGCCTTACCCTCCTGGCCAGACTGAAGACTGCCGAGGGGAGGGGCCCTCCCGAGGGGCCCTCCCATCTTAGTCGTCGTTCTATCCCCAGAGGCACCTAGCACAGCTCCCAGGTCCCTAAGGTGGAGTCCCAACTTCGGTCACCCTAAGACTGTCCTGCATCGGCCCCTTGCAGAGCTGGACAGGCTGTGGGAGGTGGTGATGGAACAGCCGCCCTGCTAGGGGCTCTCAGGCCCGCGGACTGAGGGGGCAGCTGTATGCCCAGCAGGAGGACCCAGCTCTGCAGGTAGATTTGGCATTTGAGGCACGCAGGCTTCCTCTGAGGAGGGCTCGGCCCTCTCAGTTTTCAGATTCACAGCGTCCTTGGCACAGACGTGGGGGAGCCCGGAATGAGGCACGGTTCGTTCTGTCTCTGGAGGAGCCGTGCGGCCGTTCTCGAGCCTGCCTTCCCAGGGCCTTCAGAGCACCTCGGAACCCCCGGGACCAGGGCTCCCGCTAGCCTTGTACCCTTGCTCTCAGGGTGAAACGCATCTGTCCCTTGTAAAGAATTTCTGCTGATCCCACCAAAAAATGAGCCCGAAGCTTGTCACCCTCAGCAGAGAAAAAGCGGTTCCATGTGGGAGGGGCAGAGCCCCCAACCTCCCCCCCCACCCCAAGCCTGCCGCCCAGACTGGCCGGCTGGGAATGAGACCCCCCCACTGAGCAGGTCAGCCAGGCCCTGGCTTCTCTGGGCCTCTCAGGGCTGGTGCCTGGGTAGTGGGGGTTTGGAAGGACTGTCCCCAGGACCCAGGTGAGCAGGACTGGAGGGGAACTGAGGGCCTTCTGGTGAGCTGGGAAGTAGCTCACTAGAGACAAGGTAGGTAGCAAGAGGAATGCCTTGATGGACTGCCATTAGTGAGCACAGCCAGCTTCTCATAAACCCTCTGGGAAATGTGCAGCCGGTGGCCTGCAGACAGCAGGGCCGGGCGCGGGCCCCACCCTGCCCACACCCTGCTCCAGCAAAGTGACCATCACCGCTGACGCTTGGAGTTTTGTCCTGGCCACGGAGCCTGCACTTCAGGATGGGTCTGTGCCTTCCCAGGACCTTCACCGGGACTGCAGAGGAAGAAAGCCAAAACCTCCATTTCGCAAGAGAGGTGCAGAGTTTCACACGCACCTAGGGAGGATGTCTGTGTTCCGCGGAGGTCACTGCCCTTGTTTTCAGAGGAAACGTTTGTGTGAGCGCACCCGGTGGGGGGCCTCTGGGGAGAGCGGCCCCTCTCACCTCTCCTTCCGCGGGCGTGGACCGAGCCTGTGGCTCTGACCCGGAACAGGGCAGCCGAGGACCACCCTGGTGTCTAGGGTTCCACTCCCAGCTCCGCCTATGACCTTGCTTAGGCCGTGTCCCCTCTCTGGGCCTCGGTTTCCCCTTCTGTAACAGTGGGCGGGGGGACCTGACGTGTGTAAGATGATTTCCAGCTCTGACATTTAAGGACTCTGATCCTAGCTATTTGTGCTCAGCCTGCTGGTTCTCCTTCCAAGATAGACTTCAGATATGCACACTGCTCTCTGTTTCTCCTGGCACCGTCGGTGATCATGTTGCTTCCTGCTTAAGTTCAGTGGCTTAGAATAAACCCAGACTCCTCACCATGGACCCTCTCGTCGCAGACCCTCTGCCCTGAGCTTTCCCACCCCAGCCACATCCTCTGCCGTCAGTCCCTGGAGCACACGCGCCCGTTCCTGCCTTCAGATCTCTGCGCCTGCCGGTCCCTCCACCAAGAGCCACCCTCCCTCTGCTCTTTGATGGGCTGGCTCCTTCCCATTTTCGGATCTCAGCTTAAATGTTGCCTCCAAGAGGCCTTACAGAAAATCCCTGTCTAAAGCAAGTGCTCCTCTGTTACTCCGTCTCACAGTCCGTGTTTACTCTCCTTCATGGTACTTAGATGTCTTGGAGCTATTTTCTTAGTTCTGGTTGTGTGTTAGTCTCTTGTCGCCTCCACTAGAATGTGAGCTTCACACAATCAGAGGCCTCCTGAGAGTGGGGGCCGTATCTGTCCCGATCACTGCTGCACACCCAGAGCCTAGCATCGGGCCTGGGATGCAGTGGGTGTTCCCTGTTTGTTGAATGGATGAGTGTCTGGCTGGCTGGATACTCCATAAAGAGTATCGTTTTTCTTCCTGATCTCTCAGTCTCAGGCACCATTCTCCCTCAAGGGTCTGAATGTAGCAATGAGGGAGATGTTATGTAAAACAAGTGTCCATTATGAAGTCCTCATCCAGTAGCCAAGACGGTTTGTGTTCCTGTGGCTTCAGCGCAGTTGGACTCAGATTCATTTAACATTTCTTAGGGGCCTGCCTGATGCCAGGTTCTGGGTGAGTGCTTTCCGTTCGTATTTTATTTACCCGTGACAACCTTTGTGAGGGTGGTGGTGGAAACTAAGTCTCAGACAGATTAAGTAACCTCGCCTGAGATCACAGAGCGGTTCAGTGGGAGAGCCCAGATCTGAACTTGGGAGCACCTCGCTCCCTTCCTACCCAACGCCGCCGAGCCGAGCTGTAGCCGTAACAGAGCAGCGGCCTGGGAAGGGTGTGTGTGACCTCAGATGGCCTCTATTATCCACCCCACTAGGAGGAACCTGGAGCCCAGGGTTGACTGACCATGCGGAGCACCACAGGAAGGCCTGTGGCATATCTAGCCCCGGTGTCATACAGAGCATGGGGGCTCTGTTGGGATGAGTGATAGCTGAGAGCCCAGAGGACAGGCCCAGTGATCCTGCCCTCTCTGCGTGACCTGTTAGCTACTTCAGGAAGGCCTTTCTTTTCTTTCTTTCTTTCTATTTTTTTTTTAAATTTTTGGCTGCATTGGGTCTTCGTTGCTGCGCGCGGGCTTTCTCTAGTTGCGGCGAGCAGGGGCTACTCTGTTGCGGCGTGTGGGCTTCTCACTGCGGTGGCTTCTCTTGTTGCAGAGCACGGGCTCTAGGTGCGGGCTTCAGTAGTTGCAGCACATGGGCTCAGTAGTTGTGGCTCATGCGCTCTAGAACACAGGCTCAGTAGTTGTTGCACACGGGCTTAGTTGCTCTGCAGCATGTGGGATCTTCCCGGACCAGGGCTCAAACCCATGTCCCCTGCATTGGCAGATGGATTCTTAACCACCGTGCCACCAGGGAAGTCCCAAGAAGGCCTTTCTGAGGCGAGCACAGACTCTGTCATACAGTTACCCTTCAGAGGATAGTTCTCCCGGCAAGATACTCCCTAGGAGCCTCACAGTGACTTATTGCCAGAAGCCACAGTGGCGAGACAGCGTGGGGCATGGAAGCAGAGAGACCTGGGTTTGAATCTTGGCTCTGCTGTTTTCTAGCTGTGTGACCCTGGCTGAGTCATCTGCCCTCTGAGCCATCAGCTTTTTGTCTGTAAAGACACCGTGGTGTGGTAGAGATTAAAGAGGGTCATATTTGAATATGACACAGAATTGGCCCTGGATAATTCTTGTGACTGAGCAGGTGAAGGAATGACATCACAGACAGGAGGAAACAGGTTTGTTTCCAGCATGAAAAGTATTTTCAGCATGAAAAGCTTTAATTAGGCTCTTCTATGAGATCAGTTACCCACAGCTTATAAGAGCTTACCAAAAAATGTTCATGATGTCAACAGGGATTTTTTTTTTTTTTCCAGGTTGTTAAGTTGTGTTCTTAATAATTTCAAACAAATAACAGCAACTACTGTGTACCCAATGTCGCGTACTATTCTGAGCACTTTAAATCCTTTGTCACAACAACCTTATGAGGGAGATGATGTTTTTGTCTTCGTTTTTCAGATGAGAAAACAGAGGAACAGAGAGATTAGGTAAATAGCCCAAGGTCACCCAGCTAGTAAGTGGCAGAGCAGGGATGCAGTCGGAGAAGTCTGGCTTCAGAGGCAGAGCTTGTTACCCCTCGGCTAAACCATGGCGTGTTGATTGGTGACTAAAGGGGAAGTCCTACCCAGGGTAAGAGAAGGCCTGCCATCTAGCTGAGGAAGCAAGGATGCTAGACCGTAATGATTCTATTCCGCTCAAAGTGGTTGGAAAATTACACTCAGAGTAAAGCGGTTGGGAAACAGTCTGCGTGCTGCAAGGGTGGGAGGGGGCCCCACTTGGGGACTGCCCACCCTCTGCCTTCTTGCCCATTTTGGAAAAGTCACAGTATTCCTCTTATTATATATTTTGGCAATTATTATAAATATGTATTTATATTCTGTGAACCCACCACACACATACCTTTTAGCGCTTTTTTTTGCTGAATTTTTAAAAATCACATTTATTGAGGTGTAATTTACATACAGTAAAATATATGTAAAAGGGTACCTTTCTATGATTTTTGACAAACTTACACACCTGTGTAACTACTGCCACAATCAAAATATGGACAATGTCTATCACCCCAAAAGGTAAAGATTTCCTTGGGGCCCTTCACACTCAGATCCTCCACCACCCAGCCCCAGGCAATCAAGGGTCTGTTTTCTGCCATTACAGATTCCATCTGTATTTTCTAGGGTTTCATATAAATGCAACATATTTTTTGTTTTATTTTTATTTTTTAAATTTATTTTTATTGAGATGTAATTGACATAAAACATTGTGTAAGTTTAAGGTATACAGCCTGTTGATTTGATACATTTATTTTTGCAATGTCAGTGTTAGCTAACCGCTCCCCATCATGTCCCATAATTATCATTTCTTTGTGTTGAGACCAATTATGACCTATTCTCTTAGCAGCTTTGAAGTTTATGATACAGTATCATTTTGTATAACACTGTGCTGTGAGCTAGCTCTTCAGGACTTATTTATCTACTAGTTCCAAGCTTGTACCCTTAAACAACATCTCTCCAATTCTCCAGCCCCTCGGCCTCTGGTAACCATCATTCCATTCTCTGTTTTAACAAGTTCGGCTTTTTTAGATTCCACATATGTGATATCATCCAGTATTTGTCTTTCTCTGTGTGTCTTATCTCACTTAGCATAATGCCCTCAAGGTTCATCCTTGTTGTTGAAGATGGCAGTATTTCCTTCTTTCTCATGGCTGAATAGTATATATACAGCATATCTTCTTTACATGTTCATCAGTTGACAGACACGTTGTTTTCATATCTTGGCTATTGTGAATAATGCTGCAGTAAACACAGGAGTGCATGTATCTTTTTGATACCCTGTTTTCATTTCCTTTGGATAGATACCCAGGAGTGGAATTGCTGGATCATAAAGTAGTTCTCTTCTTAAATTTTTTGAGGAACCACTATACTGTTTTCCATAGTGACTGAACCAATTTGTATTCCCATCAACAGTGCACAAGGGTTCTCTTTTTTTCCACATCCTTGCCAATATTTGTTACTTCTTGTCTTTTTGATGATAGCCATTCTAACAGGTGTGAGGTGATATCTCATTGTGGTTTTGATTTGCATTTTCCTGATGATTAGTGATGTTAAGCATCTTTTCATGTACCTGTTGGCCATCTGGATGTCTTTGGACAAATGTCTGTTTAGTTCCTCTGCCCATTTTTTAATCAGATTGTTTGGTTTATTGTTTGG
This sequence comes from Balaenoptera physalus, assembly GCF_965194825.1. NCBI lineage: Eukaryota > Metazoa > Chordata > Mammalia > Artiodactyla > Balaenopteridae > Balaenoptera > Balaenoptera physalus. Next base: position 105,148,988 of record NC_138896.1, read on the forward strand.
TTTTGTTGTGGTGGTGGTCGTTACTGAGTTGTATGAATTCTTTATATATTTTGGATATTAACCCCTTATCTCATATATGATTTGCAAATGTTTTCTTCCATTCTGTAGATTGCCTTTTTATTGTATGTTTTTTTAGCTGGGCAGAAACTTTTTAGTTTGATGTAGTCCCACTCGTTGAATTTTGCTTTTGTTACTTGCGCTTTTGGTGTCATATAAAAAGAATCATTGCCAAGACCAATGTCAAGGAGCTTCTTCCATGTCAGGTTTTTAGTATCAGATCTTATGTTTAAGTTTTTAATCCGTTTTGAGTTAATTTTTGTGAGCGGTGTAAGATAGGGATCCAATCTCATTCTTCTGCATGTGGTTATCCAGTTTTCCTAACACCATTTATTGAAGAGACTCTCCTTTTCCCATAGAGTGTTCTTGGCTCCCTTGTCAAATAATAGCTCTCTATTCTGTTCCGTCGGTCTGTGTGTCTGTTTTTATGCCAGTACCATACTGGTTTGATTACTGTAGTTTGTAGTATAGTTTGAAATCAGGAAGTATGAGGACTCCAACTTTGCTCTTCTTTCTCAAGATTACTGTGGCTATTTGGGGCCTTCTGTGGTTCCATACAAATTTTAGGATTGTTTTTTGGAATCATATATTGAATACTCTTTTGTCTGGCTTCTTTTGTTCAGTAAATTTTTGAGATTTATCCATTTTGTTGCATGGGTCAGCAGTTTGTCCTTTCGTATTGCTGAATAGTATCCCATTTTATATCATAATTGTTTATTCACTCATCTATTGATGAGTATTTGTTTCCAGTCTGGGACTATTGAAAATAAAGCTCCAATGTGTGCTTGTTAAACAAGTCTTCATGTGGACATTTGTTTCCATTTCTCTGAGTGATTACCTAGGACTGGAATTGCTGGGTTATCATATAAGTGTATATTTAATTTTTTTTTTTTAAACTTTGGGTTTATTTAATTAATTTATTTATTTATGGCTGTGTTGGGTCTTCGTTTCTGTGCAAGGGCTTTCTCTAGTTGTGGCAAGTGGGGGCCACTCTTCATCGTGGTGTGCGGGCCTCTCATTATCGCGGCCTTCTCTTGTTGTGGAGCACAGGCTCCAGATGTGCAGGCTCAGTAATTGTGGCTCAAGGGCCCAGTTGCTCCACGGCATGTGGGATCTTCCCAGACCAGGGCTCGAACCCGTGTCCCCTGCATTGGCAGGCAGATTCTCAACCACTGCGCCACCAGGGAAGCCCCTGTATATTTAATTTTTAAGAAGCTGTCGAACTGTTTATCAAAGTGTCTGTACCATCTCTTCCCATCAGCAGTGTATGAGAGTTCTGGTTGTTCTGCATCTTGGCCAACACTTAGAGCTGGCAGTCTTTTAAATTTTGGCCATTTGAGTGGGTATATGGTTTTTATTTCAGTATTCTAGTGATAGTGGATGTTGAACATCTTTTCATGTACTTATTTGCTGTCCATATATCTTCTTTTGTGACATTTCTTTCAGATCTTTTGCCCATGTTTCCAATCGGTTATTTATCTTCTTATTGAACTGTAAAAGTTCTTTATATTTTCTGGACATAGGTCCTTTGTCAGATATATGCATTGCATGTGTTTTCTCAATATCTTTGGCTTGCCTTTTCATTTTCTTAATGTTGTCTTTCAAAAAGCATTGAATTTTGATGAAACCCAGTTTATTAATTTTTTATTTTATGGTCCATACTTTTGGTAGTCTAAGAATTCTTTGCCTACCTCTAAGTCTCATTAATTTTTTTAATGTTCTTTTCTAGAAGTAGTTTTATGCTTTTTGCTTTTACATAAATGTCCATGATTCATTTCAAATTAATTTCTACATATGATTTGAGATAAAGGTCAAGGTTCATTTTTCTCCATGTGGATATCTAATCGTTCAAGCACCATATGTTGAAACAACTCTCCTTTCCCCTTAAGTTACCTCGGCACCTTTGTTGAAAGTCATTCGACCCATATATGTGTGGGTCTGTTTCTCACTCTCTACTTTTTTCCACCCTTATGTCAGTACTGCACTCTCAGGTTCCTGTCGCTTGGTACAAAGTCCAGGAGACAGCTTCTGTCTCATCTCGAGGTCTCTGGTGGTCAGGCCCAGAGGCTGGGCGCTCAGGAGAAAGCCTGCGGGGGGCGGGGGGTGGGGGGGTTGAATCTTGGCCCTCTGCGGATAGCCCAGGGCACCTGCATTTGCATATTTAAAGTTTCAAAGTTCTCTCTTGGTACCAAGTCAAGTCTGGTCTGAGTCTGTTTAGATGCTGCATTCACTTCATGCTGGAGCTCTGAGCTCTCACGCTTTCCTCCCTTCCATCTCCCCCTCTCCAGTGTTGACCCCAAAAGCACTTAGAGGTAGAGAACAAAAATGCCAAAGTGTCCACCTTTTTATGGGGCCCTTATCAGAAAGTTTTCTAAGGAACTGAAAAGAAGAACTACATAATGGAAAACATTTTGCAGCCTCCAGCATGGCCATTTATCTCAATAACCATTTCATTTAAAATGTGGGCCAAACGTATAAATCATATCTTGAAAGAAAGTATGTTGGTGCCACAGAAATTGCCCTGTATTCTTACCACCTAATTTGAAAAATGTGTTTTGAAGCCAGGAAGAAAGCAAGCAGGCCTGGGGCCTGGCCACCCTTCTCCCGCATGTCCCCTTCCTTCACGCCTCATGTCGTCTCCAAAGTGAATCCCCGCTACTCCCCAATCTGAGTGGAGAATCCACACCCTGTTGTCAGTCGCTGCTGCTGCTGCTGTTTGAGAGCCTTAGAGATGAGGGGTTGAGAGCCCAAACCCGCTGCTACCCGTCCTTGGCCCTCCCCACAGCAGAGCTCAGTCACACCTCCGTCTTTCGGCCGTAAACCCTCCTTAGAGCTCTTAGATGTTGGTCCTCATTTAAGGACATGCCTGGAGGGAGGGGGCTAAATATTATAGCAGGGCCCTGAGCCCCGTTTTCCAGACTAATCACAGGGGGAGGTGGTGGGCAGCCTGCACTGTGGGCTGGGAATTCCGGCCGGGGTCTTCCACTTAAATCTCACTGGGGGTCCACGGTTAAATGGCAGCATTCCCCCCCCCCCACCCCCACCGTTAGCGGGAGGTTTCTTATTTTGCTTCTCAGCACTTCCTGGGAGGGAAAAACACAAGAAACCAACAGGCACTGAGTCCCTGTGCACAGAGCCACACCCTCACCTCCGCACTCCCTGGGGAGTGTCAGGATTCCCCCCTCTTTACACAACCTTTTTTTCTGATCATGGAAGTCATAAGTGAGCATTATAAAAAAATTTTGAAAATAAAGAACAAAACTCACTCCCATGATTCCACCACTCAGAGGCTATTGTTCTGATTTGCTTTTTACTCCTAGCACTTTTTTTTCACCAAGCATGTATGTCAGTGGCGTCAGACTGAGCATACAGTTTTATTTTCTCTTTTCAGAGATTTCTGATCATTTTCTCACATCATTAAAACTTGCTTGAAAACATGTTTAACGCCTGCCTAAGTACTCCCTCCGGTGCCTGGCCACGCTCTCCCGCCCAGTCCCCCCCATGGTGTGGGGAGGCCACCAGTTTCTCTTTCCTGGCCCAGGGGGCAACTTGAGCCCCCTGCCCCCCATGGGCTATACCTTCTCCCCCTGCCGCCCATGTCCCTCTGCCCTAGCTTTGAGGCCCAAGGAGCCCCAGAAGGTGGAAACAAGCCTGGGTGCACTGTCACCGGGTGGTGTCACCTGAGGTCTGCATCTCCAGTCTGGTCGCTGCTCGCAGCAGCCTCTTTTCCTCGGCTTCCCTCCTGTGCCTCCTTTAAGGTGATGGCCCCCTGGCACCCCTTCCAGGGCATCCTATCCCTGTATCCCATGTCAGCTGAGTTCTTGGTGCCTGGAGCAGTGAAGTGAGGACTGGCCAGGCGCCACCCAGCATTCCTGAGTGCTGGCCTGGCGTGTTGGCCTTTTTCTCCAGATCCAGGTTCTGAGGCACGAGGCTGTCTTCTTCAGATCATCTCCTCTTGTCACTCGGAGCCCAGAGCATCTCTGTGGGTGGGAGGAGCAGGGAGGACGGGGGCAGAGGCCCTGAAGGTGGCGTGCAGGCCGCCTGTGTGCACGGGCCCTGCCTGCTCCCTCCGTGTGCCTCTGATCAGCTGCGGGGGCTGCAGCCACACGGAGGGGGGACAGACCCCACTCCTGCCACTGCTGCAGCCCCCAGAAAGCATTGCCTTTCGCCTTTCCTCCCTCCCCATCGGCTGCCCAGTGTACTTGCTATAAATCATTATTTGCATCCTGTCAGCTCCCTTGGCCACCACAGTTTCTTTCTAGTGAAACCTTAACCTTGTTCCTGGAACCGTGAGGCAGTGCACACAGGGCCCCTGATTTAGCGCTGGTGGGGGGCCGCCGGGGGAAATGGGAAAGGCTGGTGAGTTCTCCACCAGAAGCCTCGAGAGCTCCATGCTGCCACACAAGTTCTAGCTGTGTCTCCATCCCCCTCCCCTCCACTAGCCTTCCACTGCCTGGTCTCTGGAAGGCTGAGTTTGGGGCTGGGGTTCCCCAAGAAGAGGAGCTGGGCCTTAATTCCTCTCCCAGATCTGGCGTCCAGGCTAGAGGAGGCTAGAGGAGGTCGAGAGTGTTTGGGACACAAGGATGGAGTGGCAGGTGAGTGTCTTTCAAAAGGGAGGCACCAAAGTGGTGGTGCATCAGAGGGGCCTGCAGACCCCTGAGGATGGCACATGGGGGGATTGCTTCCTCTCCACTGAAGGAGGGTGAAAGGCAGGTGGATGGAGTGTGAGCAAGGGGCCGTGACAGCCGGCGACAGACAGCAAGGGCCCCTGGAAGTCCCCTGGGAGCCCTCATCATCTGCCCCGGCTTCCTTGCACAGATGCTGTACCCTCTCTCTTCCCTCTTGTTTGCCCCTGACAGCTGTCATCTGCTCACACCAGGCAGCCTAGGCAGTTCCCTTCAGTCACCCTTGTCTGAGGGGCAGAAGGATCTTGAAGCTCTCAGATCACATTGTGCCTCCATGGACGCTGGGGCATGTGCTCTGTGCTCTTAGATTCTGGACTTACGGTGAAAGGGCAGGGTTATTCCCGTGGTGTGACCGGAGCTCCAGGTGGAAATCTGGGCGTGGGCTCAGAACCTGGGCCCTTACCCAGGGGCCCCTCCTGCTACCCTCTCCAGATGTGACACGAACAGCCCCGGGGCAGACAGGTTAGCCCGAGAGGCGCCATTGGACAGCCCCACGGCTGCTGCACACTGAGCATAGTTACCAGCCAGCACCAGTCCCGCCCCCAGGCTTCTGGGAGTGCAGAAGCAAGAACTGCCCACCACTCTGCACTCCCGGAGCCTGGTGTGTGGCTCGATGCGGGGCGGGGCCCAGGGAGGAGAATAGGGCGTCAGTGGTCTGGAGTCAAGGCCTCCCTGGAAAGTTGGCTCTACCGCCCGCCTGCCCGGCAGGAGATGCCCACAGCCCTGCCCCATCGTTCTGTGGGCGTGGAGGCCAAAGGCTTGACCTGCCAGGATCCCCAGCGAGCAGGTGGACTGAGGGACCCCTTCTTTACTGCTTGATTCTTGGATATTATGTTCACACCCAGAATCCCCCTTTCTTTTTTCCACTGTGGAATCGCACCCAGGGCAGATGGTTCTGAATCACTGTTCATTCAAAAGCCACGTATTGGGCCAGACTCTGCACCAGGGCTGGGGGCCCACCCTCAGGTGGCTCGCTGTCCTCTGGGGAGTCGGGCAGATGCACAAACTAAAACCCGGTGACGGGAGGAGTCGGGAGGAACCGAACAGGCTGTTTGTCTGAGATGAGTGATTAGGGAAGACGCCTGGGGCAGGAGCCAGCCCTGCAGCGCAGAATCGAGGGGAGGGGTCTCCCTTGCCCAGAGGACGGGAAGAGCTCGAGAGCTGGGGCCGCTAGAATCTGGTGAGCTGGAGGGAGGGTCGTGGGAGGTGAGCTTGGAGAGGTGTGGAGCCCAGTGGCCCGGAGACGAGCACGGATTGCACTCTTCCTGTGTAGACAGCACCATTGGGTCTGTGGAGACCCAAAAGAGCCCCCAGGGGCCAATGATGCCTGTGGACAGGAGGCCCTGTTCTCTGGTGGGCACCTAGGGTGGAAGAGTGACCCTGGAAGCAGCCCTGCCTTCCTCCTTGGGATCCCAGCCCAGCGTCTCCACCCAGGGGGACAAAGTGGAGGCCTGTGGGGATGCCCGGGGTCAGGGAGGGGTATTGCCTGGAGTCTGGCCTTCAGCCTGCCCTCTGTTCCTCCCCACTCTTCCCTCCTCCTGCCCGGTCACCTCCTCCCCTACCTTCCTTGTCCGTGACTCTGACCTAGAATGTTGGGGACCAAGCACAGGCCCACAGTCCACTGGCCGGGGGAGCCCGGCAAGCCCTGCTCTCTCCCTGGGCCTCGGCCATGATCGGGTCCTCTGTCCCAAGCAGCCCTGCCTGGCCCGGCCCTCCTGTGGGCATGTGTCTCTCTGGCTGAACCTGTTTGGAGCCTTTATCTGGGTGCCTCCTGTCCCCTTCCTCCTCTGGCCCCAGCGGTCCCCTGGAAGTGCTCAGTCAGGGCTCACTGACCACCGGACCCCGGCCCACCGTTGTTTCCCATAAGTTGAAGGAAAGTACTGACCACCTGGAAAGGCAGGGAATGAAGGAACCTCCTCCCCTCCTCTCGCCTAATGCCGCACTACCCAGTAAACGTTTCTGAATGAGTGAACATACGGAGTGAATGAATGGATGGCTATAGTGTTACCCGCTTGGAAACATGATGGGACCTTCATGCTTCCCCCCAAGTGGACGGAGCCCTGGCTGGGAAGTCTGCCGGGGAAGCCCAGTCCAGTGTCCTTACCTGGTCCCCAGCATATGCCACCCCCAGACCCCTCTGTCCTCAGTCCTTCCCAGTAGAACGAGTCGAACCTGTGAGGATCCCACTGAGGAGGTGTGGGGAGCAGGGCTGCTCAGAGGCCCGGAGAGACCGGGTACTTTCATTTTTATCTTAAAAATAGGGAAATGCTAAAACTAGGTTTCAGAAACGGTGGTAGATTTTAAATGTTTACATTTAACAAATGAACACTTTTAACACACACACACACACACAAATATAACCGTGCCATTTACGGGATAATTACAGTGTTTATAAAAGAAAACCCTTAGTCCATGGCAGGCTCCAGGCAGTGTGGTCCAGAAATGGGACACAAGTTCGAAACTGAAAGACAGATGGCTCCTCTGAAATGCGTCCGTCTCGTTGGGAGAGTGGAAAGGGAAACCTTGAGGCCCTCTGGGTGTGTGTGGTCCAGCGCTCGTGCTCCCTGACCCCGTGTGACGGGCCCCAGCGGTTGGAAGGCTCCCCTTCCCCGCACGCACAGTGGTGGCCCCAGCCCCGCCAACTACACCCCTACACTGGCCTGAGGGCCGCAGCGCCTCCTCTGGGTGCCCTGTCACTGCTACAGGACGGGGGCTGGGGGAGAGGATGAGGGGCCCGGGTCAGAGACTGCCCAGGCCCCCCAGCCAGCACAGGCTACCGCCAGTCCTCTCCTCGGGGGGCCCAAAGGCCGAGCCAAGGGGCAGGAGCTTAGGCTCCGCCTTCTGAACAGTGTTGGAGGACAGAGGTGAGGGACCCTGGGAGCCAGCGCCAGCTGCTCTGGCCTTTACTGCCCTGGGTTAGCTGTGGGTACTGTGTGTGCGTTGGCCGTGGGGCCACTCACTGGGTGCCAGGCTAACAGACTGTCAGCTTCTGCCCTTCACTGTTTTTTGGAAGGAATTATGCTCAACAGTAAGGAAATGGAGAGAGAAAGTGGAAGAAGCCTCTGCTCTACCCCTTACTAGCTTGGCCTCCTTGACAGGTTACATAACTTTCTCTGCACTTGAGTTGCCTACTTGGTAAAAGGGGACAGTCACCCCAGTGCCCTCAGGCTCTTGAGAAGACGGAGTGTAGGCAGGTGTTTGGCCAAATAATATTCCACTATAGGGAGAGACCACATTTTCCATTCATCGCTTGGTGGGCAATTGGGTTGTTTCCACTTTTTGACTGTTATGAATAGTGCTACGAACATTCGTGTACAAGTTTTTATGTGGACATGGGTTTTCATTTCTCTTGGGTATACACCCAGGAGTGGAATTTCTGGGCCATTTGGCAACTCTGTGTTTAACTGATGAACTGCCAGACTGCTTTCCAAAGTGGCTGCACCATTTTACACTTCCAGTAGCAACGTATGAGGGTTCCAGTGTCTCCAAATCTTCACCAACACTTGTTACTATCTGACTTTTTGATTAAAGCCATCCTAATGGGTGCAAAGTGTTATCTCTTTGTGGTTTTGACTTGCATTCTCCTGATGCCTAATGATGATCAAGTGTCTTTTATGTGCTTCTCAACCAGTTATCTTTTTTGAGAAATGTCTATTCAGCTCCTTTGCCCATTTTAAAAAACTGGGTTGTCTTTTTATTATTGAGTTGTCAATGGTCTAGATACAGGTTCCTTACCAGATATGTTTCTCTCACTCTGAGTTGTCTTTCCCCTTTCTTTATAGTGTCCTTTGATGCACAAAAATTTTTTATTTTGATTAATCCCAATTTATCTATTATGGTTTTGTTGCTGTGCTTTTGGTTTTTTTTTTCAAATACACAGAACAGTTACTTGATTCTAAAGTGAAAAGGTATGCTCAGAGTAGCCTCACACCCATTCCACCCACCCCATAGGTAGCCATTTACTTTAATTTCTGGCTTATCATTCCTGTTTATTTTTGCAAATTTTATGAAGAGTGAGCTTGTTGGGTCAAGAGTTGAGACCTAAACAGTTCTGTTGGATATTGCCACATTTTCATCTGTGGGTCATACCACTTCTGTCCTAGCAGTGTTACAGGAGAGTGCTGTTTTCCCAAGCGCTTGTATTTCCCACAGCACTTGTATTGGGGTTTTGCCAATCTGAGAGGTGAAAAATGTTCTGTGTAGCTTTTTAAAAAATGTCAACTTTATTAAAGTACAATTTACATATAATAAAACACACGCGTGTAAAGTGTATAGTTTGGTGAGTGTGGCAAGTGATCTACTTTCTGTCACCATAGGTTAGTCTTGCCCTTTCCAGAATTCCATATAAATGGATTTATGTAGACTTGTGTCAGACTCCCGTGACTCAGCATAGAGATTCTGAGATGTATACACATTGCTGTGTGCCTTGGTGGCTGGTTCCTTTGATGGGGAGCAGTGTCCACTGGATGGGTGTCACTGTTTGCCTGTCGATGGACGTTCGGATTGAGCCTAGTCCGTGCCTATTAGGACTAAAGCTGCCATGAGCATTCTTGCACAGTCTTTTTGCAGACCCGTGTTTGCATTCCTTGGGGTGAATGGGAGTGGAGTCGCTGGGGCACATGTGATGTGTATGTGGACTCTGTGAGTCGCCAGGCCTTTCTCCTTGGGCTGTGCCATTTCCATTCCCACTAGCAGCAGCCGGTGCGTTCCTGCTGCTCCACATTCTCGCAGACCTTTGGTGTTGCCAGCCACAATTTTTCATTTTGGCCATTCTAGAAGGTAAGGTATGCTGTCTCTTTGTGGTTTGTTTATTTTTTAAAATTTAAAATTTTTATTGCCGTATAGTTGATTTACAATGTTGTGTTAGTTTCAGGTATACAGCTAAGTGAATCAGCTATACATATATCCAATCTTTTTTAGATTCTTTTCCCATATAGGTCATTACAGAGTATTGAGTAGAGTTCCCTGTGTTATACAGTAGGTCCTTATTAGTTATCTGTTTTATATATAGTAGTGTGTATATGTCAATCCCAGTCTCCCAATTTATCCCTCCCCCCCATCCTCTGGTAACCATAAGTTTGTTTTCTACATCCGTGACTCTACATCTGTTTTGTAAATAAGTTCATTTGTACCCTTTTTTTTTAGATTCCACATATAAGTGATATATTTATTATTCTCTGTCTGACTGATTTCACTCAGTATGACAATCTCTGGGTCCATCCATGTTGCTGCAGATGGCATTATTTCGTTCTTTTTTATGGCTGAGTAATATTCCATTGTATATATGTACCACATCTTTATCCACTCCTCTGTTGATGGACATGTTGGTTGCTTCCATGTCTTGGCTCCTGTAAACAGTGCTGCAATGAACATTGGGGTGCATGTATCTTTTCGAATTATGCTTTTCTACGGATATATGCCCAGGAGTGAGATTGCTGGATGATATGGTAGTTCTATATTTAGTTTTTTAAGGAATCTCCGTACTCTTCTCCTTAGTGGCGCTACCAATTTACATTCCTACCAACAGTGTAGGAGGGTTCCCTTTTCTCCACGCCCTCTCCAGCATTTATTGTTTGTAGATTTAAATTTTATTTATTTATTTATTTAATTTATTTATTTATGGCTGAGTTGGGTCTTCGTTGCTGCGTGCGGGCTTTCTCTAGTTGCGGTGAGCAGGGGCTACTGTTCCTTGCGGTGCGCGGGTTTCTTATTGCGGTGGCTTCTCATTGTGGAGCATGGGCTCTAAGCTTGTGGGCTTCAGTAGTTGTGGTGCGCAGGCTCTAGAGCGCAGGCTCAGTAGTTGTGGCGCACGGGCTTAGTTGCTCCGCGGCATGTGGGATCTTCCTGGGCCAGGGCTTGAACCCGTCTCCCCTGCATTGGCAGGCGGATTCTTAACGACCATGCCACCAGGAAGCCCTGTTTGTAGATTTTTTGATGATGGCCATTCTGACCAGTGTGAGGTGGTATGTCATTGTAGTTTTGATTTGCATTTCTATAATAGTGATATTGAGCATCTTTTCATGTGCTCTTTGGCCATCTCTTTTTGGTTTGGATTTGCATTTCCCTGAAGACTAAGGATGCTGAGCATCTTTTCAGGTTCTTATTAGCATTGTATTTCCTCTTCTGTGAAATATCTGTTCAAACCTTTTGCTCACTTTAAAAAAATCAGGTTATTTGTCTCTTTATTATTGAGCTGGAAGAGTTCTTTGTATATTCTGGATGTGAGTCCTCTTTATGTACAGTGTGGATATTTTCTCCTAGTCTGTCGTTTGCCTTTTCATTTTCATAGTGGTGGCTTTCAGAGACCAGAAATTTTGAATTTTGTGTCCTAAGAAATTTTAGCATTTCTTTTAAGTAAGGTTGAACACCTTTTCTTATGTATAAAAGCTATTTGCTTATCTTTTTCTGTAAACTGCCCATGTCTTTGGCCTGTTTTGTTTTGTTTTTTTTTTTTAAATCAGTTTATTGGTCTTTTTCTTCTTGATTTTAAGAGCTATTTATATGTTAGGGGGATGAGCCCTTCATGGTGTGTTGTGATGTTTTCACCCAGTGTGTCATTTGTCCTTTCAACGTTGCTTACAGTGTTTTTTCCATGCAAAATTCCTCACGTGTGTCTTCACATCATCCACTGTATCTGTTTTTATTGTTTCTAGATTTTGGATCATTGGCTTCCCACTCCCAAGTTATAAAGAAATTCACCCATGTTTGCGTCCAGTATTTGAATGGTTTCATTTTTTTACACTTACATCTCTGCTCCATTTGCCGTTGATTCTGATATACAGTGAGGCATGGAATCAATTTTATCTTTTTGCAAATGACTCTCCAGTTGTCCCTATGTCGTTTATTTAAAAGCTCATATTTTTCTAATGATTTGAGATCGCATTCCTCAGACCTTTATTATTAAAATACTAAATGTTCATGTGTATTTGGACATTTTATTCTGTTCTGTTTCTCGACTCATTTGGTTCCACTGGCCCATCTGTGCTCCTGCTGACACAATCCTCTAAATTACAGGCTTTATGACATGTTTAAACACAGAGTAGGGGAACTGCCTCACTGCTCTTTTCATACTCAAAGGTTTTCTTAGATAGTCTTGCTTACTTCCTTTTCCACATAAACTTCAAAATCAGCTTGCCTAGCTCCAGGAAAGATACTTGATTTTTTAAAAACTGAGATTGTGTTAAATTTATATGTTTACTTGGGAAAGTTGACATCTTTACTGATGTTGAATTGTCCCGTGCAAAAAACACAGGGTGTATCCCCATTTATCCCAGTTTACTTTTCATACAATGCTTGTGAGGACTGTTACAGGACTGTTTTGAAGGATTTTCTCCCTAAAGATGTTGTACATTTCATGTTAGGTTTATTCCCTAGTAACTTATCTTTTTCATTGCTCTTACAATGGGTTCTTCTCTTTCATTATGTTTTCTAACTGGATGTTGTTTGTATACAGGAAGACTATAATTTTGTGTCGTTAATTTCATATCTTGCTATCTTACTGAATACTCGTTATTGTCTGTATTCATCTTAGCATTTATTTTCTTGGGTTTTCTAGGTATACTTGCATATCATCTGCAAAAAAGATCATTTATCTCTTCCTTAGGGTACGAACATTTTTAAAGCTTTGGGTTACATATTGCCAAATCTCTTCTTTTAAAAAAATACGGTACCAATTTATACTCCTCCTGGAAGTGTTTCACCATACCCTTGCCAGCCCTGAGTGTTAACATTTTAAAAATCTTTGCCAGTTTATTACAACCTTTATTCATTAAGGGGACATGGCCTCATCTTCCCCAGGTGGTGGGCAGAAGGCTGAGGGCCTAGCAGGGAACAGACTAACCTGGGAGTCCACAGTCTAAGAGGAGCTGAGGCTTAAGCTTCTCCCCTGCACCCAGCTTTATTGAGGAATGGCTAACAAATGAAAACTGTATATATTTAGGTTGTACCTGTGATTTTTTAAAGGTATACAGTGTGATCATTTAATATGCGTATACTTTTGAAATGATGACCACAGTCAAGTTAATTAACACATCCTTCACCTCACAACCCTTTTTTCATTTGTGGTAAGAACACTTAAGATCTACCCTCTTAGCAAATTTTAAAAGTATACAGTACTATAAACTATAGTCAGTAGGCTATACACTAGATCCTCAGAATTTATGCTTCTTATAACTGAAAGCTTGTACCCTGTGACCATCTCCCCATCCCCTCCAGGGCCTGGCAACCATCCATCTACTCTCTGGTTCTATGAGTTTGGCTTTTTTAGATTCTACACGTTAAGTGATATCATACAGTATTTGTTGAGGCTGAAGTTTCTGGAGGTTTACAATTAAGACTGCTGCTGCCCTCCTGAGCCCAGCCAATGGCAAAAGGACTGGCTGCCCTAGCAGAGAAACCGCATGTCCGGCCCAGAGAACGCGTTCTGGAAAATCCCTGAGCAGTTCTGTAAAATCCATTGCCTCCCCCCAACCCCCCTTTTGCAGAGTCCCGTCATGATCAGCCCTTTCGGTGCCTTACTTGATCCCCTACGCAGCCTGGGCAGTGCCAGGAACAAGGGGAAGAGCCAGGATCCCTCCCCGCTGCCCATGCTCAAGCCAGCTCTCTGCCTGCCCTGCTGTGTGCAGAGGTAGGGCCAGGTGCTGAGGATTCTTCCCCAGACCAGAGAGCCAGTAAGATGGATGACAGAATGGATTGAGGCTCCTGCTTTCCCATTAAAGCCCTTCCCAGGGCCTGGCCCCCCAGGGTCCTGTGAACAGCCCTGGCTACCCACTTGCAGGAGGGCGTTGCTCACTGACTGCCCGGCCCTGGCTGGCGGCCCCCCTCCCCGGAGGCTGGGCGGGAGGATGGAGAGGGCCGTGGCCCACCGGGCTCACCCCCCTCGTCTTGGCCCGGCCCCCTCCTCCAAGCAGCCTGCCCCAGCCCTGAAGCCCAGGCAGCCTTTTTACTCACATAACCCTTTCCCTCTCACCTGTGTTCCCAGCTCTGTACCTTACTGGCTGTGTGATCCTGGGCTAGTTGACTTCCCTCTTCTGAGCCTGTTTCCATCTACACTTCCTCACAGGCTGTTGTGAGGAGTGAAGGAGGGAGCATCTGCACCAGGTCGGCACGGCCCGCGGCACAGGGACGGGCTCCGTAAGCGTGTGTTTATTGAATGAGAGAGTGAAAAAATAAATGAATTGTGTCAGCGAGCCCTCTGGTGGCTCCTTCCCCCACTCAGATGGTTAGAACTGGAGGAGTGTCAGATGCAGCCTTCGTCGGAAAGGCAACCACTCCTCTACCACCAGCCCCCATCCCACCCGAGGGGGCAGGCCCGCCAGGCCACCCTCAGGCTGCTGGGCCCCAGCCCCAATCCCTCCACACCATCCCCGCTGCTTCGGGCGTCTGGACCTTGGTGGTCTCATCCCACTGTCCTTGGACAGCAGGGTGCATGTAAAAGTGAGGGTGTGTGTGAGAGGCACACCCACCGCCAGCCCTCGGCCCCAGGCGGTTGGTCCTCAGGAGAGGGGAAATTTCCTTCTCTGTATTTATTTTCCACATCCCCGACACTGAAAGCCAAGCTGGTGTTGATATTTACCTTGGCCGGGACTCCCCATCTCTCTGGGCCAGCCTCGCGTAAACACGATGTTCCTTTTCTCGGCTCTGCCAGCATTGAGGTGGCCTTTTGCAACCAATTCTAGGAATTTTGAAAGTCTGTAGGCGTAAGTTCAGGGACCAGGCGCCCAGGGTGCGAGGAGCGCCTGGGAGTTCCATGCTGGCCTTGGGCCTTCTCCCGGGGGTTCACGCTGAGGGTGCAGAGACAAAGCCGGGCCTGTGGGGGCCAGCGGGCAGGGCCCCCCCCATTCCTCTTGTTCCTCAAAGCCGGTGGTGGCCAGAGGGCTTACTCTGGAGGGGCAGCAGTGGTCAGCGCCACAGAAATGGGAGTGAGTGGGGGACTGGGCAGGGCAGGGACGCTGTGGCAGTGGGAGGGTCCGCACGGCCCAGTCCAAATCCCAGTTCGGCCACCGGGGGCTCCCTCACCAGGAGGCCTTGCGCAAGTGACCGCAGGGCTCTGAGACGTGGTTTCATTACACAGGAAATGGGGTGTCAGTCCCTTGGTGACAAGGGGGCTGTGAGGCACTGCAGGTGGCAGCCGTGTTCCTTTTGCTGTTGCCACAGCTGCACGGCTTTGAGACAGCATCATGGGCGGCGCCGGGTGAATGAACGCTCTGAACGTCTCCTGTTCTCCACGCAGATCTGGGACATGAGCGACGACGAGACCATCTGACACGCCCCCCACCCTGGCTGCTGGCCCACTGAGGGGCTCTCAGTCTCCGGAGCAGGACGCCACCCCCAGGACCGGTGATTCTGGGCCCCTCCAACCTTTGTGGTCCCCTCATCTCCATACCTTAAGGACTGGGGCCCTCCCTCGGCTGCCCGGGAGCTTCTCCGTTTCTTACGATTCATGGTCCCACCAGTTCTCAGCTAAATAATAACCTTGGCTTCGGCCTTGCCAGTGATCTGGGACTTGGTTCCCTCCACGAGCAGTTCTTTCTTCTTGTTGTCACGGGGGTTTGGTAGTCAGGCTCCCGGGATTCTCCTGGCCATGACCCCCATGGGGTGGAATGAGGACAGGGAGGAGTCGGCCCAACACAGAGCAGGTAGGCAAGTGAGAAGTCAGCTCCTTCCAGCAGCCATCGTGGGGGCAGCGCCACAAAGCCCCCAGAGCGGCCCTGGGCACGTGTGAGGGCTGGGGTCCTCGTCAGCGCTGTCAGCTTGGCCTGCGGGCGTGGGAGGCAGGAGAGCTGAGCCACGTGCGGGACAGAAGGGACCACACTTGTCCCAGTGAACCCAGACCCCCGCTGAGGACGGAGTCTGTTGCCCAGACAGCCCCTCCGCCTGCGGGCCTGTCCTCAGCCGCGGGCTCAGGGGAGGACACAAGTGTCTGCTGCTTCGGGCTGGTGGCAGGGCCCAGGGACAGATCCTCGAAGCTGCCTGCGTGGGGCCCCTCCTGCCTCTGTACAGGACACCCGAGGCCCAGAGAAGGCTTCAGACCCCACGTGAGAACCTGCCCTCCTGCCGCAAGCAGGGGCGGCCGCGCCTCCTGCCCCAGGCTCCTCCCTGGTGGTGGCCTGGAAGCCCCAACGCCGTGTGGGGTGGAGCCCATGGTGTGTCTGCCTCAGCCTGTGGCCAGGTGCCCATCGGGGTGGTGGGAGGGCTCTGCCATGGGCCCCTCAGGCTGATTTTCCTCCTCCTCCTGGGTGAGCACGTCCGTGCCAGCCTCAGAGCTGGGCATGGAACCCAGCAGAGGGGCCCTTTCCACACTTTTATTTCTGTGGTGTCATCTTTTGTCTTGGGCCTGGAACCAAAGTCAGAGTTGAGTCTGAGTCGTACCAGAGTTGGATTTCTGTAAGTTAGTTAGGTTTTAAATGACGTTTCTCCTAGAGAGTTAAAATTACAGCTTTCCAGCCTGTGCAGGGCTTAAATCGGAGGCCACTGTACAACAGGGCAGGGCTGCTGAGCCTGCCCCACCCTCTCCGGGGCTTCGAGCAAAGGCCCCGCCCAGCCTGGCTCTGCCACTGCAGGACCCAAGGATCACACATTACAGTCTGTGGTTTAAGAGCACTTTATTATTGTTCTTAAGGCTACTTTTAAGTACAAAAAAAAGATGGCCTGCCAAACCTTTTTTTTTCTTCTTCTTCCAGGAAAAACAGGCCACAGAGAATGGTATATTACAGATTTACAAACATGGAGAGAATGGTCAGAACGCACTGCGGATGGCGTGGCTCTGTGAAGAACCTCTCTGTGCCTCCTGAGGCCTGGGAGTGTCCCTTCCTGGTGACCGTTTGGTTTCCTGCCCGAGGCCCCTCCCAGGTGCTGCCTATCCCAGATAGGTCAGCGCACCAGGGACCTGGCCCTCAGTGCCACCGTCCCTCCCAAAGCGATGGCCTCGCTGGTGGACGCGGGCGTGTGAGGAGCCGGGTCTGCACAGAGCCGCCGGCAGTGGGGTTGTTTTCCTGGGGCGACGCTCAGTAGCCTGTAGCAATAACAAACTAGTGGCTATTAAGGCAGATGCAGTGTTCTCATAGAATAACTGTGTTCCTGCACTTTTACAGACAAATCTACGACAAAAAAAAAGATCAACTTTTTTTTCCAAACAACAAAAAAATATGAATGATTACAATAGGAAAGGGAAAAATTAAATAGCTACATATCATTAACAAATTAATTGTTCTTCAAAAAATACCTACAAATTTCTCTGTACATTCTTTACGCACAGCGTAATGATGGTCTTAAAGTTACCTATATAAAAAAAGTGTTCTCAACGATTTTTCCTACAGAAAATATAGGGGCCTGAATGCAGAAGCCTGGAAGCCCAGTTAAGTGGGAGGGAAACGTGTGCGGGGGCCAAAGGGGAGGCTTTCCTCCCGCCTTTTCAAATAACTACAGCCACCCTGTGGCCACAAGAGCCCATCCTCCTGCCTGTTTACCCAATGCCAACCAGCGAACCTGTACTTTTCTCATACTGACAACCAGCCTCGAGAGCTCCGGTGAGTCCACGGTGCCTCGCGGGTGAGGTGGTCATGCCCGAGTCACCTGGCCAGGTGACTGCTCAAGCCCTGTGGTGGGCAAGGCTGGAGGGCAGTAGCACAGGGGAGGGGCAGGGGCATAGAAACGTTTACCAGAAAGAAGAGCAGCTGTCGAACATCCACAGCTGGGTCTGTCATGCTTTCTTCTTCACCTAATTTCTAGTTAGTAGCTATTACTATAGCAAACGATAATAAATGCAGTAATAACTGTATAAAGTCAGAGGAATGTATACTGCCTTGGCCCCAGCGTACGAGGAAGCATACAAAACACCATCTCACAGATTGTCAGGAATCTGCTGTTCAGCCAAGAGTTCAAAGAGAGCAGTTTCTGCATGGAGGGAAGTTGGAAGACACGAGTCCCAACTCCCCTGGGAGCGAGTTAAGAAGCAGACAGGGATGCAAAAAATAACTGATGCTGTCAGCCTGCAGCCACAAGTCCAGCATCCGACTCTGCAGCTGACCAGCCACTCGCCCGCCCGTGTCCAGGGCCTGCCAGGGACCGACTGGCCCCACGCTACTTGGGAGTAACGTGAATATCAAACACAAATCTTAGAGTACAACTGTACCAGCAGTAAGTATATCTAGGACTGTAACTGACAAAAATAAACGAATTCTGAAAAGAAGCTAGTAAGTATTAAAGCTTTTTGTTTACTGTCTATACAATTAATAGAAACCAGCTATTTTTATCCATTAAAACATGCATCACGTTTAAAGCACTACAGAATCCTCCAACTTCAGCTCTAGTCTAACAAACTGCAGTGTTTAGAAAAGGTAAAATGCCCGTGATTGGTAGAATCTGCAGTCCAGTTGCAAGCACCTGAAAATCTAGACAGACAGAGAAAGACCTATAAACCTGCATGAGACTTCCCCTTCCAAAGCAGTTTTGTCTAAATTAATTAATACAACAACAAACAAAAAAAACACACCCATGGTCCGAAATGTCATCCTTAAACCCTCCGTCTTTCAGCAGTTTGCCCTCAGAGTACTATCATCTCGCACAAAGTTGTCGGGCAGGCAACTTGAGTCCTCCTCCCATAGTGCAAATCAGACACGACAGTTCTGTTCTCTTCAAGTAGACGCACACACACAAGCGCACACACACACGTGGGCTGGAAGCTGAGCCGCACACGCCCCGGTCTCGAGAAGCAAATGAAAAAGCACAAAGCGTCTGGGTCACCAGTGGCCTGGCCTGTGACTGAGAAAGCGCAAGCCGTGGAGTCCAGGCCCTGTCGGGCAGCTGACCTGCATTGAGGCTTCTTTGGTAACCAAGGCAGGGGCTGGGGGGCGACAGCGGACAGAGGTTCCACGCGCAGGTGCTGCTATCACGTCTGAGGGCCCCGGGTACGGATACCAAGCAAGTACAAAACAGAACAAAAATCCCGACGACGTGGTTTTTGCGAATAAACCATCCCTCCCTCCCTCCCCCCACCCCCACGATTTTTTTTTTTTTTTCATTTTTCCATTTTTTTAAGCACTGACTGTTCGAAGCTCAGGCAAACCATGCAGATGGACGTGGCGTTGGAGGGCGGTGCTCCCTTCAGGAGGCCACAGACGGGGAGTGGCTGTGGCTGACCATGTGGGCAGAGGGGCTGGCGGGCTGGCCCCTGCGAGAGGCCGACTCGGGGCTGCTCGACGCGCCGTCCTTGGCCGCCTTGATCTGGAGCCACGTGTCGCCCAGGGCTTTGGCGAAGTGGTCGTCCACGGAGCCCGTGATGGACACGGAGTTGGGCGCCGGCTCGGGCTCCTTGTAGTTCTTGCCCAGGCTCCTGCGGAAATGCTCCTCCACCACGGGGTCGCAGGTGGTGGCGGCTGTGGGGGGGAGGACAGCGGTCAGGGCTGGGACCTGGGGACACCAGGGGGCCCCCGCACGGGTCACCTCTCTGAGCCTGACACAGGGCGGCACGCCTGCTGCGCCGGGCCGTGGACGCGTTCAGACCCCCCCGTGCGGCAGCCGGTGGGCCCCGCTAGAGGGGGGGCCTGGAGGGCGGGGCCAACGTGCTGCTCCCCCGCCCCCCCCCCCACGCCAAGCACAAGGCCGCTGCACCGGGGCTCAAAGAACGGGGTGTCGACCTCCCTCAGAAATGGGCCCAGAGGCCAGCCACTCCTGGGACCAAGAGGACACAGAAGGAGCCCTCAGTCCCCTGCAGTGGTCTGAGCGGGGCACTTACAGCTCGGGGCCCTCCGGTAGCTGGCCGGGCCGGCCGCGCAGCCGCTGTGCGCGATGGGGCAGTGGGAGAGGTTGCAGTTCCGGGCGCTGGCGGAGGCACACGTGATCACTGAGGGCCGGTTCTGCGGGAGGAGGGGGCTGGCGTCAGTGCGAGCACACAGGCGGCAGCAGCGGTTCGGCTCCCCTGCCCCAACTGGCGACCCCATCCTCATATCCCCGCCCAGCTCCGAGGCCGGCTGGGCGGCCACCCCGGCGCCCCTCAGCCCCCGGCCGGGCACCGGTCCCGCCTGGAGAACCAAGCGCCAGCGGCCTCGGCGTTGGAGTGGTGCCTCGGCGCGGGGCCTCACCAGTACCCACGCTCTGTGGGAGCCCCTCCTGGAGCCCTGCCGGCCCAATGGCAGATCCAGTCAAGCCCAGGCGCCGCCTGCTGCTTCACGTTGCGGGCCACGCCGCTCAACGACCCGGAACCCACCGTGAACGAGAGTCTTGGGGGTGTGCGCTCGGCCCCCTCCCAAGCTCTCCGTTCTCTGAGCAGTGACCCTCAGTGTGAGGCAGTGGCAGTGTGGATCGGTGAGGGACGTGGCACAGAGGCTCGGCTGTTGGGAGCTGGCCTGTCCCAACTCTCGGATCTGAAATGAGACCATCGCCGAGTCGGGAGACCAGCGTGTAGATGGCAGAGGGCTGTAAAGAGACCACGGCTCCTACCGTCACGGTCCTGAGAGCGCCTGGCCCTGCCCTTCTCAGAGTGTATTCTCGGATTCCACCCCCACCCCGCACCGGGTTCTCTGGGCCATCCCAGGACCCTTCTAATATACTCCTGTTTTTTCTCAAGCCAAGCCAGCTCAAGTTGGCTTCTGTTACGACCATGCAAGTCATGATGGAGACAGAAACACAGGAATCTATCCAAGTGCCTGAATTACACACAAAGCACCCTCACCCCATGCGCCTGCCCACACTCGCCCTCCTTCCCCGAAACCACCGCACAGTCTGCCTGGCAAACTCCACTCGTCCTTTAAAACCCCGTTCAAATATCATCTCTGTGAAGCATGACCCGCCCCCTGCCCGCCCCACATTCGGCCAGTAAACCAGCCCTTCCGGAGGCACCTGTCTCCTCGACCACACACACTTCAGAGCCGGGGCCAGCGAGTGTCTGGATCCCCAGACCCGGACAGAAAACATCTGTGAACCAACTGAGCTCCCTTAGGTTCCAGCCAGGAAACTTAACTCCTGAAAACCCGGACGACGAGACAGCTAGCAGGAGCTGGCTGAAGGGTCACCCCAAAGGCAGTGTCAACAGGGAACCGGGCCTTGTCCACCCCCCGCCTTTCCCGTAAACAGTCTGATCAGTAGCCACTGTGAAGTCTGCACATCACACCTTCCTGTGATGGGAAGTGAACAGGAATGGTAAGAACACGTCTGTGATGAAGATCTGTACCCACACAGGTGAGCGGGGATGTGCTTGGGTCTAACAAGAAATTCCACACATCCAGGATGGGGGAAGATGCAGCTTAGCAGCAGCACGTGAACAAAGAATCTGGGGCTTTATTAATTCCACACATGAGCAATGGGATGGAGCCACCAAGAGGGTCGGTGTGACACCCCCCCGTGTGGACGACAATGGCAGAGAGGAGAGAACATGGCTTTGAGGCCGGGTGGACCTGGGTGAACCAGCTCTAGTCAGCAGGCAGGACCTTCAGCCCTCTAAGCTTCCATTTCTTTGAGTATGAAACAGGAAGACTCGTACCTGAGGGGCGCGGAGCATCGCCTGAGATGGGTGTGGGGGCCTGGCCCGTGGTCACGTCCAGGAGTCCCGCCCTGCAGGTGCTGGTCATGCCGCACCTGAAGGACAGCCTGCAGTGTGCAGCCCACCTTTTGAAGGGTCTGTTTCAACCCCCGAGCCCGTGATCTCCCCGCCAGCCCTATTGTAGTGACGTGCCCTCCACCCTCGAGATGGGGCTGTGCAGCCATGTTCATAAGTGACCTCGCCCCGTGGCCAGGCTGGAGATCTGCCTCAGGCTGCGGCTCAACTACCGAGGCCGACTCAGGAGGAGATTCAAGTTGAGCTCAGGAGCTGGGGGACGGCCACGCCGAGCTGGCCATGTGATCCAGAAGCAGAGAGAGAAAAGGATGCAGAGACAGGCACGGGGCCAGGGGAGGAAGGAGGGTCCTGCCTCCTATCTGCTCGCCCAGGCAAGAGCCGGCCCTTGCTTCCTGAGCCTGGCTGTACCCACGACCCTGGGTCCGGGAGACGCCCCGGGCCCTCCCAGTATAACTCCCTTCCTTCCTGTAGCTCCAGGGCCTCCCAGCGCCGGGGCGCAGCAGCACTGGGGAGTGTTCACTGCGTGATAACTCACCATGGTTCTCACCAATTCATACATTAAGAGTTCAGTTATTTGACTCCCTGCCTCCTCCAGACTCAAACTGTGAGCGCCCGCATCCAGCTTGACCAGTTTCTAACACACTCCCTACACAAAGCAAGTGTCCACGCAGTTTTGTTAAAAGAACAAAGGAAACAAACAGGGTTGTGATTTTGGGCTCCAGGGTAGGAAGCGCAACCGCTCCTCAGCCTCACTGGGAACCACAGGCACCAGCGCAACCTCGCCCGACGCCCGGGGCCCCTGCCAAGCAGGGGCCACAGACTGGGTCAGCACCAGGGGCGGGCAGGGGACACAGCGGCTGCCCCAGCACCTCCTCTGCTCGCTGTCTGCGTCCCAGAGTCTCAAGCAAACACTGAGTGAGGACCTACTGGGTCACAGGCCCCCAAGGTTCAGAGAGGAAAGCCATGGGTTCATGCAGTGTTTCTGAACCTCAAGGTTAATGCCTCCTTTTATTAGCTCTTCCCCCAGGAACCCCATTTTTTAAAGTCTTTTTTCCTACCAAGCAATCTGTGTTTATTAAGTAACAACTTAATTTCCTTAAAAAAAAAAAAATCCTTGTCTGCCAATCACAGGTTTCTGACCAGCAGGAGCTAAGAGCCACTGTGACCACTGACTTTATAGGATTCCAGCCCAAAGCAAAGCAACCTGGCATTGAACTCCATCCATGCGGCCTTGTAACGGGTTAACGTAGGATTCCTATTAGGATTATTACATTGACCCCTAAACACGGCTGCCAAGGAAGACTGCTAGAAACACAGCTAGTCTGGACCAACCCCGCCTCGTGCAAAGAAACTAAGCCCCAAAGACATTAAGTCTCGCCTGAGGCCATTAGTCCCAAGGGGCGAGGCCTAGGCAGGCCCAGGTTAGAATTAAAACCACCCTCAGTACAGAACCGAGGGTGGGGTTACTCCCCACGTCTCTCACCGCCCTCCTTCCACGCCGCCCTCCGTCCCCCAAGCCCCCGGACCCACTGCCGGCCACCGGCCGAGCCCCGCTGGACAAGGGTGTACCTGCTGCCGCTCCACCGGGGTCAGGGTGGGCGAGAGGCCGGCCGGCCTGCCGGCGTCCAGGCTGTTCTTGGTCAGTGCGAGGGGCTGCTCCATGCTGAGGCTGGGGAGGGACGTGTACAGGTGGCTGCCGTGCAGGCTCACAGCGGGGGCCACGGCTCGCTCAATGGGGCTGCGGCTCCGTTCCCGGGGGTCTTTCCGGCAGTCCCCGTTGGCCGTCTTGTTCCTGAAAAAGACGAGTGAGCGCTCAGACAGGAAAACCTGGCCGCTTCTGGGAGGCAAGGGGGCTGGCGACCGTGGTGAGACACTCACACTGATCATCTCATCCCTCATTTCGGTGTGGGTAAATATTTCACAATCATCACCCCGCCGTCTGAGGCTCTGATCAAATAGCCTACCGGTAACTGAGGGGCCAGGATGCTAACCCAGGTGGGTGCTGAGGAGAAGCACCTTCCCAGGGTCCAGAGTCAGCTCCATAGCTCCACCCAGACGAGACGGCAGCCCCCCGCTCGGCAGTCTGGCTGAGCGCTTCTCCAACAAACTCCACTCACCTGTGTGCTCCAGGCTGGCTTGGTTTGACCAGGATCTGCCTTCAGAAGGATGAAGGTGGTGATGATGCCAAAGTAACCCAATGCCTCCTACCTGCCGGGTCCTGTTCTAAGGCTCCACTGGCCTCAGCTCATTCAGTCTTCCCAACAGCACTGAGAAGGGGAGGCTGTAAACACCCCCGCCCCAGACGAGGGGACCGAGACCCAGTGCAGTCTTGTCACTGGCCGAGGCTACTGGCCCGCGAGCCGTGGTGTTTGGCTCACGGTGTGGCGATCAGGCTGGTGTGGAGCGTAGAGAGCCTGGCGCGCCAGCGGGAGGGCCCTGCCGTAGGAAAGTCCAACCACGGGCAGGTACCGAGTGGGACCCAGATGAGGCGGTAGCACGGGCCCTGCCTGCAACCTGATGGATCTCGTCTAGGGGCAACGTCACACGCTGCGTCTCTCTGAGAACGAGAATGACTCCGCCCGGTAGCGGTGGGCCTCGCGGTAGAAGCCCAGGAACTCACGGCCCAGGTCTCACCCCCCCGCCCAGGGGTTCTTTGTGCCTCAGGTCTCAGCCCTTAAATCCGCCGTGTTCTCTGCTGCCAGAGCAGTCTTTCTTTCATAACAAAGGAGCAAGTATTTTAACTAAAAATGTGGCAATGACTTCTGTGACAGTGGAGGGATCAATGGACATTAGTGGAACCAAATCAGCTGTAAGTTCAGTTCATCAACTACAGGGCAACGACCCGCATAAGGCACAGCATGTAATTTATGGGTGTGTCCCCCCCACCCCCCGCCCCGGCCCCGCACTATTCTCTGGTCGACTATACACAATGACTTAGAAGCAATCAGAGAATAAACTTCCAACCCATGAAGACAATCACAGAAGTATGTTCTGGTCACAGTCTAGATGAGATGTCCCACACACACCACACGGATCCTGGCGATTCTCAAAGAATTACAATAGCAAAAACAGAAAAAGAAAAGAAAAAAAAGCGCTTAATTCTGAAACCAGCCTGTCCATAATTTCATCTTCCTGTGACGATTCAGATGACATTACAGGCCTTTGCGGTGAAGGGCTGCGCGGTCGTGACCACAAACACCGAACGCCCCTGCAGAACGTCACAGAGCAGGGACGTCTGGCTCGACGGGCTTCAGGCCCCTCAAACCCAAGATAAGCTGGCTTTTCCCTGAACGGGTATTTATTACTGAATATACAGGTGACCAGTGTCTGAAAAGACTACGTTGTCACACAGAGTCATCTCCAGCATCAGGTTGCCATCTAAATTTGAATAAAATTCAGTGTTTGATGAGCTATGTGAATTGCTTCCCTGACACAGTGAGGTTTGTCATTGTGTCAGGGAACCTCCCCCCCAAAATGAGGTTTCTAGAGGTCACGTCACGAACTCTGCAAACTCAGGGGCTGGACAGGTCACTCGGAACACGCCTCCGTCCAGTTCAGGCCCCACGATATTCAACCAATGTTAACTGAGCCCCTATTTTCTGACGGTTACAGAGAGGAAGACTCAGCCCTTCTCATGGGCTCACGACCATGGGCAGGGGCGACAAGCTCCCCCGTGACAACCGCAGCACCGGGAGGGGAGGAGCGGGCAGAAGGCTGGGAGTCGCCCGGGTGGCGCCGGTGCTCACACCCGGCACCACGCAGCGCTGCGACACTGCACAGCGCAGCCGGGTGCCCGAGGAGCGGAGGGGACTGTCCCAGGTCAACCCGTGGGGAGCGAACGGGAGAATGGGCCCCTGCAGGCAGGACGCAGCAGGCATCAAGGACCGGAAAAGACAATGAAACACCCAGAAACCATCTGAAGACCTCGCTGGTTAATTTTAGTAAAATTATACATTACTCAGATTTCCAGCTCATTTTCCCGGTTCCCGGAGCTTGAAGACAGACGTTGTTTTCCTTCCCCCAGTGACTCATACCCCGGGCTCCGCTGCTTCCCGGGGCGTCATGTGCTCCCGGACCCAAACCACACGCTTCCTGCCTGCGAGCCCCGCGGCGCCTCCGTTCTCGTTAAAGACGACGTTTGCTCGGGAAAGAGTCCAGAGGGCTCGCACGGGGGGCCGGACGCGGAGGAGCAGCCGATGACAGGAGGCTTGGGGTCCACGGCCCCTCCCGGGACCCATCCTCACCCTGGGGAGGGCGTTTCCACAGAGAAAATGGGAAGGGGCTCAAAAGCAAAAAGGTGTCCGGGAAATGGGTGCCACGTGCTGCCGCTCTGCCCTGAGGCGAGAAGCCAGCAATGTCCCCAGTGTCCAGGGAAAAGTAGACTCAACTCCAGGCACTGAAACTGAGGAAAAGTGCATCCACTTGCACACTCATCTACGTGAGGTTTTCCCACCCTTCAACCAAGCGGGGCTCAGAGCTGAAGGAAACCCTTGGGAAGGTCTTACTTGACAATCTCGGGCCTCAACTAAATTCCTTACCTCCTGCCAGCAATTAACTAAACCAAAGGGAGTCTGAATTCTTAGCACAGGGGAGGGATGTGGGGATGAGGCATTTTACTTAGTGCTTTGGAGGAAATGTTCTGGGGCCCCGGGGGTCCCCATGCTGTAGGCCCCTCGGCCCAGCCCGGCCCCCGTGTCCCCCGCGCGGGCCCAGGCTCCCGTAAAACAGGAACATCCCTGAGGTGACAGGGTGTCCTGGCCAATGGGACGCAGAACACCCCCGGCAGGAGTGGACTGAAGGTCTGTGGCAACACCCACTGTGCACGAGGGTGAGGTGTATATGGAGGTTCAAGGAAGGAGGGAGCAGGGCCCATGAGGGTCACGGCAAAGACCGAGCCCCGACTCCGACTCACCCACCTTCCCTCTCCTCTGCATCCCTCACACAAGCGTCGCCCTCTGGGAACCTACAGGATGGTAACAAACCTTCACCCTCACGGCCCAACACGAATCACAATAAAGTTGTTAAAGCATCTTTAAGTTTAGAAAGCTTCCTCAGAGAAGATACTTAATGCCATTGAACTGTACACTTAAAAATGGCTAAAATGGTACACTGTATGCACTACAATTAAAAACAATAATAATTAAAAAAAATTAAAACCAGAAAATGTCTCTCCCCCGCCATTACTTGCTGAGTTGCTGGGTCTGTGACGTGGATCAAGTAGATGGCCCCGTCCCTGTCTCACAGAAAAGAGGCCCGAGGTGAGGACGATAAACGCTTACCATCCTCACCCCAGGCCCCGCATCACCCACCCCTCCATCCCCAGCTTCCAGGAGGCCCTCCCTGACCCCCCCAAACCTCAGCGCCGGAGGGCATGGTGGGGGCCTGCGCGTGCGTGAGGGGACAGCCCTGCAAGGCCCCCTACCCCGCACGCTCTGCGCGGTCCCCAGTGCAAGGCACGGGGCTGAGCACAGAGAGGGTGTTTTAACCACCATTCACTAAGTGAACTTTTTTTTTTAAATTAATTTATTTATTTAATTTTTGGCTGCACTGGGTCTTCGTCGCTGTGCGCGGGTTTTCTCTAGGTGCGGTGAGCGGGGGCTGCTCTTCATTGCGGCGTGCGGGCTTCTCTTGTTGCAGAGCACGGGCTCTAGGCGCACAGGCTTCAGTAGTTGTGGCAGGCGGGCTCAGTAGTTGTGGCGCGCAGGCTCTACAGCGCAGGCTCAGTGGTTGTGGCGCACAGGCTTAGTTGCTCCGTGGCATGTGGGGTCTTCTGGGACCAGGGATCGAACCCGTGTCTCCTGCATTGGCAGGCGGATTCTTAACCACTGTGCCACCAGGGAAGCCCCTAAGTGAACTATTAAAGTACTCATATCATGTGTGAGTACAGTTAGGATCTGCGTTGAACGAAAGGGAATTAAGGCAATTTCAGAGGAAATTCCCAGCAGGAAAGACTTTTTTCTGAAAAATGCAGAATTTAGGGAGCATTTAAACATCAGCCATAAATAGCTGTGAAATAGTTTCTCCCTTTCACTACCTTCCCATCTTTTGTTTCCCCTCCCCCCGCATCTAAATGTCCCCCAGGTCATCCAAACCTCATGCATCACTCCCTCTTTCTCCTTGTGAGCAGAATTCACTGCTTTCCAACCAGGCGGGAGGGCGCGTGGGTGTGTCCAGGACATCCTGGTTCAGTGTCGTCACTCCAAGGTACCAATTTCAGACGGGAAGCGGCGGGGCAAGACAGCGCCGCCAGGGTGTGTGGTGTGGAGGGAAGGCGTTGGCATGGCGAGGGGGTGGGAGGCGAGGCAGAAGTGCCCTCCTGGTACAGAATGGTGAGCTGTGTGTCATGGGCCGGAAAAAGCTGAGAAATACTGGCATTCAGAGAGAACATCCCGAAGACACAGAGGGACCGGGGTCTGTCTGCTGCAGTGCCCAGCACGCCCGGCTCGGCAGTGACACGGGGGCACCTGTCTCTGCCTTTGACTGGGGGGAAGACTGTGTCATACATGACACCTGCCACCACTTAACATCACTTAATAATCAAGAAAAAAGCCACAGCCCTACTGCATCCAAGGTTCAAGGGAACCCGACCTGAGCACGGAGGGCCGTGCAGTTGGCTGATTACATCCCTGCCCCATCTTTCCACCTGAGTGACACGCCACCCCCCCCCACTAACTCTCACAAAGGTAGCACCCCCCCTTTCTGCTAGTTCATATTTCAAAACCCACTACCTGGAACTAAGCGGCACACTCCTCACTGGCTCTGCCGCATGACATGTGTGGCCTGCAGTGCCAGGGAGAAGCACATCCATTGCATTGCTGCCCTCAGAAAGACCTGCCCAGGAAGAGAGAGCATTACGAGCTGGCGAATCCCTCCAAGTAAACTGCTTACCTGTATTAATTACCTTTATTATCATCAGCTACGCTTTACTGACGGTAGTTACCGTTATCACCGTATTAAATCCACCACAACCCTGCAAAGTAAGCATCGGCATCTCCCTCGTATAGACGTGTACACTGAGATTCAGAGCGGTTAAGTCACTTGTCTAAGGTCGCAAAACTAGCACAGTACAAGGCTTCTATTTATATTTGGCTCCAAAGTCTCTCCTTTTCACCTTCCCGTCTCGAGAGAGGGATGCAGAGAAAACTACAAAGACCCATGTACCCACCACCCAGAACTGACAGATGAAACCTCACCATCCTATCTGCTTCAGATCTTTCCTTCCCTCTTTAAGGATTAAAGCCGCAGAGCATGGTCCTCCTTCACGCCCCCCAGGCCCCTGCCCCTTCTTCATCCCTAGATACACCCGCTGGCCTGTATTTGGAGATTCTTCCTATCTGAGCCTTTGTCCTCTGACCACCTGTGAACGTATCTGTAAATCTGAGCAGCACATTTTACACTCCCATCACTGTATGTACTTAACAGCCGGGCTTTTTCCCCTCACGTGTTTCTGGCCTAGAGATCCGGTTCATTCATGTTCGTCACCTGCCATACAGGATTCCTTCACAGGAATCCACCAGTTTGTTGATCCACTGCTGCCCGAAAGGCGGTTTGGCCGTGTCGGGTTTTCCTAGTTATCAACAATCCCACGGCGTTTACATTCCTGCGCCTGGGTGCCGCGCAGGTGCATCTTCGGAGGGAAGGCTTCTGGCTGCAGGGCGCCCCGCCTTCAGGACCAGCAGGTGCTGCCGGAGCCCTTTAAGACCCGGCATCCACTGCCCTCCTGCCACCACTGCGTCCTCAGTCACGTCTGACACCAGCGCAACTGAGGGCCTCTTCATACATTTGTTAGCCATTCCACTTTCTTCTTTCAATTACCTTTTATCAGTTATGGGTTGAATTGTGTCCCCTGCCCCCAAAAGATGCTGAAGACCCAACCCTAGTACCTGTGCTTTTATTTGGAAACAAGGTCTTTGCAGAGAATCACGTTAAGATGAGGGCATTAAGGTGGGCCCTCAGCCAATGACTGGTGTCCTTCTAAAAAGGGGAAATTGGACAAAGTGACAGACATGCACCAAGAAAAGATGACGTGAGATGTGAAGACATAGGGAGAATGCAATCTATAAGCGAAGGAATGCCCGAGGCCACCGGAAGCTGAGAGAGAGGCCTGGGACAAGCTGTCCTCACAGCGCTCGGAAGGGGCAACCCTGCCCTCAGCGCCATCTCAGACTTCAGCCTCCATAACCGGGAGGAAATACGTTCCTCTTGTTGAAGACACCCAGTCTGTGGCACTTGGTCACGGCAGCCCCAGAAACTAATACAGTTTCCATGGCTTTT
Organism: Balaenoptera physalus; assembly: GCF_965194825.1. Classification (NCBI taxonomy): domain Eukaryota; kingdom Metazoa; phylum Chordata; class Mammalia; order Artiodactyla; family Balaenopteridae; genus Balaenoptera; species Balaenoptera physalus. The sequence continues at coordinate 105,178,556 of NC_138896.1, forward strand.
ACCCCCAGTGCTTTTACTTCTTTAGATATTCTCCACATCCATGTTCTTTCTGCTTTATCTGTAATTAATCTCTTCCTCCACGCCCCCCCAGTTTTTTTGAAGCTTGCTCTGGACATTTTCAGAGGCCCCTAAGATCCACCGGACCTGAGGTGTCCTTGTCACACATGCCTGTCATCACAAGGACATTTAATCAGCACTGAGAGGTGACAAAGTGGGTGAGGCCAGGCCTGCCGGTGAGAAGCTGGAGGGCCAGCTGCCCCCCGACTGCTCCTCCAAGTGCAATTCAGGAAGCCAGGAAAAGGCATCCGCCCGCCCGACGTACAGGACCGCAGACCCTCATCAGCCACGCCACCCTCCCGGCCGTGCAGCTCAGGACCAGTGCAGGCAGAGAGGACGAACCAGCACACCTTCTCCTCAGTCCTGCGCGGATGGGCCCGTCGATAACCAACCCCGAGGCCCGGGCCAGCTGCGTTCGACGCCCGCCTTCTCTCCCCACCGCCCGCGCCAGCCTCGGGGGTGCCCGCACCCTTCCCAGGGCAGGAGGAGGGAGACGGAGCCGAGAAGCGGCGCACCCAGGGCACAGGCTGGCGGGGGCGGGGCGGGGGCTCCCATCAGGCCAGCCCTCCCCCTCCTGCCTCAATTGCTGCCCGCTGGCTGTTCGGTGCTGGAGGCAGCATGACCAGCTCTGGGTAAGGGAGAGGACAGGCGTGTCTGAGGAAGGCTTCGGCCGTCCTCACTGGACCCTGTCTCTGTAGCTGAGTCAGGGGTCTCCAATCGCCGCCCTCGAGACCGCGCGGCACTGAGAGAGCACCGCCGACGGCCCCACAGTGTCCGGCCCCGAGACGCCGCGGCCGCCCCGCTCCTCCTGCCCTGCTCTGTCCCCCAGACAGTGGCTCTCTCTCCCCTCGGGCACAGTCACTGCGCAGACCCGCGTGGGGACCCAGGGCGCCCAGGACACCCGACAGCCGTCACCTGGGCCCACGGCGGCCACTTCCGTGAAGCTTCTAAATAACCGACACGTAAGCCTTAAGACACAAGATATTTTAAAACTGTTGTAGTTAGAAACCCGTCTGAAACATCCTACAGTTGGCTTCTTTTCTTTCTTGGTGCCTTGGGATCTTTATTATAAACGCTATTTCGGGCTGTGATGCCCGCGGCTGGCCCGTCTGTCCTGTGCTGGGGCTCCTCGGCTGGCCAGCGGCTGCCGGTGCTGGGTCCGCTCCCCTCGTGTTTCGGTTTCCTCCCTGGTCGTCTGCTCGGCCTCTGCTTTCCCTTCTCCTCGCGGTGGGCCCCGAGGCCAGGCAGCCAGATGCGGCGCTCCGGCCCCGAGAGCAGGGCCAGCACTCGCGCCTGCTTCGCGTGGGGAGTCAGGGCTCCCCAACCTGCTGCCCAGAGAGGGCGAGACCCGTGATGTCGGACCGCCACCCGGAGCCCCTCTCCCAACAGCTCAACTCTATGAAAATAAGGGACTAGTTTTCTTCGACTAGGACAGTCTGTGCATGTTCTCCACCATTAGCTGAGACAAGAGGAGAAACCGAAGTTTTAGAAAAGAGGTCAACCCTGAGAAGGCGACGGGGAAAGCCCCCCGCCCCTCCTCCCCCAACCTGGGTGGGCCACGGCTGCCGTGAGCGCGGCGGGCGCCCACCCGCGGGCGGCGGGAGCAGCACGGAACCACGTGCAGCCTGAGCTCTGCTTATGGACTCACCGGACCACGCGGGCCACACGTGTACACTCATTCATTTCAGATGAATGGAGATGTTGCTGAGACTAATAAAATACAAATTAATTTAAAATCCCTACTGCTACTAAATGTGTAAGTCATTTTTGTCATTATGTATACTCTCGATGAATGATATAAAAAAAAAATACAACCACTCTCCTGTTTTTGGCATCGAAGTCCTTGCACCAGAGACGGGATAGAAACATCATGTCTCTCCTTCCGCCCAACAGCTACAGTGTCTGCAACGCACCAGACCTGGGGCAGCGCGTCTGGCCCGCCACACAGCAGCAGGGGTGTCACCGCGGCGCTGCTCTGCTCGGCTATCCAACCACTTGGGACGGCTGGGTGAGGGAGAAAGGGGTGACGCTGAGGGATCTGCCCACAGAGACGGTCCAGAGTGGCTTTTTTTTTTTTTAAATAAATTTATTTATCTATATTTTAATTTTTTTGGGCTGCGTTGGGTCTTTGTTGGTGCGCACGGGCTTTCTCTAGTTGCGGTGAGCGGGGGCTACTCTTCGTTGTGGTGCGCGGGCTTCCCACTGCGATGGCCTCTCTTGTTGCTGAGCACGGGCTCTAGGTGTGCGGTCTTCAGTAGTTGTGGCATGTGGGCTCAGTAGTTGTGGCTCGCGGGCTCTAGAGCACAGGCTCAGTAGTTGTGGCGCATAGGCTTAGTTGCTCCGCGGCATGTGGGATCTTCCCAGACCAGGGCTCAAACCCATGTCCCCTGCATTGGCAGGCGGATTCCTAACCACTGCGCCACCAGGGAAGTCCCAGAGTGGCTTTTAAATGGACGGTGTCTGCAGCAGCTTTGCTGGGGTCAAGGCAGCAGCTCCCCGCACCCACACGCAGCTCCCTGCACCCACACACAGCCCTCAGCCCGATTCTAAGATCCCCTGACAAAGCCCTCCTTATGCTGGAAATGTGGAGCGTGGAACCAAGTGCTCAGGCAGGAGGAAGGCAGGTGCACTCACCTTCCGAGCCATCCACCAGCCCGGGACTCAGAGCGGAGACTCGGTGGCCCTTCCAGACATGCCTGCACTGAGACCCACGGACCTCCTGCCCAGCGCCCTGCTCCGAAGCCCCCACGAGTGAGCGTGGAGAACAGTGGCGGACACACAGTATCTGACTCATGAATGAACCGACCAAAAAGCAAACGGATTCTTAGGAAAAAGCAGCACCAACTGGTCTGAATAAGACAGTAACCTATGAAGCTTCAGGGCGGCATCTGGCCCAAGGGTCACTGGAGAACCGATCCCAGCCCCCGCAAGGCCACCAGGAAGGAGTGGTCTGCAAACACCTCCAGTGTCATTTCCGCTCCCTTCTTCTGGGTGGGGACCGGGCCCGCTTTCTGATTCCATTCAAATTCTCCCGAAGGCTCACTCTTAGCTTTTACTCCACATTCTGTGACAAATCGCTGGAAGCCATTACACACTGTTTAGTGAAGAGAGTGGATGCTTTGTCCTACTCAGAGGAAGAGAGCTTCGTGCTGGGTCGTCTGTGAACCCCAGAGCGGGCTGCGAACATCGGCGTCCTCACATGGCGCCCTGCGGCTGCTTCTCACACACCCCCAGGGTAGGGCACTCGCTTACTCCCCCTCCGCGCAATTCACTCAGCTCCTGGAAGGGTTCGATGAAAGGCCCTCCCCTACTATTGACGTTCCAGTACGATTCTTTGACTGACGGTCTGCTCTTTGGAAAAATTCAACGAAGTCTATTTCTTCTTCCAACTACTGGAAAACTGCTTCTGTGTCAGCCCTGCCATGCCTAGAATTCTCTTCACCCAACAAGAATCCCTCCCAATGACCTAATACCATCCTAACACCTTACCATCCTGTCACCCACCTCCACGCACTCTCCAAAGTAACATCCATCTTTAAGTGTGGTACCCGGAACTAGGTATAATACTCCAGAGGAAATCTAAAGAACAGAGCGCACAAGAAAAGATAACTCCCTTCAATTTACGTAGCACATTTTAAACCAAAAGTCAGTGCAGAAGGTCTAATAAGAAACAACGTCAACAGAATAGAATATCGAAATCAGGATGATTCTGAGACCTGTAGTCAACTAGGACTCTACCTGGAACAGCACGACCCAAGACACAACAGTTCTGCCAGCAGCCTGGTCCCATAGTAATGTGTAGTCTCCTAAAATCCTCCTACTCTTTTTTTTTTTTTTTAATTTAATTCAGCTATACTTGTGACCCTGTATTGGCTAAAGAGAGAGATAAATGAGTTACTGCACACGTCTGCATCACATGCGAATGCCTGCCAAAGACAGAGCAGCACATTTCATCCATGTGCTATTTGGTTTGCTGCAATTCCCTCCTGCCCTTCACATACCCACACAGTCGCATTCCTACACCTGAATGCAAGTACCTTCCCAGCGTCCAGCCCCGACAGTGGCGGTAACCAGTTCCAAATTATTCTGTGGACTTCTTTATTTTTTTAATTTTAATTTTATTGCAGTATAGTTGATTTACAATGTTGTGTTAGTTTCAGGTATACAGCAAAGTGATTCAGTTAAACATATATATAGGTTATCACAGAATACTGAGTAGCATTCCCTGTGCTGTACAGTAGGTCCTTGTTGGTTATCTATCTCAAATATATTAGTGTGTCTGTGTTCATCCTAAGCTCCTGAATTATCCCTCCCCCCCACCCATGTTCCCCCTTTGGTAACCATAAGTTTGTTTTCGATATCTGTAAGTCTGTTTCTGTTTTGTAAATAAGTTAATTGGTACCAATTTTTTAAAAATTAGATTCCACATACGCGTGATATCATATATTTGTCTTTCTCTGACTTACTTCACTTAGTATGATCATCCCTAGGTCCATCCATGTTGCTGCAAATGGCATTATTTTGTTCTTTTTTTATGGCTGAGTAATATTCCATTGTATATATGTACCACATCTCCTTTATCCATTCATCCATCGAAGGATATTTTGGTTGCTTCCATATCTTGGCGATTGTAAACAGTGCTGCAATCAACGTTGGGGTGCATGTGTCTTTTTGAATGATGGTTTTCTCCAGATACATGCCCAGGAGTGGGATTGCTGGATCATATGGTAGTTCTATTTTTAGTTTTTTAAGGAATCTCCATATTGTTTTCCACAGTGGCTGTTACCAAATTACATTCCCACCAACAGTGTAGGAGAGTTCCCTTTTCTCCACACCCTCTCCAGCATTTGGTTTTAGACTTTTTGATGATGGCCATTCTGAATGATGCAAGGTGACACCTCACTGTAGTTTTGATTTACATTTCTCTGATATTAGTGATGTTGAGCATCTTTTCATGTGCTTTTTGGCCATCTATCCGTATGTCTTCTTTGGAGAAACGTCTATTCAGATCTTCTGCCCATTTTTTGATTGGGTTGTTTGTTTTTTTTTGATACAGAGCTGCATGAGCTGTTTGTATATTTTGGAGCCGTGGACTTCTTGACAATAGAGGATAAGCTCTAATTCAACATATTCATTCTACACTGAACAAAAATTAGAAAGCGAGTTTTTCTTTTAAAACTACCCACCTACCCTGACTGACATCAGAAACTTTGCAGGCAAAATTAAATTACTTACTGAATTAAATTACTACAAAACTATATTAAAAAGTTTGAGAATTTAAGTATTGAGTATATAAAGTAATTAAATATTCATTTAATAGAAGATACTGAGGCATCTACCAAATATTCTTTAGAATAGTTACTACTGTTACTATTAAATTATTAGTTATTATGATTATTAGTAATAAAATTATCATTATTAAAGGGCCTTCGGGACCTTCCATCTGAGAGCACATTATGTACTGCATTAATCCCCTCTGAGCATCCGTGTGGTCTGGGCTGAACTCCATCTTTTCGAAAACTAGAGGAAAAGGTTAGCTAAGCCATTGTTTCTCTTTACTTAGATTACAGGATAAGAACATGATCTGAATTTCTTCAAGGTTATTTCGAGGACTCTCCGGTGCTTAGAAAGGCTACTAATGTATTGGCAACTGATAGGCAAATTACCAACCAATCTCTATTCTTGAAGCAAAGTTCCCAAGGGATCTAAAAAAAAACCAATACTGATGGCTTACTTCATTTTCCAAGTTACAAAAATGCATTTCTTGACAAATATTCTTATTTTCAAACTCTTCAGAGGATTCAGAACTGACTTTCCCTATAGTGTCTGCTTAGTTTTACTGTAACATCACTAACATCTGGCTATTAAAATCATATTTAATCCCAAACCTGGGACCTGGAAAAGGAACCCAGGGGAACCTCATGACTGGTCAACACTGAAATAGCATCTCCCCCGCAAACTCCTGAGTGGATGATTCTAAAAATGTCTTCGGAGAATCCAGGACTGCCATCCCCAAATACCTCAAGTGACGCACCCCTTTCCTTTTCACAAGCACCTCCCACACCAAATGGCAATGGTGACTCCCAACCACCCTTTAAATTAAAATGACCACGCCCCAGAGTCCTCACATTGCCACTCCCCACCATGAGGCCCCAAAGGTCACATCCTGACAGCTGAACGTCTGTCCTTCAAGTTCTTACCCCCTCTTGACACACTGTTCATCCCAGCCGAGCACGGAATACGAAGGCTGAACACATAATAGATGCGTTATTGTTTATTCAATTGAACCAAAGTTAATCATTAGTCTTTGGAAGGTTTTTAAATCTTTTTTAAAAACTGTGGCAAAACACACATAAAATTTACCATTTTAGTCATTTGAAAATATACAGTTCAGTGGCATTAAACACATTCACACTGACTGTGCAACCATCTCCACCGCCCATATCATATCGAGAAATTTTTCATCTTTCCGAAGTGAAACCCTGTACCCATTAAACACGAACTCCCCGTTCTCCCTCCCTCATCACCTGGCAACCACATTCTCTTCACTGCTTCTACGAATGTGACACTCACTCAAGAAGAATCACACGCTCTTTGTGCTTTTGTGACTGGCACATTTCACTCTGCATAATGTCTTCAAGGTTCATCCATGCGGTGGCAGGTGCCAGAACCGCACGTTCCTTTTTTAAGGCTGAATAATAATCCATGGTATGGATCTATTAATTCCTTGACGGGCACTGGGTTGCTGCCACCTTCCAGCTGCCATGAATCATGCTTCTGTGAACACGGGCAGGTGTACAGATACCGGTTTCAGGTCCCTGCCTTCACTTCTTGTGGGTCTACACCCACGTGTGGACTTGCTGGATCACATGGTAATTCTGTGTTTAATTCTCAGTCCTTAGGCGTTTTGACAAATCATTGGTAGTAAATGTCCCTCTCTACTCGAGAAAAATGATAGGTTTCCGAAAGGATAGGTCTGGCTCACAACAACAACACAAACACAAGTCTCTGTAAACACAGTCCAAGTGGTTCATGAGAGAAACGCTGAAGAATAATGTAAGCATTTGACGTAAAAAGGTAAATAAACAAACACCATCCATCACCAGCTCACCCAACCCTGCAGCTCCAGGCACACACTCGGGGGACTGCAGTCAGGGGTGTGGTCAGCGCCAGGGAGCATTTGGAGACGCACAAGCTACACATTTGCGGTTCTCATTTCTCACTATGGGCCTCTGAAAATGACTTCAAGCCATCTAAGGATGGCTAGTGTTAAGAACAGTAATAGCTACCATTTGTGTGACATCAGCGTACAGTTCTACAGAGTGTCCCGCACACATGTCATTGTTAACAGATCTGCCTCAATCTGCAGCCCCTCCTCGCTGCCCCGCCAGTGTGGCCCTCAAATGGCCTGCCGTGTGGACAGGTGAGGGCGCCTGGACACCGGCTCCCGGGCTGGCGGGCGACCTCTCGGTCTGCATCTGAACCTCAGCTTCCTTTCAGGGCCAGGAGGGACGAGGCTGCTCGCTGCCGAGTTACGTGGCAAGTTCCCGAGAGACGGGACAAGAGCCCCGTGTCCTGAGGCCTGTGGAGGGACCTCCTCTCCAGTGGGTCCCATGCCCTAAAGCAACTCACAGAGGAGGGCCTCCAGCACCCTCTCCATGGAGGGCAGTGGTCACACAGCTGAGGTCGGAACCTCCAGACTTCAATTGTGCCCAAGTGCTTTTATTTGCCTTGTCATTTTCTTTAAGAATAAATGTTAAACATAAAACATACCCCCTTCTGGAGGCGATCCTGGCGGCTGAACTGAGTGGGAAGAAAAAGCACTCTGTCCTCCCCGAAGCTGCAGCCTCACCAACTATGCATCACTGTCTGCAGTCGGTCAAGTGATGGCCCGGCCCGGCAACAGCAGGTCAGCGGTCACCTGGAACCTGGCTGCTTCCACCCCATTAAGGCAACAATTACCCATGTGCGTTAGCCCCTCGGCTCACAGTGGCGGGGCTGCGGCCCCTTTAAGAGCCCTCTCTCTCCAGGCCCCTCGCAGAAGAAACCGGATACGACGGGGATCTGATTGGGACAAGGGGCCGCCTGGTGAGGGGAGAGAGATGAGCAGGAAAGTCACTGCTGCCCTTCTGAGCACAGGCAGTGCCGCCTCTCCCAGCCTTGCTGCCGCAGAGTTTAAATTAATTACAGCTGAAAATACAGGGTTGCCATCTGGTTTGCAAAAGCAAGGATAAGGGAATAAAATGAAAGGGTTTTTGGTACTAACCTCACTTTAATCATTGCCAAAGAGCATGAAGACAGCCCAGCGTCCTCCCACAAGAAAGCCTTGGGCCTCCCAAACTTGGCAGGCGGTCCAGGCGCAAAACTGGATGGGCGGGAGGCTCGTCAGAATAAAAGTCCCCGCCGGGGGAGGCGGCAAGGTGAGGGCCGCCGCCCGCGCGCGAGGGCCAGGCTCGGGGGCCGGGCCGGGCCGAGGTTCGTTCACAGAGGCTTTCCTGCCAGGAGGCGACACGCATCGTTACGGTCCCAGTCCGTGAGAAAAGAGATCCGCTGTCAGGAGGACAGCATGCCATTTCCTCTTTCTTTGTCTCCCCGTCTGCCAGAACATCAGGCTTTTATAAAACTCTCTAAATCGAGGCCCAGCAGAACCCAGAGAGGCCGGCGGGCTGCTGGGGGGGGGGGGGACGAGGAGCAGCGCCGCCCCGCACGGTCCCCCTCCCCCCCCCCCCCCCCCCCGCGGCAGGAGGGTCGAAATGCCCCAGGTTCCCTCGTGCCTGGTCGGGAGCGACTTCCTTCTGCTTTCCTCCCACCGGCAGAAGCCTGGCCGAGAGGCTCCGCTCTGCAGGGGCTCAGGCCGCAGAGAGCCGGGGACGGTAAAGGTGCCACCGCGGTCCCGGGTCTGTCTCCGCAGGCCTGGGGTGGGTGCAAAAGATGCCACGTCTGCAGCTCTCTCACCCCGCCCAGCATCAGGGAGCCCTCAGGAGACAGCCTCAGTCCCATTTCTGGCCAATTCGAACTTTCGCCTGCCCGCTACCTGAGTTCTTTTCGACCCAGGTGAGTTTTACAGACAAAACCTACATGTACCTGGGTCCAGCTGCTTTCAGAAAGTACTACCCGCGGCGGCACAGTGGTGTTTAAGGGAATAAATTCCGAGCAACCGGTTACAGTCTCTTATAAACGAGAGATCAGAACGGTAACAGAGAAGATAAAAGCTGATGATGAAGATGGCATTACTGTTCTGGGGAAAAACACATCTTCAACCCCAAAATGATGCGAAAGTTGTCTCCCAGATCCTGCCCTGACCGAATCATTGTCTATAGCAACGGTGTCCATAACATTCAAACTCTCAGGAGTGTAACTTTCAAGTAAATGGTACATCTATCAAACCACAGGAAACATCTGGTAAAATGGTTAAATAAAACCAGAATTGAAACGTTTGATTTCAGAGCTTGCTGATGGTACCCAACAAGAGACCATTAAAACAAACACCAAAAGCCCTCTGCCCACTCAGGATGCTCAGTGCAACTGTGGAAAATGTCCTCGAAGGGGGAGGGGAGAATAAGCAGACAATCCAGAAACGCTGGCGGGGGTGGGGGGTGGCAGGGCCCCCGTTCCTGGGGCTCTGCCCTGCACATCGCCGCCCCCAAAATTTCCTCAGGCCCGGGAGGGCTCCTCCAAGCCCACCCTCATTCCCCCCACCGAATGCCGCCAGAGAAGCAGGCACCCAGGAAGTGCTGGGTAAGTGAAGGAATGAAGCAACGTACACACAATATACATCTCTTCGTTGCACAACTAACATGTATTAAGCACATACAATCATCCCACCGTCAACACACACAGTCTAGGCGTGTGTCCCAAGGTACTAGGCAGCACATTTCGCTCCCTTCTAGTACACTTTAGAAGCCTTTTCCATTAAAGAAAAGGTTTAATGATTCGACCACTTCCAAATTTTAAAGAATCTGTATTCCAAAAACACAGAAAAGGTGAAAAGCAAATAACAAATTAGGAGTGGTTATTTTCCTAACTCATCTGATGGAGGGTCCTTAATAAGCAGAGTTATAACACAGCAATAGAAACAAGATGAATGCCCTAAATTTTTTTAAAAAGAAGATAGAAACAGTCACAAAAGAAGAAATCCAAATGGTCAATGAAAATATGAAAAGACCATTCAAGTTTCCTAGTAGCAGAAAGAAAAAAAAAAAAAAAGACAAGTTACCACAATGATTCTCCTTATGAAACCTGTAAAAATTAAATACACATTAACAGTCACCTTTGTGATGCTGTGGGTGACAGGCACATGCACAGAGTTGCCAGTGGAATGTCAGTCAGCTAACCTACTAGAGACGAGCTGGCAGGGTGCACGGAAGCAGAAATGGGCGCCGTCCGACCCAGAAATTCCACTTCTAGAAACAGGGGGAATACGAGATGTGAACAAGAATGGATGTACAGAGACAGCCCCAGAAGTATCACAAATAATAGCGAAACATTGTAAACAGCCCCACTATCTGTATTTGTTAACAAGTTCTTTTGGTCACAAGCAACATAAAACAAGGCCGGCTAGCTTAGGCTAAGTGGGGGAATTTACTGGAAGGATACTCTGCTACATTTCTTGGAAATGAAAGAAGAGTCAAACAACCAATGCTCAAAAAGGAAAAAATAAGGTGTCCCGGGATCTGGGCAACAGGAGGAGGAAGGCACCCCCTGCCCCCAGCCCCACACCGGGGCAAGATGCCCGCCTGGGAGACCCTGCCACCCACCCAGCCCACCAGGCGCTCCAAGTTCGGGTGAGAAACCCCACAGCCACTGTCTAGGTCTCCATCATGGCACCCCCAAGGAGTTAACATCGAGTCTCAGAAATTCTTAGGTCGGTTTTATTAGACATCAAATTCGCTACTGAAAATCAGAAGAACCCTCTCTCCACTCCCCCAAATGCTACCAGTTTTCACAGTTAAGAGACTTCACCTGAGCTTCGAATCAATTATATCTAAGAAACCGGGGGTCTCACAGGAAAGCGGTCTATTAGAGTTTTGCAGGTTTAGGGAGGAGGAGAGTAGGGCAACGCCCCACCTTTGCCGTGAATGAGGGAAGGTGCTGGGTTGTTGCTTTTTTTTTTGTAAGTAAAACCAATGGGATCGTTGGCTAGAAACAGAAATAAGCCTTTGGGGCAGCGATAAAAATATATGAAAAGCTGCTGAGTTATCTCGGAGCAGGCAGGGACATTTACATCTGTTCCTTACAGCTCAGCCATATCCTGTTCCAGTCGCTTCGTCTCCTCCTTCAACTTGACTTCTCTCCCTCTGCCTTGTCCATTTCTGAACTCACCCTTCCCCCCACATAACAACCACACGCACATCCTGAATACGTGCTTTATTTATCACGTACAACGTCATCCCTCCCAGTGTGGACAGAGAGGCCCCTGCTTTCGGTCTGGCTGGTTCCAAAGGGCGACTTTCCCAAGGAGTGACATCAGGGCCGCCCCTGCCTGGGACCCCGCCTCCCTCGTCCCCCAACGCCACCACCATCCACCCTGCAGCATGGGGAAAGCTCTCCTAGATCAAAGATCACTGGGAGGCACAACAACGAAATGCAATGTGTGGCGCCCACCTTCACCCTGAATGTGAAGGAAAACATCCATAGAGGGCATTCTCGAATGTGAACACATGTACTACGTTAGATCGCACCACTGTCTACGACACGTACAAAAGAGAAAGCAAATGTGGCAGAATATTCACAACTAGTGAAGCTAGTGAACGATATGTGTGTGCTCATGGTACCAGTTGTTTAATGTTTCTGTAGATCTGAACTTTTTCCAAAATGAAATGTTGGGGAGGATGGCAGGTCAGACGCTCACCAAACTTGGTGGCACGTTTAGAAAGATTTAAAGTACAGGCAACCAGGGAGGCTGGGAACCCTGACACAGGGGGTGTGAAGAGGAACCTGGGAGATGGCGAGGGTCACACCGCACACATTAAGATGCCCCGGGCAGTGAAAATGCTGGTTTCAAATATTAGCCTCAGAATGGGAGTTCCAAAGCAGGTGAACAACCCAGACTGCCCACCGTGAGTTGGGGGAGAATCGCTTCTCACACCATGCGGAGCTTGCTCAAAGGCGTATAATGTCAGGGATTCAGATAACTTCTTTTTAACATAATCATGGTAAAGGAGGCTTTTGACAATTGATAGTCCAAGAGGGCCATCTACTGAGAATAATTCTGGGAAAGGGAGTTTAGGACAGGTCACCAAAGTGCCTGAAGGTCACCCTACATAACCTGGATTTTATCTTACTGTCAAAAATGAGCCAGAGCCATTGCCCATCAGCGAACGTTGCCGTGCCCTCCACGGAGGCTCTCAAGAAATACATGCCGATCACAGAGCCCCAGGGCATCAGCACCATGTACCCGTGTTACACGGTTAGAACACAGAGCCTCTGCACTGCGGTCACTTGACATAACTTGCCCTAGAGCTAGCACCCAAAGTGGTCGCACACAAATAAAATACACACCACAGCTCTATTATGAGATGGCTGAAAAACGCTTTGGCTTTGAGAACTTTTTAGGTAGATTTGAAAAACTCCAGAAGTAAAAAACACCCGAGCAGAGATCTGTTGGCTTTTCTAGCATGGACAGAACTATTCTTTACACCCACAAGTGTCTGGCCATCCCTCTGACCTGCGAGGTGCACCCACCTGAACTAGATTTCTCATTTCTATACACCTTACCTGATGCTCACACTGGGATCAGAGCAAGACGCACAGGAAGAAATATAAACAGAGGGGGGAGCGGGGGAAAATTCATTCATACAGTAAACTCTGAAGGCTTATTACTCAGGGTCAGCACTGGGATAAGAGCATTTGACCCAAAGCCAGCATCTCAGGCAGAGCCAGTGATTCAGATTATTAAGCGTGCACGTGCCCAGGGACTAGGGATTTGCATGTTTCTGTTTGGGGGGAACAGGGGTCCGGGGAGGAAGGCAGGACAAGTGGTGGCGGTGCGATTCTCTGTTCCAGGGGTTCCCTGAATGAAACATCAGGCCTACACAGAAAAAACAGACGTACAGGAAGTGGTGCCACTCAGGGCTTATTGCATATTTGAAAGCAATTCTTGGGATTTCCCTGGTGGTCCAGTGGTTAGGAGTCCGCCTTCAAATGCAGGAGACGCGGGTTCGATCCCTGGTCGGGGAACTAAGATCCCACATGCCGTGGGGCAACTAAGCCCCGTCACAGCCATAAATAAATAAATAAATTTTTTTTTTAAAAAAAGAAAGCAATTCTTACCATCCTTTCCAAAGGGAAGAGCATTGACAGTGCCCTCAGAGTGGCACATTTTTCATGGAAACATTTACTTGGCACCTAGAAGGCATAGGGCACTATGCTGGGTGCCCCGGTGGGACAGACACGAGAAGGGACAGCAAAGTGTGATCATTCTATGCATAGAACTGTTCGCCTTGAAGCAGAAGGAACCGCCCTTTGCCAAGAGAAGGAGGCAAGAAAAGTGAGGAAGGACAGCAGTGGGCGGCACCTCAGCAGGCAGCGCAGAAGCTCTTGCAGGCGGGGGTCTGCTCAGCGTTCCCTGGAGCTGACTGGGAGCCGTGGGAGAATTCCAAGCAGAGAGGAAGACTTCAGAAACCTTCTTCTGCACTAAAGTGCCAAGACCAGTAGGGAGGGCACTGCCATGGGAATGGGGGTCTAGGCCATGGCCGAGGCCAGGAGCTTCGTGGAAAAGATTCAGCAGACTGATTTAACAGGGGGCAGAGATAGAGTACACATGGGAGACCAGATCGAAGAAGAGAGAGGTGACTTCAGGGCAAGTGGAAAGATGGACGGCTGCCCTGCCATGAAGATGGGGGACAGACCTGGGCAAGCGCTGGAGGAGAAAGAGCCTATAAAGTCACGTCTGGTGGAGCAGCTCTGAGCCTGAGGGGCACATACACTATCCGGAAGGCAGACGGCTCTGTGGGTGTGGAGGTTTGGCCTCAGCCAGACATAAAGATCTAGGAACCCTCCACCTCTAGTGGTAATTCAAGGCATGAGCTGGCGTGTGACTTCTTTCCAGGGTCTGTGCAGTGAGAAGGACGGAGCCCTGGAGGATGGATTAATGACGAGCCTTTGAGAGATCCTGAGTGGAGGAGCCAGAGAACTAGGAGGGGAACCAGTGAAAGCGAGAAGGGGGCCAAGGAAACCAAGGGAGAAGAGGCTTCCATGGAACAGGAAGTCAAATAAGATAACCTGGATCGGTGCCCCCCGCATCTGGCGATCGGCAGGGCACCAGTGAGGGAGGGAGAGAAGTTTCATTAACGCTGAGGGTCCGGATCACGGCACTGGACTGAGGAATGGATACGGAAGTGGAGACAATCCACTCCCTAGAAACAGCTCGGAGGGAAGGAGGTGTGTAAGGAAGGAAGGTGAGGGGCACACGGTCAAGGGAGAACGGGGCCCCGGGCTTCCTCAACCTCTCTGGCCTTACTGAATTTCGCTGAAAGCCCTGAGCATGAAAGCTGGCACCCTACAGCCCCAAATCAAGGGATCACACAATCCTGCCATCACATACCTAGGCTGTACGGCAGCAGAGCCTTGGGAGTCTGCACATTCAGAATAGAATTTTGAAATCAAACAAAATGCTCATTTTGTTAGGCAAGTATGCCCCCCGGAATACTGCTTACAGGGCTCGTGAGAAAGGAACCGAGGATCCCCTGGCGAGTTACGTTTGAGAAACCCTGGGCTAAACCACGTCTCTGTACCTCAGACTCTCAGAGCCTGACTGGCGCCAACCACACAGGCAGACTCAGGAGATCGGGTTGGGTGCTTCCCAAACTCTGGCCGGGGAACACTCTCTGTCCTTCGAGCATCTTGAGGTAAGAGGGCCCTGAGGCACTCGACGGGCAGCAGTGCCCTGCACCCCTGAGGGGTCACCTTGGTGGTCACAAGGAAACGGCTTCCGATGAGTTAGAAAAACCCACGACCCTCCCTCGACGGGTTCAACGACAGGGACCCGTTTGGGGGAGCAAAGAGGGTTCAGCCTCAGACGTGCTTCTGAAGCGACCTGACCAACTAGGAGTTGGTTTGTTGCTTCCACTTGACCCTGATCCGGTTTCTCTGTGGATCTGTTAGTTGTATTCTTAGGTCTCTTCAAGGAAAGCAAGGCAGGAGGCAGAGAAATCAGAGGAGAGCACGGTAGCGAAATCCATCCCCCTCTCGTCTGCGGTGCACGGGGCCTCTGCTGGGGCCATGGAGGCTCGGATCCAGAATCCAGGTCCCTTGTTTGCCAAGGTTTCTAGCTCCTGCCAGACCCAAACCCTTACTGCAACACTGAGCTCTTTAATCATGCTTTGGAGACAATCTGTGGAGAAACTGAGAGAGAGAGAGAGAGAGAGAGAGAGAGACGGAGGGAGAGAGAGGGAGAGAGAATGTGTGCTGCATGAGTGCGTGCGTGCGTGCGTGCGTGTGTGTGTGTGTGTGTGTGTGTGTGTACCCAAAGATTTAGCAAAGAAGATAAGGGACCAAAGCACTGGCAGTCATGAAACAAAAATTACACCAAACACAGCACGCGGGACTTGGACGCCACCTCACCGTGTGCCAGCCGCTGGTAGCACAGGAGACGGTGGGTTTACAAGCAAGACCCGAGAGGAAAATCAAAGAACCACTGACACTCACACGAAGCACACTTCTGAGCAGTCCTCCTTCTGGTCCTCAGTCAGATCTACTAAAGTGACAGCACTTGCTATGCTCTCAGAACAGGCCGGCTCCACACTGCAACAAGAAGAGGGCTGTGTGGTCACAAAGCAACAAGACTAATCCTCTGTGTGTAAATATAGCTGCCGTTTGTGTCCCCGGCACAGATGCACCTTCATGGAGACAGCGCTCTAAAAAGGGCTGAGGCGCCTGGAGAATCAGGGCAGGAGGGGGAACCGGGCAAACCCTATGTTGTGTTGTTTCCTCAACTTCTGAACAAACGCCTTTGACTTAATCCATCAACCTAAAAACACTCTTTTTCTTGTTTTCCATCTTAGTGTGTCGTCTTAAAAAGTGTCTTTACACATGCTAATGAAAGTTCTCTGATGGATCCCAAAGGTTCTTTAATGCCTCTCTAGTAAAGAAGTCCCCCTTTTTCAAGGTTCTCGTCCCACTTCTATAAGCTCTGTGATACGGAAGAGCCCAGAGGTCCCCAGAGCAGATGAGAACAGACACGCGATGATGGTCCCTTATTCTGCTGCCTTGACTGTTGGCACGCTTGGCATTTCTTCACCCCGTGTGTCATTTGGCCAGAACAACGCCAGTAGCAGGACGGTTCTCTGCCTTCCGAGCTCTCTGCAAAGACTCTTAAGGCAGAAATGATGCCTGCTGGGAAAAGGCTGATGTCAGCTCTTAAGAGCATAGCGCCCTGCTCGGATAAGGAGGTCTTTGTTTTCGGCTGAACTGTGAAAATGAGAAAATGCCTCTAGCCTGACAAACAAGAAACCCACACAACAGAGGTCAGGCCCGTGACCTTTATTTAAAGGTACCACACTTCATTAGCAAAACACTCACATACAACACACAGATGCGCCTTTAATGTCACACGGAGTGGCTGTAAAAACCAGCTTCATTTCCACCCCCGTTAGGGCTGACCCGCAGCCCTAGCTCCAGTGCAGGGCAAAGTCAGCCTCACACGAAGCCCTTCTGACACTCTACGTCCCCACAGAAGCGCTCATTAAAGACCCAGGCTCCCTTCTCATTTACTTTTCAAAATAAATACACATACTTGCTGTACGTTGGGGGGATTTAAAAAAAAAATTAACAATATCTCAGTTTCTGAGTTAGTTATTTAGGATAACTAAAATTAAGGCTATAAAATATCCTCTTAAATCCCAGAACGCTTGTGGGAAGACTTACACGATTGTGTGTGAAAGCGCAGAAGAGGAGAGAATTTCGGGGCTAAAACTTCCCAAGTTCAGACGATGCCAAAAAGGATGTGGGAGAAAAAGAGAGAAAGCACATAGTCTGAGGGATTCTATTTCAAAAGTCCTTGATTTATGAAATCTGTAGGGGGGGCGGGAAATGTCTTCATATATTTAAAGCAAATTTTAAAATGCCCCAGTCTGTGTCTTTAGACTAACGTTACTATTGGCCTGTGCCACTAACTTAATATTGGGTCAGAGATTTTAAACCAGAACACAATTTCTTTTTTTTTTTTTTTTTTTTCCTTGGCTGCCTTGGGTCTTAGTTGCAGCACGCGGGATCTTCGTTGAGGCATGCGGGCTTCTCTCTAGTGGTGGCATGCGGGTTGTTTCTCTAGTTGTGGCGCGCAGGCTCCAGGGTGCGTGGGCTCTGTAGTTGCTGCACGCGGGCTCTCTCACTGAGGCACGCGAGCTCAACAGTTGTGGCGCACGAGACTAGCCACCCCACGGCATGTGGGAACCTAATTCCCCGACCAGGGATCGAACCCGTGTCCCCTGCATTGGAAGGTGGATTCTTTACCACTGGACCACCAGGGAAGTCCCCAGAACACAATTTCAAAAGCACTTTCCTGAGCATGAAGGCAACCCTCCTCTGTTCACGTGGGGCTCTCACCTGCACAGAGATGCCCTTTCAGCCTCTTCAGGGGAAGCTCAACAGCTGCTCTTCCTCCCATCATCCCTGCAGGGAAGCCTCACCGTGCAGGGCAGATGGACCTGCCTAGCGCTCTCAGAGCCCTTCCATACTTACGCCCCTGCATCCTGTCACCACGTGCTTCAACGACCACTCTCCACCCGTCATCTCCAAAGCGTCATTCCGTTGTGTGGAGAATGCTCACACGGCAGATCATCCAAAACCACAAGGCGTTAAGCTCCTGTATCAAACAATTCACAGCAGCTGGATGCATGCGCTCTTCAATATCAATGTAACATGGTTCCTAACAGCGCTGGCTCCAGGAACAGCCAGCCTGGGTTTTGATTCCTGGCTCCGCTACCAACTAGCTAGCTCTGTGACCTTGAGCAAGTTACAAACCTCTCTGAGCCTCAGTTTTACCACCTGCAAAAGAGGGATAATCATAGCATCCACATCACAGGGTTGAGAGACGCAAGATCACGCCCATGAAACATTCAGCACAGTGCTTGGTACACAATCAGGCTCAACAGACAGTCACGGTCATGAATAAGCCCTGATACAAAGGCTCTCTTGATTCTCTGGATGCTGGGAATCCTGATCTATCACCATTCTCAGTGAGGAAAATTCTGACCCCCTCTAAGGCTTATGTAGACATGGACACAGCAATAACATGCTCTGCCTATAAATACGTATTACTGTCTACCTAATAAAAACACATTACTGTTTACCTTTTAAAGTCTCAGCTGCTGATAGGTCAAGGTACTAAAATAACCCCAACTTTTCAATTTCCTCTGGGTCTAGTTGGGTTTTTTTTTATTTAAACTATAGCTGATTTACAATATTGTGTTAGTTTCAGGTGTACAACAAGGCAACTAGGTTTTATATATATATATATATAAAACTATATATATACACACACACATATATAAATAATCTTTTTCAGATTCTTTTCCATTATAGGTTATTACAAGATATTGAATATAGTTCCCTGGGCTATACAGTAAATCCTTGTTGTCTATCTATTTTGTATACAGTACTGTGTATCTGTTAATCCCGTACTCCTAATTTATCCCTCTCCCCACACCTTTGCCCTTTGGTAACCATAAGTTTGTTTTCTATGTCTGTGAGTCTGTTTCTGTTTTATAAATAAGTTCATTTGTATTATTTTTAGATTCCACATGTAAGTGATATCATATAATATTTGTCTTTCTCTGTCCAACTTACTTCACTTAGTATGATAGTCTCTAGGTCCATCCATGTTGCTGCCAATGGCAATATTTCATTCTTTTTTATGGCTGAGTAATATTCAATGGTATATATATAGCACATCTTCTTTATCCATTCATCTGTCGATGGACACTTAGGTTGCTTCCATGTCCTGGCTATTGTAAATAGTGGTGCTATGAACATAGGGGTGCATGTGTCTTTTCGAATTAGAGATTTCATCTTTTCTGGATATATGCCCAGGAGTGGGATTGCTGCATCATATGCTAGCTCTAGCTTTAGTTTTTTAAGGAACCTCCATACCATTTTCCATAGTGGCTGCACCAATTTACATTCCCTCTGGGTCTGGTTTTAAATTGAAATGAGGAATTGCTTCCTCTACTTTCATGAAGTCTGTGGACTAACAGTCCCCTGATAAAGCATGTTCATACACATCCTACTAAAGGTACTAAAGAGATACAGGAAATGGAGAATCACCAAACGGAGCATGATGATGTAGCCAACGATTATGCATATACCTTGCAAACTAGATACTCCTGAACCCCTGAGGTACCATCTACACAATCAATCCCTCTGGGGGAAAAAATGTCCATTTTAGTCAGTAATCAATAAGGTTTTGGTTTTTTTTAAACCGAGTTTCTATTACACGCCCAGAACGTAATTTCAAAGGCTTCCTCCAACCTTCTGTCAAGCTGCAAGAATTACTAGTTTTGAGTCTGTTTTTCCCTCTTTTTCTGTTCACTCTTATGGGGTCATGAGGGAAGTGACTGAGACCAAGGGAGAAAAAAAAAAAAGAATAAGAATAGGAGGTTAAGGGAAGAAGAAAGCAAAGGAGAAAGAAGAAGGAAGAAGAGAAAGGGGAGGAGCAAAGGGAACAGAGGACCCGAGCCTGGAGAACATACTCAAGGATACACCAGAATCGGCTCCATCAGAAAAACTTCAAAGGCATGGCCACAGAAGCAAAGACAACATCAGGGGACATATTTCACACCAGGAAAGGATTTCAAAGGAGCAGCACCAGCAAGAGGGGTCGTGTTTTCTTTCGCCGGGCCCTGCCTCTTCCAGCTTGGACTGTTAACGCCGTCTGGGGCGAGCGTAGCCGTTACAGCACAAGGCCAGGGACCGTGGCTTTGATCTCAGTGTGAGCTTATGGGTTTTGCCCTGTTCTGAGGCCAGGGGCAGCTATTTTGCACATTTATATAGCACTGATCAAAAAGAGGATGCCGCTTCCAACTGGGAAATGAGCTCGAAGAGCACATTCTCTGGATAGTGGGGCTAATTTTCAATTCAACACAGAAATTATTTAGCACCTGCCATGTGCCAGACACTAGAATGGTCAATTGTCACCCTAAATATGTGATGTCCATCTTTAAGATGCAAATCATCCTGTCTCAGGTGAGATACAGCTGTGACATAATCACGTGATGATTGGTTTCGGTGTCACACACAGAGCAGGGTTAATCCAGCTCCATCACTTTGGACACGTTATGCTCTCAATTTCTGCTTCTGTAATACACACACACACACCCCATCTTAAAGGGACACATTTACTGTAAGGGTTAAATGAGATAACACACCTAAAGTGTCTGGCATAGGGCCAGTATAGAGTAAGCACTCAATATGCGTTCCCTTCCTCGCACAGGTAACTGAGTGAACACTTCAGCTACAAATCCATCACTCACACACAGAGGTGAAAACTGAAAGCCATCGTAGACTGTACTCTTCAGCACAGAACTCTCACCGGGTTCTACCAGCCAAGTAGTCTCAAAACCAGTATGAATTTAGCATGTTGTCATACTGCATCAATTGTTAGCCTTCAAGAGTTTTAAATTGTATTACAAATACACAAGATATTACAAATGCACAAGATTATCCATTGCAGCATTATTATTATAAAATATTATCTAAATGTCCAAACAAAGGGGATTAGCTGAACCCACCATGGCACATGCATGCAATGGAGTACTACGCAGTTGCAAACAAGGATGAGAAACTGGCATGAAGCGATTTCCACAATACATGGTTGACTGAAAACACCTGAGCTCAAGTGAGTATACAAAGTATGGCACCTTGTGTGGAAGAAAGAAAGGGAATGAGAAAATATTCATGTATCTGCTTACATTATCAGAAAGACACACAAGAAGGGTAATTGCCTTCAGGGGT
Organism: Balaenoptera physalus; assembly: GCF_965194825.1. Taxonomy (NCBI): domain Eukaryota; kingdom Metazoa; phylum Chordata; class Mammalia; order Artiodactyla; family Balaenopteridae; genus Balaenoptera; species Balaenoptera physalus. Next base: position 105,199,562 of record NC_138896.1, read on the forward strand.
AGGGAACAAGAGCAGTGAAGGAGACAGGGAAGGGAATGATACTCCTCTAGTACTTTTAAATATAGTTTTGACTTTTTTCTTTTCTTTTTTCTTTCTTTCTTTCTTTATTTTTAATGCTATTCTTGTCTGCTTACATTCTTTTAATTTATGTATGTATGTATGTATGTAAGGCTTTGTTGGGTCTTCGTTTCTGTGCGAGGGCTTTCTCTAGTTGTGGCAAGCGGGGGCCACTCTTCATCGCGGTGCGGGGGCCTCTCACTGTCGCGGCCTCTCTTGTTGCGGAGCACGGGCTCCAGAAGCGCAGGCTCAGTAATTGTGGCTCACGGGCCGAGTTGCTCCGCAGCATGTGGGATCTTCCCAGACCAGGGCTCGAACCCGCATCCCCTGCATTGGCAGGCAGACTCTCAACCACTGCGCCACCAGGGAAGCCTGACTTTTTTCTTTTCTTTCGGTCTCATTAAGAAATAATTGACAGATAGCACTGTGTAAGTTTAAGGTGTACAGCATAATGACTTCACTTACTTACACGGCAATATGATTACACAGTCTTGACTTTTAGAAGCATGTTAATAGTTTAGATATTCAAAAAATGAAATCAACAAGGATGGGAAAAAATCTCCGACTGAGTGCCAACAGAAATTAATTATAGATTGTAATTAACACAACACTGAAGTGGGGAGGGGAGGTAACTTTTGAAGCCGGTACTTCAAAAGAGGCTACTATTATACCCTCAGCACCAGGGGAAAAAAAACACCAACAAATCTTGAACTCTTTTTAGCAGGTTTGTTTTTCAGAGTGGTACAGGCATAGCAATTCTGAAACTCTTTTAAGTGTACTGTAGGACTGAACACTAAGTAAATGGGTTGAAGTTGTTGGAATCAGAGAGATACAAATATGGAATAGGGGAGGGTGAGGAAGAACTCCGTGGGGTTGGATTACAACTGGAGTATTAAAATGAACTCATGATTCCCTGGCTCTTTCCACAGAGTCTAGAAACCATGCTGTTCAACAGAACTTTCTGTGATGGTAGAAATGTTCTATGTGTGTTCTGTCCAACGTGCTAGCCACTAGCCACATGTGGCTACTGAGCTGGAAATGTGGCTACTGCAACTGAGGAACTGATTTTTTAAACTTTATTTAAGGTTAAGTGTGATCTGCCACATGCAACTGTGTCTACTGTATTAGACAACTCAAGTCTAGAGGCAATGACACCACAGTTACACTTAGCACCCAGATCTTGGCTTCTAAATACTACTCCCCACTGAAAGGAATTAGGGTCCCCAGGAGAAATGGCCGATGCCATGGCTGAAGCAGGTAAGTTACAAGATGAACATCTGGTCTGCCAGACAATAAGAAAGTGTTCAAAAAAGGGGTGGGGGGGGGAAGGCATGTAAGAAGGACACATGAGTCAGTTGAAGGGGCTCTTATCTACCACATCAGGGACAGCTCAACTAACCAAATAAAACAGTAATCCCTGAGTCCATATGGATGATAGACAGGGGGAAGGGAGAGCTCTTCCTCACCAGATCACACTTGAATACCAAGGTCGTAGAAAAAATTACTTACTGACATTTCCACAAGACGAATCCCACTCTACCCCTTGCCTCATACCTTAATCTACTTTATTTCTATGGCAGATAGAGTACTTTTCAACTCCCAAATAAGACATTCATGTTCTTAACACTTAGGGAACAAAACAAAAAAATTTCTCAGGGTCACCCTTTCAATAAGAAAATAAAGAGTTCAAATGACCCAGGAATCCTCAATTTCCAAGTTCTGGAGAAATCACTAGGCAAACCTCTTCTCTCTCCCCCTCCTCCCCGAATCAAATCAAATGAAAGTTAGTCATACTCTGTAGCTTCCTACCCTGGCTCAATCTCTCCATCTCTCTACTGGAAAATATCTCAGTATGATGGTTATAGTGAAATGCAGCCAAAGCATGCATCTCTGAGACCCTCTTCATATGTATCTGTAATTTAGTATAGAAAGTTTCTTGGATATCTTAAATAAAAAGGAGGGGACACACTATAGTGCAAATAGGAAACATTTCATCAAATCAAACAATGCACTTAAGTACCCTAAGCCATGAAGAAGTAAGAGGTGCAGCATCTTTTAAACCTGCCTGTGAAACTGGTCATTCAGCGCTTAGAAAACACACGTGGAAACATGAGTAACGTTACTGAGATGAGGAATCAACCTGCGGCGAACAAATGACACTGCCCACCTTTCCTCTCTGAGTCCAGGGAGTTGGCCCAGGGGGTGCTGCCGTTTCTGTTTTTCTAAACCTGTGCATGATGACCTCCACTGTGAGTTGCACGTGAACTCTGCAGTTCTATTTCTATTACTTACACTTTAAATTATTTACAGTGTCATCACAGAGCTGTGCATCGAGGTCACATTTGTAACCACCCAAGGAGTTACAAAATCATTCTCTAAATGCTCTGACATTCTAATAATACTAATAATGACGAAAGCTCCGCTTATTATCTGCCGGGCACTGCACTAAGCACTTACCATCATCCTTTGAGGAAGGAACCACTATTACTCCCATTGAAAGATAAGGAAGCTGGGATGCGAACACAGACATTATGACTTTGGAACATTACATTCACTGTAACAGTGCTCTTATTCCCTATCATTACCGGTATCTGAACAATGGACTCATTAATAGCAAAAGCAGTAACTGTCATCAACTGACTACTGTACTGTGCCCGACTCCTTGCGTATTTCCACTCTACTGCTCACAACAGCTCTACACATGAACTGTCAGCGCTGCCATTTTACAGAGAAGGATATCGGGCCCAGATAAATTAAGCGATTGTCCAAGGCCACAAAGATGGTAAGTGGCAGAACTGGGATTTAAACTAAGGCATGTTTGATCACAAAACCTACTATCTCAGAGCCACCTCCCCCTTTCTTCATTTAAAAAAAAAAAAAAAAAGAGCGAGAGAGAGAGAGAGAGAGAGAGAGAGAGAAAAGAAAAAAAAAAAAAAAAAAAAGGGACCAAATGTCTCTTATTTGGGTTTGGAGAGAGGAAGAGATTCCTAGTAACAAAAGAATGAACTCCAAACAGTTGGACGCCCAGGATCTAAATTATGAGCCTCTCCCTCTTTGCGAGAGGTCATTGTTTTGCAGAGCCTTGCTGCTGGATTCCTGATCGTAGCAAATTCCAGGGCTCCAGACTGCAGGCTCAGCCTCTGACTAACACTACAGTGATTTACTGAGGATGGATAAATACCGCTGTCAGTATGTCTTATGACTACACACACAGGCCAGCGCGCTGGAATGCCGGCAATGCCGAGGGCTGCGGGCGCGCCCGGCCCCCTCGAACCGTGCTAGGTCCCCGCCTCCAGCGAGGAGCCTGGACGAGGAGCTCCACGTTCCTGCCAGAAACGGGAGCATCCTCGAAGAACTGGGGTGGCCGAGCATCCTGAGTAATCACTACACAGTAACTCACGTGTGGGGAGGAGAAAGGAGCAGGGCCTTTTACCCAGACAGACAGCGCTGCTCCTTCCGGCCGTCAGAGCGGCCTCCGCCCTCTGCCAAGAGCCCAGACTGCCCACCGGCCGCCCAACCGCCAGGCCAGCCTCCCCGCGCGGCTGCCTGGGGGGCTCCGCGCCCGCCAAACCTCCGAAGAAGCATCCGCTCCCTCCGCGAGGCGTGCGTGTGAGAAACACAACGAGGGAGCCCAGACACAGCGCGCCGGTTTCCAAATACAAACGTGGTGAGGCCGCATCGGGTCACGGAACTTTCATCTCAACAAGGGAGGACACTGAGGCGCAGGGAGCTGAAGCAACTCGCGCGGAGGCCGCAGGCGCGGGCGGCGATGGAAGAGCAGGGCCGCCGCCCGGGCACCGCTCCTCCGCGCGGGACGAGGCTCCCTCAGCCGTGCGGAGCAGCCCCGCATCCCCAGCACGAAAAGCACGCTCCCCACCGTGGGACACACAGCTGCGGCTGCACACCTACCTCTCAGGGTGCACGACTGGGGCTCCTGAGCCAACATTTCGCGGCGGTGGCCCGGCGCTCGCCCCTTCGGCCACTGCCCCGGCCCCTAAGGACACTCGGCGGGGACCGGTCCCCCGCGCAAGCAGCCGGCAGTGACCAGGCGGGAGAAGCCAAGGCTTCCAGACAACGTCCCCAAGCCGCTCTGGGGAAAAGTAGCTCCTCTGGGGAACACACTCGAACGGCCGCACACGTGCGTCGGAAGGAGATGAGAGGTCACCTCTCCTGGCGTTATTAACACCGGTTTAATGCCCGCTCCCGGCGGGGGAGTAGCGGGCATCTCTCCCCTTCCGAGTCAGCGGCACAGAGTGGCAAGCGGACCGTGGCCCAGGACCCGCTTCAAGGGGGGGGGGCACTTACAGGTGGGGGGCGAAGATGCGACTCATCTTGGAAGCATGGTCACTTTCACAGTCCAGCTCGTCGTCGCCGGGCTCCACGGTGAACTTCCTCTTGCTGGGACTGATGGGCGGGGGCCCCGTGCGGTGACTAGTGAGGGCCGAGGCCACGGGCAGGGTCTGCAGCCGGGGCTCCCCCCTGAGAGCAGCTTCACCTGAGCAGAGAGAGAGAGACACGTGTCACCAAGCAGGAGACACGCCCCCACCCCGGCCCCTCGCAAAACGACTCCCGGGGGAAAGTTTCTGGCAACGGGACGGGCTGCCATTCTCAAAACGCGCCCGGGCCCCAGGCAGCTGCCAAGCGTGAGCCCTTCTACATAAACATGGTTTCCCAGCACAGTCGCTCTTTTCTCCCCCAGCGTTATTGAGATATCACTGACATATATCACTGTGTCAGTTTAAGATGAACAACGTGTTGATTTGATACACTTATATATTGCAAAACGTTACCACCAGCGCTAACACCTCCATCACGTCACATACCTACCATTTCTTCAATAACTTTTTAGGGCAGAGTTTAAAATAAAAAGTTGCAATAAAGTAACTGGGGACAGAGGGAGTATCAACTATAAACCATCTCAAAAGTTAACCGAAAACAAGAGGTCTTTTGATTTGTGGGTATTCAACTGCATACCTGCAACAGTATGATGACCTAACCGTGGGTTCATTAAACCACTTAACCCACTTTTCTTGCGTGTTACACTTTTATTATGTCTTTGGTATGTTACTTTTTTTAAGAATGAGGAAAATTTATGGGTTAATAGTTCACATGTTTGCCCCCAACGTTAAAACAAACAAAAATACATTGTTTAATGGGAAATACATATTTTTTTCTTACGATACACTAAAAATGGCATGTTAAAAATATGATTATTATCAGCACTAAGTTTCTGTGGATAATTTGTCACCAGCTTAATGCACATGTGCTGTTCTCAAAATATTTTCAAAGTCAGACACATCAGAGTTCGCATTTTGATCTGATTCGACATCTTGCTGTTTTTCATTCCCGTTTTAGAAAGGCTTTGTGCGAAGAGATAACTTTGTGCCTTGTTATGAATTAAAATAAGCATAACCTTTCATTACAAGAATGGTTATATACTTTCTAAAATTTATAAGCAAGAGTAATAGTTACTTTAAGAGACAAAAACATCAAGCTTTCTAAGTCATGGGGGGGCGGTGAGTACCTAAAATTTTCACAAATAATAACCTGTTTGTTGTGCTTTCCATATTGGCCTCTAAGGCCTGACCAATTTTGTTTCCACTTGGTCACAATCTGAGAGTCACATTAGGATAAAGTCGACTTCATCTGAGGCCTGTGGTACCTAAGAAAGGAAATCTTTGTTTGCCACCACTAATTTTCATATCGTCACAGAATGCGTGGACAGTTTTAACAGCAGTTTGCTTCACACACTTACGACAAATACGATTTTGTTAGGGAAAGGAGGGAAAAGTGCCTTCTTAATGTTTACCAGGAAAAATAAAAATTTTGCCAATTTAGTCAGCAAGGTATAAACTAGCAAATATACAGTCACCCATAATACACCTCCAGTCAGGATTTCTTTTAAGGATTCTGGCCCCAAAGCAAACTGGAACTTTCCATTTTAAATGAAACACCTAAAAAACAAGCCCTATGCTGGCCTGCGACACTCAGAAACTCAGTAGGATTTTGGTTGACCTCTACTTCCTATTAAGTCATTTTTGGTTTAAACAAACAAACAAACAGCAGTGCTAATATTTGTACCTTAATAAATTAGAAAATACCCTTTCTAAATCTGCCCCTCCTTCTCATTCTCTCCTTCCCCACAGAGCATCAGTAAGCCGGTTAACTTCTGGAGGAGCCCTGGTGATACCCTGAGAAACCCAACAACTGCAAATCAAGCCTCATCCACGAGGCACAGTGCCAGCGCACCCCCCACCCAGTGTTCCTCCACGTCCTTGGCAGGATCAGTGGGATGAGGGGAACTCTGTGTGGACCCCTGGGCTTTGGGAGCCATTTCATCAGATGCCAGATGTGTGGCAATGACAGTTGCCATAGAAAATCGCCACCACATCAATGGAGTCGAATCACCCCAAAAGAGGAAGAGTCACTGATTACACAAGCAATCACTGTTACGTGAAGAGCAAACCTCTTGGGATAAGGATAACGTTCCTGCTTCCCTCCCCAGTTTCCATCCTTGTACAAGTTCTTGGGCTTGTTTGCATTTAAGTTCATCAAATGGAGGCACTGCTTATCTTAAGACTGAATTGCTGGTGTCTGGCAGAGAAAGTCCACAGGAATCCTTTGAAAACACTGGAGGTTGGTAACCTGGCGGGTAAAGGACCCACGAAGGAACCACAGGTGGTCCTCCTCCCCTGGGGGGAGGGGGGGCTCCTCTAGAGATGATGGGGACATGCATGCCGTGAGTGCTGGATTCCCTGGTGTGACAGATGGAGTCACGTACTCAGGGTCGCACATGAACAGGTTAACGGTAGCAAGAACCATGCCCTCTGCCTATCAGGCTAACACCTCCTCCTAAACACCGTGCAAGCCCCACATATGGCTCAGCACAAAGGAACCAGGGGCACAAGGAAAAAAGCCACAGTTAGAAGGGCAGGCAGGTCTGCTCAGTTACACGCCTTCATTCATCTCCGGAGCCCCCTGGAGAGGGCCCTGGCCCAACATGGGGTATCGTAGAGCAGGATTTGCTGTTGTCACTGTGTACGTAGCAAAACAAGGTTAAAATTATTTTAGTAAAACTGAGGAGTACATTTTAAAAAATTATTTATTTTAATTTATTTTTGGCCGCATTGAGTCTTTGTTGCTGCACGCGGGCTTTCTCTAGTTGCGGCGAGCGGGGGCTACTCTTTGTCGTGGTGCGCGGGCTTCTCATTGCGGTGGCTTCTCTTGTTGCGGAGCACGGGCTCTAGGCGCGCAGGCTTCAGTAGCTGTGGCTCACGGGCTCTAGAGCGCAGGCTCAGGAGTTGTGGCTCACAGGCTTAGTTTGCTCTGCGGCATGTGGGATCTTCCCAGACCAGGGCTCGAACCTGTGTCCCCTGCACTGGAGGGCAGATTCTTATCCACTGCGCCAACAGAGAAGCCCGAGGAGTATATTTGATCTGGGAGTCAAGGCACCTGTGGGATACCCTCCCTTTATTTAGAAACAGGCAAATATGGGCACGCACTTCCCCCCTCCGGGCCTCTATCCAACCAGGGGACGGACTAGCTAATATCTCATATTCCTTCAGACCCAATTCTATGGTCCACAATCCTGTAATCAATTAAGTAACCAACCAACCAACATTTACTATGAAATTATTACTTGTGAAATACTGAACTAAGACATCAAAACCCAAAGTACGTACCTCAGATCTTATATGTAAAAAAAAAAAAAAAGTGAATCCATAGTCAAATAAATTTGGAAACCACAAGATTAAATAATTTTCCCAGGAGTTCCTTCTTGTCTTCAATGCATGTGTCAGTTTCCAAGAGAGAAACACAGCAGTGCTGCCTTCAGTCACCCCACCCCCAATTCATCCTACACCTTCTGTAGACACAGCCTTCCAAGGCTCCGTTGTGAGCACATCACCCCATCCTTACCCAAACAGCCAGGAGCTTGCCAGTTACTGATAAAACACTATCCAGACTGCTTCAGCATTCAAAGTCAACATCTGGTCCCAGCTATGTTTCCGATCTGTGTTCCTAGTATTCCTCTTTCTAAGCTCTGAAAATTTCAGCCCTAAAAGTTAAACTAGACGAGTCACCATTCCACAGAGAACTAAAGATCTTTACTCAGGTTCTTCCCCAAATCTTCTTGTGTTGAATCCTACACATCCTGCAAAGGCCACTTAAAATGCCACCTCTGTCAGGTTGCCTTCCTTGATTCCTCAATCTGAAAGTCATCTCTTTTCCTGAATACCCACAGAAATGTATCACTATGGCCCTTCCCTTCCCACTTTGTTCTGTGCCCCTTGAAGTAAGGGACATTTTATTCATTTTCTATCCTTAGAACACAGGGCACAATATATTCCATGCAGCAGATGGTTAGTATACACTGACAATGAGTAAATGAGGCAAGGGGTGCCCAGGTTATAGAGTTTTGAGGTATGTTAAGGATAAAAGATAACGTAGAATAAGGAATTTTTAAAGATCTATTTAAGGATATATTCATATAAAGAACTCTTACAACTCAACAATAGAAAGATAACCCGATTTAAAAACAGGAAAGTATCTGACAAGAACTTGCTCCAAAGAAGAGAATGGCCAAGAAGCACAAGGAAAGATCTTCCACATCACTAGACGTCAGGGAAACACAAAACAGAACCACAATGAGACACCACCTCGCAGCCACTAGGAGGGCTAGGATGAAAAGACAGAGGACAAGTGTTGATGAGGGTGTGGAGAGATTAGAACCCTTGTGTCTTCCTGGAGCAAATGTGAAATGTGCAGGTGCTGGGGAAAACCACTTGGGGCAGTTCCTCAAATGGTTAAACACAGACCCAGCAACTACTCTCCCAGGTATATATCCAAAAGAAATGAAAACATATACTCACATAAAACTTATACATGAATGTTCATAGCAACATTATTCATTATAGCCCCAAACCCAAATATCCATCAACAAGGAACAGATATAAAAAATGTGGTATATCCATACGATGGAATGTTATTCAGCTACAAGAAGGAATGAAGTACTGGTTCATGCTACGACATGGATGGACCTAGAAAACAGTATGCTGAGTGAAAGAAGCCAACACAAAAGCCCACATGCCATCGGGTTCTACTTTATGGAACGTCCAGGAAAGGCAAATGCATAGAGACAGAAAGTAGATTAGTGGTTGCTGGGGGCTGGGAGAAGTGAGGGGTGAGGCATGGCTGCTACTGGGGGCAGGGTTTCTCTTGGGGGTGATAAGAAAATGCTCTAAAATTTATTGTGATGAAGGTTGCATAGCTCTGTGAATACACTAAAATCCACTGAATTGTATACTTTAAATGGGTAAATTGCACGGTAATGTGAATTATATTTCAATAAAGCTGTATTTATAAGTAGATGAAAGAAGATCCCAGTATTACGAGATCCTTTTCTCTCTCAGGTTTTTCCACAATTAACTGTTAAATAAGAACAAGCATCCATTAATTTTCCCTGAAATAAAAATAAACCTTTTGTTATTATACCTATATCTCTCTGTCAGTCAGATAATTTTCTAAATATTTATCAAGTTAAAACAAATCAAAGCATAAGTGCTTGAGGTTATGTAGGCACTTGGATTCATCAGAGTCCTATTAAGCTCCAGCTCAGCTTTTAATCAGATTGTGTTTGAGTGTCTATTACATGCCGAAGGCTGTGCAAAGTGCTGTCAGAAAAACAAATGATGAAACTTATACAGACCCTGACCACAAGCAGGGAAGGAAAAAAAATACACACCAAAAGGAACTTATCTTGGTGTATAAAAGACTTCTTTCTTTTGTGCTCATGTGTATTCTAAATCTCACAATGGTTTGGTAATTGAAAAAGGAGAAATGATCTTTCTTTGTCAAGAACAAACAAGAGGAGGGAGTTTGAGCTGAGGAACCCAGTATTTTACGTTTCTCGAGTTGGCTTAGCTACAATTGTCAATTTAACTTTTTTTTTTTTAAGTTACAATTATAACTAAAGAAGCTCAACTTTTAAAATGTATTTGGCCTTTTAAACAGAAGATAATCTTATCCAGGTATGTGATGCTGAAGAACAATGCCTAATGGATACAAAAAATTTACTTAATTGCTGTTTTTAGTCATGGTAGCTGTTCTAGTATATGGATCAAAAATATTCCTTAAATGTTTCTCCCAATTTTGAAGATGAGCAAGGATCTGGGCCCAAGATTTCACAAGAATCAGCATATATTAATTTCAATTTAAAAAAGTTTAAAAGAGAGAAAAAGAAAACCACTTAGCTTTATGATGTGCTATATAATGATTCTGCTGAAATATTAGAAGGAAAATCCTGCTTTCAAAGTCACAAATGGAGTAGGAGAAGAGAGACCAAGGCAGAGGGATGAGACCCAGGAATCTGCAGCCTCGTTTCAGAATCCCATTCTTGCCATATTTAAAAGCTTCTAAGACTCCTTATTTCCTACATTATAATACAGCTAAAACTGAAGTTTGTCTACCATCAAGTGGCATATTTTGATAGGACTGTTTTTCTTTGGCGGACATGACACAGTGGTTCATCTTAGACTGGACCCAATACAGAACCTGACTGGAGGGCCTTCAAAACAGCACCTGTCTCTTCAGCCTTGATTTCTTCATTTGTAAAATTCAGTGGTTCCATTAGCTCATCTTGAAGGCCTACCTTTGCTTCTCAAATCTACATTCTCCATAAAGTACATCTTCCAAAGGTGGTTGATAGAGAAATAGTGAACTTTTACAGGACACCCTCGACATGGTGGGAGCAAAAGCTGGTTCAACTAAGAACTCCTGACTTAACAGTTCCCCTCATAATTGAAGGAGATTTAGTTAAAAACCAAGCACCCTTCTCAGCCCCAGTGTCCCAGCTTCATTTACTTATTCCAATGCTACGAGAAAGTCCTTAGTCAACTGAAGCCTGAGATAAACGCAATGTGGTCCACAGAGCGCAGACTTGACTTATCCTGAGCTGAACGGCGGAGACTAAGACCTTCACCACGGAGAGGAGACAACTGATCCGGTTTCAGAGGGCCGGACGGGTCCCGGGACAAAGCAGGGGCGGCGTCAGAACCCGGCTCAACCCCTGTCACAACGCCTCCACCAGCTCTGTGGGTCAAAGGCCAGACAGGGATTTGTGGCTGCACTTGAGGTGGGCATGACTCGGGGGAAATTAATCAAAATAAGGGCATGTATTGTCGTTTTATGGAGGTAGACAGCACAAGGCTGAAATGACAATGTCTGTGTTTATGAGAAAGGGGAAGGGGCAGCTATACTAAGGGGTCTCCTGCTATAACTTCTAAGGATTTTTCACAAAAATCTCCATGCCTTGCCCAACGGAGAGTTTTCTGCCACAATTTAAATCTCTGCTGTGTCCAAGATTTTATGTTCTACTCTCCTCCTCACCCCTTTTATTGTTTCTAAACCTAAACCAAAGAAGTAAAACCACGGCTCAGTCCCCCAAGCCAGCTGCCCAGCAATGGGATCCGCCTCTTGTCTGACCACAGCCCACGGCGACAGACTGACATCACCCTGCTGGCAGGGGAGCACCTGATAAAACAAACGCACTCTACATTTCACAACCCATCTCCCATCTCACAAGCCCCGGCAGCCGGGGCCTATTCATTTTCTTTCAAAGAATACTTCTTTGTCTCACGGACCGGCAGCTGGGGAGAAGACAGAGAAGTCAACCTCTTTCAAACAGTCCAACTTGTGGCTATTCTTGACTTTTTTCAAAGGAAGGCTGTTAGGCAATACGATGAAACCCAGGAGAGCCAGCAGAGATAAAAGATGTGACGTAGCGTCTGCCAGCGGCACAAGGATTTCATGGACTCTACAACTCAGTGACGGAGCCCCCTCCCACCTCCGCTCGGGGTGCCCCGCCAAGTGCCCTCCCCACTGTCACCCTAGACTCACGGCTCTAAACCCGCAGCCCGATCGTACATCTGGAGGCCAAACCTCAGCTAAAGGTCACTCTTGTCCAGTCAGCCAGGATCAGGGGGCTCAGGGGAGGCTATGCCAGACCCCCGAACTGAGCTTGGTTTGAGCAGCTCTCACCTTTTCTTTAGAGCAATGAGATTGTTGAGAGAGAGAAAAAAAACAAAACAACCACAATCTGTATGACTCACTGCTAATAATATAATTAAGGATAACAACACCACAGTAAAATTTGTGGAATTGAAACACACACTGTTTTAATTAGAATTTCAAGTACTCCAGATAATCTTGTAGACATTACACTTTGTCAGAGCTTTCGTCTATCTTATATCAGCATATTTTATTTTAAAAGCATTTAAAAATCTGAGCTGGTATTCTGGGTTTTCCTGACTATAGTCCTATAAGGGAAGAGAGGAAGAATAACTCTCATCCTGCAACCAAGGAAATTAATGTTTCAAGAATGGGTGAAAGGGGGCTTCCCTGGTGGCGCAGTGGTTGGGAGTCTGCCTGCCAGTGCAGGGGACACGGGTTCGAGCCCTGGTCTGGGAAGATCCCATATGCCGCGGAGCAACTGGGCCCGTGAGCCACAATTACTGAGCCTGTGGATCTGGAGCCTGTGCTCCGCAACAAGAGAGGCCGCGATAGTGAGAGGCCCGCGCACCGCGATGAAGAGTGGCCCCCGCTTGCCGCAACTAGAGAAAGCCCTCGCACAGAAACGAAGACCCAACACAGCCAAAAATAAATAAATAAATAAAAAGCCTCAGCCTTTTAAAAAAAAAAAGAATGGGTGAAGGGACTTCCCTGGTGGTCCAGTGGGTAAGAATCCATCTTGCAACGCAGAGGATGCCAATTTGACCCCTGGTCGGGTAACTAAGATCCCACGTGCCGTGGGGCAACAAAGAGCCTGCGTGCCACAACTAAGACCCAACACAGCAAAATAAATAAATATTAAAAAAAATAATAATAATGGGTGACTAGCTCAAGTCACAAAACTGATTAATAGAAGGGCTGGAAGGAGAAACCTGGCATTTCGATTTCCCAGCTTTCATATCTTTCTAGCTATGCAGGATGCTTTACAGGTTAAGGGAAAGTAGTGGGAAGAAGACACTTGAAGGGAGGAAGTAGGAAAGAGAGTGGAAGGGAAGGGAGAGGACAAGGAGGGATGCAGGGTGAGGGCGGGAAGGGGGACTTATGGGCTGAACTGTGCCCCCCAAATTCATATGTTGCAATCCTAACCCCAGTACTCAGAATGTGACTGTATGTAGAGATAGGGTCCTATGGGTGGGCCCCAATCCAACAGGACCGGTGTCCTTATAAGAGGAGATTAGGACACAGACAAGTACACACACAGAGGAAAGACCATGGAAACATGAAGACGGACATCTACGAGCCAAGAGGAGGGGCCTCAGGAGAAACCAACCCTGCCGACACCTTGATCTCAAAGTCCAGCCTCCAAAACTGTGAGAATAGATGCCTGCTGTGTAAGCCCCCAGTCTGGGGTACTTTGATCCCACAGCCCCAGCTAACTAACATAAGGAGGGAAGAAAGGGAAGAAGCAGGGAAGGCAGGGATAGGGCTGAAACTTGGGTCTGACACAAAGGATAAAGCTCTTCACTTTGGGACCAAACAGCTTCCACCGCTTGGTCTATCCTGACTGACCTAATCTAGTGGGACTGGTCGAGACGGAAGTAATTTTTTTTTTAATGTTTTTTTATTGTGGTAAAAGTCACATAATATAAAACATACTATTTTAACCTTATTTAACTGTAGAGTTCAGTGGCACTAAGTGCATTCACATTGTTGTGCAGCTCTCACCATCATCCATCTCCTGAATTTTTCACCTTCCTAAACTGAAACTCTGTCCCCATTAAACACTAACTCCCCATTCCCCGCCCCCAACCCCCGGCACCAGGCATCTACCAACGTACTTTCCGACTCTATGAGTTTGACTATTCTAGGTACCTCATATAAGTGGAGAAATGGAAGCAATTTAACGCCTGGAGGCCACTTCCAGATTAGAACCTGCCCAGGAGGGGAGGAGACCAATGGGCTGGCACAGAAAGCAAGGGGACTCCTGGCTCAGTACCAGGAAAAGTGCAGAGAGACTCAGGCTGTGTCTCGGCGAGAACAAACGCACAGGAGAGACCAGGGCTCCCTCTGGAAAGCACAGGTGAAGCGGAGGGTCCAGGAGACCAGGCGGGGGTCTCACCCAGGCTGCTCCCAGGCAGTACCGAAGCTGCCGGTGTGCCAGGGGTGGACAGTGTAGACAGTTCCTAATGGTTTTAAACACCTGTAATTCTCCAGGGGCAAGAGGAGAAAGGGTAAAAAGATAATCCCAAAGAAATGGTAAGATGCCTAAAATTCCCAATATCCATTCTAAATACACACTAAGATATTTTAATAAGGTGAAGAGAAAGGTTAACCTGATATCAAAAAGCACTAACTGAAAATATTTTAAAGTAAATTAAAAATTGTTATATTCACATCCATATGTTGCTATTCATTGAATTAGCAAGTTCTACATCATTTAAAATAACTGTGTTGTGCTAAGGGTTTAAAAAAAAATCCGTGCAATCTCATTGACCCTACTGAGTTCACTTTATACCTGAACTGTATCTTCGTAGATTATGTAATACTAACCTGGGTGAAATTATCACAAAGTAAGAGAACTCAAATTAATCTTACTATCTGTATCATCTATACATAGATACCACATATATATCATCTCAGCTTAAAGAAAATTTCAGGTACCTAACAGTGAGATAATCAGGCTGAAGAGCCACAGATCTCAGTGTTAGGGTGGGTTTTGGCTTCATAAATCATAACTGGGATTTAATAGGATTGAACACCCGTTCGCATCCCTGGTTTCCTGAGCCAGACCTAGTAACCACACCGGCTTCTGTTCTTGGTCCTCGAACCCCAGACTGTGGCTCTGATGGGAACTGCAGAGGGTTCAGAGTAAATCAGAGAAGCTGAGCCTCAAAGTACAAGCCCTACTTTTACTGTATGGTGTCTGTCTGGATATTAGAACATCAGTACAGTGAGTCACACGCCCTCACATGTCCCTGTCTGAGGCCCCAGCACTGACACATGACCTGTGAACCCCAAGGAGATAAGAGCAGTCCAAGTACCTTGGATGCCAAGTGCACAGAACCCTCCTTAATGGAAAAGACTCTCTAAGCCCGCCAGAAATTCTTCACTATGTTTACTAGCAAATCGACTTTTGTAACATGTTTCTGTTAATAAAAAAAGAGGAGAATTATGACAGCAAAGTGTCTGCAGGTGGTATTGGAATCAGGCACTCTGCTGGGGACTCGACTTTCTTTCGAGTAGAGCTTACAGAAGGAATCGCTGAATGACGTGAAGCAAGAAAGAGGCTGTCCTAACCTCTTCAAGAGGAGAGCCACCTGGGGAAGGTACCACCTCTTCAATGTATTGTATAAGTAGGTAAAAATACCCTAAGCAACTCCCTCTTCCAGCCCTTTGGCATGCAACAGGTTAAACATCTAAGGTAACAGGCTAGTATCAGCACTGTCAAAACACTCTTAAATTTAAGGGAATTCTAGAGGGTATGACCAGGGCCGGGGGCCCTGGGAGGGTTGAACCTAAGAATCAGTCACTGACCACTGAAGGAGGAAAAAGAGAGAGAGTTTGGGGAGTGGAAGGAGAGACTGGAAAACTAATCTTTCCTTCCTCTGACCTCCCATCACACTGACCCTCTAGAATGGACTTCTCACACCCTGGCTACTCTCAAGCTTGCCTGGGTCCCACTCCTCTTTATCCCACCTGCGTGTGGTCAGAGTGTGGCCCCGTGACTCGTTTCTGTGTCCCCGACCATGCTGGCCCAGTGCAGAGAGACGTGGTGGGCTTTGGGATCAAAGGTGTGATCTTGGCAAAGTCTCTTCGTCTCTCTCGAGCCTCTATTTCTTCATCTACCTTGAGAGCTTTTTTTGTGAGAACCAGTGAAAACTTCCAGGAAGTTCCCAGCCCTGCACGGGCCATCTGTTACTATACCATCTGTTCAATTCCATCCTTTGATACGACTCCCATCCAGAGGATGAAATGATGGGGGCAAAGGAACTTCTCCAGGGTCGCTCCCACTGTTCACGAGAGGTTAGCACATGCACAGGTTCCACCAGCTAGTCGAAAATCAGACACAGTGCCGGGAGCACAGGTCAGTGACCTTCCAAACCTGCTCCACCAAGAGCCGGTGGGAGATCTCGGGGCAGCTACCTGACTGCCTGTGACTGTTTCCACGTGTGTGAAAAGGACCACGTGAACCCACACGGAGGCCCAGATCTATCTTAAGGGTTAAACAGGACACTTGGCACAGTGCCAGGTGCTCTAGTGCCCCTCCCCCCCCACAGGCTCCCCCTCCCCCAACACACACAGGCTCCCCTCGTTCGCTTGTTTCCAGATGCCTTTCCCCCCACTAGAATTCCTCCTGACCAATTCAGTCATCTCCACTTTCAACATGCAATCGCAAGGCGGCCTGCCGCCCAGGAGCACCTCTTCTGACACCACCGGCTGGAGTCTGCCCGGCTCCAGCTCCCAAACTACAGATTTTTGAGCCATACCGCCGTGTTTGCTGCTGTCTCTCCAGAGACAGACAGGCAGTCTTGTTCTCTGCAATATATTCTAGTCCAGACCTGGAGGAATAAGATGAGGCTCCCAGGAACTAACTCAGAATTCACACATAAACTGGCATATGAACCCCTGAAGGCCGCAGACGGGCCAGCCTACCCCAGACACGGAACCTCACATCAGCTCCCAACCCCTTCCAGCGTGGAAGCCGGCAGGTCGCTGGGACATGACAAACATCCTAAGTCCGACATCTCAGAAAGCCATTCTGCCAACCCACAGAGAGGCAGCAACCCACTGTATTACTTATTGCTGCTCAGTGGGCTGGTTTCAGAAGCCAGAGTGATTTTTCCAAGGATTAAAATAGGACACAAAGTTCAAAGACTCCAGAATACTGAGAGTGAAAGCAGCACTGGGCACTCAGGCACACACGTGATCCAAGGGCCTAATCACCGTGAAGACTGGTAAAAGGAGCCAGTTAAAGCAGGATTTTGTCAGCCTTATCACTCAAAGAGCCAAGTGCCCAAGTACATAAGTTTATTTTTTCCAATTCTTAAAATAATTTTAAAGCTACCGAAAAGTTTAATAAGTGAACATCCCATTCCCTTCCCCTTGATTCATTTCGTCTGTCTACACACATGCACCTTTTAAACTATAATTGCTATAATTTTTAAGGTACCTTGCAGGCATCATATCATACCCCAAATACTTCAAGTGTCTTCTACTAGTGAAGGCACTCTCCTTCATAGACACAGAACCGTCATCACACCCAAGAAAGTTAAAGTTGATATATCATCATTATCTAATATCCAATCCAAGTTCAAATTTCCTCAACTGAACTATCTCTTTTGGGGGGAGGCAGTGGAGAGAATCCAGGATCCAATCAAGAATCACGCATTGGTCGATGAAGTCGCTGCATCTCTTTATTTTATTTTTTTTTCATTTGTGGAATATTTTTTTAAAAACATCTTTATTGGAGTATAATTGCTTTACAATGTTGTGTTACTTTCTGCTGCGTAACAAAGTGGATCAGCTATATGTATACATATATCCCCATATCTCCTCCCTCTTGCGTCTCCCTCCCACACTCCCTATCTCACCCCTCTAGGTGGTCACAAAGCACTGAGCTGAGCTCCCTGTGCTATGCAGCTGCTTCCCACTAGCTATCTATTTTACGTTTGGTAGTGTATCTATCCCAATGCCACTATCTCACTTCATCCCAGCTTACCCTTCCCCCTCCCCATGACCTTAAGTCCATTCTCTACATCTGCATCTTTATTCCTGTCCTGTCCCTAGGTCCATCAGAACTTTTTTTAGATTCCACATATATGCGTTAGCATACGGTATTTGTTTTTCTCTTTCTGACTTACTTCACTCTGTATGACAGACTCTAGGTCCATCCACCTCACTACAAATAACTCAATTTCGTTCCTCTTTATGTCTGAGTAATATTCCATTGTATATATGTGCCACATCTTCTTTATCCATTCATCTGTTGATGGACACTTACGTTGCTTTCATGTCCTGATTATTGTAAATAGTGTTGCAATGAACATTGTGGTACATGTCTCTTTTTGAAGTATGGTTTTCTAAGGGTTTATGCCCAGTAGTGGGATTGCTGGGTTGTATGGTAGTTCTATTTGTAGTTTTTTAAGGAACCTCCATACTGTTCTCCATAGTGGCTGTATCAATTTACATTCCCACCAACAGTGCAAGAGTGTTCCCATTTCTCCACACCCTCTCCAGCATTTATTGTTTGTAGATTTTTTGATGATGGCCATTCTGACTGGTGTGAGGTGATACCTCATTGTGGTTTTGATTTGCATTTCTCTAAAAATTAGTGATGTTGAGCAGCTTTGCATGTGCTTCTTAGCCATCTGTGTGTCTTCTTTGGAGAAATGTCTATTTAGGTCTTCTGCCCATTTTTGGATTGGGTTGTTTGTTTTTTTGGTACTGAGTTGCATGAGTTGCTTATATATTTTGGAGATTAATCCTTTGTCAGTTGCTTCGTTTGCAAATATTTCCTCCCATTCTGAGGGTTGTCTTTTCATCTTGTTTATGGTTTCCTTTGCTCTGCAAATCTTTTAAGTTTCATTAGGTCCCGTTTGTTTATTTCTGTTTTTATTTCCATTTCTCTAGGAGGTGGGTCAAAAAGGATCTTGCTGTGATTTATGTCAAAGAGTGTTCTGCCTATGTTTTCCTCTAAGAGTATTATAGTGTCTGGCCTTACATTTAGGTCTTTAATCCATTTTCAGTTTCTTTTTGTGTATGGTGTTAGTGAGTGTTCTAATTTCATTCCTTTACATGTAGCTATCCAGTTTTCCCAGCACCACTTATTGAAGAGGCTGTCTTTTCTCCATTGTATATTCTATATTCTTGCCTCCTTCATCAAAGATAAGGTGACCATATGTGCGTGGGTTTATCTCTGGGTTTTCTATCTTGCTCCATTGATCTATATTCCTGTTTTTGTGCCAGTACCATATTCTCTTGATTACTGTAGCTTTGTAGTATAGTCTGAACTCAGGGAGCCTGATTCCTCCAGTTCGTTTTTTTTTCTCAAGATTGCTTCGGCTATTCAGGGTCTTTTGTGTTTCCATACAAACTGAAATTTTTTGTTCTAGTTCTGTGAAAAATGCCAGTGGTAGTTTGATAGGGATTACATTGAATCTGTAGATTGCTTTGGGCAGTATAGTCATTTTTACAATGTTGATTCTTCCAATCCAAGAACATGGTATATCCCCCATCTGTTTGTATCGTCTTTAATTTCTTTCATCAGTTTCTCTTTTTTTTTTTTAAACACCTTTACTGGAGTATAATTGCTTTACAATGTTGTGTTAGTTTCTGCTGTATAACAAAGTGAATCAGCTATATGTATACATATACCACCATATCCCCTCCCTCTTGCGTCTCCCTCCCACCTTCCCTATCCCACCCCTCTAGGTGGTCACAAAGCATGCTACTGTATGACCCAGCAATCCCACTACTGGGCATATACCCTGAGAAAGCCATAATTCAAAAAGAGACGTGTACCACAATGTCCATTGCAGCTCTATTTACAATAGCCAGGACATGGAAGAAACCTAAGTGTCCATCGACAGATGAATGGATAAAGAAGATGTGGCAGATATATACAATGGAATAATACTCAGCCATAAAAAGAAATGAAATTGAGTTATTTGTAGTGAGGTGGATGGACCTAGAGTCTGTCATACAGAGTGAAGTAAGTCAGAAAGAGAAAAATAAACAGCATATGCTAACACATATATATATATGGAATTAAAAAAAAATGGTTCTGATGAAACTAGGGGCAGGACAGGAATAAAGACGCAGACGTAGAGAATGGACTTGAGGACATGAGGACATTACATGAAATTCCTAAAAATCTTATATTTGTATTTGTATGGAAATATGTATGGAAATATGTTAATATAAATGTTTCAGACATTACATGAAATTTCTAAAAATCTTATATGTTCTGGTATAATGTTATAAGTAATAATCCTAGTTATTACTTTAAAATGTATATCTCAGAAATAACTAATTTTCTTGTCAACTGCATTATTATGAACTTTCATCAAATCTTTTACCGTGGTCATTTTTAAGTCTTTTGTCATTTACAGACAGTTCTGGGTGTACTCTGATGATTTTGCAAATATGTTCCTATAAAAGGGTTTCATCTTCAAGAAATTCATGGAAAAGACTCTGACAAGTACAGGTTTCTGGTAACTGACTGTACTGCTGAACTGAATGAATAAGCATTTTCAGAACTCTGATGAAAAACTGATGAACTCATAAAAGTGCTAACAAAAGATCAAGATGAAAAAAAACAATTAATTACATGGGACTGAGTGAACTGATGAGGATGAGTATAATTTTTGTGACTTTCTGTCTGAATTAAAAAAAAAAAAAAAAATCCCACAAGGACTCAGAGGCAAAGAATATACAAATCAATTTTCACTGCAAAGTAAAGGAGCTGTTACAGTGGAGGATTACTGGACTGAATGTCGATATTATGACATAGTATGAGTGTGTTTCATGTTTGGTAATTGCAATCATTGTTGCTTTTGTTGTGGTCATCCATGTACAATGCTTGGTGTCAGTCTATTTATCTCTTGTAAAAATAAAATACAGTGTGTGTGTGTGTGGAAAAAAAAAAAAAATGGTTCTGATGAAACTAGGGGCAGGACAGGAATAAAGACGCAGACGTAGAGAATGGACTTGAGGACATGGGGAGGGGGAAGGGTAAGCTGGGACAAAGTGAGGGAGTAGCACTGACATATATACACTACCAAATTTAAAACAGATAGCTGGTGGGAAGCAGCTGCATAGCTGCATCTCTTTAATTTCCTAAAGGAACTTTTTCTATCTTTCTTCCTCTTCCATGACATTGGTGTATTTAAATAATCCAGACCAATTAACTGCCCTACAATTTTTGGTGATCTGATCATTTCCTCATGATTCGATTCGAGGTGAACATTTTTGGCAAGAATACGAGAGGTGATGTGCACAGCACGTGGCATCACATCAAAGGCACCTGATGCCACGTGTGTCCCACTGCAGGTGCCACTAAACTTGAGTACTTGGTTACAGTGATGCCCACAGAATTTCTCTATCCTAAAAAAAAATCTTTTCCCTTTCATAGTAATATGGGGGTGAGCATCTTGTCACTCCCTCTCAATCTCTTGCTCATTTATTAAGCACCTTTTATTTGTTCTGCAAGAGACTAGAGTTAAGCTGGATAAAAAAAACATGGCACCCCCATCCCGCTGATTACAAATCGGCACAGGTCTGACATGGGACACCCAGTATTTTTACATAAAAGACAGTGAAAGAAAAATATAAGAAAACACCTGACACGATCAGGGACTAGCTTATGCACTTCCTGAAATACACTAGGCATTCAACAAACATAATGCTGTGTTAGGAGCCTGTACAGTTCGGGCAAATAAAACTATTGGCACTAACTTCATCCTCTCAATTATCCCTCTCACATCACCTCATACCTTGGCAGAAAGTCCTTCAACATGGTCACCCAGCCTTCCACCATGAGAGTTTAAAGTCCCTGATGGATTCGATTGCTGAAATAAAGTCTAACAGTTCTCAGCCTGGTGGTGGAGACCTCCACAGCCCATCCCTCTGGCCTCACCCCCCTCTTTCCCGTCAAACTAACTCCTCCCAGGCTACACCGCTCATGCTGTTCACTCAGGCTGCGAACACTCTTCCGTCTCCCCATCACCTGGCAAGTTCGAGGGGCAAACCCTAGTGCATTATCCTTTGCTCTGAAAGCTGCCACCCAAGTTCTCTTCTTGAGATAGTCCTCATCCCCAAATGATAGTTAAGTGAAACGAGCATCCCTGCCGAATCGCCCTGGAAATTGACATAACAGCCCTTATGTTAAAGGCTAGCTGCTAATTGCTGAATCTAGTCCCCACCTAAAGAAGGTATGGAATTTAGAACTGGCAGAAGAAGAGAGGAAACGTGGATCATTCAAAGGCATTTCAGTGCCTGGTATGTTTGTAGCACTATGCCCAGCATTAAGGGGAACACAAGAATGTCTGAGATCTGGTCTTCGCCTCACGAACCACAGTTCTAGTAGGAGTGTTAAGTCACGGTGATAAATAATCATAAGGAAGAACGTAAATGCCAAAACAAAAGAGATGCTCTTTACGTGGGTGAACTGTATGGTATACGAATCATATCTCAATAAAGCTGTTACCAAAAAAAAATTACCGAGGACCACAAAGAACTTTTGCTTATGTAATTTCTATCAATAATCACCATATGAGGAATTAAAATGGAGAAAGTTTTCAAATATTAATTTCAAGACAGAAATAAACTCATTACATGTAAAAAGAAAAATAGAGAAGCTATGAACATTTTAGATGAGGAAGATACCAATTCTAGCTCTAATAATCTAGCCAGGAGTGGAACTGGAAAAACAGGTAGGACTTGGACACTTGGAAATGGTGGGAATGGGCATTCCAGGTGGGGACAGCTACACACATCAAGGCAGAAAGCAGGGACGGCGTCCTCACGTGTGTGTGAGATCAATCTAAGTGGAACAAAGGGCTCGTTTCTTCTGTTGGTTAAGAGTTAAGGCTAAATAGGTCGATGGGTCAGATGATAAAGGGCTCTGAGCACAGGCAGAGTTCAGACCTGATGGCAGACAACGGAACGGAGCCACTGTGGGTGCCGACACAGCTGAAGAAGAGCTTCAGAGAAGGGTGGTCTGAGAACGCTGAATTGCTCGGATGGACACACCTGAGCCAGGGGACAAGGCAGCAATGCATGTGGGGCGGGGCACCCACATTCACACCCATGAGGGGGAAGAAGAGGCCGGTCCAAGGGACATTGTAAGGGACGATCAGAGAACTGGACAGTGTTTCAGCCTGTACCTTCACCTGATCCTTTCAAAACAGGCCACCCCCATCTTCTTCCTAATCACTCCCCCAACACTCACGCTTATCTTTGCTTCTTTATAAGCTGAGAAACTAAAATGAATTGAAAAAGCCAGAGAGCTACATTTTTTCTGACTTATCAACATATAAGAGGGAAAATAAAGATTGAGTTAGCAGTATAACTCCATATGTTAAGTTCCACAGGCTGATCTAACAAAGTTTAATTAACCTTCTGCATCCACTGTCAGTGGACACTTTTAATATTCTAATAA
Organism: Balaenoptera physalus; assembly: GCF_965194825.1. NCBI lineage: Eukaryota > Metazoa > Chordata > Mammalia > Artiodactyla > Balaenopteridae > Balaenoptera > Balaenoptera physalus. The sequence continues at coordinate 105,222,786 of NC_138896.1, forward strand.
GATTATTTTTATTGTTGGAGGAAAAAAATCAGTATACCAAATTTTCTTGAAGTAAAATAATATTGATGTCCAGTGTTTTAGTGGCAGGGATTGTGCTAACAGCTTCCGATTACCCATGATTAATTGACATTCATTCAATAGATATTTTCTGGGTAACAACTGAGTTGTGAAGAACAACTATCAAACACCTCAAATAATAATGCATATTTATAAAAGAAAAATTTGTAATGGTAATTTAAAACAGACTCATATGAAACTTACCCTATGTTAAAATAAACCAATCCTAAAAACATTATCACATGCCATCATTGAAAAATTGATGCCAAGCTAACATACAGTTACGTTGGTTTTTTCACAGTACCCAGTATATTTTGGAGTCCTTTTACGTGCAAACTTATTTCAATAGTTACAGTTTGCATAAGCTATTATTAAAAGATGTTTGCATTCCCCAACTGAAAACGAAGAGACTATTGAAACTGAAGTCTGAAAGTATACTGACCAGCTTGAGACAGCACTAAAACACTTACTGGAGATTTACTGGAGAGGCACACAGCTAATTTCATATATAGAAAAGAGTATTTAATGTCGAAACATATTTTTATTTCATATTAAGAAAAATGCATAGCCATGGTGTGCAGCACAACCAAAGAATATGGGAATGTGAGAGCTGCTTTCGAAGGGACTACTGCAGATCTGTCCCCTAGGTTTTCATATTAATTGGAAATCTTTGATTTCCTTATGAAATATTATAAGATGCTTATAAAAATTATATCCAACCAAGGAGAACTTGTTGTATCTTCACCAAGTTCCAAGAAAAGAGACTGTTAGATACTAATCTAAAAAGTCCTAAAAGTACATCTGAAAACAAATATGTCACCAGCACATAGAATTTAATGTTTCCAAAACCCGAAACGCCCACTTGCTGCTCCGTGTGAAGGCGGGGAAGTCCCCCAAATGAAACAACTTCAAATGTTGGGGGCGTGTGCTGTTGACATTTTCCTTCTACTTCTCGCTCCCCTCCCCACCCCGACCTCTCCTTTTAAGTTTACATTATCCCCATGAGCGGATTTTATCAATGGGAGGCCAAGGAGGGCTGACTCCCTGGGGCATGTTTGCTTAAGATATGAAGGTCAAACAACCATTGTGCTTAAAAAGTTGTGGCCTTTGGGGGCCCATACTTCAGGTCCCTCCTCACCTCCAAGTGACTCATTAAGAAGCAAAAGAAAGAGGAAAATGAAGCGGATCAAAGGCTGGCCTGTCATTAAGTGAAAATGAAGGCAGATGAAAGGCCTGCCCTCCACTTCAAAGGGGCAGCTGAGCTCAGGTGCGCAAACAGCGAGAGGCTGGGCCCCGAGGGCAGGCGGCTTCGAGGGACACGAGGTGGCCTCCCGAGGGCCAGATACCTGGGGGATCGGTTATGCACAGTAGAACCACAACAACGTACACAATTTCAAATGTTTTCCTCCTGCATGTACAGGGGCACAGGTAACCCCAAAACATCAAGTGACGTACATTAGGTCCGCACTTGCAAAGATGAAAAGTTTTAAATGTAACAAGGTTCAAGGACTGCTGAAGAAGTTGGCACGTCTAAAGCCGTGTACAATTATATTTAAACAGTTTTTCCTTATGCCCCTGAGGTGTGTCCTGAAATAAATCTTAATTTTGAGAGATCTTGGCCGTAGCAGGAAGTCTGGTTTCCCCAGGAGTTTAATGAAGGATCCTTAGTGCCTTGAGGCAGAGGGCCCCCCAGACTTGCTCGAGGACCTCGGGTGGGAGCAGAGCTGGTCTAGAGCCACGATGGGCTGTGGAGGAAGAGCAGGGACACCAGGTCCATTTCCGGCTCCACCACAGTCCCCCTCAGCTCACCCCAACCGCTCCCTCTACCCACACCAGGCACCTGGGCAGACAGAAGCTCCTGTGGGCAGGAAAGGTCTTACATTCTCAGGGGCCCTTAAGTCACTTAATCGAATCTCCTTCCTCAGACAGACTCCCTGGAGTGACTATTAAAACAGGTGACTGTGAACCCCACCACCCAACCCCTTTAACACAGGGAACAGCCTTATCTGTACAGCTGTGGCCATACTGCAGACTTTTCAGGGAATTTACAGGTTTTCCCCTGTAATTTACTGTTAGTAAAGGACTTGCATGTTAGTGCCCAGGAAGCAGAGGAGGGAGCCTGCCACCCCCTCTGCCTGAAATGAATAATCAGGAGGATGGGTAAAACATTCAGGAGTATTTCCTTGGGGCCAAGAGGTATTCTAACAGCTTTATGTGGATGAATTTCATTTCATCTTCCTAATTACCTATGGAGTAGGTACTATTATTAGTCTTATCTTTCAGAAGAGAAAATGGAAGCAAAAAGTGGCTTGGCAACTTGGCCAACGTCACAGGCCTTTGGAGAGGCTTAGTGGATCCAAGTGCACTCCAGCTGGGTGTTGAAGGATGAGTAGGAGTTTGCCGGTGGGCACAGGGTGGTGGGAAACAGCATGGCACCCCTGAGCTGCTGGAGCGCACAGGGCCGGGTGAAAGCACAGGAGAGGACAAGGCAGAGAAAAGAAAGCCCCACAGACAGTGGTGTAGGGGGGACAGCTTGGACTTGGGCCGTCCAAAGGTTTTAGCATCTCCAAGGCCCCCTCAAATCAATGACTGTGAGTAAAAACTTAGTTTGCTATGCAGGCGGGCACCAATCAAGTCCGTGAGCCCTCCCTCCGCCCGCTTTCAATCAGACTGCCCCCACAGAAGCGGCCCTGCATGGAAGTTCCGGAGCGGCCAGTTTCACTGGCCACACTCAGGAAAGAGTGTGGACTTCATCCCGCAGGCCACGTGGAGCAAACGGCTAGGCTCGAGCCGGAAAGCAGCACACTCACATGGACACGTGGCCATCTGCACACCTGTCCTTGTCAAGTGCTTCCCCTGGAATTCCATCCCCTCCTCTCCTCACCTCCAGCCTCCAAACACCCGACCCTGACAAACACACAATTTATTCTCTGTAAAGATTATCTTAATTTACAACATGCATGGCGCTGATTTGTTGCTTTATAAGATAGCTAGTAGTGATTATAAAGAAAGCACGATACTTGACTGTCAGCTCCTTGAGAAAAGCTGTATCGTGTTCGGCAGGGAAGGTCCCTTAGCACCAGACACAAAGCCTAGCTCTCAGACACCCACTGCACAGACTACAGGTGCCATCAGTGAGGCTCATAATCAAGCCAACGGTACTTTGCAAAATATTTTCATGTGAGCAAATGCACACATGTAGAACTTTGCTAAGAATCAAATGAATGGAGTAAAACTAACAAACAATATTCTCCACTTCAAATCTCCAAATTTTACAAGAGCTTTACTGAAATACAATTCATATACCATAAAATTCACCCATTTAAAGTGCCTGATTCAGGTGGGAGGGAGACGCAAGAGGGAAGAGATGTGGGGACATATGTATATGTATAACTGATTCACTTTGTTATAAAGCAGAAACTAACACACCGTTGTAAAGCAATTATACTCCAATAAAGACGTTTAAAAATAAATTAATTAATTAAATAAAGTGCCCGATTCAATGTGTTTTAGTGTATTCATAGGGTCGTACAACAATCACCACAGTCTGAGGGCAGAATAGTTCATCCCCCCAGAAAGAAACTCATACCCCTTAGCAGCCACTCCCCACGCTGTCCCTGACCCCTACTCTCTGGCAACCATGCACCTACTTTCTATCTCTATAGATCTGCCTATTCAGGACATATTTCATAGAAACAGAATCACATTTGTAGTCTGGTGTGTCAGACTTCTTTTACTTAGCATAGTGTTTTCAAGGTTCATCCATGATATATGTCAATACATTCGTTTTTACTGCCAAATAATATTCCATCATATGAGATATACCACATTCTAGTTATCCATTTATCAGGTGATGGGCATTTGGATTGATTCTACTTTTTGGCTATTATAAATAATGCTGCTGTGGATGTTCGTGGACAGATTTTTGTGGGCTATGTTTTCAGTTCTCTTGGCTATACACCTAGGAATGGAACTGCTGGGTCTAATGGCAACTCTGTGTTTAACATTTTGAGAAAAATGCCAAACTGCTTTCCAAAGGGGCTTGTACCATTTTAAATTCCTACCAGTAACACAGGAGGGTTCCAGCTTCTCCAGATCCTCACCAACACGTCATTGTCTTTTTTATTTTAGCCATTTTAGTGCGTATGACGTTGTATCTCACTGTAGTCTTGATTTGCAATTTCCTAATGACTAATGATGTTGAGCATCTTTTCATGTGCCTATTGGCCATCTGTATATCTTCTTAAAGTTGAGGTGTCAGAGTTTTTTTATATCTTCTACACACAAGTCCCCTATCAGATATTTGATTTGTAAAAATGTCCTCCGATTCAGTCTTTTTATTCAAATCTATTTTTCCCCTTATCTGTGTCCTTCAGGCATAGGAACATAGGATCCGTACTCTTACCTCTTTTATAAGGTATGCAAATTTTATTACAAATGCTCTCCTAAAAGCCACTATCTTGCCATCCCGTTTCTTGATAGGCCGGCCTATGTAGAATGAGGCCCCATCCATTGCTAAATACCCACTGCATACACCTGGGTAGCAAACTCCTAAATAATAAATAACAGTGATATTCACCATGGACATTCTGGCATTTCAGAAATTCAATCCATCTCCCCAAGCCTTATTTTAATGGTTTAACAAAACAAAGAAATAAAATTTCACACTATTAATAGATTTAAGAACCTACATGTGTTTTGCCAACCTATTTTCTTTAAAACCATGCTGACAATAGTCATTAAAACTGTTCCCATGCTAGCGTGCTTCTAAATTGTTTTAGCCTTGACATAAGGTCAATGGGAATTAGACTAATGAAGAAACAAAGCAATACTGAAACATTTTAATTTGGGGTCTACTAGACTATACTAACTTCCAGCAAATTACATGGATGAGCAGTTTGCAACCACTGACGTTTGTATTTCGCTATTCGTTCTCCAGGCTTCTTGTTCCCCCTGTGCCATTAACCTTGAGGGTCTAGCTCTTTGTCAATCTCACTTCAACCGTGCTTTCCAGGGATTACAGAATCACTAATTCCATAGCACATTGTGGCACAGACCCAGTCAAATCAGAGGGACAGATGTGAGCTCATGTAATTGAGAGGTTTCCATCTGTTGCCTTGAGAACTGAGGCCTGAAAGACTTGCATTTTCTTTCTTATACTCATTCAGGGATGTTCAGTCTTTGATGACCCAATTAACATAAGCACTCGGTATTTCGGCAAATAACTTAAATGGCTAATGCTTCAACCTCTCTTGCCAAAGGCGGATGGACATTCACTGAAGAGTCTCACGTTAGACCTATTATGAATCCCAAAGGTGGCTGAAAGCCCAGAGGTGATAAGCCGAGATGGAGAAAGGGATGCCAACTCATTCACATCCAAATCCTTGCTTCCACATTCACCCGCACGTTATCAGGGTACCCCACTGAGACCACAGATCGTCTACCGGGACACTGTCAAGGCACCGGGGACTTGCTTGGGAGGAATAAGAGGAAGGACCTACGAAGCAGAAGAGGAAGGATCTATGAAGCAAAGGATCTTATTTTAGTAAAAAGTTTAAAATAGGTGTTGTAGGGACTTCCCTGGTGGCGCAGTGGTTAAGAATCCACCTGCCAATGCAGGGGACACGGGTTCGATCTCTGGTCCAGGAAGATCCCACATGCCGCGGAGCAACTAAGCCCATGCGCCACAACTACTGAGCCCACGTGCCGCAACTACTGAACCCACAGGCTCTAGGGCCCGTGTGCCGCAACTACTGAGCCCACGTGCTGCAACTACTGAAGTCCGTGCGCCTAGAGCCCATGCTCCGCAAAAAGAGAAGCCACCGCAGTGAGAAGCCCATGCAACGCAACGAAGAGTAGCCCCTGCTCACCGCAACCAGAGAAAAGCCCGCGCGCAGCAACGAAGACCCAACGCAGCCAAAAATAAAAAAAGGTGTTGTATACTAAGGAAGAATTACATTCTTTCTCTCGGGGTTTTCTGTAAGATGCTGATGCTGAATATTTAGCAGGTGAAACTGACTTCATGTGACAAATGTATTCCTGAAAATTTGGGAGTAAATTAACTTTTGGTTAAGTCTGATCATGATCTACACCAAGCTCCTACTTAAAGCAAAAGTGGTTCTCAGTTTACGTTCATCAATTGGGGGAATTTTCCTTATTGTCTCTCATTCAGCTGCTCCTACTCACCACTTTGTACAATGTTTTTCAAAGTGTGGTCCCCGGACCACCTATATCAGAATCCCCTGAGATGCTTGTTTAAAATGCATATTCCTAGGCCCGAACCCAGTCCCAATGGGTCCAGGGACCCTCAAAATCTGTCATTAAGCATGCCCCTCAGATGTTCCCATGCACACTAGTGGGTATCTTCTCTTGTGCCTCTTCCACTTTCAAAACTGATCAATACTATGATCGATCAATATTCTGATCAAACATTTCCAACTGCCTAAGGAGTGTTTGTACAGTGATGTGGTTGGTGGAAAGGAGAACTGATGACTGAGTATCTCAAGGCTCAAGCATCTGATCAGGAAATGCCCGAAGAACCAGGGGTACAGAGAGCAAGACTTAGGCCGTCCTGGTTCCTCCAGCCAACGGTAACAGGTCAAATGCCTAAAAACCACCTTTAGGAGACCATGTTTTCAAACAATGATGTATTGATACTTCTCTACCTAATTATTTTAAATGTTCACCTCTTTAGAGGTCAGAACCTTAGCGAGGGGACCCTCACCAATACCTCAATTTCCCCATAAGGAACATGGGTTCACCACCTGCTGCCCTATATTCCCTGTAATGCATTTACTGCCATATAGTTCCTACATGTCTTTTACATAATAAAACAACTCATTCCCCCAAAAGCTTTGAATTAGGACCGTGAGATGTTCGATAAAAGCTTTGCAGACGGAGTCCACGGCTACTGATTTGTAAATTTCTCCAAGCCTAGAAAACTGAGAGGGGCAGGGAAGCAGAGGAACTTGTACTCTAACTGCAGACACCAGTCTCAGCTCGCTGAGCAGGACGGTGCCAGCGTGCGCCCAGCTGGCTCCCCAGGATTAACTCAAGGCCACGGTGATCACTCCCGGGCAAGCTGCGGACTGAGTTAAGAACAGCCCCGGGTAAGTGGCGTCAGAGAAGGAGATCAAAACGCCCTTTGCCAGATCTGCCTTTTAAGACATCTCATTTCATGCTGGGGATATTCATAAAATAAGAAATAAAATAATTTACGAAGAATCTCATGCTAACTTCTAAAGGTTTCTGTCTCCCAAAATTCAGAAGTGCCAGAGGCTCTTTCTGTTGTCCCAGATTGCTTTTCCAATGCTACTTCATGACAGAGGGATGGCTCCTGACCTGTGGCCACACATTACTTTCTTTTTTCCCCAGAAGTCATACTTTATTGTACAACATAGAAACCACGTGAGAGAAATCCTGTAAGTAAAATGAATGTCAGGAAATATCTGTCAGGGTAGCCATCATTTAGACATCCAAAAAGCTCACATGAGTGAGAAAGTCCTATCAGTATCCTGAGCATTCAGAAATCTTTTTTATACCAGTTGGACTCATATTAGAACACTCTAAAAGGGAATAATCACGAAGACTGCAACATTTATGGAAGGCTTTAACAAGAGGTGATGTTTCCGTGAATGTCAGAGACACAAAGTACAGAACCTTTTTAGATATTTTAAATATGTGAAAGCTTTTTAACCAAAATTCAAAGAGAATCTGTACCGAGGGAAACACTTATACTAGAAGTCATCTTGCAGAGATCTGATTACAAGGTTGTTGTTTTTCTTTTAAAGAAACCTGCAAATGTCTAGATATATGAAGTTTATTAAAAAGCACAAATAAATTGAATAACCAGGTGACATCATTAAACACAGTACGCAGGACTTAACGTGTGAATGTCAGCAGCACATTTCTTTTATCCTATGAGTGGGCCTCCTAGGTAGGACTGCTAGCATTCAGCAGTCTGTCTTATCTAACCCCACGATAACTGAGAACAGAACTACCGAACACGTAGTTGATAATCCATTACGGTTTAGGCTGAATGACATTTTGGTTCTGAAGTCTTTGAAATGCCAAAGACCTTCCTTCTACCTACCTACCTATCTATCTAACTATCTGGGTACATATGTACAGATATATATATTTTTTAACTTTATATATAATAGAAATGTTCTAAATATACATACATATCTATCGATAGACATCCATGTAAAATTAGCGGTCTAACATAGAAACTCCAATTTCACTGCCATACATAAACACACACACACTGAGATGAGTGTATATAAATCACCACATCTAAAGTGCAAATTACTTGACAGCAAAGAATCTACCATCTTCCTCTAGAGCCATCTGTGCAATGTATAAGTGAGTGACCAAAACTGAATAGAATAAAGACAAAGGCAGAGACTGTCAGTCTACCTGTGAGCAGAAATTATCACTCAGATACTGAAAATAAACCATGCTACTGCTCCAGGGGGTTATACCATAGGATTGTGACCATGACATTTTGCTGGGGTTCAAGTGCAGATGAGCAAACAAAATGGTTTGTTTTTCTTCTGCTTTTCAGGGCTGAAGAACACATCATAGTCTGTATAACTATTCAGCCTAACCTTTATCCAGGAGCTATTACTGCTTCTTAAAAAACATTAACGTTTGGAAAAATAAAATGTGATTTATCCATACAAGGGACTATTATTCAGCCATAGAAAAGAATGAAATAGTGACACCTGCTACAGCATGAGTGAGCCTTTCATTATGCTAAGTGCAAGAAGCCAGTCACAAAAAACCATATATTATATGATTCCATTTATATGAAATATCCAGAATATGCAGCTCTATAGAGACAGAAAGTAAACTAGTAGTTACCAGGGCCTGGGAGGAAGAGAAGGAATGGCGAGGGACTGCCAATGGGAACAAGATTTCTTTTGACACTGATGAAAATGTTCTAATCTTAGATCGTGGTGATGGTTGCACAATTCTGCGAATATACAAAAAACCACTGAGCTGTACACTTTAAATGGGAGAATTTTATGATATGCAAATTATATCTCAGTAAAGCTGTTAAAAAACACTAGATTAAAGAAAAAACCTATCATCTTTAAAAAGCTATAGCAGAAACAGAGCCAACATGGAAGACAGTAAATATGGTGGCGCCTTATCTTTCCAAGATTCTCAAGATAAACCCTGCGCATTAGCAGAATTAGTCCATCAACCATCACGGCTGCAATGTAACCAAAGTGAGATGAATCAAACACAAAAGGGAAAGTTTCTAAACCCAAAGAAATAAACTGTGCAAAACACACATACAAACACATACACACCACAAAATCAAAACAACATGAGTCCCTGTGTGGGCATATATGTGTCTCAGTGTCACTCATGTCACCAGAGTTTCTCTCACTCTCCTCTTGTTACTTAAAAGATAAGCCCTGGGAAGGGCAGGAACTTGATTTTTTTCTTTTTTTTTTTCTCATGACACATAAGACCTAGCACAGCTGAAGATTTCAAAACCTTTAAAGGCAGCAATAAGTATTTTAAGGTGCACCAACCACTCCCTGAACTGCACTCTACACACCATTGTGGCCACTATAAGCTGTGATTATCCCCCATCAGCGATGGGAATGCAGGAGTCATTCTACAGAAAATCCCTCACAGGCAAACTAGGCAGCATTCAAATCTTCCATAAAGTGAGCTGAAGAACATGTTGCTAGAACTTCACAAACATACAAATGAGTGAGCAAAGCTGAACAGTACACAGATAAAGCCAGAGATTGTCAGTCTACCTCGCGTAACAGCCAAATTATCTCAGCCCTCTACAATAAGGGCTCTGTGATCTCAAATCACCACGCATTCACTTAGTGTCTGCCACGTCACAACAAGATGTGCTACTTACTAGCAGCGGGATACACAAAAGATAGTAGACTCCTTGCCTTGCGTATGTGTACACACACACACAAACACACACACACACACCAATAAAACTGAATTTTAAAAATTATTGGTAAGCATGCAAATGAGTGTTGTCATTTTCAAGGCAGTCATTCTGGAATGACTTGAACCTACTTATTCCAAAGAAAACTGTCACTGATTAAAATATATTTTCAAACTCCACTTGTGGAACTGGCTTTGGAATGACAGGAAAACCCAGCTCATCATGTCATAGGCACACTTACACAGAACTGAGCCTGGCAGAGAGTAAGTCCTCTACAAGTATCTAATGTATATATTTAATTACCGGTAACTGTTTAAAATATTCAAAAGAATGTACCTCAGACCATGAAGGCAACTTCTAAATCACCAGCAGTGTTCTGGGAATGAGATCATCACAGTGTTAAGTGTGTAATTTTCCAGGGTAACTATTTTGAAGACAAGCTTCAGCACCTTACTTATTTAGATGGGAGCTGTTACATTTGTTTGCTTTCAATGTCACGCTGTATTTACATTAAAGATAACAAAATACAAGGTGATATAACTGCTAAATGAATAATACAGACTGTAAACTCTACAGAAGCTCAAAAGAACAGGATATAAACATCATCACACATTGAAAGACAACAAGGCATCTTGCCAGGAATTGAGAATTTAACAGGTTACATACAGTACTATTCCTGCCTATAAAAAGTTTCAGGTACAGTTTTATAAATGGAGGCTGAAGGATCTATAGAATTCATGTTGCTGGAAAGGAGCGTGGAGGGCATTCTAAAGGCGGCGGGGGGCGGGGGGGGCGGGGACACAGATTAAAAGAACCTAAAGAGGGGGCTTCCCTGGTGGCGCAGTGGTTAAGAATCCACCTGCCAATGCAGGGGACACAGGTTCGTGCCCTGGTCCGGGAAGATCCCACATGCCGCGGAGCAACTAAGCCCGTGTGCCACAACTACTGAGCCTGCACTCTAGAGCCCGCGAGCCACAACTACTGAGCCCATGTGCCACAACTACTGAAGCCCGCGCACCTAGAGCATGTGCTCCGCAACAAGAGAAGCCACCACAGTGAGAAGCCTGCGCACCGCAATGGAGAGTAGCCCCCACTCGCCGCAACTAGAGAAAGCCACGCGCAGCAACAGAGAACAAAAGCAGCCAAAAGTAAACAAATTTATAAAAAAAAAAAGAAAAAAAGAACCTAAAGAGGGAATGGTAGGCAAACCAGGAGATAAATCAAACTGGAGCTGAGAGAGCTTAATCCCTGAGCTTTGTTTTAACAGGCCAGTGGGTGGATGAATCATTACCCAACATGAACTAAAGTAAAGCAACACTATACTACAGGAAAGGGTTCCCAAAAAAAGAGTCCTCTGTGCCACGCTGGTGTTTGTTCACATCTCTCAATCTGGCTGCCTGCTGGTTTCCATGGCTTTGGATTTACCCACTTGGAAAAACAACCCCTCCTTTGAACAATACCAAAATCACTACCTCTGCCCTGCAATTAGACAGCAAACATACATATTCCAGCCTCTAACTGAGGCCATCAGCTCATCCAAAGCAGAGACTATGTATTTTGGCACATCATACCAATCAGCAGTGTCACAGTAGGTATTCCAATAAGTAATGGATTATAAGTTAACAGTGAAAAACACCTGGATATTGCCCAACGATAAACCCCCAGCAGGGCTAAAATTTAAGACCGGCGACACCACGTACTAGTGAGGACATAGAGTTCCCGGAGCCCTTAGGTGCTGCTGGTGGGAGTGTCAGATGGTACAACCACTTTGGAAAACAGTTAAGCAGTTTCTAAAAAAAGTTCAGCTTACCCAATGACCCAGCAATTCCACCCATGAGTATTTATCCAAGAGAAAGGAGCACATATGTCCACAAAAAGGCCTGTATAAAAATGTTCGGAGGCTGCACCACAAAGTGAATAGACTGAATACCACTGACCTGCACCCTAAAAACAGCTAAAATAACAAATGTTATGGTATACTTTTACCACAGTAAAACAACTGTTTAGAGCATCTTTATTCATAATGGTTAAAACCTGGAAACAAGACAAATGTCCATCAACCTGAGAACAGAGGAGCAAACTGTGATATACTCGTATGACAGACTATAGCAGGGCAATCCAAAAGAACAAACTACTGATCTGGGCAACAACGTGGACCAATCTCAGAAATATTATGCCGAGCACAAGAAGTGGGAATCAAATGATTCTACTGACATGAAGCCCAAGAGCAGGCAACACTAATTTATGACGACTGAGTCACATCAGTGGTCACAGTACCGCTGCGGGATGGGGACTGCCGAGCAAGGAGGCATGAAGGAACTTTCTGTGGTGATGAAAACGTGCTATGTCTTGATCTGGGTAGTGGTTACAAAAAGTAAAAACACAGGGGGAAAATTCATGAACCCATGCCCTTAATATTTCACCGTAATTAATTATGTCTCAATGCAAACAAAAGAAAAAAGAAAACCAAACAGGTGGGACACTCCAGTCCATTATCCACATTAAGTCCAAGATTGACTTTTTGTCTAGCCCTCAGCAAATACTCTGTTATCACGAAATAAGAGCTCACAATAAAAATTCCTTTGGGTTGTTGTAGGATCTATCCCAGACAGGGCAATATCTTTTTAAGGTCTGACTACAGTAGTTTAAAAGGAACATACAACTAATCCATTGATTTCCTGGGCTTTTTTTTTTCTTAATTCACTGAATTTGTAAATTCTAAATGTATATTTTATTCCTATTAGGACCCAAATGAACCATTTGACTATCTTGGGTTTTTTTAAGTTGATAAGACTGCAATAAACACTAGTTCCCAATATAACAGACAGGTACGATGGAGCAAGGCAGTCTGACTCTGATTACAGTGAATAAACCAAGTAGGAGACTCCACACTTCTAAGATTCCAAAGGAAACTTTTTTCAAGTCTCCTCAACATACGTTTAAGTCCTTCACAAGACAATAAGGGAAATCATCCACTCAAAGCTTGGAACTGAAAGCAGTCACTTTTTGAGAATGGATAAAACTACTGTAAACAGTAAGTCAGCTAAGAGACAGCAACCTGTAATAATAACACTTTTCATAATCTGTAATTACCTTCTTTCTTTATTTACATCTTCATTGTTTGCCTCCCACCTTCGCTGTTAAGCTCCAAAAACTCAGGGATCCTGCTGTCTATTTTGTTGACATCTACATCCCCAGCACATACAACAGTGCCTGGCATGTAACAGGTATTAAATATTTTCCCATAAATGATCAGTTCACTTCATAGACTAAAGGCAAGTGATTAGAAAACAAGATGAGGGGCTTCCCTGGTGGCGCAGTGGTTAAGAATCCACCTGCCAATGCAGGGGACACGGGTTCGAGCCCTGGTCCGGGAAGATCCCACATGCCTCAGAGCAACTAAGCCCGTGCGCCACAACTACTGAGCCCACGTGCCACAACTACTGAGCCCATGCGCCACAACTACTGAAGCCCACGCACCTAGAGCCCGTGCTCCACTACAAGAGAAGCCACCGCAATGAGAAGCCCACGCACCGCAACAAAGAGTAGCCCCAGCTCATTGCAACTAGAGAAAGCCTGTGCACAGCAACGGAGTCCCAACACAGCCAAAAACAAACAAATAAATAAATAAATATAAAAATAAAATGATGAGATTGATGTGTCTCCCCAGTGGGCTGTCCCCCTACTATTAAAAAAACAAAAAACAAAAAACAGATGAGTAGGGGCAGTTATTTCTAAGCAACCAGCCCACTTCAAAATGTTTCTCTACAGACACTGAGCCTTAAAGAGTGCCCCCCCACCTTCACACGCCTCCTTTTCCTGGCTCTCTGTCCCCCTCTAAGAACATTCTAAGAATTAACAAACTCCCTTGTGTTCTCAACTAACTGAGCATCCCTGGGCTAGTCACACAATTCCAGTGTCTCTTTATCCTTAATGAAAAGACAGTGGAGTGGATTCACCCATAAGCAGACACCACGGTGCTTGATGCTAAGAACAGAGACGAAAGACAAAGGCCTGGCCCTCCCAGAGCTTACAGCAAGGCAGACAGGTGAGTACAAATGCTCTGACAGAAGCACACGTGGCAGGCCATGCAAACACAAACACAACACCTAACCCTGCCATGAAGGTAGGGGTGAAGAGGGTCACTTTCCAGAAGAAGCCTCTGCCCGTGAGGGAGAAGCTAACAGGAGTCATGAGAAAGAACAGGTGGAATTTCAGGAAGAGGCCACGGCTCACCGGAAGGAAGGAGTCGGGTGTGTCTGGACCACAGGTGCGGGTGAAGGAGCGATGACGTGGGCGATGGAGTACTGGAGGATGAGGCCGGAGGGGTACGTGAGGAATGACACTCCCGTGACGTTACAGACCAAGGCCCAGAGGGAACGTGATGAGAGGTGGGGTCAGTGATGCGGTTATTTTAGTGATAATGAAGAAAACCCACGGAGACCTAAGAGAAGAGTTCCTAGGACCTCTTCAACTTCTTATTCTAGTCTTTGTTCCTAGGTGACCATTCTTATTCTCTATCCCAAATTACTATCTCCGGCAGCGGCCACTTCTCTGAGCTCTAGACCCATATACTCAACTTTCTAATACTTATCTCTCCTTTGAAATTTCAAAGATCCTTCAAACTCAACATACCCGAAACTAAACTCATGAAACTCACAATCTCACCACAGAAGCCAGTCTTCTCCCCGTGTTTCCCGCCTCTGCAAATGGCAGCACCGTCCCTCCACGCGGACAAGCCGGAAGCTGGGGAAGCAGCCTCACTGCCCTCTCCGTCATCCGCCTCTTCCCCTGCTCCCATCCAGAACCACGCCCTTCCGTCTTCTCTCCAAACGTCTCTGAGACCTACCCCCTTCTCCTTCTTCACTACCACCACCGTGACCTGGGTTTCCGCCACCTCTTGCCCAAAGCACTGCACAGTCACGTCCTCTCCTATTTCTCCTCTTTCCTTCCAATCTGTTCTCAAGCTAAGAACACATGTTTATCAGCCTGCCTCCCTCTTATATACCCTCCTACCCACCCCCAGGAGCACATAAAGCCCCTGTTGATGCGGCATACAGCACCTCGTTCACGATGGAGTGGGGATCCGATAAGCCTTTGAGCCAAGGGATGTAAGAATTTTAAGAATTTGGAAGGAGTCAGCACCACAGGCAGAGACTCAACTAAGGACTAAAAAGTGTCCACTGAACGTGCCACGAGGGTATCATTTAGTGACCTTGTCCAAAGCAATTTCAATGGAGTCGTGGGAACAGAAATCAGATCACAGTGGAATGAGGAGCAAATGGACAGACGGTAAACAGAGAACACTGACCTTCTTCTGATAACCTGGATGGCAAGGAAAAGAGATCTAATAGGTAAAAAGGGAACGCAAGGTTTAGGGATGGGTTAGTTTTTGTTTTAAAGTTGGGAGAGACTTGTGCGTAGTAAGCACATGATGAAGAGAAAGACCCAAGAGAGGAAGAAAGGAAATCAGAAAAGAAACCAATCACTGCTAAGTCCCTGAGGCCACAGGGTAGGGACCTGTGAGCATAAATGGAAGAACCAGCCTTTCACTGAGCCGAGGGGAAAGGAGAGAAGGATGGAGTCAGATTCTGAACAGCCTGCAGGCAGGAAAGCCACGGAGATGTGGGGGTTCCACTATTCTCTCCTTAAATGGTACATAAGGATCCTTCCAACTCTACAAGAAGGCGCTCCCTCATTCTCTCTCTCTGTCGAACAAAATATAAAACCATGTATGGTATACACATGTGTGTATGTGTGTGTATTTTATATATTTATATATATAGAATATGTAAAAGTATATTTTTATATATATATACATTATATATATATTTTATGTGTTATATTTATTATTGGACACTAAGAGCAATATTTGATGTCTGCTGTTAGTCCTGGAATTCTACTTCACTCTACCGCTTCCCTCTCTGTATTGAAATAAAGCCTCTAACAGAAAAAGGGCTCCATCATCATCTCCAGAAATTGGTGGTAATTGTTCCCAATTGGGAATTCAGTGGGGCCGTGTTACAAAACTTTACATAGGTTTCACACCGAGAATGACTACTATTTTCCATCTCTTTTACCCTCCACTCAATAGAACTTCAAGCCTGGTACTATAGCTGCTATTACATATTTCTTTAAAAAGCTACCCAAATCACTCTCCTGGGTGATTTTAAGCACTGGCAAAGAGGTCAGAGCTTTTCAGCAAGGAAATAAAACACGGGTTCTCTGTGGGGTCAGCCAATAGTTTATCAGTTGCTCATCAAAAAAACAATAGTTGAAAAGGACACGCACAGTAAGAAAGGGAGAAAATGGGTACAGGAGGAAGCCGCCGACAATGAAATAAAATTTTAAATTAATCCCTTGTCACTTTAATAGGGCTGCCACATCATGGAAGATGTGTTTGTTTTCAAAGGGGGGAAAACATGCAGAAATCTGCACTCATCACTCCCTCGACTGTTAACAGGGAAACGGCACAGGCTCTGTCCAGCAGAAGGTGAGCGAGTGTGAACACCGTGCGAAACTGCTCGGCGGAAAGCATCTGCATCAAACCATTAAATTCGGGAATTCACTCTATTAAAATCTAATCATTAGCCAAGAAGCATTAACAGGCAACTCTTTTCACGCAAAACAGATATAAAATAAATACCAAGAGCGATACATACGGATGATCCTTCATTCATCATTTTAGAGGGTGCATAAGGCCACCTATTGTTTCAGCTCTTTGTTGCTCTCCAGCAGCCACCTCTATACAATGTAGAGTATTGTTTGAGTACTGGAACAAACAACTTTAGCTTTTTCTGTATATCTAAAAGTCCCTGGATTACCCTCCAAAGAAACCTGGCGCTGAGACAAAGTTGACTTGTAACAAGTCTCAGCCTTTAAGCAAATTGCTCATTAATGCACAACTAAAGTTTCTGTTCATACCCTAATTAACCTATGTATCTCCAGAATTGTCCCCCCACCCACCCCCAGTTCTGCGCTCTCCGAAACTGGGCAGAATTTTTTTTTTGAATTTTATTTTATTTATTTTTTTATACAGCAGGTTGTTATTAGTTATCCATTTTATACACATCAGTGTATACATGTCAATTCCAATCTCCCAATTCATCCCACCCTCTCACCCCCCCCCCCGCCACTTTCCCCCCTTGGTGTCCATACGTTTGTTCTCTACATCTGTGCTGGGCAGAATTTTTCTAACACACAATTTTCCATTACACATGGATGCTGGTGGGCTTTAACAGTGGTGAAGACTGTGACCAAAATACTGACTGAAAAAAAAGTTCAGACCAAAGCAACACCACGTCTGTTAACAGGGGAGCAGCCGGTGAGTGAAAAGGGAGGCTGGGACATCTGCGAAAGTTCCAGGGTGAAGCCGCCCCTGGCCCCGCCCCCAACCCGAGAAGGAGGCTTCATATGGAGAAGACAACCTCTTAGGACATGGCCACTACTTTAAAAGATCTCATAAACAAGACACAGAGAAGACTTACAGGACAATTCCAATTATATAGGGCTTTAAAAAAAAAACAAAAATACAAAAAAAACCCACCAGACAAAATTAAGCTAATTTGTCTAGAATGGCACACATAGGTAGTAATCGTATAAAGAAAAGCAAGTTACAACTGCGACGCCCTCTTGGGGTCGGGAGGAATTCTGACTGGGAGAGAATACTTGAAGGAGGCGATTGAATACTTCTTCACCTGGTGATGATTACAAGGTTGATTATTTTTTAACTATAAATTACACTTATGTTTTATGTATTTTTATGTCTATATGATATGTTTCATAATAAAAAATGTTAAGAGACAGAGACACACAGAGAGAGACAGACAGACACAGACAGAGAAAGATCAACCCAAGACCTAACACATTCCTTAGCAGAGCAGAGGCATTCCATACATGTTTAAGAGAATGGATACTGGGTTACAAAAGCACAGTACTGAGTCTTCTCCAATCACTTACTAAATATTTTTCAGTTTGTTATGTTTACAGACTTCTTTGCAAACAGATGGGTGAAATGTTAAGAGTTCAGAAAAGATCATATAAATAGCCACAAATTAAAGACAACTTTCAGAATGGATTTTCTATTTTATTTAGCATAAATAAACATTCTTTCAACTAGCAGTGATTCACATTGTTAGGATTAAAACATATCCTGTATACAATACCATGAAATTAAAACAATCTACAGAATTCTAAGAAAGAGAATGCAGAAAAGGCAAGATAAGAAAGCAAACTGGCAATAATCCCTTAGAACTTAGTAGAACATGTAACATTCAGGAAGGCAGAGAGAAAGAAAGCAAAAGAGAGAAAATAAAAATTTCAGACTCTGCTTTTAAAATAAAGTGGTTGAAGTTTTTTTTGGGCCGGGGCGGGGAGGGGGGGGGTGGGGGGGACGCTGATATATGAGTTCATTAAAAAATAAAAGGGAGAGGGGCTATTTTGTAAGACAAACTGACACTGCTGAGCAAGGCTGGAGCTCAGCTCCAAGGAGCCCAGTATATACATAGATACCACTAAATATAAACAGTCACGGAATAAACGTGCAGATACAGAGAGATAAAACAGATACAGTCAGAAACAATCCCTGGTAAGACTGATTTTATATCTTTGTGTACGTGCAGAAGTGCGAAATCTGGATCTAATTTCTTCACGACAAAACCCAGTTTTCTGCAACATCCTCACAATAAAGCAGAACCAAACTATTAAGGAGAGGTATTGAATCTTCTCATATGCAGAGGGGGAATTTCTTCATATCTTACGGTGTGTTTTTAAAATACTCTTCCTTCACGGCAACGAATCCAAACACCCTAGGAATTGAAGGCCCTGCGGACGATAGGGAAGTAAGGAGGAAGGAAGGAAGAGAAATCCGCCTTCCAAAACAAAGCTGGTGTAGGTTCCAAGAAACAGCCAAGTAAAATAATCCTTCCAGAAAAGGGTAGAGAAACAAGGGAGAGGAGCCGGAAGGAAGGAGAGGATAATCACACCTTCCCTCCCAAACTGTAGACAGAAGGAATACAAACTGGCCAGGTCCTCGCAGGAGAGCTCTTGGGTTCACCTGGGCTTGTTTTATTAACCAAGCTCCTCCCAACCTCTCCTCCTCTCACCCCCTCCCCCTCTCTCTCCATCTCTCCTTCCCCCCTCCCCCCTCACTCCTGACCCTCTCCTACAAATTAAAAGCTACAGTAAAATGAATTTCCACAGCAAAACAGCTGCAGATATTCTACCTCACCCCTGGGTGAAGAGCTGGTCACTTGGTGCTCGGGGCTGGGGACAGAATACAGCCAGTACAAAACGGCTCTGCTCTGTGCCCTTTTCAACTCACTAGTACCGACACTCCTAAGTTTCCTGATGCCTCTGAGCTCATTAGACAAAGAACAATGAAACCAGGACTCCATTAAACTGCTGCTGGTTAAACTGGCAGAAAACAAAAGAAATCCGTCAGCCGGGCATGGGCCCTGCTCACATCCCTAGCAGGGTCTCACTGGACTCAACCACCCTTGTTGTGTACATTTTCCTTTCAATTCCAGAAAATTAATGTATATGTAGCCTGTGATGAAACAAGTGAGAATTAAGTTCTGAAACAATGAACAGCTCTAAAAGTCCAGGAACTTATAACACTCTTCTCTTAAGCTTTCAGAAGATCTGAAGATACAATCTATTCTTCCTTTCTCCCAATATAAATCATACCATTAAATTAAAAGGGGAGAATTCTTCTACCAAATTACACCTTAATGGCTCTTAACCCATAATTAAAGTATCACTAACAGCAGCTTAAAGCCACAGCCAACCATGAGTACATTTATTAGGACCTAAGTTTTCAGCACTAAGTAATTATGTAAATAGAACCATCAGCCATCTTGAGAAAAGTCCATGGTCGAACCAGCTCCCTGGTTCCTTGAGGAAACTCTCTGTGACTGGCATCTACGCAGGGCCTCCTCCCCTGCACTCAGAACAAAGTTAAGCAAAGCTACGTGCCAGAGGAGCAAGGAAGGCGAATTCCGACCATGCTCCTCGCCTAGAGCCCTGATCACCATCTTCCCTGATTATCACAACAGTTTGGGAACCTAGACCAACAACTGGTTTCAGAGCAAAGAAGAATCCAGGTCAGACTCAACTGTGCATCGTGGGCCAAGATGCTGTCCCTGTGCTGCGGGCTGTGAAGGTCCCCGGGACACAGCGTGGCCCCCAACATCAAGGAGGTGATGATTAATTAAGGAGGCAAGACATCAAATAATTTTGGAGAGGTGGTATGGTATAGAAGAATCACAGACTAACTGAGACCACTTTGTTCCTCAATTCAATTCTGTTACAAACTTTCTGAATAAACTTGGATGGACAATTCACCTCTCTAGGTCTCAGTTTTCTTGGCAAAAACAAGGCAAATGTATTAGCTGTATCTAAGGCCCTGGATAGCTCTGCAATAATTAGATAATTAGAGAACATGAGACAGTATAAAATTAAGTGCTAAATTATACAGTAGCGACCACAGCTGCCGACAGAGAGATTTCATTGATCTCTGAGTCCACCACTTCCTGAGAGCCACACCAGGCACTGTGCCAGGACTCAGGGATACAGCGACCAAGACAAAGCCCCGCCTTCATGAGGCTTTCGGTCTACTAGTGGCGCATTCTCAGGAGTTCAGAGGGGAAAAAATGAAGGCTCCTTTTCAAGGAGATAGAGGCAAAGCTGGGATTCAAGTGGGTGTAATTTGAACATACAGTAGGAAGGGTGATGAACGATGGACTGGCTAACTGTTGAGAATTACAGTAATAAACCAGAGATTTTTGAAAAGACATATTAATACCCAAGCAGAGTTCTGCTAATTGGCTTATCACCAATGAAGGTAATTAGTTTCCATAAGTTAGCCAAATGCAGATTCTTCCTGCCCTTTGCCAATCATCTTCTCCTATCCCAATAGGTCCCCACCCCAAATCTATTTGTGGTTCATTTTTTCCCTTAATTCTCTTTTCAATCATGCTTGTGGATTTCTATGGTGAAAGTCAGGAGCAGACACCAAGCAGAGAGTCCATATCTAAGCCATCTGTAGTCTACCTTAAATGTGGGGTTTTAGGAAGACCTTGTATGCTATGAGATAATTGGCTAAAAAAGACCTGTTTGTGTATAAGTTGCTAGAGCGGTTGAGGAAAGATGGTGCAGACACATGGTTTATTTTGTGGAGTAGAGCTCTAATACAAATAAGGAAAACAGTACAACTAACCTAGAGAATAATTAACCGTCAACATCTCACTTTCTTAAAACTAAAAATTCATACAATTATTTTGTCCCTTATTTTTAAGAGACGTGAAACATGCCTGGGCCCTAAGTGAAATCAAACACTGCCCACCAACTGTACATTCCATTTTCCAAATAACTTCCCTGGAATGCTGGTGAGCTGATAGATTTAATACGAATATTCTCAAAGTGCTGGACTTAAAAGGAACAATAACTATTCCAACTTTTCTTACCCCCCCCCAAAAAAAATCCCATCTAAGATTTATGCCCATCTTCTAAACACCCTTTTGAGTTCAGAGCAGATGTGTGCAATGTTTACACTGAGAAAACCACTAGGACATAAACAACCCACTATAAACACCACTCAGATTTTGCTGTGCTTTTCTTCATTTCCAGTGTATTTATTTTGGTGTTAAAATAATATTAACTTTCATAATAAGGAAAATAGCAGCAGATGTTTAAACCAAACAGACACACATCATCCCACACATCTACTCAACTTTCAGAATCAAAGTTTCTTCCTCCCAATTAAGGAGGGAGCCTAGAAGACCACTCTCGTGTATGGTACCTACTAAACAACAGATCAACCTGGACAAGCTTTCCGTAAGCTTTTCCTCACCACCTGCAGACATAAAAAATTAATGTGGTATCCATTTCCTAATAATCCCTATATTCCTCTCTCAGGCTGATTATTATGCTTTGTTTTATTTTGAAAATATCTTATTACTCAATGACAAAGACAATCCAACAGAAAGTGCCTTAAAAGTTTTCAGTTTCTTGTTCACTGAAAAAAAATTCTTTTAAACTAACTGCAGTGTTAATTTCACAGGAAATACGCCTGGTGGCTTGCTGCTTAGACCACGCTAAAAGGGACTTGAGGACACAGGGGGGGCGGGAAGGGGAAGCTGGGATGAAGTGAGAGAGTGGCATGGACATATACACACTACCAAATGTAAAATAGATAGCTAGTGGGAAGCAGCTGCACAGCACAGGGAGATCAGCTCGGTGCTTTATGACACTTAGAGGGGTGGGATAGGGAGGGTGGAGGGAGGCTCGAGAGGCAGGGGATATAGGAGTATATGTATACATATAGCTGATTCACTTTGTTGTACAGCAGAAACTAACACAACATTGTAAAGCAATTATACTCCAATGAAGATGTAAAAAAAAAACAAAAAGTCTGCCTTTCAAATGAGTGACTTTAGAAGCAGGATGATACCTAAAGCAGCAGATTCAAAGAAAGCAATTCACCAAAATTCGCATTCCTGGAACAAGTAGGATTTAAAAAAAAAAAAAAGAAAGACTACTTTAAATATGAGATTCTTATCCACAAAGTTAAATAAAAAACAATAAGAATGAGACTTTTCCTTGAAGGGGAAAGGGTAAGTTTTCGACTGCTTGGGCAACAGGGCTAAAGTTTTTACACGAAAAATACAAGTGGATCAGCTCACCCTCCCAAGTTTCTTCCATGTTTTCTTTTTCTAGAGCAATGTTCAGTTCACTATAGGCAGAGACATGGAAACTTCTCCTGCTGAATCAGAAGGGAGATGTCTCCTTGATTTGTATGTGGTTACAACAAAAAACACTTCCCCTGCCAAGCTGAATTCCCCCGGAGACGTGTCTCCGGCTACTCAGACTCAGACCATTACCACTTTTTCAAATCGCACGTAGATAATGTTGGATTAAGAAATTCCCTTTTCTCTTCTTACTACTAACAGAGACAGCTTGAAATACTACAGGGCAGTGGGGAACTACCTCATGGTTTAGTAGGAGGTAATAAATGATAAGATTTCAGAGCTCTTTTTTTTTTTTTTTTTTAATTTAGCTTTCTGGTTGGTGGGTTGTGCAATCACTTCCACAAGGGACAGGAGTGTGGAGGGAACATCCTTCAATGTCAGAACTCTCCCAGAGCTGTACAGGAAATGGGAAATCAGACAAAGAGCCAGTCTGTGCTCTGTGACATGGGTGCCTTTCCAGGCCCCCAAACTGAAGAGAAAAATTCTTCATTGTTTGGGACAATCGCTCTTGAACACAAAAACGCACTGTAACTTTCTGTTCCCCTCTACATGAAAATCCAAAGCTCTCGTTGGCTGTTAGACTACAACAGGAATACTGTATGTAGATAGTGTATGTTTAAAATAAGTATCAAAGCAAAAAAAAAAAAAAAGAGAGTGAGAGAGAGAAAACCCGGCATGTTTAACTTTTTACTTGGGTCCAGAAGTTCCTCCACTAAAGAAAACACCAACAGAAATCAAAAAAGAAATACAATTTAAAATACTTTAAAATGTGAGGAGTTAGTATGCTGCAAGCATAAAGCAAACTTTTAACAATGTATATTTTACCACCTCCCCGCCCCCGCCCCCAGCTCTCTCCACTGTAACCCCTGAAGGCTAAGATACAAACAACAAACTTTGTACTGAAAACAGTACCTAAGAACCGCTTGCCTTTCAAAGCACCCTAAAGTCTCAAGAAAGAGAACAAAATGCACAGAAGGCAATCAGAACCGGAAAGGAGGAGTGGCCTTGACCAAAGCAATAGGGTAGCAGTTTCTAGAAGGGAACATCTACCTTCATAGCACAGAATCCCGATATTGCTGTTCATCTTGTCCAAGTACTGGTAGTTCAACAGGTCCATCTTCATAAATAGCATTTATTGGGCTAGCACAGAAAACCAGCTCTTTGCTTTCGCCCCGAAAAAGTACGTTTCCAAAATCAACTAGTGCTGAGCAGCTCCTGGCTCTTCTCTTAAACTTCACAAAGACGGAGGCCCGGCCTCGGATCAAAACAAAGTAAAAGTAAAAAAAAAAAAAAAAAGACGCACACAAAATCGAACTTGCAGAAAACCCTTCAAGGGTTCGTGGGCAGACGGTATACGTCCTGGATCCTCAATCGAGCATTTAAAAAATCGTTTCAGAAGTCTTTACGGGTCTTTCTTCGACGTAAGAAAGGAGCAAGGAAGGAAAACCCGAAGCCCATTTCCTAGGACAAAGCCGCGCTCGCGCCGCTCACAGCCCGCTGCGAGTTCACTGCGCTGACACGCCGACTATGCCTGGAATGACTCGTATGTGGACGAGCTTCCTCTTCCCAGCGGGAGGGAGCGCGGAGCATGCTCACTGAGTCCCCGGGGCTCTTCACATGTCAGGGATGTTTTCTGCACAAGATCAGGCTCTAAATGTACTAAAGTGTTTGAAAGAAAGAGGAGGAGGAGGTGGAGAGTCTGCAGGAGGGGCCGGGGCAGAGCGGCTCTTGACAGGAAGCAGCCCTGCCGCTGCAAAACCGGAGGAGGGAAGAGAAAACCCAGGAAGTCGCTTTTTCAGGAGCTGAGTACAAAGTCAAAAATCCATCATGGAGGCAAACTTCCATGGAATTTAACTCTGGTGTAGCTTCACCTTTGGGTTTCAGAAACCCAAAGTGCTTTGCTGTGGTACATATACCACATATTTCTTTTCTTTTCTTTCCTTCCTTCTCTTTTAAAAGTCGTTTTACAAGGTCCATTTACACTTTAACTGTATATTTAAAATTTCGATGTCATGTTACATATAACTTCTCTCATAATTCTCATAACAACTCACATAAACAGGGCAGGGATGGTATCACCTTTTTACAGCAGCGGAAACTGGGGCTCAGAGGAATTAAATAATGGTATATGGCTCCCAAAATAGTTGGTAGAACTACTTTTAGAGTGTTTTATTCCCTTATAACCTTCTAAAAAATAAGGAGGGGAAGAGGGAGAGAGAAAGATAAGGAGAAACAGGAAGAGAGAAAGAGAGTTGAAGGAAGTAAGACTACATATCCAAAACACAAAGCCTACCTGACACGATGGGTGGGAGGGATAAAATTATTTTCATTTTGCACATAGGAAAGCTGTTCCATCTGTGTATTAGAGGCTAACAGAGTAGCATGCCGCCACGTCACGCCTTACTGTAAGGACTTGGGCCTTAAACTTCACATCTCCAATATCCAGCACAAGTGGTGCCCAAAAGCTATTTACTGAATCAGTAAATCACTGAAAGTTCAGAATCTTCAGCACATGAAGAACACACTAGCAAAATAAAGGGAAAAAAATAGTTTTCTCTTTGGAGATGGCACCTAGCTTTTGGCACCATGAATAGACTAGTAATTCACCACAGGAGGTGTTTCTATACTAATACTATTGCATGCTATTTGGAGATTTAGGAAATACCAAGGGGTGTGCTATACTGTAGACCAAGACTTGACATTGTAATACCCTAAAATAAGAACTGGATAAATAATTTCAAGGGCTTATATGTTAAAAGATTAGCAGTTGCACTTCGGGTAACAGGCATGTTCATGACAAGTTGTTCTAATTGAATCCTATTTGGAGATAAATACAACAGCCAATACTGCTGCCGTCCCTGCTGCAATAGTAGTAACTGGCATAGCAGCAGGTGAAGGAGGCAACAGAAAAATCGAGATTTCACAAGCTTTAATTTACAAGGCTATTTATTAATGCTAGATTACATATTCTAGAATCTGAATAAGCTATACTGAAAGGTATGTACACCATCACTTGTAATTAAAGTACTTGATGGTACTTGACGGGGAGGGTCAGAAGAAAACTCTTACAGCATCTAATATATATTATTGTACTTAATCTTAATATCTTTGGGTACAGATTCAAGTTCAACTGACAGTTTTGGTTCAAATTCAATTACCCAGTTGGTTGTGGAGAACAATTACTGTGCTACATTCCTTGACGTAATTTCTCAATCAGAAAACGTTATGAGTCATTAGCACACCCCAGACGGGAGAAAGCTGGCTGCACCTTGGAATCAGTGTGGAGTTTTTAAAAATCCTAAGGCTGTGGGTGTACCCCAAAATAATCTGAAGGGGTGGGGCCCAGTGTTGGGATTGATTTTAAAGAGTCCCAGGCGATTCTAACATGCGCCCAAGATTGAGAACCACTGCTTTTATCTCAGAGGGAAAAAAATCACCTGCCTTCAGATACTTCATTTTACACAACTTATTTTGAGAAGGAAAGTTTTCTTTTTAAAGTACAGTGATTTAACCAGATCCAAACAATCCAGTGGTAACGATATGAGTAAAATATTTAGTAACTTCCCTTTAATGACTCAGTGTCACTTACAATGTGGTTTTCAGTCTCCAAGGGGCAACCACCCATGTGGACACAGGCCCACAGGTACACCTTGACCTGTGTTTGCAATGAGCTGTAGGAAAATAAAATCCCCAGCCCCCACCGCGTGTTTCCCACTGATCTGGACGCTACTGTGGTCCTGCTTAGAGCTACAGACCAGGAGAGTGAACAGGTAGAAACGTTGATAGCAATTTGACAGAGTCATCTTAGGTCCTGTAAATCTTCCAGGCAGACAGTCTGAGAAGCCCCGCCCTGAAGGGTGGCGGCCACACCCGCCGACTCCGCAGGGCAGCCAGTCCCTGCGGCTGGACCTATCCCATCACAGCTCCCCACACCGTCCACCTTCCGCTTCAAGCAGTGAACTACCTACAGTTACTCTCGAAAACCAAATTATTTCACTTCTCAGTGCACACATTCCCTCTTTGTGCAAGACTCTTCCAGCCTCTCTCCCAGCAAACACTCATTCTTCCCGCAGGACTTGGCACACGTCTCCTTTGTCCTGTGGGACCCCCGTCCTTCTGAGTCCTCACTCCCAGGCCTCTGCCATCATTTGCCCACAGACGTGCTTCCATCCTAGGCACGTCTAGGCTTTAGGAGCAAGGGTTATGCCTTCTGTACCTCTGCAGGGTTGGTCTGGCAGGAGCCTGGCACATGGTAGGCCATCAATAAATTCCTGTTGAATAAAATCTCTAATATGAAAACACCTCAAAGGTAGACTCTCCATCTCCCCCTCCCTGCTCCCAGCACATACCAGATTATCTAACTCAATGTTTCTCCAACTGGATTCTGTCAGCATCTTCTGGAGACACAAGTCCTCACATCTGAGGGAAACTCATCTAGATTCTGATCAGGCTTCAGATTATGGTCAACATATCCACTGAAAAAATCCAAGCGCTGGAAAATGTCAGTGCTTCTCAAGCTCATTCACAGACTAACATTGTCATAATTAAACTACCAACAGGATTCTTCTTAAGGAAACTGGAAGGATGGTTCTAAATTTTATCCACAAAAAAAAAAAAAAAAAATCAGGAAGAAAGTTGGGTTTTTTTGGATGAAGAAATTTGATCTATCAGATATTTAAAACATAAAGCTACTGTATAGCATAGGAAACTATACTTGATATTTTGTAATAACCTATATGGGAAAGAACCTGAAGAAGAATCATATATATACATATATATATGTACACATATAACTGAATCACTTTGCTGTACACCTGAAACTAACACAACATTGTAAATCAACTCTACTTCAATAAAATAAAATAAATAAATAAAACATAAAGCAAAGAACATTTCTGGGGTGGAACTGGGAAGAGAATAAGAAAAGTGAAACAGATATTGTCATATAGTAAAAACTTTAAAAACTGTAAGAAAATGTTCAGACTATCTAATTTGGAATAGGGAAACACTTTCTAAGCCTGAAAAAGAATTAAATCAAAGAAAGAAGTCACAGAGGAAACTACTGTAGAATTTGACTGAATATACACATTTTATGTTTCGTACATCTGAAAACACCAAAACGAAGTAGAGAGGCAAAACACAAAATGGAAGAATATATTTGTGACATATACTATGGTGGATGAAGGATGAATGTTCTTGGTATATAAACATTAAAAAATAGAAAATAAGAAAAAACTTAATCTAAATTATTTTTAAATGAGCAAAGAACATGAGAAACAAATGGCCAATACAGTTTTAAAAAGCCTATTCGAGGGACTTCCCTGGCAGTTCAGTGGTTAAGACTCCATGCTTCCACTGCAGGGGGCACAAGTTCGAGCCCTGGTCGCAGGGAAGATCCCGCAAGCCACGCAGCACGGCCAAAAATATAAACAAATAAAAGATAAAATAAATACACTTTAAATTTTTTTCTTAAAAACAAGCCTATTCAACCTCATTAAAAATAGTAAAAATACAAATTAAAAAAAATTAAGTGATTCTCTACCTGCCAAATTAACAAAAAGAGAAAGCATTTCAATCTTATTTAATGCTGGTGAGGTGAGCTGCCATTGGAATTTGTGTCACTGCTAGTAAAAGTGTAAGCAGTCAATGCCTTTCTACAAAGTAGTCAACATACGCATCAAGCTGTCTGTAGTGTTGAAAATGTTCACATCCTTTCCTTGCTCTGGACTCTAGTTCTAGAACTCTGTCTTAAGAAAATAATAAGATTTGGTCAAAGAATTGCATAAAGATGCTTATCATGCTTCTATTTATAATAATGAAAATTTGAAAACCTAAAAGTCCAAAAATAAGGAATGCATGAAAACTGTGGTATATCAATGACAGAATAGTATACAACCATTATAATTCCTTCTAAAAAATATAATGACAGGAGAAAATGATATACTCAAAACATATGCTAATGGAACTACATATGTTAAATGAAAACAAGCAAATAAAAAATATAAAAATAGTATGTACACTAAACACCTATTTTGCTTATGTATTTATAAGTATACACACATATGCATAAAATAATATACACACACATGTATTTAAAAGACTGTACTAGAGAAAACAATAATTCAGAAAGATACATGCACCCCAATGTTCACTGCAGCACCATTTACAGTAGACAGGACATGGAAGCAACCTAAATGTCCATCAATAGAAGAATGGATAAAGAAGATGTGGTACATACATACAATGGAATATTACTCAGCCATAAAAAGGAACGAAACTGTGCAATTTGCAGAGACGTGGATGGACCTAGAGACTGTCATACAGAGTGAAGTAAGTCAGAAAGAGAAAAACAAATATCGTGTAATACCTCATATGTGGAATCTAGAAAAATGATACAGATGAACTTATCTGCAAAGCAGAAATAGAGACACAGACTTAGAGAACAGACATATGGATATCCAGGGGGAAGGGGAGGGTGGGATGAATTGGGAGATTGGGATTGACATATATACACCACTGTGTATAAAATAGATTACTGATGAGGACCTACTGTGCAGCACAGGGAACTCTACGCAATGCTCTGTGGTGACCTAAATGGGAAGGAAATCCAAAAAAGAGGGGATATATGTATAGCTATAGTTGATTCACTTTGCTGTACAGCAGAAACTAGCACAGCATTGTAAAGCAACTATACGCCAATAAAAATTAATTTAAAAAAAAAAACAAGAAAAAAAAGGAAAAAAATAAATAAAAATAAATAAATGATTGGAAAGCATACCAAAATGTTACCAGTGCCTATCTTGGAGGGGTGGGCATTTTTTATATTTTCCTGTGTTTCTAATTTACCTGCAAAGACTATATTCCTTATATAATCAATGTGAGGGTGAAGGAAGGTCCTCACTTTTTAAAAAGCAGGGACATACGAGAAAATATGCCCTGGTGAGACATAAGCAATGGATCATTTATATCTAATTTTTGAACACCGTGATATGTCCTTTTCATTTAGATTTAACAGCTAAAGATTTAAAAATTCCAAACATTTATTTAGAACTCTGTAAGATTTAAAGATGTTTATAATGAGGTATCTGTCCTAAAGAACAGTCTACAATATGGCAGTGTATGTCAATTATATCTCAGTAAAACTGGGGGCTAAGGAAAACAGTCTACAAGGAGAAGCTCCCTGTACTTTAAACTTTCAGAGAATGTAGACATGTATGCATATGCTTTTGTCTTCTATTATTTACTGATTATTTCATGTATTAGTAACAATACCCCGAACTAGACCATAAGCTTTGGAGAAAAGGAAAACTAAGCTTCAGTTCTTGGTATAAAGCTCCCCACAGTATAAAATAAGGGCTCCATAAATGTTCATTATGGCAGCGTCTCAACATCTTTGTGGAATAATGATGGCAAAATGATGACAGTAGGAAGCCCAGGCTAATTACTAGGTTAAACGGTTCTACTTGCTAGAGAGTTGACTACCAGTTTAGAATAGAATCAGCAAAACTGTGAGCTGCTTCATAAAAGCCAAATGATCAAAATCACTCTCGAGACACTTATTAAAAGATAAAATGCTGGGACTTCCCTGGTGGTGCAGTGGTTAAGAATCCAACTGCCGCTCTTTTCCTTCCTGGCTGCTTGAAGATCAGCCGCCATTATGAACGACACGGTAACTATCCGGACAAGGAAGTTCATGACCAACCGACTACTTCAGCGGAAACAAATGGTCATCGATGTCCTTCATCCTGGGAAGGCAACAGTACCTAAGACAGAAGTTCGGGAAAAACTAGCCAAAATGTACAAGACCACACCAGATGTCACCTTTGTGTTCGGATTCCGAACCCATTTTGGTGGTGGCAAGACAACTGGCTTTGGCATGATTTACAATTTCTTGGATTACGCAAAGAAGAATGAGCCCAAACACAGGCTTGCAAGACATGGCCTGTATGAGAAGAAAAAGACCTCGAGAAAACAGCGAAAGGAACGCAAGAACAGAATGAAGAAAGTCAGGGGGACTGCAAAGGCCAATGCTGGTGCTGGCAAAAAGAAGTGAGCTGGAGATGGGACAACGGAAGGAATAAAGACTCTGCAGTGACTGTGTCTGTGGTGATTGTGCAGATTTTTCATGAGAGAGTTAATAAACTAAGACTTTTTACATTAAAAAAAAAAAAAAAAAGAATCCAACTGCCAACGCAGGGGACACGGGTTCGAGCCCTGGTCCGGGAAGATCCCACATGCCGCAGAGCAACTAAGCCCGTGCACCACAACTACTGAGCCCCTGTGCCACAACTACTGAAGCCCACACGCCTAGAGCCCGTGCTCTGCAACAAGAGAAGCCACCGCAATGAGAAGCCCACGCACCGCAACGAAGAGTAGCCCCTGCTCGCCACAACTAGAGAAAGCCCGCATGCGGCAACAAAGACCCAACGCAGCCACAAATAAATACATAAATAAATAAAATTTAAATAAAGAAATAAAATAAAATGCTTTCATTAGCACACTTGCCAAGCAAGGAATATTTTAATGTTAAGTCTAACAATTATTTTTTCACAGACACCAGGAAATGTAAATAACCCTACAGGGCTACTTGGTCCCCCCGCAATGGATTCAATTGCCCTCTTCTTTCCAGGATGCTAAGTAACCAATATATTTAACTAATGCTTTCATTTTTAAGTTTATTTTTCTCCTTACCACACATTTATTTTTTCAAATCACTTTAACCTTATATGTGACTAATAATCAAAAACCCTACCAAAGGAAGAAAGTTAAGTCTGACTGTAACTTGATCTACATTATCAACTAACCAAAAAGTTGGATGTGCAAAAGTGCCATGTTTAAGAGCATCTCTAGACCCCACTGCAATCTACGGGCACATTCTTCAGTATAATATGAACAGCAACAGTAACAATGGTGATGATAATGTTTGTTAAATACTTCATTGGTCAAGGCACTCTCACTTTTTTATATTATCTTAATTACTAAGACAAGGTTGTAAGAGAAGGAAAGCATAGAAGAGGGTTTAAGTGAAAACAAACTTAGCACTGAGTGGTAAGAAAGAAGACTTAAGGAACGAAACTTTTTCTTTTAAATACTGTTTAGAATGCAAAGTTCTGTGGCTCTTCAAAAGCTCAGCTAAAATCCCACCTTTCACAAGAACCCCATTAGCTAGGATTAATCTCTTTATGAGTCCCCTGTATTTTAGGTTTACACTGCACTTAATTCTAAAACAAGGCAGACTACGAGATGATTTATGCATCTCTCCCCTACCTGATTATAAAGACTGTTTTGCACACAGTAGGTCTTCAACAGTGTAGCTGTTGAATTAAAGAAGACACCAAAACAAAACAATTTTCAAATGCCTGAAGTATCAAGGATGTAAACCTGAATATCTATTAAGTTCTCTGTGTTTTTTACATTTTCTCTCAAGGAAAGAATTCCTAAATATATCACAAAACATTGCTTATTTCTCTAACTTGGAGTTGCTCACACTGAAATGACGATGAAAAATAGACAGTATTTTGTCAAATTTTTCACAAAAGCAAATGTCATTAAGCTGTATATCTTGATTTTTATTGTTTATAAAATAGTAACATTTCTAAGCTAAAACACTCGCAACTTCTATTAAGTATGACTAGATTATGTACTGTAATATAATGGAATTTTAACACAAATATATGTACTTTTTAAAAAACTTAAAATGGTTCTTCAAAGCAAAGATTTAAACTTTCAATACAACAGCACCCTCTAAGGGTGAATTTTAAACTGCAAAGACAACTTCCGGAAAGCAAACTGCCTAATTTCTCACCTGAGTTCAAACACAATAAGCCTCTTACTTAACTTAAAAAGTCACAGTGAATGGGCTTCCCTGGTGGCGCAGTGGTTGAGAATCTGCCTGCCAATGCAGGGTACACAGGTTCGAGCCCGGGTCTGGGAAGATCCCACATGCCGCAGATCAACTAGGCCCGTGAGCCACAATTACTGAGCCTGCGCGTCTGGAGCCTGTGCTCCACAACAAGAGAGGCTGCGATAATGAGAAGCCCGCGCACCGCGATTAAGAGTGGCCCCCACTTGCCACAACACTTGCCGCAACTAGAGAAAGCCCTCGCACAGAAACAAAGACCCAACAGAGCCATAAATAAATAAACAAACAACAACAACAACAAAAGTCACAGCGAATATCTTTCAACAAACAGTTCCATTTTCATTAAACTTTGCAAAAATTAAAAAAATCCTAACAAAACCAATTCATTTGATATCAAATGAGTGAATAGGAAATCTGCTTTACTAACATGAATTTAATATAAAAATAGTATTTAAAAGTTCAGACTAGGATTGATGTTTTAAATAAATCAGAATAAATCAGTACTGGGGAAGGGAATATAATTAATTAGCATTCCCAAGAAAGGAGAAATCTCTTGCAAAACACTATAACTTACTAGTTTTAAACTAGTGCCTTATATGCTTGAAACAAATGTTTCCTTATTAACAAAAATGATTATTTTAGTGGTTTTCATTATTGCAGACAATTTAGTTCAGTAAATCCCATTCAAAGAACCTTCATAAATAAGATATTATTCTGATATTCACATTCTCACCAATTATAATTATCCACAGACGTATTCTTGCCAGGTTGGCTAGCACTTACTGCCATGGTAAAAACAGGAGAAGTCCAATGGAGGAAAAGTCCTAAATATTTAACATCTGAAGGTCAATGTCACTGAACTGACAGTCCCAATTTCTGATTCAATCTTCACCTAGCAGTACAATTTGCCTTCACAATATTTCATTCATTAGGCACCATTTTTCTACCTCCAGAATCACCCTTCCCACCAACTAGGATCCAGTCTAGAAAACAGACAACACACCTGTTTTTTAATAGAGAGAATTTTAATGCTTCCTCCCAACCTGTGCCCCCTTCCAGTAACTACCCTCATGAGGTAACTACTATCCTAACTTTTAAGAGCATTAGATTAGTTTGACCACTTAATACAAATAGAATCATATGGTATGTAACTTTATGTGACTGGATTCTTGCATTCAACATTATGTTTATGAATGTTATCCTTATTTTTAAGTGAAGGTGAAAATCATTCCTTTTCATGGCTGTATAGTGTTCCATTGCTCTAATGGACCACACTTCATTCTACAGCTGATGGACATTTAGGTAGTTTCTATCCGGAGGATATTATAAACAGTGCTGCTACAAATATTCTAGTCTCTGTCTTTGGTGAGCACGGACTGCATTTCTGCTGCATACATTCAGCTTGAGTAGATACGTTAGGTCACAGAGCGAGCATACGTTCAGCTTGAGTACTCAAATAGTTTTCCAAAGTATTTGTACCAATTATACTCCTGCCAGCCGTGTATGGGATTTTAGGTTGCTGCATGCCCTTGCCAGCACTTTTTCATCTTTTCATTCCTACTACATGGGTAGGTACAGAGCAGCCTCGCTGTGGTTTTACTTCACACTTCTCTGACCGAGAGTAAAAACATATAAATGCTCATAAGAGGCAGAGGGATAGGACTCACCACACAGAACAGTGGGGTAAGGGTCTAATCCACTGGCTCTCAAACAGAACTATTTTGCTTCCCTCAACCCAGGGGACCTTTGGCAATGTCTGGTTGTCACAACTTGGCAGTACCACGGGCATCTAGTGGATGGAGGCCAGGGATGTTGCCAAAGGCACTACAATGCACAGGACAGCCTCCCTGAGCGAAGAATTTTCGGGACCAAAACGGCAGTAATGCTGCTGCCAAGAAACCATGATCTAAGTGGACCGTTTGTTAGACTCATCCCCCTTAGCCATGTGATCAATGTAATCGATGGCCGGTACAGCTCAAGAGGTCAATTTCCTACTGTCTTCAATTTCCAGAAACCGTGATCTAAGCGGACCGTTTGTTAGACTCATCCCCCTTAGTCATGTGATCAATGTAATCGATGGCCGGTACAGCTCAAGAGGTCAATTTCCTACTGTCTTCAATTTCCTCAAGCTGAAGGAACAGAAAGACAAAGGATACTTACTACGTGCTGGGCGTGGCACATGGCAGAGCGCCAGGTTCTCTCAGGTATCTTGTTTCTTGTTAAATCCTCACAACAATGCTGGGAGGTACTCTCACCATTTTATAAATGAGGAAACATATCAGGCTGAGAAGCTTGTCCAAACTCACACAAAGAGTGTAGAACTGGGATCTGAAGCTGTGATTTTCCACTCCACCCAGGGTCTTACTTTTAACCAAAAATAAGAAGAGTTTTTAAAGTCTACAATGATTTATCTTGCAAGGGGGCGAGTTTCACTCTAGATTTGCAAAAAGCAGCTGAATAAAAACTAGGTATGAAAACGAGATCATCTGCAATGTTAAGTTAACATGCACCTGTAAGAACTGTACCCTAAACTTTTTCAACAAATTCATCTTCTTCACCACACTGTGATCTCTTTAAAGTTAGATCTGTGCCTTACTTTTCTTTGTATATGCCCCAGTGCCTATAGGAGTAGACATTTAAAGTTTCCTGGATTAATTACTGACCTAAAAACACCAAAGAGGGAAGAAAGGGTCTTCAAAAAGCAAGCAGATGGTTCAGATTTTATTTTATTTTTTTCACCAAGTCAACTATATTTTGGTAACATAAAACGGAATTAGATGTTTTGGTTGAAGACGTTCGATTAAATCAAATAAAGGTCAATACCATCAAATTCTTTTCACAACACAAACAATTCAATTTTTCCAAGGATGGATTTGCCAGCATGGCCTTGTCGTCATCCTCTGGATGTTATTTACTGACGCTTCTGTTAGTGAGGACATTGCAATCATAGGCTTACCAGAAATCCATTCATTGAAAGAGACGTTTACAACCCTGGCTGTGCATTAGAATCACCCAGGAAGCCTTGAAAGCCACGGATGCCAGGCCATGGATGCCAGCCCCGGGCCTGGCAGTTGATTGAGCAAAGCTGGGGGGTGGGGGCCGGGGGGGCCCGGAAAGACATATTTTGAACTTATACCCAGGAAACGACTATACTCAGACCAGTTTGGAAACAGCTCCCCAGGTAATTCTGACACACTCCCCACCCCTGAGTATGAGACCACTGCACTGGGGATTCTGAACTGAATTTCGTACCCCCTGCCTTCCAGCCCTTCCACCCCTTCCAGAGCTCAAGGGCATCCCAGTGAGCTACCCATGGGCAGTACCAGGGGGTGACATAAGCCCACCTAAGAAACAGCTCAACTTCCTCCCCACGAGGAAGTGATCCCCTCCTTCGAATTCGCACAGCTCCAATCTTGCTTTACACGGAAGGGAATGCTTTACATTCTCAGCCTCTCTTTTAACTACCAATGCTCTGTAGCCAGAATAGGACTAGAGCTTTACAAACTATCAATACTCAACTGTACTAACACCAGAAATGTACGCAGCAGGATTCCTGCTTATCCCCCCGTGGGCAGGGATTTGTGGTGCGAGGGGTCCTGGGAAGGAGCCAGAGCACTCACCGGAGGAGCAGAGCAGGGTCGCCAGCGCGTGTCCGGTAACGGCTGATGGTGGTGAGTTTTTAGTGACTCGCGGCACCAGGAACCTCCCATCAGAGGACTTAGTGGCACATGTGCGCCTCTGATTGATGCCCACCTCCCCCCAGCTCCCGTATCACTGCTTCCCCAGCACCTGACACAATGCCTGGCACCCGGTAAGTGATGAATGAAGATTTGTTGAAAGAAAAAATGAGAAGGAAGGACTTTAGAACCTAAGCTGGGCCTGGAGGAAAGCAAGGAAGGATGGGACGCCCCGAGTTCTGGATGGAGTCTAGGGGAGTCGGGCAGAGAGCGCGTGGACAGCTGGGGGGCTCTGCGGAACTAGGTTTCCAAGTAGGCTTAGCAGACGGGCGACATCCCAGCCTCCCAGGGAAGCGCCAACTACCAACGACTGTGGCCCCACTAACAGGAACCACAGCCCTGGGGAGGGAGTCAGACCCTAGGGAAGGAGAGAGGAGGGCCTGGGACTAACCCGAGCAGGAAAGGGCTGCAGGTGACCATGGCCACTTACAGGTGCAGCCAGCAGTGGCTCCCCTCCCCCAAAGGAGGAGAAAGAAGCTAGAAGCTGAGGGGGTCAGGAGCCCCAATTTCCCGAGCTCTCAGCACCTCACGCTGGTTTCCCAGCACAAGAGAGCACCAGACCCAGAGTCAGAACCACCAGGGTCCTATCCTGCTCCGACCCACGATCAAGGGATGGTGATCAAGGAAATCTACCTCCCGGCCTCAGTTTCCTCATCTGCAAAAGGGGTAGATCGAACCTCCCCTGCCCAGCACAGACCCGGCTATCACAGCGGTCCATAACCACAAAGTGCGCACAAATGTAGGGAACGACGGCCACCATTCTTCCTTAAGACGAAGCTTTCTCTGTATCCCATGAGGAGAAGCGGGGCCTGTTCAGACAAGGAGACCGCCCCACCCTGCCCCACCCCAAGAACCTCAAACAGAAACAACATCCATAAAAAAGAAGCGGGAACAAAGGTCTTAGTAGCCCTTTCCTTCAGCTTAATAAGGCCATAGTACATGGCTTTCTGAAAGGAGAGGCCAGCAGTCCTGAGGCATTTCAGTAATTCAAGCCGGCAGGGGACCTGTGAAGGTATCTGCACACACCTTTTTTTTTTTTTTTTTAAACTTTAAAAATATGATCATAATGCATGCTCAGTTAAATTTAGCATTCTTACCCTACAAGCTGTCAAATATTCAAAAATCACATGAACTACTCATCCATCACTTAAATGAAACAAAAGCACATCCTGAAGACGGCATTAAAAACAGGGTCTAGTACTGGACACGAGTTACTCTGCTGGTGGAACAGAGCAGATGGTGCACACCCCCCCAGGCCTCGCCTCCCCTCTCCCGTCCACCCGGCTTCACAGACACTCTTCTCTCCTCCTCCTCTATCGTATCAGAATCAGCCCTAAAATTCTCAGGTTCTGGACAATTCCTCTCTTCCCTTTCGCCCCTCACCCCCATCCAACTGCGGGCTGCCACTTTCATTTGCAATCTCAATAGTTTCATATTTTATATAATAAATGACGGTGATTATTATTTAGAGATGGTTGTTTCTGGATGAGCTAATGAGTTTCTCTTTGGTTTTTGTTACTGAAGGGATGTGAAGAGTGAATTAGAGCTGTCCCTCCAGGGCAAAAAAGAGACAGAGAGAACTAGAGAGAGACATTTTTTATCACAATAGACATGAAGAATATTGTTTAGGTTATTTTCAGCAACAGTGACTGTGAAAGGCCTCCAAGTGCCCGTTTTACATTTCTTTGGGGAGAACACTGAGGCTACCTAGAAGAAATCTGGCTTTTCTCTCCAAAAAAAGAATGAGAAAAACTAAAATTACCAGTTGTCTCTAGTTCTAGGTGAGGCTAGTTACGAGAGGGTTACGGAGCCTGACCGCTTCACCCATTAAAGTGTCAGGTATAATCCTATTACTTCTGAATGCCTATCGGTGTTCTGTGACAGCCCGGTTATTCAAGGATCACCGCGACAGGATATCTGTGCTACCAGCCCTGTGCTACGAGCTGCCAAGAAGAAAATTATGACCCTCGCTGCAGTAATGCCAATTTACACTGCATCTAAGTAAATGCTTCTTCCTGCTCTCTCTCTCTTCCCCATTTCCCCAGTAAAACAAGTTTTAAAAAGAGAGAGGGAAACACGAGAAAGAACCGCACTGCACCTGCACACTTAGTGGTGTCTACTCCCCAAAGCAACAACCAAATGGCCTTACTTTATTTGCAGACGTGCTAAAGGTACAAACGGCTTGGAGCACACGCTGAACCACTTCTAGGTTTTGGGGGTTCTTTTTTGTTTTTTTCACATCTTTATTAGAGTATAGTTGCTTTACAATGTTGTCTTAGTTTCTGCTGTACAACAAAGTGAATCAGCTATATGTAGACATATATCTTCATATGCCCTCCCTCTTGAGCCTCCCTCCCACCCCTCTAGGTGGTCACAAAGCACCGAGCTGATCTCCCTGTGCTATGTAGTAGCTTCCCACTAGCTATCTATTTTACATCTGGTAGTGTGTATGTGTCAGAGCTACTCTCTCACTCCATCCCAGCTTCCCCTTCCCCTGGGTCCTCAAGTCCATTCTCTACGTCTGCGTCTTTATTCCTGCCCTGCCACTAGGTTCATCAGTACTGTTTTTTTAGATTCCATATATATGTGTTAGCATACAGTATTTGTTTTTCTCCTTCTGACTTACTTCACTCTGTATGACAGACTCTAGGTCCATACACCTCACTGCAAATAACTCAATTTCGTTCCTTTTTATGGCTGAGAAATATTCCATTGTATATATGTGCCACATCTTCTTTATCCATTCATCTATTCATGGACATTTAGGTTGCTTCCATGTCCTGGCTATTGTAAATAGTGCTGCAATGAACACTGTGGTACATGTATCTTTTTAAAAAAAATAAATAAATTTATTAATTATTTATTTATTATTATTTATTTATTTTTGGCTGCATTGGGTCTTCATTTCTGTGTGCGGGCTTTCTCTAGTTGCAGTGAGCAGGGGCTACTCTTAGTTGTGGTGCGTGGGCTTCTCATTGCGGTGGCTTCTCTTGTTGCAGAACACGGGCTATAGAGCACAGGCTCAGTAGTTGTGGCACTCGGGCTTAATTGCTTCGCGGCATGTGGGATCTTCCCGGACCAGGGATCAAACCCGTATCCCCAGCATTGGCAGGTGGATTCTTAACCACTGCACCACCAGGGAAGTACCTATCTTTCTGAATTATGGTTTTCTCAGGGTATATGCCCAGTAGTGGGATTGCTGGGTCGTATGGTAGTTCTATTTTTAGTTTTTTAAGGAACCTCTATACTGTTCTCCATAGTGGCTGTATCAATTTACATTCCCACCAACAGTGAAAGAGGGTTCCCTTCTCTCCACACCCTCTCCAGCATTTATCGTTTGTAGATTTTTTGATGATACCCATTCTGCCCAGTGTGAGGTGATACCTCATTGTGAACCACTTCTAGTCTGACCTGCAACCACCAAGGAAAGGTAACTGACACGTTTTCCTCTGGAGGGCTGACACGCAAAACAGAAGCCTCCTTCCTCTTTTTTTTTTTTTTTAAGATGTATTTATTATTTATTTATTTTATTTATTTTTGGCTGCGCTGGGTCTTAGTTGCGGCATGCAGGATGTTTCGTTGCGGCATGTGGGCTTCTCTCTAGTTGTGACGTGTGGGTTTCTCTCTCTAGTTGTGGCTCACGGGTTCCAGGGCGCGTGGGCTCTGTAGTTGTGGCTCACAGGCTCTCTCGTTGAGGTGCGCAAGCTCAGTAGTTGTGGTGGGCAGGCTCAGTTGCCCTGCGGCATGTGGGATCTTAGTTCCCCTATCAGGGATCGAACCCCTGTCCCCTGCACTGGAAGGTGGATTCTTTACCACTGGACCACCAGGGAAGTCCCCTTCTTCCTCTTACCGAAGCGAACCTTCCAATCATCTTCTGACAGAGCATCGCAGTGTGTTTGCTGTCTTAATGTCATGATTAATGAAAGAATCGGCTGCCAGTTTTAATAAACTGGAAAGGCCACAGAGGAAAAAGAATACATGAACTCTCTCTGGACCTTTCCTCTTATTCATCTGGCACGTGGCCCGCTATTCTTCATGAAAGAGAAAAATCATGTCCTCAATTTTCACTCGTAAACGCACTGAATGAAAAGAGCATCTGAGTAACTTGCCCCATAGGCACTTATAAAATGTTTAAATGCCTACAGTGTGCACTTAGTACATGAATGTGGAGATATTTTCAAGACCCAGAAGGTTTGCTATTTGGCTGTTGATAGAAGGCACTACACAAAATGTACCACCCAGAGTTTATTATTATTACTACTGCTAAAAGAGTGATGCTGAGCCCCAGAGGCAGAGGCACCTAGCGATGCTCCCCATACGTACCTCTTATCGCCAAGCCTCAGACACAAATTTATCCTGTCCAGGGTCAGCAGAGAGGTAAACATCTAGAATTTAAACCCAACACAGATACAATTTTCATGCCTCCAGGAAGTATGCACTTGTCTTCAGAACCCTAGACATGTGGCATGCAAGACACCCAACAAACAGTACGGACAGGGTGCCATGTTAACCCAGGTACCACTTCACTGGCCTAGAACAGGATGGGGTCCGAAGATGAAGCCAACATGGTCCCTGTCCCTGAAGAGCTCATAATTGACGACAGACCACAGGAACCACAAACAAAAACAGAAGGCAGAGGAGGGAGAAACTCTATTTTCTGAAGGGACTTAGGGGTGAGCTTCATGAAGAAAGTGGCATTTGTCTGGGCCCTTAAAAGAAGAGCATTCCAAAGCGGGGTTGAGTACTTCGTTAGACACAAACAAAAGTAAATATTTGATATAACTGATCAATTATTCCAGAGGCATATTAAGTGAATTTTGATTACTGTGGACAAAGGTAACTTAAATGATAGAAATATTTGAAATGTGTAGTCCTGGAGGCCAGGAGTTAGTCAGAAGTAGGTTCCAATCTTGGTTCTGCTACGAACTAGCTCTGTGAGTTGAGGCATATAACTTAACCTCTCTGGTCTAGTTCTCCATCTTCGGAAAATGGGGATGATGCTGGCACCCCCAAAAGGCAGATCCTCTCCTTGGATGCCAGCACTCTTAGCAGGGCACTAAACACAGCCTGCTCTGGTCTCAAATGGCTTTACCTCCCCTATAGACCAAGAGCTTCCTGGGGTCCTCTGCTTAGTCTGAAACACTCAGCACAGTGCTAGTACTAGCAGACACCCCATAATTGCCAAATTCTCCTCCTTCTACTGAATTTCTATTTACTATGCAAATACTTTCCTTTGTTCTTCAAGTTGTGAAATATGCCCATTTCAAAATCTGAGTTTTACCTGGCACTCGTCAGCACATCTCTATCCCACTAGGGTTTTTTGTTTGATTAATGTTACAGGTTTAAAATATATATATATTTCTTTGGGGACTTGGGTATACGAAATGCCAGTGGAAAACCATTTGAATTTAGTTCTCAGAATTAAAAATTAAGTAACTGTGGGATCCTAAGAGAAGACTTTTAAGCATTATGTTAACTGAACTTGCATTTCAGCTTTGCTCCCACAAATCAAGGAAAACGCAGAACACCAAAGGGCGACCAGACCACCACACACTTCACTTCCTCAGGGCAGAAGTGGCACCAAACAGCAAGATGATCACACACTACAGTCTTCCCAAAAATGGACACATATACCCTGCTTGTTTCTCTTCAGACACTAAGTGAGAAGGACCTGAGCACACTGATTTCACAGCCAAAATTCCTGCCATACTGGAGAGAAGGACCCTCCGGATGGAGCACTGCTAAGCAAGTACTCTGAGGCAGCTGCCTGTAGCCCCTGCACTCCCAAACACATCATGCAGCAAATTGCTACCCCAGAAAGAACAATCTCATTTAAAACTGAGAAATAACGAGAAAGGAACCATCACTGAATTATGCAAGTAATGTGCACGATAAAAGAAAGAAAGGACAGTTACAAATAACGAGTTAAAGAAAACACACCAGAGAAATCATGCTGCAAAGAATTTGAATTTTATGAACCAACATTTCTCTATGAGATTAAAAAAAAAAGGCGTAACCTCTTTGAAGTAAGAGCTCAAAGAGGAAACAGTAAGACAACAAGGGGAAATGAAGAGAGCTAGCAAAGTTCAGGGAAGAAATAGAAAAGAAGAATTAGGCTACGATAGAAATGGATACCACATTAAAAACAATAAAAGAAACAGAGACATTGATGAAAACTCAATTCAGTCTATGAAGGACGGGCAGGCTTCAGGAAATCACCGGGATTGGTTCAAGGATGAACAGACACCTTGTCCATGTTTTCTGTAGACTTTCTGGAAAGAAGCCTAGGAGAGCTATCAGAAGAGACATTCTTCTCTGGTGAACAGGGTGCAACCATTCTGCTACTACAAAGGAGGTCAGCCAAGGACAAAGCCACATACCAAGAAAATCACAGAGAAATTAAGCCAGAACCTGAAAACACCAGGATTCTTTGAATCAAACTGCACCTGAAGCCCACCCTACCTTCACACTGTCCCGCTATGTGAATTAATAAATTCCTTTTGTCTTTAAACTCATTTTGATTGAGTTTTCCATTATCTACATCGTAAGCTTCTTCATATAAGAGATTTTTAATACTAAAATAGAAAAAGGAAAGTTTTTCATATTTTTAAAATAACATACCACAAAAAGACAAAAGAGGAACAGCTGAAAAGTTATTCAAAACAATAAGAGAATATAGCAAAATGACTTGTTGTAAAATTAACTTATGAAAATCCAATATAAAATTAACATTTTATGTGTGGTAGACACAATCTGGTGGCTCATTCAAAATACACTCCCAACTCCCTTCTCTTCCTTATTACCTCCACTGGAGGGACTGAGAAAACTAAATACATACTCTGTATACCAGAGTTTCTTATAGCCAGGAATAGCC
Source organism: Balaenoptera physalus (assembly GCF_965194825.1). NCBI lineage: Eukaryota > Metazoa > Chordata > Mammalia > Artiodactyla > Balaenopteridae > Balaenoptera > Balaenoptera physalus. The sequence continues at coordinate 105,265,996 of NC_138896.1, forward strand.
ATGTAACACAGACCTGGCCCGTGAGACATAAACAGAAGTCTGCTTTGGGCTTCTGGGAAAGCTCTTGCTTTAAAAAAAAAAATTCAGATATGGGTCATGACACCATTTTTTTCTCCCTTCCCTGACTTACTGTCTTAATGCAAATGTGATGCCTAGAGATAAGGCAGCCATTTTGTGACCACGAGCAAAAAACATGAGAAGGCTACAAAGGACACTTAACAGTGGTTACCTCAGAAGAACTAGGAACTTGAGATAGGAGGGATTTTCTTCACTGCCTGAATCTCTTTTTTTTTTTTTTTAACATCTTTATTGGAGTATAATTGCTTTACAGTGTTGTGTTAGTTTCTGCTGTATAACAAAGTGAATCAGCTATATGCATACGTAGATCTCCACATCCACTCCCTATTGCGTCTCCCTCCCACCCTCCTTATCCCACTCCTCTAGGTGGTCGCAAAGCTCTGAGCTGATCTCCCTGTGCCATGCAGCTGCTTCCCACTAGCTATCTATTTTACATCTGGTAGTGTGTATATGTCAGTGCCACTCTCTCACTTCATCCCAGCTTACCCTTCCCCCTCCCCGTGTCCTCAAGTCCATTCTCTATGTCTGTGTCTTTATTCCTGTCCTGCCCCTAGGTTCATCAGAACCTTTTTTTTTTTTAGATTCCACATATATGTGTTAGCATACAGTATTTGTTTTTCTCTTTCCTGAATCTCTTTTTAAAAGCACATTTTATAACAAAAACTGGTAAATAAAGTTTTTTTTTTTTTAAAGAAATACAGAAGCAAAGGTTATTAGGGGTCACTCAGAGTACTTAGGAAGTTTTAAAGAGGGGACAAGTAAAGGTTGGGTAAGCAAAAGAGCAGAAGATAAGGTGTTCAGGCAATCAAAATGACACGAGTCATGAGTCTACTGAAGCAAAGGGCTTGGGGGAGAGGAAAGTAATAGAAAATATAACTGAAAAGATAAAGTCAGCCAGAGGTTGAGGACCAGCAATAAATCAGAGAGAAATCAAATTCGACTTTGTGCAGTAACGCACAGCAGTGAAGAGTCCCCTGGGTTCGTTTTGAGGAAAGGGAGGGAGTAATACAGTAAAAACAATGTTTAAAGATCAGTCCAGGATACAAAATAAGTTGGGAGAGAAAGAAGCAAAAGAAAAATGAAGTGAAAATCACAACCAATTCATCCAACTCAATTCTCAGGTTTCAAAATTATTTTCTGATGGGTGGTGCTGTATTCCTGCCTTGCTGGTTGTTTGGCCTGAGACATCCAGCACTGGAGTCTGCAAGCAGCTGGATAGAGCTGGGTCTTGGTGCCGAGATGAGGACCTCCGGGAGGCCTCACTCCGACTGATATTCCCTGGGGTCTGAGGTTCTCTGTTAGTCCAGCGGTTTGGACTCGGAGCTCCCACCACAGGAGCTCAGGCCCGACCTCCGGCCTGGGAACCAAGATCCCGCAAGTTTCGTGGCGCGGTTTAAAAAAAAAAAGGGGGGGAAGAAAGAAAAAATGGAGCAGTATAATATCAAAGAATAAAAAACAAAATAAAATTAGAAAGATAAAAAATATATAAGGAAAAATAAAACTGTAATTGAAACAACCGGTCGCTGGGGTTCCTCCCGTCCCGTTAGGTGTCCATGGTCCCCCGCCGGTGCCTGGTAGGTGCCCTAGTTGTGAGGAGACGCGAATTCCGCGTCCTCCTAGTACCCCATCTTGACTCCGCCCCCTCCATTTATGAGTCCTTTAGTGAGAAGCTGAAATCTTTAAAGAATTAAATGTGCTCCTTCTCTGACTGAGACCTTCCTATGGCTTCCTACTGTGTTTAGAATAAAAACCCAAACTTCTTCCAAGGCCTTCATGGTCTCTTCTGATCTGGCCCCTGCCCTCCTCTCTAGCTGTATTCTCCCACCTCTCTCCTCAGGTTCCAAAATTAAATTAGCAGAACTTGATAAAAGGAATTCTGTTGTTGCATATGATAAAGAATTTGGACAGTTCTAATATTACACACTATTTCTTTACATATTATTTCTGAGACCAGCAAAATGATGGATTTAATGTCTCAATGCTGAACTGTAATGTAAGAGAATACATTTGCCATTTCTATTTCCATTTCATTTCAGGTATAAATTCCACCCAAACAGCTCCAAAAAGAATAGTAGTTGGACGTAGACCATCCCCTAGAAGGAAGGCAGCCAGAGTCCAATTTACCACGTCTGCACAGTGAAGTAATAAAGAGCACACAGTGAGGAGTCTGCAGACCTGGCTTCTGGTCTCAAGTCTGCGGTCCTAGGCAGTCACCTCCTCTTTCCGAAGCTCAGCACTCCCATCGACTAAATAAAGGAACTGGACCAAAAGTGTCCTTTTTAAGTCTACAGCTCTGTGTCTACTTTAACCTTGGAGCTGGCATCAATGGCAGCTAAGAGAATCTGGGACCAGAGCTGGAGACCTGGAAGTGAGTAACTGAGACTATCTGGTAACAGGTTACCCATGACACCCGAGCACACAGCAATCTAATCATGCTGTTTCAAACTTCCTGAATAGTTCAAAAGTCCTACACTTAGGAACCTGTACTACCCAACTTCATATTTGCCTTGGTGGGGTGGGGTGGGGGGAATCCTTAATAATCCTTAAATCCTTAATCCTAGAGTAACTATAAAATACATTACATACTATATATATAACTTTTGAAACATTGTATAATTAGCAACTTGATACACAAAAAGTAAAAATTCACCCAGAATACCATCATCTTAATGCATAAATGGTTTCCAGTTTTCATCCTAGACGGTTCCCTTCTATTTCTTTGCACAATAAGAAAATGTGGTACATACCTGCAAATGGAATACTATTCAGCCTTTTAAAAGCAGGAAATCCTGCCACATGCGACACCATGGCTGAACCTGGAGGACATTATGCTCAGTGAAGTCAGCCAGTCACAGGACAAAAACTGCACGATTCCACTGAGACAAGGACTCTAAAACAGGCAAACTCATGGAAACCCAGAGTAGAATGGTGGTTGCCAGGGGCCGGGGGAGATCGGAAGTTGCTGTCTGAAGGTATAAAGTCTGAGCTACCCAAAGTGAGCAAGTTCTAGAGATCTGCTGTTCAACACTGTACCTATAGTGAATAATACTATAGCGTGCATTTAAAAATCTGTTAAGACAGTAGATTTCATGTTAATTGTTCTTTCCAAAATTTAAAAGCACCAATAATACATATTGAGGAATATTATTCACTATAATATTTTTTGTTTCTATACACATTGCTATGATGAATCACCTAGTAAATACGTCTTTAATGCCTTTAGGTGAATATACCATTTGAATAAATTACAGAAATTATCTTTTTATATTCAGCTTTTCAGTCAGCACTATCTTTACATCATCAACTTCTTAGAAATTAACTGTGAATTTTCATTGTTGCTTAAATTAATGCAATGATAGAATTCTTACACTGAGATATTCTCTTTTGTAAATGTACATCCTCAGGTACCTTAATAAAGGTATTAAAATTTTTTTTAAAAAAAGAAATTTTTGGATGGGAGAAGAATGTTTATAGCACTAGGACACAACCCAGGCTCAAGTAAGTAATTGTGTCATTGCAGAAAGCAGCTGCAGAGCCATCAGAAGTTTCAACAGAAAAGCATTTAAGTTTTTTTAACTAAATGACAGAAAATAGACTTTTAGGACTAAGCATTTGGTTTGGGCATTTCACTAGCCAATGTATAAAATCCTAACATTTCAGAATTAGAAGGGACCTACGGGCTGTCTAAAGTTCACCTCCTCCCCAGAGTTCAAGAAATCATTGTACAAAAGGCAGATGTGAATTAGTATGGTTTCATCATTCTTTTTCTTTTGATATTACTATGTCTTTCCTTATATCTTCTCTGACGATATCAAATAAAATCCTTTTGACTAAAAAATTATACAAAACGCTTGGCTAGCCATTATATCTTGTTTTATAGAAAAGGATAGAAGTGGAAGAGTATTTACAAGTCAGCTACCTTGGGGACACGAAGGGTAAGCCAGGCCGAAGTGAAGATGGTTTTCTGATTTATACTTATCTGGTGTCTGTCACCAGAAAATTGAGACTGCCTGACTTGAACAAAGCAATCTTATGAGAGTCTACTTTAAATATGATGGTCTACTTATTTGTTTGTCTAGGGAGATTATATTTCTCTTTATATGTTTAGAATCTGAATTTCCCCATCAACAGGTAACATTAAGTGTGCTATCGCTTTTCTGATCTTATCAAAATCAGCTCGGTTGTTCGAATTAAAAAAAAAAAAAAATATCACTGTACACAGAAGACCTGTAGATGGTGGTCCCTTTCAGCTCCAGCTCTGGGCTCACTCTCTCACCTGGGAGCCTGTTATTTCATTGCTGGACCGCTCTTCATGTTAGACAGTTCTTATTTTCAGGGAACTAAAATCAACTCCTAGAATTTCTGCCCACAGATCCTAGTGGGGTCCACTGGAGCAACACTGATAAGCCTAATCCTTCATCTAAAATGAGGATAATTGTCATTTAGCAGCTGGCTCTTCTCTCAATTCTGGAGAAGAAAAAGGATTTCATAGCCTTAACCCTACATCATTCCATTTAATTTCCTTCCTCATGCAAGTTTAGATTGTTACTGACATTCTTTTAAAAATAGTGCACAGGGCTTCCCTGGTGGCGCAGTGGTTGAGAATCTGCCTGCCAATGCAGGGGACATGGGTTCGAGCCCTGGTCCGGGAAGATCCCACATGCCACGGAGCGACTAGGCCCGTGAGCCACAACTACTGAGCCTGCACGTCTGGAGCCTGTGCTTCGCAACAAGAGAGGCCGCGACAGTGAGGCCCGCGCACGGCGATGAAGAGTGGCCCCCACTCACCGCAACTAGAGAAAGCCCTCACACAGAAAACGGAGACCCAACACAGCCAAAATAAATTAATCAATTAAAAAAAAATTCCTCCATAAAAATACCACTAAGCTTTAAAAAAAAAGCAAAGAAAAAAAAATAGTGCACAACTGAACACAATATTTCAGAAGAGAACTGGCCGGTAGAATGGGATTATTGCTTCCTGTGATCTGACACTTCTTTACTAGTGATTCTTTCGTTTTTTATTACATCCCCTTAATTCTCTCCTTTAGATTCCTTTGTCCCTTGCTCCCAGGAGCAACTGAAATAAACCAAAACAAAGCAAAATCAAAACAAACAAAAAACCCACATGGCATTGATATTATTTACTAGGTAAGTTTTTAAAGTGTGTTTGAGAAAAATCAGAACTGGTAGGACCTGCCTGAACAGAGAACTCATATTCATCAGAATCCAGAGACTAAGTTACCTCATAATTGAAATTCTGTTTGCTTGTGGAATTCTGCCAAGTAAATCTATGGTGTAATGTTTAGAAATAGATTCCTTAAAAATTAGTGTTATCTCATCAAGATAAACATTTTAACTTCTTGTCAATTTAAATTACCTAAACATCTAGACTCAATAACACAGACATACACAGACTTACCTATACTGTGTAGTTTTAATATAAGAAGAAATTTCAGTAAACTCCTATTTATTTGAAGTTTGGGAGAAACAAGAGTATTAAGTAAATGCTCTGGCTAACTGAAGGCTACCAAGTGTAAATAATTAATTTTCAATTACTTGTAAGACAATCACAGAACAAATACTTTAATAAACACTCAGATCAAAGCACCTGTAGAACCATAACTATACAAGATAACTCAGCCTCCCTTTGACATACTGGAATGCTTGAAGCAGGTCATCACTGGGAAGATCAATTACCTTAGCCCAGGGCTGCATATAAAGCAGGTAATGGGCTTAAGCCAACACATACTAATAACTAGTAACCATCTCTCCCAAGTTTCTACGACAATTCCAACTTCACGTATTTTTTTCCAGTATTCGCAATTCTTTTAAAGTACAGCTAAATATAACTAGATTTCTCTATCTTATTGTTAATACTTAGGTAACATCTTCACAAATCAGAGAAAAAAAGTGTGTGACCACATGTCTTAGTATTTTATTTAAAGAAAAATGATTATACCTATCAGATATCTAGCAAACTGCCATTAAAAAACACATATATAATAAACACAGAAATGTCTATACACAAAAATATTCATAATAGCATTGTTATAATTGAAAAAAAACTGAAAATGACCTGAACTTATAAACTAATGAATACATCTATATAATGTAGTCATTTAAAATGATAACGTAGATCTATATTTAGTGATATGGAAAAATGTTCACAATAATTCTAAGTGAAAAAAAGCAGGCAATATCTATGGTGTAACTCCAGTTTTGTTTATATACGTATGATTCCATTTTTGTTTCATAAACAGTGTATATAATTGTATACCTAGCTAACAACATATAAATATTATTACATTAGATATTATTCTATTTTTGTGATATATTATACACTTGTACAGGAAAATGTTTGAAGCCTGCACACCAAAACTAATAGCAAGTTATCTTGTGAGCAGGAGGGAGGACTTCAGGTGGTTTCTTTGATTGTTTTTTATATATCTTCTAATTTTCAGTGAATGAGCAAGAAGCAAATGACAATAAACTTGTAATCATATTTTTAAATCCCTAATATTGGTTTCTTTTCTGTCATTTGTCTCTCACCTAGAAGATACAGAAGTGTATTGTATTAAAATCTCTGAAGACATACATGTATACACACACACACACACACACGCACACAGTGTCGTTGGTAAAAACTCCTGCAGGGGTTTCTGATATGCCCAGAGGTGAAACGCTTCCCACATAAAAGAGACACTGGTCTAGACTTAGGAGATAGAGACAGGTTTGTCAAGGGTTATGACAGGAGCAATTTCCTCAAAAACAACACAGGTCTCACCAGAAATAAGTGGAAGAGAATAAACATCAATCCTTGAGATTTTTCCAAAGTGTGCTTCTTCCATGTTCAATCTATACAGCCGCAGACCCCCGCAATCCATAGAATTCTCTCTCAGAAAACAAAACTGACCCCAAACAACAAAATAGTCACAGCCCCAATTAGCCAAAGTACGTTCCCATTCTGTTATCCTCAAAGCCGGGCAGCCTCTTCCTGCATTTCTTTCAGGATGCAGGCCCTTTGTGGTGACTATTGGAGGTTTTCTTGAATGTCTCCCCTTACCTTTTTTAATACGTATGATTAATTCCAAAATAAAGTTCCAAACACTGCCTACCAAAATGAAAGACATCTGAATGTCCTCATCTACTCTAAAGTTCCACCGTATTCAAATCCCAACATGCCTTCATCTACCTGTAACTTTGCCAAAGCCAATTTATAGCACGCTGCCAGCCTGCAGCCTGGAGGATGAGTAACTTCTATGCGGGCAGGAAGTGCTGGCTGAGCAGCTGCAGAGGGGGGAGGAACTCAGGATGCTGCCCCAGGAAAGCAGCCCCGTCCTGCCCATGCACGTCCCGCCCACCCAACCCACCCAGGCTCCAGCAGTGAGGGGAGGAAGAGACGGCATTCCTGCAGTCCGCACGTGTCACTGATTGCCTACCCGGGGCCAGGCACTGTCCCAGGCACTGGAGATTCTACAGTGAACAGAACAAGACGGAAATCCCTGCTCTCACTATTGACAACAGCCAGGACACGGAAGCACCTCAAATGCCTATCAACAGACGACTGGCTTAAGATGTGGTATATATATACAATGGAATATTAGCCACCAAAAAGAATGAAATGATGTCATTCGCAGCAACATGGATGTACCTGGAGAATATTATGCTTAGTGAAATAAGTTAGACAGAGAAAGACAAACACTATATGATATCACTTATACGTGAAATCTAAAAAATAATACAAATGAATCTATATTCAAAAGAGAAACAGACTCACAGACATAGAAAACAAACTTATGGTTACCTAAGGGGAGAGGAAGGGATGGAGGAACAAATTAGGAGTATGGGATTAACAGATACAAACTACTATACACAAAACAGATAAGCAACGAGGATTTACTGTATAGCATAGGGAGCTATACCTAATGTCTTGTAGTAACCTACAATGGAATATAACCTGAAAAAACAAACCAAAACAAAATGAATCACTATGCTATACACCCGAAACTAACACAATATTGTAAATCAACTATACTTCAATGAAAATAATAATTAAAAAAATAAAATATGAAGGACATTCCTCAAACTGTTAAAAAAAAAATCCCTGCTCTCATGGATCATACACTGTAATGAAGTGAGAGAGAAACAAGATAAATAAAGCATAAAAGTGCAGACAAGTCACAGATTATGGCAGGGGGGAGGCAGGGGACAAGAAAGGCTGTTCTGGGAAGGTGCATCTGAGTGAGGGAAGGGAGGATGCAGTCCAGGAGGATATCTGAGGGACCAGCAAGTGCAAAGGCCCTGAGGCCGGAGAGGGGGCAAGCTTTCCAGGAACCGTAAGGAGGTCAGCTTAGCTTAGAGGTTGTATAAGAACATCAGCTCTTATCTCTGCATGAGATGGAAAGCCACTGGAAGGTTTCTGAACAGAGGAGTGACATAATCAGATTTACATTTTTAGTCTATGGTCATACCACCCTGAACAGCCCAATGTCATCTGATTTACATTTTTAAAGGATCACTATTCTAGTTAAGAATAGGCTGAAAGGGGAAAAGCTTAGAAGTAGTGATAGCAGCTGGGAAGCTTCTGCAATAATCCAAGCAAGAAATGAGTGTCTCTCAGGACTTCCCTGGTGGTCCAGGGACTAAGACTCCGCACTTCCAAGGCAGGGGGCCTGGGTTCAATCCCTGGTCAGGGACCTAGATCCCACATGCTACAACTAAGAGTTCTCATGCCACAACGAAGATCCCTTGTGCCGCAACTAAGACCCAGTGCAGCCAAATAAATAAATAAATATATATTAAAAAAAAAAAAAAAAAGAAATGAGTGTTTCTCAAAAAACTAAAAACAGAATTACCATATGACCCAGCAATTCCACTCCTGGGTATTTATCTGGAAAAAAAAACAAAAACTAATTCAAAAAGATACATGTACCCCAATGTTCACAGCAGCATTATTTACAAATGCCAGAATATGGAAGCAACCTAAGTATCCATCAATAGACAAATGGATAAAGAAGCTGTGAGACACACACACACACACACACACACACACACACACACACACACACACACAGGAATACTACTCGGCCATGAAAAAGGATGAAATGTTGCTATTTGCAACAACATGGATGGACCTCGAGGGTATAATGCTAAGTGAAATAAGCTAGAAAGAGAAAGACAAATACTGTATAATATCACTTATATGTGGAATCTAAAAAAATACAACAATCTAGTGAATATAACCAAAAAGAAGCAGACTCACAGATACAGAGAATAAACTAGTGGTTACCAGTGGGAAGGGGGAGGGGTGAAATAGGGGTAGGGGAATAAGAGGTACAAACAATTAGGTATAAAATATGCTACATGGGCTTCCCTGGTGGCGCAATGGTTGAGAATCTGCCTGCCAATGCAGGGGACGCGGGTTCGAGCCCTGGTCTGGGAAGATCCCACATGCCGCGGAGCAACTAGGCCCGTGAGCCACAACTGCTGAGCCTGCGCATCTGGAGCCTGTGCTCCGCAACAAGAGAGGCCGCGATAGTGAGAGGCCCGTGCACCGCGATGAAGAGTGGCCCCCACTTGCCGCAACTAGAGAAAGCCCTCGCACAGAAATGAAGACCCAACACAGCCATAAATAAATAAATTAATTAATTTTAAAAAAATGCTACAGGGATATATTGTACAACACAGGGAATACAGCCAATATTTATAACAACTACAAATGGACTATGACCTTTAAAAAGTGTGAATCACTATGTTGTACACCTGTAACTTACATAATGCTGTACATCGACTACAGCTCAGTTAAAGAAAAAAGATCTGAGTGTCTGCAGACTAGGCTGGCAGCAACAGTGGCAGTGGAATGAGGTCAGATGTGGAATTTATCAGAAGGCAGGCCCAACAGAATTTGCTGGCAGACAGTTTGTGAGAGAAACAGAGTCAAGAGTGACTCTAAGCTTTTTGGCCTCCATATAAGATTTTCAAAAACATATATTTGGGTATGACTACTACTCACGCTGAGAACAGGTTTGGAATCCAGAGCCAAGGAGACCCGGCAAGCTATAAAAGGTCATCAACAGGGAACTATAAACCTACAGTTTCTAAGGCTCCATAACACCAAACCTACAAAAGAAATTCACTGCAATACTAGTCACTTACAAAACGTTAAGCTACTATACTTCTACTTATTCCCACTCTATTGTTTGTAGAGATTCATATATATTTATGAGAAATTTATTTATTCTCATAAATCACTAACAACATATTCTTTAATTCTCACTGTCTTCTTAACCTCTCTGTGCAGTAAAGACTGCTGACCCCCTCCTTGACGAAATTCCCCTCTCAGCCTCTGCGATGCTCTCCTGCGGTACCCGGGAGTGCCTTCCCGAGTCCTTCCCTGATCCCACTTCCTCACTTGACACACCCGAAGCTGATCTCTTCCAAAGATCTATCGCCGTCTGTTTCTTCCTGTCTCCACAGTCTTTCACTCAGCAATTGTAATCACTTCGCGCAACAATCCCTTCAAAGTGGAGGGCACACAAATTGTGCAACTCTAGTCTGACTCTCTTTGGGCCACAGTTTCCTACTTCACGCTGCATCCTTGACACGTCTTAGTACCCTGCAGCCTCTCAAATTCACAAAGTCCTAAACTGAGCATCTAATCTTCACTGTTCTCTTTGGCTAAAGCCAGGGGAGTGAGATTTTGAGTGACAGGCACCACATCTTGGGCTTCATTCAATGACTAACAAGGAGCAAAATGAGATCAGTGAGTCTCCTGATAATCGTTCCTTATCTTTCCTCTGAATTTACATAACATGTTATCTGTCTTCTTTTTATGGTTCATGTTACTTTTGACCTGACATAAAAGTAAAAAGTGACAGATCTATTTATATATCTATATAACGTGTACACACACACACACACACACACACACACAGGTTTTCATTAATCTGATTGCTTTATATTCCCTGCTACACTACACAATCATTCAGGACCTACTGATTCACTTTCTGTAACTTCTGCCTAGTACCGGTATACAGACTTTGCACATAGAAGGGCCACAAATATTTAATTTGTTGTATCACAAACAAATGTATAGAAGACAATGGAAAGTGACCAAACATCAAAGCCAACTCAAAAACCTTTCTTAAAGTCACTTCCTTTAGAACTCTCTAAATATCGTTATCACTTTGGTTGTGTTTTCTTCATTCTGCAATTAGCAAAGGTTCCTTACAACTAGGGAACCTGCCTGACACATTTCGTGAGAGCCTCAACTTCCTATCTTTAAGCCACAGGAAACAATCCATTTCTTCCACATATAGACAGACAGACAGACAAACAAACCAAACTCAAGAGTAGTATTTTGAAGGCAGACAGAATTTTAAACATCAAAACAGCTGCACTCTCCTCCTCTGAATCCCAAAGACAGTCTTTTAGAGTAACCACTATTTCTAAATGGGGCGTGCTCACTGTGGCTCCTGGAAACTTCCTTACTGCAACGATCCCATCCGTTCTCCCCTTGCTACTAAAAGTGAGGCTACCAGCAGGATCAGCACCACCTGGCAACTTGTCAGGAATGCAAATTAATGGGCCCTCCCCAGACCCGCTGCACCAGACCCGCTCTTTAGGTAAAACACTGGAGAAGGACAATTCTACCCCATCTATCCCGCTGGCGGAGTTACATTTTGAAAACACACCTCAACATGTTATATGCCTCATAAAAAACCTTCAAATGGCCACAGGATAAAGTCCAAACACCTTAGTAAAAAGTATCTTCATAATTTAATTGCAACAACCTTCCCATTAAATCAATAGACACATGTTGACGCGCTGCTACACACCAGGCACGTTGGCAGGTAGCAAGGAGGCAACCGAGGTCCCTGCTCCCACACAGCTTACCTTCCGGTGGGGGGATCTGCTCTCAGGACTCAATTCCCATCAACCCCATCACCTGCGTGTTCTAGTGAGACGACCTTACCCAGCCTTCTCCAAACACACCCATGCATTGTATCGACTTGATGCCAGGTTCACGCGGTTTCCGCTACCTAGAATTTCTTCCCCACTTGGTCATTAACAAAGTCGCTTCCACCGACCCTACGCCCTGTCCTTGACTCAATACCAATCAGGCTGAAACAATCCCTCCTTTCTCTGGGCTTCCAATTATCCTCCAACACAGCAAGGGCGTCATCCCTAAATTGTGATTTGTATTTAAACATCTCTTTCTCCTTCACGAGGCAGCGTGCACCTCAAGGGCAGGATCAAATATGATTCATCTTTGTAGCCATGGCACCTAGCACATGGCTTGGAATAAATAGGCATTTAATTAAATGTTTTCTAAAAAGCAAATCAGAGACAGAATTTTCTTTGTTCAAAATGCTTTGGAAATCCTTACTATGACCTTCCTTTTTAATGGCATTCATTTAACTGATGGAAAATGTCCTTTGAAGGCACAATTAGAATTTTAAGAAATACCTAATCATTTAAATATAAGTGGTGTAAAAATTTCTTTAATCAAATATAACTATACATATATATAAGTGGTGTGAATGAAAGGGGTGGCTAAGACAGGTAATACAATTGCAATTACAAAACAGAGCTCACATATTAATAAAATCGATTATTTTGGTGCATTTTATAAACTCTTTCCCAAGGCAACTCAAAAAATGTCTTAAACAGTGGCAGTATCACTGTAATATTTTTTATTCTAGAGTAATGTTTAGAATAACATTCTTTTGAATATATCAATTCTGGCATGCATCTTTAAAACTAAATAGGAAAACAGAATCCCTCTTCCAGCAGGTAAGTCTGTTAAGACGAGTTTTCAGGAATGAACTATGTGCAAAAGCGAGAGCCTGTTTCTAAAGCAGATAAAGTAAAAGTGTTCAGATTAGAGAAAGGCTACCTGACACCCCTCCTATCGCCCTTCCTCCTTCCGTCCACAACTGGGCATCTGAGGCACTGGCACGTAACCCCTAGGTTCCCTCGGAGACATTCAGGAGCCAAAGGAACAATGGAAAGAAAACTGAAGTATAGGCTGGGAAACTTCTGTCCCAGTCCCCAGTATTATAACCTTAGGAAAGTACTTCTACTGTTTGGGTCTCAGTTTCTTTATATGAAAATAAGGAAAGCCTGGGTTCCTTCCCATTTAAAATGCTATCATTTTCAAATATCCTCAGCTCTGTTAACAGAGAACATGTTAATTTACCTGAATCCCATGGTCCCTTTCAGGATGCAGACTCATGGTTAGTACCTGGATTTGATTTCATCAAGTGACCCATCATTAAAAATGTCCAACATTCACACCCCAAATACGTATATTCATTTAAAAAGTACATATAAGTAATGTCATCAATATCTATATTTCATATTAGTAAAGCTCACTTTCTTTTTTAGACAAAAATAAATATAAATAAAACTTACTGTCCCTGGAGCCCCCTGACGGAGAGACTGTCATGGATATTAATGAGCCCCTGCCCTGTGCGGAGGAGAGATAATAATCGTGGCAAGAGCTCCTGTCCTTAAGATTACAATCTGGCCTCAAGCACAAATAGTGTTTCTATGAAGTAATGAGACATTCACATGAACATATCAAACTTTTTTTTTTAAGAAAACCATTGCAATACCATTTTGCCAGGTCAATAAGAATATGTAAAAAAAAAAAAATTTTAAGTGGTAACTAAGTGAGGTGATGGATGTATTAATTAACTTAATTGTGGTCATCATTTCACAAAGTATACAGATATCAAATCATCACGCTGTACACTTTAAATATACACATTTTTGCCAATTATACCTCATGCTGGGGGAAAAAAAATGGTTGAGTTTCCTTTCCTGCTCCCCCCAAAAAGAAAGAAAATGTGGAAGTAAAGAGAACATTTTACCCTGGTGTAAAGCTGTGCTTCTCAAATTTGAGCGTGCACAGGACTCACTCAGGGAAATGGTCATGATGCAGTCTCTCCATCAGTAGCCCTGCTATACAGGCCGTGATGATGCGTTTCTAATAAGCTCCCAGGTGACACCATGGACCACGCCGGAGGTGTAAAGAGATAGAGAATATATTCTACACAGTAACAAGCTTCCTAAACAGATGCATTCTGAAAATATGTAATCTAAAAATGCATTTTTTTTTTTTTTTAAACTTCAACTGGGAAAATTCTACGCAGCCAGACCCTGGCTCAGAGCCCAGGATCCCAGCCACATGCCTCTTAAAAATAGGTTTGCAAAATGCCTAGCATTTTTTTAAAAAAGAATATGATATTTGCCTAAAATTCTGGCAAAGTTCTTGATACTCACCAATCCGATTACTTTTTTAAAATTTTTTTTTAAATATTTATTTATTTATTTGGCTACACCGGGTCTTAGTTGCAGCATGCATGTGTGATCTAGTTCCCTGACCAGGGATTGAACCTGGGCCCCCTGCATTGCGAACGTGGAGTCTTAACCACTGGACCACCAGGGAAGTCCCTATTATTTTTTTTATTAACTTCATCCTTCTTTCAATTTTCACTTCCTGCTCTACCGTGGCATTAAACTGTGTCGCAAAATTGCCAAATCCCTGTTCTTGTTTGCCACGTATATGAAACCCCTTTTGCCATTTGCTTATCTCCTGCAAAACAGAGAAAGATTTCTTTCCTGGCAAGTTTTCTAAATTCTTTCATTTATTTATTTCTATTTCAACTTTACTGAGGTATAACTGACATATAAAACTGTAAGATATTTAAAGTGTACACAGTGGTGATTTGATATACGTGTACATGGTGAAAGGATCCTCCCCATGCAGCTAATTAACACATCCATCACCTCATATATCTTTTTTTTTTTAATGAGGACATTTAAGTTCTACTCTCTTAGCAAATTTCGATTATACAATACAGAGTTATCAACTACAGTCACCACGCTTCACATCACATGTTCAGACCTTATTCATCTTATAGCTGAAAGCTGGAACCTTTTTACCAACCTCTCCCTATTGCTCTAAATTCTTTAAGATACCCAGTGGCACACAGTATCATGCAGCAGAGTCACGGAATCAGGAAACCAACAAGAACTTTTGTACTTTCTCAAAGTTTGTAATTGCTTCAAATCATCATCCCATGGAAAGGTCCTCTTTGCTGAGCAAAAATGCTACAAAACTAGAATTTAAGTTAGAAGGTCAACTTCAAAGGAATTTAGGATGCAAAGATCTTTCAGGCATCCAGGCAGTAACTTGATTTTCTAAAACTGTATTCTCAGCATTAAAATAGCTCAAGAAGGGACTGCCCTGGTGGTGCAGTGGTTAAGAATCCACCTGCCAATGCTGGGGACACGGGTTCGAGCCCTGGTCCGGGAAGATCCCACATGCCGCGGAGCAACTAAGCTCGTGCGCCACAACTACTGAGCCTGCGCTCTAGAGCCCTTGAGTCACAACTACTGAGCCCTCAGGCCACAACTACTGAAGCCCGCGCACCTAGAGCCCATGCTCCGCAGCAGAGAAGCCATCGCAATGAGAAGCCCACGCACCGCAATGAAGAGTAGCCCCCACTCACCGCAACTAGAGAAAGCCCGCGTGCAACAGTGAAGACACAGCACAGCCAAAAAAAAAAAAAAAAGAGAGAGAGAAGGGGATTTAAAAAAAAAAAAAATAGCTCAAGAAAAAAACATATGCTTCTACTTAGTGTTTTTTTCTTCCTGTTGTAAATTTTACTGTCCTGTTATTTTCTTATTTTTAAAAACATCTTCATTCTCATTCAATATCCTGGCAAATTTTTCATATTTCCCCATGAATTTTCCAGCACAGCTGTGGGTTTCCAAGTCAAAGTTTGTACAAACATCACCTGTCAAACTTTTGCAAGGAAGTGTCATCTGCATCCTGACCTCTATCATCGCTCCCTTGCTGAGGCTGTGCTAAATTTCTTAGCAGAGCAAGACCCTTGCAAACAGCCTCCTGCAGCCCCTTCCTTTTACCGGTGAGACCACAGAGAAGCAAACAGGTTCAAAGCCACACTGCTATGGAAACCAAGTCCCCTAGCATCTTCATTTGTGCACTTTCTAATAATCTACAGACCTGCAGAGACAGCCAATTATGAGAAATAAAAGCTCTCTATTTATAAACATTTACTTAAGAAGTTACCGATAAAAAATTCTATAAAAGGAATAAAAAGAGAATGCAGAGCGCTTTACCTTAATGGGAAAAGAAAGGGCAAACATCATGGTGAACTCTCAGGCCACTACTCCTACAACTGAATTTACAACAGCAAGTACTCTCTCATCTATTCTACCAGGCCAGGTTTCACAGCAAATCTCCACTATTCAGTAGAGGGAGGAAATCCTTCTTTCTTTCTTTCTTTCTTTATTTAACATGAAAACTGTTTTATTATTCCTGAATGATTTACAAAAAGTAACAGTTTCTTATTCATTTTGTGTGGCAAACATAACATCAATTCTAAATGTTGAAAAAAAGTTAAGTGAACGACGGCAAACAACGACAAAATTGTAGACCAATCTTAATTATGCCAACAATCTTGAAGATTCTTAATAAAATAATAGTATTGATAAATGCAAATAAATAATGCACAGAAAGAATAGTACAGGCATGCCTTGGAGATAATGCAGGTTTGGTTACAGACCGCCACAATAAATGGAATGTTGCGATAAAGTGAGTCACACAATTTTTTTGGCGTCCCAGTGCACATAAAAGTTATATTTACACTATATTGTAGTGTACTAACTGTGCAATAGCATTATGCCTAAAAAATCAGTGTACAGACCTCAGTTAAAAATACTTTATTGCTAAAAGTACTAAGCATCATCAGAGCCTTCAGCAAATCCTAATTTTTTTTTCCAGTGGAGGCTCTTGCCTCAAAGTTGATTCTGCTGACTGATCAGGGTGGAGGTTGTGACAATGCTGTTTGATAGCATTTTACCCAGAGTAGAGAAATCCTTCCTTATTGAGTACCGTTGACCCAAGCAGGACAAAAAAAAAAAAAAAAAAAAGTCAACAAAGGATCATTCATAAGTCAAAGAATTAAAGCTTAATTTTTCAGAAAAATTAATCACATGCAATTATGAACATGACCAATAAACTTTATTCATGGATTGTTTCATTACATACTTTTACTTTACACTGGAGGCAATTAAGAGAGGCATCCCAGAAGGAAGACAGTCCATGTAACTCCACGAGGACAGGGTTTGGGGGTGTTTGCTGCTGGGTCCCGGTACCCAAAAGAGTGCCAAGCACAGGACGGATGCTCAACACATATTTGTTGAATTAATGACTCAAAAGAGAAAAGGGAAAAAAGAGAAGAAAGTTGCAGCACATGGACACACACACTGAGCAAACTAGGACGGCTGTTTATGGGGAACGGATGGAAAATGAGGATGAAGTGTGACAAACAGATTAATCAGAGCTGAGCTCTGTGTGGATCAATGACAGATAATAAGCCATGAGTTGAGGTTCGGCCAAGGGAAAGAGAAAAGCCCTGGGCGGGGACAGGAAAAGGTTGGGATGGAGAAGAATGACCAGTTTCAAGCATTAGCAACCGACCCCTCCATCTCCCAGGCCTGAAAAAACCAAGCTGAGGACCAACACCTGCCTTTAGGCTCCCGGTTCCTGCTTACTGACCAATATGTATTAGTAAGTGTCACTCAACAGGGAGTTCAATTCCAAATAATAATTATTAGTTTGGAAAGAAGGAATCTTGGAATCCCATTTACCTATATCCCATTTTAAAAAAAGAAAAAAAAAAGTGCACATTTTCAAGTTCACGTGAATTAACCTCAGGTTGAAAACAAACAGCACTGCGGCTGGCTCTCAGGAGCAACGCGGCACTGTCTCCTTAGCCAGCTGTCACTAAGTTAACTACACAAATTTGGCCACTTAAGAGTTTTTTTTAAATACCCAGAACATAAACATCATATTCTCTACCCATATTGTATTATCACCTTCCTAATATTGTATTATCACAATATTCCCTCCATCGCCTGCCCTAATCCCCAAAGAGACTCCGCTATTATTCATGAACTCAGCTTGTACATTACTTGTTCTAATTGCCTTCAAGGCTATTCTATTACCATTAACAATGGTAATAGACAATGGTAACAATGGCCAACTTTCCAAAGTTAAGGGCTTGAAAATTAGTCAACAAATTTGTTCCTAATTTTTAAATGCCCTGAGTTACAACAGCACTGTATACTTTTTAAAAGCACTTTCACAAGATCAACTCATGGGAAGCAGGCAGAGCAGGTATTAGTCCCATTAAGAAAAAAGAAATACAAAAAAGATTAAATAAATAACACAGCTATTGCCAGAGCAAGAAGTGAAACAGTTCTCTGAAACATATTTAGTCCAAAACACCATCATTAGTTCAATGTTTTTCTACTTCAACAAGCAGTCTCGCAATCATTGACAAAAGCTGAGAGTACAGAGGGGTTTGGAAAGGGAAGGAAGCCCATACAAGCCTTCCAAGCAGAACTCCACGCGATAACATACACTGTTGAGAGCCTCCACAGACCAGGTGCTGTTCTAGATGCCGGGGCCTGGCAGTGAACAAAGTCCCAGCCCTTGAGGAGCTAGCATTCCAGTGAGGGACACAGACAGTGCACAAGTACATAAGATAATATCAGGAAGAAATAAGTGCTCTAAAAAGAAATGCAGGATTCGCTTACTTGTGGAATCTAAAAAAGGCAAACTCATAAAAACAGAAAGTAAAATAGTGGTTACCAGGGGTTGGGATGGGGGGATAGGAGAGATGGTGTTTCGGGGTGCAAACTTGCAACGAGTAGATAGTAAGTCCTAGAGATCTAGTGCACAGTATGGTGAATACAGACAATACTGTATCATAATACAATATTGCTAAGAGTCTAGATCTTAATTATTCCCATCACGAAAAAAGAAATGGTATTTATGTGATGTGATAGAGGTGCCGTCACTACAATGGCCATCATATCACAATATATAAATGTATTAAACGTGTTGTATACTTTAAATTTACACAATGTTATATGTCAAATATGTTTCAACTTAAAAAAAGAAAAAAGCATATTTACACAAAGCTACAAATATACTACCTGGGAACATTCTAACACCATCGAACTGTACACTTTAAATTGGTCGATTGTATGGTACATCAATCTAAGTATCTCAATAAAGCTGTCTTTAAAAATGCAGAGTAAAGGGATAGCGAACAAGGGGTCGGGTATAAAACGACACAGTTTTGTGCTAGCTGAGCACCTAGCCAAGTTCACTTGGCAGACTGATTACACATCCCCCTCTTGGCTTCCACAATGCCAGCAGCCAGACTTCTAAACTCTGGGAAGCTCTGAGACATGACCAGCCCCAGATGAAAGACCCACTATATTGAGACTGCAGGTTCTCCTAACAGACAGGTGGCCCCCAGAGGTCCCTCTACAGTGGGCCTCAGAGTACAAGCCGCCACCCCTCACCTTTTATTCAACTCTGTGATTTCTTCTCTGACCTTAACCATGAGTAGACATGCAGGTATTTATTTTAGGAAAGCCACTAAGATGGAAGATAGAGGCCAAATCAAACCCCAAAAGCGTCCCAAGGACACGAAGACTATGCAAGAAGGAAAACTTTTAAAAATACTCTATCAATTGCCTCAGAGATATAGCAGCCCTGAAAGAGGGTGTGATTTTTCAAAAGAGCTCTAGCAACTAAAAACATGATAGCAGAAGTTTTAAAAGTAATAGAAGAATTGGAAAATAAAGTTGAGAAATGTCTTCCAGAAAGTAAAATAAAAAGTTAAGAAGGAAAAAAGGGAGAATGGGGTGGAAAAATGAGAAGACCAGTCCAGGAAGCCCAACATCTGAAAAATAAAACTGCCAGAAGGAGAAAAGAAGAAAAAAAAAAAAAAAACAGAGATAAGAAGAATTACCAATGAAATTATGTAAGAAATTTCCCCAGGAATGAGTTTCCAGATACAAGGGGCTTACTACATCTCCAATATTATGGATCAAAAGATAACTACAGCTAAAACTGACACGAGTTTTTACCTACGTGAGACACATTTCTGGCAGAATTAGTGTCATACCGCATGTATAGTTTTACTGTTAAATATTTAGGTTGTTTTCTATATCATGTGATACCACCATAAGCATCACTGTGTAAGCCTCAGATTATTTTCTTAGGATAAATTCCTAGAAGCAGAACTACTGAATTAATAAGTATGAACAGTCTGCTAATCTGTACTCCCATCAGTGACTATGCATATGATTTGTTAGAATCCAAAAAAAAAAATAGACTGCAAATTTTTTTAGTGCTATAATGAGTAGAATATATGTGAACACAAAGGAGAGAATACACAGGCAGTCATTTTTTAAAATTTCGCTTAACGTTGAAGTCATATTGTTTACAATTTAAATCAACAATTCTATGGGCTTGCTTCATTGAAAGCCACTGTTCTCAGATGGTAGTTCTCAAGAATAGAGGCTCCTTAAAGACTCACATCAGGGGCTTCCCTGGTGGCGCAGTGGTTGAGAATCTGCCTGCCAATGCACGGGACACGGGTTCGAGCCCTGGTCTGGGAGGATGCCACATGCCGCGGAGCGGCTGGGCCCGTGAGCCACAACTACTGAGCCTGCACGTCTGGAGCCTGTGCTCCGCAACAAGAGAGGCCGTGATAGTGAGAGGCCTGCGCACCGCGATGAAGAGCGGCCCCCGCTTGCCGCAACTAGAGAAAGCCCTCGCACAGAAACGACGACCCAACACAGCCAAAAATAAATAAATTAATTTTTAAAAAAAAGTATACACATGTTTATTATAAAAAAAAAAAAAACTTGCATGGTGAACTCCAAATAGTCAATTTAATAATCTCCACCTACACTGAAACAGCCCAGTGGAAAGGATATGCACTGTGGAGTCAGTCAACTCTGGTTTCTCACCCCATATCTCCCAGTCTTTGCCAGGCGGAGACAATACTCTCCATCTCACTACTTTGCACGACATCGGACACTTCATAACAGTAAGTATTTGCTGGATGAATGGATGGATGGGTGGGAATTAAACGCGGAAATGCTCACACCATTACAGCAGGTATTCAGTAGAGGGCAGCAGCCCTCCTCCCCTCCCCAGGGCTCGGTCCCCCGCCTTGTTCTCCTCTGCTGTGGTTTCCTCTCCTTCAGAGATGATCCATTCCCATGGAGTCGATTATTACTATTATTCTTATTACTAGAATAAATTCCAAATTCATATGTCTAGAACTGACAATCTGATCTGACAGCAATAAAACTGTCATCTTTCCCCAGCATTAGGTCCCCTTCTAAAATTCTCTTTTTCTCAACCAATCAACCGAAACTAAGTACCCACTATGAATTCTATACTGTGCTGGACACAATGAAAAATTGAGAATATAAAATCCTACCTTCAAAATTATATACCTACTTGGAAATAATAAGCTAAAACGTGTGAAACAAGAAACTATAAATAGCAAAGTATTAATTCCACCCATTAAAAATTCATTTAACTGAAAATTCAGCTCTATGTGATAAAGATAGGAGCCAGGGAAGAGTTAAAAAAAAAAAAAAGAAAGAAAACAAGAAAAAGAAAAGACCCCAGGACAGCCAGGATAGAAGTAATGATAACAGCATACATGCATTCTTGGACCCAGTAATTCATATTTGGGAACTCACCATAAAGAAATAACCCTAAAAAGGGGGGAAAAGGGAAGAAGAAGCTGCCTGAATAAATGACATTCACTGCAGTATTATGTATAAAAGGGAAAAATTAGAAATAACTTTAAACTCCAACAATAAAGGAGCATCTGTTTTGGCCCATGCACTGGATGGCATATTATACAACCGTTAAAGCATTTGGGAACATTTCCTCACGTTAAAAAATGATTACATTATGTTAAGTGGAAAGGGATATTAAAGAGTGCATCCAGGGCTTCCCTGGTGGCGCAGTGGTTGAGAATCTGCCTGCTAATGCAGGGGACACGGGTTCGAGCCCTGGTCTGGGAAGATCCCACATGCCGCGGAGCAACTAGGCCCGTGAGCCACAATTACTGAGCCTGCACGTCTGGAGCCTGTGCTCCGCAACAAGAGAGGCCGCGATAGTGAGAGGCCCGTGCACCGCGATGAAGAGTGGCCCCCACTTGCCACAACTAGAGAAAGCCCTCGCACAGAAACGAAGACCCAACACAGCCATAAATAATAAATAAATAAATAAATAAATAAATAAATAAAAAGTATCATGTCTTTAGGGAGACCTCTTTAACCATCTAAGCTTCCCATTTCACCTCTGTTAGTCAAGTCCCATCTTATAAATACCCATAGATTGTACGCATTATGCAATAAACCTCTTTAAAAAAAAAAAAAAAAAAAAAGAGTGCATCCAGCATCTAACAGTGATCATATGAAACAAGAAAGCAGGCACAGAAAACTGATGAGAAGAAACAAAGCAGAAGAGACACGTGATGTTCTGGATGGTGGGATTATGAGTTTTTTCTTCCTACTTTTCTGAATTTATCAGACTTTCCACAATGAGCAGGTATTAGGTAGATAATAAAAACTTAATACGGGTTGAAACATTTTAAAAATATACAATTCTCATGTACTCTGGTCAGAGAATTCTTTACTTGGAGCCCAGGGTATCTTTCTTCATTCATTCATGAGCTTGGCTCTGCTCTACACACTGAGGTTACAGAGGTAAATACGTTATGCACCATAGCATCATGTGGCAGAGCAGGGTCGCCCATGAGAACGGTTTAATTGTTTTCAAAATCAGAAGGAAAAAATGAACCATTAGGTTGAAGAGTATGTTTTAATGTATAATATCAATATATTCATCTTTATACCAAAGCAGCTGTAAAATATAATTTTTAAAACATTTTTGATGAAGGCAGGCGCCTACAAGAGCAAACATGCCTCAGGCTCATGAAAGTCAAACTGCGGCCCTGGGGACATTCAAGGTGAAGACTGACGGTGAAGGAGGAGCCAGCAACTCAGATGGGGGAGGAGAGTATTTCAAGCAGAGACAGCAGGTTGTGCAAAGGTTCTCAAATGGGGTAACAGCATATATGGAAAATGTAATACCATGACAAGGCCTGGTCTGAACCACATTTTAAAATAAAGACAAGCTGGAATATAATTAAGAATGATAAGGGGTTTAGAAATTTAACCAAGGAGGTAAAAGATCTGTACACTGAAAACTGTAAGATATGGATAAAAGAAATTGACAACACAAATGAATGGAAAGATGTCTCATATTCATGGATTGGAAGAATTAACATTATTAAAATGTCCATACTATCCAGAGCAATCCATAGATTCAAAGCAATCTCTATTAAAATTCCATTGGCGTTTTTCACAGAAATAAAACAATCCTAAAATGTATATGGAACCCTGAAGAGCCAAAGCGATCTTGAGAAAGAAGAACAAAGTTGGAGGCATCACACTTCCTCATTTCAAACTATATTACAAACTAGAATAATAAAGACAGTATAGTATTGGCATAAAAACAGACACAAGGACCAGTGGAACAGAATCGAGAACCCAGAAATAAACCCATGCAAATACAGTTCAACTAATCTATTACAAGACTGCCAAGGATACACAATGCGGAAGGGACAGTCTCTTCAATAACAATGCTGGGAAAACTGGATATCCACATTCAAAAGAATGAAACTGGACCCTTATACCATATACAAAAATCAACTCCAAATGGATTAAAGACTTAAATTAAGACCTAAAACCATAAAATTCCTAGAAGAAAACATAAAGGATAAGCTCCTTGACGGTGGTCTTGGCAATGAGTTTTTTGGATATGACATGCAAAGGACACGCAACAAAAGCAAAAATAAACAACTGAGTCTACTTCAAACTAAAAAGCTTCTGCAGAACAAAGGAAACAATCAACAAAATAAAAAGGCAACCCATGGAATAGAAAAAAAATGTCAAACTATGTATCTGGTAAGGGGTTAATATTATGAGTTAATATCAGGGGTTAATATTATATAATTCCCTTTATATAAAGGGGTTAATATTTAGTATTGTAATACTCAATACGCAACAGCAAAAAAAAAAAAAAAACGACCAACAACAACGAAATTTTAAAATGGGCAAAGGAGGTGAATAGACATTTTTCCAAAGAAGACATATGAATGGTCAACAGGTATATAAAAAGGTGCTCAACTACACCTTTGTATCATCAGGGAAATGCAAATCAAAACCACAAAGAGATGTCACCCATTAGGATGACTATTATCAAAAAGGTGAGATAACAAGTGTTGGCAAGGGTGTGGAGAAAAGGGAACACTTGCACACTGTTGACAGGAATGTAAATTGGTGCAGCTACTACGGAAAACAGTATGCAAGTTCCCCCCAAAATTAAAAATAGAACTACCATATGAGCCAGCAATTCCGCTGCTGGGTATATACCCAAATGAAATGATCAGTATCTCAAAGAGATAGCTACACTGCCATGTTCAATGCAGCATTATCCACAATAGCCAAGATACGGAAACAACCTAAATGTCGCTAAACAGATGCATGGATAAAGAAAATGTGATATATATGTGTGTGTATATATAATATATATGATATCAATGTGAAAAATGTAAGACATTTATATGTTAATATACATTATATTTGTAGATATTACTGTGAGAAATATAGTGAGAATATATGAATATATATTAATGTAAGAAAATGAGATATTATATATTTATATAAATATATATATGAATATTATTCAGTCACAAGAAAGAAGGAAATCCTGCCATTCGCAACAACATGATGAAGCTGGAGGACCTTACGCTAACTGAAATAATCCAGACAGGGAAAGACAAATACCATATGATCTCACTTACATGTGGAATCTGAAAAACAGAACAAATGAACAAACATAACAAGAGAAACAGAGTCATAGATACAGAGAACAAACAGGTGATTGCCGGCAAGGGTGGGGTAGGGAATGAGAGAAATAGGTGAGGGAGATTAAGAGGCACAAACTATGTATAAAATAAATAAGCATTAAGGATATATTGTACAATGCAGGGAATATAGCCAATATTTTATAATAATTAAAAATGGAATATAACCTTAAAAAATTGTGAATCATTATGTTGTACACCTGAACCTTATATAATATTATGCATCAACTATATCTCAATCAAAAAAAAAGAGGTACAAACTTTCAATTACAAAATAAATGAGAAACAGGTATGAAATGTACAGTGTGGGGAGCAGAGTCAATAAAAATGTGATATCTTTGTACGGTGACAGATGGTAACTAGACTTATCGTGGTGATCACTTTGTAATGTATAGAAATATCAAACCACTATGTTGTGCACCAGGAACTAACACGGTGTTATAGGTCAATTATACTTCAAAAACAAATAAATAAACTCACAGAAAAAGAGAGCAGATTTGTGATTACCAGAGGCGGGGGTGGGGTCGGGGTCGGAGGAATTGGATGAAGCTGGTCAAAAGGTACAAACTTCCAATTATAAGACAAATAAGTACTAGGGATGTAATGTACAACATGAGGAATATAATTAACACTGCTGCATGTTACGTATGCAAGTTGTTAAAAGACTAAATCCTAAGAGTTCTCATCACAAGGAAAAAAAATTTTTCTTCTTTCCTTTTGTATCTACATGAGGTGATGGATGTTTACGAAACCTATGTGACCATCATTTCGTGACGTATGTGAGTCAAATCCTCATGCTGTACACCTTAAACTTATACAGTGCTACATGTCAATTATATCTCAATAAAACCAGAAGAAAAATAAATAAGTAAATAATAGAAAATAAAAATAAAAAAGTTGAACACACAGAAACAAAAAACAGAAAAGTAGATGCCAGGGGTTGGGGGTTAGGGAATGGGGAAATGTTGGTCAAAGGGTACAAATTTCAGTTATAAAGATGAATAAGTTCTGAGGATCTAATGCACAACATGGTGACTAAAGTTAATATTATTATTAACTGTATTATATACCTGAAATTTGCTAACAGTAGATCTTGAGTGTTCACTCCACCAAAAAAAAAAAACAAACAAACCCAAAACTGGTAACAATGTGAGGTGATGGATGTGTTAATTAACTTGATCGTGGTCATCATTTCACAATGTATACGTATATCAAACCTTGATGCTGTACACCTCAAGTAAATAAACAAGTTTTAAAAAAACTTTTCTGGCCGCGCAGCATGTGGGATCTTAGTTCCCTGACCAGGGATCAAACCCACGCCCCCTGCATTGGAAATGTGGAGTCTTAACCGCTGGACTGCCAGGGAAGTCCCGATACAACTTTTGTCAATCATACCTCAATAAAGCTGGGGAAAAAAGAAAGGAAGCACATCATATACGAAATAAGTGAGAAACGAGGCATCTCAGGATTAGAAAGAAAACTTAAAGGGAATGTGATAATTTTCTTCAAATACTGCAAGGATGGAAACAAACAATTCCAAGGATTAAATGTTCTAAGTAGCTGGGAGTAGAAATGTGTCCAAGGAGTGAAAGTTATAGCAATGTAGATTTCCACTCAATAATAAAACTGCCCTAGCTCCTCAAAGTGTTTAACAACTGACAATGCAGTGAAGTAATAAACTCTTACATCCAAGCAGAGGATAGAGAGGCAAACGTCAGGAACATTGTTAGGGTATCTCTGCATTAGAGGATATAAGAACAAGAGGATATAATCAAAGTCCTATCTATATAGAAAAGTCCTAAATTAGCATCTGTTAATGGTCCTAAATTAGCATCTGTTTGCACAGAAGTCCTCAAAGGGAAGTAGATGTCTGCTGCAAGGTGAGTTCCCCAGAAAGCAGACTGAGAGGAGAGAGTGTGCAGGAAGTTTGCTGGGGGGTTCTCTCAGGATCATCCCCGTGGGGGAAGGGAAGAAGTCAGAGAGGGAGAAGTTGGCCTTCAATGCAGTCACAAGGGCCACACCGACCTTCGGAGTCAGGGCAAGAGGGCTGGCTGGACCTTTACACCCCTTACCCGCCAGTCACTGCCTGCAGGCTGCGCCGGGGAAGGGGCATGACCTTGGGAGGGAGGCTCCCATTGGCTGAGAGCTGCCAGGGGGCACACAACCAGCAGCATGGCATCTATTACAAAGCATTACGTAAAATTTTTGTGTATCAATTATTTCAGTAGGATAACATACATCAAATGCCAAAACCAAATGCTGGCACTTCACAACATTGCGCTGTAAAATATTTAGTAGCTCACTGGTCTCGCTTGAAAACATCACAGCACATAAATATCATTATATTTACAAACAAATCTAATAAAAGAAAAACCATCAGCCATAAAAAGGAACGAAATTGAGTCATTTGTTGAGACGTGGATGGATCTAGAGACTGTCATACAGAGTGAAGTAAGTCAGAAAGAGAAAAACAAATATCATATATTAATGCATGTATGTGGAACCTAGAAAAATGGTACAGATGAGCCAGTTTGCAGGGCAGAAGTTGAGACACAGATGTAGAGAACGGACATATGGACACCAAGGGGGGAAAACTGCGGTGAGGTGGGGATGGTGGTGTGCTGAATTGGGCGATTGGGATTGACATGTATACACTGATATGTATAAAATTGATGCCTAATAAGAACCTGCAGTATAAAAAAACAAACAAAACAACTAATACTAAACTTTCATTCGGTTATTTGTATGGAAATATGTTAATATAAATGTTTCAGACATTACATGAAATTCCTAAAAATCTTTTATTTGTATTTGTATGGAAATATGTATGGAAATATGTTAATATAAATGTTTCAGACATTACATGAAATTTCTAAAAATCTTATATTTGTATTTGTATGGAAATATGTATGGAAATATGTTAATATAAATGTTTCAGACATTACATGAAATTGCTAAAAATCTTATATGTTCTGGTATAATGTTATAAGTAATAATCCTAGTTATTACTTTAAAATGTATATCTCAGAAATAACTAATTTTCTTGTCAACTGCATTATTATGAACTTTCATCAAATCTTTTACCGTGGTCATTTTTAAGTCCTTTGTCATTTACAGACAGTTCTGGGTGTACTCTGATGATTTTGCAAATATGTTCCTATAAAAGGGTTTCATCTTCAAGAAATTCATGGAAAAGACTCTGACAAGTACAGGTTTCTGGTAACTGACTGTACTGCTGAACTGAATGAATAAGCAGTTTCAGAACTCTGATGAAAAACTGATAAACTCATAAAAGTGCTAACAAAAGATCAAGATGAAAAAAAACAATTAATTACATGGGACTGAGTGAACTGATGAGGATGAGTATAATTTTTGTGACTTTCTGTCTGAATTAAAAAAAAAAAAAAAAAATCCCACAAGGACTCAGAGGCAAAGAAAAAAAAAAAAAAAAAAAAAGAGTCTGAACAAAGAAATATTGCCCAATTAGAGATGTTTTTCTTTTCTAAGAGGGAGGAACATTAGGAACTGAATCTAATCTAGACATTAGAGATTTTCAGCTGTGATTCTTGAAGCCTGAGGCAGAATATGATTTGCAAAGATGGCCACCACCGTGTCTCATGCCCAGGTGCTCTTACACGTGACCTGCCTCTATAATGTTGTCCCCTCCCCGTGAACCTGGTGACCTTGTGACCACCAGTAGAAAGGAGTGGAGGAAACACTGCATGATGTCCGAGGCTAGGTCACAATAGGCCATGCAGCCTCCACCTGGTTCTCTGGAAACTTTTCTTAGGGGAAACTGGCCACCAAATAAGAATTCTGAGCGCACAGAGACCCCCATGCTGGAGAGGTCATGCATGGGCACTCTGGGCGACAGTCCCAGCTGAGGGCGCAGCCAACGGCCACCATCGACCACCAGCCATGTGAATGGAAGACCTGGGATGTCCAGGCCAGGGGAGCCATCAGCTGCCTGCAGCCCAAGCTGACACCTGGCTGCACCCACACGGGAGACCGCGGGGTAACTGCCCAGCTGAGCCGCTAAATGCCTGATCTGCAAAATCGTGAACAAAATAAAAGGGCTTTTGTTTGACAAAAAAAAAAAAAAAAAAAGAAAAACCAAGCTTCATTCTTATTATAGAAATATCCCATCCCAATCTCCACAGGCAAAATTTAGGGGGTTGAGAATCCTCAACTAGGACACTACGGTTTTGAGGTTTGACAGCCAAAATTAACCAGTAATATTCAAATTAAATGTAAAACTAAACGTTTTTAAACCCTTCCCTCTCCTCCAAGATGTAAACAATTCCTTTACTCATTGGTTATCTTCTAACTGATAACCTTTCACCATGCTATTCCTTCATGCTATTAATACTAGGATATTAATTTATAAAATTATCTGCGCCACACATACGAAATGGGAATATCAAATAATGAGACTTCCATACATCTCAACTGAAATTCAGGTTCAATACCATGAAAAATACCCAATCCCATAGAAGAAAACAAAATTTGACTCACTCTCTAAATATGCTCTATGCGTATACTTCAAGTACAATTAACAATTATTTTATATTTTAATTCATTACTCTTGAAAAATAGGTGAATAATATCTAGTCTTCTACAATTAGTGCAGCTGGGTTTTCAACAAGTCTCAAGAACAATTTACTCTGTTTGGTTAAAATGCTGCTGATGGAGCATATGCTCAGTTATGATACAAATATTAACAAGGCTTTCCTTTTGCTCATGAAGTGTATATTTACACAACACACAAAAAAGTGATGTGAACAAAGGCAAGCAGGGCCTGCCCTCACACTGAATTATCTAAAAGGCCACCTCCTTGGTAACCAGACTGACCCATTTTTAGAGGAAAAAAAGTTTAAAATTTAATACAGAAAGATTTTTTTAATGGTCTAGTCACACAAAGGTAAAGTAGCTTCTTGCGATTTATCTCTGAAATTCTTCTGAAAGCTCAGAGAGAAGGAAAATAACAAGGAAAAGTAGACCTACAGTACTACAGTCGAAACAAAAATTGCTTAATTCAGGAAGATTTAGAGAAACCAAATTAAGATCAAGGGAACAATAAAATAAACAGGTGGGATTTTGAGCTGCTAAGTTTGCAGTGATTGTCACAGTAGCAAGTGAAAACTAACACAATTGTTTATTAACATCTATCCTTTGCTAGCTTTCAAGCAAATGTTGAGTCTTACACATTTTAATGTGTTCTGTTCAAATCTAGCATGGTTCTCTACACAAACTTGGCCCTCAATATTTTTTGAATGAATGAAATCCTGTAAATCCCCTCACTGCTTTCACCAGAGGAAGAATTATATTAGAACCGTCTAGATCAAATTTCTTTAGTTGGGCTCTTTATCACAGAGCCCAGGAGCTTACAGACTCTTTACATTTTTTGAATTTTATTGTTCACTGGTCTTAGTTTGACTTCTCTAAATGTTTCTGAAATACATAAACCTCTACAAGGCTGTTTCTTTTAAAGGATGGCTAGTTTTCTAATAATAACAAACATATTCAGTATATAACTGAATCACTTGCAGTATATACCTTTGAAACTGACACAACATTGTAAATAAACTATACTTAAAAAAACACAGTTTGGGGTTTTACCGTTTGGGTTTGCTGGTTTATTTTCATTTTCATTTATAAAGATAAAAGCAGATATAAATTTTTCTTTCTACTTCTGTTATTATTATTGTTGTTGTTATTGTTTTGGTTGTCCATTTGACTCACTTATTTCCTATTTTCCTAATAAATGCATCCTCTTCTCAGTACTGCTTTGGCCTCATCCCACCAGAACTTCAATCTGGCAGATGTATAAGATCCTAATATCTCTGTAAAATTCTGCAACATTTTGTTGCCTATCTTCCAAACCCCTAATTTTGTCTTCAATCATATCCATTCAATTCTCAAGCTGATCTTCCTTAATCTTTTAAATTCAATAATCATAGCTTTAATCTCCATAAACTTTGTTGTTCTAAATGATCTTTTTCTTCATAGCAGGGTACTTTTATTTAATATATTCATACTGTCAAATCTCTTTGAAGATCTAACATGTTTTTACTTCTCCTATATTCCCCAGAGTCTTCTGACTCAGGTTCTTTTCTTTCATCCTATTTGTTTTCCTCAAATGTCTGATGATCCCTTGATATTCATTCATACTTAAGAATAAAAGACTGGGTTGATCCACAAGGGCAACTAATGCCTGTTTCCTCTCTAGTATGAGGTCTCTCCTTGGGGAGGCTCAACTGTAGGGCTCTACGTACAGAGTACAGGATGCGTCTGATGATGGGCTTTGCCTTAGGGTATAGGAGTGAGGAACAAGCAGCAGGCAGGTTGGGAGACAAGTACACAGACCCGCCAAAATAAGAAAGTCTTGCCTCTAGTGTGAAGGATTTTAGTACATACTGCCTATTAGAAGGCTCAGACTTCCTTCCCCAGCACCCTTTTTGCTGTGGGTGCCCATGGTGATCTTAAACTCTACTCTGCTTCTCTCTCAGGTCCCTAAACCCACTTGAGGAACCCTCCCAAACAGGATGTTGACTTTTTGTGAACACAGTCAGTTCTTAGCCAGGGGATCACTGTTATAAATGGAATACTTTATTTTCCTGAATTTTGCTCCGGGGCCCCTTCCCATTGGCAGGTGTTAGTCACTGTAAGTTCTGCTTTTAATTCAGCTTTGCACCTGTGTTTGGGGTTATGATTTTTTACTTTTGTTTTTGTTTTCTTTTGTCAATCTAATCCCATCTGTTTTCAGTTTTCCAGGAATTCTTTATAACTTTTAGTCTAACGAAGGTAGGCACCCTTGCTAGTTTTCCGCAGTGTTACAGATTTTTTTTTTTTTAAATGTATAGTGTACTTTCTTATTTTAAAGGATTTTTGTTAAGAGGGGAGCCTGATGCATGTGTTCAGGCTGTCATTTTACTCCAAACATCCAGTATGTCCTCCTGAATTCCTAAATGAAACATTCCTTTGTAATTTAAAGTGTTTTATTCAAAGCACCCTAAGCTAGCACTTTGCTGGGGAACTGAGAAAAATCATTCTTCTCAACCCCTGCTTACCGGTGAACAAAACGGATTTCTGCCTTGTCTGGTTCATTTAAGAAGTGACTACAGCCCAGTTAAACGAGGTAAGTTCCATGAGAGAAGGGACTTTTAAGCAGTATTTTTCAGAGGGAGAAAAAACCACATGTATGTAAAGTTTGAGGAAAAAGGCAGTCCTAGAGAAAGAAATGGTAACTTCCCCCGATTTCAAATGGAAAGAAGATGTACTCATTTCATTTACAAGGAATCAAGAGTTTGATCCAATAAAAAGCAGTTACAATAAATCAAAAAGCCACTGAGGAAGTAACAGTTTGATTTTTCAAACTGAATTTGATTTCTCTAAAAGTGTAAATCCCACACGTATTGCTTCTACAAATTATATCCACATACAATGCCAAGTCAACAAGCATTTCATAACTGTGTAACATAAATCTTTAAGAAAACAAAAGAAGATGAAGAAAAGATGTGGCCTTCTGTCTTTTAAAAATAAACAATCTGAATGGAAGGAGAAATACA
The DNA here is from genome assembly GCF_965194825.1 of Balaenoptera physalus. Classification (NCBI taxonomy): domain Eukaryota; kingdom Metazoa; phylum Chordata; class Mammalia; order Artiodactyla; family Balaenopteridae; genus Balaenoptera; species Balaenoptera physalus. The sequence goes on from NC_138896.1 coordinate 105,298,505, forward strand.
CACATACCCAGATTCATGTCCACACTGAGATCATGATAGATACTTGGCGATGTTTCAATATTAAATATCACCTTTTCCAGCTCTTAAAGAATTGCTATAGGAATTCACAGCTACAAAGGGGGAGGGGAGAGAAGCTGATGGAAGTTGTTTTTTTTTTTTTTACACACATACACACTGTATTTTATTTTTACAAGAGATAAATAGACTGACACCAAGCATTGTACATGGATGACCACAACAAAAGCAACAATGATTGCGATTACCAAACATGAAACACACTCATACTATGTCATAATATTGACATTCAGTCCAGTAATCCTCCACTGTAACAGCTCCTTTACTTTGCAGTGAAAATTGATTTGTATATTCTTTGCCTCTGAGTCCTTGTGGGATTTTTTTTTTAATTCAAACAGAAAGTCACAAAAATTATACTCATCCTCATCAGTTCACTCAGTCCCATGTAATTAATTTTTTTTTTATCTTGATCTTTTGTTAGCACTTATGAGTTCATCAGTTTTTCATTAGAGTTCTGAAAATGCTTATTCATTCAGTTCAGCAGTACAGTCAGTTACCAGAAACCTGTACTTGTCAGAGTCTTTTCCATGAATTTCTTGAAGATGAAACCCTTTTATAGGAACATATTTGCAAAAGCATCAGAGTACACCCAGAACTGTCTGTAAATGACAAAAGACTTAAAAATTACCACGGTTAAAGATTTCATGAAAGTTCATAATAATGCAGTTGACAAGAAAATTAGTTATTTCTGAGATTTTTTTAAAAATCTGTTCTTTTAGGTTGTATTAATAGAAGTATTGGGACTAGACTAGAAAGCACATACTAGATAGATACCTATAGGTTCCATCTTGGCAAAGGAACTACTGTTGGCCTCACGTGGAACTTTAAGTATCTAGAAATTTTATATAAAAATCCAGCCTTCATCATGTCTTGAACAATCAGAGCTCCACATTCACATGTAAAAGTAGTCAGCTGGAGCCAGTGGTAACAACTGGCTCTGTAAGGAGGGAAAACAAAAAAGCCAGGATCTGGTGTAAATACTCCCACCAGGGCTGATTTCAAGCTCCCAACGTGATTCGAGGTTGGGAGGAGACCCGCACAAGCGGCTCCCGTGAGCCAGCTCTGGCACAGCAGTGGCTGGAGCTGGGTGGGGGCCGCCCCTTGAAAAGGAGGAAGAGTTTCTGTTCTCCAGGGGTCCCTGCACCCTGCAGTCTCACACTTGGCCGCTTCAGGCACCTGTCACCAACCCACCCAGCTCCCTCTGTCCCTTCACCCCCAAGGACTCATGACTAAGACAAGGTTGGTGGTGGTCCTCAGTTCACTGTACCCAGATCACACACACAAATCACTGTTCAGGTGTGAATGTTCCATCTTACAGGAGGGAGACTGATGTGCCAGGGTGGGTGAAGACAGCGACTTCAAATGATGGTTTGGAAGACATCCAACAAAGAACGGTCCTTGTGCTGGGGGTGTCTGGACAAGATACTGATTAGGGAGGGCAAGGATTTTCTCAAGACGCAGGGAGGGGAGGAGAGGATGGGGAGAGAGGAACGTGGAGAAAGGTATGTATCAAATGAAAAAAGGTAAGTACTTCAGCCAAAGATTCTTTTCTCTTTTTTTTTAACATCTTTATTGGAGTATAATTGCTTTACAATGGTGTGTTAGTTTGCTTTATAACAAAGTGAATCAGCTATACGTATACATATATCCCCATATCCCCTCCCTCTTGCGTCTCCCTCCCACCCTCCCTATCCCACCCCTCTAGGTGGTCACAAAGCACCGAGCTGATCTCCCTGTGCTATGCGGCTGCTTCCCACTAGCTATCTATTTTACGTTTGATAGTGTATATATATCCATGCCACTCTCTCACTTGGTCCCAGCTTACCCTTCCCCCTCCCCATGTCCTCAAGTCCATTCTCTACATCTGCGTCTTCATTCTTGTCCTGCCCCTAGGTTCTTCATAACCTTTTTTTTTTTTTTTTTTTTAGATTCCATATATATGTGTTAGCATACGGTATTTGTTTTTCTCTTTCTGACTTACTTCACTCTGTAGGACAGACTCTAGGTCCATCCACCTCACTACAAATAACTCAATTTTGTTTCTTTTTATGGCTGAGTAATATTCCATTGTATATATGTGCCACATCTTCTTTATCCATTCATCTGTCGATGGACACTTAGGTTGCTTCCATGTCCTGGCTATTGTAAATAGAGCTGCAGTGAACATTGTGGTACATGACTCTTTTTGAATTATGGTTTTCTCAGGGCATAGGCCCGGTAGTGGGATTGCTGGGTCATACGGTAGTTGTATTTTTAGTTTTTTACGGAACCTCCATACTGTTCTCCATAGTGGCTGTATCAATTTACATTCCCACCAACAGAGCAAGAGGGTTCCCTTTTCTCTATACCCTCTCCAGCATTTATCGTTTGTAGATTTTTTGATGATGGCCATTCTGACTGGTGTGAGGTGATACCTCATTGTAGTTTTGATTTGCATTTCTCTAATGATTCGTGATGTTGAGCATCCTTTCATGTGTTTGTTGGCAATCTGTATATCTTCTTTGGAGAAATGTCTATTTAGGTCTTCTGCCCATTTTTGGATTGGGTTGTTTATTTTTGATATTGAGCTGCATGAGCTGCTTGTAAATTCTGGAGATTAATCCTTGGTCAGTTGCTTCGTTTGCAAATATTTTCTCCCATTCTGAGGGTTGCCTTTTCATCTTGTTTATGGTTTCCTTTGCTGTGCAAAAGCTTTTAAGTTTCATTAGGTCCCATTTGTTTATTTTTGTTTTTATTTCCATTTCTCTAGGAGGTGGGTCAAAAAGGATCTTGCTGTGATGTATGTCATAGAGTGTTCTGCCTATGTTTTCCTCTAAGAGTTTGATAGTGTCTGGCCTTACATTTAGGTCTTTAATCCATTTTGAGTTTCTTTTTGTGTATGGTGTTAGGGAGTGTTCTAATTTCATTCTTTTACATGTAGCTGTCCAGTTTTCCCAGCACCACTTATTGAAGAGGCTGTCTTTTCTCCATTGTATATTCTTTCCTCCTTTATCAAAAATAAGGTGACCATATGTGCGTGGGTTTCTCAGCCAAGGATTTTTGACTCTGATATTTTTAATTGAATTGCGAATGACGTTAAAACAGTTCAAAACATTTTTATGTGTATTAAAGGAAAGCAGGGATTTCTAAAGACTGAAAAATATTCATTTAAAGGAAATAATAAACCATCCTCAAGTGTCTAAAGAGCTATTCAGTGGAAGAATCTAGTTCCAACATCCATTATGCTAATTAACAAGCCATTATTTTCACCAGTGGGATCCATTTCTAACGTTTCATATGCTAATTTGATCTGATATAAAACTACAAAAATAGCAAAGACATTTGTAGTAGCTGTCTCTGGGGGGTAGCCCTTCTGATTAGATGCCAGGTGCCTACCCTGGGAAGCAAACAGTGATTAAAGCATCTGACCACACCTAGAGAGTGTCTTAAATAAGCACATAATACTATCCTGCCTTATGTTTTCTGAAGCTTTTTAAAGTAAAATGGGCTACTGGGCAATGATCTTTTCAATGCCATTGTTCATGAAAGATAAATAACTGAATGCAGAAAACAAATTATTAGTGACTCCAACCTTTAGAAAAGGCAGTAAATTCAGTCTCCTTATTTTGAAAATCAAAAGGAGGCTTGGGAACATGAAGCCAGAGAAGAAGACAGCTCCCCAGGACCTGTGCGTTGCTCGCCTGGAGGACTCTGCACTACCCAGCAACAGGTGACACTCAGTTATTAATTGCTACTCCGATGATCGTAGCGCGCGACGGCACATCAAGATACTGGGGCGGGTGGGGGAAGCACCTCAAGTTTTTTTTTAAACTTTAATCTTGACTTAGGCATCCAAAGTCTTAAAGCTTCATTTTTTCTCCGACACCTCCCACTCAGCCTCCTGCAAAGGTTCTTGTGATAAGAATCAAATGAAAATGTTTTGCAAACTATGAAGTATTATCAAGAGGGAATCAGTACTCCTTTGAATTTGTATGTTATTAGTAGTAACAGTGATAATTAGAGTGGGTCATTTTTGCTAGTGTTCAATAAATTAATTCCTTAGAGATGAGCCTTTCACTCCAGCAGTTACTTTATTACCTACAGATGTTGATTAAAGGCTGATCACATGCACCAAATGGTCCATGTGTGGAATACGAAGCAGAAGAGTGCAGAACCCTTGCCGTGAACAGGTCTGGGGTCTAACACCGACCCACAGAACCTTAGGTCCTCAAGCCCAGCCACTCACCCAAGGCCTATTCCCTTCCTCAACGCCTCTGAACAGCTGTCATCTCATCTCTGCCTGGGCACTTTGGCAATGAGGGATCTTGTTACTCTGTAAGCAGCCCGTGTCGTCAGAGCCGAGAGCCTCTCCTTGTGTCCACTGAGGTACTTACGGGAAAAGAAAGCTCAGGGTAAAGAGAAGTTCTGGGGCGGCAGGCAGCTGAGCCACCGGCATGCGTGAGGACAGTCCGCGCAGCCCCTGCATACGTGCTACCACCCGTCCTCCACGTGCGGCTCATGACAGCTACTTCATACCTAGGAAATGCTGTTTCACGGGTTGGGAAACCTTTTCCAAATGAAAACCTCCTTGCTGACTTATTAGTGGAGGGGGCATATACAGTTTTGCTTGTTTTTCATCTGCAACCATGTCTTCAATGGCCTCCCACCTGAGGACGCACAGAGCAGATGAATGAGGGCTTAGGCTTCAGAGTCAGGCTGCTGAGTTCAAACCTCAGCACCGCCATGACCAGCTAAGCATCCTTAGGCAAATTATTTCAGTGCTGTACATCTCTGTTTCCTTGGTCATAAAATGGGACTAATTACAGTGCCTCCTGAGTCGGGTTGTTGTGAGAACTGAATGAGATAACACAGTAACCCTTAAACTGAGGTCCACAGGCAAATGCTGAGGGATCTGGAAGGAGTTTTCACTTGTGCTGTCATTTCACTGAGAATCTGTTTTAAAAAAATCTAACGTAAGTATATCCTGTATCAGACACCTACTAAAAATATAACCAAGTGTTGGCACATGATTTTGGTGACTGTGTTTGCATTTTTTTTTCCTGGTCTAATGAGAAAAATACAGAAACAGACCTAGTATGAGACTGAGGTATTTGCACTGAAAGAAAACCAGTTTATGTCACCATAACGCATGCAATGAAATATTTTACAAGAGTTTGCACAGATAAAAATGGTGGGGAAATTGTGTCAAAGGACACATGGCAGTACAGGCACGGTGACATTAAAAGAATCAAGCGCAGCGCGGCAGGAGTGGCACCATACGCCAGGGGGACAGAATTCAGCTGTAGCAGATCATCATCTATTGGATTATGGTTAACTTTTACGGGCTACATTTAAATGATAAGTTCATATCCTGGCTATGCAGCTGTAAAAGAACTGTAAGCATAAACATTTTATGCCCAGTGTTCTGCTTATACATTTTTAAGTAACACTGTAATAAAGATAACCGAACTGTGGTTATGCAACAGAATGTTCTTATTCATAGGAAATACATACTTAAGTATTTAGGAGTAAAGAGGCATGATATCTCCCATTTACTCTCAAATGTTTCAGTAAAAATAATCCACATATATATGTGTGTATACGTTTATACATACACATACACTACATACATATATACATACATACATATATATTATACATATATATATATTTAGAGAGAGAGAGGGAAGGAAATGGAACAAAATATAAACAACCTGGTTAAAGGATTATGATAGCCAAAGAATTACAGCGTCTCATACCTAGAAGATCTAGCCCCTCCTTCTTAAAGACGCAGATCCAGAACTCCCGAAGGAGTATTATTAGACCAGTGACTCAGTAAGTCACATCTGGGGGAAGGGACCGAACATCAGAATCACCTGGGTAGGCGTTAGCAAAATGCTTACAAATACTCCTTCCTCCTCTCTCCGGGAATCACTGCCACGGTGAGCCCCTGTCTTGGATACATGATCTCTCTACAGGTGTTAGGATATAAAGGATAAACATCATAAATGCAGTGATTGGAGCCATCAAATTAGGCTGCAAAGGATCCGATCGGTAGGCTCTCCATCAGTGTCTGTTAGGCAGTCTCAATGCAACACCCTTTTGGAAGCAAGAGGGACCTAAGTAGGTTTAACCAAAGGGGAGTGACCATTTTCTTAAGCACTGACTCTAAAAATCAGGAACAATACAGGCTTAGGACGGAGAGGAACTGCCTCTAACGGGGCAGTCCTGTTTGCTCCCAGTGGGTATGCCAAGTCCTCCAGTGCTCTTGCCCGAGAACAATGTGAGGACGTCACCCCTGTCCAGCCACCGATGGATTCCAGCTCATCTGAATACCCTGGCCCACTGTACCTTCATGCCCCACGGGTTAGTCAAATCTCCCCAGTACATACATGCAGGAGCCAGAAGCAAGTTTACCCAATGAAAGAGATACATAAACCAAATCATGTTTTTTTCACCTGCAGGTCCCAATTCATTTGTGGATCCTAAAGTCAACTTAATGAGTCATGACCCAACTTTTATTTGGACAAAGTAAAACGCAAAGAAATACAGGCAAATCAAGCTACACTGTACAACGCCAGGGTAGGAATTGTTTCATGAAGCTTTTGTATCAATTATGTCAATATGAGTACAAGGGTCACAAGGTAAATGCTTTTTTACTCTGGGCCGTGGCCAAAATGTTTGAAAGCCACTGTGTCAGGTGCTGAGAGGAAAGGCAAGAGGATAAGAGGGAAGGAGAGAATGGGAAAAAAAAATCAGGAGCAGCCCTGGTCACAGGAAAGCACTGGCTAAAGCACCGTAACCTATACACACAGTGACCTGATTGACGAGGAGGCTGGCACGAAGTGATGGTGATCTAGGAGGACAGAAGTCCATCTGAGAAGACAGTATGTAAGCGCAACTCATCTTTATGTTATAATGAAGCATATAGGTTTCTTTTTTCCCTTTTTAAGGCAAAACAGAACACAACCTATACACATGAAAATGTTCCACACATCTGAGGCATTGACCCCCATAATAACTAGAGCTTATGCTCCTAGGAATGCTTTCCCTGGAGAATGATGGTTAATTTATGCTTCATCAGTTACTCAACATTCAGTGACCTTCACCAAACAAGGAGTTCGTGAATTTCTAGGAGCAGATGCAACAGCAACACTGCAAAAGCCGCCTTCTTCCCCTGCTGCTCTGTGTCACTCACGCCGACCTTACCCAGCTTGTTCTGATCACACACATAATCGTTAGAACAGATCAAAAGCACTACCCCCTCCACCAAAATCCTCAAAAACAAAGCTACATGTTTCTTAAAACTATTTCAGTCTAAGTAAGGAAGTCAGCAGATACAGGAACTTAGAAGATATAAGAACAAAATTACCAAAAAGAAAACATTCTGTACATATCATGATGAAGTGCAGTATCACGTTAAAGACACACCCAGGTGACGTTATAAACATAGGTGCCTACGTGTCCTGTCCACAAATTCTGTTCCATTTTGACTCCTAAAAAATAGACTTGGACAAAGGTTAAGGTCTTCCCAGCACCAGTATTAATGATCCCTGAAAGGAGAGATTCCTCAAGCACATGGAAAATCGGCCATCTCATGTTGTATTTTCATTAAGTACCTTCCAGGATTACCCAGGATGCTGATTAAATCAATGTCTCATGAGCAGTGGAATGATTATTTTAAGTAAGTGTATTCCTTCTAGGCCATCCAGATAAGTGGCTATTGTGTTACTACAAAACCACCATTTCACTATTGACTTCAGCTCTGCAGTGTACTATTGAGATATTTCTTTGATTCTTTGCTGGTAGACATAATGAAGCCTTAAGGCTATCAGGTATTAAATACTCAATTCCTAACAGACACTGTTCTCCTCCAAATGCTGAAACAATAACATCTTAAAAAATGCCTCAGTTACTGGTTCTCCAGGAGCAAAAGGAAAGAGAACCATTTAGGTCACCAACACAAGTTGGAAAACTGATCTCAAGTCGTAGAACATTTTTCTGTTTGTAATAAGACACCCCAATCAGATTACATACACAAGACTTTTTTAAAGTTGAGGAGAACGTGAAGTGTAAGAGCAATTTTCAACAAAAGCTAAAATAGAATTAATCTAGGGCAGAGAAAGCTGAATCAGGCTGAAGAAGCACAAGTAGGTCTGAAAAATCTACCGAAAGGCTGTGAACTTAATGTTCAACTTTGTCTATAAACTGCCTGAATTTTCACATTCTTACATTGTTAGGTAATAGAAAATATGGTGAATCCCTGGTTCTTGGGTTCTGTTCTTTGGGTGGTACACAGAGCACCACAGTGAAACAGTTTCTCAAAAATGTCGCCTCCGTGTTAATGATTACAGACATCTTTGGGCTTTTTTTTTTTTTTTACTTTTCTTTAAATGTAAAAAATGATCCTGAGATGCTGAAACCATTATAGAGGGATTCCAGAATCATGCCAGCCCATTCCTAAATGAATTGGAGTTCAGAATAAAGTCTACCCTGTGATCACTTTGACCTTACCTATGTATATATCCTTCCTCTGTAAAACGCTAATACTGTGTTCAACGCAGGAGGAAAGTAAGAATTCCTCTCTCCCTTGGCAGTATCGTTCTGTTTCTATGAAAAACAGCTCTCTCAAACTGTAGGCTCCACGGAGGCCCTGCATCTATGTCACAAGTACACCCAGTCTCCTGACATACATTTTACAGCCGCAAGAGTCAATGCATACATCAGTTCATAAGCTCCATGAAGGCAGGACTGCCACTTGCCCCCCAGAAAGACCCCTTTTTCCATAAGCCTTCAATCACTGCTCACTGAATTGGTAACTATTCAGGCTTCCAACCTGAGCAGACTGATCCTGAAGCTGGGCTCCAGGAGAGAACCTGAGAAGGCAGCAGAAAAAGAGAAGAAACTTTTACTCTCTTCACTCAGGACACAAAAAGCTACCCTGAGGTCATTACTTATTTTTCATTTATACAAACACGATTTTGTTTTACTGATCCTAACTAAATGTGGGCATTATAAAACAGAGAAATTCAAAATACTGTCTTACATAAAAAACTTCTAAATTAGCTATATTAATGTTTAACGAAATCTGTAACTAGCTACTCAAGTCAGTAACGCTTATTGCAATTTTAGAGGCATAAAGGAGTTTCTTGTTGTTTCAATAAAAGCCTACAACCTGAGCTGCCTCTCCCGAGCTCAATGTCCCTGGGAATGACACTTCACATCCCTGAGCTTCAGTTTCCTTAGGAAAGGATAATTATACTTCCCAACAATCAAAAGCTAAATAAATGTAAATTACAAAAGAGGTTGGGGAAAAAAAAACTTCAATGGCTATTTCATTCAGTCAGTCATCTAAAGATGATATTGTGTGAGTGGTGGTAGTGGGGGAAGGGAGGAAGCCGCAGGCACAGGGATGACATAAAGGACTGGAGAAAGTCCTACCAGAGGGCCAACAAGGTGCCTAGAGAGAAGAGGGCAAGGCAGTCGCCCCAGGAGTTGACAGTTAAGGTAAGTACTGTACACACAAAGTCCAGTTAATCTTCACATGTGTTTTGTAAGTAGCAACTATTATTTCCGGGTTACTAATGAGGAAACTGAGCCTTAGACAAATAGAAGTCCTACCAGCTAGTAGAAAGGCAGACCTTACATCTTAAGGAACAGGCACTTCAGCTGCCAATTTATTAAGAACTAAACTGGAAAGTTGCTCATCTTCAAGAACTTACCATGTATAAAAGCTCAATCTCGCCAAATCTTCTGTCAGTAGCATTTTAGTGCTTACAAAAGAACACTCAACCTTGCTTCCACAGAAAACAGTCATTCTTGCAAATATCAACCGTGAACAGTAACATTTAAAAACAAATATACCTTAGGACGATCAGGAAAATCACTTTCACACAATGGCAAATGACCTTCCAATGTCGGTGTTCTCTCTTCTTGTGCCCCTTCCCCACCACACTAGCGCGCGCTCTCCCCCCAGTATTTGTTCTCTTTTAGCTATGCAAATGGAATTTGCATGACTATTTCCCGTTATATGCACACTTCCAATGACATGAATGATCTTGGATGATTTTTCGCATCTCTAGTTCTCTGCTGCTCAATTAGTCTATCAACAAACACCTATTTATCTAAACTTCGAGAGACATATAAGGAGTATCTCCACTCCAGATCCCGCTAGAGTAAGCTGCGGAGGAAAAGAACTTGCTGAGTTAACAGCTCAAGCCCTAGCATCCAAAGATAACAGAAGACTTACATGTTCTGGCACTCGAAAACCAAAATAAGGATGCCAAGCTGTTATCTCTGAAGAAAACAACCAAAATTAACAGCCTATAGCCACAAAACCATGTGGAAAAACACGTGATTTTATTATACTCCAGGAGACAAGGGGGTATAGGTGAAAAAAACCCACTTAAAATGGATTCCTGACTTACGTTTTTCATCGTCAGCATGCACCAGGGATGCTGCCCTTGACAAGACATCCAATGGCGTCTCCATTCCTGGTTGGAGCCCAGAAGGGAAAAAAGAGAGAAAAAAAGAATTTAAATGGAATTCCAAAGACTTTTTTAGAATTTTGGCAGTTAACCATTAGAATGATGCCTCCACCAAATGCAAATCACAATGCTGAAGATGAAAGTCTTCCCAGCCTGTGACGAGATCCAATGGACGTGGTTCAGGAACAGATAGAGAAAGGGGTTAAATTCCATTCTGTCTACTCAGCCAAACCTTGCCAATTCCAGGAAGCAGCTCAAGTCAGAACTGAAAGAAGGGATATTGTGAATATTCATGCCCATGTTATTCGTGCTTATAAATGTTTATGTGCGTACGTAACAACATGCCTGTCCAGACATACCCAGTAAAAAACAGTTCTCAGAACAAAGGCTACTCTATGAACACAGCATTTTACCAGTCTGAGATTGTGGTGGTAGTCGTCGTTGTTGCTGGTTTATTAGTTTTAACAAAAATTACTAAGATTGAACCATTCTGTCCTTCTGCCTCCTTAGCTGAGACTCTGCAAAACTATGTAGCTTAAAATAGGCAATGTACTCATGAAAAGTGTGTGAATTCCACTGGTGAGTTAAATGGTATTTTGAGTCCAATAGGAATCTTTATTTCTAAATGTCATGTTTTATCGCTGTCACCACCACCTAACACCGACGTTTTTTTTTTTTTTATATAAAACCTGGATTTTTATTTTTAATTCTGTTTTCTTAAATTACAGCACACCTATAAAAGCAAACACTGAAAAAGAGTTAAAGATGGTGGAAAACCTAGAGAATCAGGCTACTTTTACCCAGTTTTCCTTTTTTGGATTATTTAAATATATACACGCACACACGCGTGCACGCACACACAGTTATTAGGAGACGAGACACACCCTATTAGCTCAACAACTGAGAGAAAATACTTCAAGTGCACCCTTTAGAGGTGCTCAGCATTTACTCAGCATTCTTCAGCCTTTACTGAGTACCTACTATGCATGTGCCAGTTACAAGACACAGCAGACCAGCTTTACTTTACAATATTCATACCTCAGGCCTCCAAAGAAACATCAGCTCTTGATCTTGCAATGTGATTTCATTCAACAAACATTATCTACTATGTACTAAGGCAGGAAAAATAAACAGAGCCCAACAGTTGCCTTCAAAGAGCTTTCAATTTATACAGTAGACATGCCTGCAAGAAATCTAGTTTAAGGCAGTGTTTTCCCCAAGTGTTGCACTGGATGTTCATATTTTGTAAGAAAAAATTTTTTCTATGATAAATAAGTTGGGAAAACACTGGAATAAACCAAATCAAGCAGTTTCTTTTCCTTCCTGTGCTTTTGATAGGCTGCTGTGCCTTCTGCAGGGGCAGAGGCAGTAGGGAGGGCAGCTCTATATACTTGAAGTCTCTCAAACTTCATTGGCCTTTCTTTTAACCTGAAACACCTCTTAGGGGACACTTGGAAATCATGGATTAAGGCAAAATGTGCTCAGTGCCAAAACAGTGCTATAAACAAAATCCTATAGAAATATCAATGAATTCTGAAAGGCTCTGTGGAGAAAACAGAAGACGAGCTGAGCCTCTGAAGGATAAATGCAAAACAGCACAGAAGGAAAGAAGAGAAGCAGAATCCATTCAAGAACAAGCTGCACAAATCAGCCAGAAGACAAGCAATGTGGGGACAGGAAGTGACGAGGACGGAAACTTGGACCGGCGCCACAGCATGGGAGGACCGAGGGCCTCAACGGGATTTGGGCTGGATTTTGTCCGCATTAAGGAGCCACTGAAATCTCTGAGGCGAGCAATACCTTGGCCATTGATGTGTTCCAGGGAAGTTATCCTGGTAGGGCCCTGTAGTCGCAGCTGACAAAATAGCAAGCCAAAGGCAGGGGACAACCTGAAAGACACAGGGATACAGCGGGCAGGAAGTAATGAGGGGCGTGTGTCGGGGGCAGCGGGGATAAGAGAAAACACAGACAGAAGTGATGGAGCTTGGGAGGTCTGAAGGTGTCAGAGAGTCCAAGAGGACGCCGAGTGACAGGGAGGACAGTGAGGTTGTAAAGCAAACAGTAAATTTCTTCTTTCTCAGAGACAAGGAGGAGGTGAGTAAAATCACAGGCACAGGAGAGAAAAATGAACGACATTCACGATCCTTGTCTTCCTTGTAAGATAGAAAAGATCACCTCCTGAGAGTAAGGATTTGGGAACTTGTTCAAAGGCAAAGAAAACAAAAGTTTGGGACAGACTGACAGGAAAAGGTTTGCTGAACTCACAAGAACTCAGTTACATTCTCGTCACACAAGCCAGTTTCCTATGCAGGCAAGATTTGAGTTTAAAGTCTTTTTTTTTGGCTGCATCGGGTCTTCATTGCTGTGCGCGGGCTTTCTCCAGCTGTGGCGAGCCGGGGCTACTCTTCAGTACGGTGCTCGGGCTTCTCACTGCAGTGGCTTCTCTTGTGTGGAGCATGGGCTCTAGGCGTGCGAGCTTCAGTAGTTACGGCACGCGGGCCCTAGAGCACATGGGCTTCAGTAGTTGCGGCACATGGGCTCAGTAGTTGCGGCACATGGGCTCAGTAGTTGCAGCTCGCGGGCTCTCGAACACAGGCTCAGTAGTTGTGGCGCACGGGCTTACTTGCTCCGTGGCATGTGGGATCTTCCCAGACCAGGGCTTGAACCCGTGTCCCCTGCATTGGCAGGCGGATTCTTTACCACTGTGCCACCAGGGAAGTCCCTGACTTTAAAGTCTTTTATTTTAAGTAAATGCCTGCTTTAGCAGTATTTGGACTCACAATTCCTTAAATTAATTGCCTCATTAAGTTGAAGGACAATGCTTTCAAAATTCTAAACCCAAAAAGATACATGTTAACATGTGCCTCTTATGCAAAGTATGTGCATAGAAGCAAAAGATCAAAGCATAAAAATACCAAATGACACAAAAGTAGACCCAGAATTCTAGCGTGTGGAAGATTATTTAAGTTCACTCACTCCAAGCAACTTAGGTTCAAAGTAGGTAGATAAGAGATTAGGTGTTTAAGGTTCCTCTACGAGGCACCTGCCATCTGCTGCAACCTTATTAATGTGACCAATTTTTATTACACAATTATTGAGTTCAGCAAAGTATTCGGGAGAGGTCACAGAGGAATAGAAGACATGATCCCTGCTTTTAAGGAACTACGACCTTGTTCGTGAACCTAAAGTATATGGCATGGGATAACAATAGACAAATCTAAGAGCATAGTAAAAGACAAAATATAATTTAACACTGAAATGAGTAGTGTGTTATAAAAGAGAGATCAGTGTCAGCTGAAGTGTTCACCTCATGAACATGCATTTTTTCTCAGTTTGCTGTGTGTGTGTGTGTGTGTGTGTTTTAAAAAGCCACTTCAAAGGTTTCCTCCCCATTCCTCTCCCCTGGGCAGTCTCTACTCTCTGACCTCTCCTACTCACCTGGATCACACGGTCTGAGTATTTCCTGGGTGCAAGTACCCTGTCTGACCCTTACATGTACAGTCCTGTTGGGTCCACAGCCTGAGGGAAGGCACAGCGGCAGGTATGAGAGCCCGGGAGGGAGACTGAGACCCGCCCAGGCAGGATCGAGGACGCTTGCAGCTCCTAAGTGAGGGGAGCACGATGTGGGTGAACTCAGGGGACAGCGCAAGGCTGGCCGGACTGGCGTCCACTTACTGGAGCAGGCAACGGGCAGTGGTGAGTCCCTGAGCAGGCTGGGGAGGTGATGTCAAGGATGTTTTAGTTTAGCAGGTGTGGGGAGGATGGTTTGACCTGCAGGGATGAAGTCAGGAGTCACGCGGATCAGCTAGGAGGCTTCTGTAGGAACCAGGTGTGAGACAAGGACCACAAGAGCGGGTACAGTGATACAGGCGGGAGAGGAGGACCAGGGACCAGGCATTACTTAGCCACAAAAGGCCTAAGCAAAAAAAGGTGGAAGATAACAGTGAAAAAGAAAAAAAAAAAAAAACACTTCTGAATTTTACATCTTGTACAATATCCGCAGTCCAAGAAACCCAATAATACATGTGAGACATGTGAGTAACATGGGGGAAAAAACTACGGTCATAGTATTTGATGGAGGGTCACAGTCTGCTGAGAGGGAAATGAGCATCACGGTGGTTTAAGAGGGGCGTCTCTGGACACTAACCGTGTGAGCTTGAATGAGCACAGCCACTTCCTACCTGTGTGACCTGGGAACTGACGTTGTCTGTGTGTCTGCTTCCTCATCTGTAAAATGGGGATGTTCATATTACCTCCCTCATAGGGTGTCAGAAGTGAATAGGCTTTATATGTATTAAAATAATTATGTGTCTGGGACTTCCCTGGTGGCGCAGTGGTTAGGCATCTGCCTGCCAATGCAGGGGACACAGGTTCACTCCCTGGTCCGGGAAGACCCCACATGCAGAGGAGCAACTAAGCCACAACATAGTTGTGCGCCACAACTACTGAGCCTGCGCTCTAGAGCCCATGAGCCACGACTACTGGGCCCACGTGCCACAACTACTGAAGCCCGCGCACCTAGAGCCGTGCTCCGCAACAAGAGAAGCCACCACAATGAGAAGCCCGCGTACTGCAACGAAGAGTAGTCCCCGCTCGCCGCAACTAGAGAAAATCCATGCACAGCAACAAAGACCCGACACAGCCAAAAATAAAATAAATAAATTTATAAAAAAAAATAATAATAATTATGTGTCAAAACAAAGGCAAACATATTAAATAAACTGCAAATGCTGGTAAACATACTAGAAAAAGGGCACTGGCCACTACTTGAGACAGAGAAGATTCCTCTGACCTAAAGGATGAGAGGAACTGGGCTTGTAAAGGGGGACGTGGCGGGGAGACCAAGCTGGCCCTGTGGACGCGGGGAGCTCCCATGACCACAGCGAGAGGACTGGGCGAGGCGGGGAAGTGGGCACGGGCCGGATCATGCGTTCTCTGCAGGGTGTGACAAAGCTGAGATCTTATTCTTTAGTCAGTGAAAAGTCCTTGAATGGTCTGAGTGGTTTTAAACAGGGGAGCGACATGTCTGGTTTATTTTATATCCTTTATGAACCATAAATCATCTATGAGTTTTTGCAAAAGATTACACGGCATCTGGAAAATCAATCTAAGTACAAGCCAGTGATGTGTTCCCATCAGCGTGATAGTTTTTACAATATCGTGATCACCGAAAACATAATCACTTAAAACGCTGACACCTGGAACATAATAACCCCATAAAAGGGAGAGGAATGTGCTTCTGGAAAAAGACATCAAGTTCATCTGTAAGGGTTCTACTGCACTGCAACCCGTTTCTGGTCTATCCATTCATCTTTTTTTCGTGGTTGCTGTCAATTATGAACATAACTCATGGTGAAGAGAACACATATTTTGTTTTTTGGGTTTTTTTTTTTTTCCAGGCAATGGTCGGTATTTTCTCTGCCAGCCCATATTCCTTTCCTGAAGCTCCCTTATCCCCGATAATACATTCTTCCAAATAGCTTAAGAGTGAGAATTAGGGAATAATAGGTATCAGTGATAAAGCTACTACATTTTAGGGATATTTGGTGCTAATGAAAAGCTCAGCTCTAAATTTGAACACCATTATTCTGGACTTCCACAAAGGACCATCTTTTTTTTTTTTTTTTTTTTTTTGATCAACAAGAGGACATGAACTCCTATCTTGGAAATAGAATTATGGGGTGTATTAGTCTTGTTTTGTTTTTTTCAGGCAAGGGAACAGAATTTCAAGATACGTCATAGAAGTGTTCCAAGGAGATTTCCAAGGTGAAAACTACAGCACCAAGCTTGGCTCACTGCACACAGCTCCTCCAGTAACACTGGCCCAACTACAGTGTAATTTAGGAAAGAGTGCGAGTCTTGGCCAGAGGTGGAAACCAGTGGAGGCTGGGAGAGGCCCATTCAAACCTCCTGATGTCCCTGCCACACTGTCACTTGACCAAAAAACCTGAAATAGGAAGATATCACTATCCTGGGATCCTGATGGCACGTCCAACTCCCAGAGGCACGCTCTTCAGTATCCCTAATTCCTGCTGGCCCTGTCCCATCACTCTATCAGGACCACTTCCTGAGCTAATCTAACTTGGCCTCAGCTAAGAAATATAACTGTAGGACAAGCCTACAGTATGAAGTATCTCACTGTGGCAGGGGGTGTGTGGCCCTTGGGGCCATCAGGAATTCGGAGGCTTTCACTGGGTATCTCCTATGTCTGGCAAACACTACACAGAGACTTTGCAGAAGAGAAAACATGAACCCCCTGCCCTGAGCAGCTTACACCAAATGCGGATCACTCTGTGGCCGATGTGGCTAGCTGTGAGTCTCAATGAGGTTAAGTGAAATGAAATTTCATACCCAATCGTCACCAGATTCTGGTGGCCACGCGCAAGCATAGCTTCAGGCACATCAAGTAGACGTGAATTAACCTCCTGGCTGTTCCTTCTCCATAGCGTGTCCAACTGATGCCCCACTAACTTCCCGCAACACACACAGATTGTCTCTGTTAACATCCATCCAATTCTCAGGTCATCCCTCTGTTCTTCTTGCTCAAAACCTCTCTCGTTGGTGTAACCCTTTTTTCTTCTCGCACTTTACCATCTGTTAAATCAGCAGAGCTGGGACTTTAGCATCAGAAAACCTAAGTCTGAGCCCTATTTTAATACGTTGAACTCATTCAATCAATCATCGCGGAAAGCCGATGATGCTCTAGACTTTGCTCTAAATTCCTGACACCAATCGCGGGGCCCATTTAACCCCTCTGGGCACAAGTTCGCACCTAAAGAAAATGGTAACAACGGTGCCTGCTTCCCAAGGTCACAAGCTTGGCATGTGGATTAAATGATACAACGTAACTGACAATGCCCAGTCAACTCAAGTGAGAAATACATTCACATTCTGCCACCTTACAGCTGTGCGGCCTATGCTTCTAGTGACACACTCACATACATTAGCTTACTGATCCTCACAGATAGGATTATTATATTTTTCTACAGATGAAAAAGCAAGGTGCCGAGAATATAAGTGACTTCCTGAAGAAGCTAACTCTAGAATCCAAGTCGCCTGACTCACCATCCAACGCTATTTTAACTATTTTTCAGCTGATTTTCATACAGACCTTTTGGAGGAAAGCAATTTTTTAGCTTATCTAAGAAAAAACCCCCAAAATAAAGAATACCTTCCAGCTAGACTTCTAGCCCTGTGCTCTTTCCCCTACACCTTGAGATACAGATGAAGCAATAATCTGATAATTTCTAAAGAAAGCAAAGGAAGACAAACCCTCCTCTCCTAGGAACACAAAAACCAGGACATGTTTCACTTTCTTTGAAAAGAGCGCGGCACAGAGTCACAGGAACAGTAACCAAGGCAGGTAAGAAGATTCTCACACCAAGTTGGTTGGTGAGACTGGGGCAGACAACACAGGCAGCAACGCCATAGGATCCCCGGGGCCCCGGGCACACAGGAATTAATCAGCCCTGAGGACTTCAAGCTCCAAGAGCCAGTTCAGCATTCAGGAAGGATGGTTCCTACTTAGTCATGTTCAAGACAACCTGCTATTACACTCCAGGGGATAACTCCGAAGGTTCAATGAATGGTATTTGAAAACTTTCACCGTGTTGTTTGTATTTCTCACAACCTTAAATTGTATGTCACACTCCTAAATAGAAACCAGTTCTTATTCAAAATACTCCTTCAATGGTCTGGGCCCTTTGCCTGTCTAGCTTTCCTTATCGAGGCATGTGCCAGACATGGATTAGAGACCTGTCTTGCTGTAATTTGAAGCATCCTACCAGGTACAAGGTCAGAAGGACTTGCCTGACTTCCCCTTATATCCAATTCCTTATTTCTACACATAATCATTTCTGAAAATTCATTTGAAGGCCAAATGTCTGAAATCTGAACAACACATCTACATGTTCTATGCTTATTTCCAGAGAATTAAAAATATATCTGTGTAAAACGCCTTGTTAGGCTTCTTTCAGGTGCTTGTCAACCTCAAGCGTAAGTCCCAGGATGAGAGCCAGCTGTGTTGGCAATTCCTCCCCCACCCCACTCCCCAGCCCCGTCCTAGAAAACTAAAGAATTCAGTAAGTTAGTACAGGGTGTGTACCCTTCCCGTAAGGGTTTAACGCCCCTCCCCCCTCCCGTGAAAACTCAATAGGGCAGGTCTATAGGCTAGGCAGCCATCCATCTCTTTCCCCACCGGTGGGACACATCAGGTATCAGGAACAAGGTAACCTCAGGTGCCTGTCTTCAACTTAGCTCTGTCTCCTGCTCATCTCCACCCCCCATCACATCAACACAGAGTTAGCTGGGCTGAAAAACGAGTACCAGTCTGGATGAAATCCTTGCACAAATGCTCAACTCAACCACCTTAGGTTTTCTGAGGCTAAAATGGCCCAAGGCTCTATGGGCCTCCTCAGCAACCCCCTCCCTGAGGTGGGGACTGCAGGGATGTGATATTTAGTCATCTTGATGACCCCGGCAACAGAAGCTGCCCAACGGTGCTACCACACAATAAGTACAATCCTTAATTACTATAACACAGTTTGGCATCAGTGTCAGCTGTGCAAACACACGGACTGTACGAAAGCAATCGTGTGCCTGTCAGGGTCACCTGTATAGACTTAAAGCTGCAAAACCAAACTCAGGTTATAGCGTATTTCATGTCCTTTATGTGAGGCTGCCCAACGCTGGTGTAAAATTCTTACTGCTGGCTGAAGTTCATCCATCTCCCTGAAGTGCCCCCTGGAAAGTGCCTGTATGTGAGCCCACACTGACACCACCACTCTGTCCAAAGAGGGAAAATAAAATTCAAATCTGGACTTTTTGAGCAGACCACCAATTGCCACGATTTTTCAACACGGTTGTCAAACAAACAATGAACTATCCTTTTCTTTCTCATATTTAGGCTATTGTGAACCTGTCTCTTCAATTTCAATACCTCGGCCTTCTACAGCACCTCACAGGAAATAAAAGAAACTCTCTGGCATTTCTAGTTTTCTCTGGATATGCTTGTTCTTGCCATTTATTTTACTTGGATACTTAGAATCTCCTATTCAGAAGTACTGAGGCGCCAGGTCCTCTTAGGGACCTGTTACACCCAAGAATGACAGACAGGGACCTGCATCACAGCCCAAGTCGGCAAACTTCCCATAATACCCAGGTCGAGCTCCCCACTGTACCAAAATCTCAACTCCCAGCCTATCAGTAGCCTAGAAAAGTCTTCTAACCCATGACACGTTGCATCACTAGGAAGCTCTTTCATTATCGGCATCATTAAATACGGTAAATTCTCATCATTCGCAGTCATTATATTCTATAAAGCCTCTGAGACCTCTAAATTAGTGAGTACTGAACCACTGTGCCTAGGAAGAAACTGCCCCAAGTACTGATTTGGAGATACAAATAAATTTTAGTGAGGAGACAAATTCACAAATACAGGAATCCACAATGAGGATTGACGTATCTGGTTATAAGACCTGAGGCCTGAGATACTGAAAGCACATTCTACAAGGGTTTCTTCTTTTGCAAAAGAGCTACTACGGTGTAGCCCAGGTTGAAAGAATTTTTCTGATTTCAGCACTTCATGCATACACTCCTTCCTTCCCTACCTTGGCAGTTTATACTATCAAGATTTGGCAGTCTGATTTCTAAGTTGTTGGGTTTTTTGTTTGTTGTTTTAACGTGGACAGATCCTAAATGGCTAGAGACTGATTGATATCATCCCCTTGTCTCTTCTCTTAAGCTCCCACATATAGACTTGATTAACTTCAGAGAGGCTCCCTAAAAGAATCACAAACGAGCCTCAGTCAACATACCTTACAGAAACTTCTTAACCAAAAAAAAAAAAAAAAAAAACCCTTTCACCAGGTTCCCATAACTGCAACAGCTTGTCTAACACAAGCAATGAAGAGACAACTTGATATGTTAAAATTGCCACAGAGTGTCATCATTTTAGTTATATTAGAATTTTCCCAATGTATTTGACTATTACCTCCTAAATTTACGACAACTCATTATTTTATTAAGTCATACTCAAAGTTGCAAAGCAAAGCAACTTTGAGTATGGTTACATGACTTATTATTTTATTAAGGCCAACTAAAAGTTGCACAACAAAACTATCCAGGAGAGATACCTGGAAGAAACACAAAGTAAAATCTTCCTTTGGATTTGTTTGGGCAACCACAAGAGGTTGATGACAAGGCTGACGCCCTAAGGAGTTAAAAGGAATTTCACACTGCAGAACTCTTGTCAAACAGACCATTTGAAAGGGAAAGTTTTCATCTCATAATTATCGTTTTGTAAGAAGTGTTAAAATCTTAAGGTAAAGTCATAGTTCTAAATCGGGTGGGAAAAGTGGTGACAACTGTGTTTTATGAAGCTCTTTCAAGTCTTCAAAGACTTTTATAAATAACATAACACAAAATACTTTTCAAAGCACACTATTCCCTGTAATTAACTCTGTGATGTATCAGAACAGATTTTATCACCCTCTTACAGAGGAAAATAAAGCACAAATGTTAACTAGAAGTAACTTTTTCTGGTCACAAACTTAGTAGGTGACAGGGATAGGACTTGAACTCGTGTCTCCAGAAATAAGCCAGAGCTGTTTTTACTACAACATTCACAGTTTTGGAATGTAGTTCATGGTTATTTATAGCAGAATTATCTTCTTAATTGTATTGTGTTTTGGTCAACATAAAAATTAGTTTGCATTCCCTTCCAAATGGAAAGCAAAGGCAGGCTGCCCAGAAGTGTGAAAAAACCGTGGCGGGGGAAATTAGCCTGGGATTAAAATGTTGCCAAAGTCAAACAACAAATTGAGGGGTTTACCTCATTTCTACCAGGACGGAGATGACTTTTCAGCCAGATGCATCAGGAAACACACAGAAAACACACACACACACACACACACACACACAAAACTGTCTTGAGTACAAGACAACAAACTTCTGAGTATTCCTAAACCCATTATTTAAATGAGAGCACTGAGATTTAGAGATAGATGATAAATAACTTGTTCCAAGATCGCGCCCCCAGTACAGCCTTGAGGCGCTGACCCCTAAGCGCTCTTTAAACGACCCACGCTACTCCCCTCACGCTCATGCGCAGACTTCATCAGCTGCAAGAAGGAAACAATGAACATTGCAAGGCTACGGACTGGGAGGCTAGTGCATAGAGTTAAAAGTTTGGTATGCTAAAATAGAACGCAAAACTGACCTTCAAATACTAATAGGAAAATTAACATTTGTTGCCTTTGTCTTCGAGAAAGTTCAGAGGAAACAAATGAGAGCCTTCATTTTCGTCAAAGTAGGCTTGGGTTTGTAAAAGAAAGATGAACTCTACAGGAGACAGTACCTTTCAAATAGAGGGGGCAACCAACCGCTGGTAAAAACTAGAAGAGCCGCCTCCACCCCCGCCCCCCAGGCTGCTGGTTCTTATTAACCGCAGAGAAGGAAATAACGACTAGCAAACACACAGCACCAATGATCAAAGTGAAACCGATTTTTTTAAGTCAGCTGGCTTGAACAGACGAACACATGCCAACTAAAGCGCATAAAGACCAGCGGCCCCAACAGTGCTGTCATCCTAACCTAAGAGATTTAAAGGTCTAGGGCGATGAATTAAAGGAGACTTGAAGCAAAACCAAAAAGGACAAGACCTTTGCTTTGCGGCGAGGCCTGCACTCACTGCAGGAAGAGTGTGCCGTTTTGTTTTGGAAAGGGGGCAGGAAGCATACAGAGTGGAAAGAGCCGATCCCAGCTGCCCATCCTCTGCCATGTCCCGCGGTCCCGCCCCACAGCCGTCCTTTGCCGCTGGCCACGACCAAGAGGCTACAGGCCGCGGGCCCCCCGCCCGGCCCCTCGCCGCCGACTCCCAGGACAGCTTCCACTCGAGACGCTAGACCTCTCCCTCCGGGAGTCCTGGCGCTTCGGTTCCCACCAGGAGCCTCAAGTTGCCCCGCAAGAACAAGCCGCCTCGTCCGTCCTTCCAAGAGGACGCCCCCGTCCCGCTCCGAGCCAGTCCACCCCTGAGCTCCCCGCAAGCCAGCCCTCGCCCTGCCCCCTTCTCCCGCACTCACCGCCGGGCGGCTCTGGGCGCGCCCGCCTCGGGCCGGCCGGCCCCGCTGGGGACAGGGGCGGGACAACGGGGCGCGCGGGACCGGGCGCACTCCGGGGGCGCGCAGACGCGCAGGCGCCCTCGCGCCCGCGCTCCCGCACCGACCCCCGCCGCTCCGCACACCCACACGCACACACGGGCGGCGCGCGCCGAGCCGGCTCCGCGGCGGACGCGAGCGCGGGAGCGCGAGGAATCCCTGGAATGAGGCGCCGCCCGCCCTCTCCCGGGCTCCGCCGGGCTCCGCCGGGCCACGCCCCCTGGCCCGCCCCTCCGGCCCAGCAGGTGGGGGCCGGGCCCAGGTGAGCCAGCGGGGAGGCGGGGGCGGGGCCTCGCGCGCCCGGGGGAGGCTCATTTCCCCTCCCCCACCCGCCCCGCGCCTGGCGGCAGCTCGCACCCACCCAACGGATGCAGACGCGCTCGGGCGGCCAACGTCCGCAGGGGGCCCGGGCTGCGCTCGACCCGGGGGAGTGCGTGGACCCGGCGCACGCGGTGTGTACCAGCCTTTGACACACACCGGACCGGACCCCAGAGGCCCAGGCAGCGGGAACACAGCTTTGGTGCACACGCACGAACATAAACGAACCTCTCGTGCGCGCCCAGGGGCTCGCAGCTGCGGGCCAGCACGCCTCCCCGCCCCCCCCCCGCACGCACACAGTAGGCTCTCGTATCCGGTGGACACAGCACACGTAACCACGACGACCACAGTCGACCCAATCCCTACCCGCTGTCCCTTAACCTCCCTGCCCCTAAACCGCCACGCAGCCGGCCAAGTGCCCGCGCATTCGCGCCGGACCTGCGGCACCTCCGCCGCCCTCGGCTCCAGACCCGCACGCGTCCCCGCCTATCACGCAGACCGGCTCGCTCAGCTGCCCAGGGAAGGCGCCCGGGGGTCGGCGTCCACGCCCGCTCAGCCGCCGGAGCGCCGCGCACGCCGGCGCTTCCCGCTTCCCGGGCTCCACGCTCCACGGGCCGCCGACCTGGGGCACTGGTTCGCCCTCTCGTGACCCGCACACCCCCAGCCGCTCTGCCCGACAGGCCGGCGACCACACACGCACCTGAAGGGACAGGTCGCACTTGCTTGGGGAGGTGAGCGCTCAGGTGCCACCGCGATCAGAACGGCTGCTGCAGTCCAGGGCTCTCAGACGCCGCTCGGCTGCCTCTCATTACAGCATTTTACACCCCGCACTCCACACACACCCCACAGGCGCACGGCAGCGTCTTTCCTCCCCCTCCCTCGCCCGGAGGAGGAAGTCCTAGTAAATGAAGTCAGTGTGGAAGGGAGGGAACCGAGGAGGAAGGCAGAGAGTTCGGGGTGGAAAGAGCCCCCTCCAGCCGCTCACACACCGGTGTTTGCTGTGTCTGGCACACTCCCGGAGTCCACAGCCCGGTCTGCTCCGGAACGTGCCCGGGAAGGGGCGGAGAGGAGGGGGCGAAACATTTCTAATCGGTGCAGGTTCTTATTACAGCAGCAGCGTAGACATGTGACCACGAAAAGAAAAGCCCTGTCTTTAATTTTTTCCTGTCATTCTCTGGAGATTTCGGGGTGTGGGTAGGAGGGGTGGAGGCCTGATTCTCCCCGGTCCCCGGCAGCCCTTGCCCCATTGTTCTCCCATACTGCCACAATTAAGAAAACATTTGCTTAACGTATCCAGCCGCTAACTTCATAAAATAAATAGTCAGGGACTGGACTTCCTCTGGTTTGCTTGAAATGGCTTCATGTTGCTTGCCTTCTGGCTGTTCTCAAACCTCAGTCATTATTAGGGGCTCCTGCTATAGGGCTTTCCCTGGGAGATGGCTCTGCTGAGATGGAAGGATAACAGAAACAAATACCGGCTTACATTAATGCTGGGGGGAAATGCTTTGCAGTTTTCAAACTGTTTTCCTATCTATTACCTCATCCAATTATATCGGGTCACAGCCTGTTATCTCATTTGATCTTAGCCCCGGGTTGGGGAGCAGGACAGGTATAGATAGTTCCATTTTACAGCGAGATTAGGTTTACCTAAACCGCGGAGAGGCATTGCCTGAACCCGAGGCACGGTCTTGCGGCCCCCTGTGAAATACACTCTCCTGCTGTCCACACAGGGCCAATGGAGATAGGATGACCCAGGTGACAAGTTGACCCAAGCATAACCACGCCTGCTTTCCTGGTTTCCAGATTAAAGTGAACAGATTAAAGCTCGGGAAGGCTCCCAGTCTTCCCAAAGAGATTTTTACTTAGACTCCATTTTAGTTCATCAATAGTCTAAGACTAGGGGAAAAAAATCCTGAGAAAGATCATAGAGAGGAGGTTTCATCCTGCCAGATTAGGACGTGGAATGAGGAAAGGGTGAGGACTGCTGGGGCAGATTTCGGGAAGTGTGACAATAGAGGAAGGGCTTGGGATTTGAATAAACCTGAATTTGAATCAAACCCCACCTCTGTCAGTTATGAAGTTATAACATGCCCAAAGTTATAACTTTGGGCATGTTATCAAGCCCAGTTTTCTCATCTGTAAAACAGAGACAGTTCTTAACTTGAAGAGCCGTTGCAGGGACTAAAGACCAGACAGAATATCTGGTGAACATTCACCTCTCTCCCCTTCTCTCTACCTCCCTTAAACCCAGTCTTGCTGGGGCACCGTATAAGCAGACAGCCACCGTAATCATGGAGGGACAGGAAAATGACTTGTCCAGATAATGCAAATGAGTAATGATAACAATCACCATGCAACTGCACATTTATAAAACGGCTCTGGGGTTTACAAAGTGTCCCCACATATCATTATCTCATTTGATCTGTATGACAGCTCTGCCATTTGTGTACTGCAAGATGATTTCCATTTGGGGTCAGGGTGGAGGTCCTAAAGCTGCCTCTTTAATTTCCATCACTGCTTAGAGTGAGCCTTACTCTGCAGATAAATCATGGGGACAGAGGGCCTTTTCTCATGGATGTGACCAGTCTTCAACCTTTCCAAGGATTAATCTCGCTGCTTCCCTTACATCAGCATTAGTGTGACTTCTCCCTGGCCACATCTAACCAGGGTGGTTTCAGTCTGAATGTCTTGATCAAGCAGATGAGAGACACGCTCAAGCTACCGTAAGAAAAGGAAGGTATGCTGTCAAGACAGAAGTGTGCTGGAGGTGGAATGTGTCAGACACGGACTGTCCACACAAGGGAATGTAGACAGCAGCCTAAACGAGTGACTTACACAGAGGCCTGCAGCAATAGAGAGGAATCTTGACAATAGTGAGTGAAAAAAGCAAGTCCGCAAAGATTACTCACAGCATAGTATCCTATTTGTAATGTTACAAATAGCATGAAAAATAATTGTGGTAGTACATGCACCTGCAATAAAACTATGTAAAAAAGAAGTAAGGGAAGGATGATGAGAGAATTCAGAATGATGGTTACCTGGGGAGGGGAACTGCACGGGGTGGATGGGAGGGAACCATTGGTTAGATGTAGGTCATTGTCAAAGTCTTAGTTTTTGGTTGACGGGTTCACGGGTTCACTATTAAAATTAACTACTTAAGTGATAGTTGCACAACAGTGTGAATGCCACTGAACTACACACTTAAAATGGTTAAAATAGTAAATTTTATGTTATGTATATTTTACCATAATAAAAAATATATTTAAGGAGGTAAAAGAAAAAATCGGGCAAACTTCTAAACTGAAAAACAAACAAACAAAAAAACTAAGTAAGTAACTAAAAAAGATAATAAGGCAGGCTGTGCATGGACCACTGATAAGAATGTGTTTCAAAGCAAGGATTTTATAAGTGCACCAGAAGTTTATTTAAAATAAATAAAAATAATCAAGAAGGTGAGTGAGTGGAGATAGAGAAGAAACAAGATGGGCCCTGAGTTGATCACGATTGAAGCGGAGGGATGGATATGGGGGCGGGGGGTTATACTATTCTGTCTACTCTTTTTTTTTTTTTTAAGCCCGGCAGCATGCAGGATCCTAGTTCCCCGACCGACGCACCGGGGATGGAACCCGCGCCCCCTGCAGTGGAAGCCTGGACCGCCAGGGAAGTCCCTGTTCTGTCTAATCTTGCATAGACTTGAAATTTTCCATATTAATTAAAAGGAGAAGAAAGTGCAGGAAAAGGCTGCTCTGGGAACCACGGTTCTGCCTCCCCCACGGGCCACAAAGTCGTTACCCAGACTCCCTCTCCGTTTCCCTGGGCCTCCTCGCAGTTCAATTCTTCCTCATTTACCTACCAAGGAGCCTCCTCATCACTTTGGCTCCCTTATTACTGCCCCTACTCCCCCTTTTGGCTTTTGCCCCCACCAGTAATTCACTCCTTTCATACCTTCATCATTCAAACTGCTCAAAGAGAAGATCTGATTCTTGTCTTTCTACCAATCTACAAAAATGGCCACAATCTGGTCTACCTTGAAGTCCTGGGTCCACGATGGTCTGTGAAGTCAAGCACGGTCCCGTGATGAAAACTGAGAGCGGGGAGAGGCAGAATTACAGGGTGGAGCGCACGGCTGCCCCATCAAGACAGATATAACTCACACATGGAAAAGCCCTCAGGAGTTCAATTAAGTGGGAATAAGGTCTTTGCCTTTCCATTTGCTCCTTTCGATTTTTTAAGGCCCCCCCCCAGTTAGTAGTGTAAAGACAGTTTTCTTTTCCACACCACATTCCCGATAAGTAGTTCATTTTTTAGGGTGTCCTCCCATGTCATACTCCATGGGGGTCATAAGGGAAACCCCAATGGCTGCCAATCTGAAATGGTCGCAGTGCACAGGGACTCTTATTGTTCTTCTAGATGCACTAACCTGTCTATGAAGAAAGTCTTTCTCTACCTGTATCCCTTTGCTTCTAAAGTGCTCTTGTGAATCTCTCCTGGTCTTCCTTTCTTGCTTTCTTCACTCCAGCTCGTTCCGCAGAGAGCACAGATGTGGGTTCTAGTTCACACTCAGTCTCCGGGTAACAGTGTGAGCCTTGGACGTCAGTTTGCAGCCCTGGGGCTAAGCCTCCACTTCTGGGAGGAGCTTAGACCAGATCACTTTCGGCACACAGGTTTCATCTTGAGCACCAGCTGTGCCTGGAGCCATCCCTAAGAAGGCCTCTGAAGCTATTGTTGAGGTTCAATGAAAAAAGAATGTCAAGATTGATTAGTAATGTCTGCTGTGCGTGGGGAATAGGAACTGGTGAATCAGATGTTTGCCATTTTTGATCTAGAAGAGCTCTACAAATACCTTCTAGCAATAACTTCTCTCTTTTCTCATAGAGAACAGGTGAATTTCTACTTTTCTGGGGGCCAAAGTAACTAGTGGAAAAACCCAAGTGGTCTTATTTCAGTGAGAGAGTACAGAATAAGAAATAATCTAAGATAATAATGATACCTAACACTTAATGAGCACTTACTACGGCCCAGGCACTAAGTGCTTTAAGACAATTAAGCCTCACAACAGCCCTGTGAGGTAGGGACTGTAAATAGCCCTATGAAGCAAATAAAGAAACTGAAGCATTGAGAGGTTAAATAACTTGTCTGAGGTCTTAAAGATAACAAGGGCACAATTAGAATTGAACCCTGGCAGTCTGATTCTGGAGTCTACGTGTTTAGGCTGTCAGCCACAGCAGACATCCCCTGGGAACTTGCTAGTAATGCACACTCTCAGGCCCACTCAGGCCTACTGAATTAGAATCTGCACTTCAACAAGCCCCCCAGATGATTCATATTCACATTATGTTTTGAGCAGCACTGGTCTACATCATATTGTCTCCTAGAAGGATATTAGCTGCCTTTGTTAAATGTTTACAGTACTCGTGCACTTTGCTAAACATTATGCCTGCATAATTGCAATTAATCCACATAAACGTCCTAGAAGGGAAATCCTACAAGATCAATGGATTGATCAATGTCAACATCCTGGTTGTGATATAGTGCTATCGTTTTGCAAGATGTTACTGGTGGGGTAAAGGATATATGGGATCTCTCTGTATTATTTCTGACAATCGCATATGAATCTACAACAACCTCACAATTTAAAGCATAATTTTAAAATCCTATGATCTAGGTTTTATTTTTCCTACTTTTATTGTTGAGGAAACAGAAGCTTTAGAGAGGCTAAGTAAGCAGGCCCAGGGTAATTCAACTTAACAAATAAGTATGGAGGCCCTCCTATGTGCTAGGAGGCTGGCTACAGCAGTGAACACATTGCCCTCATTGAGCTATCATTCCTGGGTGGGCAGTCAAAATTCAAACCCAGAGCTGCTTGCCAAGTCCTCTAGTGCCCAGATTTCAGAGATATGGTCACAGGATCACAACGTGGTAAATAACAGAGCTGTGAATGGTTAAAACATTTGCAAAATTTCTAGGCAGATGTATATGAAGGCCTCTAACAGTGCCAGACAGGAAATAAGCACTCAGTCCCCTTTCTTCTTTTCTGTCTCAGAGCGCAGAAGTGAGCCTCACCTCCACCATGACCCAACAGGGATTTTACCCCCCACACACCTGGATGGAATCCCATGGTGGGGCCGCTGGAGTGGTAGTAACCTGAGCCTCCAGCCCCATGCCGAATTCCATGGAGAGCCTTGCTCGAGGGCTCTGTTCCAGCAGAACGTACCATCTGAAACCTGTCAAGGAGTCAGTGGTGAGCTTTTTTCTGAATGTCAGCTCTTTTCACAGCATGGATCTGAATGAGTCCCCTTAAGCAAGACCAGATTTATGGCCAGAACAATTGCTCAGACCTCGGATCTCTAAGTGATGTTCAACACTGGTCCAAAGATTGGCTTTGTCCTCGCACAAGGAATTTTCCTTCGAATACTGTAAGGATGATAGCGCCTGGCAATCTATTCTTGTTGTCTTTCTTAGACACAGACTTCGGTGGGCTGGGGCGGGAGGTAAGAAGAGCCATTTTCCATAGAAAAGAATGTTGCAGCTGCTGGATTCAAGGCCGGCTAGAGTTTGGCCACAGTTAA
Source organism: Balaenoptera physalus (assembly GCF_965194825.1). Taxonomy (NCBI): domain Eukaryota; kingdom Metazoa; phylum Chordata; class Mammalia; order Artiodactyla; family Balaenopteridae; genus Balaenoptera; species Balaenoptera physalus. Next base: position 105,328,088 of record NC_138896.1, read on the forward strand.
CTACCTACCTCTCAGATGGAGAATGGTTTGAGCTGGGGAACTTCACCAAAAATAAGCATGGGTTTTTCTTCTGAGGGTGGACACACTCAGAGGACATCACCTCAGAGAGAAATTCTTCAAACCAAGATTGCCATGTCTCTCTTGGCTCCAATTGCTGCTTTGGCATCAACTCTTACAAGCATATGCTGTACACAGGCAAGAAGAAAGTAAACAGGGAAGGAAGGAGATCAGCATATTGGGTGCCAACCACGTGCAAGGCACTGTGCTGTGCTGCGCATTCTTATTTAATGCAGTGTGATCCTGTGAGGGAGCACTGATGACCCCATTCGGCGGATGAGGAAATGGGGGCTCAGAGCAGGTAGAACATTTGCCTTAGTGCAACTACTTGAGCAGTGCCAAACCAGGATTCAAACCATCTGGCCTGACTCCTCATTCAATAATCTTTCAACAATATCATTCAGTTCACCCAGAAAAGACCCCTTTGATAATCCCTAAATAAATCACTGAATCTACACTCCTAGACCAACACTTCAATTCTGAAGGGAACTATCTCCTCCTGGTTTCCCATTCCCTGTGGGCTACCATGTGGAAATGGAATTTAGTAGGGTCTTAACATCATTTCTGACATTGTTTGTCAAAGGATGGAGAAGCCCTTGGCACATGAGAATGGCTGAGACTTCAGCATCAGACAGACCAGAGTTCAAACCTTGGTTCCACCATTTTCTAGCTGCATGACACCGGGCACAAACGTGGACCCCGCTCAAACTTTCATTTTCTCAACTATGTAACAGGGATGATTCCCACTTAGAAAGGTGCTTATAAGACGAATACTGACAGACAGATACAGAGAGAGAAAGACAAATATTGTATGATCTCCCTTATACGTGGAATCTTAAAAAAAAAGAAAAGAAAAGAAAGGAACCAAACTCATAAAAAAGAGATCAGATGTGTGGTTACCAGAGGTGGGTGGGGGGGAGGGGGAATGGGGTGAAGGGGGTCAAAAGGTCCAGACCTCCAGTTGTAAGGTACATGAGTACTAGGGATGTAACGCACACAGCGTGATCCATATAATTAACACTGCTGTATAGTGTATTTGAAAGCTGTCAGGAGAGTAAATCCTAAGACTTCTCATCCTGAGTCAAAAAAAACACATTTTTTTTCCTTTTTAAAAATCTATTTGAGATGATGGATTGTTAACTAAACTTGTGGAAATCGTTTCACAATATACGTAAGTCAAGTCCTTCTGCTGTACACCTGGAACTTATTCAGTGCTGTATGTTAATTACATCTCAGTAAAACTGGAAAAAAAAAGAAAAAGAAAAAGCCCTAAGTGACAAAAAAGGCAGGGTTTTTTAAATTATTAAGTATTTTAAAAAGTATTAAAATTCTTTAATGGCTTCTTTTTCTTCCACTTCATCATTCGTCTGATTGACCCTACAGTTGATTACTTAGGACAGCTTTAAAATCCAGGTCAACCTTGCTTAGACTGATGAATTTGTATTAGCTCGTATTTTTTTTAAAAAGTGTTTGTATACATTGGAACAGTCACATAATCAATAAAAGTGGGTCCCATTTCAAAGTCCAATGTGACCCCACTGCATGCAGCCCTGGAATACCCAGTAAGCAGACTGTGTTAGTATTTAGGGCAACATAATGTACAAAACTTTTTGAAGAATTTGAGATATATTGATAAATAATTAGTTACCTTGGACAAACCACGTCTTCTTTATACTACAGTTACAGCTTCATATCCTTCTGAATCACACAGACAAGGAGGCACTATAACCTTTCCAGTGCTTACTGGCAGCAGGGAAAGTGGGTTTGGGTCCAAAATAGATAAGGTTTCTGTACAGAGAGAAAAAAGAAGGGCAAAGGTATGTGGGGTTTTTTTTCCTTCCAAAGGGAGAGAGAGCTTCCCAAAGAATAGGAAGCTGATGGCCTGGGATGGTAGGTGATGCCGTTTCTGTACCTTGGAGGCTGCTTCAGAAGGGCTACCCAGCCGCCTTCCCTCTGCCTCTCCCCAGCTCACTCCTCCTCTCCAGCAACTTTGTGTGGACCCTGGGGTTGTGCTGTGAGGGTCCTTGATCTGATTAGGGCAAATTCTTCCTCTCTCCCTTCCACGCACCCCCCGCCCCGCTTTTTCCCTCCTTCCCTCCCTTTCTTCCTTCGATCTAGAGCACCTTCTGTCTTACTGTTCTAGATATTGAAGATTCAACTGCCAATAAGTCAGACAAGGTCCTGCTCCCGCGGAGCTAATGCTCTAATGGAGGGGTGCTGGGGTGGAGGTGGGAGAGACATGATTAGCCAGGAAACACGGTTTAAGTCATGTAAGTTAACTTAAAAGAGATCATTTAAAATTAGTGATAAGATCAATGAGGAAAATACAACAGGGAATGAAACAGAGAATGACCCGTTGCGGCAGCAGAGTGGCGTCAGTCTGACAGTGTGATCAGGGAGGGCCCCTCTGGGGAGGCAGCGTTTGAGCTGAGACCTGAATGAGGGCAAGGGACCAGTCATGCCACGGTCTGGGGGAAAGGTTTCCAAGCAGAAGGGTTAGCACGTGCAAAGGCTCTGGGGCAGGAGCAAGTGTGCTGTGTTCGAAGAACTGAGTGAAGGCCAGGGTGGCTGGACCATAATAAACGGGGGAGAAGAGAGGTTTGAGATAAAGCTGGGGCAGTGGACTGGCTATGGGAAGGAGTTCAGACTTTATTCTACATGCAAAGGGAAGCTATTTGAGGGGGTGACATGATTTGGGTTCTTAAAAGGTCTCTCTGATGGCTGTGTAGAGAATAGACTATCGGGGGTGGGGGTGGGGGGGTGGTCTTAGTCCTTCCGGGCTGCTATAACACAAATACCATAGACCGGGTGGCTTAAATGACAAACGTTTATTTCTCACAGTTCTGGAGCCTGGCAAGTCCAAGGTCAAGGCACTGGCATAGTTGGTGTCTGGCGAGGCCTGGCTTCTCTGTTCTTAGATGGGCATCTTTTTGGTGTACCCTCACATGGCAGAAGGGGCAGGGGAGCTATCTGGAGTCTCATATAAGAGCACTAATCCCATTAATGAAGGCTCCGCTCTCATGACCTGATCACCTCCCTAAGGCCCTACCTCCAAATGCCATCACACTGGGGAGTAGGTCTCCACATATGAACTGGGGGAGAGGGCATAAGCATTCAGTCTATAGCTGGCAGGGATAGAGGAAGGAGATAAGTTAAGGGACTTCTGCAATCTTTCTCATGAGAGAGGATGGAGGTTCCAAATAAAATAAGAGACTAATGAAGACAAGTGGACAGATCTGAGGTATAGTTTGGAGATAGATGTACTAGTTAAGGTAACGCCAGCTCCTGAACCGAATGACCCCAAAAACTTGGTGGTTTTTGACATAAAGTCCAAACAGTGAGCAGTTCTAGAAGAGCAAGTGGCTCTCCTCCAAGTGGTGACTCGGGGACCCAGGATCCTCATCTTGTGACTCTGCCAACCCCTGGGGCCCCAGAATCCTTTGAGGATACTCTTCATCCAGCAGACAGATGGAGAAGGACACGTGGGCCTGCTGTGGCACAGATCGTTCCACTTATATCTCTTGATGAGAGCTAGTCACGTGACCTCACCCACATGACAGGAGCTAGGAAATGTAGTCCCTGTTTGGGCAACTACTTCCCATCAGTGGTCCTACACTGTGGAAAGAGGACACAGATTTGCGTCCAGCTGGCCATTTCTGTCATGGCAGAGTTGGCAGACTTTTTGGTGGATTGCACGTAGGGGTTGGAGGAAAGCAAGGTACCCAAGATGACTCCTTGGCTTTTGGCATGAGCAAGGTGAAAGGTGGGCATTAAGTGAAATGGGAACTTCGGGAAGGAGGAGATTTATACTGGGAGCAGGAGGAATTAAGACTTCCACTTTGGACGTATGTAGTGTGAGCTGCCTCTGAGATATCCAAAAGGGACTGTTGGAAAGGCAGTTGGGTATATGAGTCAGGACAGCAAAGGAGGTGTCAAGAGTGAAGATTTAAATATTGCATTTCCCCTTTTCCTGGTGGCTTCTGATACTGGTACGGGCCCCCCATTGCCCTTGATCCTCAATGCACTAACTACATCAGCATAAATTCACTCCTCCTTAGAGATAATGTTTATAATTCCACTACGCATGAAAGGATAGCTTTTACTATTACATGCATTCACTCATCCAACACTTTATTGAGTGTCTATTATGTGCTGACCACTAGTGATTAGCAAGGAAGAAGACATAGTCTCTGCCTCATGAAGATTGATTCTAGTAGGAGAAGATAGATAATAAACAAATAGAGAAGTAAGTATAGGGCGTCAGGTACACTGAAGAGAAACAGGGCAGGGTGAGTAAGAAAATACTAGAAGCAGGAGGACTTCTATAGTAAGAAATACGTGAGTAGAAACTGGAAGGAAGTTGAGGGAGCAAATCGTGTGTCTCTAAGGGGGGAGGATGTGCCAAAGCAAGGACCAAGCAGGTGCAAAGACCCAGAGGCAGAAGAGGGCCTAGCATGTTTTGAAACCAGCCAGGAGGCCAGTGTAGCTGGAGAGGGGTGGGAGGGGAAGACTGGTAGCGATGAGGTCAGAGAGGTGGGCAGGAGGCAGGTCATGCAGTAGCCAAAACAGGCTTTTTCCCCCCCAACACCTTCATGTAACTGGAGAAGGAAGGAGAAAAACACTATTTCCGGGTGCAGAAATCTTTGCCAAAAAAGTAACACACAATCAAGGACTTCCTGTGCAGTTCCCCAAATGAAACACCTTCAAAGTGGAGGATTTGCGACCAAAATGAGAAAGGGTCACAGTTTCCTACTGCGAAGTATAAGACACACAATCTCTCCTCCTGCAGTAGGTTTGCTGCACAGTTAATTGCAGCCACATGTGAAGCGCTGCAGGGGAGTGTTTGAAGCCAGCGCCATCAGAGACCCGGACAAACACCCCCCAGCGCTCCTGCTCCCAGCAAAACCAGTTGTGTGATCAGCCCAGGAGGATGGGAACAGAAAAGTGCTGCAATGATAAATACTATGTTTTCTGAATTTCAGCTCCAAAATCTGAGCTAGAGGCCTTTTGTTGGCTTGTTTTTATAAACATCAGAAGAAGCTGATTTAAATGAAAAAAAATTTTTTTCCAGGAAGAAAAAAATTTTCTGTTTTCTCTGTTCAATTACTGTGCATGGTTCCCTCCTGATCTGCCCACTGCAGTGAAGCCGTGAAACCAAAATAGCCACGGTGGAGGCTGGGCGTTTTATCTGTGCTCTTGATCTCGGTGGGACCTGGCAGGACACTGCCACTGCCGGCAGGAACTGCAAACATGTGGGCAGGGCTTTCTAGCAGATGCTCCTGAGGTTGTCTTATTTAACGCTGACATCCCTAGAACTGGGCCCGTTTTCTCTGACCCCCAGTGGAGTGTGTACACTGGACTGGGTTTTGGCTCCCCAGCGTCTAGAGGTTTATCCTATTTGGGGGAAACTCTCCATTGGCTGGGTCTACAGAAACCAAAGGGGGCCACGTGGTCCCTCCCTGGCAGCCAGGAGGTAGGGGAATGAGCGAGGCTCAGCCAACTGGATGTTCCTGCCAGGGTTCTTCATTCTTGAGACAGTGATTTGAAGGCTTGGTGGTGGCAGCCATGTCAAGAGTCCTGGGACACCAGTGCCCGGGCTGAAGTGGTGAACGTAGTGCCGGGACAGCCAGGGCTTCTTCCCTTCCCGAGCTCCTGACCACATTCTGAGTCTGCATCTCTAGCCTCCCATCTATTCTTTGGCCGCCCAATACCCATCTTACAACCTCTCTTTCTGCTTATATTAACCAGAGACCTTTTCTGTTGACTATAACCCAGAACCCTGGCCTAGTATTAAGTCATCTGCAGACCCCCATTCATGAACAAAAATTCCCCTGGACTCCCAGAGTTCACTTATATTGTTTTGTTCTCATGTCACTCGAATATGGACACCATAAAACTCAATGTAAGTCCCTTAGAGGCTTGCAGCTTTTTTTTTCTTCCAGTCTCACTGAGATATCATTGACCTATATGTATAAGTTCAAGGTGTACAGCACAGATTTGAGTTACATACATCATGAAATGATGACCACAGTACATGTTGAACATCCGTCATCGCATACAGAAGCAACGTTAAAGAAACAGGAAAAAAAAAACTTTCTCCTTGTGATGAGAACTCTTAGGATTCGTACCTTTTTAAAAGACTTGCAGCATTTTTTTTTTTTTTTTGGCCACACTGTGCAGCTTGTGGAATCTTAGTTCCCTGATCAGGGATTGAACCCGGACCCTCGGCAGTAAAAGTGCTAAGTCTTAACCACTGGACCACCAGGGAATTCCCTGGCTTGTAGCTTTTAAGCGATTATAAAACACAAACGTATTTGCAAGTTAAATATATGCAATGCCACTAAATCAGCAATGTTGAAATTAACAGCATTAACTTAATACGACAGATGATGTTGTTCTGTGAAACTAAATAGGTTAGCAGTGTGGATATGGAACTCACCTCTGGGCTCATGTGTTTGTATTTTCTTACTACTGTGGGCCCCTTGGCGACTTAACTCTCCTGCCTTTTCTCCATTCAAACCACCGTGAACGCTTCATTCATCCAGCTTGTCTTGGGGTCCTTGGCTCTTTATTTTGCATGGGCGCATCATTCACTACTGAGGACCACTGATGTTCCTTTGGCTTTGCCTGGAACAATTACAATGATTCTACTCCGCTTAAATGCCACTGTAAACACATATGCAAATGCAGGGCCTGAAACCAGCTAGAAAGGTCATCCAGATGACCCAGTATTTGCTTATATCAAATTTTTAAAGATTAACATAAAAAATACTAGAGTTTAAAAGTTCTCACAGAAAACTCATAACTTCCTAAGACTACATTTGTAAACCTCAGTTTCAGAAATCATGACAAAGTAGTTAGGAGCACAAGCTTTAGAGTTTAAAAAAAATCCTAGTTTTGAATCCTAACCCCGCCCTTTAATAGTCTTGGAATCCTGGGCAAGTTAACTCCTTTGAGTCTTAATTTTCTCACCTGTAAAACAGAACAATAATACCTATCTCTTAGAACAGCTGTAGTTCACAAGATGATTACGTAACTATTCAATAAATGGTAGTAATTATTGTTATTGGCATTCTAATTGACATTCAAATTGGTTAACATATTTGCCCCAGTTCAGACAGCCAGCTAGTCCCAGAGACAGAACTGGAACCCGAATTTTCTCAACACCTAGCCCGTTAATACCATCTGTGTGGATCACCTGAGGGATTTACACTGCAGGAAGTCACTCAGTCCCCAGGTTAATTCCATTGAAGATCTTTCTAAAAAAACTGATCTCATTATTCCCCTGCTTGAAAACGTCTATCTCCTATTCGTTACACCTGTGGTTCTCCAAATGGGGTCCCCTCATCGGCAGGAACAAACACAAATTCTCAGGCCCCATCCCAGACAGACTCAGTCAGAAACTCTGGCAGTGGGGCCCAGCAATCTGCATTTTAACAAGACCCCCGGATGATCCTGAAGCCTGCTATGGTCTGAGAATTGCTGCTTTATAGAAACAAGTCCAGACTTAGCATGGCATTCAAGGCTCTTCCTGTTCTGGTCCCAGCCCATTTTTCTAGCCTTTTCTTCTAACACTCCTAAAACACTCTTATGCTCCAACACCATTAGACTTTCCTCTCTGTCCTAAACTTGACAGGCCCTTTTAGGCCTTGGTACCTGCAGTGCAGTTCCCTCTACGAGCATTTCTTCAAAAGATCTCTTTCTTGGTGGAGCCTTCCCTGATTGCCTCGAGGCTGGATTTGCAGCTTTGCAGCCTATTTGTCATACTTCCATCACACACAGCACGCAACCCTTGGGGACTGGCTTTGTGCACTCAGCATGATTCCCTAGAGAGCCATCCAAGCGTGTGTGTATTAATAGCCCATTCCTTTTACTGCTGAGGAATACTCCACGGTGTGGACGGACCAGAGCTTGTTTAACCATTCACATGTTGAAGGACATCTGGACTCTCTCCAGTTATTGGCTGCTACAAACAAAGTTGCTGTGAACGTTCCCGTACAAGTGTTTGTGTGAACCTGCCCGCTGTTGGTGAACCCTTTCTGTGACTGGGGAATTCCCTCCTTTAGAGTCCTGCGCACTGAAGACACAGCCAGAAAAACTCATTTTCCCAACTTGCGTCTGGGGAGCAAGTTCTGTCCACCAGACACAGCCATGCAAGGTTTTGTTCACAAGTGAGCAGTGCGAGGAAGCAGGCACTCCAGGGAATCACGTTAAGACGAGGATGAGAACAGAGGCAACCGGCTTTGCGGGCAGCGCTGGTGGGGCTGGGTGTCCACGTCACTGCAGCTGGTGAGCTTCAGTGACTGTACCAGCTGGGCTGTGGCAGTGGGGTCTTTGCTGAAAGTCCCGTGGGGTGGTTTGGGCATTGTTTCTGGTCCTGTAGCCTCCAAGCCCCACCCTCTGGGCCTCTTGCAAATTTCTAATATTCTTTTACAAATTTATTTTCGGCTTAAATAAGCTTGAGTGGATTCTGTTATTTGCAATTAAGAGCTGTAACCAATCCCCCTCCTTAGCCTCACTGCTAGCCGCTCCTAAACTTAGTGCTCCAGCTCTACTAAACTCCCTCCAGGTTCCCAAATATTCAGAGTGGCACGTACTTCCCCTATTACGGTGCTTGTCACACTGTACTAACATTGCCTGTTTACTTATCTGTCTCCCTCCAGGAACTGTAAACTGGTATCTCCAGCCTGTGTCACACTTCTATTGCCCTTAGTATATGTTCAATCAATCTTCAAATGATTATTCAAATGATTGCTCATCTTTATCTTTGATGAGATAAGAACAATGCCTGTGACTAGTACTATTATGGTCACTTTGCCCCTCTGAACTAAAGTTTCCTCATCTATAAAATGGAATAACACCACTAAGAGAAGGACAGTTGAAAAGTCAGTGGCGACAACAACAGAAAATCAACATCCCAATTTTAAAAACTAGTCAAGGGGAACTTGCCTGGAGGCACAGTGGTTAAGAATCCGCCTGCCAATTCAGGGGACACGGGTTCAAGCCCCAGTCCGGGAAGATCACACACGCTGCAGAGCAACTAAGCCCGTGCGCCACAACTACTGAGCCCGCGCTCTAGAGCCTGCGAGCCACAACTACTGAGCCCACGTGCCACAACTACTGAAGCTCACGCACCTAGAGCCCGTGCTCCGCAACAAGAGAAGCCACCACAATGAGAAGCCCGCGCACCGTGACAAAGAGTAGCCTCCGCTCACCGCAACTAGAGAAAGCCCGCGTGCAGCAACGAAGACCCAACGCAGCCAAAGATAAAAACAAAATCAATAAATTTATAAAAAAAAAATTGGCCAAGGACTTGAATAGATATTTCTCCAAAGAAGACATACAAGTGGTGAATAAGCACATGAAAAGATGCTCAACACTACTAATCATTGAGGAAATGTAAATCAAAATCACAGCGAGCTACACCTCACACCCATTAGGATCGCTGTTTTTTTAAAAAAGAAGAAGAAGAAGAAAAAAAAACCCAGAAGACAGAAAACAAGTGTTGGTGAGGATGTGGAGAAATTGGAACCCTTGTACACTGACACTGGGAATGTAAAATGGTGCAGCCTCTATGGAAAACAGTATGGTGATTACTCAAAATTTTAAAATAGAACTATCATATGATCTTCCAATCCCACTTTTAGATATTTACCCTAAAGAATTGAAAGGAAGGCAATTCTGACACGTGCTACAACATGGAGAAACCTTGAGGACATTATGCGAAGTGAAATAAGTCAGTCACAAAAGGACAAACACTGTACAACCCCAGTATACGAGGTACCTAGAGTACTAGTCAAATTCATAAAGACAGAAAGTAAACTGGTGATTGCCAAGGGCTGGGAGGAGGGGGAATGAGGAGATAGTATTTAATGGGGGCAGAGTTTCAGTTTTGCAAGACGAAAAGAGTTCTGGAGATGGATGGTGGTGACGGTTGCACAATAATGTGAATGTACTTAATGTCACTGAACTGTACACTTAAAAATGGTTAAGATGGTAAACTTTACGCTATATGTATTTTTCCACAAATTTTTTAAAAGGTTAGTAACAAACCACAATGTTACCACTTCATTTCCACTAGAATGGCTAAAAGAGTATCAAGTGCTGGCAAAGACTGTGAAGCAACTGGAACCCTCATACACTGTTGGGCACATTTTATAAACATTTAAAAATTTAAACATATGCTTATCACATGACTCTGCGATTCTACTGCTAGATAGATACCCAAGAGAAATGGAATGTTACAAAAAGACTTGCACACAAACATCAGAGCAGCTTTACTTATAATAGTAAAAAACTGCAAAAAACTATTAAAACTTTTTAATAATAAAAATTAAATGTCCCTCAATAGGTAAAAAGATAAACAAATTGAGATAGATTGACACAATGGATTACTTCTTAGCAATAAAAGGAATAACCTACTGATACATGCAACAGCGGGGATGAATCTCAAAAACATTATGGTGAAAAAAAGAAACCAGATACAAAGGACTACATGTGTGATTTCATCTCTATGAAATTCTAGAAAAGACACATCTAATCTATGGTGATGGAGATGCAGTCAGTGGTTGCCTGCGATAGGGCTGAGGAGGGATTGACTGCAAAGAGGCATGACGGAACTTTCTGGAGTGGTAGAAATCATTTATACTTTATTGGTGGTTACATATGTGCATACATTTGTCAAAAGTCCTTGAGGCGTGCACCTAAAACAGATCTAAATTATACGTCGATAAAGTTGATAGAATGTTAGGAGGACGCAGGCGAGAAAGTGTACTCAGTATCTATGTTTCAAACATTAGATCTCACTTTTCAGCCTCAAAGTAATTAGAATGTCTCACATTAATGTTATAAATGTTTTGGGTACTCTTATAATGCAGCAGTAAAACGATAGAGAAAGAAAAGAAGCAAAAACTGACACTTTCCAGAGTTTTCTCTTTGAAAGGGGAGAAGAGGATCCAGAGGGGTCATCTGGATGGTATGGTGGAGAGCCTGACATTTGAAACTGTGGCCACTATTTTGTTACCATGAGAAGTCTGAGAGCCCAGAGGGGGCCTGCAAGGCACCTTCAAATGATATCTATTACCATTTGATCCTCAATACCCAAGAAGTAGATTTGACTGCACTCATGTTTCCAGTTGTTAAATAACTTACTTGTGGTGGAACTAGGGTTTGAACTTAAATCTGTCTCCAAAGTCCATACTCTTTTGACCACAAACCCCGAAACTGGAATCCTATGGTCATATGCTGTGGGTCCTGCCACCAAAGCCCATTTCCTTTGCTTTACAATGATGAGGGTCCCCAGGAGAGCCCCTGAATTCTGTGCAACTCCAACCTACATAGGACAAACAGTCCACTGTTACTACTGTTGGTCAGGTCTGCTGGCAGGTTGCTTTCTTTTTCAGACACATATTTCTTTTTATTTACAGTGGTGTTCAATGCAAATCAATTCCATAACATGAGAAGTTACTGTGGATCAAAGCACAGACACAATGTACAATCCAAGACAGATGTACAGCTTTCAGGCCATGAAGCAAAAGGGAATGTTCATTCACACCCACAGTAGCTTGAGACCTCTTGGTTCTGCTTGTTCCCATGTTGGTTTCTAAAGATGGCAAGACTTGACTTTGGTTGTGAAGACGACTGAGGCCGTCCTGGATCTTGGAACATCTTGGCGTTGCTGTGTGACCACAAGATAAAAGTCTTCACAGAGTGTCTATTTCTAAATAGCTTTCCCTGTATCGGATGTAAAAGATCTACTTCCCAGAATCAGGCTATGTTAGGCTTCCAACCCTTTAGACCCAGGTTCTAACCCTCTAAAAATATGGACAGATTGTGATGGGTGTTTTGATTGCTCATGTCACTCTGCTGACTGAAGCCCATGGCTTAGATTCCTATCCTGCTTCAGGAAAGTCTGTTGAAGGGTCTGCGCATCAACAAAGGCCTGGTTGGGCTTCCCTGGTGGCGAAGTGGTTAAGAATCCGCCTGCCAACGCAGGGGACACGGGTTCAAGCCCTGGTCCGGGAAGATCCCACATGCCGCGGAGCAACTAAGCCCCTGAGCCACAACTACTGAGCCTGCGCTCTAGAGGCCCTCGAGCCACAACTACTGAAGCCCGCGTGCCTAGAGCCCATGCCCTGCAACAAGAGAAGCCACCGCAATAAGACGCCTGCACACCAAAACAAAGAGTAGCCCCCGCTCGCCGCAACTAGAGAAAAGCCCGCGCGCAGCAACGAAGACCCAACACAGCCAAAAATAAATAAAATAAATAAATTTCTAAAACAACAACAACAAAAACAACAAAGGCCTTGTTCACTGTCAACTCAGCACACGTGCAGGCTGACAGCCTGGTTGGCTCGGTCAGGCTCCCTCTCGTGTACTGAGTCGTGGAACCGAAGCTTCGGAGGGGACGGGCTCCAGACAGGGCCCGGTTTCTCCCTCCCTCAGCTCTCCCTTCCCGGGGGACCTAGTTTATCTGCAGGCTCCGAGCTTCTCTGCTTCTGTGGCAGTGAAATGGCCACTGCAGGTCCAGGTCGCACACTCTCACACCACAACATCCAGAGGAAGAGGAAGAGTCTTTTCCAGGAGTTTCCAGAAGAGACTTACTCAGGAGCCCGAGCAAGCATCCTCTTGGAAGTCCTTGGCTGTGTCCAGCCCTGAGCTGTACACTGCAGAAGCCAAGCCCATCGCTGTGACCAGTAAGTGCCTGCTCTGGAGGAGGAGGGGGTCAGACCCTCTAAACCACATGGGTGGTAGGAGAAGATGGGGGTGCATTCCCTCCTGAGTAACTTCCTCCATACTTTGAACTGACTGGCTTAACCCTAAAACATGTCAAGTCTGGACATTGTTCAGTTCTTAGACCCATGAAACTCCCTGCTGCATTTGGCACTGTTGATCCTTGAAATTCTCTACTCTACAGGTTCCCCGACCTGGCTGTCAGCAGAGTACGTCAAAGTGGAGAATTTTACATTACCCATGCCCAGGGGATTCAGATTTCACAGGTATGAGGTTGGGGCAGGGGACAGACATCTGCACGTTTACAAAACCTCATGGGTGACTTTGATGCAAGCAGCCCTGATGGAGAACCACCGCCCTAGGCTGCTGTGACATCACCCCTGCCGGTCCATTCATTCTCTCTGCAGGTATGTACTGAGTGTGCACTAGGTGCCAGGCACTCAGGTAGGTGCCGAGCCTCTGGAGACGAACAAGGCAGACAAGCTCACGTCTTTATGGAGCTTATGTCTTAATGGGGGATGGGAAAAGAGACAAATAATTACCTCGGTTCCAGAGATTTCAGATGGTGCTACAAGCTAGAAAGGAAGTAACTCAGGATGAAGTGAGTAGGAATAAAAAGAGCTACCTGAGACAGGATGGTCGAGAGTGTCTGCCCTGCATGATTCACAGCGGCCAAGGCATGGAAGCAAACTAAGGGTCCATCGATGGACAAATGGATACATGCACTTATATACAATGGAATATTGTTCAGCCTTAAAAAAAAGAAGGAAATCCTGCCTTTTGTGCCAAGATGCATGAACCTAGAGGACACTATGCTAAGTGAAATAAGCCAGACAAAGACAAATAATGTAGGATTCCAGTGACATGAGGAATCTGAAATAGTCAAACTCATGGAAGGAAAGAGTAGAGTGGTGGTTACCAGGGGCTGGTGACGGAGAAAATGAGGTGATGATCAAAGGGTACAGACTGCAGTTAGGCAGGCTAAATAATTTCTGGTGATCTGTTATACAGCATAGTGCCTGGAGCTAACAGTATCATATTGCATACCTAAAATTTGCTGAGAGGATAGATCTTATGTTCAGTGTGCTTACCACACACACACACACACACACACACACACGCAAAATACTACTAATTAAGGGGGGCGGAGGAACCCAATGATAATAATGGGGAGGTGATGGATACGTTTATAGCCTTGATGGGGGATGGTTTCACAGGTGTATACTTATCCCCAAACCCACTGAGTTGTGTACATTAAATCCGCACAGCTTTTTTGCATGTCAATCATACCTCAATAAAGTGGTTTAATAAATGGCTGCCCCGGAAGGTGGGGAAGGTCAGAAGGACAGACCCAAGACAGGAATGAGCTTGGTGCGCCGGAGGAAAGAGGAAGGTCGGGTGCGCATCCAGGCAGGAGGGGCAGGAGGCAGGAGATCAAGGAGGCAGGGCCCTGTGGGCAGCAGTAAGGAGTTCAGACTTACTCTCAAAGCAGCGGGAAGCCTCATATACTCCCCGTATTCTTGTGCATCTCTGGGTTTTCTGAGAGCTGCTTTCTCTCCACCTGCCCCTTAAGCTTTGCTGTTCTCCCAGCTTCTCTCCCTGCCCCTTGTTTTTCTCATTCTACCCAGGGAGGTGGGGGGATCTTGATTGCTCTCAGTTGGCCATCAAGACCTCTCCTGGGTCTCGTGCTCATGTATCAGATGCAGCTGGACCCCCCATCCAGCCCAGAGGCCCCTCAAACTTGTGCAAGGTCCTCGGTAGCCTCCCCTTCAATCGGCTCCACCCCCGTATCTCCAGCAGGTAACAACGCTCCCTGCTACCCAGACAACCACCTAGAAACCAGAGGGGCCTCCTGAGTCCCTCCCTCTCTCTCACCTCCACAGCCAATTACCGATTTATTCTAACCTCGTAAATATGTCTCAGATCTCTCTTTTCCTCACTATCCTGCCTAATGACAGCCCTAAACCAGAGGGCCACAGCTCTCCCTGGGCAGCTGCAGTCGCCCCGCATCGTCCCCCTCCCCCAGTCCTGTCCCCTCAACTACACTCTTCTCTCTGAACTTGCTAAAGTGTAAGTCTGCTGGGGATGAACCTGGAAAAGTCAGAATTCCTCCCAGTGTACGGTGGGATCTACTTTTTCTCCCTCCCCCCACCCCCCAGCCCTGTTCTTCTTGACCTTGGCAGATGCCTAAGCCAGGATAACAAAAAGAAGCCTTGAGGATGGGATTCAGGGTAGAGGGAGAGACCCAGCATAACAACACAGAGACTCGAGATATGCAAAGAGGGTCGCTATCTAGGTTTTGAGGACACAGGCGGGTCAAGGAGATGGGAAAAGGCATCTGGACAGGACGTGCATGGGAGGCCCCTGAGCGCTCTGGGTACTGTCGGGTGGGAACATTCAGCTTGAACCTGAAGAGAAGGACCGCTTCGCGTGGCCCTGTGACCGGTGTGCCCTCGCTGGCCAGCACTACAGCTGCTGGATCCTGTGTCCTCCTCTCACCGTGAAGGGGTCGCCGCCGCGCAGGCTGCTCCGCGGCCGCCCTCCTCCCACACACCTCTCCCACCTCCTCTGTTACCTTCCTGGAAAGGACTCGGACCCTCCTGGGAGCCTCTGCGGCTCTTGCTTCTCCCGTGCGCTGTTCTCATACCTGCAACGACTTCACCCCTGCCCATCTCCCGGCTACGCTCTGCTCATCCTTACGACTGCCATTGCGTGTCTGAGTATTACGTAAGGGGGAGGAAAGCCATGTTTGCGCATCACACAGTCCCGGATTAGAGCTCCAGCTACACTGTTTACTCAGCGTGAGACCTTAGCAAGCATTTTGTCTGTCTTATCACCAGGAAACTAGACAAACCCTTCCTTGTGGGTCTTTCTGAGGCTCAAATGCACTTATTTAAAGTGCCTGGCACATTGTAGGTGCTCAATAAATGTTAGCTCTCTTTCTTGCCCTCGAGGCACTCAATAAATGTTGGTCCCAATTCTAGAGTCACCGAACAGCTAGTCTGTGGGATGCTACCTACAGTGTCTCAGAGCACTGCCTTTCCCTTCTTCCTTGACCTCCCTTTACAGGTTAACGTGTGCAATTTTCATCTATTATGTATTGGAAATGATGTATTTTCCATGCAGAGTAACATGCAGGAGCTATCACTTACTAGGTGTCTACTCTGTGTCTGACCTTCACCAGGTGTTTTCTAGACAGTCCCTCAGTTAATATTCACAATGACTGTTGGGGGTCAGTAGTATTAATCTCTATCCTACTCTGACCAAGTTGAGGCTCTAAGTTAAATAACTTCCCTGAAGTCACACAGCCAGTAATTGAGAGAGTCAAGATAGAAAGCCAGTCTTCTGGATTCCAAAGCCCGTATCCTTATAAATAGACCACATTTCCTCTCATGAAAATTACAATATAACAATAATAGTAATAGAAATAGTTAGCACTTAGTGATTACTTACTTCCTGGGAATTGTTATAACTCTGAACATGTATTAATTTAATTAACTTCTGCAAACACCCTATGAACTATTATTATCCAGTTTTTCAGAGAAGAACTGAAGCATAGGAGATGAGATGACTTGTCCAGACCGTGAGCAGAATCTATTTGTAGATATAACATGCGGAACACCACACTCTTCAGTTTATCTTTTTTCTTCAAGGAGCATAAGACCCACAGTCAAATGAGAGAGGGAATAAGTGGGTAAGATTTACACACCTTGATGTTAGCTGTTATGCTGAAATTCAGGGGAGGGGCAATACCGAGTGTGCTCAGGGTTTGAAAGCCTGTGTACAGAGGCACTGTTTTCCTGGAACTCTGCATGTGCAGTGGAGGCCACCACCACAGAAGGGCGGGCTAGATCCTGAGGGTCACGAGGAGGGCAAAGGAACCGGGAGATGAAGTTTGTCACCCATCCCTGGAGACCTACAGAGTCAGAAGCCATACAAAGATGATGAGCAGCCCAAGAGAGCAAGCACAGACTCTTGCAACCAGCAAACAGCGCGGACAACTTGCACAGTCCCTCGGGAGTGTGTCACCATGATGTCACCTTGTTTATTCCCCTCTTGGGAATCGGGCCCCACTGGGGCTTGATTAACCGCCAGCTGCAGAGAGCAAAACGACAATGCTTTTAAACTTATTCTTCAGACCATCAGTAGCTCCCCAGCTAAAAGTCACTCAGAAGTAAATCACAGGGTTGTTTAATCTTTGCTCTGATTCTGCGATTTAGCAGCAATTCTGTGTCACTTCCCTTCAATCACTTGGCGTGTCACCACTTCTTCAGCGCGGTGTGAAAATCAGCCATGCAGACAAACATGTATTCATGGAGAGTTTCATGCCCATTCACTGAGAAGGTGCTCAGGAGATGATGGTGAATAAGGATGGGACAGTCCCCGTGGGCTAGGAACTGAGTCAAGGTGGGAAGGGGGACATTTAAGAAACAGAGTTGTATTAGGAGTTTTTAAAGGAGGTGAACAGAGAGCCCTGGGCGTCCACAACACAGGTCCCCACTCAGTCCTGGGAGGACAGAGGATGCTGCCCTGCAGAGTCGATGTCTAACTGAGGCTGGGGGTAGAGTAGGAGCGAGGCAGGTAAAGTGAGGGAAGAACAGCACGTACGAAGGCAGGAGACAGCACGTCCAAGGAACGGAGACAATTCCAGTTGCCTGAAGGGTAGAGAGCCAGAGGGAGGGCGCTGTAAGGCGAAGAGGACACCGGGTCACAGCAGATTGTACAGGACTCCGTAGGCCAGGTTAAGGCATGAACGGTTTCAGGGCTTTTCGTTTTTTAAGGGTGATGAAGACATTCAAGGGTTTTAAGCATCCCACCGTCTCGGCAGTGTGGGATGGAAGGAAGGGAGAAGAGGGCAGGCAGGTGAGAGGCCACTGCGGCCGTGGAGGTGGGAAACCGGGGTGTCTCGGGCTGGGATGGAGGTGGTGGGCGTGGAGAGGAGTGAATGGTTTGAGAGAGATTTAAGAGTGAGGATTAGCAAGATTTGGTGAGATTACAGAGTGCAATGATGGAACAGCAACTACTTTTCATCTTTCTCATAAAAGATATCCATCAGGGATTCACCAGCCTGTGCTTGGTATTATCTATTTTTTTAAAAATTTTATTATTTATTAATTAATTAATTTTATTTTTGGCTGTGTTGGGTCTTCGTTGCTGCGTGCGGTCCTTCTCTAGTTGTGGCGAGTGGGGGCTACTCTTCGTTGTGGCGCACGGGCTTCTCATTGCGGTGGCTTCTCTTGTTGCAGAGCACGGGCTCTAGGTGCGCGGGCTTCAGTAGTTGTGACTCACGGGCTCAGTAGTTGTGGCTTGTGGGCTCTAGAGCGCAGGCTCAGTAGTTGTGGCGCACGGGCTTAGTTGCTCTGCAGCATGTGGGATCTTCCCGGACCAGGGCTCAAACCCGTGTCCCCTGCATTGGCAGGTGGATTCTTAACCACTGCGCCACCAGGGAAGTCCCTGTGCTTGGTATTAATCAGCTCCTGTCTGTACTATTCAGGAGAAGGACTGATTGCCCGTTTAGAAACCTATGGGTTGATCAACGGGGCTTCCATTCTTTGGGCCAACACTTATTAGGCATCTTTCATGTGCCAACCACTGTGCTAGGCACCAGAAATACAAACAAAAATGTGACACAGTATTTTGAAGTGGAAAGAGCATTGGAACAGGCAGACATGGGTTCAAATTCCCGCCTCACCACCTCCTGGGCTCCAGGGAAAATTTGAAGTCCTTTAACCTTTTGGAGCCTCAGTTTGTAACACCGGGATCAAAACACTCAACTTCCAGAGTTGGTGTGGAGATTAACGAGAAGTGTATGGAAAACAAGGGCAGTGTGTGACTCAATAAATGTTCACTCCCACCACCCCAGCCCAGCTCTTCCTCTCTCCAGGGTTAAGTAGCTAGACTAAAACCAAATTCTATAAATCAGGTTTAAGAAAACATTCCTCAGTAGAAAACCCACAAGTTGATGGACCTAATAATATTTCCATAACACACAACTGCAGTCATTCTGGATGGGCGAGTTGCTGCCCTCCCAGGAAGCTTTCCGAAGTAAAGAAATATATTTTCTTTGGCTCTGTGTCTTAGCATTGATTTTCCTTATAGACTTAGGGATTCTGGTTTGCATGCTCATCCTGAGGCCGCATTTCCCCTCCTGACCCCGGCCCCCCCCTCCCGGTCTCTCTGCTTTTCTCCTTCCTTCTTCCCTGTCCAGGTTTCTGGTGGCCTCCATCCAGCCCCTCGGGCTCCTAGTCCAGAATCAAGTGTCATGTTGGTGCCTTGGGTGTCCATACTGGGCTCTCCACCCACACAGGGGAAATACCAATCCAAGCACAAGTCACTGGAAAGGCTGCCCAGGTCTTGGCCTCTCTGTCTCCCAGGGAGCATACCTTCACAAGCCACACGTCCAGAGAGCTGCGGATTTCTTAGCCTCCCTTCCTGGGTGTATGTGTGTGTGCACGTGTGTGTGTGCACGTGTGTGTGTGCATGTGCGTGAACAAAGAGGACACCCTTCCCCAGGGAGCTTGAGCCCGGCCCTTCCCCTTGCTTGGTGCCCCTGCCTCTCCTGTCACTACACAAAAGGCCGATTCCTGGTCACCTCTGCCCGCTTTCCCACCCAGAGCCCTGCTGGCCCATTTATCACTCGCTGTGTTCCATTTATGCTCCACAGAGATATTTATTATGTCTTTTAATGTGGCTATGTTTTTTCTCTCTCTTTTCATACTTTTTCTGTCATTTCATATATTTGGAGCAGCGGAAAGCCTCAAAGCATGACCTGATGACACCACCTCAAGCAGAAGCCTCCCAGGTCCTCTGCACACACTTCTGTTAGCCCGCTAGCTACCTGGTATTAAAAGCGTTTACACGGCTGACTCCGCAGCTCGCCCAAAGCCATAGGTCAAGTAGCAGAGCCAGGATTTGAACTTCAGTCTACTGACTCCAAGGCCTCTTGTCTAGAACACTGAGGAATAAACAACTGGCACAAAACAGGTGCTCAGTTGATGTTTGTTGAGTGACTTAATGTTAGACTCCCACTGCTATCTTGTAGATTTATCATAATCCTCCTTTGTTTTTTCTTCCCTAAGCTAACACTGTATCCCTCTCCTTAGAAATGCAAGGTCAGTGAACACCTAATTCTTACCTATCCTGCCCTTCCCCGTGCACAGACCAAACATTACAATCGGTCAGACTCTCTCTTATTGCCCAGACCTTGATGCATGACCCCTCCTAACCCAGCACTTCAGACATTCACTATTAGGTGATGAGCATTTGGCCTCCCAGAGGAGACACAAATTTTTCTTTTATCAACTGAAGGTCCTAAATCTCTTGAAAAACAAAACAGGAAAATTTTATAAATTACTTTCTTGCAGTGGTCTCCTTCTATTGCCCTGGAATTTTTACTTCACACTCTAATTTTGGCCTAAAACCTGAAAAACAAACACATTTAGAAATAATACAATTCTGTGGTCCTGGTTATCTGTAAACAGCCCACAGCTGAGAACATTTGCTATAACTTCCCATAATGTTGCTTATATTTGAATAAGGTTCAATTTCTCTTACTTAGTTTCACACCAAACCAGTGAGGTAGGTATTGTTCATTTTTTACCGATGAGGAAAATGAAGCTCAGAGAGGTTAAGTGACTTGGCTAAAGTTGCACAGTAGGTAAGTGGCAGAACCTGTACCACAACCCAGATCTCTTCATATCTAATCTTTGTATTGCCTACTATATCAGTGCATTTCTACTGTTCTATTGTTTTTCTAAAATAATACTTTTCAAGTGCCAGAAACATGAATATGACCTTCATAATCATTTTTGTTTCAACATTATCTTTGACTAATAGGATAAAACATTCACAGAATCACTGATTTTTATTTGTTAAAGATCTCTTTTTGTATTTTGTATTGTTTTGGTTTGCTTTATCGTTATTTGCCTTTTACATTTTATACGTATGGTACTGTGAGTGCCAGAGTTGCTGTTCTGCGTCCTCATTGCTCAGTGAGGTGCCAGCCCCTGACACATGTTTTCAGAGCTGTCCCAAACAGTGATCCCAAAGGTGACACAACCTTAAAGCTCAAGCTTGGCAAGGAGGTCCCAAGGCACATAATCTTACTTTTTTAATAAAGATGACTGAGTAAATATATAACCACATTTGATTTAAGTTCTACGCAAGCCTTTTCATAGGTCAGACACCACAAATCACACAGATTTTAAAAAATAACTTTAAAAAAATAGGTATCCTGTGTTTTAGCAAGGAAAATACAGTCATTGTCAGATCATGATTTGTATGAAATGCTTTGTGACTCAATCAACTACCAGCTGACCTCAGGATGCAAACCTTAGCTGGCTCTACCCCTCCTGTGGGTTTTCCAAACTGTTTTTGTAGCTTTCATTTAAAATAATGTTAGCTGGAGCCTCCACTATAACCAGGTCATTGTTCTCCTGCTTCAACTGTTCCTCCAGCAGAGCTGACAATAGAAGCCGTCACTCTGGCTCTGCTTAAGTACAAAGCCATTGTCAAGTGGACCCAAGGACCTCCTGGGCTCAGGGCTTTTATCATCAGCCCCAGTGACCTACAAATATCCATCAGGGTCAAAAGTGAGTAAATCACTGTCCTGTGTAACATCATCATCATAATAACTTCCTTACTATGGGGCATGTAATCTACTGAGTCTTTTACATGAATTAGTTATTCATGTAATTTTAACTTTCACAACACCTCTATGGAGCAGATACTGCAATTTTCTTTACACAGATAATGAAATCATTAAGCTAAGTGAAAGAAGCCAATCACAAAAGGCCACATAGCGTATGATTGCATTTTAAAATTATTTGTTCTAGTTTGTACTATAGTTTTGCAAGGTGTTACCACTGGGAGAAACTGGATAAAAGGCACATGGATCTCTCTCTTTTATTTATTACAACTGCATGGAATTTACAGTGATCTAAAAATACAAAATATAATTTAAAAACATACTCAATCTCTTTCCTGTTCCTTTCCTCCCAAAATAAGAATTTTTCCAGGAGCAGCATGTCCCTGTTCTTTAAATGATGTTGCTATTTGGTGGCATCTTTTACTTTTGGAAACCACAGGCCCAGTTCATTGGCACTATGAATTTTTCAAGAGCTGACCAAAGTGTTGGATGCACCAAAAATGTTTATTGACTCCAAAAGGTGAAAAGAAAACCACAAAATCATTGACAAATGTTTACATGTCTACAAACTATGATCCTACATCAAACAGTCAGCTGTAACTCAACTCAGCTCATATATTTCTCTGTGTGTGCGTGTGTGCATGTGTGTGTGTGTGTCTGTGTGTGTGTGTGTGTGTGTGTGTGTGTATCATACATACTTAATATTTAATGTGGGGTATCATGACAATCTGAAACCCAGAGGTGATCTGGTTTGGAATCCTGTCTTTACCTCTTGTAGCTCTGTGGCTTTGGATACGTTTCTTAACTTCTTTGAGTCTCGATTTCAAAAGAACTCGAATAGCCAAAACAATCTTGAGAAAGAACAACATAACTGGAGGAATCACGCTCCCTGACTTCAGACTACATTACAAAGCTACAGTGATCAAAACAGTATGGCACTGGCACAGAAACAGACATATAGATCAATAGAATAGGATAAGAAACCCATAAATAAACCCACACACATATGATCAATTAATCTATGACAAAGGAGGCAAGAATATTCAATGGAGAAAAGACAATCTCTTCAGTAAGTGATGCTGGAAAAACTGGACAGCTACATATAAAAGAATGAAATTAGAACATGCTCTAACACCATATACAAAAATAAACTCAAAATGGATTAAAGACCGAAAAGAAAGACCAGAAACCATAAAACTCCTAAAGGAAAACACAGGCAGAACACTCTTTGACATAAATCATAGCAATATTTTTTTTTGGATCTGTCTCCTAAAGTAAAGGAAACAAAAGCAAAAATAAGCAAATGGTACCTAATTAAACTTAAAAGCCTTTGTACAGCAAAGGAAACAATCCACAAAATGAAAAGACACTCTACAGAATGGGAGAAAAATATTTGCAAATGATATGACTGATAAGGGGTTAACATCCAAAACATATACACAGCTCATACAACTCAACATCAAAAAAACAAACAACCTGATTAAAAAATGGGCAGAAGATCTGAATAGACATTTTTCCAAAGAGGAGATGCACATGGCCAACAGACACATAAAAAGATGCTCAACATCACTAATCACCAGGAAAATGCAAATCCAAACCACAGTGAGAGATCACCACACATCAGCCAGAATAGTTATCATCAAAAAGAACACAAACAACAAATGTTGATGAGGATGTGGAGAAAAGGGAACCCTCATACACTATTGGAGGGACAGTAAATCAGTGCAGTCACTGTGGAAACAGTATGAATGTTACTCAGAAAACTAAAAATAGAACTACCCAGTAATTCCACTCCCAGGTATATATCTGAAGGAAACAAAAATGCTAAATCGAAAAGATACATGTACCTGAAAATGGAAAACAGAGCTACCATATGACCCAGCAATCCCACTCCTGGGCATATATCTGAAGAAAAACTTGGTTCAAAAGGATACATGCACCCCAATGTTCACTGCAGCATTATTTACAATTGCCAAGATATGGAAGCAACCTAAGTGTCCATCAACAGATGAATGCATAAAGAAGATGTGATACACACACACACACACACACGCAATGGAATATTACTCAGCCATAGGAAAGAATGAAATCTTGCCACTTGCAAGAGCATGGATGGACTTGGAGGGTATTATGCTAAGTGAAATAAGTCAGACAGAGAAAGACAAATACTGTATGATATCCCTTAATCTAAAAAATACAAATGAATATAATAAAAAAGAAACAGACTCACAGATATAGAGAACAAATTAGCGGTTACTAGTGAGGAGAGGGAAGTAGGGAGGGGCAACATGGGTGTAGGGGATTCAGAGGTACAAACTACTATGTATAAAATTAGGGACTTCCCTGGCGGTCCACTGGTTAGGACTCCACGCTCCCACTGCAGGGGGCGCAGGTTCAATCCCTGGTCGGGGAACTACAATCCTACATGTTATGCGGCATGGCCAAAAGATAAAAATAAAATAAAATTAGCTACAATGATATATTGTACAATAGAGGGAATACAGCCAATATTTTATAATAACTGTAAATGGAGCATAACCTTTAAAATTGTGAATCACTATATTGTACACTTAAAATTATATAATATTGTACATCAACTATAGTACAATGAAAAAAATTATAGTACAATTTGGATATTGAATTGATAGAATTCACCAATTTTAGCTCTATTCAACATAGAGTACTTAAAACACACACACACACATTATATAATCCAGTTATATAATGGATTATAACTCACAATGCAGTTATAATCCATTACCATGAAATAAGCCCATTTAAAGTGTATAGTTCAATTATTTTAGTATATTCACAAACTTGTACAACTATCACCACTATCTGATTCCAGAACATTTTTATCAACCCAAAAAGAAATTCCCGGCCCATTAGCAGTTACTGCTCATCTCTTCCCCCACCTCCATCCCCACTAAACCTAGGCCACCACTAATCAACTTTCTGTCTCTGTGGATTTGCCTATTCTGGACATTTCATATAAATGCAATCATATGCTATGTGGCCTTTTGTGATTGGCTTCTTTCACTTAGCTTAATGTTTCAAGGGTCATCCATCTCATAGAACATATTAGAATTTCATTCCTTTTTAAGGCTGAATAATATTTCATTGCATGGGATACAAATTTTATTTATCCATTTATCAGTCGATGGACATTTATGTCATTTCTACTTCTTTGCTATTATGAATAATGCTGCTGTGAATACTGCTGTGTGTGTTTTTGTGTGGAGGCACCTTTACTGGGTCATTTGGTAACTCGATGGAACTGCCAGACTGTTTTCTACAGCATCTGTACCATGTTTCACTCCCACCAGCAGTGTACGAGGCTTCTAATTACTCCACATTCTCACCAACGCTTATCTGTCTTTTTGATTATGGCCATCCTAGTGGGTGTGAAGTATCTCATTGTAGTTTTGATTTGCATTTTCTTAATGATAATAATACCGAGCATCTTTTAATGTGTTTATTGGCCATTTGTATACCTTTGGGTGGAGATAGACTACTTTTTAAAGTCCTGAAGGTACTTGATGATAAAGGGAATGTAACAATGTGTTTACTGCATTTTGATGTTGGAATAGAAGAAAAAAAATATATGTACTTACACACTCACTATTAAGACATTTTCTGAGCACCTATGATATTCCAGCTACCAGGAGGTACAGAGGTAAGAAAAAACCCTACCGTCAATCATGAGAGGTGGCATGGATAAGATGTTGCAGTCAGGTTCCTGGCACTTTTATAAAGGTCTGCTTCTGACTTAACATATCATCCGGATGATTCATCTTCATCCCTGGCAGGGGCAGAAGGCCAATGAGACAAGATCCCTGATCTCTAGTAGCTCACTGTCTAGTGGGGGAGACAAGCACAGAAGGACACCACTGCCATCCCATATGATCAAGACAATGGCGGTTGTCTGTCCAAAGAGGCAAGGGAGCACAGAGCAGGGAGCAATTAATTCTGCTAAGCATCTAGGAAGGGTGCATAGGGGAGATGACATTTGAATTTGGTGTTAAAGGATGTCTACAGGCTTGGCAGATGGAGAAAGCGGAAGGGTGTTCTAGGCTGGACAAAGGCATGACATCAGGGCTGATCATGAGCAGAGGCGGAGGGTGCAAAGTTGAGATGGAAGGGAGTGAGGGCCGGGCTGTGTAGAGCTGCACAAAGGAGCTTCTGTCTACACAGTGTAAATTTGGAGATTTTTTTAAAGCAGAAGAATGGTGTGATTGAATCTGAGGCTTAAGTGATCAGTGTGGGGCAGTCAGGTAGATGATTTAAGAGGTTGGCAAACTCTCTAAAGGGTCAAATAGTAAACATTTTTTGCCTTGACAAAATATGATCTTCATCCCAGCTTCTCAGCTCCACTATTGTAGCGTGAAAGCAGCCATAGACAATACTTACATGTATAAGCCTGGCTGTGTCCAAATACAGCTCATTTACAAAACAAGGCAGAGTCTATTTGCATGGTTTACTGACTGCTAGATTAGGCCAAGGGAAGAATGAAAGTAAGTAGGCCCCTGACTATCCAGAAGTTCTCCTATTGGTGGTGAAAATCAAAACCAAACTAGGGAAGTTTTTGTTTTTGTTTTAATAGATCTTTATTGGAGTATAATTGCTCACAATACTGTGTTAGTTTCTGTTGCACAACAAAGAGAATAAGCGTATGCATACACATGTCCCCAAATCCCCTCCCTCTTGAGCCTCCCTCCCATCCTCCCTATCCCACCCCTCTAGGTCATCGCAAAGCACAAAGCTGATGTCCCTGTGCTATGCTGCTGCTTCCCACCAGCCAACTATTTTACATTTGGTAGTGTATATATGTCGATGCTACTCTCACTTCGCCCCAGCTTTGCTCTCCCACCCTATATCCTCAAGTCCATTCTCTATGTCTACCTCTTTATTCCTGCCCTCTAACTAGGTTCATCAGTACCTTTTTTTTTTTTTTTAGATTCCATATATATGCGTTAGCATACGGTATTTGTTTTTCTCTTTATGACTTACTTCACTAGGTATGACAGTCTCTAGGTCCATCCACCTCACTACAAATAACTCAATTTCGTTTCTTTTTATGGCTGAGTAATATTCCATTGTAGATATGTGCCACATCTTCTTCATCCATTCATCTGTCGATGGACATTTAGGTTGGTTCCTTGTCCTGGCTATTGTAAATACTGTTGCAATGAACATTGGGGTGCATGTCTCTTTTTGAATTATGGTTTTCTCAGGGTATATGCCCAGTAGTGGGATTGCTGGGTCATATGGTAGTTCTAGTTTTAGTTTTTTAAGGAATCTCCATACTGTTTTCCATAGTGGTTGTATCAATTTACATTCCCACCAACAGTGTAGGAGGGTTCCCTTTTCACCACACCCTTTCCAGCATTTATTGTTTCTAGCTTTTTTGATAATGGCCATTCTGACTGGTGTGAGGTGATACCTCACTGTAGTTTTGATGTCCATTTCTCTAATAATTACTGATGTTGAGCATCTTTTCATGTTCCTCTTGGCCATCTATATGTCTTCCTTGGTGAAATGTCTATTTAGGTCTTCTGCCCATTTTTTAACAGGATTGTTTGTTTTTTTGATATTGAGCTCCATGAGCTGTTTGTATATTTTGGAGATTAATCCTTTGTCTGTTGTTTCATTTGAAAATACTTTATCCAGTTCTGAGTGTTGTCTTTTTGTCTTGTTGATGGTTTCCTTTGCTGTGCAAAAGCTTTTAAGTTTAATTAAGTCCCATTTGTTTATTTTTGTTTTTATTTCTGTTACCTAGGAGGTGGGTCAAAAAAGATCTTGCTGTGGTTTATGTCAAACAGTGTTCTTCCTATGTTTTCCTCTAAAAGTTTTATAGTGTCTGGTCTTACATTTAAGTCTTTAATCCATTTGGAGTTTATTTTTGGTTATGGTGTTAGGTGTTCTACTTTTATTCTTTTACATGTAGTTGTCCAGTTTTCCCAGCACCACTTATTGAACAGACTGTCTTTTCTCCATTGTATATCCTTACTTCCTTTGTCGTAAATTAGTTGACCATAGATGCGTGGGTTTATCTCTGGGCATTCTATCCTGTACCATTGATCTATATTTCTGTTTTTGTGCCAGTACCATACTGTCTTGATTACTGTAGCTTTGTGGTATAGTTTGAAGTCGGGGAGCCTGATTCCTCCAACTGCATTTTTCTTTCTCAAGATTGCTTTGGCTATTCGGGTCTTTTGTGTTTCCATACGAATTGTAAGATTTTTTGTTCTAATTCTGTGAAGAATGCCATTGGTAGTTTGATAGGAATTGCAGTGAATCTGTAGATTGCTTTGGGTAGTATAGTCATTTTCACAATATTGATTCTTCCAATCCAAGAACATGGTATATATCTCCAACTGTTTATGTCATCTTTGATTTCTTTCATCAGCATTTTACAGTTTTCTGAGTACAAGTCTTTCGCCTCCTTAGGCAGGTTTATTCCTAGGTATTTTATTCTTCTTGTTGCAATAGTAAATGGGAGTGTTTCCTTAATTTCTCTGATTTTTTGTTGTTGGTGTATAGGAATGCCAGAGATTTCTGTGCATTAATTTTGTATCCTGTAATCTTACCAAGTTCATTGATTAGTTCTAGTAGTTTTCTGGTGGCACCTTTAGGATTCTCTATGTATAGTAGTATCATGTCATTGGCAAACAGTGACAATTTTACTTCTTCTTTTCCAATTTGTATCCTTTTATTTCTTTTTCTTCTCTGATTGCTGTGGCTAAGACTTCCAAAACTATGTTGAATAAGAGTGGTGAGAGTGGACATCCTTGTCTTGTTCCTGATCCTAGTGGAAATGCTTTCAGTTTTTCACCATTGAGTATGATGCTTGCTGTGGGTTTCTCATATATGGCCTTTATATGTTGAGGTACGTTCCCTCTATGCCCATTTTCTGGAGAGTTTTTATCATAAATGGGTGTTGAATTTTGTCAAAAGTTTTTCTGCATCTATTGAGATGATCATATGGTTTTTATTCCTTAATTTGTTAATGTGGTGTATCTCATTGATTGATTTGCGTATATTGAAGAATCCTTGCATCCCTGGGATAAATCCCACTTGATCATCGTGTACGATCATTTTAACGTGCTGTTGGATTCTGTTTGCTAGTATTTTGTTCAGCATTTTTGCATCTATGTTCATCAGTGATATTGATCTATAATTTTCTTTTTTTGTGATATCTTTTTCTGGTTTTGGTATCAGGGTGATGGTGGCTTCATAGAATGAATTTGGGAGTGTTTCTCCCTCTGCAATTTTTTGGAAGAGTTTGAGAAGGATGGGTGTTAGGTCTTCTCTAAATGTTTGATGGAATTTGCCTGTGAAGCCATCTGGTCCTGGACTTTTGTTTGTTGGAAGATTTTTAATTACAGTTTCAATTTCATTACCTGTGATAGGTCTGTTTATATTTTCTAATTCTTCCTGGTTTGGTCTTGGAAAATTGTGCCTTTCCAAGAATTTGTCCATTTCTTCGTGGTTGTCCATTTTATTGGCATATAGTTGTTTGTAGTAGTCTCTTCTAATCCTTTGGATTTCTGCAGGGTCATATGTGATTTCTCCTTCTTCATTTCTAATTTTATTGATTTGTATCCTCTCCCTTTTTTTCTTGATGAGTCTGGCTAAGGGTTTATCAATTTGGTTTATCTTCTCAAAGAACCAGCTTTTAGTTTTATTGATCTTTGCTATTGTTTTCTTCATTTCTATTTCATTTATTTCTGCTCTGATCTTTGATTTCTTTCCTTCTACTGACTTTGGGTTTTCTTTGTTCTTCTTTCTCTACCTGTTTTAAGTGTAGGGTTAGATTGAGATTTTTCTTGTTTCTTGAGGTGAGATTGAATTGCTATAAACTTCCCTCTTAGAACTGCTTTTGCTGCAACCCATAGGTTTTGGGTCTTCGTGTATTCGTTGTCATTTGTTTCTATGTATTCTTTTACTTCTTCTTTGATTTCTTCAGTGATCTCTTGGTTATTTAGTAGCTCACTGTTTAGCCTCCAGGTATTTGTGTTTTTTACAGTTTTTTCCTGTAATTGATTTCCAGTCTCATAGCGTTGTGGTCAGAAAAGATGCTTGATACGATTTCAATTTTCTTAAATTTTCCGAGGCTTGATTGTGACCCAAGATGTGATCTATCCTGGAGAATGTTCCATGTGCACTTGAGAAGAAAGTGTATTCTGCCACTTTTGGGTGGAATGTTCTATAAATATTAATTAGATCTATCTGGTCTATTGTGTCATGTAAAGCTTGTGTTTCCTTACTTATTTTCTGTTTGGATGATCTGTCCATTGGTGTAAGTGGGGTGTTAAAGTTGCCTACTATTATTGTGTTACTGTCGATTTCTCCTTTCATGGCTGTTAGCATTTGCCTTATGTATTGAGGTGCTCCTATGTTGGGTGCTTATTTATAATTGTTATATCTTCTTCTTGGATTGATCCTTTGATCATTATGTAGTGTCCCTCCTTATCTCTTGTAACAGTCTTTATTTTAAAGTCTATTTTACCTGATATGAGTATTGCTACTCCAGCTTTCTTTTGATTTCATTTGCATGGAATATCTTTTTCTATCCCTTCACTTTCAGTCTGTATGTGTCCCTAGGTCTGAACTGGGTCTCTTGTACACAGCATATATATGGGTTTTGTTTTTGTATCCATTCAGCCAGTCTGTGTCTTTTGGTTGGGGCATTTAATCCATTTACATTCAAGGTTAATATCGATATGTATGTTCCTATTACCATTTTCTTAATTGTTTTGGGTTTGTTTTTGTGGGTCTTTTTCTTCTCTTGTGTTTCCCGCTTAGAGAAGTTTCTTTAGCATTTGTTGTAAAGCTGGTTTGCTGGTGCTGAATTCTCTCAGCTTTTGTTTGTCTGAAAAGCTTTTGACTTCTCTGTCGAATCTGAATGAGATCCTTGCTGGGTAGAGTAATCTTGGTTGTAGGTTTTTCTCTTTCATCACTTTAAGTGTATCCTGCCACTACCTTCTGGCCTGCAGAGTTTCCACCGAAAAATCAGCTGGTAACGTTATGGGGATTCCTTTGCATGTTATTTTTTGTTTTTCCACAAGGGAAGTTTTAGGTGAGGCAGATGCTACCTTCAGAGTGCCAGAAGAGTCAGGTCCTCAACATGGGCTGGGCTGGAGAGTGGAACTCTGCCTTCCCGCCCCATCCAACCCTCAGCCAGCATTTGGTACGAGGCAAGGCAGAACTCCGAGGCTCTGCCAAAGCACACCATTCCTTCAGGCCACTGGAGTTCTCTGCCGGCCCCTGTGTTAGCCACGTGGGAGATATGTAGCCTAAATCAGGGACCATCCTGCCAAGGAACCACAGTCCGGAAAGGAGCCTGGATAACAAGGTAGAAAGTCCTGGCGAAGCATAACTTGGTCTGGGACAGGAAGGCTTGATTCCAGGCAATTTAGAGAAGAATTTGTTCAGGGCACCCCCTGGAACCCAGAGGTGGGACGCACAGGTGGTCCTGGACCAGAGCCGGGAGCTGCATAGTTGGAAGCAGGTGCCTGTTTATTTCAGTGTCTGCTGCAGGCTTTGTAAGCCGGCTTTCTACCTCGGTGTGTGGAGGGCTCGTCCATAAGCCTGGGGTGGAGACACAGAGAAAGTTTGTAAGTGGCCCTAAAAAAATACGCAGGCTTTTCAAAAATCCGTTTAAAAGGCTCGGCCTGCTGATGAAAACTGTCAAGCTTCTTTGCTCTTGGCCGGGATTAAGTCAACCTAGGCAGTAACACTGGAATCGCACACTCACCAGTCTCTCTGATTGGCTGCTGGTGACATAATAGAAGTTCAGGAAGGTGACTGGTGGGCCAGGCACAGCTGCTGAGCCGTGAACCTAAAAAAGGAACAGGGAGTGGGGGGTGGGGGGGGGGGAAGCCACCAACCAACACATTTTAAAGCATCGGGTTCCTGTTTTACATAATAAAGATGGTGTTCAAGATAGTGATATCTCTGCATGGTCCCTAAGGTGTACCTGGGTTCCTTTGTGTTGCTTCTGCCTCCCCCGTCCCAGGTGTCTCACCCTCTCTCTCCCTGGAGACTTGCAGGCAAGTGCCGACAGGTCCCCCTCCACTCCCAGTCCCCCTCTCCCTGCCCAAACCTGCTCTCTGCAGCCCCGAGGCGGGCAGCCCAGGCCGGCTGAGCCCCCGGGGCTTTCCCTGCTCCAGCAGCCATGCCTGCAGCGTCTCCAGCTGTGCCCTGGTGCTGGGGCAGGCAGCTTCCTTGACAAATTCTCCAACAGAGCAAAGCCACAGCGGGAGCAATGAACATGACGAGAAGCACGAACGTGTCGGCCCAGCTGGGAGAGGACTGTTTTCTTTAACACAACAGGGGCTGGGGCCGGGCTCACCAGGGGAGTCACTGCACATCCTCTGCCCTTGGCAGGCGGCGACCAGAGGAGAAGAGAACGCAGGCAAAACAGCCGGTGCCCTCAAGGGACAGTGTGTGGGGCATTTTAGAAAGGCTCTGGGTTTGCAGAAGGGAACAGCACAACGTGGCAGGGAAGCCGTTGAGGTTGGGATTCTACCCCTGATGTGCTGCAAACTTGCTGTGTGATTTTTGGGCTCCTCTCTGAGTCTCTGTTGCCTCCCCTGTGGGATGCGGGATACAATTCAATCATCTCCAGGCCTTTTCCATCTCAGGCTTACGGAACACTGGTGTTCCAGGGGCAAAATGAGGTGTTCCCACACCAACAGTATTAACAATGCCTGGTGTTTATTAAGCTTCCTACTATGGGGCAGGTGCTGGGCCGGGAGCTTTACAGACACTAATGCTAATCTTGAGAATAATCCTGCCAAGTAGGTATCGTCTCCATTTTAGAAGAGGAAGCAGGTTCCAAGAGACTGACTAACCTGTCCACCGTCCCACAGCTAATACTCTTAATTTGAACCCAGGTCTTTCTGACTGCAAAGTCCCCCAAATATAATTATTTTTTTCCTTTTTGATTTGCTAAAAAAAAAAAAAAAGCTAATGACTAGTACTTGGTCAATTTTAAGTTTTTCTCCCAGTATTTTTCTTTGATGGCTACTATCAAATAGTAGCAGAACACCCAAACCTCTTGGAAAATGAATGCTGGAAATGAAATGAATGTACTGGAGACTCTTGGAAACTGGATCCTGAGGAAACCCGTCTGGAGCCTCAGCAGCTTGTCTCCTCCATGAACCAGTCTGCTTGAGGCACATCAGTGTGCAAGTTTAATCAAGCAGAACATTTCTGACCCAACTAGACGCTAAGTACATCAACGTATTCTCAGCTAAATCATGGTTCGTATGAGACATAGAAATGCAGGTGTTTCATCATCTTCTGCGAAGGAAGCTGACTTCCAGGCGCTCTGCGACCGAAAACAGGTTTGAGCAGCCTGGTTCTGACTCCATGACGGTGCAACTTACGGGCAGGAAAACTTCCTGGACGAACAGAGTGAGGGAGAGCTCTCTCAGCACCTCAGAAAACCCAGCCCTGCGAGGTGTCTGCTTCTCTTCCCTGGGAGTCAGAAGATGTCCTTTCCCTTTAAATGTGCACCTGGAAAGTTCTCTATCAAAGCAGACTGACACAGGCAGGCCCTCCACCCTGCTGACAAGAGCAGTCACTGAGATCCAGGGTGGCTGTTGACTAGCTGGCGGGGTTAGCACGGATGGAGTAGCGGGGCCACGGACAGAAGCGGGGCACTTGCCATGAAGGGACCACGCGCCACAGGCCCAGGGGGTGGAGCCCGCCATCTCCTGACTCCCACAGATGCCCTCGGACCTCACCTCTCTCCTTTTGAGGCTCAGGCCACGAGCCAGAACACTCTTCTTCTTGCTGACCTCCGACATTCGCTGCAGGCCTTGGAGCCCTGCTCACCAGCGCCCCCAGGGTCACATTCCCTGTTGCTGTCCTGGCGATTTCTGACATCTACGTGCACAACTCGCCCTTCAACTATGTTTCTCAGGACAGCATTGCTGTTTCAGGAAGGTGGCCAGGGTCTAATCGTTCTGCAGTCCCATCTCCACTATGTAAACTGCTACAAATTTTAAGAGACGGGTGTGCTGAGAAGTCTTAAAATAAAGTCAAGCCAGCGTGCTGGTGCAGGAATCTTAGTACAGATCCAGACTTTTACTGAACTCCTACTGAAAGCGAGGTGTTATGATGCATATTATCCCACTGGATCCTGAAGGTAAGCATTTGAACTTTTACTTTTGTATTTATAGTTAATCTAGCTCTAAAAAGGGTTTGGGCATCTCTAAAAAAGCAGTTGCGGTGCTACTATGTGATGTCAGGATTAATATCACTACAGTTTTACAGATTAAAAAAAAAAACCCTGACAGGACTTCCCTGGTGGTCCAGTGGGTAGGACTCCGCACTCCCAAGGCAGGGGGCCCGGGTTCGATCCTTGGTAGGGGAACTAGATCCCGCATGCCACAACTAAGAGTCCACATGCCACAACTAAGAATCCGAATGCCACAACTAAATATCCCGCATGCAGCAATTAAGTCCCGACACAGCCAAATTAATTAATTAATTAAGCAATCAATTAATTAAAAACAAACAAACCTTGAGACTTAGAATAAATGTTATCCCCAAGGCTACATAGTAATTGGTATAATGGAAACTTGAACTTAAATCTAAGAGTTATAGTGAGAAGAACAGAGTGCAAAATGGGAATATTAACATCCACCTGGCAGGGTTACTGTAGGAAAATGATACAATTTACGTGAAGGGGAGGAGAGCAGCAGCAATGTTGCCTTCCTTCCCCTCCATCTTCAGGTTCTGAGCTCTGTCCGTTATACCACTCTGCCTCCTCATCACCGCAGGCCATCAGAGAGGATATTATACATCAGCTTTACAGTGGATAAAATACTACCACAGTCATTTAATTTGAGCTTCATGCCAACCCTTGCAAAGTAGGCA
Organism: Balaenoptera physalus; assembly: GCF_965194825.1. Lineage (NCBI taxonomy): Eukaryota > Metazoa > Chordata > Mammalia > Artiodactyla > Balaenopteridae > Balaenoptera > Balaenoptera physalus. Next base: position 105,362,418 of record NC_138896.1, read on the forward strand.
TTATCCCCATTTTCCAGACGAGGAAACCCAACTTTTTAGAGGATGAATGACCTCCTGGGGCCTCTCAGCTGACAAGCAGCAGGGTTGGGATTTGAACCCCAGTCTAACGACCCCCAGAGGTCACACCTTTCCCGTTAAACCACGCACTTTCTGAGTCGATAATTAAGCTTCTAACAGCAATAAGCATAGAAGGAATATGTATTTCCTTTAGATAAATTAATACTATGTGGAAATATCATTTGGGAATTGGAAAGTAGAAACGCTTTCTCTTCTGTTCTGTGAGTAAAAAGGAAAGAGAAACTGAGAAGTGTTCCCTACATAATCGTATGTACGTATGTAATCGAGTAAAATAATCATGTAGTTTAAGGTTCACACGCAAACCTGATGGAAACATAAAAATATATATAAAAATAAAGCGTAAAAATATTCTGATAGAAACATCATAAAATACGCTTATTGCATATTTTAAAAATAAATGTATTTTACATTTATAAATGAGTTAAACATTTCTAAAACTTTCATTCTTTTGTTGGAAGAAAATCTGTTTCTTTTGTCTTGAATAAAGATACCTGGGAAACATATGTTTGTTGTTCTAGTTAAATAAAACCACTGACAGCTCTACATTTGTGGTGGCTGTGGCTGTACTCTTAATAAAAATAATGAAAATATTACCCAAGCCCCTCCCTGACCTGCTGACTTGGAAATAGGTCACCTCCCAGTGAATTCACAGTTATGTGTTTCGATTAGCATTGGATTCTGGAAGAGCTCCACAATTTGAAAAACAAACTGCTTTCAGCATCTGGTCCTCCCAAAAAGGAAACCTTAAAATTATCTTTGAGTTATGAAGGATGCATAATAAGGTTATGTTAAACAACTAGAGTATAGTTACAAAAGAAAAACTGAAATGGAATCTCCTATACCAGGGATGGAATCAAGTCTAAATAAATATTTAAATCACAATGTAAATGCATTTGATTAAAATTTTCAATCAAGGTTTTTGGACTAAAGCATACATTGGAACCTTACTCATTTGGTTTCAATTAAGTTTTCAATATAAAAATATGTGATTGGCCAAGGAACAGGGTGTCAAAACCTCAGATCCCACAGGGCCAGGCAGGTAGTATAAACCAGAGTTTGGAGAGATGAGTTCCCTCACCTGCAAAATGAGAATAATAAAAATATATGTCTCACAGCACTGTTATGAGGCTTAAGTTAGATAATGCCCGTGAAAAAGGATTCAGAGACATGTATATAGCTGTTAAGACTCTGCACAAAGAGTGGCCATTGTGTTTGTATAATCTGCTTTCTGTGAATGACATCACGATGTCCTAATAAGCTACTCTTTCTTTTACACACCCTCGACACACCCACAATCTTTCTTCTTTCCCATCCGTGATGAAGCTGATAAAATGGCACAGGAACATCTAAAAGAGGGAAGTCAAACAAAGTGGGATGTTTCTGCTTCATCATTTTCCCCAACAAACTTTTGTGAGAGCTTCCATGGAAAAGGCATGGGTGACTAGAAGAAAGGAATAGAGTTCTTACCGGGCATCCCATGAAGAGAGAACAGTCTTCATCGCACTTCAGAAAGAAACCAAGGTACAGACTGTCAGAAAAGGTCCAGGGGAGCACTGCCCAGGGGAGACATCGTGGAAGCCACAATTTTAAACTGTTCAGTGGCACATGAAAACAAAAAAAGTAGGGACTTCCCTGGAGGTCCAGTGGTTAACACTTCACCTTCCAATGTAGGGGGTGTGGGTTCAATCCCTGGTCGGGGAGCTAAGATCCCACAGGCCTCATGGCCAAAAAACCAAAACAGAAAACAGAAGCAATATTGTAACAGATTCAATAAAGGCTTTTAAAATGGTCCATATCAAAAAAAAAAAAACTTAAAAAAGTAAAAAGGAACAGGTGAAATTAGTATTAATACTAGCATTAATGATATATTTAGCCAAGGTATCCAAAATATTATCATCTCAATATACAATCAATATTAAAAATTATTCATGAGCCATCCTACATTCTTTTTTTCATGCTAAGTCTTCGAAATCTGGCATAAATTCTACACTCACATCACATCTCACTTTGGAGCGGTCATATGTCAAGGGCTCTATGGCCACATGTCTAGTGGCCACCATGCTGGACTGCACAGGTCTGTGAGATCTTTGGAGAAAACGGCTAAAAAAAGTGTTAACATATAAACAGCCAATATTTGAATGTTTGTTCTATATTACAGGGGCTCTGAGGTGTTATAGCTGAAAAGATCTGGAAGAGAGTTGTTCCAGACAACTGAAAAGGAAAGAAACTGTTCTGAAAAGCGCTGTTGCCTTGGAACACAGACCCGGCTGCCGTGCTCCAATCTGGGAGTACTCCGCAAGGCCACTCGGCCCCAGAGCTTCCCTGGAGGACCAGCGGAGGCCGCTATCGAAGCTGCATCCCAGCCCAGCTTCTCCCTCTGCCTGCCCTCACTGCCCTCGCTTTCTTCCAGGGGCTGTTCCTCCTCCACTCCCTGATAAACCTCCTGCAGGCCGATCCCCTTCTCAGAGTCTGTTTCCCAGGGAACCCGCCTACGACTTACATCCTCAGTGCTACATCGTCCTTCTCGAGGGAAACGACTGTATCAACAGACTGAGACTTTTGCCTGCCATAGTTGCCCAAGGACATGGAGGTCTGTGGGCCTCTTGCAGGATGATTAGCTACATCTCTGCAGCAAACGAGGAAAATACGTCATCACTGCAAATCCCCTCTTAGAAGTCCCTCCAGTCTCAGGAATCGTACTTGCTTCTCTAATTTCTATAAGACATTGAGAAACTTGCCACTCAGTATGCGACTGTGGTAAGACTGGATGTCATCGGACGTCAGGATGGGCCCCCCGTTTCAGCACTGCTGCCTCACATGTGAGGCGTGTAGATACTCAAGTCGAAGGTCCCAGCAGCTCTTCTGAGAGCACCACCGGCTCTGGGGCAGGCTGAGGAGTCCTACTCTCCAGCAGAGGGCTGGAAGCAACGTACCCAGGCATTTCTCGGCATTGCACTGGAGGGCAGCCAAACGGAGTAGGACCTCCTCTGAGTTGTCCCTGCATCCTAAAGTCTAGCTTGGCTTAGAGATGAGAGGCAGCTCTGGTTTGAGACCCTAAAACTAAACTCGAAATTCTCAGGCAAAAAAATTAAAGCCCTACTTGCTGTTCCCTGTCAACTCCTTAACTCCCACCATTCCTCTGAGGCCATCTCAAGGGACTTCTCCATAAGACCTTTCTTCTGTTTATTTTTAAAAGCTTTATTGAGATATAATTCACATACAATACAATTCACTGTTTAATGCACTTAAACCACTGAACTTAAGTACAATTCAATGGTTTTTAGTGTATTCACAGAGTTGTGCAACCGTAACCACGATCAGTTTTAGAACATTTTCAATAACCCAAAAAGAAACCCCTCATCTCTTAGCTGTCATTCCCAAGCCCCCTCGATGACCCACCTCCGGCCTCAGGTAACCACTCACCTACTTTCTCTATACATTTGTCTATTCTGGGTATTCAATAGACACTGAGTCATACAATATGGGGCCTTTTGTGTGTGGCTTCTTCCCCTGAGCATAATGTGCTCAAGGTGCATCCACGTTGCAGCATGTGTCTGCACTTCATTCTTTCCTATTGCTGAGTAATATTCCATTGTAAGGGATATACCACATTTTCTTTATCCACTCATCATGATGGACACTGGGATGTTTCCACTTCTTGGCTATTGTGGATCACGGTGCTGTGAGTATTTACATACACGTTTTTGTTTGGGCATCTGTTTTCATTTCTCTTGGGTGCGTAGCTTAAAGTGGGGTTGTTGGATGATGTGGTAAACTGTTTCACCATTTGAGGAAGTGCCAGATGGTTTTCCACAGCAGCTGCACCCTCAATTCCCACAATCAGTGGCTGAGGGTTCTGATTCTCCACATCTTCACCAATGCTTGCCATTTTTTTTTGATTTGGGCCACCCTAGTGGGTGTAAGGTGGTAGCTCATTGTGGTTTGATTTGCATTTTCCTGATGACTAATGATGTCGAGCATCTTTTCATGTGCTTATTGGCTGTTTATCTTCTTTGGAAAAATGTCTATTCAGATCCTTTGCCCATTTTAAAATATGGCTGTCTTCTTCTTATTGAATTAAATAGTTCTTTATATATCCTAGGTACAAGGACCTTCTCCAATATATGATTTGCAAATATTTTCTCCCATTCTGTGGGTTGTCTTTTCACTTTCTTGATGGTGTCCGTTGAAGCACAAAAGTTTAAAATTTTGATGATGTCTAGTATATTTTTTTCTTTTGTTGCTTGTGCTTTTGGTGTTATGTCTAAGAAACCGTTGACTAATTCAAGGTTATGCTTTACTCATGTTTTCTTCTAAGAGTTATATATTTTTTGCTGTTACACTTAGGCTTTGATCCATTTGAGTTAATTTTGGTATGGTGTGAGGTAAGGGTTCAGCTTTTTTGACCCTCCCAATTGAATGTGACCTTTCCCACTTTGTCAGTCAGGATAGGCTAGGTTATATTGCAGTAACAAGTATTTCCCAAATCTCAGAGGCTACAACCACAAATGTTTGTTTTCCACTCATGCTAAGAGTGCATCATGGGTCAGCTGTGGCTCTGCTCCACGTTTTCTTCACTCTGTGACCAAGACTGTTGGTGTTGCCTCTCCCTGGAACACTGCCAGTCCTATGGCAGGGGGAAACAAGACAGGATAGACTCTGGGCTGACTCCTTTTCTGTCCAGAAGTGACATGTGTCTCTTCCATTCTCACTTCATTGGCCAAAACAAGTCATAAGGCTAAATCTGATGTCTATGGGGGAAGAAAATTAATCCTCCCATAGGGCAGGCACTCCAAGGAGGAAACACTGATCATTCGTGGGAACAGGAATACAATTGAACACTTCCTCACTATCCCCTGTATGACTTGATGCCTTGTTCTCCTCCTGGTTTTCCTTCCGAACTCAGCATGCCAGGACCTGAATTTATCACCGTCCTCATGCCACCCCAAAATCTGCTCCTCCTCCTCCTGAACCCCCGACTTGGGAAACAGCACCCCATTCTCCTGGTTGCCCCAGCCAGAACCTTGACACCACCTTCTCCATATTCAACCATCAAGCTGTACTGAGTCTGCTTCCTAAACATCAGTTGAAGTTGTCTCTCTGGGTCCGTTCTTGGTCACTGTGCCCTAGACCACCATTGTCTCTCCACTGGACGATCGAGTCCTGTCCCTTCAGATCCGTTCTCCGTGCTGAGGCCACAATCATTTCCATACAATGAAAATCGCTTTCCACTCTCCAGCTCAAAATCCCTGCTGGCTCTTCATTGCTCTGGGGATAATGATTAATACACTAACAGGCCTTGTAAGACCTTTCATGATCTGGCTTCAGTCATCTCTCCAGCCTCACTTCTGTACGGAATCAGCCTGACATTTTATTGCTCTTGAGCTAATTTTGGTTCCCAAAATGCATGGTGATGACTTCACTCAGGGCTTTTATCCCCATGTGTGCGATACTGTTCCTCCTCTTCTGGGTAAATCGTACTTGTTCTTAAAGTAATACGCTGGGCATCACTTGCTCCTTCCTTCAGACTAGGCGATCACTAAGTGATGGGAAGATGGTTTAGCTAAGAGGCTAAAAGGGAGGGCTCTGGAACCCGACGCCCCAGTTTTGAATCCTGGCTGTCATCTACGAGCTGTGAAACAGTGTGCAGGGTATAGCTTCCCCGGGCCTCCATTTCCTCAGGCATAAAATAGGGGATAATAAGAGTCCCTATTACATAAGGCTGTGGGGAGGATTAAATGAATAAACACAGAGAGAATGCTGAGAATAGCGCCTGACACACTGGGAGGACTCGAACAATACTTGCCTTTACTTTTATGTATCTTCATAGCAGCCTATAGTGACCCCTATAATTCAGCATTTATCAGACAAACATAATTCACAATTTACTGACCTGACTACTTTTCTGCATTGTAAGATCCTTAGAGTTGGGTTGACATGTAGTTAGCATTTATTAAACATTTGTTAAGTACTAAGTCAATTAATTCATGAACTTCTCTTCATGGCATTGATCCCTTCTCATCTTGTATTATGATATGAGGATGAACTCTGTCCTCCCTACTTGCTAATCTCACGGAGGGCGGGATTCCATCTCCCCCCAGCCCCACATCGCTAAGCAACATTGAATTACTATCAGTTGAATTCAATTCTCTTGAGAGCCTTTAGCCTTTTCCTGCTTTTCCACCTGCTACAGTCCCTGATGTATAATACTTCCATGTAACCCATGGTAACCTGGAATTCCAGGGAAAGACTTTCTTTTATCTGTAGCCCAAACATTATAGTTGGTCAGTCATATAGGAAGGGGTTGAGGATAATGAAACTCAAGTTAGAGTTAGGAGTTACATTTAGGTGGGGTGTCCTGTAATTTTTGAAAAGAATATGAGCCTAGAGATTTTGTTCTTCTTGATCTCCTAAAAGCTACTGGAACCCCAGGTGCTGTTATAATTGACCTACCTGCTGGGTGGGTAGAAGAGCAGGCTGAAGTGAAAGGGGGATTAAGTGGGATGTAAAAGCTGCAGGTTTTAGCCCAGGCTGTCAACCAATACATGTGGCCTTGGAAGCTGCAACCTGTCTGGGACCTCCTCATCCCACCTGGACAGTGAGGGAGGGTAAACGGTCTCTAGGCTCCCCAGCGACTCTGACATTTCATGCATCGTCTCTCCAGAAGGAGCTCATTCTAGGAAGGAATGTTTTTATCATTCCACTTGGTCTCAGAAGAAATAGAAATAGTGTAGGAGAAACTAAACCAGACGACTTTAGTCCCATGGCTAGTGATGCCTGAAAATAATCACAGGAGAGATCATCTGGATGAACTTGGAGAGAATTACCCACCTCTTGCAGGCAAGGCCCAAAGTGGGGTGTGATGCTGAACAGTAAGTGGACTTCTGAGTCGGACAGACCCGAATGCAAACCCCAGCCTTGCCACGTACTAGCTGTGGGGTGGTGGGCCCGCTATGGAACCTCTTTAACCCTGAGTTTCCTTGGTTGTAAAAAAAAAAAACAGGAATCACATGGATGCTGTTGAAGCAGGGTAAGGATTAAAGGAAGCGGTTTATGTATGACCCCAGGTGTTCACAGGCCTTTGGTAAATGTTGGGTCATTTCCCTGTTCCATTCCATCCTCCATTAATTTAAAGGACTTGCACACTCACTGGTACCTGTGCCACTGGACCCACTTGCTCCTCAGCACAGGTTGGCAGTGGGCATTTTCCTGGGTTAGATGAGCTCGGGAACTTTTTGGTCAGGACCAGACAGAGTGCCTGGGTCGAAAAGCATCTTCTCTTAGTCAGATACAGTGAGTCTGATCAGATTCACACTCCTGCTTCTTTCTGTTCACTGAGGGTGTTCTGGTAGTTAGGGGACCACCAGCTCCGGGGGTCCTGGAGGGCAGGGCTCAGAGGGGAGACACAGGGCCACACAGTACCTCAGTGGAGCAGGAATCCAAGATTCAGCTGGAGCCGCAACCCAGGACTGTGGCCATGGAGACACCTTAGGAACGACAGGACTACCTCTTACTTGTAAGGAGTTCTGCTCACGTGACAGAGTACAGAAGGCCTCTCAGCACGCGGCTCTCCCGACGCTCGCCTGGGGATCGTGTGGGCACACGCAGTGTGCAGAGGCAGCCCTCCAGTGCCACACTGCCTTGTACTTGTACCCTTGCCATTTTTTCTCCCATCCCCCAAAGACCGCTCCTCCTGCAACCACATGAGCAAGCTCAGCCATTGCCTCCCTCAGGTAGGCCCAATGTCTCCCGGCTGGTCTGGGGCAGAGCTCACCTGGGATTTGCTTATGAGTCTTGGGTCACCAAGTCCCAAACGTTTTCTGAGGTTGCCCGGCTGAGAAAGAGACATGTTATGACCGGAAGCCATGACTCAATTCTAGGGGACGCTGCTTTGGGAATCAGGCTTTGCATTAGACAGTTGTGAATTCTCAAAGAGTGTTTCAAGGAATTCTAGCCAGATATCAGGGAGATTTCTTTATTTAGGCTTTATTTAGTCAACTAGTCATTTTTATAGGGCAGAGAGTAAAAGCTTCCCCAAAAGTCAAGTATTAGTCAAATGGAAGCAACATGAATGATAACAGCTACCGTTGACCGTGTACTTTCTGTGTGCCCAGCTGTGGATAAGCACAGTGGTTACGGGCACTGAGACTGGATTCAGACTATTCAAACGTGTGTGTGGATCTTGGCTCTACCGCTTAACTAGCTGTGTGACTTTGGGTAAATTATTTAACCTCTCTGAACCTCAGTTTCCTCATTTGTAGGATAGTAATAGTACCGACCTTATAGGGTTGCCGTGAGGGTAAATGAGTTAATGCAAGAAACAGTCCTTAGCACAGTAAGCATTATCAAATTCTCACTACTCAACATACAAAACTTGGAACCATGTTCAACAGTGAAAGTTAATAAAAGACTAGAACGACCCAATAAAGACAGGACCACTAAGGATGCAGGTCCTGCAGGAAGGAAGATTGGGTCACCCCAGAAGGACAGTAGAAACACGGAACGGGTGATGAAAGATGCTGGACGTGTCTGCTGTGACACCCTGACCAGTTCAGGAAAATGAGGTGGGTGTGTTTTCTTCCTTGCTTGATAATGTGTAGTACACACACTCACTGACCGGCTCGTATGTATTTTTAACCCCCTTTATTCTCCTCTATTATTTTCTGTAAGAAGCGGTGGTGAACTTCACAGGTTAGTTTCTAGGTTACATGACAGTCAGGTGACACTGTGATTGAGAGAGGAATCAGCATCACCCAGAGACGGATATAATGTTCTTTTCCGCCAGAAAGCAAGAGCATTTTCTTTTGTACCAAGGATAGTGCCTGGTGTCGGTGGAGCTGGGGGTGCTGCTGTTACCGTGGGAAGGTCACATATGGATTAAATGGTGTGCACGGATGCCCTGTCACTGGAGTGGATGTGGCAGTTTTTATCTGGTAGGACCCAGACACACGCCTATTCTTTGCACTCCACTCTGGAATGTAAACTACCTTTCTCAGGCTTTCTTACCTGGTGACTTTCTATCAGGTTTTGCCAGTTGGAGACGGTGGCAGGAGGTTGGAGGGTGAGGGAAGAGCGAAGTTCCCGGGTTTGCCTCCAACATTCGTGGTCCCCTGTGGCCTCTGGGCAGTGGTGGGACCGCTTTAGCAGCTCCCGCAGTGGCAGGGGCATTGGGCCAATTATCTAATGCTGCATAACAAGCCTCTCCCAAACTTAGTAACTTTTAACAATAATCATTTTGTGATTCCCCCTCAGAGTTCTGGGAGTTTGACTGGTGGTCCCGGCTTGGGGTCTCACGCTTGGTCGCGGTCACACACTCACTTGTCTGGCAGCTGGTGCTGTTGGCCAGAGCAGTTATACGTCCTCTCCGTGTGGCCTGGGCTTCCTCACAACATGGCGGCTGGGCTCTAAGAGCGAGTGTCCTGAGAGGCAAGGGGAAGGTGTGCCACATTTTAGGACCTCATCTTGTAAGTCAGGGTATCTCATCCGCTGCATTCTATCTGTTAGAAACAAGTCACTGAGGCCAGCCCATATTCAGGGAAGGAGAATTAAGAGTCCACCTACTGATGGGAAGACGGCCAAAGAATTTGCAAACATATTTTGAAACCACCACAGGCAGCATCTCTGGTTCACAGCAAGCAGGTCAGCTTGGAGATTGCAGCCCTGGGATGTTACCCGCTTGCTGATCCTTGGGAGTCATCCCTTCCTCCTTCTCTCTTTTGTAACTAATTCCCTTGATAAAATCCCCTCTGTTTGATATACCCAGGACTGTTTCTCTTTTCCTGACGGATATATGCAGGCTATCCCTAGCTATCCAAACTCACTATCTGAATTGAATAGTAGAGTGACTTGTAGAAACATGAACTATTATCATGTGCCAAGAACCATGCTAGGTGCTGAACATATGTTTCCTCATTTAATTCTAATACCAGCCCTGCCAGAGAGGTATGAGTGTACCTACCTCACAGCACAGAAACTGAAGCGCAGAAAGGTTAAATAACTTGCCCAAGAACATGGCTGGAAGGAAGTCTGACTCTCAAGTACATTTATTTTTTGGGTCTTCTGGAGTTCGAGAAGAGCTACTTCCTGCCATAGAATTCCTTTTTCCTCAGAGGAAGTCTCAGCCCTCATCCTTATATACCTGTTTGATGACTCCCAACTTAGATATCTATACTTCAAAATGCATTGAGAAAAAAGGAAGATAAGAATACATCTAGGAGAAGTGGAACACAAAGACTCAAGCATTCATCAATTATGAAAGCTATGGGGTGTGTAGGAAAAGGCACCAGACCAGGGAGTCTGCAGGCCTGCGTCAAGCCTCAGCCACGATGCTCATGTGCATTCTGACCCTCAGCTGTCATTTTCTCTCTTGGGGCCTCAGGTATTCCCACACTGGAAAATGACCTTGATATTCTGTGCTCTTCTGAGTATTTACTGTCTAAACTAGTTGGGGACATAAAAGGCTATATTAGATACAGGGGGGACAAGTTAAAGTTAAAATAAAGCCAGCTTATAGGGCTTTTAAAAATTTTTTTATTTTATTATTTTTTAATACAGGAGGTTCTTATTAGTTATCTGTTTTATACATATTACTGTATATATGTCAATCCCAAGCTCCCAATTCATCCCACCCCCCCAGGCCCCCACCCCTGCTTTCCCCCCTTAGTGTCCGTACGTTTGTTCTATACATCTGTACCTCTATTACTGCCTTGTGAACCAGTTCATCTGTATCATTTTTCTAGATTCCACATATATGCGTTAATATACGATATTTGTTTTTCTATTTCTGACTTACTTCACTCTGTATGACAGTCTCTAGGTCCAGCCACGTCTCTACAAATGACCCAATTTCATTCCTTTTTATGGCTGGTAATATTCCACTGTATATATGTACCACATCTTCTTCATCCATTCGTCTGTTGATGGGTATTTAGCTTGCTTCCATGACCTGGCTATTGTAAATAGTGCTGCAATGAACATTGGGGTGCATGTGTCTTTTTGACTTATGGTATTCTCTGGGTATATGCCCAGTAGTGGGATTGCTGGGTCATATAGTAATTTTATTTTTAGTTTTTTAAGGAAGCTCCATACTGTTCTCCATAGTGGCTGTATCAATTTACATTCCCACCAACAGTGCAAGAGGGTTCCCTTTTCTCCACACCCTCTCCGGCATTTGTTCTTTGTAGATTTTCTGATGATGGCCATCCTAACTGGTGTGAGGTGATACCTCGTAGTTTTGATTTGCATTTCTCTAATAATTAGTGATGTTGAGCAGTTTTCATGCGCCTCTTGGCCATCTGTATGTCTTCTTTGGAGAAATGTCTATTTAGGTCGTCTGACCACTTTTTAATTGGGTTGTTTTTTTAAAATATTGAGTTGCATGAGCTGTTTATATATTTTGGAGATTAATCCTTTGTCTGTTGATTCATTTGCAAATATTTTCTCCCATTCTGAGGGTTGTCTTTTTGTCTTGTTTATAGTTTCCTTTGCTGTGCAAAAGCTTTTAAGTTTCATTAGGTCCCATTTGTTTATTTTTGGTTTTATTTCCATTACTCTAGGAGGTGGGTCAAAAAAGATCTTGGTGTGATTTATGTCAAACAGGGCTCTTCCTATGCTTTCCTCTAAGAGTTTTATAGTGTCTGGTCTTACATTTAGGTCTTTAATCCATTTTGAGTTTCTTTTTGTGTATGGTGTTAGGGAGTGTTCTAATTTCATTCTTTTACATGTATTTGTCCAGTTTTCCCAGCACCACTTATTGAACACACCGTCTTTTCTCCATTGTATATCCTTGCCTCCTTTGTCATAGATTAGTTGACCATAGGTGTGTGTGGGTTTATCTCTGGGCTTTCTATCCTGTTCCATTGATCTATATTTCTGTTTTTGTGCCAGTACCATATTGTCTTGATTACTGTAGCTTTGTAGTGTAGTCTGAAGTCAGGGAGTCTGATTCCTCCAGCTTCATTTTTTTTCCTCAAGACTGCTTTGGCTATTCGGGGTCTTTTGTGTCTCCATACAAATTTTAAGATTTTTTGTTCTAGTTCTGTAAAAAATGCCATTGGTAATTTGATAGGGATTGCATTGAATCTGTAGATTGCTTTGGGGAGTATAGTCATTTTCACAATATTGATTCTTCCAATCCAAGAACATGGTATATCTCTCCATCTGTTTGTGCCATCTTTGATTTCTTTCATAAGTGTCTTACAGTTTTCTGAGTACAGGTCTTTTACCTCCTTAGGTAGGTTTATTCCTGGATATTTTATTCTTTTTGTTGCAATGGTGAATGGGATTGTTTCCTTAATTTCTCTTTCTGATCTTTCATTGTTAGTGTATAGGAATGCAAGAGATTTATTTAATTTATTTATTTATTTTAAATACATTTATTTATTTAGTTTTGGCTGTGTTGGGTCTTCGTTGCTGTGCACAGTCTTTCTCTAGTTGTGGCGAGCGGGGGCTACTCTTTGTTGTGGTGCACGTGCTTCTCATTGCGGTGGCTTCTCTTGTTGCAGAGCACAGGCTCTAGGCACGTGGGCTCAGTAGTTGTGGCTCACGGGCTCTAGAGCGCAGGCTCAGTAGTTGTGGCACATGGGCTTGGTTGCTCCGTGGCATGTGGGATCTTCCCAGACCAGGGATCGAACCCATGTCCCCTGCAATGGCAGGCGGATTCTTAACCACCGCGCCACGAGGGAAGTCCCTAGGAATGCAAGACATTTCTGTGCATTAATTTTGTACCCTGCAATTTTACCAAATTCACTGATTAGCTCTAGTAGTTTTCTGGTGGCATCTTTAGGATTCTGTATGTATAGTATCATGTCATCTGCAAACAGTGACAGTTTTACTTCTTCTTTTCCAATTTGTATTCCTTTTATTTCTTTTTCTTCTCTGATTGCCGTGGCTAGGACTTCCAAAACTATGTTGAATAAGAGTGATGAGAGTGGACATCCTTCTCTTGTTCCTGATCTTAGAGGAAATGCTTTCAGTTTTTCACCATTGAGAATGATGTTTGCTGTGGGTTTGTCATACATGGCCTTTATTATGTTGAGGTAGGTTCCCTCTATGCTCACTTTCTGGAGAGTTTTTATCATAAATGGGTGTTGAATTTTCTCAAAAGCTTTTTCCGCATCTATTGGGATGATCATATGGTTTTTATTCTTCAGTTTGTTAATATGGTGTATCACACTTATTAATTTGCGTATATTGAAGAATCCTTGCATCCCTGGGATAAATCCCACTTGATCATGGTGTATGACCCTTTTAATGTGTTGTTGGATTCTGTTTGCTAGTATTTTGTTGAGGATTTTTGCATCGATATTCATCAGTAATATTGGTCTGTACACCAATTTTCTTTTTTCGTAGTATCTTTGTCTGGTTTTGGTATCAGGGTGATGGTGGCCTTGTAGAATGAGTTTGGGAGTGTTCCTTCCTCTGCAATTTGTTGGACGAGTTTGAGAAGGATGGGTGTTAGTTAGCCCTTCTCTAAATGTTTGATGGAATTCACCTGTGAAGCCATCTGGTCCTGGACTTTTGTTTCTTGGAAGATTTTTAATCACAGTTTCAATTTCATTACTTGTGATTGGTCTGTTCAGATTTTCTATTTCTTCCTGGTTCAGTCTTGGAAGGTTATACCTTTCTAAGAATTTGTCCATTTCTTCCAGGTTGTCCATTTTATTTGCATAGAATTGCTTGTAGTAGAATCTTAGGATGCTTTGTATTTCTGCGGTGTCCATTGTAACATCTCCTTTTTCATTTCTAATTTTATTGATTTCAGTCCTCTCTTTTTCTTGATGAGTCTGGCTAAAGGTTTATCAATTTTGTATATCTTCTCAAAGAACCAGCTTTTAGTTTTATTGATATTTGCTGTTTTTTTCTTTGTTTCTATTTCATTTATTTCTGCTCTGATCTTTATGATTTCTTTCCGTCTACTAACTTTGGGTTTTGTTTGTTCTTCTTTCTCTAGTTCCTTTAGGTGTAAGGTTAGATTGTTTATTTGAGATTTTTCTTTTTCTTGAGGTAGCACTGTAATGCTATAAACTTCCCTCTTAGAACTGCTTTTGCTGCATCCCACAGGTTTTGGATCATCATGTTTTCGTTGTCATTTGTCTTGAGGTATTTTTTGATTTCCTCTTAGATTTCTTCAGTGATCTCTTGGTTATTTAGTAGCGTATTGTTTAGCCTCCATGTATTTGTGTTTTTTACATTTTTTTCCCCTGTAATTTATTTCTAATCTCATAGCATTGTGGTCAGAAAAGATGCCTGATATGATTTCAACTTCCTTAAATTTACTGAGGCTTGATTTGTGACCCAAGATGTGATCTTCCTGGAGAATGTTCCGTGTGCACTTGAGAAGTGTAATCTGCTGTTTTTGGACGGAATGTCCTATAAATATCAATTAAATCCATCTGGTCTATTGTGTCATTTAAAGCTTGTGTTTCCTTATTTATTTTCTGTCTGGATGACCTGTCCATTGGTGTAAGTGAGGTGTTAAAGTCCCCCACTATTATTGTGTCACTGTCGATTTCCTACTTTATAGCTGTTAGCAGTTGCCTTATGTATTGAGGTGCTCCTATGTTGGGTGCATATATATTTATAATTGTTATATCTTCTTCTTGGATCGATCCCTTGATAATTATGTAGTGTCCTTCCTTGTCTTTTGTAACATTGTTTATTTTAACATCTATTTTATCTGACAGGAGTATTGCTACTCCAGCTTTCTTTTGATTTCCATTTTCATGGAATATCTTTTTCCATCCCCTCACTTTCAGTCTGTATGTATCCCTCGGTGTGAAGTGGGTCTCTAGTAGACAGCATATATATGGGTCTTGTCTTTGTATCCATTCAGTGAGCCTGTGTCTTTTAGTTGGAGCATTTAATCCATTCACGTTTAAGGTAATTATTGATATGTATGTTCTTATTACCATTTTCTAATTGTTTTGAGTTTGTTTGTGTAGGTCCTTTTCTTCTCTTGTGTTTCCCACTTAGAGAGGTTCCTTTAGCATTTGTTGTAGAGCTGGTTTGGTGGTGCTGAATTCTCTTAGCTTTTGCTTATCTGTAAAGCTTTTGATTTTTCTGTCGAATCTGAATGAGATCCTTGCCGGGTAGAGTAATCTTGGTTGTAAGTTCTTCCCTTTCATCACTTTAAATATATCATGCCACTCCCTTCTGGCTTGTAGAGTTTCTGCTGAGAAATCAGCTGTTAACCTTATGGGAGTTCCCATGCATGTTATCTGTCATTTTTCCCTTGTTACTTTTAATAATTTTTCTTTGTCAGTTTGATTACTATGTGTCTTGGTGTGTTTCTCCTTGGGTTTATCCTGCCTGGGACTCTCTGCATTTCCTGGACTTGGGTGGCTATTTCCTTTCCCATGTTAGGGAAGTTTTCGACTATAAGCTCTTCAAATATTTTCTCAGGTCCTTTCTCTCTCTCTTCTCCTTCTGGGACCCCAATAATGAGAATGTTGGTGCGTTCAATGCTGTCCCCGAGGTCTCTTAGGCTGTCTTCATTTCTTTTCGTTCTTTTTTCTTTATACTGTTCCATGGCAGTGAATTCCACCATTCTGTCTTCCAAGTCACTTATCCGTTCTTCTGCCTCAGTTATTCTGCTATTGATCCCTTCTAGGGTATTTTTCATTTCAGTTATTCTATTGTTTATCTCTGTTTGTTTGTTCTTTAATTCTTCTAGGTGTTTGTTCGGTAATTCTTCCAGGTCTTTGTTAAACATTTCTTGCATCTTCTCGATCTTTGCCTCCATTCTTTTTCCGAGGTCCTGGATCATCTTCACTATCATTATTCTGAATTCTTTTTCTGGAAGTTTTCCTATCTCCACTTCATTTAGTTGTTTTTCTGGGGTTTTATCTTGTTCCTTCATCTGGTACATAGTCCTCCGCCTTTTCATTCTGTCTGTCTCTCTGTGAATGTGGTTTTCATTCACAGGCTGCAGGATTCTAGTTCTTCTTGCTTTTGTGGTCTGCCCTCTGGTGGATGAGGCTATCTAAGAGGCTTGTGCAAGCTTCCTGATGGGAGGGACTGGTGGTGGCCAGGGCTCAGTAAAACTTTAATCCACTTGTCTGCTGATGGGTGGGGCTGCATTCCCTCCCTGTTGGTTGTTTGGCCTGAGGTGACTCAGCACTGGAGGCTACAGGCTCTTTGGTGGGGCTAATGGCAGACTCGAGTCCGGGAGGGCTCATGCCAAGGAGTACTTCCCAGAGCTTCTGCTGCCAGTGTCCTTGTCCCCACGGTGAGACACAGCCACCCCTTGCCTCTGTAGGAGACCCTCCAACACTAGCTGGTAGGTTGGTTCGGACTCCTATGGTGTCACTGCTCCTTCCCCTGGGTCCCGATGCGCACACTACTTTGTGTGTGCCCTCCAAGAGGCGAGTCTCTGTTTCCCCCAGTCCTGTCGAAGTCCTGCAATCAAATCCCGCTAGCCTTCAAAGTCTGATTCTCTAGGAATTCCTCCTCCCGTTGCCGGACCCCCAGGTTGGGAAGCCTGATGTGGGGATCAGAACCTTCACTCCAGTGGGTGGACTTCTGTGGTATAAGTGTTCTCCAGTTTGTGAGTCACCACCCAGCGGTTATGGGATTTGATTTTATTGTGATTGCGCCCCTCCTACCATCTCACTGTGGTTCTCCTTTGTCTTTGGATGTGGGGTATCTTTTTTGGTGAGTTCCAGTGTCTTCCTGTAGATGACTGTTCAGCAGTTAGTTGTGATTCTGGTGCTCTCGCGAGAGGGAGTGAGCACACGTTCTTCTACTCCACCATCTTGAACCAATTTTGCAGCTTACAGGTCTTGAATAGGCTTGTTATGGATTGAATGTTTGTGTCCCCTCAGAATTCTCTCACCGCCCCCACCCCCAATGTGATGATGCTCAGAGGTGGGGCCTTTGGCAGGTAACATGGTCATGAGGGTGGAACCCTCATGAATGGGATTAGTATCCTTATAAGAAGAAACATGAGACCTTGCTTTTGGTCTGCTGGCTCCACTGTGAGAGGAGACACTGGGAAAACAGGCCTCTGCAACTAGGAAGAAGCTCTCACCAGAAACCGGCTATATCAGCAACCCGGGTCTCAGACTTCCAGGCCCCAGAACTGTGAAATATCAATTTCTGCTGTTTATAAGCCAACCAATGTGTGGTATCTGTTATGGCAGCCCGAACTGACCAAGGCTGATGAGAAATACTTATTTTATCCCATAAGCAGTGGGGAATCATTTTAGCTTCTTGAGGAAGAACCTGACCCAACAAAACGAAAACACTTGCAGAAGAAAACAGTAACAAAAACAATAATAGAAAGTAATGACAGAAGTGACATTTACTGAATGCTACCAGGCAGTGTCCTAGTACATAGGACACTTGGCTTGCAGGACCTTCACTACAGCCCAAGGAGGTCTGTAGTGTTATTCCCTTTTCAGAGATGGTAAAACTGTTCAGAGACACTAAATAACTTGCCCAAAGTCACACAGCTAGTCAGTAGTGGAGTGAAGATTCAACCCAGTTTGGTCATATCTGAAGCCTGAGCTCTTTTGGGTTGGAATGAGCTGAACCCAAAGGTAGAAAAAATTGGTAGAAAACTATTGTTCAAATTTTCAAAAGAACCTAAGGGTCTGCACTAGAGCACTGGGCAATGGAAACAGGGTGAGGTAGAGACAATCTGAGAAAAGAAAGACAAAGCCTGAGCTTGAACTGAAGAGACGATGCGCCGGGCGAGGGAACAGATGCTGCCTCCCCCCCATACCCCCATTTCCATCCGTCTGTCGGCTCCTCCTGCAGCCCATGAGCTGGAGGGGAGGCAGGCTCAGGTCCAAGCTCCTTGGCCTGGTTTCCCCTGGCCATTCCTGGTGCAGGGATGGGCAAGTTACCCATGAGGGCCCAGGAATCCAGACAGAGGCTTGCTGGGAACTGCTGGAGTTCCCTTGCTTTTCCAAGAGGGCTTCTGAAAGGAACTCCCTCTGTCTCCCCAGATACAGACGGGGGTGCACACAGCCCTTGAGGCTGTTGTCAGGGGTCTCAGAGTTAAGAGGAGAGCTGGCCTTAGTGTGATGTCAACGTGGCAAAGGATGGAGAAAGGAGGGAAATTGGTCTGTTAACCCCCTGAATCACACCAACTCTGAAGCCCACCAACCTCTGGCTTCCCAGCTGTTTGAGCTGACGAGCGCTTTGTCACTTCCTGCCCCCCGAACACTCCTGTTGCACCGCTCTGTCGCAGGTTCCTCACTTGAGTCACCGCCACACACCCTCACGGAGAGCAAGGAGAATGTTAAACACCCAGATCCAGGAAGATGCTGACTGGAGCTCTCCCTGCAGGAAACCGAGTGAGCGGACGGAGCCGAGGCAGACAGAGCCAAACCTCCTGCCCTAGCAAGGGGCTGCCAGTCCGCAGCGCAGGCACCACCTCCTAGACCTCCGACCCTCGTGTGGCAAACAGACCACAGCCGAAGCTCTCGGGAGAGCAGGGCCCAGATGCTGCGGTGTAAAGAGGCCTCTTCTCACGCTGAGTCCTCAAAGGTGTCGGCTCCCCCGGATCAATGTCTGACGCACACATTTCCAAAATCCAGTACAGTGTCATGCACACCAAGAGGTCTTCAAATTCAACCGAATAGCTCAGAGTAACAGACGCTGTTCTGTCAAAAAGGATCATTTTATTCAGCTACACATAACGCAGATAAAAGCAAGCAAAATCAGGATGTTTTTCTCAGCCATCCTTTCCACATTTTATGCAGTTTTAGAGAACTATACATCACTGATTTCTTCAGGCCTAAAAGAGAAAAGAAGAGCGAGTAAGAACACTGAGGCTTACTGAGTGGATGCTCAGTGGAGGTCCTGTGGTATTCGGATCAGACTCATCCTTGCAGTAGAACAGCGATGGGCTGACTGGGGGTCCAGGAGACCCTGGCGGCCATCGTGATCAACGGGAGGGAAAAGACTGATTTCCGCATCTGCTGAAGCAGTGATACGGATGCCAAAGGCACCCAAGCTTCTGCGGTAAGGGAGTCCTTTCAGATAGGAGCATGCTGCAACCTTTGAATTTAGCAGCTCTTTGAAAAAGGAGGAGAAAGGAAGGCAAAGACAAGACGCCGTATGTAAGTGAGCGTCCTTGACCCCCTTTCTAGCCCCCGATGCCTCCCAACCACCCCCAGCACACTGCTGCCACGTCCCTGCATGTGACGCCGGTCTGCCCGCGGCGAAGGGCGTTCCCATCACGCCCTGCCTGGTAGACGCCGAGATCCCGTTCAGATTTTTCCTCTGGAAGCACCGGGCACCGGGCTCCCCAGCCAATTCAGACACTGTTCCTCCTGGTCCCACGGCACCTGTGCTGACGCCCAGCTCAGCACTCACCACACTGCACAGTGCTCTCCTGTCCCTCCGCCTACCCTGGGAGCTCCTTGAGGACAGGGACCTTGTCCTATTCATCCCAGGTTCCCCATCACCTAGTGCAGCACCCGGCACACAGCAGGTGCTCAGTAAACACCAACAGTGACAGAACAGATGCACCTTGTTCAGACACCTGCCCTTCCAGCACCCCATCTACTGAGTCACAAGTGCCTGATGAAACCAGAGGAGAGGCTCTCGGGGGGTTTACGGGAAAGAAGTCCGACGGCATGGACTAAGCGGGGTGCTGCTGTCTGTCAGATCTCACAGGATCCTATTTGCAGATGGTGTTACGGGCTTGACCTCCTTTGTGTTGAGGATGAAATCATTCAGTCTGTGTTTCAGGGTGTGGCCCACAGATCCGAACAGTCTTTTTCACCCTGGGATCCAGACCGTGGTCTGCGCTGCAGGTGTGACATGTAGTGTGGGCACCGCTCACGAGGTATAACAGGACCGGTTCCGGAGGCTCTGAGCACTGGCACGTAAGCGCTCTCAAAAATACCTGATCATGTTACCTGTAGGCCGCCTCATGCACTTAGGACCTTTTACAAGGCCACTGCAGGCAGCGGCAGGTAAAAAGGCAGGGTACCGATAAAGTCATTAGTGAATGCTTCTAGAAGCTGTGGCCTCGCTTGTCCACTGACTGACTCCTGCAAACCAAGACTCGTCAAGAAACTCAGAGCTCCTTTTCCTGCCTCCACCCCTTTTAATTTTCTCCCTGGAGCAACCACTCTGGTAAACCTCACCCACTTGAGCACTGGGACTGGAATCTTATTACGTAAGGTGCTTTTTAAAATTCCAGGCAGAACCGATCAAGATACCAAGGTAGCTGCACACAGTAAGGCTCAACGCGGCAACCCCAGGGCACTGAGTCACGGCGAGAGGAAGAGGCATCGACCGTAATGAGTCCCAGCTCAGCTTCACAAACCTTCCTCACAGACTCCGGGGAGCTTAACGTTTAAGGTAAATACACCACAGTCCACGAGCGGCATCGTGGAGCCATTTTTTGCTGCTAGTGGATAGAAACCTCCCTTAATTAAAAAGTCTCTCCCTTCGACAGCTTTGCCATAGACATATTCTCAGGATGGCTGCAGCAGGGGACTGATCTGGGGAGGGCACTGGAATGGGAGTCAGGAGAGCGGGATGTTAGTCCCCGCTGGGGACAGGGAGACTCCCCGTCTCTGGGCATCGACTTCCTCATCTGCAAGCTGACAGGCTGGACTAGGTTACGGGTTCTCCAACGAGGGGCCCACAGACAGGCCTCAGTCTGAGAACTTCCTGAAGCTGCAGGGAGGTTTGCTGAGTGTGCGCACGTGTGCACGTCTGTGCAGAGGTCCCAGAGTTTTAGTCAGAGTCTCACTGGGAGCCAGGATTTTCAAAAGGTTAAGAACCAAGAGATTAGAAGGAAGGATCCTGCCTTAATATTCTAGTTGCAACAAAGGTGGAGGACTAAACTTCACGAACTTGGAGTAGGCAATATTTCCTAAACAGGACACAAAAAGCTGCTAACCTTACAGGACAAAACTGATAAACTGGACTAAATAAGATTAAGAACTTTTCATCAAAAGACACCATTAAGAGAGTGAGACGACAAGCCCCAGAGTGGGGGACTTTTGCATTCCACTTGTCCAACGAAGCACCCGTATCCACACTATACAGAGATTTCAGTGTAAAAAAAAAAAAAAAAGGCAGACAATTCAAAAGAAAAATGAGCAAAAGTAGAATAGGCACTTCACAAAAGAGGATATCCATGTAAGCATGTGAACAAATGCTCAACTTTATTGGTCATCAGGAAAGTAAGTGTAAGTTAAAACTCCAATATGATACGTCTACTCACCTATGAGAGAGCCTAAAAAGAAAAAGACCTACTATCAAGCACTGGTCACGGAGGTACTGCAGCAGGAACTCTGCTGCTTGGAGTGTAACCTAGACACTTGTTAGGTAGTATCTACCACAGCTGGACATTCACACACTTTATGATACAGTAATTCCACCCGTAACTAAAAACCTAACAGAAATGCATACCTATGCTCACTCGAAGACAGGTACCAAAACATGCAGAGCAGGACTCTTTGAAATAGCCCCAAACTGGAAACAACCCGGGAAATCATCAACAGTAGAATGGATGAACCGTGCTCTAGTCAGACGATGGATGAGTTGCAATGAGAATAAAGGGACCACTCCCAACACCACGAGGAATCTCACTGCTGTTACAAGGAGTGAAAGACATGAGAAAGTACGTATTTACACAAAGTTCAAAAATGGGCAAAACAGAAGCGTGGCATTAGAGGTCAGGACAGTAGGTACCCTCAGAGGAGCAGTGACTGGATGGGGGCACAGTGGGGTTCTGGGGGAACTGGCCCTATTCTAGTCCTTCATCTGGGCACTGGGTTCACGAGCCTGTTCACTTTGTGAAAATTCACCAAATTTATGATTTGTGTACTTTTCTGTATATATGGAGACTTTCCCTACTACCAGAAGATTCAGAATCTTCCATTTATTCAGTCACTGAAATACACTGAACAGGCATTTCTCGGGCACCAACACATACGGGACATGGAGCTAGTTGCTGGGGGCACCGGTATGAACAACAGTCCTGGTCTCTGCCCTCACAGAGTTTATAATCCACAGACTTCTACTTGGCTGACACTGAGCTTTTGTTCGGTTTCTGCTTCCTTTCTAAAGAAGAGGATGGTGATTTAGGAAGTCTGCATTTAGAATGCATCTTGAAGGAAGACAGCCTGCTAAGAGAGAAACTGTACTCTAAGAACCATCATTGTTGACTTTGCTCCTTCCCCAGTGGATAAAGGTGCAAACATCTCCTCAGTGACATCCTGTTTAGGCAGATCCTTATTTACCTAAAGCTGGTCGTTATGAACACTGATTAGTATCCAAAGTCAGGATTTTGTTTTGGAAGCAAATGGAAATCTACTCTAATATACGGCACCTAAGGTTTTTCTTCTGTTGATTTCTAGCATGTTTCATGTTACCTACAGCAAAATCACTACATATGTAAGACTATGAATTCCCTGTGTGACCTTAAACTGATAGGTCCAGTGACAGACAAAATTCTCCAGGAAACAATGTGAGGCAGAGATGAGACCAGGTTGTGAGAGGTCTCTACCTTCCCATAATCCTATATTTCAGATTTTTAGGAGAGAAAATCAGCAAGCCCCAAACATTCTTTGAATTAATTTCCAACCACACTTAGCTACATCTACAAAGAAAATCTCTTCTGAGGCAGTTTTACTTTTAAAACTTTCAGGTTTAAATGATAAATACATCACCAGAAAAATCTTTATTATCATGTGTTCTTCTTATTGAAACATGTAGGTACCAAAAAATGGGGATAAAATGTTTCAGTTATAAGAGATGAGAAGGAGAGGATAATCAATGATCCATTCTATCACTTTCAAGAAAGGGCTGGTAAGGACCAACCGAGGCATGCCGGAATCTTTTTAGAAAGAAGACTAAACCTGTTTTGTTAAAGTTGAATCTTTTGAAGCTACAAAGGTAAATAGGTATTTGACCCCAAAGTTAATTCTGATTGACCAGAAAGTCAAGTGGGGAAAAATAAAGCAAGATTTCAAAGATTAAACTTGTCATCCTCCCCCACGTTCCCTCACCTCCAGGAAGGGCACCTCCATCTCTGCTCCCCAAGCCAGAAACCTGGGAGCTTCTCTGGCTCCTCTCTGCTTCACTGCCCGAATCCCTCCCATCACCAAGACCTGGGGATGCGCCTTCAAAGTACTGCCTGCATCTCTCCTCTGCCTCTCCTGCAAAACCCTGAGTCAGGGCGGCCAGGCCTCCTCGCCTGGCGGGCTGCAGCCATAGCTGATCAGTTTCCCAAGCAAATGCATCATCTCCCTCCAAGCTGCTCTCCATCCTCTCGCTAGAGCAGTCTGCGACAATCCTTCAGCGGCTTCCCTCTCCCCTCAGTGAAACTCTGGATTCCCCTTCAGGCTTTTACAGGCCTTCCCCTGTCTGGCTCCTGCTTGCTTCTCAGTCTAACTGCTAAGCCCCTGACCCATTTCTCCCCAAGCTCCCCCCCCGCCGTCCCCCAAAGATGCAAATAGTTCCACTCCTCTCTACTCATTCAGGTTAGACACATAAACAGCTGTGGCTGATCCGAACATGATGCTTGCTTGGCCGGGCTGAGCCGTGACGCCGTGTGCTGCTGCCCTGCAGGGCGGCGCAGGCAAGGACCAGGAGGCTGAATGGTCTCCTGCTCTCCCGAGCTGCCTGGCTGCAGCTGCTGCCCCGAGACCCTGATAAAAACCGGGCTGCTCCATTAACAGCACAGTCGAAGCAGTCAGTATTATCTTCCCAATAACCAACTCCCAGGCTAAAGGGAAAACAGTGTTTGGTTTTGGAAGTAGTTCTGTACTCACCTTGGAACATGGGTATACCTGATGGTAGGGGAATTTCGGGAAACTAACACAGACAGAGCGTCAGACCACATGAGGACACCTGCCGTGTCACCCAGCACAGTTCATTAGAAAGGGCAACCCTTCGGGCTGACACAGAGCCTGGCTTCCGTCTCTTCCAGGAAGAGACTGATACTTAGATCTAGACTCACTCAAGTTTATAAAGCACCTACTAGGTACTGGGTACATACTGGACACTCTCACAACATGACACGAGTTGGGTATTAGTATCCCCTCCACTTCAAGGAAGAAGGGCTGTTAACATACCAAGGTTACAGAGCAAAGACATGAACTACGACCTTGAGCCAAGGCCTTCTTATCACAATCTTAGCTTCGCTCTCTCTGAATTTAACAATATTTGAATATAAAAGTTATTCACTAGCTAAGGAGACCCCTCCTTTTTACCCCCACTACGAGTGGCTGGTTGCAGAGGGGAGGAATGATAAGGGCTACAAAGGAGGAAAAGTGCAACCAAATAACCTGGGGTTTTCTCACCCTGCAGGTGATAGATACATCAGCTGGCTGAAAACCTGACCAGAGGCAGAACTTGGGAGATTTCAGGAAGATGCACCCAGCACAAGCCAGGCACAACAACAGCAATTATGACCACATCCAGAGGACTTCTAAGGAGCAGCGCACAGGAGGAGAGAGGTTCTGAAGCTTGCTGTGAAGTCAGAGGACAGAGAAAGAGTAAACCAGCCACTCAGGGCCTACGGTTGCTAGTTTACTCCAGCTGGAGACCTAGTGACGGGGCTACTGCTCGTTGAATAGGAAAATGCAAGGAGGCATGTTCTAAAGAGACGTCAGGAAGCTTTTAGGTAATGATACCAGAGAGGAAAGACCAGGCACAGCGCTGGTGCTCTTACATGTCTTAAGATATAATTTTCACAACCCAGTGAGGCAAGCATAATTATCCCTATGAAATTAAAACTAAGAAAAATTAGGTAACTTACCCAAGTCACAGTAGTTAAGCTGGAGTTCGAACCCTAATCTCTGAGGCTCACAAACCCCTGCCCTTGGCCTGGGCCACCTTCATCATAGCCCTCAACCACCATAAACCAGAGAAGCCAGAGCACAGGGTAAGCAAACCCAGCGAATCTGAAGGAATGCGTATCACCTTCCACAATTCCTGCAACCTGAGAGCAGGCTGCAGACATTCTGTCACTCTGGTTCCACAATCCAATGAGGCATCTTTAGAGGGGAAGGGAGAAAGGCAGTGAGCACTCAGAGGAGGCAGCACTGGGCACTCCTCCGCCACAAGGAAATCTGGGCTGAGGGTTCCATGAGATGATACCCACTGCCCTCTGCTGGCAACCAGGAAGAACAAGAGGAAAGAGGACCAAAGATCCATTTCACGTTGACGTGTCAAGAGATGATGAGGGTGGATGGAACTTCCCTGGTGGCGCAGTGGTTAAGAATCCGCCTGCCAATGCAGGGGACATGGGTTTGAGCCCTGGTCCAGGAAGATCCCACATGTTGCGGAGCAACTAAGCCCATGCACCACAACTACTGAGCCTGCGTGCCACAACTACTGAAGCCCGCACACCTAGAGCCCGTGCTCCGCAAAAGGAGAAGCCACCACATTGAGAAGCCCGCGCACCGCAACGGAAGAGTAGCCCCTGCTCGCCGCAACTAGAGAAAGCCCACATGCAGCAACGAAGACCCAACGCAGCCAAAAATAGATTAAAAAAAAAAAAAAGAGATGATGAGGGTGGATTTTTAAAAACCTTTTATTAGAGATGAATTCAAGCTTATAAAAGAACAGCATAATATGTTCCCATGTATCTTCACCAGCGTCAACAATGTATCGACTCACAGCCAATCTTGAGTCATCCCCCCTTACCCACTTCCCTCCAACATGTTTTCTTTTGAAACAATTCTTAGACATCCTGTCATTTCATCTGTAAATATTTTAGTATGTATTTCTACAAGAAAAAGATTTTTTAACCCCATAACACCACCATTATCACAACTAAAAAAAAAATCAATAAATCTAGTAGTTGCTTATAGTACAGGAAGCCAAAAATTAAAAAAGCCAAAGCATCCAGCCTCACCCAAGGAGGATTATGGTAAGGGAGCTGCAATCGTGCAGAACACCGATTAATAGCCTGAGCCACCCAAGCAAACAAAAGCACCTCATCTTCAGCCTTGCCAGGATCAATCAGCAAGAGAACAGATTAAATAAATATCTTAATTGGAAATGCAAAGCTATGCACCCCTGAGTGGTAGGACAATCTTCAGCTGAGTAGATCTGGCACACGTGCTACTAAACCTTTGTTGACGGGCTGAATCTTTCCAAAGATTCAGGAGGGCAACACTTGGCTGTATCCCCAGGCAGCCGGAGCGAGGCGTTAAGAGGTGTGATCGTGCAGCTCCCTGGCAATCTCAACCCAGGCATCAGAACCAGGCTGAAAGACCACTCCCTTCTTCAGGTTCCCTCTATGCCATTTATCCCTAGCGCTGCAAACTTCTATTTATGTGTCTGTCTCCCCTTCTAGATGATGAAGCCCCTGAAGGCAGGATGGTACAGGGTTCATCCTGTATCCTGCGTGGCGAGCACAGAAGGGATGCTCAGTAGACAGCTGCATAAAGAGAGACTGAACTGGAAAAGTCCACCACCAGACAATACCAAGCGTTGGAAAGAATGGGGAGAAACAAGAACTTTCGTTTACTCCTAGTGGGATGATAAAATGATAAACCACTTTGGCAACTTGGCAATATCCAAAGATATGTTCAAATGTTTAAGCCCATAACACAAGAACAGGATGTTTTAAATTAAAAAAAAAAAAAGGAATATTCAGAGAACAAAAAAGGAAAAGAGCTCCTAGAAATTAAAATAACAAAAATAAAACAACTCAATGGAAACTAAAGTGGAGAAAGCAAAGCAAAAGGACAAAGAGATCAAAAAAAGGATACGAAAGAAAGAAAACCAAAGGACCAGTCTAGGAGGTCCAATGTTTGAATAAAAGGAGTTCCAGAAAGAGAAGAGAGAAAACAGATGGGAAGAACAGATACAATAAATTTTTCCTATATTCTTATACTCTGAGTTTCCAAACTGAAGGGCAATGAGTATTCAGTGTAACAGATAAAATCAGACTCACGTCGAAACACACCACTGAGAAACTTCAGAGCCCTGGGGTTAAAAGAAGGCCTAAAAGGCTTCCAGAAAGAACATACACAAAGGATTAAGAATCAGAACGGCTTTGGACTTCGACAGCAATCCTAGAAGTGAGAAGATAATCGGAGCAACGGTATCAAAATTCTAAAGGACAACTATTTCTAATCATCTCCAGCCTATGCCTCAGTCAGGCATGAGGGTGGACTAAAGATACACTTGGCCACACATGGGCTCCAAATCTGCCTCCCCTGCACCCTTTCCCACGAAGTTCCCGGATGGTGTGCTTCACCAAAATGAGGCTGTGCGCCACAAAAATCAGACACCAGATACAGGAAACAGGGTTCCTCACATGAGACAGGTGACGACAGCCTCTGTGGGAAAAGAAAGCTGTGCAGGCAAGGAAAAGTGTATCACGTGGCTCAGCTATGAATCACAGTAATACAGTCAGACAATGGAAATTCAAGATTGGCTTCGCTAAAGCTACGGCACAACCATATTTGGAACACAGAGGGATGTGTGTGTGTGTGTGTGTGTGTGTGTGTGTGTGTGTGTGTGTGTGTGTGTGTGTGTGTGTGTGTGTGTGTGTGTACGTGCGATGGGAGGGGGCAGTTGAATTCTAATCTGCTAGAGTGAGAAGTCCTCAGATGATGCCTAAAATTAAAAGGAGAGAAGCAGCAATATAAGCTCATTATCCAGAGAAACAGCAGTGAAAACAAAAATAACCCACCAGGAGAGTCAGCAGTGGTTGTCTCTGGAGAGGAACATTGGGCGGGGGGAGGGCAAGGTACTGCTGTTTTTGCAACAATATCATGTGTAACTCCTATAGATATAAAAACGCAAGGGGAAACCTGCACATAAGGAGTAAGTGGGAAAACGCAGAGTGGCAGCAAATCCTCCCAGCAGCACCTCAGACTCCGGATTACAGCACTGTCTGCCTGTCTATACATTACTGCTGTGTCCTAGGTTATGACCATCAAAATTCAGCATTTCACAAGTACTTGCAGGATACAGATAAAGCTTTACATTTTAACCAGGAGCACTGAGGCTGCTCAATCCAGCAGGTACGTTAAGTGTGGATTTTTAACAATTCTTACCAGCAGTGAAAATGCCTTTGGTGCTCTGTCTCATACTGGAAGGTCTCACGATTGCTGAGAGCCCTGTGAGAAAAAAACAATAACGATGCCAAAAAAGCCAGATGTGAGTCATCCTAACACTTTTAAAACTTGAAACTAAATATTCTTTCCAGCTATCCAATAAAACCAGCAAATCTATCTCTGGTGTCAGAGTGACAGTGAGAAGAGTATCAGGATCGAGGTCCAGGAGACTGGAGCTGCCAGCTGTGTCAACGACCAGCTGTGTCGCTGACCAGCTGTGTGAACACAAGCAAATGACCGCCCCACTCTGGGCCTGGGATGCCTCATCTTACAACCAGTGGGTTAGGTGACGCTCGAAGGTCATTTTTTTCACTTTAAAATCTGCTTAAGTCTGCTGGTTCTCAATTCCAAGATGTGAAAAGATTGGGGAAAAAAAACACCAAACGTTTCTGCCTAGGAGGAAAACTTATTCTGAAATCACTCAGAGGACTCCTCGGTGAGGACAGCGGGACAATCCTTCAGGCCCTCAGAAAGGCAGAAGAACTCACACCACGACCAGAAAAGACACGCCTCCACATGTATCTTCAGAAGAGGTACCCGGCGCCCTAGGCACATGCTCCGCTCTGCCCGCCGGGCAGGTCTCTTCACGCGACACCGTCACGGTGACTCGCATCCTGCCAGGCGGCCGGGCTGCTCCCTGGGGAAGCTCAGCAAACACCTACTCAACGGTAAATGGTGTGCTCATCTGAGGGAGGGCATCATTTTCAATTTCATGATTTCCTTACTTACTGACTGACCTTGTAGATTACCTATACCACCTCAAAAGGCAGCAAGTCTCTGAAGATCAGGCTCAGATTTTTGGCCCACATTGGGGATGACGTGAGGAACAGGGGCCGTGTTGGAGCAGACCTACTGTGCGCACAGGAGCCACATGGAGGGGGCGTCGGCCGAGGAGAGTGGTGTTCTTGATGTTATAAAAGCATTAAAAATGTCACCAGTCTCCATCCTCCTCAGACCCCCATGAAGAACAAACACATGTCTTTGAAATAACTTCTAAAAGTTATGCCCTTGGGACCAAAAGAATCATTGTTTCCCTCTCTGTCAGTGATTTAGGACCCAGGGATCTGAAAATAGAAGGACTTTCAGCACCCTACTTCAAACAAACAAGAATTTGGGTTGGGAAAACCCCCAGACTGTTAGTGCTTTCTTATTCTGAGAGGAAATCTCTCTCTCTGTCTCACTAGGCAAGAAAGAAGAGAGAACCTGTCTCAGCCACAAGCAAAGTTTGCTCCCCCCGACCCCCTCCGGCCAACACTTCCTCCCCGTCAGATTCATGCACGTACCTAGACGCACCACGTCTCCACAGTCGGGGTCATGAGCCACTTGTAATAAAGTTTCTTCCACATCTCTGTTTTTTCCAGGAGGGTCCATAATATGATTTATTTGCTGCTGTAAGGTTTTGGGCAATGTCATTAGCTGAGTGAACTGTCCTTCTGGGCTTTTATCGATCTAAGGAAAAAAAAAAGATGATGTCTATGGAAAGTGCTTTGAATTCTATAAATATTCAAAGCACATGGCTTCTCCTTAAAACCACACTAACATATATGAACTCACGCCTAGTAGACTAGGCAGCGTGCTAAAGACACTTTCTCCTTTCTGAAACTGAGTGCCTAGGTGTTGATTCTAAGTTCCTTCAAACAAGTGAATTCTTTGCCTATGATATTCTATTTGTACTTAAGAATAGAAATCTCTTTCAATAATCAATTTTTGACTCTCAGTTTTAAAATTTCTATTTGTTCTAAATCCAGTAGTTAAAGAAAGTAAAGCTTCAGCTAAGATTCATTGACACACCTGCACATCCAAGTACTCATTTTCTTTTATTTATTTATTTAAATTTTACTTATTTATTTATTTATTTTTGGCTGCATTGGGTCTTCGTTGCTGCGCGCGGGAGCTCTCTAGTTGCGGCGAGTGGAGGCTACTCTTTGTTGTGGTGTGCGGGCTTCTCATTGCGGTGGCTTCTCTTGTTGTGGAGCACGGGCTCTAGGAGCCCGGGCTTCAGTAGTTGTGACATGTGGGCTCTGCAGTTGTGGCTCACGGGGTCTAGAGTGCAGGCTCAGTAGTTGTGGTGCCCAGGCTTAGATGCTCCACGGCATGTGGGATCTTCCCAGACCGGGGCTCGAACCCGTGTCCCCTGCATTGGCAGGCGGATTCTTAACCTCTGCGCCACCAGGGAAGTTCCCCAAGTACTCATTTTAAACACAGGGGCACAAAGTAACATAGCCAGTAACATGCAGCCAATCAGAGTGGGATCTAAATTTGTGTCTCCTGTCTGTAGGGCCTTTTATGTACCATGCTGTATTTCATAAACTGTAGGAATAAACTGATGACAGAGACTAATCTTTATTCACTTTTAATCCCCTGGCACACAGTAGGTACTCAAAAAACATCGGTTAAATAAGAGGATGAATAACTACACCAATAAAACTTAGTTGTCATTATTTCTTAAATAGCAGTAAGTTATACCAAGGGTTTCTGTTCCCAGTGTATTCTAAAATACATCAAATTTAAAGAAAAATACAGAAATAAAACATATATAAAACTATGCATTAGACTTTACTTGGAAACCTGTGAATCAAAAGTTATCCATAGAGCTAAGCCCACACCCAGCTTCCCTAACTCCTAGTCTAATATATTTTACGTCATGGAACTAAAGTTTTCCAAAATCATGTAAACATCGACTGCCTGCCAAGGTGAAAACCAGTACCACTGCCCTCGGCAGCTCATCACATTATTCTCCCGGTAAGAATCTGTCTTGTATTCTTTTAACAAATGTTTAGGTTGTAACTTTAAGAGAACAGTAAGAAAAAAAATTAGATAAATGAATGTATTAAATTTTAGATTTGGATTTTCCAGATATGACCAACTTTCTTAATAATTAGAATTCTTTCATTCTACCATTTTTTTCATTCAACAAATATTTACTGAGTATATGCCAATGTCTAGATTTTCTAGTTTTATCTATAAAATCTATGCAAAAAAGAAGAAAATGCTATTATTTAGTGGCTCCAATAAGGTGAAGTTTTTTTTAACCTAAATATTTCATATTTATCATTGAGATGGTCCTAAATTCACAGCATTCAACCTCTACTTAGCTTTGGCTAGATAAATGACAAAAAATGTGAATATTTCTGTAAAATATGCTAGAAATGACATTTATAGACTCATATTTTGGGGCCAAGTATTGAGATTAGGTCACTAGGATCTTATATTTCAAGGATTTACCTATGAAACTTCCAGGAATTTTAGAGATGCCAAAATGGCTGAGTAATACGAGGAATTAGAAAACAGTATTTGCCACTGCTTTCTCTTGAGGAAAAGAATGCACTGGAGTTTTTGTTTGAAAGCATGTGTTTAAAGACAAAATATTAGGTGACATGTTCAAATAAATTGCAAAATTCTAATTATCCTTACTCTTTAATTCTCATTAAAACACAAAAGTGAAAGCATTCAGTTAAATTATGAGTCAAATTGCATTTTAAAAGCAGACATGGAAAAGACCACATGTTCTATGATTCCATTTACAGGAAGTGTCTAGAATAGGCAAATCCACGGAGTCAGAAAGTAGATTAGTGGCTGCCTGGCGGGAGGGGAAGCTAGGTACTGCTACTGGGAATGGGGTTTCTTTTTGTGATGAAAATGTTGTAAAACTAGATTGTGCTGATGGTTGCACAACTCTGTAAATAGACTAAAAACCACCGAATTGTATGCTATGTAAATTGTATCTCAATAAGGCTGATGTTTTAAAAAAGCAGATATGGTCATATGATAGTGGATGCTGTGTTGTACCGACCAGATCCTGGCTTTGGGGGCAAGGTACTCATTCTGCTAGCTGCTGGGAAAGTTGGCTGACGCCCTCTCTCAGAGTCCCTCCCAGAACTGTCTGCAGGCAAAGGGAGCTGCCTGTATCCAAAGACTGGAAAATGCAGGAAGGAGTACAAAGGCCTGGCCTCTTTGCCCCAAGTGGGGAGAGCTAGGAAGGGCCATCGAGCTCCATAGTGCCGTCACAGGATCAGATGAAGTCTTTGTTTCTAATCTCCCCAATCCTGATCCTACACAATTGGTACCAAGAGTGGTCCTAGAAAGCACATTCTCAGACAGCATTTTGGAGCTATCGCAGTGTAGAAGGCCAAGTGGAAGCCTCTGAAGCTGCCGTTCTCACCCCCTGGCCAAAAGAGTAATGAAAAAACAAAACCACATCACAGGAGGAATGGCAGAGATTAATGCCACCTATAGACCTGAAGGATGCAGGGGTGTGATGTTTAATTTTGTATGTCAACTTGGCTAGGCTACAGGGCCCAGTTGCTTGGTTAAACTTGAGTCCAGATGTTACTGTAAAGGTATCTTTCTAAGTCAGTAGACTCTGAGTAGCAGATGACCCCGTTAATACGGATGGGCCTCATCCAGTCAGCTGAAGGCCTTGTGAAAAAAGACTAAAGTTTCCTGAGGAAGTCGGAAGTCTGCCTCCAGCTTGCCCTCGGACTCAAGAGTACAACACGCTCTTCCCTGGGTCTCCGGCCTGCTGGCTTGCCCTGAAAATTTCAAACTTGCCAACCCTCACAACTCTGCAAGTTAATTCCCTAAAATAAATCTTTCTCTATGTATCCTATTGGTCCTGTTTCTCTGGAGAACCCTGACTAATACTAGAGCTGATGGTCCCATCATATCTCCATTGAGTCTGGTCTTCACAAAATCCAAATGGATTCTGGCAGATTGTAGCAAACCACCACAAACTCAACCAAGTAGAAGCCCCGTTGTATCGGCTGTGCCAGAAGTGGTAAGTCTGCTGAAGCGCATCAACAGAACCTCAGGTGCCTGGACGGGGCCACAGGCCTGGCGAATGCACTCTCTGCCATCCATAGAGGAAGCAGGATCAGAAACAGCTCACATTCACACAGGACAGACAAGAGTACACCTTGTGACCTGCCTCAGGGCTACGTGAACTCCCCCACCCTCTGTCATAAGATATTCAAAGAAAACCAGACTATTTGGATATTCTGTATAATCTCACTGGTCCACTACATCAATGACATGTTGCTACTATCACCTGGTGACCACTAAAGGGCAAGTACACTGGAGGCCTTGGTAGATACATGCACCCCAGAGTGTAAAAGATAAACCTCATGAATTTTGAGGAGCCCACCGCATCAGGGAGGTTTTTAGGGGTCAAGTGGTCTGGAGCACTCTGGGACATCCTCTCCAAAGTAAAGATCAACTTACGGCATCTTGTACCTCTCACCACTAAGAAAGAAGCACACTGCCTGATAGGCCTCTTCAGGTTCTAGAGGCAGCATATTCCACACTTGGGAATAATGCTCAGAGCCATTTACCCAGTGATATAAAAGGATGCCAGGTCTGTGAGGGGCCAGAGCAAAAACGAGCTCTGCAACAGATACAGGCAGCAGGGTAAGCAGCCCTCCACCACGTGGGCCATACCTCCCTGTAAACTATGGTACTAAAGGTATCCTCAGTGTACAGAGAAGCCGTGGGAAGTTATGGTGGGCTCCCAGTAGGAGATCACAATGTAGACTGCTATGGTTCTGGAGCAAGGTCACGCCATCTGTAGTGAAGAACCACACACCATTTGAAATCAGCTCCTAGATGCTACACCCTGGCAGAGATGGAGCTTCTAACCATGGGACATCAAATGACCATGTATCAAGAACTGCCCATTATGAACTGGGATCTGCCAGATTCACCAAGTCATAATGTCAGGAAGCTCAAGAGAAATCCACTGTAGGATGTAAGAGATACACCAGCATTGGACATGAGCAAAGCCAGAGGGCACAAGTCAGCTGCACAAACAGGAAACCCAGACCCCCATAATTTCCACTGTTGCACCAGCACATAATGTTCTACTTCTCCACTGGCTCATGCACATGGCTACAAGGAGGCTTTTGGAGGAGGATAAAGGCTGAGCTTGCTTCATGGATGATTTGGCTTGTAGTATGTACGAGGTGAGAATGATGCATTACAGCCACACCCAGGGATAGCCCTGGAAGACACTGATGAGGGGCTATCGTCCCAATGAGTAAGCTGCAGGTGGCACACCTGGTTACCCACTTTACATGGAAAAAGTGGCCCAAGATAAGAATATATAAAGACTCAAAGAGTGGACAATGGTTCATTGGTTGGTTAGGGACCTAAAAGGAAAAACGTTAGAAGGTGGAAGACAGGATTTGGGGGAAGAGGTATGTGGATGGACCTATGGGAGGGGACACAAAGTATGAAGATCTTTGTATTGTACGTTAATGCTTCCTTCAGAGAGCATCCAACACAGAAGAAGCAACAACAACCAAAAGAACAATTTAGCCAGTTGATTCAACAGGCACTGTCATCTCAGTGATGGCATAATGGCTTGTAGCAGGAGTAGCGGGCGGTGGGGAGAGAGGCTCTGCCTAGATCCAATATCAGGGGCTTGTACTCACCAAGGCTGACTGAGACACTGCTGCGGTTGAAAGTCTATCCTGACAGCAACAGAGGCCAACACTGAGATCCTCAAAACACGACCATCTCCTGAGACTAACCAGCCACTTGGTGATAAGTTGACTACACTGGATCCCTTCCACCTGGGAACAGGCAGCAACTCATCTTGCCTGGAAGTGACTCATATTCTGAGCATGGGCGTGCCTTTCCTGCCCACAGGATTCAGCCAATACAGGGCTACTGTACAGGGCTCATAGAATGTGTGATTCACTGGCATGGCTGTACCATGCAACATAATTATGGGACCCACGTTAGAGCAAAGGAGGTGCAGTGGTGCAGGACGGGCACAGGATCATGGCTCCACTGTTCCTACCACACAGTGAGCCAGAGCTGCCAGCCTGGGAGAGCAGTAGTTCTCAAAAAGGGGACATTTTTGGCCCCCACAACAAAGAATTATTCAGCCTAAAATGTCAATAGTGTCACTGTTGAAAAACCCAATGAAAGAGCTTTGAAGAAGAGCTGAGCAATAGCTTAGAGATGATACCCTGTGACAGTGGGGCACAGTATATGCCCTAAATTAATGGCCGTTATAGAGTACTATGTTCCCAACTGCTAGACTACATGAGTCTGGGAACCACAGGGTAAAAGGAGAAACAGCCTTGCTTACTGTCATTCCCAGGGACCACCTGGGCAATCTGTGCTTCCCATCTCAACAACTTTAGGACTGTGGGTCTAGAGATCCTAGTTTCCAAAGAAGAAATGCTTCTCCCAGAGGACACAGTAAGCATCCTATTAAACTTAAAGCTATGAGAGGGCAGACAGCAGAAGCAACATGAACTACATTCCTGCAGCCTGTAGAACAAAAACCACATTCACAGAAAGATAGACAAGATGAAAAGGCAGAGGGCTATGTACCAGATGAAGCAACAAGATAAAACCCCAGAAAAACAACTAAATGAAGTGGAGATAGGAAACCTTCCAGAAAAAGAATTCAGAGTAACGATAGTGAAGATGATCCAGGACCTCGGAAAAAGAATGGAGGCAAAGATCGAGAAGACGCAAGAAATGTTTAACAAAGACCTAGAAGAATTAAAGAACAAACACCTAAAAGAATTAAAGAACAAACAAACAGAAATGAACAATACAATAACTGAAATGAAAAATACACTAGAAGGACTCAATAGCAGAATAACTGAGGCAGAAGAATGGATAAGTGACCTGGAAGACAGAATGGTGGCGTTCACTGCCGCAGAACAGAATAAAGAAAAAAGAATGAAAAGAACTGGAGACAGACTAAGAGACCACTGGGACAACATTAAACGCAACAACATTTGCATTATTGGGGTCCCAGAAGGAGAAGAGAGAGAGAAAAGACCTGAGAAAATATTTTAAGAGATTATAGTTGAAAACTTCCCTAACATGGGAAAGGAAATAGCCATCCAAGTCCAGGAAGTGCAGAGAGTCCCAGGAAGGATAAACCCAAGGAGAAACACACTGAGACACACAGTAATCAAACTGACAAAAATTAAAGACAAAGAAAAATTATTGAAATCAATAAGGGAAAAATGACAAATAACATACAAGGGAACTCTAAGGTTAACAGCTGATTTCTCAGCAGAGACTCTACATGCCAGAGGGAGTGGCATGATATATTTAAAGTGATGAAAGGGAAGAACTTACAACCAAGGTTACTCTACCTGGCAAGGATCTCATTCAGATTTGACGGAAAAATCAAAAGCTTTACAGATAAGCAAAAGCTAAGAGAATTCAACACCACCAATCCAGCTCTACAACAAATGCTAAAGGAACTTCTCTAAGTGGAAACACAAGAGAAGAAAAGGACCTACACAAACAAACTCAAAACAATTAAGAAAATGGTAACAGGAGCATACATATCGATAATTACCTTAAACGTGAATGGATTAAATGGTCCAACCAAAAGACACAGGCTCGCTGAAGGGATACAAAAACAAGACCAATATATATGCTGTCTACAAGAGACCCACTTCAGACCTAGGGACACATACAGACTGAAAGTGAGGGGATGGAAAAAGATATCCATGCAAATGGAAATCAAAAGAAAGCGGGAGTAGCAATACTTGTATCAGATAAACTAGATGTTAAAATAAAGACTGTTACAAGACACAAGGAAGGACAGTTTCAGGAGAAGAGCTGTGCATCAAGCCTAGAACACAACCAGCCCCGAAAGGAACAGGGGACACAGGGCTACAGGAAGAACGTCCCCGAGAAAAGCAAGAAACAGAGAACACACCTGATGTGTCTGTCTACAGTGGGAGATGTTTTACAGATTTGTAGCAGAATTTGAGGGTGAATTAGTTACAGGTACGTAGAAACTAAGCAAGTGAAAGAAATGAGATGGTGATTAACTCCAAGAAAAACAAAGTTGTACAGGAAAGGAAATTTCATAGTAGTATAACTTAGCAATGAAGAAAGTCAGTTGTCATAATAAAGTAAATATCGACTATTACCCTAACCCAAAATTATGTAATAACTATACATGGAGCATAAGCGGTGGAGGGGCGGGGGGGGGGAGGAGGAGAGAGAGAAAGAGAGAGAGAGAATGTATGTGGGTTGATTGCAGTGCATAAGAGAGTAAAAAATCCTCATTTTCCATAGAAAGATGACAAAAATAAAGTACAAATAGAAAAAAATCAAGAATAACAATCAAATCATATTACTTAGAAATATGGAGGTAAACATAAGAAGAATCAGTGAAGGAGACAAAAGCAGTTGCTCTGGGAAGCAGCACAGACAAGTAGGAAAGTGTACAGCAGGGAACTGCTGCTTTTTGTTACAAACCTTGGGGTGCCACTTGGTTTTTTAAACAATATGCATGCATTACTTTGAGAAAAGTAAAAATTAAAAACAAAAAACCTCAATCTAAAGCAAACATGGCAAAATCTGTTAACCTGAGTGGTGGGTATTCTGGGCATTCATGTTATTCTCCAATATTACATTTAAAATAATTCCTACTTTTTTAAAGTTCCCTTTCAGTTCTAGAAATGCCATTAATTTGTCATTCAACATAATATTAATTGCCCCTATTATGTGGAAGAGGAAGAGCATTTAAAAAGTAAAATAGTGTTCCTTATCTTAAAGATAAAAAACTATGAATTCTATAGTTTAAAACATCTTAAATGCAAATTACTTTTCTCAAAGGAAAGGCTCTTTGATTTTTCTTTTCAAAAAATTTAATATTTTGAAGAATGCCTTGAAAGAAAGTTTTGTTTGATGTATCAAAAGAAAAGTTCCAAGACATGATACATATAACAAGTGGGGAAAAAACAAGCTTCAGAATAACTGGTATGAATACATTTATGTAAAATAAAACCAAACAAAAAAGACCAAACTGCTTCATACATGTGTATATGTACAAATATATACAAAAGTACATGCAACAAGATCTGGAAGAAAACATGCCAAACTGTTAATAAGGCTACCTCTGGGGAGGCAGATGGGCTTGGGGATGGAAAGAAGGTAATTTCAGAGTTGATTTTCACTCATTTTTGATTAATAATTAACATACATAGTAAGAACTTCAAATGGCAAAAAAGACACACGGTGAAGACCAGTCCCCACCCCCTGCCTCATGTCAGCCCTTGGTCCCCTTCTCCAAAGGCAGCCTCTTACTACTAGTCACTTACTAGTCATTTGTGTACCTTTTAGCCTTATTTCAAATATATGGAAGAACATAAATCCACAGGATTTCCCACAGATAGTTTACCTCCAGGCTGCCTTGCTGGATTTTATACACCACTTGGGGATTCTCCTGTAAAATGCTGCTGTAGAGCTCACGAAAGTGGGCTATGTTGGGCTTCACAATATTCAACACTTTTGCCTTATCCTCTCCGACAACCATCCGAAAGTCACCTGGTTAAAACAAACAGAAAAACGAATTTTCCACTGTGAATTCACATTCTGACCTGTGAACTACAGTTCCCCAGCTGACACTGCACTAGTTCAACCTGGCAGGATCTCTCATTCAAAACACTTGCTTTTCCACCTTAAAACCGTGAACACAGTACCCCAGAAACACAGGCACATGTTTGGGGGGAAAGAGAGCCTCTCAAGTCACAAAGCCCTTTAGCCAGTTAAAATATAGTTACCTAAGTACAAAAGGTAGTCACCACTGAGAGGTTAATATGTGTTTGTTTTTCCAATGCAGAAGCTTCTGTATTTATAAACTTTCATCTTGTGAACAAAACTCTGCCTGTGACCAATCACAGAGATGGGGGTCGTGTGCCTCACCATAGCTGTGTCCTTGGTACTGCTTACTCAGCTTGGCCCTGCTTGCTGTTTGCATGAGGGCTTTTGAGGCGCTTTATGAATATAAATAAACTTATTATATTTGATAAGGGCAAGGTTTACATTTAAGATAAACTTTAAAGCAGATATAATTTAAAAAATTGCAAGTGGTGAACTTGCTGATCTTCTAGAGAAGCCAAGAGGCAACTGGGACTCCTGGGGACACAGATGCTGATGGCAGCCATTCTGAGGAGCTCATTCTACCATGAGGACACTGGTGCTGGCAAGTGACATCTTGGAGTCCTCCCTGTAGCCTATCAGCACCAGGCCTGCTCACTACTGGGTCAGAACCAGCCCCAGGCCCTACATCCAATCACCCTTGGACAAGCCCCAACCACCAGCAGGCCAGTGGCCACCACACAGGCAGGGCCTGGCAGCTAACTGGCAGGGACCAGCCCTGCCTATGAGCATGCCCAAAGAAGTCAGCCCCACCACAAGAGAAGGGCCCATGTGGCCCATACAGGGGGCACCCCTATATAGCCCTGGTGACCAGAAGGGAGAGTGCTGCTGGGACCCATAGGACATCTCCTACATAAGGCCACTCCTCCAAGATTGGGAAACATCCAGCATCACCCTGATGCCAAACCAAACAAGCAGGCAGCATCACCCTGATACCAAAACCAGACAAACATGCCACAAAAAAAAAGAAAAGAAAAGAAAAGAAAAGAAAAGAAAAATACAGGCCAATATCAATGATAAACTTAGATGTAAAAATCCTCAACAAAATATCACCAAATTGAATTTAACAATATACTAAAAGGATCACACACCATGATCAAGTGGGATTTATCCTAGGGATGCAACAATGGTTCAATATCTGCAAATTAATCAATGTGATATACCAGATTAACAAATTGAAAAATAAAAATCATATGATCATCTCAATTGATGCAGAAAAAGTTTTTGACAAAATTCAACATCCATTTATGATCAAAACTCTTAACAAAGTAGGTATAGAGGAAATACACTCAACATAATAAAGGACATATATGATAAACATACAGCCAACATCATACTCAATGGTGAAAAGCTGAAAGCATTTCCTCTAAGATCAGGAATAAGACAAGGATGCCCACAGTTGCCACTTTGATTCAACCTGGCATTGGAAGTCCTAGCCACAGCAATCAGACAAGAAAAAGAGGTAAAGGGAATCCAAATTGGAAAGGAAGAAGTAAACGGTCAGTGTTTGCAGATGACATGATACTACACATAGAAAATCCTAAAGATGCCACCAAAAAAAACTATTAGAACAAATGAATTGACTAAAGTTGAAGGATACAAAATTAATATACAGAAATCTGTTGCATTTCTATATACTAACAATGAAATATCAGAAAGATAAATTAAGAAAACAATCCCATTTACACTGCCATCAAAAAGAATAAAATACCTAGGAATAAATCTAACCAAGGAGGTAAAGGACTTGTACTCAGAAAACTATAAGACACTGATGAAATAAACTGAAGACTACACAAACAAACGGAAAGATATACCATGCTCATGGATTGGAAGAGTTAATATTGTTAAAATGACCATACTACCCAAGGCAACCTACAGATTCAGTGCAATCCCTGTCAAAGTACCAGTGGCATTTTTCACAGAACTAGAATGAATAATTCTAAAATTTATATGGAAACACAAAAGACCCCCAAAAGCCAAAGCAATCTTGAGAAAGAAGAACAAAGCTGGAGGTATCATGCTCCCTGATTTCCAATTACACTACAAAGCTACAGAAATTAAAACAGTATGGCACTGGCACAAAAACAGACACATAGATCAAAGGAACAGAACAGAGAGTGCAGAAATAGACCCGCACTTATACGTTCAATTAATCTATGACAAAGAAGGCAAGAATATACCATGGGGAAAAGACAGTCTCTTCAGTAAATGGTATTGGAGGGCTTCCCTCGTGGCGCAGTGGTTAACAATCCGCCTGCCGACGCAGGGGACACGGGTTCGAGCCCTGGTCCGGGAAGATCCCACATGCTGCGGAGCAACTAAGCCCATGCACCACAGCTACTGAGCCCATACACCACAACTACTGAGACAGTGCTCTAGAGCCCGCGAGCCACAACTACTGAGCCCAAGTGCCACAACTACTGAAGCCTGCGTGCCTAGAGCCTGTGCTCCACAACAAGAGAAGCCACCACAGTGAGAAGCCCGCGCACCGCAATGAAGAGTAGTCCCCGCCCACTGCAACTAGAGAAAGCCCACGCCCAGCAACAAAGACCCAACACAGCCAAAAATAAATAAATAAATAAATAAAATTAAAATAAATAAATAAAAAAATGGTATTGGAAAACTGGATAGCTACATGCACAAGAATGAAACTGGACTTCTTTCTCACACCACATACAAAAATAAACTCAAAATGGATTAAAGACTTAAAAGTAAGACCTGAAACCATAAAACTGTCAGTATGAGCTTTAATATCAGTCTTAGCAATATTTTGGGGGGCTTTGTCTCCTCAGGCAAGGGACATAAAAGCAAAAATAAACAAATGGGACTACATCGAACTAAAAAGCTTTTGCACAGCGAAGGAAACTATCAACAAGATAGCAGTCTATTTAATGGGAGAAGATACTTGCAAATGATATATGCAACTTATACAACTCAACAACAAAAAAAACCCAAACAACCTGATTAAAAAATGGGCAGCAGGGGCTTCCCTGGTGGCGCAGTGGTTGGGAGTCTGCCTGCCAGTGCAGGGGACACGGGTTCGAGCCCTGGTCTGGGAGGATCCCACATGCCGCGGAGCAGCTGGGTCCGTGAGCCACGATTACTGAGCCTGCGCGTCTGGAGCCTGTGCTCCGCAACGGGAGAGGCCACGATGGTGAGAGGCCCGCACACCGTGATGAGGTGTGGCCCCCGCTTGCCGCAACTGGAGAAAGCCCTCGCACAGAAACGAGGACCCAGCACAAGCCATAAATAAATAAACAAACAAACAAACAAAATGGGCAGCAGATCTGAATAGACATTTTTCCAAAGAAGTTTTATACAGATGGCCAATAGACACATGAAAATATGCTCAAATCACTAATCATTAGGCAAATGCAAAATAAAGCCACAATGAGATACCACCTTACACCTGTCAGAATGGCTATCATCAAAAAGACTCCAAGTAACAAGTGTTGGCAAGGATGTGGAAAAAAGGGAACCTTCATTCAGGAATGTAAATTAGTACAGCCACTACAGAAAACAGTATGAAGGTTCCTCAAAAAATTAAAAATAGAACTACTGTATGATCCAGGAATCCCACTTCTGGGTATTTTTCCAAAGAAAACAAAACACTAATTTGAAAAGATATATGCACTTCTATGTTCACTGCAGAATTATTTACAACTGCCAAGATATGGAAGCAACCTAAGTGCCCACTGATGGATGAATGGATAAAGAAGATGGGATATATATATATACACATACACACACACACACACAAACACACACACACACACACACACAATGGAATATTAGCCATAAAAAAAGAATGAAATCTTGCCATTTGCGACAACATGGATTGACCTATAGGGTATTATGCTAAGCAAAATAAGTCAGAGAAAGACAAATACTGTATGATTTCACTTATATGTGGAAACTAAAAAACAAAACAAACAACAAAACTGAAACAGACTCACAGATACAGAGAACAAATGTATGGTTGCCAAAGGGGATGGGGGTAGAGAGATGAGTGAGATAGGTGAGAGAGATTAAGAAGTATAAACTTCCAGTTATAAAGGAAATGTCACAGGGATGTAATATACAGCATAGGGAATATAGTCAGTAACGTTGTAATAACTACGTATGGTGACAGATGATAACTAGACTTACCATGGTGATCATTTTGTAATTTATAAAAATATAAAATCACTGTGTCGTACACTGAAACTAATATAATACTGTAAGTCAATTATACTTCATTAAAAAAAAAAGCACCAAAGGCTGCCTCTATATGATGCCAAAGCATCTGGAAAAAAAGTATGAAATTTAGTTTAAAAAAAAAAAGACTACGCTCAGTTTAAAGTCAAAAAAAATTGCAAGTGGTGAGAAATGAGGAACCTTACATTTGCCAGTGGGATGAACTGAGCTGCAAAATACTAATTCCAAAGGACAAAGAGCAACTTTTGAGGCAAACTTAAAGTGCCCTACCCTGCCCATGCCACTGGCGACCATCAGCAAGATATGGGGGCAAAAGAGTGAGGAAATGGGAAAACTTGTGTGAACGCCTATTGGGCTAATGTTAACTCAGAAGAGGCTGGGCACACGTGAGGACCCTCTGGGGAAGCTTGGAGAAAGCCACGTGGCTGAAGCCTCTGCTGGGCAGAGAGAAAGTCGTCTCGGGGAGGAGTGAGGTGGAAAGAGCAGGCAGATACCCCAGCTGCTGAGGAATCCCCTGGGGGGAGGGTGACAATGTAACTTATCCTCCAAACTAGGTCACTTTTGAGGGTGAAGTGGGAAATGCAAAGTCATCAGGACAAGTATAAACTGGGCAAACCAGGACATGTGGTTACCCTCACCGATTTCTTTTCTTGGGAGCAGGGAAGGGAATCATCAAAATTATGACCAGCCACAGCAGATCTTCTGGAGCAAACTACTGGTCTGTTTGGAAAAATAAAAAGACATCCAATAGTAAGTATGTACTTCAGTAAGGAATAAAATACACTGGATTTTTAAGTTTCAAAGGACCAACTTACACTACAATTTGGTAGAAAGCATGTGAGGACTATAAGCTTTGGAAAAAGCCTTACAAACAGCCTCTGGAACCCGACCTTTGTGAGATGAGGTCAGGACTGGTTAGGGCAGTGAGCTCAAGTGAGTCCTGTCCTAACAAGCTGCTCA
This sequence comes from Balaenoptera physalus, assembly GCF_965194825.1. Taxonomy (NCBI): domain Eukaryota; kingdom Metazoa; phylum Chordata; class Mammalia; order Artiodactyla; family Balaenopteridae; genus Balaenoptera; species Balaenoptera physalus. The sequence goes on from NC_138896.1 coordinate 105,406,142, forward strand.
AATACAGACGAGACTGTTTTTTCACTATTATTTTAAAGGGAAGAGAGTTACATAGTTAAACCCTGGGATGACTGCTAGTGAGGGTGTAGAGAAATTGGTTCTTTCACATAATGCTTTTGACTTTATAAACTGCTAACATACTTCTGGAAGCGGTGAATGATGAAACCTCATCTATGGAGAGGAAGCCCCAAGCAACAAACCCAAACAGAGGTTAGGAAGCAAAGTTCACTGAGCATCTGCTTTGTCATATTACCTCATTTGTCCACGCACCTGTCCTCTCAGGTGGATGCTGCCCTATCCCGATCTAGCACGAAGGCAACAGAGACACAGGGATGATGGAACCTGCCTGAGGTTTCCCAAGAAGCAACTGAATACATTCCACACACACAACTGTTCACTGAAGCACTATTTATAACACTGAAATCCTGGCAGCAACCAAACGCCCCAAGACAGGGGAACGGTGCACCCACACCTACCACGGAGCAGGGTGCAACCACTAAAAATTACAGGAACAACACACTGTGAGATGGAAAATGACCATGTAATAATGTGCAGCTAAGAAACCAGGATACAAAAGTACAAGAAGGAAACAACTGTAGAAAAACAGGAAAAAGAAGACAAAAGGACTATTTTAAAATGGTTACGTTTGCTCTAATAAGATACACATTTATTGTGGGCTTTTTAATGGCCTGTGCTTCACACTGGCCGTCTCGCTCAGGGCTGGCAAAGCCTCGTAAAGAAGGTACTGATTGGGACTTCCCTGGTGGCACAGTGGTTAAGAATCTGCCTATCAGAGCCGGGGACACGTATTCAAGCCCTGGTCTGGGAAGAACCCACATGCCTCGGAGCAGCTAAGCCCGTGCGCCACAACTACTGAGCCTGCGCTCTAGAGCCTGTGAGCCACAACTACTGAGCCCACGTGCAGCAACTACTGAAGCCCATGAGCCTAGAGCCCGTGCTCCGCAACGAGAGAAGCCACAGCGATGAGAAGCCTGTGCACCGCAATGAAGAGTAGCCCCTGCTCGCCGCAAACAGAGAAAGTCCGTGCACAGCAATGAAGACCCAACACAGCCGAAAATAAATAAATAAATAAATTTAAAAAAAAAAGAGGGTACTAATTATTCTCAATTTCAATGATGAGGAGATGGAGTTGCAAAGACAGCTTGCCCAAGGCCCAGCCACCTCTTAGTATCAGGGCAGTGATGTCTTAGGTACTAGTTTTACTTCACTTTGTAATTTTCCTCCATTTCCCTCACTTCTGTAATGTTGGCACACTACTTCTAGCATTTTAAAATAAATTCACAGAAGCACAGACATGATGTCTCAGCAAATGTGAATGGAGAGGCAGCTGGGTTAACTTTCAATTGTGTAAATCCTTACGCTTTTATTCAGAGCCTGTAAATGTTTTCTATTAATCTCTGAAGGGATGAAATGTCATCAAACTCTGAATCTAACAGGCTGGCTCAGAAGTGAAAGATCAAATTGCATCACTGTTGAGTTCTAAATATTTGTGCCATTTCTTCTCCCCTGTACATTCCACAAACAAAAAGTTCTTATATTTTAGATAGTAACTTTCTCAGAGAGGGACTGTACGTTACCAAAATGTATGGGTACACAAATCCAAATCCTCCCCAAAGAACAACTGCACGCCATGATGAAAGGAGCTGGAAAATACTATGGACTTTCTGAGAACGAGGACTGAAGCTTATTCGTCCCTGAACCCCCAGCTCCTCACGCGCTGCCTGGCACATGAAGGCACATCAATAAATGTCTGCTGAACTGAATTTCTCCAACTGCTGTGCAGCAGAACCGGCTCAGTCATGGGGAACAGCAAGCAAATGGGCTTATTACCCGCTGCTTCAGAACAAAATGAATAAAATCGTGAGCACAGCATGAACCAGCATCTGATCATAAGAATCAATTTTTCTTACCTGCAGATACATGTTTACAACAAAATACAGGGATTGAGAAAAACTGACTGCTGACTTTTATTTTATGCCTCTTCTGGTGGGTTTAACTCTTAACTGCTCAAGCCAGAGAACTGCCAGTCTAATTCAATGGGTAACCAAAAGGGTAACCTCTCCTTGATCTGAAATAAGACAAACTCAGAGGCTTATAACCCATCTGTAGCTGGCCCGCTCTATGATTCCAGCATGTCCGCAGCGGTCAGGGACGTTATTACAAAGGTAGGGATGTGAGTGGAAAGGCCCCGGCTCTCAAGTCTGGCAATGTCCCAGGGTGGCTGCGGTTGAGTTACTTAACCTTTCTGAATCAGTTTCCTCCTCTGCAAAATGTCTGTAATAGTCATACTAACCTCACAAAATTGCTTTTAGGTTCAAATGATTAAGGTATTAGAAAATGCTTTGTAAACAGTGAAGCAGATGTTGTTGTGACGACGTGTATATGGGAAGGGCAAGGACAGAGGGTGCAGGAAGCCCTGAGTTTTTAAGATACTGACTGGGTAACTTTCCCCTCTTAGACTAACTGCATTACTGCTGTCATCTCAGTTCAATAAATATCTGGGTGGTTTCTAAGTGCCAGGAGCCGTGCTGGACTCTGGCGATACAAAGATACAGGCTCTGCCCAGGCGGCAAGTGACATGAAAACAGAGCATTTCAGTGCAGGTTACAACGTGGGACTCCCAACGTGAAAGTGTTCAGGAATAGGAGACCAAACTGGAAGTCGACATGGCAACGTAATACTCACTTTAAACAGTTTTTTTTTTTTGAGATGTAATTCACATACCATACAATTCATCTATGTCAAGTACATAATTCCATGCTTTTTAGTATATTTACAGGGCTATGCAACCATCTAATTTTAGACCATTTCAACCTCCCTAAAAGAAACCCTGTACCAACAGTCACTCTCCCTCCACCCATCCACCCCCAGCCCCAGGCAAAGACTAATCTGCTTTCTGTCTCTATAGATTTGCCTATCCTGGACATTTTATATAAGTGGAATTGCACAACTTATGGTCTCTTATGATTACCATAATGTTTTCAAAGTTCATCATGTTGTAGCACTTATCAGTACTTATTCCTGTTTATGACTAAATAATATTCCACTGGATGGATGTACCACATTTTATTTATCCATCTCTCAGTTGATGGGTATTTGGGTTGTTTTTACTTTTTGGCCATTTTTTATGAATAACGCTGCTATGACCATTTGTGTATGACTTTTTGTCTGGATATATGTTTTCATCTCTCTTGGGTAGATACCCAGGAGTAGAACTGTTGGGTCATATAGTTACTCTGAGTTTAATATTTTGAGGGACTGCCAAACTGTTTTTCCAAAGCGGCTGTGCCATTTTACATGCTACCAGCAATGTATGAGGGTTTCAGCTTCTCCACATCCTCGTCAACACCCGTTCTCATCTGTCGTTTTGATTGTAGCCATTGTAGTGGGTATGAAACAGGGTCTCTATGGTTTGTTTGACATTTCCCTAATGACGAGTGATGCTGAGCATCTTTTCATGTGCTTATTTGCTATTTGTATACTTTCTTTGAAAAAATGTCCTTTGCCCATTTCTATATTAGGTTATTTGTCTTTTTACTGCATTCTAAGAATTCTTCATACATTCTGGATACTTAGTCCCTTATCAGATACATGATTTGTAAGTATTTTCTCCCATTTGGTTGGTTGCCTTTTCACTTTCTTGACAGTTTTGTTTGCAGCACAGAAGTTTAATTTTTATATAGTCCCATTTATCTATTTCTTCTTTTGTTGCTTGTGCTTTTGGTGTATACCTAAGAAACCACTGCATAACCCAAAGTGACTCTTCTAAAAGTCTTACAGTTTTAGCTCTTATATCCATGATTCATTTTGAGTTCATTTTCTGTAGGGTGTATGTTAGGGGGTCCAACTTCATTCTTTTGCATGTGGACAAAATAATTCTTATTTTAAAAAAGATGACTAAGGCAGTATTTCTAGGAGGTAGCCTAACACATCATTCGAAATACATCCCCAAAATACCTCCATGGCTGCAGAAAACATACCATCACTGCACGTGGAAGAGAATGAGATAAGAATAAATAGCTGATGTACTCAGTGATATAAATTTGAATCATATATAAATTTTTTGGGACTTCCCTGGTGGCACAATGGTTAAGAATCCACCTGCCAATGCAGGGGACACGGGTTCAAGCCCTGGTCCGGGAAGATCCCACGTGCCACGGAGCAACTAAGTCCATGCGTCACAACTATTGAGCCTGCACTCTACAGCCTGTGAGTCACAACTACTGAAGCCTGCGTGCCACAGCTAGTGAAGCCCACGCACCTAGAGCCTGTGCTCCACAACAAGAGAAGCCACCGCAATGAGAAGCCCGCGCACCGCAATGAAGAGTAGCCCCCGCTCACTGCAACTAGAGAAAGCCTGCACGCAGCAACGAAGACCCAACAACGAAGACCCAACACAGCCAATAATAAATAAATAAATTTATTTAAAATAAATAAATCAATAAATCAATCAATAAATAAAATTTTCTCTTCCTTTAGAGAACACATAACGGAGAGGTGCAGGGAGGGACGGGGAGGAATCAGATTTATGATACTGGTTCGGGAAGGAACCAATGTCACGACCATCCACGCATTCATTCATCAAGTATTTACTGAGCACCTAGTACACGTCAGGTACCACTGTAAGCCCTGGAGGACAGTAAGCAAAGCAGGCAAGAACGTCTGCCCTCAGCATCCTAGTGGTAGAACAAGGACCAGAGACAAGAATCCCAACAAATGAACAGTACTTCAGATGATGGAAAGTGCACCGAAGAAAACACAAGCTGAAAAAGCTCACCGGAAATGGGGAGCGAGACACAAGGGGCCCTGGGGAAGAGTGTCCCAGGTGTAAACCAGGAATGACACATGCCTCACAGACACTTTGTAGAGCAGTGAAGGGCTAAGAGCAAGGGTTCTGGAACCAGAGTGGCTGTGTTCTAATCCAAGCTCAGGACTAGAAGCTACATGACCCAGGACAAGCTACTTACTTCTCTGGGTTTCGGTATCCTCAAATGTAAAATGGAAGCAGCAGTAGTTGTTAGTTTACAAGTTTCCAGGATTAAATGAGTTAATACATGCAAAGCACTTACAACAATACCTGACACACAGTAAGTAATCCAGAAACATTAGATATGACTGGTGATTAATATCCCTTCAGGAGTGTTGCATGCTCAGAAATTAGCAAGTGACTGAGTAAAAAGAGTTCCAAGTGAGGCTTCAGCAAAAGCTCAAGCTTGCCAAGCCTGGAGAAGTATGCTTCCAAATTATTCAAAGAGTCAATCCCTAACATGCAAGTCATTCAATGACACTGCTTGCAAGGTCACAGATGGTGTGACTGTCATGGAATAAATCTTAACACTCTCACCCCAGAGAAAATGTTTCTTTACTGGCTTTGACCAGGATCCAGAAATGGGGATGTTTACTCACACTTTAGAGTTCGGGCACCCATTTCTAATTTTTTTCTCCAAGAATCACTCAACTGGCACTTCCTCACTGCTTTGTCTTATTCCTAGAAGCAGCTGAGACTGCGTTCAGACAATCTGGCATCAAAACAAACCCATTATCTCTCTTACTGACAGTGCTTGAAGGTGTCTTTTGTTTCTTAAGGACTGTAAAGGGCCAAGTGAATCCACCTGATTTAAGTACTCTGCTCACTTAAACAGGCATTATTTGTCAACATGCAACAAGTTCTATGATTATTATAACTGACAACATAATTCCAATTTGGAGAATGTGTCCAAGGAAGTTAGACAACTTCCAACTCTGCCCCCTTCCATACCAAAGTAATCTGGCCAAAGTGATTCGCAGCAGTGTCATTAATAAAACAATGATGGACGGAGGCAGGCTGAGCGCCCACCAATCACTGAATGATCGAGCAAATAAAGGTGTCTCAGCCTGAGGAAAACCTCTGTAGCCAGCAATAGTACACAATAATAGTAATAAATAATAATAGCAGTCACTTTCTGAGCCCCAACCATCAATGAGGTATGAAGCTGGGGGCTTTTATAAATATTATCTCATTGAAAACCTTTTTATGAGATAGTTATTTCTGTTTTACAAAGAAGAAAACAGGCTCAGAAAGGTTCCAGCACCTCCACAAGGCTGGTGTTCAAACTCAGGTCTGACTGTAGTCTTGCCCTTTCTAAGTGGCTGTGTTTATACAAGCAAACATGTATCCAGAATAATAAGGGCTAACATTTACTGAGCATTGACTATGTGCCAGGCACTGGGCTAAGCACTTTACATGTATGATTTAATTTAATCCCTATAAAAACCTTTTTTAGAGAGAATTTCTTTAGAGAGAACTTTTTTTTTTTTTTAAAAGAAACTGAGTCACAAGGAGGCAGAAAGTTAATTAAGGTTACAGCTAAGATGTGAACCCAGGAGTCTGACTGGGTCTTTAACACTTTACTAATGCTCCCTTCCATGAAGTAATATTATGATTTAGAAAAAAAAAAAAAAAGCAAAGTACTAAATATCAATAGAATACTTAATTGAAGCAGTTAATGGTTTGACCTTGATTATTTTCACGTGAAACTGTTCACATCTCTGAGGCACTGCCCTAGTTCGAGCCCTCATCACCATCCAGACTTGCCGGGCTCCGTCCATCCACCCAACACACATGCACAGATGCCTGCCATGAGCCACGGCAGAGTTCCGGAGGCCAAGGATACAGGGCAACCGACACAAACTCGGTCCTAACTATCCTTCCCACAGACTCCTCTCTGCCTGGTCCGCTCTCACCCGGGCTCTGCTCACAGGTCCTCAGAGGCTGGTGCTCAGTTCCAGCGTCACCTTGGGAGAGGCCTTCCCTGGTTACGCTAAAGTAACGTCCTCCTTCCTCCCCTAGTCTGTGCGGCCACGTGTTTGCTGTTTTTTTAACTACAAAGAAAGCCCCACGAGGGCAGGGACAGTGCCTGCCTTGTTTACTTCCTTCATCCCCAGAGCTTACAAGGGCGCCGGGCAGAGAAGACTCCCCTAATTATATGCTGAATGAAAAAACTTTCCTGTTTTTAGTCTCTTTCCCTCCTGCACACTGCTGGCAAAATTATCTTTCCACAACAAATCGTGGACCAACTTTCAATGCTTGAAAACTTCTGTGGCTCTTAGTTGTTATTGCTTGTCAAATTCCCACCTCTTCACTTTGTATTCAATGCCCTGCCCAACCCCGGCCTAACCTCTTCTCCAAAATACCAGAGAGGCAGTGAATTTAAATGGTTAAGAGTGTGGGCTAAGATTCCAGCTCCACCACCTACTAATCTACCAGACAACTGACCTGAGACAGATTTGGGCCTTGGTTTTCTCACCTATTAAATGGCGACAATAATAGAGTACCCAGTCAAAGGGTTGTGGTGAGGATTAAGCTAGTTATTAGATCAAAAGTACTGAGAGTCATTCCTGGTACACAATAAAAAATGAGACTTTCTCCTGCCGTAAGCCATGGACCTGAGTCACGTCAATCTGCTCCTTCTTCCCTAAACAAGCCATGCTTTTCACACTCCCCTGCCTTTTCCACATGGGCTGTTTTTTAAATCTACCATTGACTCACCATGACTGTATATGTTTATTAATGTGCAGTTCTTTACAGCAGAAACTATAGCTTTAGTTCTTCATAAGTTATGCGACGCTGATTCACTTGATAAATGTTAAACCAGGATCATTACCTAAAATTAGTCATTTTAATAGTTTGTACTTCCATAAGAATGTTCAAGGTGGCCCTTTAAAGTTCATTTGGTTTTCCTTTTCTGATACTTAAATGCTGACTTCTAAGAATAACTGAAGGATGAGAAAGCTTTCTCCTCCCCAATTTTACAGGCTCTCATCATCCACCTACTCCTTTCTCACCATCATTTATAACAATAATGCCATAAATACTGACCCCAGGGCAGTTAAAGTGATCCTTAAATACTGCATAAAATATAGGGGTTATTATTACTACTAGCAATACTGGCAGATCTTGCCTCTGCCAGTAGTTACTGGCAGGAACGTGTCCAATAACACGGAGACACTGTTTTTTCTGTGTCCCTCCCAACCCCGCTTGGGAGAAATGTTGAATTTCACAGGTTAGGGACAACATATTCTGTCTCTCAACTGGAACCAGGTGGAAAATAAATGTCTAAGTTGGAAATAAAAATAGATTGGTGGGTAATTTGAAGTCTGGAATATTCTGAGGGCTTCGGAGGTTTAGGTAGTTTGCCCAAGGGATAGAATCTGATCAATTCAAGGATACTGGGTTCTCAGAAGCCTAAGAAAGGCAGGTAGAAAAGCTTGCCTTTCAACACATCGCCTGGGGCAACTCTCATACCTATGAAGGACACCTGCCTGCAGGGCCCAGATCCTTCCCCATCTGCACCCTCCTAGTATAGTTCCATCATATTATGGGCTAGGTAAGCATTAATTATACTGTGTCCTGGCTTAGGAACAACCGTCATATACAATGTTGTTTCAATGGGAAAATATATCCCCAGTCTAAACAACTGGCTTACAGAAGACTTTTTGGAAAACGTCTCATTCATAAGGTAGGGACTACACAGTGTTGGAATTAGTCCCTCTGGAGAGGATTTGCCAAGTATTGTGTCCTAAGTTTTGCAGGAAAAAGAAGCCAACCTCTTTGAAATGAGTAATGTAGGCTACTTGGCCAAATTCTCAGATCCAAATCTGGGTTAAGCAATTACAAATAACAGGAGGCGGCGAGATGAGAAATGGAAGTGACCGGAGGCTGAGGGGCTGGAGTCAGACACAGTGAGGCGCGAGACCCGGCTGTGGGGAGCAGCCCGCTTCCTCCGCCAGCTCTTCCCCCAAGAGCCCAGGGCCGGCTCCTTGTCACTATTTCCACCTACGCTCCATGTCACCACCTCAGAGTGCCTTCCTGGACTACCCACTGTGAGACAGCCTTACCCTCAGCCTGATATATTTTCTTCTCTTCATGGCACTTAGCGTGATCTGAAACTGCCTTATTGCTTCTTTACTGTCTGCCTCTCCCTAAAAGACTGGAAACTCCATGAGGAGTTTCAGTCGCGTCACACTTGCTAGTGTGCACCCAGGCCTAGCACAGTGTGTGCCACAGGGAAGACACACAACACACATGTGTTGAACAAACAGGGCTGCAGTACGAGGATTCAGTAATGGAATATAGGAACAAATGATCCATCCACCTACCTACTATCTATCTGCCTACTTTGACCTCCTTATCTGTGTCTGGAACAGCGTCTCTATACAGCAGCCCTTAATAAATATTATAGAAGAAGCGAAACAGAGGAGGCTACTGCTATGAATCAACAAGTGTTTACTGAACAACAGGAGAAACCAGGAGCATGAGACACAGTCCTTCCAGGAGGCAGAGCAACACTCAGCTCAAGACTGAGAGCAGCTTGAATGCTGACTTAAAGTCTGCAAATAGGTGGGAGCAGTTATAAGATTCGATAAACGTCTTTAGTCAGTGTTCTGAATTTACAGAAAACTGGAATCCACCTAACACTATGCTGATCTTGACAACGTGGGCAGAGCAGAGAACGGCTCCACATCTTCTCCCACAAAGTCGACAAAAGGCTTCTGGTCCCCCTTGTCTCACAGGGGAGCGTGGGGAGGGAGGTACCCAGAGGCCCTCCCCACATGTTCATCCTGGAGGCAGCCACGCCACGCTTGCTCCCCTGCCTTTGCCATGAGAAGCTGGAAGCAACCAAGACCAAGGTTATGTCACCTCCTTTCTCGGCCGTGCTGCAATGACAGCTGTGGTCACAGCACACACATTTTGGGAAAAAGACTGAAGAACAAGACCTTTCAGGTCTCTTTCAGCATTGCATTTCCATGAAATCTTATCTGTACAGGGATTCAGAAAATAAGTCAACTGCCTTTGCAATTTTTTGGGTATAGACTTCTTTGACTCATACTTAAAAGTTGGGAAAGTGGATATTTATTTAAGATAGTGGTTTTCAAACTATTTTTTAAGTAGCAGGCTACTTTTTTGTAAACGGAGTTTTACATGGACCCTTAACACATTAAAAAGATCAGTGGGCTGCGGTGAGGGGTCGGGCTCCGCCCTCTCAGCCTCCCCTGCGCCCTGACATCTCTGAGGAGCACAACTGGTTTAAGGGGAAAGGAAGTTAATAGTGAGATAAATAAAGAGATGAATGGGGAAGGAGGGCAAGCTCTCCTTAATGCGAGGCAAGACAGAGTGGGCAAGTCTCCACTTTGTGCCCATCATAGTGAAGACTGGCTCAAGCAAGGACCATCAGTGGAAACTCACACTAGGAGGGCAAGTTTGGTAAGAAGCAGCGTATTTGCCTCACCTTCAAAAGTCTCCCCAGAGTTCGCTTAGAAAGGAGAAAAGGCTGCTTGTCAGGGCACCAACATCACTGGTCTGCAGACTTCAAATATGTGAATGTCATGCAAGACAAAGAATGGCTGAGGAAACATTACAAATTAAAAGATAAAAGAGACATGGCATCTAAGTACAATATACGATCCTTGACTGGATCATGTACTTGAAGGAAAAAAATAGTATAAAGGACATTATTGGGACAACTGACAACATTTGGAATAAGGATCATCAATTTGACGGAAGTACTGTATTGATGTTAAATTTCCTGAATTTGGTGACTGTACTGTGGTTATGTAAGAGAATGTCCTTGTTCTTAGGAAACACGTACTGAAGTATCTGGCCTAAAGGGGACGTGATATCTGTGACCTACTCTCTAATAGTTCAGAAAAAAATATATAATATGGCGTATTTCCACATACAGAGGGAGCAGTGGTTCTCAAAGTGGGATCCCTTTGGGAGGGGCATCAGAATCACCAGGAACTTGCTAGAAATACAGATTCTTGGGCCCCATCCCAGACCTCCCAGATCAGCTGTCTTGTCTGTTCTAACAAGCCCTCCAGAGGATTCTGCTGCTCACTAGCTTTTGAAAACCACGGATACAAAATGATAAAACAAGTGTGGCGAAACATTTCTGGGGAAAGGGCATATGGCAGTTTTCTGGATCATTATTGAAACTTCTCTGTACCTTTGAAATTGTTTCAAAATAAAATTGAACAATAACAACAACAAAAAGGTTACCCTATGTAGAGATGTGGAAAGGAAGAGACCCTGGGGGCAAGGAGGCAAATCAAAGAACTCCTGCATCGACCTTCAAAGAAGTGGTGGGATTCAAGCCTCGGCTGCTGCAGCTCCAGGGCAGGGCGAGGGGCGGGGTGTCTGGCCTGCACAGTCTTCCAACAGCGAATCTCCTTCCTGTAGAAAGTACGGGCATGAAGCCTACTGACCTGAATATGAGAGTCTGGCAATCTCTATAAACAGGTCTTCCTCAGAAAAGCTTTCGGGGAGCATGAGGAAAGCAGCGGTCACAGCACTCTTCAGATTTTTATCCAGGGCTGACCTGAGAGTGACATTCTCATTCATTGCTACGATTTTCACCTGGAAAAAGCAGAACATTCAGAAGAAAAATTCCAGAAGAGGAGTATTGCCCAATCTATGTGTTTATACATACACTGAAACTGTCCTAAACACTTAGCCCTGAAGATCTTTGAGTATTAGGCCAGTTGACATGAAATATTATTCTAATAAGCAATTCCGGAGTCTCCTGTTTTAAGTTCAAATCAGAGAACTCGTGACATAGGAAAGAAAAACAAATATTGTTCTTAAATGAGGAAACTCAACATGAGTTTTGAAAAAGAAGTCAGCACAAAATGGAATAAATGACCTTTGGGAAATTTAGTATTTTTTAATTTTTTAATCTCATTGTTCTTCACTTAATTTTATGGTGGACAAAGGCATTTTACTTCTTTATTTAGAACTCACCTCTGTTCTTAACCATACATAACCTAAGCAGGTCATGCTCTATTTTGAGCTGATTTTGAATGTGACTAAGGAAAAGGGAAAGAAAATTAGCTATAGTAGAATCTGCTGTCTTTGACTTCTCCCATCAAGATACAAATTGCTCCAGTGTGTTCTGATTCGTTTTAAAGACTGCAGACTTCTCCCAATCCATCAAGATACAAATTGCTCCAGTGTGTTCTGATTGGTTTTAAAGACTACACTGCAGGTAAGAGAATGTGTTCAAGTCCTAGCTCCATCTCTTACTAGCTCTGTGACTATGGGCATCATTCCTTATAAGGAATGCTTATAAGGTTGCTGGGAAGATTAAACGAGATGTTTCATCTGAAGCCGCAGCTGAAGTGAGATTCCTTGTGTGTTTCTTGGTGCACAACGCAAGCGTTTCTCTGAGCCAGGGGTTCTCACCTTTAGTAAGCATCAGAATCTCCTGCAGGGCTTGTTAAACCACATATTATGGGACTTCCCTGGTGGCGCAGTAGTTAAGAATCTGCCTGCCAATGCAAGGGACATGGGTTTGATCCCTGGTCCGGGAAGATCCCACATTCCACGGAGCAACTAAGCCTGTGTGCCACAAATACTGAGCCTGCGCTCCAGAGCCCACATGCCGCAACAACTGAAGCCCGCACGCCTAGAGCCTGTGCTCCAAAACGAGAAGCGACCGCAATGGGAGGCCTGTGCACCGCAACTAGAGAAAGCCCATGCACAGCAACAAAGACCCAATGCAGCCAAAAAAAAAAAAACAACCACATATTATCAGGCCCATCCTCCAGTGTTTCTGACTCAGTAGGCCTGGATGAGGCCTGAAAATGTACATTTCTAACAGGTTCCCAGGTAATTTTGATGCTGCTGGTTCAGGGTCCACATTTTGAGAACCACTGCTCTAAGGTATATATTTACTTTGAACTAGAATTGCCAAATCGCTCTTTGTAGCGATTGTGCCAATTTGCACTCCTGACATAATCTTAAACTATCATGTTGCTTCTGATTGATTTTTCTCAACAAGCAAAGGGTCTAGAAATCCCTAATAAGGACACGCATGTATCTGAAATGTAACCACCATCTCTAAATCATTTAGTGCTGTCACCACATTTTTCTCGTGTTCTAGAAAGTAGGGCTTAAATTGCCTTTTATTTATCAAATATAGATAATTTCTGACAAAATTCAGATGGCACATAAAAGACACATACAGTATGAGAAACTCCAAACTAAAATTTTATTAGATAGCAAGGAAAGACAGGAATGATGTATATCCCCAAGTACAGTTTCTTCGCTAATTTTTTTTTATTAATTGTGAAAAGCAATATTAGAAAACATACCTATTTTATAAATCTGGCTTAAGAACCTAAAATCTGTCTTTTACCTTTTGTCCCTACTTTTTTTTAAGGGAATATTTATAATGTACTAACCTCTCATGTGATAGGTAAGCTACTTAATTCCATACTACTGCCTCCTCCCTCTTAATTACAAGGACTTAATGGCCCTGAATTAAGCCTTGCAGCACTTGGGTGAGTTCAGTACTATTGCGAACATCTGCAGATAGTCAAAGCAAGGAGCAGTCCAGAAGCATGATCTGCCCAAGGTTGCATAATGAGTTGATGGCAAAAATCAGGGTAACACCCTTGTACTTGGCAAATCCAGCTCTAAATATTTTGAGTTAACCTCATGCATTCTGTTCTTGTTAACTTTTAATTTTGAAAGATGATTAAAACAAAATTTAAGGTCCTATAATAATTCCTATGTCTATTCCTTGAATAACGTTCCCAAGCCTTACACTCTATACAGAATCAAGGATCTAGGAGGGCAACCTCCTCATCTCACTAACGGGGAAACTGAGGCCCAGAGGGTTAAAAGATCTCCCCACGAGGAACAGTGGCACACCGTACCAGGACCCAGGATTCGTGAAGTGAGCCTGTGAAGCCTGTTTACTTCCAAATTCCTATTCTTCATCCTCATTCACCAGGTCCTGCTCAATAATTCTTCACCCTCTTTTGTGTGTGTGGGGGGGGGGGTGGGGGAACTTTTTACAGAAACTCAATGAAAATAGAAGTTATTTTGAGATACTAACAAAGATGCAAAGGAAAGAGTAAGTTTGGGGAAATTTTCCTTTTCAATGAAATACCCTCGTTCTCCAAGAAAGTGTCTACGTAAGGTTGTTAAAAAAAAAAAAAAAAAGGCAGTCTGTTTGCTACTTAAGGTTAAGAGAGTGAAAATAAAAGCATCCTTACTCAAAGGAAAAATGTCAATTCAGAAGACTCTGCTACTGTGCTGATCTGGTTCTCCAGTGTAAGGTGAACTAGGAACTTGTCTCAGAAGCACTGTTATTTGTTGTTCAGAGTGAAAAGCCAGTGAACTCTTGGGACACTGCCAGAGAGGCCTGGGAAAAAAAGAAAGTCCTCAGATTTGTGAATAGCTGTTTGTATCTTACTGGGAATGCCCCAAACTGAACCACAGATATAGCATTAGCACTACTGCCAAGGGGAAAATCTTTACTGGAGAGAGGAAGGGGCAACACTTGAAGGGACTTTCAAAAGCCCAACTTGAGAGATTTGTGAGTACCTTTCAAGATAGAAAAAAAGAAAGTCACATGTGGTCTCCTCTATAATAGTCACATGGAGACAGAGCTTGAATTGCAAAGAGTGAAGTTATAGTCACAAAGAACACAGTCCTACCTCGTGTTCAAATACTCGACCATTAACCAAATGACACTTCCTGAAGTAGTTTTCCATTCCAAATGAACAGAAAGGCTAATTTTTGCTTAAGGACCAAAAAGAAACAGTGAACATTTGAGCTGGATTAAAAAAAACCTTATCATCTACCTGTTGGACTATGGGCTCTTGAGGCTAGCAATGTGGTTTTTTAAAAAAATTCTTTTGGCATGCACAGAGAAAAAAACTTAGTTGTCTGTTGAATAAGTAAATGAATGGCTTAATCTTTTCATTTCCAAGGCTAGAAGTCCAAAGATTTGCTCTCAGCCGGGCAGAGCCAAGACTAGTAAGCCAGGCTTTCCAAGTCCCATTCAGGGACCTTTTATACCACTGGGATTTTACTATCTACAAAAAAGTAAATCAACAAAGTTACAACATGGTGATGCTTGCAAACTGTGAATATACTAACAACCACTGAATTGTACACTTTAAAGCGCTGAATTATACGGTATGTGATTATATCTCAGTAAACCTGTTATAAAAAGCTATATGACTAGCAAGTAAAAGAGAAAATATATTGGAATGAATACATTAAAATAAATTAAAATCCTCTTAACAAGGTGGCAAAATACCATTGTTTGCCAATGTGAATGCTTTAAAAATTCAAGCCATATTATCTATACATGAAATACAAAACAACATGAAATACAAAAATCCAACTTACATTAAATAAATTAGAGAAGTGAAAATACTACTTTAGACTTCTTCTGACTTAAAAAAAGATTGGCCACAACAAGGCTCTATTAAATACTTTTCATGTTTCTTGACTTGGGAAACTGCTTGGTAAATAACTCAAACTCAAAGCTGCGCTAGAAGTAAAAATGGGTTATCTCCTCAATTACGAGGTAAGGTAATGGTCAAGTATGGTAGAAATTTAATGTGCACTCAACTTTTTCCAGAAATGTCCATCTTTTTAATCAAAGTACTCCTTTATATATTTTTTTGATAGTAAACTTTATGTTTTAGAGCAGGTTAAGGTTCACAGCAAAACCAAATGGAAAGTACAGAGAGTCCCCATATATCCTCTGCATATTCCTTTTAAAGACTTAAATTGCTAGGGACTGAGAAATTCTACTCTATTTGCAATATAGAAGATAATTTTAGAGCTGTAGACAATATAATTTAATGTAACTCGGTTTAAAACACATAAAAACAAAAAATTCACACTCATTCTCACAATTCTTTCTTAAGATAGTCACCCATTATTTTTGTCCAAAATGCTACCAACCCTTTCTTTTCATCGGATTCGTTTCATCGAGTTTGATTAATATTTGCTGCCACCTAGAGGTAAAAATAGTTAGTTTAAAGATAGTTATCCTAAGAATTCTCCAGTTAACAGTGATTTCTGCGGGAAAGGGAAACTGGAGGCAGGTGTGGGTGGAAGAGTTAATTCACCCATTTATGATTTTTGATTTTTTAAAATCGTGTCATGTTCAACACCTCAAACGGTTTTTAAGATTGTTTAATTTTCTTGTGCTAGAAGCTTCTTAATAAGTCTGAGGGGCAGTCACTGTTATAAAGAACATGTTCTTCTCCAAGTTAGCTGAGAAATGCAGTTTTGTATGATCTGAGTGCAGCTGTCACTACTTGCCTTGAATTGATGTTTTTATTTTTGTAGGATACATGACATTTAGATGAAATGTGAAGTCATTTCCAGTGCTTACATTCTGAGACTTCATGGCATTATAGTTTTCTACAGCCTATTTCTAAAAAAACTTGAACTATTCCAAGCACAAAACATAGTACAGAGAATAATATAACATTTTCACATTCAATATCTCATTTTATCTCAAAGTAACTCTGAGACAGGTGAGGACAGAGAGAAGAGAAAGATTGTTTCCTGAGTGTCTACTAGATGCCGGACATTTTAGATCTAGGCATTTCTCAAACACCTTTTGAGGTCGGTGTCACTGGCCTTGTCCCCAGGTGAGGGTGTCACAAGGCCCACGGAGATTAAGTCACTGGTGCAGGGTCACACAGCTGGGGAGTGTCAGAGCTGGGACCCAAACCCCAGTTCTGTCTGATTCTAAAACACCTGTGTCCTTTCCAGCATTACCATTCTGCTTCCAATTTTCAACACCTTTGTGAAGTAGGCAGGGCAAGGATTGCTATTCCCATTCTACAGAGAAACTACCTGAGGTTCAGAAAGGTAAAACAACTTGCCTAAGATCACATAAATAGCTAATAAGTAGCAGGAATGAATAAGGCCCAAGGCTTCTAATTCCACGTTCATTAATCTTCCCATCAAACTACATATTTTGTATATTTAAAAAGAAACTTGGAAACAAAAGGAATATCTACAAATTTCCAATTACATTTATTTGCTTAATTATGAGGCTTACTAGTTATCCAGCCTAGAAATGAGAAATTCATCTACATAAATATGAAATTAAATCAGTAAGCCTATTGTTTCCAGACTTAAAACGTGTTTTTACTGAAGTAAAAATTATATACTGTACAGTAAAGCAAACAAATCTAATCAGCATGGCTTGACAAATTTTTACACATGGATGTACCCATGTAAACTATCACCCTGATCAAATGCTTCTGTATGTCTTAATGACCTACGCTGTTAAACTTTAAGCCCAGATACAAGGCAAGAGAATCTGAACCTCCCACATACATCAACAGATTTTACGACACAACCAAGTAAGCTAGGACTGTATACACTTCTCTAATTTCTTGCCACAGCTGACAAAAAAGGAGCAGCACAGTCACCCATGAGAGGCATTTGGGAAAAATTCCTGAATGCTCTTTGGGACCCAAGACCCTCTGACAGCACAGAGAAAATTCTTCCTTGCTGGGAGATTAGCAACTGTGACAACTGCGAATAGTTCTTTTTTTTTTTTAATTTTATTTTTAAAATTTTTTTGGCTGCACTGGGTCTTAGTTGTGGCACGTGGGATCCTCACTGCGGCATGCAGGATCTTTCATTGCAGCGTGCAGGCTTCTCTCTAGTTGTGGCATGTGGGTTTTCTCTCTCTAGTTGTGGAACGCGGGCTCCAGAGCATGTGGACTCTGTAGTTTGCAGCACGCGGGCTCTCTTGTTGAGGCGTGCGAGCTCAATAGTTGTGGCACGCGGGCTTAGTTGCCCTGCGGCATGTGGGATCTTAGTTCCCCGATCAGGGATCAAACCTGAGTCCCCTTCATTGGAAAGTGAATTCTTTACCACTGGACCACCAGGGAAATCCTCAAATAGTTCTTAAACTACGAAAATACCCCTTCTCAGAAAACAGACTCTACAACTGCAAAAAAGAAGAAACCTGATATTTGCGAATGCGAGTCAAAAGTTCAAGTCCACTCGACTTTTTTCCTGTTTTCTGTTTGTTTCCATTTCTAGTAAAGCCGGAGGAGAAACCTGCCCCTACAGCCTCCTCCAGCAACGCCCCAGACAAGGGTAGGGCCTGAGGCGGAGAATAAAGGGGATCAGAGTCCACTCGCCTCAGAATGATGACCTGTCTCATTCATTTATTCAACAAATATTTGCTGAATGCGTACTACATGCCAGGCATCGTCCCAGGCACTGTTGGGACAAATCACTGGACAAACAGTGCCCCATGGCCCTTGCATTCCAGAAGAGGCGGCGATCTGGGGAGGCTGACAGAGGCTCCACCAAGGCACTGGACACCTCTTCTGCCATCCTCCCCGGCCAAACGGACTGACCCTGAACCTGATCCATTCAGACAACTGGAGAATCTTGAGAGGGAGGGAGGGAGCAGGGTAGGTAATACCTGGATACTGTTTGGCAACAAATTCTGTAGGGAGGGAAAGGAGTGTGAAACTCATTTCTATGTCATCGCAATCACAAAGATCAAAGGAAGGTGAGGTTCAGAGAGGAGAGGCATCCCTAATAAAACACTCACTCACCGGTTTTTGGAGTCGTCCAGCAATGTATAAGTTATTCCAGTTGAGGAGATCTTCAATCAAAACACTAGTGCTAATGATGCCATATTTGATAAGCTGGAAAAGAAAAGAAATGGGCATGAAAAATAGCAAAATACCACACTGATCCTTATGCAAGTACAAAACATAAAAAAATAAAATAAATTTCTGACCAGAGCAGAAGCTTGATTTCCAAAGCCACTCAAACTGCCTACCTTGTAAAAGTACACATCTCCACAAAATCTTTTGCAAAGGATTAGTTTCCAAGACTGTGTGTTTCCTCAGGTATTCGAGGTGAAGTGACCACTGTTTTTACTCAGGTTCTTGTGACGTTAGAGGCAGAGTGGCTCTTAGAGGCTGTCTGGTACTGGTTCTAAGTGGACTGGAAATAAAAAAACTAGTCCTTCACCACAGACACTTCAAGAAGTGATAATATAGTTCACGTTTCTCATTTGAGAAATAAGAAACCTGAAGCTCAGAGAGAATAAATGATGTGCCCAAGATGGCACCACAGATAGCAGAGTTAAACTAGGTCCCTGAATTTCAGTCTGGGCTTCCAATGTTTGTTTCATTACAAAGCACAAGAAATTTTCTTTAACGTTTTCACTGACATCCTTTACATGGTGAATTTCTCTTTCACTATAGACTATTTCAAACACTTTTATAATCACAAAGCAACATTCAAAAATAAAACCTCTTTATCAGTGCTGAACACATGGAATTATGGTCAAGCTCATTTCAATAGTAATTCACACAAACCCTGAATGCAGTTGTTCCAGGTTATGAAATCCCATTTGCTTCAACAAATATCTTCAGACTCACTTCACTGAACTTCAGTACCCAAACAGCCTTCTCAGGCTGCAAATATCTAAAAAGTAGCTAAAGAATTTCAATTAAAAAGTACAGTCCCTTTGGCACATAATTATGCCCAAACATTGGGTTACTGGAGCTTGTAATATGATTTGAAACTACTAATTAGAGATCGGCTCAGCATAATATTAATACAGAGAAAGAACAAAGCTACGCGTCTGGCAGGACTAGAGTGGATGTGCAAGGTTGGGCTGAATAACCTTCTTCCCTCCACTCTGGCCATAGTATTGCAGACAGCCCTTCTTGCTGCAGGCGCGTAACAGCTGAGAGGTAATGGGTCTGTCACTAACTAGCTGCAAGACCTTAGGGAGGTCATTTCCTCTCCCTGAACCTTGGTTTCCTCAGCTGCAAACCACAGGTGGTGTCGGATGGGACCTTAACCAGAAAAGTAAATGTATGGCCCAAAGATGTCACCAATCAATGACAGCACTCATTCCTGCCACGTTCAGATAGGTCTTCAGAATCCTTCTCAAGTCAGTACTCCAACCTCCTGCCCTTCAAAGTGTGGTCCATTGACCAGTAGCACCAGCATCACCAGATGCAGAATATCAGGCTCCATTCCAGACCAACTGAATGAGAATCTGCATTTCAAAAAGAGCCTCAGGTGACTCGTCTGTACATCACAGGATGACTGTTCTAAGCCATCAGCAGCAGGGAGCAAAGCTGGCACAGCAAGTCATCCTCAGCCCAGCTGACCTCTAGGAGGCGTCTGACTCAGTTCCCCATTGGTCCTCTCAGACTGGGGTCCTGCCTAGTTCCTGGAAGCCCTTTTAGAGCCTGGGCCCTCCATATGAAAGACGCCTGGGCAGGGTTCCTGCTGTCACACAACCCTCTGCTGGGATCCGGGTTCTCACCTGCTCTCCAATACCCCTCATCAAATTCCACCCACCCGATGGCAACAAGAGGCACCACATGCTCCCATCTACCTATGAAACCCTCTCCTAGGATACCCTCTTCACTTCCAACTTCTTTCTGGGAGTGTCTGCCCCTCTGTATGTAGATAAGATTAATTTCCACCCTGATCCACAGTGGGCCTGCCTATTCCTCCCACTGCCCAAACCAGTGGTTCTCAAAGTTTGTTTCAGGCCAGTAGCATCAGCAACACTTGAAAGCTTGTTAGAAATGCAAATCTTTGTTGCTAAGAGAGTAAACCTTAAAAGTTCTCATCACCAGAAAAAAAAAAAAATTGTAAATACATGTGGTGATGGATGTGACCTAGACTTACTGTGGTGATCACCTCACTATATATATATAAATATCAAATCATTACGTTGCACACCTAAAACTACTACAATGTTATATGACAATTACCGCTCAGTTTTTAAAAAACGCAAATCCTCAAACCCTACCCCAGACCTACTGAATCAGGAACTCTGGGGGTGGGACCCAGCCATCTGTGGGTCCTAAAGGCACTCCAGGTGATTTTGATGCACACTAAAATTTGAGAACCAGAAAAAATTTGGCCAAAGGCAAAAAATAAAAACAGTCACATTCACCACCTTCATCCAGCAAAAGTGTGAACATTTCCTAACTGTAAGAACGCATTTATTTAGCTGGTATTCTATTAACAAAGGTTAATAACCACCCAAGTAAGACAAAGGCCCGCTGTCACTTACCCTCCCATCACACATGATCAATGGGTTGTAGTAAACCCCGGCGCCGTAGTTATTCTGGACAGTGGTGATAAACCTGGGCCCCAAAACTTTTAGGAAAGAGTAATGGTTCCAATTTTTCTTCAGGTTTTTTGAATGCCATGCAACAGGGTCATCGACAGTGAACACGAAGTCCAGCATGGCATTCTGGGAGGGGAAGGAAAGAGAATAATTTTAGTTTTAATTCCTAGAAAGGCACCTAGGCAGAGCGGAAAGCTCCAAGACTCTATGCTGCTGTGATTAACAGCAGACCCAGGGTTGTCATCAGAAACTTAAGCAAGTCTCTGGAACCAATCTGAGCTTCGTTTTTGTCAATGTACATAATAACAGTAACACTTAGTGAAGTGATGTTCCAGACCTCTTTTAAACACTTTATATATTATACATATAGTAACTCTTTTTAGCCTCATAACAATCCTACAAGGTAGGTACTGTCATTATCCCATTTTCATAGGAAAGGAAACCAAGGCACAGAGTAAGTTCCTTGCCCAAGGACACATGGCTAATGAGTGACAGACATAATCTGGTTCCAAATTCTGTGCTGGACCACTATGCTACACTGTCTTTCACCTAAATCTAGTTAAACATGCTCTACTTTTCTCCTAGATCAAATAACACCATATGGACAAGCTCTATAAAAAGTTATGTAAAGGGAAATGTTATTTTAACTCTCACCCATTCGCCAACCACTCACTGAGCACCTGATAGCACCTGATGAGCTCTGATAGGTCCTGGGATAGAGGTAAAGGGCTCAAAGTCTACTGGGGAGAATAGACAGTTTGCTAGCAAAAGGACTTGGTAGGAGAACACAAAATGCACTAACTTCACTCAGAATGGGGTCAGAGAAGAAGGAGGAATTTTCCTACAGGTTCATATTCTTCCAGACTCTGATAAGTCTGAGTCTTAAAAGAATGTGCAAGAGTTAAGTGGGCTTGGTGAAGTACTAGGAGGCCTGAGGAAGGGAGGGAGTACTGTTAGAGGAAAACACTCTTGTGGAGATGAGAGCCGGTAGGACTGGAATGGGACGCAGGCAGGGGAGTGGCGGGAGATGGGACCAGAGTGGGAGGCTGGTTGCCATGCTAAGAAGTGTTCCTGCAGTAGAAAGGGAGGAGGAGAGACTAAAGGATGGAAAACCACATGAGGCTAACTGCCACTAAGGCACTGAGGGCAGGGGCTCATCTGGGAGAGACTTAGGTGCTGGAGTTTACTTGTTAACTTGTAGGGAATGAGGGTGAGGGAAAAAGAAGGACCCTTTCTTGGAGGGAATTCCAGGTCTGCTCAAAGGAAAATCTACACAGGAAAATGAAGAGGCGGCTATAGAATCAGGAGGCCAAGGCCTGTTCTGAGTTTCCCACAGTGTGATCCACAAATCAGTGGTGATACTTAAGATTTGGGGTGGACATGTTTTTTAAAAATTTATGTTAATGTATGTTACAAGAAAATAACTAGCCTATTGCAAACTACAATTAGGTTGCCCAAACTATATGCCCCAAATCTGTAATTTCTCATATGCTGTCAATTTAAGGAAAACTATTACTTAAATACTAGTATAGGTGGGAAACAGGAATTCCAAGCAACGGTACAGACGGCCTCACCAGGAAGCGAACAGATGAAGGTTAACTGAAAGACAGATTACAGCCAGGTGTCCAAATCCACGAGGCCCTACTGCAAACTGCACACTACCATTTCCTTCATTTATTAAAGAAACCCAGTCCAGAACACGAGTTGCACAGACAGAAAACATCTCTATCTAGACTCCTGCTCCTTTTACATTAATTCAGCAAGAGCTCAAAAGCTGTATCAAAGTCAATTAAAAGCCTCATTTAAATGAAAAAGATCTGCCTGCCACTTGTCTGCTATGTCTTGAATCTCGTCGCCACCTTGGAAGCAAAGTTTTTTTTCCATTTGCAGAAGAAAAAAAAAAAAACTGCAATCACAAGGAAAACTGTACCCTCACTACTGTTGTGCTCAGCCAACTCCGAAGAGAACAATGCCTAGCCCTAAACAGACTCTTGTTAAATGTCCTGAGCAGGGGCAAATATACTGGTCATCACTAACTTCTGCTGTTAGTTAACGTCACTGCACATCCCCTGACCCTACAATCAGTCCGTCAGCTTCCCGAAGTCAGAAGAATCATTTTGTATTTTCTCCTACAGCCAGAGACGTGATTCTCAAGCTTGGCTGCGTAGTAGAATCACCTGGGAAGTTTTAAAAATTCCTGAAGCCCAGGCTCATCTCAGACCAATTAAATCTCAATCTCCGCAGTTGGAACCCAGATATCAGTATTTTTTTAAACTTCCCAGAAAACTCCAATGTTCAGCCAAGGCTGGGAACACTGAACTAGCTCCTGGCAAATATTTCTTTTCCTTTCTTCCATCTTGTCCCCGCATTAGCTCTTCCCTCCGCATGATTGCACCTCCCGCTCTAGACCTAAGCTGACTCCTACGTATCTTCAAAACTCAGCTCACGCTGTCGTTCTACTAGGAGCACTTCTGTACGGTTTGTACTTTGCCAGTTGATACGTGGAGTGCGCAGAGCAGACAGGCAGCTCTAGGGCTCTGGAGGGACCGAAGGCAAAGGGAACTCGTGAGAACATTCCCAGCGTGGGGCCGGCCCGGGCTCACCTTCTGGTCTGAGCTGGGCCCCGCCTGGCGGTACACCCCCGAGCCGTAGGCGAAAGCCAGGCTCAGCTCCTCGGGGAAGTGAGACAGGATCTTGCGAAAGGCCACCCCCGAGCTCTGCAAAGCCTGAAGAGCCATGGGGCCGGGGCTCAGACAGGGACCCTTGGAGGACAGCAGGCGGGGAACGAGTACCCGCTCAGGGTGGGAGATGGAAGCCGGAGACCGGCCCAGACGAGAAAAGGCTGGAGCCGGGGGCGGGGAGTGGAGAAGCCGGCAAGGACTCGGGGCTGCAGACCAGTCAGACACGAGGCCGGTAGGCACCCGGCAGGGAACCGGGTGGGCGTCGGTCAGGCTGGTCTAGCGCCCACCCCGGGCCACGCCTCCTACACGCACACGTGCTCCGAAGGCGCAAGAGTAAGAGCAGGCGCTCGCGCGCGAGCGGGGACGCGAGGCCTTCGCAGAGACCCCTGGTGGTCGGAGGAGCGCACTGCAGGCTGGCAGCCTGGGACGGTGACCTGGACATGAGTGGGGGAAAGTAACAGCTGATTGAACTGCTTTTGAACCTTAATAATTCTTTTTTGTTCTCGCCTCAAACCACATTTTAATAAGTGACTAGGAAATCATGCGTGTAGTATTGCAGACGATCTTTTTGATGAGGTGAAATTCATATAACCTAAAATTGTACACTTTACTATTCAGTGGCATTTACTGCATTCGCAACGTGTGTAACCATGTCTCTATGCAGCTTTAAAACTGCAGAAGATTTTGAAGGTTTAGGAAAACACAAATAAGATTAAAATCACCCCCAATCCCACCATCCAGAGATTATTACTGTTAAGAGTTTGCTGTGTCTTCTTCCCATTAAACCCCTTTTCAAATCTGATAATGGGTATGAAAGTGTTCCATAAGTGGTAAAAACAAAAACAACAACAACAATAACAAAAAGCCTGCACCAAGGTTCTCTGATATTTGTATTTAATTTTAAGGATGGGGAGGAGTATTTGCCCCTTCGTTTGGGGGACTGGGCTCACAAAAGGGCACCTTATGGCGCGGTGGTTGGGAGCCTGCCTGCCAGTGCAGGGGAGACGGGCTCGAGCCCTGGTCTGGGGGGATCCCGCGTGCCGCGGAGCGACTGGGCCCGTGAGCCACAACTGCTGAGCCTGCGCGTCTGGAGCCTGTGCTCCACAGCAAGAGGGGCCGTGATGGTGGGAGGCCCGCGCACCGCGATGAGGAGTGGCCCCCGCTTGCCACAACTAGAGAAAGCCCTCGCACAGAAACGAAGACCCAACACAGCCAGAAATGAATAAATAAATAAATAAATTTATTAAAAAAAAATGAAAGATGGAAATGTTATTAAAAAAAAAAAAAAAAAAAGGGCACCTTAAATGCAGTTTCTGGTGGAAACGGGACCCCAGGTGAAGAGCTCACCTCTCTGTGTATAACTAGAGAAACTTGCTCCAGGTCACAGGGCCATTCAGGATGTAGTCTGAGTCCCCAGACAGAGACTTTTCAGATACTCTTCCCTTCTTCCCTGATGATCACGTCCTCTCAACAATAACAGAAGTAGTAATAGCTAAATTTGGGTAACGGTGATGCACTCACATGCATTTTTCATTGAGTTCCCTCTACTGCCTTGTGGGAGGAAGTGATTGCCTTCATTTTACAGATGAAGCAGCTAAGCGTTAGAGAAAGCAATGTGCTTGGGATCACATCAGCCTGTGGCAAAACTGGAATGAAGAATCTGGCTCCATGTTCTACAATTCCACTCGGTCCTTGAAGGGTTTTGAGCAGGGGCCTGTCAGGCTCAAATGTTAGCCTGGATCAGAGTGGGGAAAGAGAGGCAGGGAGACCAGTTAGGAAGCTGTTACCATAGTTTCATTGTGAATTAAGTTGCCTGGCCTGGGGTGATAGAGGCAGGGATGGGATTAATTCAATTTGAAAAATGATTATTGGAATTCAAACTCTGAGGTTAGTGCTGAGGATCAAGATGACTAGGAATGCTGCTTTGCAGGCACTCAGGGTCTATGGAGGAGACAGACAAGCAAACCCAGAATGTAACGTGCGGTGGTGAAGCTGGGTACCCAGTGCCCTGCAGGACCTATGATGAGGGAGCGTCAATCAGTTCTGGATGTGCAGGGAGAGACCAGAGGAGATTTTGCAGTGATGGCATTTGAGCCAGGCCTTAAAGGATGGGTAGGAGATTATCAAGCAGAAGACAGATGGGAGATTCTACCAAGGAAGGATCGATCAATAGGACAATAATAATAAGTGACAATTGTTTATTTTCTATTCCAAGCATTCTCTATACTTATCTATTCTTTTCATTCCAAAGACCCCTGAGGCAGGTTCTCTTAGACTATCATTTTTCACAAGAGGAAACAGACCACCTAAGAGGAGGAGCAGATTTCCCCAATCCCACAGTTAGGAGTGTGGCAAAGTCAGGGTTTGAACCCAGGGCTCCTGAGCTCCAAAGGCCGAGCTCTTTACCACCCTGTTTCAGAGCCTTCTAAAGTGGGCAGCTTGTGAGGCAAGGGAAGGGCATGGGAAACCAGCTGGTTTTACTCCATCAACCAAGGTTGAGGAGCAGCTGCCATGGCCACCACAAGGCCAGAAAGAGGACGGCAGAAGGGAGACACAGTGCGGCTCAGTCTCCCTCTGGGAACACAGGCATTTTTGTTCATTCTGACTAAACACTACCCTTGCCCCGATGGCCAGAGTCTGAGATGCACTCACCGTGGAATTACACTGAAACCTTTCACCTAAAGGTAGTGAATAAATCTCTGCCGGCATATTTCTTTTCTTTTTTTTCTTTCTTCCCTTGAGGAAATAATTCAGCTTTTTTTCCCCCCCTCTCTTTGCAAAAGTAATCCATACTCATAAAAATGTAAACATTACAAAAATATGGATACCATCCCCCAGAGATCACCACTGGTAATCTTTGGTACATATTCCTCCACATATTTTTCTATGAATATATGAACATTAAAAACATTTTAAAATGGAAGCATATGATAGATACTCTTTTGCAATTTGCTTTTTTTCATTTAAAATATCAGGGACACCTTTCCATATCAGAATATATAGATCTATCTCATTCCATTTATTAGCAAAATTTTCTAAAATATGGATATGCCATCATTTGTTTAAACATTTTCATGTTGATGGATATAGATTATTGCCATTTTTTTGTACATGCAAACAATGCTACAGTGAACATCCTTTTACATAGAGCTTTGGAATATATGCAAGTATTGCTAAAAAGGAGATTCCTAGAAGGGGACTTGCTGGGTCAAAGTGTCAGGACGTTGCTAAAGTCCCCTCCAAAAAATTGTACCAATTTCCACTCCCACCAATGGAGTTCAGCCCTGGATATAAATAAAGATTCTGCACCGTTTCTCCGTTTTTTTCCCTTGCAGGCTTTCACACGTAATTATCAGTAATTTTCATTTTCATAAACACTTTCTTTCCTGATAATGCAAAAGCACCAACTGGAAAGTTCCATCACGTTCCTGTGTGCATTTCGCCTCTCCCCAGAAAGAGGCAGAAGCAATGTAGCAAGAACACATTTGTATTCTTCATCAGAATTCTCCCTGCTCCTAGCATCTCATCCACTTCCTTTTAAATTACCGTAGCTTGCTAAGTTAGAAGCTATTAAAAAGCTCTAGTGTTCTATATAATCGCTTTAGGGTTCTATTGGAACTCTCATACCAATGAAATAAAAACATTAGAGAGCCATTTTAAAATATAGATAAATACCACTTGATTTGACTGCATGTTGGATCTCATTTTCCTGATTTATCCCGCTGTTGGCTTTGTGCTCCTTAACAATGACCTTGTCAGGCTAGGTTTCACCAGGAGAATGTTCACCTATTCCATTTTCTGAAAAATCCTGTGAAATCTCTAAAACTTTTATGCCTTAGTTTTTCTTCTAATCAGTGTTTAAGTAAAAGGCATAAAGTGTTTGGGAAAAGAAACTTCAGGTTCTGTGATCCTTACAATTAACCATATTTTCAGTTGACCTGCTGATGGGCGTAAAGGAGAAAGGTCTGGATCTGTCTCATCAGAGGTGGGTCACCTGCCACATCTGTCCATTCTCAGCTGAAGGACGTGTCAAAACTGGGCCAGATTGAGAGCATCTTTAATACATTTTTAGTCTCTCATCGGGGCGCTGAGAGACCACCTGAGTTTGAATCAGGGCCCCAGGAGTTAATAGCTGTGTGACCTTGAGTAAGACAGCTGAAGATCTCTGTGCCTTCTTTTCCTCATTTGTAGGATGGGCATACGAATAATACCTACCTTTTAGCATCATTGGGACAGCCAATGAAATAGTATCCAGAAAGTGCCTGACACAGAGCAAGCTCTCAGAAAATGTTCTCTGTCGTATTGGATCCTGAAGAGACAATGTACAAGAGGGATTAAGAAGCATAAGTATACCTAATATCTTTATGGCACTTAGCATTTCACACAAAGAACTTTTCCAGACATGGTTTTATTTAATTCTTAAAACAAATCCTGGGAAATTAGTGGTTACTAGTCCAATTTTACAGATGGATAAATTGAAGTGTAGAAAAATGAAGTCATTTGCTTGAAGTCCCAATACGGTGCCAAATCTAATTCTTTTCCTCTTGTACCATAAAAATAACACAAACCGTTTATTTTCCCAAGGGATTCATTCATTCATTCATTCTCCCATTGAAATCTTCCTCTTCCTTTACCCTCAGTTCAAATATCACCCCCTTCTAATCAGAAGTAACTGTTCTGTCCTCCATGCCCACATGTAACTCTTTGCTTATAGCTCTCCAGCCCTGGTCTTAAATACAAAATGTGTCCATCAAGAAGAGTTATAGGGCTTCCCTGGTGGCGCAGTGGTTGAGAATCTGCCTGCCAATGCAGGGGACACGGGTTCAAGACCTGGTCTGGGAAGATCCCACATGCCACGGAGCAACTAGGCCCATGAGCCACAACTACTGAGCCTGCGCGTCTGGAGCCTGTGCTCCACAACAAGAGAGGCCGCGATAGTGAGAGGCCCGCGCGCCGCGATGAAGAGTGGCCCCCACTTGCCACGGCTAGAGAAAGCCCTCACACAGAAACGAAGACCCAACACAGCCAAAAACAATATAAAAAATAAATTAATTAATTAAAAAAAAAAAAAACAAGAGTTATAAAAGGCTTGGGGACTCTCCAAGGTCAGGGGCCATATCTTATTCATATTTCTATCCTTTAGTACCTAGCACAGTGCCTGAAACAAAATTTCTGCAATTGAGAACGTCATAGACATGTATACAAACCAAGTACAGTAAAATACAGAGATGGTCTGTACCATACCTGTGGTAAGACAGCTCTTCAAGGTTTCTGGGAAAGCTTCTTGGCACTGTGTTTTCCAATGAAGTTCTGGAAGATCACACTCTTAAAGTACTAAAGAAATGAATGAATAATAGTAGAATTTCAGGGAACAGAACAGGTGACTCATCTGAGAGGTAGTATAATACAGTGGTCCAGAGTATGGACCCTGGATCCAGACTGCCTGGTTTGAATCCTAGCTCAGCCACATATTATCTGTGTGACCTTGGGCAAGTAGCTCTGTACCTCAGTTTTCACATGTATAAAATGGGGATAATAGTTGTGCTTACTTCACTGGGTTGTCACAATGACTAAACTCGTTGACATACATAAAGTGCTTAGAAAAATACCTGACATGTAGTGACTACTATGTATGCATTTGCCATTATCATCATCATCATCATCATCATCATCATCATCATCATCATCATCATATACTGTCCCTGAATTTCAAGCAAGTCAGCAACTGTCTACTTTATCTCTTTGTAAAACTGGCCCTGAATTTTGGGAGAAATTGAATTGGCAAAGAACCCAGTTAGAGAAGAAAGAATTCATTACTATATACCTAGTCTATCTCTAGCCAGCAAAGTCTGCAATCTGGATTTGGTGTAGAGCAGCATGTCTCAAAGTGGGTTTCATTGAATTATTATTTGGAGTTATTTGAAAAAAAATTCCATAGTCACCTAAGTTTGGGAAATCAGATTAAGTAGAGGTAAATAGATTTCTTTGCTGTGGGATTTCTCAGAGCATTAATATATTAATATGCACTGTGTAGTCAAGACATGGAAGCAACCTAAATGTCCACTGACAGATGAATGAATAAAGAAGATGTGGTATATATATACAATGGAATACTACTCAGCCATAAAAAATAATGAAATAATGCCATGTGCAGCAACATGGATGGACCTAGAGATTATCATAATAAGTGAAATAAGTCAGAAAGAGAAACACAAATACCATATGATATCGCTTATATGTGGAATCTTAAAAAATGATACAAATGAACTTATTTACAAAACAGAAATAGACTCACTGACATAGAAAACAAACTTAATGGTTACCAAAGGGGAAAGGGGGAGGGATAAATTAGGAATTTGGGATTAAAAGATACACACTGCTATATATAAGATAGATAAACAGCAAGAACCTACTGTATAGTGCAGGGAACTATATTCAATATCTTGTAATAACCTATAATGAAAAAGAATCTGAAAAAGATGGATATATAATTTACCCAGCACCGATTGTTGAAAAGATTGTCATTTCTCCACTGAGCTGCCTTTGCACTTTTGTGAAAAATCAATTGGTTATATTTTATGTGTATCTCTGGACACTCTTTTTTGTTCCATTGATCTATATGTCTGTTCCTTCTCTAGTACCACTAAAAAGTTGTCTTGATTAATGGAGATTTACAATATTTTAAAACTGGGGACTTCGCTGGAGGTACTTTCACTGCAGGGGGCATCGGTTTGATCCCTGGTCGGGGAACTAAGATCCTGAATGCCGTGCAGCACAGCCAAAATAATAAAATAAAATAAATAAAATAGGGCTTCCCTGGTGGCGCAGTGGTTGAGAATCTGCCTGCTAATGCAGGGGACACGGGTTCGAGCCCTGGTCTGGGAAGATCCCACATGCCACGGAGCAGCTGGGCCCGTGAGCCACAACTACTGAGCCTGCGCGTCTGGAGCCTGTGCCCCGCAACGGGAGGGGCCGCGATAGTGAAAGGCCCGCGCACCGCGATGAAGAGTGGCCCCCACTTGCCGCAACTAGAGAAAGCCCTCGCACGAACCGAAGACCCAGCACAGCCAAAAATAAAAATAAATAAATAAATAAATAAATAAAAAATAAATAAATAAATAAATAAAATAATAATAAAAAAATTGGATAGTGTGTTTTCTTCAATTTTATTCTTCTTTTTCAAAATTGGTTTGTAGTCTAGTTCTTTTGCCTTTCCCTATATTTTAGAATCAGCTTGTCTTTTTTTTTCTTCTTCTTCAAAAATCCCAGTGGGATTTTTACTGGGATTATGTTAAATCCATAGAACAGTATGGGAAGAATTGACTTCTTTATTATGTTGGATCTTCTGATCCATTAACATGGTATGTCAGTCTCTCCGTTTATTCAGTTTTCTTTTGTAGTTTCTTTCTTTTAACACTTTAAATATTTTCTGGCCCTTAGTCAGAAAGCTGGGGATTTATTTATCCTGTTCTACTGCCCATATCTGGGATCAAGAAAGAGAAAAACAAACAAGTTTGCCCCACCTCTTTGGGACCACTTCTGCTATAATCAGAGAGGAATTTTCCCCTCTCAGAATTTTAAGCACCTGTGAGTCCCTTTTGCCAATGACATCACTGCCACTGCCATGCAATTGCTTGGGGATGAATACACAGGAGCTGAGAAAAAGAAAAAAAGAAAGGAAGTTAAAACCCCCAGGAGATTTCCCTCACTTTCTCTGAACACCAGGACACCCTTATCCTGCTCCCAGAACCATAACTAGAGGACTTCTCCCTGTCCACGTGGATGTCCACTTGCAGGCTGAGGCTATACTGAGACCAGGCTGGGAGATATTGGAGTGAAAAAAACAAGTTATATTTCAGTTTAGCGGTACTTCGAATTCTAGTCTTCTTTCCTAATTTGACTGCTAGTATTTACTTTTCAGAGACCTCAAATATCTGTGCCAAGCATCATGCCTAAGTTTTACAGCTGTATTCAGTGGGTGAGAGAGGGTAGAATGTGTCTACTCCATTTTACCCAGAACAAAATCTCCTGTGATATTATTTAGGTGGTGAATTTAGGCCCCAAGAGATTAAGGAAACATCTTTGAAGTTACACAGAAAGTGATGAAGCCAGGATATGAAACCAAGTCTGTGTGAATTCAGTCTGTACAAACAGTCTGCATGTTACTTTTTTTTTAAAGCCAGGTTTAGTGAGGTATGATACAATCATAGTAAAAGTCACTTTTTTTGGGTGTACTGTTCAGTGAGTTGTGATAAATATATGATTGTTTAACCACCACTGCAAATAATATATAGAATATTTCCATCACTCCAAAAAGCTCCACCATGCTCCTTTCTAGTTAATTTCCTACTCGTATCCCCAGCTCTTGGCAATGACTGATATGGTTTCTGTCTCTATAGTTTTGTCTTTTTGAGAATGTTACATAATGCTAAAAAACAGAATCACATGGAATGTAGTTTTTTGTCTCTTGCTTCTTTCACTTAACATTAATACTTTTGAGATTCATTCATGTTGTGTATGTATGAGTATCTTGTTCCTTTTTATTGCTGAGTAGTATCCTGTTATATGGCTATACCACAATTTGTTTATCCATTCCCCTGCTGATGGAATTTGGATTAGATTGTTTCTGGTTTTAGAAAATTATGAATGAAGGCTACATTCTTAGTCACTATACTATATGTCGTAGAACAACAACATAATTAAATTTAAAAGGAACCTTCAAGATGGACTGGCTTAGTTGACTCCAATAATCTTAATGTCAGTTCTCATTTATTTACTAGATGCCAGATCCTGTGCTAGGCATTTTAGGTACACTGTCTTATTTAACCTAAAGCATACAATGTTTCTGTGTTTACAATGGTTAAATAACTTCCCAACCCTCTCACCACTAAGGACCCATTTTTATGAGTTTCTTGTGATGTATTCATTCAACACATATTTTGTGAGTGTGTGTGTGTGCCAAGCACTGGCTGGACCCTGGGTCTTATAACAGCGAAAAAAATTAGAATTAAAATGTACTATAAAATACAAAATATAAAATGTAAAAATTAAAATTTATAATGTACTACAGCCACACCCTGTGGAAACTTGAAATAACTTCTATCACAAACTGCATTTATTAAGCGTAACTCCATTTCTTTATCTGTAGAACCCTTGGGGTAAGAGGATGGCCACAGGATTAGCAAACAAACAATTTCTGCTCCCACCCTTATGCTTTGAGAGGTGTATCCATTTGGCTTCTTTCTCTACACATAACATGTCTGGATACAAAGTAGCTTAAAATAAATTCAGGGATTAAGTAGGCTTCAGGTACAGAACAGGGCTCTTGTTCCATTTTTGTCTTCTCCTCTAGGTTCTAGCCTCCTCTAGCTTGGCTTCTTGGTTTCAGGATGGTTGCTGGTACCAACTGGACCAGAATGCTTCCTCACTCCACCTCTTGGTGGGACAGATCAAAACTCTCTCCACCCTCCTTATTCCTTTCAGCCTGACTGGGTCACATGCCCACCCCTGGACCAATAACAGTTGATGAGAGAACAGCATGCACTGATTGGTTTGAGCCTGGGTACCTGAGCCAATCACCAGCAAGGTGGATTGTCTCATCTCCTACATGGTCTCCTAGAGCTGAGGGTGGTATCAGCTTCCCCCTTCCCTGGGGGAGAAGTAAATCCCCTGGACAGAAACAAGATCTGCTAGTAAGGATCCAGCTGTTCCACTTCTGGATATACACCAAAGAAAATTAAAACAGGATATTGAAGATACAGATGCACCACCATGTTTATTGCAGCTTTATTCACAATAGCCAAGATATGAAAACAGCTTAAGTGCCTGTCAACAGATGAATGGATAAAGATGATGCTGTTTATATATATTACACACAATGGAAAAAGGAAAATCCTGCCATTTGCAACGACACAGATGGACTTTGAGGACATTACGCTAAGTGAGATAAGTCAAACAGAGAAAGACAAATACTGTATGATATCACTTGTATGTGGAATCTAAAAAAGCCAAGCTCATAAAAACAGAGAGTAGGGCTTCCCTGGTGGCACTGTGGTTAAGAATCCGCCTGCTAATGCAGGGGGCACGGGTTCAAGCCCTGGTCCGGGAAGATCCCACATGCCGCGGAGCAACTAAGCCTGTGCGCCACAACTACTGAGCCCACATGCCACAACTACTGAAGCCCGCGTGCCTAGAGCCTGTGCTCCACAGCAAGAGAAGCCACCGCAATGAGAAGCCCATGCACCGCAACGAAGAGTAGCCCCCGCTCGCCGCAGCTAGAGAAAGCCCATGGGCAGCAATGAAGACCCAAAGCGCCAAAAAAAAAAAAAAAAAAAAGCCTTTTGACTTTTTAAGATATTTTTCTTTCCAATTACAAAAGTAATTTATGTTTATTATACAAGAATACTGAGCAGCAAATAGAAGAAAATTACAATCATTTAGATGCCTACCACACAGAGATAATCACTGCTGACATTTTATGCGAGCCTTCTAGTCTTTTATGAATAAATAACTATCAATATATCTATTTATGTAAATATATATGTGCATTTATATATAATTATATGTCTTATGGGTTTTCTTTTACCAATAAGGGACCATAGGGTACAAATTTTTTTTTGTTTTTAAAGAGCAACGCTTTTTCTGATGAAAAAGCAACACATGTTCATGGAGAGATGTGGAAAATATAGAAAATTAGAAAGAAGAAAATAAAAGTCATCTGTAATGCTACTTTCCATACTAGTGACTGTTTTGTAATCTGATATTTTTAAGTTAGGGCTCAAATGGAGTTCTTGAATATTTACATGATCCTCATCTTTTTTATTGCAATCTAATTGATATATAACATTACATTAGTTTCAGGTGTATGACATATTCATTTCATATATGTATGTATTGCAAAATGATTACCCGAATAAGTTTAGTTGACATCCATCACCACACAAAGTTACACGGTTTTGTTCCTTGTGATGAGGACCATTAAGATCTACTCTCTTAGCAGCTTTCAAATATAATACACAGTATTGTGAACTCTAGTCACCAGTATTATGAACTCTAGTCTAGCTGTACATTACAGCTCTAGGACTCATTCATCTTATATCTGGAAATTTGTACCTTTCAATCTCCTTCATTCATTTTGTTCACCCACACACACAAGATCCCAATGTTGACCCCACTACTTCCTATATAACCAAAGGCAAACTCCTAATCATCTCTCTCAGCCTCAGTTTCCTTATCTGGAAAATGGGAATTACGAGCGTGCCTACCTCACAAGGATGTTGTGAGCAACGCAGGTCAGGCGCTTGCTTTAGTGCTTGGTACACAGTAAGCAGTCAAGTGCATTAGTCGTTACAAATACAATTATTAGCCATTATTATAAGAGGAGAACATATTTAAAATAATAACTGCTTTGGTTCCTCTTAGTATTTTTAGTTCCTCCTCGACCCCTTCCCAACCCACTTCACCTCGGCACTGAGCCACCAGCTAAGCAATACTTTTCAAACTGTATCTTGTGTCAGCAAAGCCTAGAGGGATGTTCCAGCAGATTGCTGAGCGGAACCCGCCCCTCCACCGAGATTCCCACTTGTACGTCAGGGGTGAGGCCCCAGAACTTGTACCTGCAACAAATTTCCTGGTGATGTATTTACTGCTAATCACTTTGAGGGGTGGGTTAGATTATTCTGGGACAGATTATCCCAGGGTGGGGATACGTTGGCAGAGGAAAGAGCGTTTTGAGCTCCTGGGTTTTGAGTCCCCAAAGCCTAGACTTTCAAGAGAATGAAAAGAACTCAGGACATATTCAATACATTTGAGAGAAAAATTTAAGGCCTCTTGACCAAGGCCTCCTGTCCTCAGAACTACAGAATGACCCTCTGTGCTAGAGAGGAGGAGACAGACAGACAGGGCATGAGGAGGTGGGGAGTCTGTGGGTGTGGGCCTGAAAGGACCCCATGGAGAGGCGCTGAGCCAGGCTCTGCCCACCATCCAGCTTCTACCTGCGTGAATGCTGGCCCTCAGCTGCCAGCAGGAGCCCTGGGGCTTCCCAGCCTCTGTTTTAAGGGCTCTGCTGTCTTGCTGGTGAGGAGTGAAGACCTCCTTCAACAGCACCCAGCAGGGTCCTGCGGGAGTAATGCCCACCTGGGCCCCAAGACGTGGCTGGGTCCCATCCAGCTGCGTTGTCCAGGGCACATGGTAACTACGGCAACTACTCCCCTTTCCACATCTAAGGAAGGACACTCCTGATCCTTCTCACATGGAGGGTAGAGGCCTTGATCTGAATGCTCAACATCCATGTGTAACCCCATAAACTTGTCTCCTTAGATTTCTTCTTCCAAGCCTGTGACCTGAATGGGGGCAGGAGCTAAGATGATTCCATTCCATTCTAATCATATTAACAGGTGCTGCTGATTTGAGTTCCCCTCCACCATTGCACATAAACGAGCCATAAATATCATCACTACTTGCTCACAGGTGGATTGAGCTTTGGGAGGGCAGGGACTGCGAAAAGGAAGGGAGAGAAATGCTACATTTTATTGAGCAGCTACTATGGACCATCTCCGTGCCAGGTGATTTCACATACGTATCTCATTAAATCCCCATCACACTCTGACAGGTATGCATGATATAATCTCATTTAACAGAGGAGGCCATGGGGATTCCAAAGGTGGAAGTAATAGGTACAGGGTCACACTCTGAATAATGGAAAAGCCCGCATACTATGAAGACTCTTTACCTGTCACGGTGGTTTTAACTCCCAAGTGTCTCCCACCCCTCAGGGCAGTGATAGCCTCTCCTCCTATGTGCCCTGATCGTGCACTGCATCACACACAGCCCAGGTGTTCGCCTGGCAAAAGAGGGTGGCTGCCATGCTTGGCAACATGACCAGGACCAGTTAGCAGTGACAAGAGCTGGACTGGAGCTGTAGAAGAAAGTCACTCACTAGCCTCATGTGTTCTTGGGCAAGGGACAGTGTCTCAGTTTCCACAGCTATAAGATGGGATGAGATTGGGTGCCCTGTAGGGTTGTTGTGAGGGCCAAAGGAGATGACATTTGAAAAACAGAATTTCTGACAGCTGGGGAAGGAGTGGGTGGACTCAGAAAAATTTACATCCTTTTGACTCCTTTTCCTGGGGATGCAGCCTGATATTCTGAATCTGAGTTTCATCATGAGATTGGGAGGATTAAATGAGAAATTTTAAATGAAAGTGTTTGGTCTACAGTACCAGTAGACCCTTAACAAAGTGAATTCACTGGTCCTTTTTCTCCTTAATCCCTAAGTGATCAGTAGAGGATGGATGGATGGATGGATGGATGGATGGATGGATGGATGGATGGATGAATGGGTGGATGGATGGATGGATGGATGGATGGATGGATGGATGAATGGGTGGATGGATGGATGGATGGATGGATGAATGGGTGGATGGATGGATGGATGGATGGATGGATGGATGGATGGATGGATGGGTGGATGGATGGATGGATGGATGGATGAATGGGTGGATGGATGGATGGATGGATGGATGAATGGGTGGATGGATGGATGGAATGGCACTTTACCTATCCTACGGGTTATCCCAGGACACTGTACCTGCCTGAATTTACATCATCTTTTTTTTGCACTCACAGAAACCCTCTCAAAGATGGATACGATTTTTCCTGGTCTAAAGATAAGGAAACCGCAAAATGAGACTCAGTGAGGTTGAATGATTTGTCCAGGATTCATGTACTGGGAAGTAGCAAAGTGAGTTTCAAACCTAAGTCTGTTTTTGTTTGAGAAAAGGGGGGGGAGTAAAGGGTGAGAAAAAATGACGTTCTCAGTGGATTTCCAGAGGTAGAAACTGAATAGAAATGAACAGAACTGAATTTACCATACATTGCCTTCTGCATTCTTCACATTTACATGGTTGTTAATGGTCTCTGGATGTTACAATCTTTTTCATTTTTAAAACTTAAAGTAAAATTTACTTACAGTAAAATTCATCCTGTCTAGTGTACAGTTCTGCAAGTTTTGACAAATGTATACAGTTGTATAATCACCAACACAATCAAGATATGGAACAGTTCTATCCCCGCCCCGCCCCCAAATTCCCCAGCCCCTCAACTCCCGGCAACTACTAATCTGTTTTCTGAACTTACAGTTTTGCCATTGCAAGAATGTCATATAAATGGAATTATATAATATTTGGCCTTTTGAGTCTGGCTTATTTCAGTTGGCATATCTGCATAGTATACCTTCACATATTTCCTAGGCACAGTCCTTTGGTTATAATTCTTATAAAGTTTTTTTTTCCTTCCTTAGGATGCAGGGAAAAAAAAACAACTCTGTAATTTTCCAAAGGAAATTTCTCTTTAAACAGTGGGAAAAGGGGTGGGGGAGGAAGGAGCATTTGAGTTGTTTTCTCTTTAAATCTTCTATGCCTTAGGAAACACAGCAGACAGGCTAGTTAATTTTCATAATGTCAAAGACAAAAACCCACATAACCCTAGGTCATCAGTCACTCCTGATTAAACCTTCAGGAGACTCAGGAGTTGGGGTGGCAACTAAAGAGCAATGAGTCTTGATTTTAAGCAATATAAGGACTAAACCCCATAAATAAGGTTTTGCTTGGAAGCTAGGTGAGAAGGTGAATTGGTTAGAGGTGAGCAGAGCAGATGGGAGACGACAAGGATAAAGATGTGGACTTTCATTGGCCAGCAGACATGGAGACCAAGGAGGAAGCTCTGTATCTACCTATCCGTCCATCAACCCATTCATCATCCATCTCTCCATCCATCAATTCAACAATTATTTTCCGAGCACATGTGTTATACGAGAGTGAACAGAGAGAGTCCTCCTCAAGGGGTCACAGGTAGGACTGCCAGATGCTGCATAACTTCAGGGGCCGCTCTCTACATCATTGTCTCTTGTGAGTCGTGCAATGTGTAACCCATGCAGCTATGCCACAGTCTAGAGAGGAAGGCAAACCAGTAAACAGGCCACTGTGGTACTGTACTTAAGGTAAGTAGGGAGGGAGACTGTGGGAGCAGAGAGGAGGGGTATGTAAGTCATTGGACATGGAGGTGGATTTCACATAAGGCTTCTCGGAGAAAGTGATATCTAAACTGAGCCCTGTGGAAAAATGGGAGTTAGCCAGGTGGAGATGCGGGAGGAAAAGGTCCAAGCAGAGGAGGGAACAGCATGTGAAGAGCGCTAGAGGCGACAAAAAGTTTGGTACATTCAGGGATCTGTGAGTAGTTTACGTAGTCGGAATGAGGAAGGGCGGAGGGCAAGGAATACGGCAGATGAGTTTAGAGAGGTCAGGCAGGGGCCACATCACAGGGGGTTTTGTAGGGCCAGCTAAGGAGCATGGACTTTATCCTGAGGCCAGGGAGAACCAACTGAAGGAGGGACGTGTTGTGGTCGGAGCTGCTCTTTAGAATAATCATTCTGGTTGCCATGTGGAAGGTGGGCTGGAAGGGGACCAGACGGGAAGCATGGAGTTTAGTTAGGAGGCTGGGACATCATGCAGGTGCAAGATGAGAGGGCCCAGCCTAAGGTCACGGTAGTGGGTTTGGAAAGAAGCGGGTGGAGATGAAATATGACAGGAGGTAGAATTGTCAGGATTTGGTGATTGGTTAGAAAACAGAGGCTAGGAATGAAGGGTGAGCCCAGGTTGCTGGCTTGAACTTTGAGTAGACAGTGGGGCCATTACTGAGCTGAACAGGCGAGTGAGGATTGTGGGTAAGACGATGAGTTGAGTTTGAGGTGCCTGTGGGACCCACGGGTGTTGATGAAGGTAACATATATCCTGATGTTCAGGAGGGTGACCCCACAGTCATTGGAGGTGATCATCTAGGGACCTTGTAAGGAGTGAGAGGAAAAGAAGACCTAGACTAGAACTCCAAGAAGCACTGAATCTAAGGGACATACTGAGGTCAAGGACAGGAGACTGAGGAGAGCGACCCTGCTTTTTTCTTCCTGTGCCTCATGGGTTGCCAAGTTTGGCTTCAGCCAAAGTAGAGTGAGGTCAGGTGATCCGTGAAAATATTTTCATGATCTGTGAAAATATATGACCCAACTATAGGCATAGAGCCTGGAAAATAGAGGTATTCATCTGATGTTGGTTGAAAAACATGATTGAATGAATACATTAAGAAGTGTGACTATAAAGCACCAAGACTTTAAAAACAATATACCGGTGTTTATACATCCAAAACCATATTGTTCC
The DNA here is from genome assembly GCF_965194825.1 of Balaenoptera physalus. Lineage (NCBI taxonomy): Eukaryota > Metazoa > Chordata > Mammalia > Artiodactyla > Balaenopteridae > Balaenoptera > Balaenoptera physalus. Next base: position 105,445,997 of record NC_138896.1, read on the forward strand.
CTGCAAAGCAATCTCCTTAATGAATATTTACCTCCATTTAGGAAAAGGCTTTTAAAGTATACTAGCAAAGACAGATAACACATAGAAAAAGATCTATCAATATGTATTTGACTACATGAAAGTAAAAACCAGGATGCTAAAAAATCATTAAAGATTGAAAAGCAAGTGACAAATTAGGGAAAGCAACAAGAGACACAAAGGGTTGGCTCCTCACCGGATAAGCATTCCTTCCAAAAAAGAAAAAAGGAAAAGCTAAATACTTCAATAAGAAAATAAGCCAAAGTTATAAATGGGCAACACATAAAAGAACAAATACAAATAAACCTATTAAAAATTCCATCTTATTAATAATTAAAACATTCATCTTAAAATAAGATAACATTTTCACTTACCAACTTGGCAATGAATTTCGAAAGTTTCAAAAATATACATCCTCTTTGATCCAGAGATTCTACGTCTAAAAATTTGTATGAAGGAAATAATCAGAGATGTGCAAAAAGTAGATGAATAGGAGAATATTACTGCATCATAATTTTAATAGCAACAAAATTGGAAACAACAAAACAATAACAGGACATTACAAATAATTTATGTTTTTGTTTTTAATCTTTTCTATTTTCTACTTTCTACAGTAAAGATAAATGGCCTTTGCAATTCAGAAAACAAATAAACGTTGCTTTTTTTGAAAAGGGAAAAAGAAGTCACCTTGACTACAAATATTTTTTTGGAAGGCTGCCACTACTCAAAATCTTCCAGAGTCCCGTCTCTAGCAGTCTTAAGAGCTAGTTTCTGAGACCCACAGGAAATTGATTATATTACTCTATAGTCATCATTTCATTTTGGATCCAAAAAAAGCCGTTATTTGGTTCCATCACCCACCTAATTCAACTGCATCTATATCAAATGACTTTAGAGTCTGGTGAAAAATCACTCTCCCAAAGTATGAAAATTTTTCCTCCATGAAGAAATGGCAAAGGAATGTTGTTTGAAGTTTTGGAATATATGTATTTTGGAATACATATATGCTTATCACGGAGCTCAGCATATGGAGCTCAATAAATAGTAGCACTTGTTATCCCCATTTTCTTATTTGGTTTTATTTATTTCCGCAGTTGTCTAGGAGGCCAGATGGGTGAATTCTCCAGCCAATGCTTTTTTTTTTTTTTTTTTTAACATATTTATTGGAGTATAATTGCTTTACAATGGTGTGTTAGTTTCTGCTGTATAACAAAGTGAACCAGCTATACGTATACATATATCCCCATATCCCCTCCCTCTTGCGTCTCCCTCCCACCCTCCCTATCCCACCCCTCTAGGTGGTCACAAAGCACCGAGCTGATCTCCCACTAGCTATCTATTTTACATACTGACTCATTCCATCAGTTTTTTTGGGGTGGACATTCTGTAGCCTCCCACCTTAAAATGTCAAGATTCCAGGACCCAGAGAAGCAAATGAACAATGTCCAATTAACTGCCTTAGCAACGCCCATGGACTGTGAGAGTGGACACTGCAGTTCCTCAATACACGTTCATACATGGTCTTTAAGATAAAACGCTGGGTTTGGGGCTGCGCCTTGGTCTGCCCTCTACTGCCGCCTAGGGGTGGGGAGGGGAAGTGCTGCCTCTCCTGCCTGGTGGTAGCTTCTGGAGAAGACGGTGGATTGCATAGTGTCACCTCTAGAGGGAGCTCAAGCTCGTCTTCCCCGACTCCGAAACTGGGTCTGGATGGAGATGAGAAGGTAAAGTGAATCAAAACACAGACCTTGGAATGAGACAGACCTCCTTGAACTCCAAGCTCTATCACTCACAGCTCCGTGACTTTGAGCAGTCACTCTCTCTCTGAGTTTCATCCTCTGTTAAAATGGGGATAAAATAATGGCTATTTCATACGGGTGTTTTGAATTGAGACAGCAAAAGTAACCACCTAAAATAAGGTCTGATCCATTGCAGGTGCTCCACAGATGGCATCTCTAGATTCAAAGCATGTGATTAGTACATACTGCTAGGGGGGGGGGGGGTGTAAAGAGATCATTAAAAGCACTGGTTGCGGGGAAAACATCCCTAGATTTTTCTTTCCTTGAAATTTCAGGATTGCACTTCTCTCTCTCCTTTCCAGTGAATCCAGTGCTGGGCTGTCTCCTCTGCAGGCAAGCTCTGGCCCCTTGGAAGACCTATCCACGTTGGAGAGAGTGGCAAAGAGGGGTGGAGTGGATGACTCAGGACAGCGGCTCTGCACAGAGTCAGATGATCCAGGATCAGAACGTGGGGCTGGGAAAAGAGAACCAGGGATAGCAAATAGTTTTCCTTTTGCACACTCAGTCTGATTTTGGGAGTAGGTGAAAGAGAAGGAGTCTGGGATTGCATTCAAGAAGGAATGTTGTGATCAGTTAGCAGTGTCTGCTGTAGTTGTGGGATAGGAGACTGAGGGCACTTGTGCCACCTATTTGCCCCTCAGTGGTCTGACAAGAGCTATTCAATTACGGTCCACGGACCAGGGCTGATCTGTGGGTTGTCTGAAACTGGTCTGCAACAAGGTAAGAAATGAAATTGAGAGTAAGTGTTCAAAAAAAATTTGTAGCAATTTGGCACAATAATTTTATCAAATCTATTGAATCTAATAATAAAACATTTAGGCTTTTATTTGCATGTGTTTTCCTTACTTTTTTTCTAGTAGTTCACTTTTATTGTATTTTATAAAATTATCTGTCCATGACAGATTGGAGGAAGTGGTCCTTCACCAAGGAGACTTTGAGAAGCACTTGCTGAGAGCTTCAGGCAAAAAGGGGGAAAGGGGGTCCTTTCTGTTCCACGCTTATTAGAATAGGAGACAAGAAGGTAACGAGGAGCGGGTACTGCTGAGACTTCCACAGCCATCCCTCAGGAACCTGTAGTGGTAAGCAGCTGGTGGAGAGTTCAGAAGTTTGCAGTCTTGGCTGCCTTTGCCTCAGAGAATGATCCAGAAACCAAATACTCCCATTTGCTTTTTTGCCTTTCGTCCTCCCAAAGGTTGATTGCTTTGGGGAAAACTGAGGCAGCTCAACAAATACGACATAAGTTCTCACAAAAACTTTTCAAGGTGGAATTGTTGGAGTGCATACGGGCTCCCATGGAGACTCTGGGAAGAGCATGCACACATGCGAGGGTCTTTGCAGCCCGCCTGTGTGGCTGGTCCAGGGATGCGTGTATGGAGGGCGAATGACATGGTGCACGTGCGGAGGCTGCCTGCTGGCTCAGTCCTGCATCCTTAGAGCTAAGGGTACGTTTACCTCCTCTGTTCAACCTAACTGTAGATTTGGGCAATCTGATTTCTGTAGCAGCTGAGCACTGTAGGGAATGACAATTCCCAGGAAATCATTTATATGGAAATCATGAAATAAGAAGCCTATGGTAGGGGAAAGCAGAGAAAAGCCGAAGGCTTAGCGGAGAATTGTAATCATGTAGGCAGCTGATGCACAGGAAGGATGGGTGGGCAGATGACAGCCCTGCCCCTCACCTGGGAGCTCTTTCAACTCACCCGGAAGCAAGAGAATCTTCCCTGCAGCCGAGGCTTTGCACAGTGGCTCCAGAGGCTCCATTCCCAGGGGGTGTGGGACCAGTATCGTAGAGGCCACCTGCTGTGATCCGGAGCCTGGAAGGGAGTCAGATAGATCTGGGTTCAAACCCTGATCACTGCTTACTAACTGTGCCATCTTGACAGTTTGCCTCACCTTTGAGCCGCACAGTTTCCCCATCTTTAACGTGGGATGGTATTGGAATCCTCTTAGGGTACTCGTGGTTTAAGCTGACAAACACTGAGGGACAAATAAAGAGGGCTCACGGGGCATTCCCCTAGCACAGGGGTCCCTAACCCTCAGGCTTCTTAGGAACCTGGCCGCTCGGCAGGAAGTGAGTGGCGGGCCAGTGAGCAAAGCTTCATCTGCCACTCCCCATCACTCCCCGTCACTCGTATTACCACCTGAACCTTCCCCCTTACCCCGTGGAAAAATTGTCTTCCATGAAACTGGTCCCTGGTGCCAGGGACCGGCACCAGGGACCAGTTGGGGACTGCTGCCCTAGCACATTCTCATCGGGTGGGCTTGAAGAGCTGAGGTGGGTGGAATGTGAGAGGCCGTTTGGTCCAACTAGCTCTCTTATGTTTTCAGGGGGACACCGAGGCCCAGAGAGGGGCTTGCAATTGCCTGAGACTAATTTGCCAATTACTACCAGGATTGGGTCCAGACCCAGGTTTTTTGACTTGCCAGCTTGCTAAAAAAAATGCAAAACTGCTTTGTCATCCACGCTCAAAAGTGCTCCAAAGCCAAAAGGGTTTCCTAGTTTTTAGCTCACTTATGTGAGTAGCCCGGGTTCCAGCTCAAGCCTGAGAGGGGATTCAGATCAGAATCCTGGCTCACTTGAAGGCCAGTGCCTCCTGGGAAAGAGCTCATCCTAAGGGGAGAGGGCGCCTAGCATAAGGAGCTTGGCTGGCCAGCAAATTCCGATCTTCACATGGGGCCATGTGCACGCATGGTGGTTCCCACTCAGCTTTGGCTCAGCCCCAGACACCTGTGTCGAGGTCCTTGCAAAGGAGAGGATTGTAAGCAATCTGTTTTACTCACAATTCTATAACGTTTTGAGCATGACCAGCACTACTCTGTGACAATTCAAACACAGGGTAGCGGGAAAGGAGGTGAGAAGCATTCGCTCCACTTGGCTGCTACACACAGGGCAGCTTGACCACCTGGAGGCTTCAGTTGTGGGAGGAGATGGTGTTGTGCAGAAGAGGGGAGATAGGGAGAGAGGGCACGTGGAAGCCTGTTACGGTGGAGGTGAGTCTATTCAAGTTGTAGTGAACGTGGCTAGTTGTCTATCCAAAACCATTTCCTCTTTGCCAGCTGAACTAACATCTTGTTCAAAGAGGCAGTGAATCTGGCCCAGATGATGGATTTCTAATAAGTCCATACCCCACCTTCCCAGGTTCCCTTGAAGTTAAGGAATGACCATGTGCCCTAGTTCTGGTCAATGCAACCTAAGGGGTAATCCGCTCTGGATACTTCTGAGAAAGTATTCAGGATATAAACACGAGGCGCCCTGGTCCCTTTCCTTTTACTTCCTGCCGGGAATGTGATTTGATGGCTGGAGCTGCAGCAGCCATTTATTTAGAATCTCCATAAATGGTTCAGGCAAAACAAAAGAAAACAAAACACTCTCCTATTTGCTTATGCCACAAAGATCAGGTTTTCTGTCCTTTGGGGCACAAAGCATTCCTAACTTGATAAGTGAACACAAGAAAAGAATACCTGCTGTGGGTTCCCAGGAATGTTTAACTTGAGAGGAAAGCAGGTTTTACAGAGAGCTCTGTTGTTCTGCATGGCGATTTGGGTTCTAGCATAGTACTTAGGTAATGAGCTCTGAAGGAAGAAAGATTAATAAGAGCCATAGTTACTGGAAAGGAAGCAGCAAAAATGTGAACATTTGTAGATATTATAGTTGTGTATGGGAAAAATTCTAAAGAATCTACACAAAATGATTAAATTAATAAGTGAATTTAGCAAGGTCACTGGATACAAGGTCAATGTACAAAAATCATTTTACTTCTAAATGCTAGCAACAAACAAATAAAAAAGGAAAAATTTTTTTAATCTATATATAATGACATAAAAGACATCAAATACCTAGGAATAAATTGAATGAAAGATGTATAATACCTTAAACCCTACAAAACATTACTGAGAAAAAGAACATCTTAAAAAAAATGAAAGGATATTTCATTCAAAAGACTCTCTATTGTGAAGATGACAATTCTCACCACATTTATTCATAATTTTAATGCAATCCCGACGACAAAAAAAAAAAAAAAATCCCAACAAGTATTTTGGTAGAGATTGACAAGCTTGGCAAAGAGCTAAGAATAGCCAAAACAATTTTGAAGAAGAATAAAGCTGTCTTAATTATTATAGCTTTTTGTTACTATCAGATGTGACGATGCACCGAAAAACTATAGTAATTAGGACAGTGTGGTATTGGCCCAAGGACAGACAGACAGACTGACAGAATGGGATAGAGAGGCAATTGTGAATCTCACAATTATGAGGAATGAAAGAAGATAAACATGAAAAGTTACATATTGTATACTTAGGTTTATGTAAAGTTCAAAACGGGCAAAGTGATTCATGGTATTAAATCAGGATAGTAGTTACCTTGGGGTGGCAGGAAGGGATTGGAACTGAGCAGGAAGTCACTTGGGTCTGATCATATTCTGTTTCTTGATCTCTGTCTGTTATCCTTCTATAAAATGTTCACAATTTAAAATATTAAAGAGTGTGCGCTCAGAAATCAGACTGGTTGGCCTCTTATTGTCTGTGTCCTTGGAGAAGATACTAGTCTCTGTGTCTCAGTTTCTTCACGTGTAAATTGGAATGAAAAGAGGCAAATCAGTTAAGACCTATAAACCCTTCAAAACCGTCTCTGGCAAATGGTAAGTCCTCTATCAATACTGGGTACTTTATTCCAATAATAATGATAGTGGAACCCAAGCCTGCTGATAGCTAGGGAAAGAACTGGTGAAGGATCTGTGTTTGGGTTTTGTAGCCAAAATGATAAAAAATCAAGATGGTCCCTCAAATTATTTGCTTGCATGCTTGCTAGCTAAATAGTTTCCAAACCAAGTTGAATCCAAGCCAATAAAAGAGCTTGAAATCCACCATGGAGTCCATTTATTCCCTAGCTTGTTAGCTAGCTCTGAACTTTGAAGGAAGAGGTTTCCTCATTAGCGTGCAAGTTAAAAAAAAAAAAAAAGAAAAAGAAAAAGAAAAAGAAGAAAAGAATTCAGATTCTTTGTTCACTAATTTGTCAGCTAGCTAAAAGCCTACGATTGAAGACTGCTCCCAGCTTTTTGCCTACAGTTGCCCTCCCAAGGCATTCCTGGTTGTGAGTTGCCAAAGGGCCTGATTCCTGGTGATTCTAGGTCTTTGCTTGCAGATAGGCTGGAAAGCCCTCACCTTGCCTTTCTCCTGGCCATCTGCCTGTCACCCTGGTCTCTAATGGAAGAAAAGCTTTTGTCCCCCTGTGAAAGGGTTTTCAGGCTTCAGAGATCAGATAGGGGGGTAGATAACGCTGTATCCCGGAATCACCTTGATAGAGGACAGAGGACCATGGTATGCCCTGCGGTGCAGAGCATAAAATAAGAACTAGCAACGATCCTGCTCTTCAGAACAAAATTCTGCCAGCTGGTTCAAAATGTCACTGGATCCTTTTTTCTTTTTTTTAAAGACAGGAAATTAAATGACCACACCTGTAGTTGTTTCTGCATGAAGCCTTTAGAACAGAGGGCTTGTCTTTCCAGATCCCTGGCGCAAATTAAAACAGCAGAAAGCTCTTATGAAAAACTAAAGACAAGGACTCAACAACCTCACTCGCTCTGTTACTGGCGCCCTGCAAAGCCGAGTATATTCGTCCCTCCTTTGGGGCCCTGCAGGATCGCAGAGCCAGTCCCTCTCCTCGCTGGAGAGCAGGCACTTGGAGAGATGGATATGGGTACGAGGACCAGCTGGGCTCCGTGTCGCCACGGCTTAGTGGAGGTGAATAATTATTACGATGCAGAATCAGAGAAAGAATATTTCTTTCTTTGTTTAAAGGCCAAAGTAGACAGTGATCTATGAGGCCCAGCTGCACAGAGTGAGAAGGAAAATATAAAGTGGGTAAGAGCTAGGGTGGGGTTTAAACCTTCAAACCACAGCTCTGTCACTTACTAGCTGTGTGAACTTGGGGCTTGTGAACTTGAATCTCCTTGCCTATTCAGAGGGTCCAAGAGTACCTATTTGATAGCGCGGTGGTGAGGATTAAATGAGATAATGCATGGAGAGTACCTAGCCTAGAGTCTGGTGCACGGCGGGCCCTCGATAAATGGTAGCTTTTATTTGTTATTATTCATGTCAAGTGGTACCACTCACGGTTTCTGAAATTACAGTCAGTCTCTTTTGACATCCCTTCTCTATTTGAGTCTTCCAAATGAATTTTGTGGTTGGAATATTTGTCTGTCTCCGGTGGTCTGGCGTTATAGTTAATCAGGCCATGGACATCTGTCCCTTGGAGACGTTTTGCTGGGATAATTGGTAAGAAATTGAGTTAGGGGCTGCTGCCCTTTTCTCAAGGCTGATGGATCGGGCCTCTCATTTCGGGGCCAGGGCAGCCTGGCTTTTGTCTCCATCTTCAAAAAGCTGTCAGTGTGGGTGTGAGGTGAGCTCAGGCCTCAGCAGCTGCTCATGCCATTTGGAGGGCTGCCAGCAAGAGAGGGGGTGGCGCACGCCCACGTTTGTCTGCCTGCAGCTGGGAGAGTCAAGGCAGGGAGCTAGTGCCTAGACTGTAGGCTGCTCGCACCGCTGGCCTGGCCCACTTGGTGCTGGCCAATTACAGATTCTGACCCCAGCCTTATGCTACCTTTTTGTGCCATATTTCTAGGGTCCCCCCCATAATAATAATATTAGTAATAATGTCAGTTACCATTTTGTATACTCTTCTCACAAGATACTTAGCTTGCGTTTGCAGCAACGTGGATGGATATCATTTGACATCACTTATATGCGGAATCTAAAATAGGACACAAATGAACTTATCTACGAAACAGAAACAGACTCACAGACGTAGAGAACAGACCTGTGGTTGCCAAGGGGGAGGGGGGTGGGGGACAGAAGTACTGGGATACAAACTAGCATATATAGGGTGGGATTAGCAGATACAAACTAGTATGTATAGGATGGATAAACAACAAGGTCCTGCTGTAGAGCACAGGGAACTATATTCAGTATCCTGTGATAAACCATAATGGAAAAGAAAATAAAAAAGAATGCATATATGTATAACTGAATCACTTTGCTGTAGAGCAGAAATTAACACAACATTGTAAATTAACAATACTTCAATTTTAAAAAAAGAAAAAAAATGGCTTGGCTATTTATTAGCTCTGTGAACTCAAACTATATGACTTACCTAAACCTATGGTTCTCCAACTTTGCTGTAGAGTAGAATCATCTGGGGAGGTTTTAAAAATTCCAGGGGCTTCCCTGGTGGCACAGTGGTTGAGAATCTGCCTGTCAATGCAGGGGACACGGGTTCGAGCCCTGGTCTGGGAAGATCCACATGCCACGGAGCAACTGGGCCCGTGTGCCACAACTACTGAGCCTGCGCGTCTGGAGCCTGTGCTCCGCAACAAGACAGGCCGCGACAGTGAGAGGCCCGCGCACTGCGATGAAGAGTGGCCCCCGCTCACCGCAACTAGAGAAAGCCCTCGCACAGAAACGAAGACCCAACACAGCCAAATAAATAAATAGGGTTCCCTTTAAAAAAAAAAAAAAAATTCCAATGTCCAGGCCACACCCCTACTAATTACATCGGAATCTGTGGGGGCAGGACTCGGGCATCAGCATTTTTAGTTGACACCAAAGATCAGCTGCCTGAGGACCAGTGAGCTCACCCTCCAGGCTCGCCCTTCCGCTCGGTGTGGTCCTCAGGCTGCGGTGCAGGCATCCCCTGGGAACTTGCTAGCACTCCTGGACCCCAGGCCCCAACCCAGGCCTACTGAATCAGAATCCCCAGGTGATACTCCTGCCCATTACAATGCTCAGGAGATGCACTCATCCAAAACTCGCTTTTCTTATCAGTAAAGTAATAGTAACACCCGCTGTGTTTCTCGAACTTACCTGCTCACGAGTCCTCGGAACACCTGATGAAAATACAGAATCATTAGGCCTTACCTCAGTCCCACTGGATCAGAATGTCCAGGGCGAGAGTTTGTGAATCTATAATTATACCATGTTCCCTCCTGGTGGTTCTTATAACCAGGCACGTTTGGGAAACACTGAGTTGTTTTTTTTTTTAATTTATTTTTGGCTGCGTCGGGTCTTAATTGTGGCACGCAGGCTCTTCATCATGGCATGCGAGCTTCACTCTAGTTGAGGCGCGCGGGCTTAGTTGCTCCGCAGCATGTGGGATCTTAGTTCCCCAACCAGGGATCGAACCGCGTCCCCTGTATTGGAAGGCGGACTCTTAACCGCTGGACCACCAGGGAAGTCCCAAGGGAAACACTGAGTTCTAATCCTCAAGGGATTATCGTCACGATTAAGTGAGAAAATAAAGCTCTTTTTGTTATTGTCATACATCGAGGGTAACTATTATGTGACATGATACTAGCTGTTTTGTGCACTCTCTGAATGAGTGTCTACATCTTACACAGAAAGAAACAGTTATACTTTTCAGCTATTATGAAAAATGTGTTTCTTGGTTGGTCAGAGTTCACTGGGACCCCCCTCCAACCCCTAGGGCAGCGTCCTCCACGTGCCCTAGGCTGCTTCAGTTTTGTGGCTCCACCGTCTCAACCCAAGACCTCTGCATTGACCAGGGTGTGGGGCGAGAGAAGCAAAGAGAACTCACATCAGCTCTTGGGTGCTTAGCCCTGGAAGTGACATATGTCACCTCTGCTGAAGCCTGCCGGCCAGAACTAGCCACATGGCCCTGTAGAGTTGCAAGAGTGTAGTCTCCCTGTGCACTCAGAAAGAGGAAAAGGAAAACCAGAACCCGGTGAGCACAAGTAATGCCTATCCCAGGCAGGCTAATAATTTGGTATCCCTTCAAACCATTATTCTTCAAATATTTGCTAAAAGGGTATTTAGAGAAGAGGCTGAATGTTGTTGGGTGTTAAGAATGAAAACAAATGAGTCCTCTTGGCAGTATTTAGTCTCTCTGTTGTCCAAGCAAAACAGCTCTCGATTCAAACTCACATCTCCATTCAGCAGAACAAAGGCCAGAATTAATCTGAACCTCCTTCCTAAAAGATGAGTTAGGGACCCATAATTATTGGACCATGCTTCTTGGGTGTCTTATCATGTGTCTAAGCGGTTCATCAGAGAATCCTTCCCAACCACGCACAGTACTCTCCTTGGAAGGAATTCTAAGGATGGAGCAGTAGAGATGGTTAACTGCCTACCCAACATCCAGTCTCCTTTTCTTTCTGAAGATAGGATATCAGTGAGAGCTAGCTACTTACGCAGTTACAATTTTCCTTCTTTTCCTTAATAACAGGACTCTGTTGGGAGTAACAATGTGCCCACATGAAAAACTGTATTTCTCAGTCTCCCCTGAAGATAAGAATGGCCAGATGATAGTACTTAAGTGGGACTTCAAGGAAAGCTCTTTCCAGGATGTTGACTGTGCTGAGTCAACAAGGTTACCTCTTATACTCTTACCCCTTCCTACTACTTGGAGTATAGATGTGATGGCTAGAAATGCAGCATCACTCTTGTCACCATGAGGTGATTTTGATGATGGAAGCCATTAGATAAGCAACACGGCTTGATGACTGAGCTATCACAACTGCCCTGAACTACCCATTTCCAGACTTCTTTTATGTAAGAGAAAGAGAAGAGAAAATAAAAATGTGTTTAAGGCAGTGGAATTAGGTCTCTGATATAGCTGGTGTTATAGTCTGTCCTCAGCTCCAGGCTTGTCACAGGGGGAAAGAGGTGGAGAAGGAGAAGTAGAGATAAAAGGTGGCAAGAATGGATAAAGAGGAGACAAGGACCTGTATCCTAGGAACACAAGGGAAGGGTTGGATTGTGAAGGGAAGGGGAAGCAATGGGGGAGGGGAGGAAATTAGAGATGATGGATGAAGGCTGGTTAGGGGTTAGAAGTGCTGATTCAGGTTCAGAGAGTGCTGAGGTTAGATCCTGTCTTCACTTATTATTAGCTCATGACCTTGGGCTCATAGCAGGTGTTCAATATGATATAATAATAGCATTAATAGTAGAGTTATGTAACACATTTGATCTGATATGTCAGGCACTCTTCTAGGTGCTTTACATATTTTAACTCCTTGAATCCTCACAACAACCCTTAAAGGTAAATACTATTATTATCCCCACTTTCTAAATGAGCAAACTGTGGCACAGAGACTGTAGGTCACTTGACCCAGGTCACAGCTGATAAGTGTGAGAGCCATGATTTCAACCATCTCTGCTCAAAACTATGTGCTACTAAGAATTCCTCCACTCAGCAAACTGAGTGGGTCCTCAAAGTCGGCTCCTAAATCCACTTGCTTTAATCCTAAGTGACACGTACAAGTGACTGCTCTGTTGACAGACAGCACAGTTGATGACCTTCTGCTCTGGCATATGCTTGCCCTAGTTCATAATAATGCAGGATTATAGGCTGAGATTTCAAATGTTGTTGAGCTTCCATATTATGACAATAATTACTAATATTGGCATTAATTGAGCATGTACTAAGCGTCTGATACCACCCAAGAAGCTTTCACTTATGTTGTTACGTAAAATTAACAAATTAGTCCTATGAGACAAGTAATACTGTTTCATTTAGCAGATGAAGAATTGGGGACCCAGAGAGTTAAGCAACTTGCTCAAGTTGGGTAGTTAATTGGTGGAACGGGGACTCAGACTCAGGAGTACCTGAAGGCACAGCTGGCACACTTCCACTGGGTGACACTCTGCTGGGGGTGGCAGGTGGGAAAGGCTGGGCGGAGAGTGTGAGGAGGGAGGGCTGAGGACAGAGGAGGCAGGAGGAGGTGGAGAGGCGCGGACGGTCAGGAGGGGCCTTACGGGACATTGCTTGAAACGTGGGGAATAGGCCTTTTGTGCTGTGCTTCACTAATCTCTACTCGCCTCTCTCTCAGCGTAACTGTAACTGTGAAGTTTCATTTATAATCTTCCTAATCTTTAGCAGCAAGTTGGTGTAGAGAAAAATCAGAGGATTTGGAGTCTGGATACCTGCTTTCTTTCTTCAGTGTTATCAATCATTTGCTGTGTGACTTTGGAAGTCATTTTACTTCTGATCTTCACTTTTTCCTGAAACAAGGGTAAGATTATCCAGGGCAAGGTGTTGGGAGGATCAAATGAGGCAATGTATCTGGTTTCTAAGCATTGTCTATTTGTTTAATTAAATATTGCACTTATTGGGACTTCCCTGGTGGCACAGTGGTTAAGAATCCACCTGCCAATGCAGGAGACACAGGTTCAGTTCGATACCTGGTCCAGGAAGATCCCGCACACCGCGGAGCAACTAAGCCCACAAGCCACAACTACTGAGCCTGCATGCCTAGAGCCCGTGCTCTGTGACAAGAAGCCACCGCAATGAGAAGCCCGCGCACCGCAGCGAAGAGTAGCCCCCGTCCGCCGCAACTAGAGAAAGCCCATGTGCAGCAACGAAGGCCCAGCACAGCCAAAAATAAAATAAAAATTAAAAAAATTCTCATTCTTTTAAAAAATAATAATAAATAAATAAATATTGCACTTATTATAAATGTAATATTTGTCAATAGTGGAAAAATTAGGAGACACAGAGAAGCAAGAAGAAAAAAGACTGTACCTATCCCTTGTGGTAGGCACCATCAGCTGGCTAAACCCATGCCAACCGGTCCCTGGGGTCTTCCCAGCTTCCCTTGCAGCTGGGGTGGCCATCTGACCCATTTTTGGCCAATGAGATGAAAGTGTAAGGCTTTGGCTTTTCTGACTCAGAGGAACAGATGGGGCTCGTGCCATCCCTTCTCCCTTTTGAATGTGGGATGTAACGTGTGGTGTTGCAACCATCTTGAGACCATGGAGAAAGGCCGAGGGAACACTACAGATGCTGGCCCTGACAGTGTTGGGCTGCCGAGCCAATGCCAGCAGATGCCCACCTCCAGACTTCTTATCTTGTGAGAAGAATAAACCCTTGTTATTTTAAGCCACTGTTAGTTGGGTTTTCTGTAACTTCCATCATAACTATTACATTAATATACTCTCATCATCCAGGGATCATAAATGATGACATCTCAGTTTGCATTTTTTCAGGTCTTTTCCGATGCATATGCAGCAGGAAAATAATTTGAGACATTAAGATGTTTCCTCCTAACACATGCTACCTTGTACCTTGTGTTCTACACCCACCATCTGGGCATTTTTCAGGCACTACCCATGAGGGACAATGAAGAGTTACAAAAACGAAAAGCCAAATTCTTGGCTACCCCTAGGGTGACTTGAAAACTTACAGCAGGGACAAAAGTTTGGAAGCCAGAGAGTACTTTTGCTTCACAAGAGCCAGGATTTTGAGGGAAAACAAAAAGTTTATCTTCGGATTTGCAATAGCCTGGCTTTGTATATAAAAGAGCAAACCTGGGAGCCTCAGAGCACTGTGTTTGGAAGATAAACCCCAGAGTGAAGAAGAATGCAGGTCTGAAGAAAGAGATAAGAGTTGGAATATCTGGAGAGAAAAGGGAACATTGGAAGGATGAGATCAGAGCTGACACATTACCTCGGTTCTGAGAAGGGGCTCAGAGTTCTGCCCCACACCTGAGACTGGGAGTGGGCCTTAGGAATCCTAAATAAGTTTAGTGAGAACCGGCAAACAGGAGGCACTTGAGTCTCTCTTCCCAGGATGTAAGTCCATTAAAGTCCATGTCAAACCTGGTACCTTGAGGGGCAAAGCAGCCATTGCTTGGGTGGGGGTGGTGAGGCTGAGGGCATCATTTCAGATGTGGGAAAGCATCTAAGAACGGTCCCCATGGACCCCTGTGAAGGGTACTAAACGGGCTGAGAATAAATTGGGACCAGGTAGATCAGGAGTGCATAGATTTCTCAACTAACAGTCAGGACAAGACCACAGACATTAGTAGCAGAGGCCAGAGCTTCATGATGGGGACCAGAAAAGATGAACTGCAGAGGCCAAGGGAAGAACAGAGGGTAACATAGGACCAGATGCCACTCCTCTGGATTCCAGGACAATGCATCTGTCCATGGAAGAACTAGAGAAGCAGGGGAAGAGGAAGAAATGGGAAGGATCTTGAACTGACCATCTTAAATCAGGAAGTGTCTGAGTTACTTTGAATTGCAAGATTAAGTTTTCTGTAATCAGCAAGAATGTGGGATAGTAGGCTAAGCTAAGTTTACAGAAATAAAGTTTGTGGGTTTTTTTGGGGGGGGCTCACAAGTATGTATTCTGTAAATTTCAGCTCACCACCATGCATACATGCATTTATAATATATATGTAATTTTTTCCAATATGGAAGAATATTGAACATGCTGTTTTGTCAATTTCTGTCCCCCCAATATATTGTGAACATTTTTCCATGTCTACAAATACTAATTTGAAATAGTGATACTTAAACTTTTTTTTGAAAGCTTTGAGAATCTGAAAATAATTATGTACCTAGAAAAATGCATATATGCATCCACACAAAATGTCTGTATGTATTTAATGTCTGTATGTATTTAGGGGTACTTGTTTAAGAACACAAGTTTAAGAATCTCTTGCCTGCAATATAATTTTCAATAACTGAATAGTATACATTATATAGCCACCCTGCATTATGTTTCATCAACTTCCTATTGTTGCACATTGAGACTCCAGTTTGCCTCTATTATAGATGATCTTTATGATAAATTCCTAGAAGTAGAATTTCTAGTTATAATAGGAATGTTTCCACTGTAGGTAACAGAATAGTCAAATGACAATGGTTTGTTTTTCTCCCATTATAAAAGATTCAGAGGAAGCAGCCTGGTGCAGACTCAATAATGCCATCAAGGACCCATACTTTTGCTCTATTTCTGCTCTGCTCTGCTTGGCTTTTTGTCCTGTCACCTCATGGTTACAAAATGGCTGCTGCAGTACCATTATCATGTCCTTGTTTGAGACAGGATGAAGAGGGGCAAAGGCAATACTTTTTATCAGGAAAGACGACTTTTGCTTAAGTCTCAATAGCCAGAACTAGATCACATGTCTGTAGGTCTCTAAGGGAGGCTGAAAAAGTAAATATTCCTTTTTTCCAGATGTTTTAGTGGAGGCAGTTAAGGGAGAAGAGTGTTGATGGTTAGTTTTAGGTTAATCAGTATGCCACGCAGGGCCTAAGTTTCTGAATATTTTAAAGGAGTTGATCTACAGAGGCAACATACTTGAAAGGGTTTTATAAACCAACCAAATATTCTGTACAAATGTGAGCTATATAATTTATTAGAAGTGATGCTGTGTTTTCTTAGAAGATTGAATATGTAGTATTATTGCTAATCTCCGGGCAACTGCCTTGCTAATTGGCCACCTCTGTTCAGAAATACATTGTTAAAAAGCTCTTTTTTTTGGAAACAGCCTTTCCATACCCAGTGACAAAATTACTTGTTTAGACCCTGTTTTGATGCTTCAGTCACCTCCTACTGGGATGTCAGGGAAACAACATTAGGCATGGGGTCCAAAGACCTGAGTTTATTTCTTAGCTCTGCCATCTGACCACAAGGAAGACATTTCTCCAGGCCTTGGATTCCTTACTTGTAGGATGTGAATAATAATTTCTACTTTACAGCATTGCTAGAGGGGCAACATGAGGTTTGGGGTGAGAAAGTGCTGTGAAGTGGAATATAAATTTTGGTTATCTTTGCTGTTTAGCCCTCATTCTTAGGGGCCATTTTCAGACCTGTTGAATCAAGGCCAAAGCCTGTGGTTTGCTGATAAACAAACTCTCCAAGGGGAAAAAATTAACTTGATTTTTAGTGTTTGGTGATATCCATGGTATAAATACTCTCACCATGGCCAATTTCAAACTACCAGTGGTTTAAAACCAGCTGCAAAATTCCCAGTTATTTAACAAATCCTCTTGTTAGCGGGTACAAGCCAGCTTCAGCACGCGGCTGGCCCAGAGCACAGAATCAGCCACCTTGTAGCCAAGTGTGCTGGTTGGGCCAGAGTCAGCATCTGGATCCAGCTGGCAGGTGTAGTTACCAGTCAGCTCTCATTTTATCTCCTCCCCATCTCCAATATCTCTTTTCACACATACCCCTGGATTTGTGAAAGGTGTCTGTAAACTCCAGAAGGAGTTTACATGCAAGTTGTTTGATGAATTGATTTCTAGTAATGAATAGTTCTAAGCCCGCAAAGAAAGGATAAAAGTTACACATGGAAAGAAGTTACCGAGAACTAATCCTGTACGTGCCATTTTTTTGGTTGATAAGTGACAGAACCCCGAGTCAAACTGATTTAAGAAATGAGGAAAGTTTATTGGCTCACATCAACATGAGGTTCAGGGCTGTGCTGGCTTCCAGCAAGGCTAAATCCAGGAGCTCAAACAATGTCACCAGGATCTCAGGCAGGCTTTCCCCAGGTGGTGGCAAGATGGTCATTAGAAGTTTTAGTTTAGCAACCCTGGTGAAAAGAGCACTTCTTTCCTGACAGAACCTGTCAAACTCCCAGGAATTGCTGATTTGCCCAGTTGGGGTCACGTGCTAGTTGCCGAGTCAGCCACGGTTAACCAGAGAACGTAGAACTCTCGATGGCAGGCCTGAGTCATGTGCTCATTCCTGGAGCTGGAGATGTGGTCTGCTGGTCTAAACCACATGGGCTGGGAATGTTGGAGGGTGGTTCCCCAAAAGAACAGTGGAATTCTGTTACCAGAAGAAGAAGGATCTGTGCTTGGCAGATCAAAATAGCAAATGTCCACTACAAATCTTATGTGCTTCCTGTTATCCTGGGGAGATCTGTGTGGCATGAAAGACAGAAGTTCCAAATATAGCTCAAATCTTCCTGGGCTTCATCAGCCTGTGATTCCCAAGGAGGTCGTATTAACATTAATACTCAAATTTTTTCATTTTGAAAAACTGCTTTTAAAGGCAGCCTCTATGATATTTCTGAAAGTCCCTCTGGGGTATATTCACGTGGCCTCACATATCCATCTGGGCTGCTGCTCTGGCAAAGCTGTCCAGCCAGCGCCCCGCTGTTCACTGCTCCACTCCAGGGCCATAAGGATGCAAGGGTGTGGACCCTGCTCCCCGAGCCCCAACCCAGGGAGGAGCTGAGGTGAACAAGCACTGTACCTGGAACAAGTACTATAGACAAGGTATTTTACCTGCCTTTTCTCCTTTAATCCTCTCCCCAACCCTTTGAGGTATGTATTACAACCTGCCCTTGATGATAAAAATGGTGGCTAAAAGCTGTGTCCAGACTAACTCAGCTCGTAAGAGGGGGAGCTGGGATTGGATGATCAGGTCTTCTGATTTTCAGTCTTGCACTTTCTCATTTTCCTATTTATTTCTGGCCAGAGTCAAATCTAACTCAATTGGATATCACCTCCAACCCTAAAACATTGCTTCCCTCTCAAGAGATGCTCAATTAAAGTTGGATGAATATAAGAACCTGTACTCGTTCCTCAGAGGCCACTGGTCTGAAGGGGTGAGTTCATTGGTGTAGGGCAGGGTTATGGGCGGAGTTGCAGCCTCCAAAATTCATGTGTTGAAGTCCTGACTCCCAGCCCTCAGAAACTGACTGTATTTGGAGATACGATCTTTGAAGAGGTAATTAAATTAAAATCAGGTTGTATGGGTGGGCCCTAATCCAACATGACTGGTGTCCTTATAGGACGAGATTAGGATCCAGACATGCACAGAGGGAAGACCAGGTGAGGACAAAGGGAGAAGACAGCCATCTACAAGCCAAGTGGAGAGGCTTCAGGAGAAACCAACCCTTCGGACACCTTGATCTTGCACTTCCAGCCTCTAGAATTATCAGAAAATACATTTCCATTGTTTAAGGCACCCAGTCTATTGTACTTTGTTATGGCAGCCTAGCAAACTAATACAGCCAGGAATATCTTTGAAGAAGAGAAGTCAGAACTAAACACTGTTGAGATGGGAAATTGTCCAGGTAATAATACATCCACGTGTAAAAGGCATAAAGTCTCCCTCCTACCTCCGCCCCTCCCCCAACCCACCTGGTTTCCCTCCTGGGAGGTGAATGGTTACCAATCTCTCTTGTTTCCTCCCAGAGTTATTCATTCTTTCTCCCTTCACAAACAGACACAACTGTATATCTAAATAATTTTTCTCACCTTATACACACTGTTCTGCACCTTGGTTTCTTGTTTAATAAAACATTCTAAAGATCCTGCAAGAATGACTTTAACAAAGCATGTTTGGAAAGTCAGAGAAATACCCTGGTGAATCACCAGCATGATTAAAAACTAAAAGCAATGCATTAAAACAGCTTTGCCACCCTGTCAGATATTTTAAGCCTGCTGCCTTCTGTGGAGCAGGGAGAGAGGCCCCAGAAGCCTCTGAGGGGGCCCTGACTGAATCATTAGCAGCTGGAGAGGAGCCTGGCTGCTCAGGAGGGCAAACCTTTGGTTTTTCGCCCCTGCCTTAGGCCTCCTCTCTGCCCTTCTCTCCCCCATACACAAAGTAGGTCAGCTTGAGAGATGCTTCCCTGAGCAGGTGGGAGAATGGCTGTGCTGAGTGGGAGGCCACGGCTCTGGGCCCATATTGGGATGCCATCTGTAATTGCAGACACTCAGAGCTGCAAGAGATCTTAAAGATCTAATTCCTTCAGTTTACACATGGGGAAGCTGAGCCCAGAGCAAGAAAAAAAAAAAAAAAAAGGAACTTTGTTAAGTTGCTAAGGTCACTAGCTAGGTGGGGACAGAGCAAGGGACAGAATGTCAATGTCCTCCCTCTCACACCAGTGCTCTCTTCATGTTGCCACAATGTCCTGTTGGATCTGTAATCTTTGTCTAGATGTCCAGATTTTACTGTATCTTCTTTGTCATGCCCTATCTCCCCTCTGCGATTAAAAATAAGAGACCAGGGAATTCCCTGGCGGTCCAGTGGTTGGTACTCCGTGCTTTCACTGCCTAGGGCCCAGGTTCGATCCCTGGTCGGGGAACTAAGATCCCACACGCCTCATAGCCAAAAAGAAAAAGAGACCAGATCCTGAAGCCAGACTGCCTGAGTTTCAATACCGGTTCCACTCACTAGCTGGGCGATATGGGGCAAATTAATTAGCGTTTTTTTGTGCCTCAATTTCTTCTTGTATCAGATGGAGATGATCAGAGTACCTACCCCTGAGGGTTGTTGACAGGGTGGCCTTGTCGCATGGCTCCCAGAGCACCATTCACAGCTCAGTCCATAATGTAGATGATATAGGAGTGGTGCTCCCTGGAGTTGTGCAGTGCACAGGCTGGGAGGCCGTACACAGGAAGTGGCAGTGATGAGTTAAATGAAACTGTGCTTGTCACTCCTTTAGCATACTAAAAGAAAATTAAATGTTGGCTATCATTATCATCATTGTCATTTTTATTGTCATCATGAAGAACCAATTGTCTTGTCTTTAGAAGCAGAAAGGAATGGGAGAACTGAGGAGAAAAGTCATATTTTCATGTTTCATTTCTATTATGAAGGTAATAGGCATTCGGAACCGAAAACCTGGAAAACACATATAAAAACAAACCAAACAGACTTCCCTGGTGGTGCAGTGGTTAAGAATCCACCGGCCAACGCAGGGGACATGGGTTCAATCTCTGGTCCTGGAAGATCCCACATGCCGCCGAGCAACTAAGCCCGTGCGCCACAACTACTGAGGCTGCGCTCTAGAGCCCGTGAGCCACAACTACTAGAGCCCGCGTGCCTAGAGCCCGTGCTCTGCAACAAGAGTAGCCACCGCAATAAGCCCGTGCGCCGAAACGAAGAGTAGCCTCCACTCGCCGCAACTAGAGAAAGCCCGCATGCAGCAACGAAGACCCAACACAGCCAAACATAAATAAATAAAATAAATAAATTTAAAAAACAAACAAACCAAACAACAAAAATAAAATAATTCCACCAACCAGAAATAACCTCTTCTGACATATGGTGTATGTTCCAGATTGTTTTTTTCCCATCTGTTTTTCTCTTACCAATACATTGAGGGAACAATTTCCCATGGCAATAAATGTTCGTCTACAATGTCAGCTTCAATGACAGGACTACAACCTAGCGGTTAAGAACATGGACTCTGGATCTAGGTGGCCTGTGTTCAAATGTCAGCTCTACCACTTACTAGCTCTGTGACCTTGGGCAAGATAATTAACCTCTCTGTGCTTGAGTTTTTCCATCTGTAAAGTGGAGTTAATAATAATAACATCTACCTTGTGCAGAGTGTTTGTCATATTACTATTTTTAGATCAGTCCATTTTGTGAAAATACTGTAATTTGCAAAGCCAGTCCCCTATTGTTGGCCTTTTAGATGATTTCCAATTTTTCCCTGTCATAGATAATGTGACCACAAATATTCGCAACCATGTATCTTTGGGCATATCTCTGGTTATTTTATTAAATTCCTAACAACGGATTTGCCGATGTATAGAGGATACACTTGCCAAATTATCCAGAGTTTGTACCAATTTACATTCTGGCAGCATTTGGAAGGACTGGAGAGCAGCGTGAGTCTCTGGGGTCCTGGAAACAAAACTGCGGTCTCTGAGGACGCAACTTAGGACTAGGACATGTACTTTAGCTGTCAGTAGATCCATGTAGCTCCCTGCAGATGCCATGTCTGCCCATGCAGCCTGATACCATGTTTCCCACCTGCATGATTATTTTCCATATCGAAGAACCATATATACCATAAAGTTTAATATCAAAAAAGACTTACTTAGGGGCTTCCCTGGTGACGCAGTGGTTGAGAATCTGCCTGCCAATGCAGGGGACACGGGTTCGAGCCCTGGTCTGGGAAGATCCCACATGCCGCGGAGCAACTAGGCCCGTGAGCCACAATTACTGAGCCTGCGCGTCTGGAGCCTGTGCTCCACAACAAGAGAAGCCGCGATAATGAGAGGCCCGCGCACCGCGATGAAGAGTGGCCCCCGCTTGCCACACCTAGAAAATGCCCTCGCACAGAAACGAAGACCCAACACAGCCATAAATAAATAAATAAATAAATAAAAATTAAACTTAAAAAAAAAAAAGACTTACTTAAAAAATACGTTTACTTTAAAAGAGAACTTTAAATCATGACTATAAGTGTAAAACCAGAATCACTCAAGTAAAAAGAAATTAACTGTAAAAATAAATATGACAGAAGCAAAATATTATTGAATTGTAGCTAGACGCTGTTGCCTGGGAAGGCTCTGAGCTACAGGCCCTGCACTTTACTTTGTTGGAGGGGGATTAGCAAATTAGTAGGAGCCAGAGAGGTGTTAAGATTTACTAGCACCAAGCTGACACTTTCTCTTTGGTATAGTCAGAAGGATCAAGAGAGCATTGAAAAGTGATTTTAGTAGGAGTGGAGGGGGGACGTGTGATTTTATGTTGAAGGACCTGTGAATTTACCTCCTAAAATTGCCCTATAACCATTTTCTTCAGTTTAGGAAACATGAGCCAGAATTGCCTCACTAAGGGCCAGCTTCCCAGGTGTGAAAGAACTCTTACTGCACATGTCCATGTAATCTTCTCAATAACCCCATCAACAGGGTGCTGTAAGTAATTATCACCTCCATTTTACAGTGGATGAAACTGAGGCATAGAATGGTTAATAACATGCCCACGATCGCTATAGTTAATCGACAGTAAGGCTGGAATTTGGAACTCAGGTGTGCTGGCTCCAGAGTTTAAGCTCCTAAATAATATTTTACACTGGCAATGGATGGTCCTGTGACTAGTTATCAGCTGCGTCCCTGGTTGCATCTCATTCTCAGGGCTGGAAAGGTATCTTTCGACAATGGGACTCACTTTGGACCCCTTTAACCCTGTTTGTAACTGGCTTCTCACTCTGCTAGATTGACCCTGCTTTGACCTTGATTTAACCTTGACCTTTCCTTGTTACCTGGACTGGTGACTGAGACTCTGCAAACTTCTGCTGGCACTGATGGCTGTAGGCTTTCTTGCACCAGGGGTGCTTGGGTCTACAGGTGAGTATTACATTGGCATGAGCTTTGTGGGGACTACAGTGCAGAGGGGAGTGAGTTTGCCAAGGCTTGCAGAGTGGGTTACTGGCAAAGCCTGGACTAGAGCCCAGATCTGCTGAGTCCTGCTTGGTCCACCACATCCTGCAACTTTCTCAATTACATAAACAAGTTGTCTTCATAACAACTGTCTTAGTTGCTTTTCCCAGCAATCTTGAGAGACAGGTAGGTATTGCTGTGAATGATTTACAAATGAGAAAGCTGAGGCTGTGCCCAAGTCACATAGCTAAAAAGTGGCAGAGCCCGTTCCGTACCTCAGAGGAAATTCTGTCAGGAAGGGGCGTGATTAGGACTAGAACACAGTCCTGTCTGGCTTTAAGTCCAGATCTCTTTCTACAAAATAACCCATATCCATTTCTGCCTCTTCAGTTTCCCAGGTCCTCTCTCTCATTTCCTAAGACTTTTAATTCTGTCTCTTTTCTCGTTGGGATGGTGGTGCCAAGTATGGGTGATTCATACTGAAGTGTGAATGACTATACCTAGGGCTAGATGTTTCTCCATCTGGGTGTGTCTGCACTTAGAGAGATTGCTTTCTACTGCAACTGAGGGTTCATTCCTATATTTGTAATCTATTGCTATATAAAAAATTACCCTAAGACCTGGTGGCTTGATGCAACAACAATCATTTATCATCTCTCATAAGCTCTGTGAGTCAGGAACCCAGCCAGGGCAGAAAGGTGAAGTCTTGACTGTTCCACGATGTCTTGGTCCTCTGCTGCAGGACTCAAAGGCTGAGGGCAGAAGGAAGACTTATTCACTCACAAGTATGGTGGCTGGGGCTGGCTGTTAGCTGGAACCCCCCCTCATGGCCTCTCCATGTGGCCTGAACTTCCTCTCAACACGGTAACTGAGTTCCCGGGGCACGTAACCCAAAAGAGAGTCAGACAGAACTCATTGCCTTTTATGATCTAGTCTTGGAGTTCGTGCAGTGTCACTTCTGCCTCATCCCACTGGCTGAGGCAGTACCAAAGGTCCACCCACTTCCAATGCAGGAATGTCAATGTCACATTATAAGAAGAACACGTGGGATGGACATGTACTGGTGTAGCTGTCTTTGGAAAATACCATCTGGCACAACTTTCTAACAGTGGGATCTCACACACAGGTCAGGTAGGTTTGTGGGAACAGACCTTGGGTGGTGGGCTTGGGAGAGGGTCCTTTCCTTGTGGCTCCCGTCAGATCCCATTGATCCCTGGGGTCTCTTTGCTCTAGCTTCCTGCATTTGTAATTCTGCTTTCCTCTGCTCTGCACTTACACTGCAGTTAGTTTGTGATCCATTTTTCTCAAAAGGTTCAGACAGCCCTCATGACTGATAGGCAGGGGCATGATCTTGCCTGCCAAGAGGACTTGACATTGAAAATAAATAGGAATAAAAAATGTTGGTCTGCTTCTGTGCCATTGGATGGAGCCCGGGCCAACAATGACTAGAAAGTTTCCTGCTTTGGAGCAGGCCTTCCCTGGTCCCCAAGGAGGAATTTAAAGGCTGAAGGTGGGCTGAGCTCCAGGTAAGGGATTGTGTGTATTGCAGGGCGGGGGTTATCAAGATCTGTCCCGCAAAGTGGCGGCAGTTCCAGAATTCCTATATTGGGGGGGGGTGCTTTATGGGCAGCAAATCTGGTTAGCAGAAGGGACTGGAATTTCCACTGGCATAACACTTTATGTATGTTTGAGAAAGCGTTAGTTGTCTATTTCAAAGATTTGGGGAGGGGAGCTGTCTTAGTCTGGATTTGACCACAAGCAGACCCTGAGATAAAGATTCAAGAATGGAGAAATGTGGGCTTCCTTGGTGGCGCAGTGGTTAAGAATCCGCCTGCCAATGCGGGGGACACGGGTTCGAGCCCTGGTCCAGGAAGATCTTACGTGCTGCGGAGCAACTAAGCCCATGCACCACAACCACTGAGCCTGCGCTGTAGAGCCCGGGAGCCACAACTACTGAGCCTGCGAGCCACAACTACTGAAGCCCACGTGCCTAGAGCCTGTGCTCTGCAACAAGAGAAGCCACCGCAATGAGAAGCCTGCGCACCGCGACGAAGAGTAGCCCCCGCTCGCCGCAACTAGAGAAAGCCCGCGTACAGTGACAAAGACCCAACGCAGCCAAAAATAAAATAAATAAATACATAAATAAATATATCAAAAAAAAAAAAAAAGAATGGAGAAGTGAAACAAACAAGGAGAGGCAGTCAATAAAGGGCACGTTATCCAGCCAGCTACCGTTGTGGGTGAACGGAGCTGATCTTGCTGGGGAAACTATGGGAGCAAGTGTAAAACTCTCACCTTCTGAGGTACCCCACCCAAGAGGTGACAGAGCTGGGGTACTGATATTCCAGTTGCCATCAGGGCCACTCTTGTATGGCAGGGTTTAATTCCGTCCTGCGGTTGTGAGCAGAGCAGACTTCCAAGGCTTTGGAGAAAGCCATTAGACAAAGAGATGCAGGAACTGGCAGTGGAAAGGCAGCTGGTACACACCCAGTGGTAAGGGTTACAGGCATGACATTGACAATGTATCCTACAGGTAAGGTGAACACCCAGCATTAAGGGGGTTCCTGGGATGTGGGGCTTTCAGTATTAAGCGAGCAAGGTCCCAGACAAATCAGGATGAGGGGGGTCACCCTAGCTACAGGGGCAAAGCAAAACGAGGAACTAAAGCCCACCCATCACCCAAAACTACTGTCTGGAGAGAAAGGATCAGAAAAGGGTTTACAGATGATAAAAATGTTCTGGAATTAGATAGTAGTGATGGTTGCACGATTTTGTGAATATACTAAAACCCACTGAATTGTACACTTACGGTATGGCCAAGCTACGAAACCCCTTTGAGCCTCTGTGTTCTCATTTATGAGAAAGGAATGACAGTGATACTTATCTCGGGGGTTGTTGTGAGGATTCAATGAGATAGTGCTTCAAACGCTACCGTTGCGAGTCTGTGTGAATTCTTTAATCTGCTTGTTAGTGTAGACAAGCCCAAGGGAAAACCAGGTGATAGGGCTGAGCTGATTGAGAATTTCTCAAAAGGCAGCAGCATCAGTGCAGGGAGAAGAACTTATTTCAATGAGCTTCTCTAGGCTGGAGAGAGGAGAGTTTTGGCCGAATTTCAAGAATTCTCTCTCACTCAGCATACTCAGAGGCTGCCTCCTGGGTGGAATGCTGTACCACTGTAATCGCCTGTCTGGCTTCCTGCCTCAAATCCTTCTCATATCCACAGCTGAGATCTCCATCACCCAATGCAGCCTCAGCACCACCACGACTTCAGGCAGTATCTAAGGAGACCAAGGACAGAGCAGCAGCAGCATTACCGATGAAACAGCATTTTCATGGCTTACATTTATTACACACCAGGTACTATGCTTAGAACTTCAAGTGTGATCTCATTTAGTCCCCCCAGTAAACTTACAAGGAGGTACTACTATTATCCTCATTTTACTGATGAAGAAACTGAGGTCCCAGAAAGTTATGTAAGTTGCCAAAGCCCCCTAAGCCTTAGCTGTCTGGATCAGGATTGGACAGCTGATCCCAGCTGGGTGACTCAGATTCTCTCTCCCAGAAATTTGGGGATTGGATTTGGATGCTTGATAGTCTCCGTTGGTCACTCAAAATGAAGACATGTAAACTAGGGAGAGAGGGGGTGGTCCTTAATGGTCATATACACACAAAGGCAGAAAAGAATGAGGCAGACACAGGGAAAGAAACAGAGATGAGTGGGCCTTTGGAGAAAGAGAAAGTGAGAAAGAGAATGACTTCCTGGATTCCCCAGCTATGCTTCTTGCCTGTGTCAGTCTAGGAAGTCAGTGATAAGAGATGGGCCTCTAGCTGACTTAAATGAAATCCATTGGCTCGAGGAATAACACTGGCTTCAGGCATGGCTGGATTGGGGGATTTTCTTTTCTTTTTGCTGATCTTTATTTCTTATAAAGAAACTGCATTTACTTGTGCCTTAAAGGGAAGAGATGGAAAAGAAATCAATGATAGTGTAAAGAGCTCAGGTAAGTAAGGAGGTATTTTAAACGTTTTAATTTTGATGAATAAAATATATGTATACTTTTCTGTTGAATAGTTTCTTGGGTGTGGGCCGTGCTGAATTATTGCAAAGTTTTGAGCTGCTAGAATCCAACTTTATTCCCAAGAAGACTTAATAAAATGTGATATTTTCCTGCCCCCTTGTTAATTAAAGAACTAATCATGTTATAATGCTGACCAGGTGTGACATACTGATTTCTCTTTAAAAATACTTTCCAGGCAGATGATTATGGAAATATAAGGAGGATAATGTGCTTCTTTCAATACTGAACCCAATTAATTTGAGTGACATAAATGCTAGGGTGAAAAATTAGAATATTAGAGCTCCATTTGTTTAAGAAAGGAACTATTTTCCTTCTTCTCCATAGACTTCCAGTTGTTTTGGACATAAATTTCTCTCTGAAGTTAGGTTAGAGAATTCACTAAAACTAAAGGAAAGTTCATCCTCAAGCTTTATTGAAAGAATATCCAATATCAAGTGACAGACTGCTGACGGAGGAAGAGTTGATCACCCTTTAAGGAGAGGCAATGATTATAATAAGTAATATTTATTGAGCCCTCTCATGTATCACACGATTTGTTGAATTCTTCACAATACTCTGAGGTAGGTACTTTTAATTCCCATTATATAGATGGGGAAAATAAGGCTTAGTGAGGTTTAGTGACTTGCCAAGTTCTCCCAGATGGTAAGTGACAGACATGACACCCTAATCTAGGTCTGACTATTTACAGAGCCATGATCCTTAAAAATCCACCACTGAATTCTAGCATGTCAAGCAGAGGTTGTAAGATACAACCTCCAGTGCTTACGTATGAGGAAAGCAAAGTTCGGATGATTCCTGGTCCAGTGTGGTTTCTAATGTACCAACTACCTTTTAATGAAAGGGACCCAAATCTATAAAGTTGGTGAAATTGATCTGTTTATAATGGATAGGTGGTTCCCTATTGGTGTGACTTTAAGAGCCCTGGGAAGACTTTGTTTTCCCCAAGATATGATTCCCCTCCCCATTAGATGGTATCTGAGGTTCTACCATGAAGTATTAATTCCTCTCACTTAAGCCATTCTCATATTTTTGTTAAAATGCAGTTGCTCAAGCATTCCGACGTGGATGTGTGCACCCTTTCCTGAGAGCAGATTTTAATTGGAGAGAGGGAACCAGGAGAGAGAATAGGAGCAGACTGACATGAGTCTTGGGGCAAGCGAAAGAGAAATAAGGAAAAACATGAAAAAAAGGCGGTTGGGGTGGTGCAGCTCTGAGGGTCTGGATGACAAATCTAAGTATTTTGCGGAAGAACTGATTTAGACGAAAGGGGACACGTGGGGTTCATGAGAAATTTTTGTTTTGAATGGGGATAAAGATGACACTGAGCAGACCTGATTTCTCTCACTAAGATCACTTACAGATCCAACGCAGATGTGGAGCTTAGCTACAAAGGGCCGGAATCAGACGCTTCCTTGTTGTTGTGACCCTGAGCAAGTTGCCTCACCCCTACTCCCACCCGGCTTTACTTTTAAGAGTTGCTGTCAGGTGGGGCAAGCGAGGAAGGGTCAGAACTGAGAACTGATTTGGTTGTGGCATAGACGTGTTTTTGCAACACTCTGAATCTCTCCTAGCATTAAATCCTCCTACAGCTTCTCCATGCTGGATGGGCTTCAAAGAAGGTTGACATTAAACATCCTTCTAGAGACTTCTCAATCCCCAGTGGCTTCTCTGGTTCATATCCCTCTCCTGCTTGTGATCATTAGTGGAGCAGCCTCAGTTCTCCTTCTTCAAATTCTTGTTTGACCACAGAAATCTCTGCCAAGGTCCTTTTCCTGGAAGGGTCCTTTCTCACCTCTGGGTGAAGCAGAAGGAGAAAGAAACAGTTTACATAATGGTGTGATTGCACCGATGCCTCAAACTCATTTTTTCTCCAATTACCACATTTTCTGACAGCTAGCTGGGAAGTTGTTACCAAATTTTTTTTTTTCCAGCCAGAGAGCTTTCAGTTATAGATCCGAGCTTATCAGAGCATAACTTTAAAGAACACATTGAAAGAGAACTTCAGGTTTTAAAGCAGAGATAATGAGTGCTTTTTCACCGATGACACAGATTGGGAAGAGGGTGACTCTGAGGAACCTAGTAAAAGATGTTAATGTTTAGGAATTTCCCCCAATTAATCCCACGGTGAAATCCTTCTTAACACAGTTACCTTAGGATGTGACTCAGCTTGGGAAGCAGTGACAGACCTTTTCATGAGCTGCTCCAAGCCAGGGAGAGAGTGTGTTAGGGATACTAAGGCAGGCCCATTCCTGGAAAACCAGAATCCCTTGATGACTGATATGGGCTTGAGGACTTTCCTACAGCTTAGCACATCTTCCCTGGACTGCATGGCGGTCTAGGATGCTACCTTCCTCTGTCCTTCCCTTGAAGTCAGACTTGCAAGGCAGTCTGATGATCCTCCCAGCCTTCCCTGGCTCCTTTCCCCTATTCTCTCAGAGATGACTTGCCTAATAAACTCCTTGAACATTTAATCCTGTTCTAGTGTCTGCCCCTCGGAGGACTGGAGGAACAGACGCCTTCAAGAGAGCCTGCCGTGGGGAGCAGGGGTGACTGAGAGGCCTTGCTGTGTACCTCTGGACCCACAATAGCATTTTGCTGAGGCCACATTTCCCCCAGACAGTTTCCAGGCAGTAACTGAGCAGGTGGGTGTCTAATGCTGGTCCGTTCCTCTACTGGGCAATGTTGGCTTGGTGACTCCCCATAGGCCTGGCCCAAACTTTCTTAGAACTGTGCTGTAGTCTGAGACTTTCCTAATCAGTCCTCTTTCCTTCTCTCTCTCCTTTCACAGGTGTCAGACCTGCATTGCAATCCAGGCTCTCCCTCTCCTACTCCTGCTTGCTCCCCTTTATCCTTCACAGGTGTTTCCCTAAGAAATCTCTTCTATGTCGAATCCCACTTGGTACATGCTTTTCAGAAGACTTGAACTGACATAAGTAATAAAAAGAGTTTGGGTAAGTCTTGCATTTCACCTTAGAGTTTCTACCACCATAAAGACTAGTTATTATTCTTTAATCCAGTTTTTTTTTTTTTTTTTAAATCTCCCAGAGAAAGACCAATTGGCTTGGCCTGAGTCAGGTAAACCAATTAACTATAGTCAAGAGAGTGAGTCATGTGAAAACATGGCAGCCATGTGGATGGATTATGGGGGAAAATTTCCCAAGAAAAGGTTGGGGAAGAGGATGTCAGATGATAATACAATAAAAAATTTCGGGCTTCCCTGGTGGCGCAGTGGTTGAGAATCTGCCTGCCAATGCAGGGCACACGGGTTTGAGCCCTGGTCTGGGAGGATCTCACATGCCGCGGAACAACTAGGCCCGTGAACCACAATTACTGAGCCTGCGCGTCTGGAGACTGTGCTCTGCAACAAGAGAGGCCGCGATAATGAGAGGCCCGCGCACCGCAATGAAGTGTGGCCCCCGCTTGCCACAACTAGAGAAAGCCCTTGCACAGAAACGAAGACCCAGCACAACCATAAAAAAAAAAAAAATTTCCACAGGGTCTTGGGGGCATTGCAAGTTTTCAGAACTCTTTGGAAAGTCCATGGCAAAAGGGGTTGGGAAGAATCATTCTTAAACCTTATTGGCTGGTGTCCTAAGGGTACTGATGAGTCAACTCAAAGAGAAGCTTTATGGAAAGTGCCCAGAAGAGAATAGCATCATTAAGTCTGGGCCAAGGTCCCTGAAATAGGAGTAGGAAGGAATTAGAGGCAAACTTGTATCTTCTTCCCAATTCTGCCAGCTGTATCTGGATTCCCCTTAATGGGGGAACAAAGGTACAGGCCTTAACTACTATAATGGCTATGCAAATAATAAACAGTTTAGGAGCCCAGAGGTCTAAATGCCAGGGGAGGCACAAGATACAAAAATCTAGAAGGGGCCAGAGGCAGGGACCGAAATCTGGAAATGGAGCCAGGGGTTCAGATCTGGGAGGCAGATCGATTGGGGAGGGTTGGGATCAGATAGCAGTAGGGATCGACTGGCATTGTGGGATTGCCTGACGTACCAGCCACCATTTATACCTTGCTTTTAAATTTATTTATTTATTTATTTTTGGCTGTGTTGGGTCTTCGTTTCTGTGTGAGGGCTTTCTCCAGTTCTGGTGAGCGGGGGCCACTCTTCATTGCGGTGCGCGGGCCTCTCACTATCGCGGCCTCTGTTGTTGGGGAGAACAGGCTCCAGACGCGCAGGCTCAGTAGTTGTGGCTCACAGGCCTAGTCGCTCCGCGGCATGTGGGATCTTCCCAGACCAGGGCTCGAACCCATGTCCCCGGCATTGGCAGGCAGATTCTCAACCACTGCGCCACTAGGGAAGCCCTATACCCTGCTTTTAAGGTCTGGCAGGAATATGATGAGTGCGTGGGATGGTCTTATTGAAAAGTCCCAGGGTGGAATGGTCGAGGCACAGTACAAAATGCACACATTGAAATCTTACCACGAGCTGAATTGAGCCACAATTATAGATTAGTACATCTGGAGCCTTAATGGAATTTTCCAGGAGAACTCAGGGCCGGAGAGCCCTGTGTATGTCAACAGAAATCTGTAATTCTTGGGTATCAGAGGCTTTGGGAAATAAAGGAAATAACTACAGAAGAGGATATGGGGTATTTGTTTCTCATGGATCTTCTGAGATAAAAGGAGGTGACTTTGACTGTAGGCGGAGTACAGACATAGCCTGACAGGGGACAAGTTGAGGGAGTCAGAGATCTAGGACTCTGTACCTATCCCGCTCAGCCACTAAGCTGTCACACCCACTCTTTTCTAGCACACGCAAGGTGCCCTTCATGCATTTACTGTATATCAGACATTGCCCTAAGCATTTTTTGTGCATATCCTCTTTGAACCTCAGAAAATCTACGATTGTTCCCATTTCACAGATGAGAAAATTGATGGTCATAGAATGAAGTTAATTGCCAAAGTCACACAGCTAGGACAAAACGATCTGGAACTTGAACACCACAGCTTGTGTGATTGATCACCCCACTATACTCCCCCACCCTTGCTTCTAATTTTAAAGTCCTCAGTTATCAACTTTATTACTTGTTTTCCCACGTATGACCTTGATGTCCACAGGGGTCCTTTCAGCTAGTACCCAGAATCTTATTATTATTTTAAAATAATTTTTGTTTGTTCTTTTCTTTTTTTTTTTTGAGCTTGGGTGCTTTAAAAAAAAAAACAAAACTGGGTAATATAGCCAAATGGTACAAAATTTAGAGATACAAAAGAGCATCCAGGTATTTCCCTGTTACCCAGTCTCTTATTATGATGAAGTTTAGAAGTCATTTGTATTTTCTTTCTTTCATGTCTATTACCTATTTTGCTATAGAATGATTGGATTTTTTTTCCTTATTGATACATAGAAGCTTTTAATATATTAAGGGAATTAGTCCTATGCCTGTGGTATGAATTGCCAATATTTTTCCCAGTTTGTCTTTTGCCTTTTGAAAATGCAAAGGTTTTTTCCATGGAGAAACATTATGGCAGTCGAATTTGTCAATTTTTATATTTTATGTGTGGGGTATGTCATTCTTAGACAGCTATTAATTACCCCAAGTTTATAAAACAAAGTTCCCTACTTTTTCTTCTATTACTGTTATGGGTTTTTGCTGTAAATTTTTTGCTGTAATGAGTGAGATATGGATCCAATTTAAGTTTTTCCCATAATAGCAAACCAGTCATTCCAACAATATTTATTGAATAATCTTGTTCCTCACTGATTTGAAATGCCACATTTATTCTATACTAGATCTCTCGACATATTTAGGTTTATTTCTGAGCTTTATGTTATTGATCTATTTGTCTCTCCATGCCCAAGTACCACACTGTTTAAATTACTGCAGCTTAATACCATGTTTTAATATCTGGGAGAGTCAGTCCCTCTCTTTCTGCTCTTCCTTTTCAGAATTCACCTAGCTATTTCTGATTGTTTATTTTTCCATGTGAATTTCAGAATCCATTTGTCTAGTTCCCTCCCCACCCCTGCCACCCCAAAATCTGTTGGTATTTTTTCTATTGGAATTGCATTAGATTTACAGATTAATTTAGGGAGAAATGACATCTTTAGGAGTTGAGTCTTCCTACCCAAGAAAAAGAGATACCTTTCTTTTTTTAAGTGTTCTTTGATGTCCCTCAGTAATGTTAATTTTTTTTCAAATAGAATTTGCATACATCTTGTTAGGTTTACTGATGGATAATGTATCTTTTTTATTGCTATTATAAATATTTTTTCCCTTCCCTCATATTTCCTAACTGGATATTGTTTTGGCAACAATTGTAACAACAATACTTCCAACAATATTCCAACATTGTTGGAATAACTGACAACAATACTCCACTCTGGCAGTATTGCCTCAAGTTGTTTTGGGAAACTTCACATCTGACTTGACTTTGGTTCCAGTTCCTGCCATCAGCCTGCAGGCAAGACCCAGACCCCTTGGGATAAGGATGGTGTCTGAGGGTTCTGGCAGGAGGAATGCCCTATCCATACAGCTAAGCACCTCTAGGATGGGTGCCATGTATACTAAAATAGGTTGATGATGTTATGCATGTCATAAACAACTACAAATCTGTATGAATCCAATGCCTTTTTATCCTCTGTGAGGTGTCCGTCTACACCAGGGCAGAAGATGGCAAAGTAAAGCTTATGTTGCTTCAGTCTGAGACTCTTTGGATAGACTTATCTTTGGTGTCCTGACAGTTGATCAACTTGAGGAAACTGAGGCAGCATTCAGTTATTATACTTTTTAAGATGAGACTCTATTTTTTTCTCAAATCACAAAAGGCGATAGGGTGTCAGGCATCCTCCCAGAGAAACTGAATCTTGTGCTGGTATTGCAACTCGTCAATATTCGTTAGCATTCTTGACCGTCACTAATATTTAATGAGCACCTATTATCTATGTGCCATCTTGTGCTGGGAGTTGAGGACACAGAAATGAATAAAGTCACAAATCCTGCCCTAGAGGAGCCTGCCATCCAGTGGGGAAGATAGGCAGAAAATCACTATAATGAATAAGGACAAATATTCAATAGACTTGTGTTCAACATGCCATGGGAACGCAGAGGAGGGGGCTGTGGAATTTATTTGGGATTAGAGGTATTGGCTTTTGAGCTAGGCCTTAAAAGATAAGGAGTAGTTAGCTAGTTTGGCAAGAGTAGCAGACGGTACTAGTGCCCTGTAAGGCTCTACTTGAGAGCTAGCACTGTTGGTGGGATGGGCCTGGCTCTTGCACAGGGCAGGATGCCAGGACGTGGGGGAGGGGTGGTGGTGGTAGTTAATGCTCCCAGGAGCAGTACTCAACCAATCTGGAATGGAATTTGGTGGATAAATGCCCTAGTTTCTCACCCATTGAGTGGGACAGCTCCGAGATGTGTTCTACAATATCTACCAGCGTTGCTCTGTGGGATTGGGCCCCAGCTGCTCAAAGGGATAACTTGCTCCCTAATGCACATTTTCCTGGCTTCCTTCCCTTCCTGGTCCCGCTCGTCCATGTCCCCAATGGTGCTTCCTAGGTCACCTCTTAAGCAAACTGTTTGTGCTCAAATCCTAGTCTCAGGGTCTGCCTCTGGGAAACTGACCCCACACAGCGAAGCATGGGCAGAGGGCATTCCTGGAAGAGGAAACAGCATCAGAAAGGCCCAGAGGTATGACAGAGCATGCCTTGTTTGGGGACCAGAAAGAAGTTGAATATGGCTGCAGAGCCATTCAAGGAAGACCAGGAGATGAGCTAGTCAGGTGGTGTGGAGAATCACGGATACCAAGTGACTTGACCCTTTGCGGAGAAAGGGGGATGGGATTAGAATGGAATTTTTTAGAAGTCCCCCCTGCCCATCTGGTGGTGGGCAGGGAAACTGTCTGGGGAGCAGGGAGAAGAGGACCCTCCACTCCTCTCCTCTCCTCTCCCCTCCCTGATGCTTTTGCCCAAGGGTTGGGGCTCCCAGCTCCCGCTCTGGGGCTCAGCACACTCCACTCGCGCCAGCCGACACGGGCGAGCCTCCAGCCTTCCGGCTGAGACGGTAGATGCCTCCCCCGCCCGCCGGGCTGAGCGGGCGCCAGGGCTGCAGCTGCCGGGGCCGGAGGTGGGCGGGGCGCGGGGCGCGGCTCGCAGCCCGCACGCGCCGTTACCAGGCCTGGGATGGCAGTCTGTCCCCAGCGGCGGCACAGACGGAATTTTCCTTTCTGCAGCTGCGCCTTCCCACCGGCTCCACTCTCAATGCGAGGCTCATTGGAGGCCTCCTACTCTGGCGGTCCTTGATATTCTCATCTAGTTGTTGGCTCCTGTCAATGGAGGAATCGGGATGCGTTCTCAGAGGAGGCTGGGGGGGGACCAGGTGCCTTTCCTGTCTGCCTGGATACGGAGACGAGGCGTTTTGGGGGAGCAGTTTGTCATAAGCAGTCCTGTGCCTTGTTTCCTTTTCCTTCTGTCTTTCCTTTTATTCTTTCCTTTTTCTTTCTTTTCCCCTTCCTTTCTCCTGCCAGGCCCTGGCCTAGGCATTCAGGATTCAGAAATGACTCAGTTGAAATCCTTGCCCTCAGAAAGATCCCAGTCTAATGAGGGAAACAGAGCATGATGACCCGATAATTACAGTATGGTGTGCTGAGTACTATGATTGAGTTATTTATGTATTTCAAATATTTGTTGAATGAAGAAAGAAGAAAAACATGAATGAATGTTAGGGCATGGAGACAGGAGTTGCAGTCAGGGAGGGCTTCACAGAGATGGAGGTGCCTGAGCTCATTGGGAAGGGCTGGTTATAGTCACTAGCACCTGCTAACTGCCAGGTACCATGCTAGGCAGGCCCTTTCTGCGAGAATCCTCATGACAATACTATGAGGTAGACAGCCCTGCTTTACAGAGGAAGAAAACCTCAGAGAGATTGGATACATTGTCTGAGATCATAAAGCTGCAAGTGGTACAGACAGGATTCCAAAAGAGCTCTGTCTATTGCAAAGCCTGTGGTTGCTCCACCATGCCACGCTACAAGGCATGGGGAAGGGTATCCCAAGCAGAGAGAAAAGCTTGAGCAAAGGCTTGGGGGCACACTAGGGATGACACGGGGGCTGATTTTCTGGAACCCTCAGCTGCCACACTCTCTAAACTCTAGCACTTTCCAAAGCATTCACTGTGGCTTGTAAGAAAAGCAAGTGGCAAGTGAGTGTTCAACACTTCCTCCTAGAGCTGGAAATTAGAGTTTGCATCTCAGCTCTTCTGTGACAGGCTGTATGACCTTGGGGAAGTCCCTTCCCCTCTCTGAGCCTCTGTTTCCTCATTTGTTTAAATGAGCATGTGATTCCTACCTTGTAGAGTTGCTGTAAGAATTCAAAGCAACGTGTGAAGCATTGAATTACAATCAATCTGTTCAAGGTGACTTTAGGACACCCAGGGCTGGCTCTTGTTGGAGGGGTTGGCTGAATCACCAGGCAAGGGGACTTTTAGATAATTGGATGGGGGATGCCTTCCATCTTCCAAGAAATGAGAGTGCTGGCAGAGAGCCTACTGCTAGTCTGCTTCATATGGACCAGATGCTCTTTTGGAGATGAGAAAAGACATTCTCTTGACAGTGGCAGTGTAGGGAGAAGATAAAAACCAAGAAATAGGAATACTGACCCACTCCTGATCAGGAACAGGAGACAGGCAAGCCAGCCAGGTGTCTTCAGCCCTCGAGAGGGCCTCTAGTGCTGGCAGAGTCCTGCAGATGTGCAGGGTGAAGGGGAGGGGACGGAGAGAGAGTACTGATGGACTTTCAGGCTGAATCACACTCATTAAAACAACAGTCAAGTGTTTGACCTTGAACTATGACTCTCTTTTTCTCCAGTCCCTGGAGCTGGCTGTTTTCAAGAGAAGAAGAAATGGGGCCATCTGCTCCGAGCTGGCCCTGCCACCGAGGAACCTTTCCCTGGGGGACAGCCATGCAGGAACTCATACAATGTGTTGGAGGTGGGAAAGGTTCTTCTCAGTGTATGGATATTTACGTTAAGGAGTAATGCCATCAATGCCTCATGCCATTTCACCAAAAGAGAAGATGTCTTTTTCTTTTTAGCCCAGATCCTCAGGTTCTCAGCGGAGATATTATAACCATACCTTCTAAATAAAATCTTCACATAGAGTCTGAGTCTATGAATCTCATCCTGACCTCTTCAGGAAATGGGAGACTCAAAAAAAAATTGACTGCAGAATATTACATAGCTCTTGAGCTATTAAGTGGTGAGCCAGGGATTCAAATATTAGTCTGTCTCCAAATCAGAACATAAGTTTCATTACATTTCTTTTGAAAAAATAACTGCTATCATGAATATGCACTTACCATGTGCCAGACACTGTACTGGGCAGTATTTTTACATGATCTCGATATTCTTCAATGACTCTGCAAAGAATGATTAACCCCACTTTACAGATAAATAAACTGAGTCTCATTAAAGAAATTGTATGAGGCTGCCTTGCTAATATGTGGCTGAGGCAGAGGATAAACCTGCATGGGTCTGACACTAAAGATCTAATTGATCCACAGTCTGGGTGTGGTCGAGCAGGATGGGGAGTCAAGGGCTGCCCACTGTTTCTGTAAACAGCTCATTTACCGGCATCTTGTAAATATCTCTTCCTACCACCTGGAAGGCACCTCCCTGAAGAGGAACTGTACCAGAGGTAGAAGGAAGGGGTTGCCTTCTGCACCGACTTGGTACAGAAAGCTCAGCTCCTTTCTGCGGTGGGATTAAATGCTAAGTGGAAGGGATGCTCTTTTACTTATCTGGGAAGTGGTGTGCAAATGCTGCTAAAAAGCAACCTCTGATGAATCCTCTGAGCTTCCCAGGCAGGGAAACCCACTCTGTGCTGCTCCTGCGTGCATGACAGAAATGTTCCTCTATCACCATGGCAACAGCCAATACACCAGCATCCCACAAGAGGCCAGAGCCGCTCTGTGGGGAGCTGTGGTCCAAGCTTGGTGGGAGTAGGAGTGGGGTGCATGGGGGGAGGAGTGTCTCATCAGCTAGATTCTTCTTGCTTGAGGCTAGCTTGTTGCTGGGGCAGGAATGTTTATACAGGATTCCAAGCCTCCTGTGTCTGCAGGAATCTGGGCAAAGGGAGATGGCAGGGAAGCTGAGGAGGGTCCAGGGGGCATATTATATTTTCCATGGCTTCCAATAAATGTGTTTATTAGGCAAGCTGCTGAGGGATGGCACCTTTCTAAAGGGGCTGTCAGTATACCCTAATGCAGAATTTCATGGGCTTTGCAGACAACGAGACCTGACTTCTAGCTCTGTAACTTTTTAGTTCGAAGATCTCATGTTAGTTGGTGTACCCTCTCTGAAGTCTAATTGCTTCATTGGTAAAAGGGGGATATTTAACACCTCCCTTGTGGGAGATTAAATGAGATGACACGTGGGCAGTTTCTGGCATCTGGTCAGCAACTAATCAGTTGTAGTTATTATGATGTCCCCAGTACTGTCAGAGAAATGGAGACTTGGCAAGGGCACCATCTCTGACTCCCTTAAGTCAGGGGTATTGGAATTAGAATTCATGCCACCTGTGTTTCTTCTGGGCGCCCCGGCTTCTCTCTCTTCCTAAAGCCATCTGCCAGCATTCAGTGTTTTCCCCTGTGTTCCCTGGCTCAGCCTGGTGACGTCAGGTGCTTATTTCTCCCTGAGGGGCCCCACCCAGAGAACCCCACAACACCAGACCTTGAGGATCGCCCAGCTTAGCTCCCTCTCCCTCATCTTCCAGGACAGGAAATGGAAGCCTGGAGACAGAAGTGAAGTGCCTTCTCAAGGTTATCCAGAAAGGTAGAAGCCAATCGTTGAAGTGGTTGTTGCATTTATTTGGGGCAGGTATGACTAAGCCTGGGAGTAGCGGCAGAGGTCGACCACGTGCCTTCTATGAATTCTCCTGGGTGTGTAACGTGGGGATACGTACGTATGAGGAGAGTCCTTTTTTTATTTAGTTGTGCTACTGGCAAGTTCTGTGATTCCCCTGGCATCAGAAATATTAATAGCTAACATTTGCACAGTGCTTTATGGCTGATAAAATACACTCATATACTTGATCTTATTTAGCCCTTGAAATAGTCCTTCCAGGTCGTTATGATAATTATCGCCATTCTTTTACAGATCAGGAAACTGAGGCTGAACGTGACTTGTTCAGAGTGACGCAGTTACCACTAGGCAGATTTAGGAGTTGAACTTTATATTTGTGTGATTCGTAAGTATAGCAAAGTGGCCCAGCTGATGTGCCACATTCAGAGAATTCAAAGTTCGGGACGTAGCCGCCTTCTGTGCAGAGGTGGAGGAGGAGGGCATCCCCAGGGCTGATGGTCACCGAGGCCCACCTGAATAGAGATGGCAAACCCTCAATTCATCTGGGTTCTCCAAACGGCAGGTAACAAGATAGTATGGGAGCAATAATGATGCCTCTTCCAGTAAAGCTTTGTCACCTTCAAAGTGTTCTCATATTATCTCATGAGAGGCCCAAGGAAGATCTAATCCTGCCGGTTTACATAAGAGGCCCAGGGAGCCGAGCAACTTGTTGAAAATCTGCAAAGCCAATGAGTGATGGAGCCAGGACGAGAACCCACAGTTCCGCAATCCCAAAGTCTTTCTACTTCTTTTTAGGGCAGCTGGGTCTGAATGGGGTCCCTGATCCTGAGGCATGAGCAAGGGCCAAGGGTGGCATGTTCCAGCAAACTTCCTTGTTTGGGAGGAACCAAGACAGTGTGCCGAGGTTTCCCTTTAAGCTCTGTTTTTGAGCTCTGCCTGCAGAAGGCACTTCAATTGCTCCTCCGACCTGTACCCAGCCTGGCTCCCTGTGAGCCTTCTCTGCCGCACTGTTGCTCAAGGGGAAGAGAGAAATCAGAGGGGCGGTAAAGCATTTAAATTGGTTCCTGAGTTTAGCAGGATTCTTTCATCTGCAGTCGCCAGATGTTTACTTGTGTTTACAATTCAGTGGGAAGATAAAGATTACACAAGGAAGGACCTCAAAGAGTCCCAGGCTTCCAGAACTGGAAGAGACTTCCGAAATTCTGATAGTCAGAATCAGAATAGTCAGTCAGGGCTTAGTCAGTCACTGAATGATTAGCACAGGGAGATCAGCTCGGTGCTTTGCGACCACCTAGACGGGTGGGATAGGGAGGGTGGGAGGGAGATGTGAGAGGGAGGGGATATGGGGATATATGTATATGTATAGCTGATTCATTTTGTTATACAGCAGAAACTAAGACACCATTGTAAAGCAATTATACTCCAATAAAGATGTTAAAAAAAAAAAAAGAAAGATGGGAGAGATCCCCCGTCCCCCCTTCTTCACTGATTGTTCTGGGAGAAATGCCTTCTACCTGGAGATGGGGAACGGCTGGTTGATCTCAGAGGGAGATAGGTAGAAAAGGCCCTAACTGCACCAGAATTTTATATTTTATAGCATTTCCCAATCCTGCTCCCTCTTCAATTCCAGAGAAAAGGCAGAATATAAGATAGATGAAGAGGGCTATATTCTCCCTGCATCTGGAACCTAGATCCACAGGTAAGGATACGGGAAAGATTTTCATTACAGCTTATTAAAAACCCAAGCCCATTTATAATACAGTGTCTTTGCACGCTGCAGACACTTATTGGCAAGGACTCAGTGGAACACGGAGGATATTGTTTTAATCGGATGTGATTTACATTTGTGCCAACTAATGAAAATCTTCTGATTATATTCAAGTGATTAATAACCACCCATGCCCAATCATAAGAAAATATTCTGTTCTTCCATAAGAGTAATATTCTTATTAAAACCTACCAGAAAATACTTATAAATTAGTGGAATATTTGATAAATATTTTTAATGGTCTTGTGGGCCTCCATTGTATCAGTGAAGGAATCTATAGGTAAGCAGTTCTCTGGGAACGTTCTGATCTAGCACCCAAGACTGGGATACTTCCTGTGTGTTGAATGTTACATCAGGCTTTGCAGATCATTCTGAGAGAAGCAGCAGACAGAATTCCTCACTGTGAGGTGCTTGCCATCTAAAAATATAGCTGGATAGACACCAACAAAATAAACACACACACAAGTACAGCCTCTCGGAGCCCCTCTTACAAATATTTGAGTGCATTCTACATGCCAGGTGCTATTCTAAGGCTTAAGGAGTATAGTGATAATACAGGGAAGGTCTTTGCCTTCAAGGAGTAGATCTATACATTCTTATGACTTATCCAATCCCACTTCCCTGACTTTGCTCTTGCCATCTCCTCCGTCTTGACTGTCTCCCCTATGCTGTCCTGGTTATCTGAATTCCACCCATTTTACATGGCCT
Source organism: Balaenoptera physalus (assembly GCF_965194825.1). NCBI lineage: Eukaryota > Metazoa > Chordata > Mammalia > Artiodactyla > Balaenopteridae > Balaenoptera > Balaenoptera physalus. The sequence continues at coordinate 105,487,046 of NC_138896.1, forward strand.
GGGCTCTACCGCTCCTGTGAAATCTCCTCCTACCCCAGAGATCTCTTCTTCCTCTGGCTCCTTTAACCCTCACTGCCTGCTCCACTTTCTGGTCACACACAGATGCTCTGCTATTGCTAATTATGTGTTCACGTGTTTCTGAGTCATCTTCTTACGGGCAGAACTTGGATTTTCTTCATCCTTGAATCTCCTTTACCCTCCAGTGCCTAGCATGATGCCCTGTGTGTATTAGGTACTCAAAACATGTTTGTTAATTGGTTGATTTTTAAATATTATACGTGCACTACAAGCTTAATGGTTAGGGGGAATTAGTGAAATATATATAAAAAAAGACAACCCACTCATTCAAAAAATTTAAAGTGATACAGTGTCTGAAATCTCATCAGTAGAGATTCATGCCTTTGGAAAAGATTCCTCTCATTTTCTAAAAAATACTCAGTTTAATACATTAAACTGAGTTTATTTACTTAAATTATTAGTGACATCAGTTTTATTCTCCAATAGACACAAGAACTGAGTTGGGTAAGAGTAGAGCTGGATTCTCAAACAGCAGAGTCCTTGCTATGTATCAGGCACTGTGCTTGGTGTTGGGGTCCAAAGATGACTGAGACACAATCCCATCCTTGAAAAGCTTATATTCTAGTCACCAGAATATTTTATTATCATTTCTTCAGGGGCTATGACGAAACCAAGCACAGGCGTTGAAACAGCCCACCCTGGAGGATTGAGGGGAGGCTTCCTGGAGGAGTCATCAAGGAACATTCCTGCAGGCCTTCTCTGTCTGAGTGCTTTCCCTCTTCTCTGCTTGTAAACCCTTTCAGGTGCCTCAAGACCCATCTCAAATATCACGTCTTCTGAGAAGCCATCCCTAAGCCTCACAGGCAGAATGAATCCCTCGCTCTCTGGTGCTCCTAAAACACCTCGCCCATCTTATTGTGGTGATTGTTTCTTTGTCTGTCCTCCCTACTCTCCCCCTCTAGCCCACATAGACGGTGAACTCGCAAACACGGGATACTTTCCATTCATGTCAGTCTATCCAGCTCTAACCATGCCTGGGACATGGGAGATGGGAGGACCACTGCATTACTATAGTTGACCGAAGACCTCTCGGACATCACTGGGTTCATCTCCAGCTCCCAAGCTGAGTGCCAGCTGGGATGTAGGAAGCAAGAACTGCCTGCCAACATTAGTGACAAGCTGCTCATTGACTCCATTCAGCCCAATAAATACTTACTGAGAACTAGTTCCGATACGAATAAGAATCTTGCCACCACTACTAGAATACCTACTGTGTGCCAGGTGCTTTACATACATGATCTCACTTACTCTGTGTAACAACTTTGAAAAGTGTTATCTCCTTTTACTAGCTCAGGAAAAGAGGCTCAGAGGGCTGATTTGCCCAAGGTCACATATCACGCAGAGTGGTCTGAATGTAAAGTATATCTGCTGCGTCCTGCTCCAATTCAACATAGGGGTTAAAAGTATATCTCCTGAGAGGTGAAAACAAAGGTTCAGGGGGCATACAAGATTCAGGGAGTGCCCATGGGAAGGTGGTAATCAGAAAGCCTTCATGGAGGTCGAGGCAGATCTGGCCAATGAATGAACTGGAAAAAACAAACAGAAAGATCTTGAAGATGTGACCTTCTTGATACTACGTAGGATGCACCAATGCCTGTAAGCAAGGACGCAGAAGGGGTGGGGGAGCCTTAGATATCCCACTCAGGGGTCCTGCAGGGGGGGATCTCCAGACTTACACACGTTTCCTCTCTCTTGTGCAAGAGATGGGGGAGAGGAGTAGGTGCTCTGAGGTGAGCCATCCCTAAGGTGCAGGTGCTGAATGTGCATCCCACACATCCTTCCAAGGCAGGTGGAGAAAGTCTGTCTCCCACCCCCTTTCTCCCCAAAGTAGAGGAGTTGACCCTTCGCTTCCCCACTAGGTCTTGTCTTGTCACATTAGGGTAGGCGGATGTCTTTCTCTCCCAGCACTGAGAAAGGGATAATTCTTTTTCATCTCACCATAGGGTGTTTGTGTGTGTGTGTGTGTGTGTGTGTGTGTGTGTGTGTGTGTGTGTGCGCATGTCCGCGCGCGCGAGGGGAATGGCTTCTTTCACACCTCAGGGTGGGGAGGTTGACACCTTTCTTTCCTCCAAAGGGAGTGGGGACAGTTTCCCTCTCCTCCATCTCGGGTGGGACACGGTTCTTTTCTCCCCCAATCAAAAAGGTGGTAGGGGCTCTGGGCTCCCTTGTCCCTATTCCTGGGGAGCAGGACTAGCTTCCACGCCCTCCCCAGAGAGCCACGCTCAGGTCGCAGGAGGCCTGGTCCTCCCCAGACCGCGCGCCCTCAGCCCCCTTAGGCCCGCTGCTCACAGCCGGCGGCACCCACTGCGAGTCTGGGGCGGCGCCGGCTCTGCGGCGCGGGGCGGGACAACCCGTGGCCCCGCCCCCGGCTCCGCCCTCTCCCTGGCTCTGAGCCTCGCACCTCCCCGCCCGCCCAGCCCAGTCGGCCGTGGCTGTCTGCTTGGCTCGCGCGCCGCGCACCAAGCCTCAGCCGCCTCAGCCGCCTCAGCCGCCTCAGCCGCCTCAGCCGCCTCAGCCGCCTCAGCCGCCTCAGCCGCCTCAGCCGCCTCAGCCGCCTCAGCCCCCGCCGCCGCTTCCGTCTCGCCCTCAGCGCCTCCCGGCTCCGCCGCCCCGCGCGCCCTCAGCCCCTCAAGCCAGATGATGAACTTCCTGCGGCGCCGGCTGTCCGACAGCAGCTTCATCGCCAACCTGCCCAATGGCTACATGACTGACCTGCAGCGGCCGGAGCCCCAGCAGCCGCCGCCCCCCGGCCCGGGCGCGGCCTCGGCCTCGTCTGCGCCCCCGGTCGCCTCGCCGGGCCCCGAGCGGAGGCCGCCGCCCGCCCCGGCGCCCGCGCCGCAGCCCGCGCCGCAGCCGGCCCCGGCGCCGTCGGTGGGCAGCAGCTTCTTCAGCTCGCTCTCCCAGGCGGTGAAGCAAACGGCAGCCTCGGCCGGGCTGGTGGACGCGCCCGCGCCCGCGCCCGCCGCCGCCAGGAAGGCCAAGGTGCTGCTGGTCGTCGACGAGCCGCACACCGACTGGTAGGTGCCCGGCCGCCGCCGCCCGGGGCTCGGGGCCGCTCCGAGGATGCTCCGGCTCCCAGGGAGGTGTCAGAGCAACGAAAAGGAGGGTCTGGGGTCCCGCCGCGAGGAGAGGGGGTCCAGCGAGCGTGTGTGTGTCGAGGGCGGGGGGAGGCACTGGTCAGCCTGGAAAGGTGAAGCCTGCGGTAAAATAGCCCCTCAGTTGACTCAAATACCCCAACACATAAATGCTGGAGCTACTATCCAACAAGGAAGAGTCTTAAGAAATAGTCTTTTTTTTTTTTTTTTTGAGGGAGGGGTGGAGGGAACAGACTTTTCTGCCTCGATACATCAAAGCTGAGGTGAAAAGGGTCCCAGATCCTCCGATGGACATTAAGGCCAATAAGAAAGGTTCTGCTTTATGGGCCCCGGGGCGAATCAGGAATGGAGATGGGTATTTGGGGGCGGGGAAGGGAGAGGGCGAGGGGGTGTTTTTTCACCTGGTCCGATTAAGGCTGGTGTCAGTACTGACATCAAAGTTGATCATATCACAGGTGTGGGAGCCCAGGTGTACATGGACTTGTTCCCGTGCAGCGTGGTGAACTCGTTTAAGAATAATACAATTCTTGTATTTTCTGCAGCCCCAAATATTCTTGTAGTTTTCCAAATCCCCAGTTTGTGGATTAAAAAAAAATTTTGGGGGGGGGAGTATGTGTTTTGGGGTGGAAGTGATGGTGGCTTTTTCCAGCTGGAAGAATGATGACCGAGGTATTCTGCATCATTCAATATTCTGGATCATTAAAGGGACACAAATAAAAAGAGATGTGCCTTAATGCAGAAGATGGGAAACTTAAAAAATTCTTTTTTTTTTTAAAGGGATATTCCAACTTGGAATGGTGAAGGCTGAGGGAATATGTGATCTCTAGTCGATAAAAGCATGAATGAGGTCTATTTAAGACAAATTAGTTAAAAGAGGCTTTGTTTTATGGAGGAGGAAGTTGACCCAGGGGATGGTTAGGGTGGGAGGTGATAGTGGAATTGACTGGTGAAGGGCTTGAAGAAGTGAAGAGGTGAGGAAAAGGGGTTGCTTTTTCTTCTGGAACATGGCAAGGTTTTTTTTGTTTTTTTTTTTTCCTTTCCTCACAAGAGTTGGGGTTGGAGACTAGACCTAAGTCTTTCCTCCCAAGAGGGAGGCACAGAGGGACCACAGAGCTGTTTATCTACATTTCCTCTTCTGGCTGCTTCCCTGGTTTTCTCTCTCTATCATTTTCTCACTGGGAGACCCGGACGGAGAGAGTGCTGGCGTGGCTGTGATAAAAGTGAGATGTAGATGTGGAGATGCCCTCCTGCTGACTTGTGTAGTTGGCTTTTTCTTAGGACAGCAGAGTAGGAAACCTGAAGGGACCTTTGTAAGGAAATGACACAGGCACACGCAAGAGTGTAATGGGGAAAGTAAGAGAGTATATGATGGTGCCATTGGCAGTCCCCTAGGAGAATTACTCTAACTCAGTTCAAATCAACAAGTGCTTATTAAGTGGGAAGTGAAGGTAGCTAAGCTTTATTGAGCATCTGTTATATGCCAAACTCTGTACTAGGTGCACTAATATATATCTTGTTGAATTTTCACCACCAAACTGAGGCTTAGAGAAAATAAGTAATGTGTTCACAGTCAAATGGTAGAACCAGAATTTGAACTTAGGCCTATTTGACTCCACTTTTGCCACTCCCTTATGTTATATTGCCTCATTATTATTATTATATTATTAGCAGTATTAATAATTGGCCCGCTCTAGGGGCTAGGCAGTGTACTGGCCTTACAGAGAACTCACCCAAATTTGGGAGACAAAATGAAAACTTGAAACAGTTAACAAAAAGGAATCTAGAATAATTAGTTGAGACTGGTGTTTCAGGCTTTCAATAAATGAAGTGATTAGTTATTGAGAGTGAGGGTCAGAGTTATTGGAGAAAGCTTCACAAAGGATGAGTCTTGAAGAAAGACCAGGAAAAGGAGGGGAGAAATGAGAATGAAATTGGTGCTTCATTTTTTATGCAAGAATCTGACCCTCCTATACCTGGTCCTGATCTCCTTTCCTGTTGAAGGCGTTTGTTTTGGGTGTAATTACTAGTTAGGTACCAGCAGGTAGGAAGACACTCATTTGTATGGGTATGTGTTTATAACTGCTTCAGTGTCTTGGGATTTGAAACTCTCCTTGGATAGTATTATTCTCGAGGAAGACTGCCTGCCTGGCATGAACCACAGAACTTGCCTTGCCCAGGAGACTAGACTTCTGATGGAAGAAATAGAAGCCACTTTCCTGTAGGCTGACTCCCAACTGTTTTCTGATTTTCTCTAAAGTAATAACATTGATTTATTAAAACTCATAAACCCAGTTTGAGTCTAGTGCTTGACAGCAGTTCTGTGCTTCTGTGTTTCTGTGCTTAATGGCAGTTCTCAGAATTTTGCAGTCTGTCTTCTTTTAAGGTGTCTGTATTTGTTAAAAACGTCTCAGTTAAATATTGGTGAGTGGTTTTATTGAAAGGTCTCTATGAGTTAAGGTGCAGATGCCTGTTTATGACAAGCTCAGTGACTTAAAAAGGTGCTTTTTGCTCTAAAGACTGATTTTAATAGATTTGTCTCACAGTTTAAGCTACCTAGATAGTATTCTGTGAGCAGGTGTCATACATGCCCGATATTATTTTCCTGGTACTTGAATAGGAAGTCAGAGTATAGCCTCCCAGTAAAATTTAATAATATTGGTCCCATTTGAATTATGGAATGCTAAAATATGGAGGGTTTTAACAACTATTTAAATAATTGGAGATTTAAAGGAGGGCTTAAAATAGGCAGCCTCTCAGAGCAGCCTTGATACACAGCAGATTCTTTTGAATTTCTGTAGTGTAACTGTGGGCAATGGAATCTGGGGATCTTAGCACTGGCCAGGTTGATGGGAAAATCGGAGGGTGTTTCTCTCTTTCTTTTGCTTGAAATGTGTTTTCATTGGTTGCCTGAGATCTTTAGGTTAATTGCACATTAACGGATCACTGAAAAATATTTCTGTTCCACTAAAATGTGATATCAAGTTCATTATATACCTTTTTAGTTAATTATTACTAGTTTAAAAAAAAAATATATATATATATGTATGCCTGAAAATGTATGTCTTCTTTCAAGATTCGTACCTAAATTAGAAGTGCAGTTAAGATTGCATTTTAACGATCTTTGTGCTTAAACAAGGAACAAGCGTCCATTTGTATATGTTGTTTTTTCTGTGTTTTACCTTCTCACTGGTTATGAGGTAAGTTTTCTCTCAGATTCTCCCCTTTCTCTGTTCCAGTGATTCCAATTCCAGTGACCAAGTGAGCTTTTTCAACCTCGAATGTCTCAATGTTTGAATTTGAAAATCAGTATTACAGGCATTCTAGAGATTATCTAGAGTATCTAGAGATTGCAGATTTGATAAGTCCACAGATGTTTATTGAACACCTCTGTATAGAGTATATATGCTAAGAAAAATGAGACATAGTATCTCTCTTCTAAGATCTTTCCATCTGGCTGGATAGACAAGATAAATACGTTAAAAAAAAAGTTTACTAAAAACTTCCCCTTGTATTTGAACTGTGGTCCTTGGATCAGCAGAATAGGCATCAACCAGGAGCTTTTTGAACTGCAGATTATCGGGTCCCACCTGACGCCTACTGAATCACACTTTGCATTTGAATAAGATCTCCAGGTGATTCACATGCACATTAAATTTAAGATGCACTGAACTGAAGGGTATGTGATTAGTGCTAGAGATGCAGCAACAACACCAAGTACTATCACTTTTTCAGTAACTGCTATATGTCACATGTGGTACCGAGTTCTTTACAAATATCATTTAATCCCTACCACAACAGTGTATTGTACTGTAGACGTTTAAAAGAGGGAGAGATGGATGTGGGCTAGAATGGGAAGGGAATGCTTCATGGAAGTAGTGAGATTTGAACTGAGCCTTGAAGAATTTAAATCAAAAGGGATAGGTTGGCTCAGTCCAGACAGTGGATGGGATAAGGAAAGTGCACTGGTAGGAAAGAGGGAGACAACCAAGAGACTCGATTGATGCATTATCTGGGAAGCGCCGGTTCCCATTCTTTTCTGGTCAGTCTTTGGGCATTTCATTAAGAATAGGGGAAGTACAGAAGTCTGGACCAGTGCTTGTGTGTAGTTCTAGAAAAATATTTGAATTGAAACTTGGGGGGAAAGCTCCAGTGAGGTTTGAGGCTTCTCTCTGCCAAATATTTTATCTACATGTCCTGTTTCTAACACAAACATACTGATTACATTGAATTTTATTGTTCATAGCAACAGTAGCTTATAGCTTAGAATTCTAGGTTATTAGAGCTGGAAGATAATCCGGGTTACTTTATAAATGGGGGAAATTTTTAAAATAAATTTATTTATTTATTTTTTTGGCTGCAATGGGTCTTCGTTGCTGCGCGCGGGCTTTCTCTAGTTGCGGCGAAGCTACTCTTCGTTTTGGTGTACAGACTTCTCATTGCGGTGGCTTCTCTTGTTGTGGAGCACAGGCTCTAGGTGTGCTGGCTTCAGTAGTTGTGGCACACAGGCTCAGTAGTTGTGGTGCAGGAGCTTAGTTGCTCCGCGGCATGTGGGATCTTCCAGGACCAGGGCTCGAACCCGTGTCCCCTGCATTGGCAGGTGGATTCTTAACGACTGCGCCAGCAGGGAAGTCCCATAAATGGGGGAAATCTTGTTCTGAAGAAGCAAAGTGGCTTGTTCAAATTTACTCAGAACTAGGATCTAGAACTTCAGTCCTTCTTCTAAGCCCAAAGAAATGGAACGGTGTGCCCAAAGTCAAATAAGAAGTTAGTGAGAGAATGGAAACCAGAATTTGCATCTTCTGACTCTTAAGTTACTCTATGAGTAGATTCTTTAAATTTAACCTTTTTTCTCTTTGAAAATTCTGTTTGTGTCTGCTGCTTTTAAAGAGTCACTGTGGAGTTGTAAGTGCTTAAAAAAGAACCACATGAGCATATTGCACTATATCCCCACTAGCAGTTTCACTGTCTTATTTGTGTTATTGTTGTTTCAACAAAGGTCATTGTAAAATGGTTGAAGGAGACTCTTAATTAGAGACCTAGTCATCAAACTCCAACAATATATAATAAAGTTAGTAGGACTGCGCTACTATGATGACCTTGCTTTCAGGGACCCATTTTTACCTTAGTGTCCCTGTCTGCCTAAGATTGCTTACGGTCTTTCTGTACCCAAGTTCAGGTCTATGGTAACATTAGCCTTTTCAATATCTTGCTAAGCAAAATGTAATGGAGGCCTAATTAGCAAGTTTTCCAGAATTGCCTACCTTCCCCTCAAATTTACAAAACAGTTTTAACTGGGATATGTTCAGTGCAGTGGAGCATCTAAACACAAGCCAGGTGCTGGGGATATAAGGTTAAGTTGGGCATAGGCCTTGTCCCCTGGGATCTTCCAGTCCAGCAGGGGGGAAGACAGACATTTAAATAGGATTTTAGTACAGTATGGTAATTAGTATGCATAGGATGCTGTGGGAGCAGAGAGGAATGAAGATGTTGCGGTTAGAAATGTTTGTACCATTAAAAATGTGCCACTGTGTATTCTTTGATAAACCACTTTGCCTCTTTGGAGTTTGATTTTCTAAGCTCTGTCAAATGAGAGGATTGAAACATTCTCTAAGATCCTTTACAGCACTACATTATTTCCATGTTACAGTTTTTGTGCCATTTTCTTTCAAAAGCTTTAGCTCTATGATTTATTCTATGTGGTAATGTTTGTAAATCTTTGGAAGGGGAGGCATAGGTCAGTACATGGCTAAACATGTCCTTGGATGAAAAGCTCATCTTCGAGTACTCTCCATTCAGTACCCCTTTCTTACAGTGTTGCTACCATGTGGTATCCTGAAAAAAAGGGGCTAATCCTGTAATACCCACTGTGTATGTTTCCTACTCAGTAATGGGAATTGTGGACTTGTGGTTGAATTCCTCTCTCCCTGATAGCTCTAAGAACTTTTGTATACATATGTTGAAGTGTTGGCTAACAGCATTTATTTCCTGATCCCTGCCATGTGCACTGTGTTGTACAGTTTGCACAACATATTCACACCCAATGTCTCATTTTATCTTCAAATGATGAAAAAACAGACTCATAAAAGTAGTCGCTTTCCAAATATTAAATAGCTATTAAGCTCTCCAGCTTGCCCTTTTCGGATGTGCATGAACACCCCACGCTTGCACTTCCTTCCTTTCTGGAGAACAGCTATTGTGCTCTCTGCTTCTTCCCCTCTCTCAGCCTAGGCACTAAGATGTCTGTTTACTGGAGCCTTTCTCAGATTTTAGAGTCTGTTCTTTCTTTTTTCTTTCTGCCTAGGACCATTCTTCCATTCCACTCCTCCCAAACACAGCTTTAATCCCTTTCCAGGATATATACCTCTCATCTATTTCTCCACTCAAGGGGTCTAACAACTTTATGCAGTAACTTTAGCCCGATTTAATCCTACAAAAAGAGGCTTGGGCTTTGCGGGGGGGGGGGGAAATTGAAGTGACCTTTCTCTATTGTGGACTTGAATCCTTAGAGGGGCCCTAGTATTAATAGTAGCACAGCTGAAGACTGTTTTCTTTTATACTTCCAGGTTTCAGTGATATAGAATGAGTTTTTTGTTGTTCTTGTTGGACCCTGTGATGTGACTCAGGGACACATATGGATATAATTCCCTCTGCAGTCCTTATTACCCCCTGAGGAATAGCTGATGATGAGAATTTAAGTTCTATAGAGTCCTATGTTTACTAACATTTTAACTGCAGGGCAACTGCTGATGATGAGAATTTAAGTTCTATAGAGTCCTATGTTTACTAACATTTTAACTGCGGGGCAAAAGGGCAGCAGTGAAAGATTGATCTCTAATCAGTTAGCAAAGAGCTACTAACTCCAGTGTGTTAGTTTCCATGAAGGCTACAAAGTAAGTGAAATACTTGGAATCAGACAATTATATAATACATGCTTTCACTTTTGAAAACTTGTAGGGAATCTCAAGGCAGGCAAAATTAGCATTGTCTAGTGGTAAGAGCATCGCAAACATTTAAAATATCTGGGTCAAGCCTCTACTCTGCCGTGTAACTTTTTGTGTCACCGTAGGCAGTTTAACTCTTTAAGCCTCTTTTTCTATTTCAAAAATTAGGGATTTGAGCTAAATCATTTATCTTCAGAGTCCTTTAGAAACCACTTTAGAAATCAAGTGATTTCTAAAGGTTAGATAGTTTGACAGTATAAAGAGTTGTTCAGAGAAGGAAGAAATCACTGTGGGCTGGTGAAGTCAGAAAATATTTCACAGAAGGGGCTAGGTCTGAGCTAGGCTTTCAAGGCTGAGGGAGATTTAGATTGGTGAGGAAGGAGAGAGGCATTTCAGTTAAAAGGAAGAGAAAGAGCAAAATCATAAACAACAGTGAGTATAATGTGTGTAAGGGAGCTTTAGGCTAGTCAGCACACGGGTTTCAGGGCAGGGAAAAGAGGGAGCGAGGTTTGGATAAGCGGGGTGGGAGAAATGATGGCAATAATATCTAATGTGTCGAGTATACAGTGTGATAGGTAGGTGTTCCAAGTAGATGTATTAACTGATTTACTGAGTTATGAAATAGATTACTATTATTAACCTAATTTTGCAAATGAGGAAACGCATAGTGAATTCAGGATTTGAATCCAGGTAGTGCAGCTTTGAGACCACGCGCTTATCCACCATGCTCTATAATCACTAGGTAACAGTGTTCCAAATTTCTCCTTGCCACTAAACACCTTGGTGTTTCTTTTCCTCAGTGACACGGACACCTGTTTTACCTCAAGCAATTTCTTGTTCTTTGTGAACTTCAGTTTCTTCATCTATAAAGAGGAGATAAAGTATTTCTCATTCTTATGAGAATCGATTGACATAAACTCTCAAAATGCCTAATGTGACTGGGACCTGGGAAATGTTCAATAAAAGTTCCACCATGACAAGCAGATTTTCATAGCAACTTTGAGGCAACAGCTTACCATATGAGTCTTTATAGGAGCCTTCAAGTCAAGTAAAGTCATTTGTAGACAGGTTTCTATGACCCTAAAAGTAAATTTGAAAAATAGGACAAGCCTAAATGAATATTCCTTCATTTTGGTTGGAGTAGTTTGTTGCACATAGTTTAGAAAACACTGATTACTAATGTTTTGAAACAGTCTTGGGGGAAGATGTTTTTGAGATGGCTTGTTTGTAGAAACTTTATACTTTGAGCACTGTCACATCCATTGTCTCATTTAATCCTCCACACAACAGTATTTGTGGGGCAGTAATTAATGTTATTTTCATTTACATATGAAGGAATTAAGATGGGGAGGTTACCCAAGGTCACATAGTCAGGAAGTGACAGAGTCAGGACTCCCACCCAGGTCTCTGCCTTTGGATCTTCTGTGTTTTGCTGTGGGCTTCCTAGACTGAGTTGCAGGTGCCATAGAGCTAGATGGTGAGCTAATTTAGTTGGAAGCTTGTATTAAGTGAACAATAATATTAGCTCTTCCAGCCATTTATTAAACTTTGTTTTCCATGGGTGTTTAGCTTAATGATTTCCCTTTAGTGCTACCTTGGGATTCTCTTGCAGAAACTGCTAGATTTGACACAAAAAGCCAGTGAACAGAGCCATGGAAGGTGGTCACAGGAAGGATGGGACTGGTATTTATCTTCTCTGGCAAGACTGGAGCCAAAAGACCTCAAGAAACATCGTGGTGTTTCTTGGAGAAATCTAGGAGATTGGGAGTCAGAAGGTCTGGGTTTAATTCAGCCATAGCAAGCTTCTATTCTTCTCTGAATCTCAGTTTCCTCATCCTTAAAATTGGAGTAATAAAAGCTGCCCTACTTTCTTCATAGGATTGTTGTGAGGTCAGATTGCAAACTGTAACATACACAACAGATTTAAATATATATGGACTGAAACTGTAGCAACAGGTGGGACTGAGTGTAGATATGAGGAAGAATTCCCCACTTAATTTCCTCTTAAGTATTGTCATGGGAAGTTTTTCTAGTTAATTAGAAGTAAAAATTTAGGGGAGAAAATAGGTTTTTCCCTAGTATCAGGGCTGCTGATTCTAGTCAGAGCTGGTGAATTTTGTTTTTTCACTTTTCTGTGTCTTCTCCCCCCACTGATGCCTTTCACTTTGTGTCCATGGACTCCTGTGACCTGGGACCCATTCCAGAGGTGAACATATTTTCTAAAACAAAATTGGGACATGAGGTCTTGTTTTTCAGTGTAAGAAACAGTCTGAGAGATTTTTAGATGCTGCAATATGGGAATTGGGGGGAAATTTTGGTGGTTGGTGGTTGGAACCTTCTTGAAATCCAGAGGTTCCGGGGAATTGGCCAAATTGTTGTTGGCATCCTTATTTCCTAGCTTTTTGTTTTCAGCAGGCTGAGTTAATCTTTGCTCGGTGTGAGTTGTTAATAGCTGTTGGCAATCCCTTTTCACAAGTTTTTGCATTTTCATAGAAGAAGCTGGAAAATAAAAAATCTTCTCTGACCCTAAGTAATGAATAGTGCAGTTTTAGCATTAAGATTGGGGGAAAAAGAGAATCATTCTTTATTGCCCTGCACCCACATGAAAAGTCTACTCTTTAAAAGAAAAAACTTGGCAAAGAGGAATGAGATTGATTTTCCTGTAGCCACCAGATGACTTATACAGTCAGATCAGGTTGAAAAATGCACTGAACTGAACTTTCATCCTGGAAGGAAACTGTAGCATATGTGATTCTGTAGTTAGGTCACATGTTTAAGTAAAACTTTATAATTTATTATATACTTCGACTTGCATGTGTCATCTCATTTAATTGTCACCTTAACCTTGTGAGGTAAGTTGGTATAGTTGCCTGTTTTGATTAGGAAACCAAGACTCAAAGAGAGTGTGGTTTGCTTAGAGTTACAACATGAAATAGGTAGAGCTGTATGTAAAATCTAGATTCTTCTTTCTCTGTACCCTTTTCTCCTTACTCAGTACCCCTTTTCTCTGTGCAGCTAAACTTTCTGAGCTCTGCATTAATCAATTATGATCCCTTTGCCTCAAAGCACCAAGAACAGATAAGAAATTGCTTAAGCTGGAAAGTGCCTGTGTGGTCTGTGACAGGTGCTGCGTAGGTTGGTTGAAAAATAACTTAAAGATTGTCTCCTTTCCCTATGTGTTTTTTGTTAATGCTTATAATACTCTGATGACTTAGAGTCCTTCTGGTGCCTCTGGTGTATTTCAGACTGATTTTAAGTTGTCAGGAGAGGGGATTTTCACTCCAGAGCTCAATTCCTTTAAAGCCTCTTATTTTCCTTTTGTACCTGGAAATTTATTTCTTAGCCAGAGCTCAGGGTGGCATCAGACTTAAGTTCCTACTAAAAAGACTGTTCCCCGCCGATCAATTTTTTTCTGCCCTTTTTTTTTTTCCCACATAGCCGGTCCCTCTCACTACATCCCCCTCCCTCTTCCCATTAATTCTAGCTATAGTTATTTGCAAGATTCTGGGAGTCAAAGGGCAGTGAGTTTGGGGTAGAGAAAGAACCTGAAGCTCCTGTCCCTTCTGACTCCACATGTTCCCTGAATATCGTGGAAGCACCCTGCTGCTGTGTCTACTTCGCAGAACCCTGTGCCTTTCTCCAGACCCTTCAAGAGCAAAGGTCTGGGCGGTGGCCTTGAGGGAAGAAAGACTTCCCAGAGATTCTTCAATGAGTTGATTTGGTTTTTCCCATAGTTAGAGCTTAAAAACAGGCATAGAGATCAGCCTTTTGTTTTGTTTTGGTTTTTTTGGCCTCGAGCATGTGGGATCTTAGTTCCCCGACCAGGGATGGAACCCCGGGCCCTCGGCAGTGAAAGCGCAAAGTCCTAACCACTGGACTGCCAGGGAATTCCCACCTTTTGTTTGTTTTTACTGGTCTACTTCCTTTCTCCTTCTTGGGGATTATTTTGAGGTTTCCCATTTATCTCATTAATTCTTTCATGAAGCATTCCATGGGAACTAGTGCTATAATGCTGAACACAAGAGACGTTGTTCTGTCTTCACAAAGCTTATGGTTTATTTGGGAAGATAGTCAATTAAACAAGCAGTGTAATGAAGGATGATTTATTATTATATCAACATGATTAAACGAAGTTTTAAATAGAACATGTTTGTCTCATAATTTCACCATAGCAATAGAGCAGCTGCTGTCACATTTTTATGTTCTCTTCCAACATTTGTCCAAAGGCAGGCATATTTTTACATAATTGTGATTGTTGTCTAGCTATAATTTCATGTTTTGTTTTTTCTACTTGTAAATAATGTTTACATATTGTCATATAGTCTTAATAATTATTATGTATTTTAATAACTGTTGTACCATGATTTATTCAATTATGTTTCTATTAGAGAACTGTTGACTTCCAATTTTTCAACATTATTACGTAGTAATACCATAGGCGTTCTCAGTTTTCAGGAAATGAACTATTTGATCAAAGATTATGATAATACGACTCTTAACGTTGGATCTCTTGGCGCAAACCTCAATGAAGAACGCAATTAGTTTCCAGAATTAATGAGAATTGCAGGACACATTGATCACTGACACTTCGAATGCCTTTGGGACACTGGGGCTATGCCTTTCTGAGGGTTGCTTAAAAAAAAAATTAGGATGATATATGTAGCTTTTGATAGATACTGCTATATTGCTTCCTATAAAAGGTTTTTTCAGTTTGCAGTCCATCAACTATATTCACTTCCCTTTTCAGCATACAATATTATCTTTTTAAGTGTTAATATAATAGGTATAAAAGCAGTATTTGGCTATTTTACCATGTATTTCTACGAGTACAGATGAGTTGAATGTTTTCCCTAATGTTTGTTTATAAATATATTATGTGAAATGATTGCTCTGGTTTTTTGGCATTTTACTGGTTGATTTGCTAACTTGACAGCTTGATTTTGAATGGGATATTCATTGTCAATGAAGAGGAATGGATAACAGTGCGTAGACTGTCTTCTTGGGGATTTGCTCTAATTTGACAGAAAACTTCTGTGATTGTGGCGTTAAGGGTCAGATTCTTTGAGCTAGAGTCAGTACTATGTGTAGGACTGACACCTGTGGGGTCTGTACTGGGCTGTGAATTCCTTCAGGGCAAGGGCCATGTTTTACTCTTTGACTCAGCATTTAGCAGCCTGGCCAATAATAGGCCTCAAAAAATTGTTGAAGGAATATGACTTTCTTGGGACAGTCTCCTTCTCTAAATATCATTCTCACATTTTCACCATTTAAAATTCATTCTTTGGTTCTCAATGACTTTCTAATCTTGGAGGCCTCTAGGAATTTATAAATACCTGTAAAGGATACCTCCTGGAATTTATAAATACTTCTAGGATTTATAAATACCATCAATGCCGTGGTGGTCTCAGGCAACATATCGGAGATTATAACCATAATACGAGAGCAATACTCTATAGGGGTGGAATAAAAAATAGATACCTGGTGATGGAGGAGTGGAGAGGGGGTGAGAGAGATGCTCAGAAGAGTAGTAGGAAGTTGTCAAGAATAAACCTGTTGCAGAGGTTCCCAGGAATATGAGAACAGGAATGTAATCTTAGTGGTCACCTGAGCTTTGGTGTCCTTATGTGTAAATGTGGATGCGAATGCATACTTTCCAGGGTTGTTGTGAGACTTTATTTAAATAAAGTAGGTTATAAAAGTGCTTTGTAAACTGTAAAGTGCTATGTGAATAAAAAAATCCTTGTTATCATCACCATCATGTACGTAACCAAGGAGCAGAGGGATAAAGTTACTTTTATTTTTTGCCAGGAGCTAGATTTAGTCTTCATATTTTGCAGTCAATCTCTATCATTTGAAGATGAAATAGAAGTTTCTAAAGTATTATTTTCCCCCCAAGGAAATAGTGAGGAAGGATGGAGGATGTGGTTGGGTAGCTTTAGGGATTGAATAGACTTTGTTAAGCTTTTTATCACTTTACCAAATGATTAGTTTCTTTCTGCCCAAGTCCTTTTCCTAGAGAATGAAGCACAGGAAAAAGAAGAGTAAAAACAACATGAACATGGCAAAAGCATGGGCCGTGTTCAGAGGCAGTAAGTGATTTGATTGAGGCAGTGGGTTAAGATATGGAGGAATCATGAGCTGATCCTGGAATAGTAGATTAGGATCCAATAAGGACAACCTTGAATGCAAAACTCAGAGGTAGTCAGTGGGGAATAGTGAAGGTTTTGGAACAGGGGAGTGATTTGATCAATGCCGTGCTTAGTAAGGTTTATCTGGGGACACTGTAGAAAATGGGGAGGAGGAAGAACTTGGGCAGGGCTGGAGACCAATTTAGAGGCATGTTTTGGTTTTCCATCTGTGAGAGACTGGAGGCTTCTAATAGGACCATGGCCGTGGAAAAGAAGGAGTGGATACAAGGATGTCAGAGAGTATAGTCTCAGGCTGAAGGAGCTCTGGGACCTTATGACCTTCAGTCTGTTATATCTCCCAGAGGTTTGTTTTCCCTGTAAACTTTTTAAAAGTTCAAGTATAAAAGTGCACAAATACTAATAGTTCAATGAGTTTTTACAAAGTATAAAGTATGACCCAAGTCGAGATATACAACATATCCAGCACCTGCTAAGCTTATAACCCACTTCGGTCATTACTTCTCCTTCCTCAACAGGTAACCACTATTTTGGCTTCCTTCAATATATGTTAATTTTGCCTGGTTTTGAGCTTTCTATAAATAGAATCATGCAGTACAAACTCTTTTATGTCTGGCTTCTTTTGTTTGACATCATGTTTATGAGATTTTTCTGTTTTCTGGTACAGAGCATTAGTTCATTCTTTTTCAGTGCTCATTTGTATTTCATTGTATGAATATATCACAATTTATTTATGCATTCTGCTGTTAATGGATGCTTAAGTTGTTCCCAGTTTGGGAACAACTATGAATAATGCTGCTATGAACAGTTCCTTTACATGTCTTCCGGTGAATATAAGCTCTTGTTTCCTACCCAGGAGTAGAATCTGCTGGGTTATAGGGCATATGCAAGTTCAGCTTTAGTAGATACTACCAAATACTTTATAGAGTTTTACAGAGTTTACCAGCTTACACTGCTGTTAGCAGAGTTTAAGAGTTCCTCACCAATACTTGTGTCTTAGTTAGATTGGGCTGCTATAATAAATACCATAGGCTGGGTGGCTTAATGAACAATTACTTATTTCTAACAGTTCTGGAGGCTAAAACTCCCAGATCAGGATGCCAGCATGATCAAGTTCTGTTGAAAGTCCTCTCCCTGGCTTGTAGATGCCGTCTTTCTTTATCCTCACATGGCAGAGAGAGAGAGAGCTCTGGTCTCTTCAACTCCTTATGAGGGCACCAATTCCATCATAGGGGCTCCATCCTTACAAGCTTATCTAAATCTGATTACCTCCCAAACTCCCCACCTCCAAATACCATCACATTAAGGATTAGGGCTTCAACATATGGATTTTGGCAAGGGACAAAAAGATTCAGTCCATAATAACTCAGTATTGTAGTATTTTAAATGTCAAAGGCTTTTATGTTATAAGAAACTTGAACAGAGAGGGCTATATCTAGCATAAAGGAAGAAAGGAACTACATTCTTCCCTCTGTATCCACAGGGGATTGGTTCCAGCCCCCCCTCCCCCCCAGCAAAATCCATGGATGCTCAACTCCCTTGTATAAAAAGGTGAAGTATTTACATATAACCTATGCACATCCTTCTGTATACCTTAAATCATCTCTAGATTACGTATAATACCTAGCACAATATAAATGCTATGTAAATAGCTGCTGCATGGCAAATTCAAGTTTTGGTTTTTGGAAATTTCTGGAATTTTTTTCCAAAATATTTTTGATCCCCCGTTGTTTGAATCTGCAGATGCAGAATCTTAGATACAGAGGGCCGACTGTACTGGTTATTGAAGGCCTGACACATACCAGATACTGCCTAGGTGCTTTTACTTACATTGTCTCATTTAATCAAGATAATACTCATGTAAACTGTGTGATCAGTGTTATCATATTGATTTTACAGGCCAGAAAACTGAGACTCACAGGTTCGGCAGCTCATATTTGCTGTCTAGAATCCAATCTAGATCTGCTTGAATCCAAACAATGACATCACATAAAACTGCAGTTTGTCAGTGAGGTGTTTTCGGTTTTTTGGTGGATAGAGGAGGCTCTTCTTGGGGACCCTGAAGTCCCATCATATAGGTAGTCCCCTTCTGAGACTTAGTACTTAGCTGACCCTGTAAACAGCAGCCTCCCAACCAGGCACCTCCCCCGCCTTGTGCCCTCTCTGCTTCCCCACTGAATCACTTAGCAGCCGATCATTAAGACTGTCTCAAGGTAGATATTATACTGGCACACCCTCTGCTCCAGCTAGCAGGATGACGGAAGACGCTCCCATCGAATTTTTTTTTTTTTTTTTTAACATCTTTATTGAAGTATAATTGCCTTACAATGGTGTGTTAGCTTCTGCTTTATAACAAAGTGAATCAGTTATACATATACAATATGTTCCCATTTCTCTTCCCTCTTGCATCTCCCTCCCTCCCACCCTCCCCATCCCATCCCTCTAGGTGGTCACAAAGCACCGAGCTGATCTCCCTGTGCTATGCGGCTGCTTCCCACTAGTTATCTATTTTACATTTGGTAGTGTATATATGTCCATGACACTCTCTTACCCTGTCACATCTCACCCCACCCCCTCCCCATATTCTCAAGTCCATTCTCTAGTAGGTCTGTGTCTTTATTCCCGTCTTGCCACTAGGTTCTTCATGGCCTTTTTTTTTTTTTTTTTTTTCCCCTTAGATTCCGTATATATGTGTTAGCATACTGTATTTGTTTTTCTCTTTCTGACTTACTTCACTCTGTATGACAGACTCTAACTCCATCCACCTCATTACAAATACCTCCATTTCATTTCTTTTTATGGCTGAGTAATATTCCATTGTATATATGTGCCACATCTTCTTTATCCATTCATCTGTCGATGGACATTTAGATTGCTTCCATGTCCTGGCTATTGTAAATAGAGCTGCAATGAACATTTTGGTACATGACTCTTTTTGACCTATGGTTTTCTCAGGGTAAAACCAGACAAAGATGTCACAAAGAAAGAAAACTACAGGCCAATATCACTGATGAACATAGATGCAAAAATCCCATCGAATTTTTAACCCTAGCCAAGCCTCTTATTTCTCTCTCTTACCAGCTTTCTTCCTGTAGCTTTTTCCCCCCTCAAGACTAGGAAGACAGGAATGACATATCATAGAAAGAGCTAGAAGGCAGGAGACCTAGGTCCTGACCCTAATACTAAATTGTATGCTTTTGAATATCACATCTACCTGCTCTTGACCCAGGGTTTTTTTTTGCTTTTTTTTTTTTTTATAATTTGTCAATTTGTCAAGGTTGTTTTCCTCTATTATTTATTTATTTTTAAAATTTATTTTATATTTTTGGCTGCATTGGGTCTACGTTGCTGTGTGCAGGCTTTCTCTGGTTGCGACAGGTGGGGGCTTCTCATTGAAGTGGCTTCTCTTGTTGCGGAGCATGGGCTCTAGGCGTGCGGGCTTCAGTAGTTGTGGCCCGTGGGCTCTAGAGCGCAGGCTCAGTAGTTGTGGCGCATGGGCTTACTTGCTCCTTGGCATATGGGATCTTCCCGGGCCAGGGCTCGAACCCATGTCCCCTGCATTGGCAGGTGGATTCTTAACCACTGCACCACCAGGGAAGCCACGGGTTTTCTAATTTGTAGAAAGAGGGCATTGGACTGGGGTTAGTGGTTATGTGGGCCGTCCTTAAGGTTTACTGTGGAAAGACTCAAACAGAAGATACTTTGAACCCTCTGTATATTATTATAAACAGAGCAGCTCTGGTTTTATTTGTTGTGTATGTATTGAGCTTCCTCCTGAGATTTTAAAGTGAAAGATTATATGACAAGTACATGCTTGAAATACACTAGACTAGGTGATATCTACTAAGTCAGTGTATCACTTTGTGAAAACCTTATGAAAGATTATGAGTGACAAAACTGAAACGAGCAAAATTTTCACCCTTTACATTTTTAAAAAATATGTATACAAGGTTTCCTCTTTCCTCTGTGGTCATGCTTTCCTCTGACCACTGTGAGGGAATGGAGGGGGTATAATGAATTTTGCCTAGGGTAGGAGGTTGGGGAAGGATTCACCAAAGAGGAGGCATCTAAGCTGGACTTAAAGGAAGAGTAGAGTTTCACTAGGTGGATTAGGAGATTGGGGAGATAAGGCATTTCAGGTAGAGAAATAAGGCAGGAAGACATGAAAAAACATTGCTATTTTGGAAATATTGTGTTCTTGGTATAGATATTGTATATGATGGAAAGGGAAAGAAGGAGGAAAGCTAGGCGACGAGGCCTCTTTGTAAAGGGACTTGAACATTTGAGGGCTAATGAAGAAGTGTAAGTATCATTTGAATTAGCCCTGCTTCATTCATTTGGGGCTCCTTTAGACTCAGGATCCCTGATCCACACAGCAGTGTTTCTGCATAGGAGCTATGGCAGCAGTGATGTTCACATACTCAGAAGTGACTTTGAATAGAGGGAACCTTGGTGGCCTGGGTCTACATTAATTTCTTCTTCTTAATTGGCTCAGAGTGCTGGATATATATGTGTAATACTTGTGTAAAACGAAAGGGTAGGGGGTGGGGGAGGCTCTGCTGCTGGGCAGTGACTTTCCACACTGTGATAAACTCTGTGGTGTCCTTTCCATTTAAACTCATCATCAGGGGTGGAAGTGGAAGATTGTAATTTTACCTCCTGTGTGAAAAATTAGAGTCAGGCTTGTGGCTCCAACTTCCCAGCTCTTCTCCATAATGGATCTCCTCATTCTGTCCCTGGAAACGTATGTTTATTTGTAATGTATTACATTCGTGGTAATTGGAGCAGCGTGCCTTTTCATTCTCCTGTCAAACACTCGTCTCCCTGACTAGAGAGCCTCAGAGCCTGAAAATAATGAGCCTATGAATTGCATTAGGTTAGGAATCAGGTTCCCAGTTAAACATGTATGAAGGGTGTCTCACCCATTTGCCCTCTTTTTCTCGTTTGTGCCCTTAAGATGTCCCTATATCCCATGAGTCCTATCCTGGTTGAGGACAGGTTTCAGATTGGGGCACAGTATCTGCCCAGTTGGGGCCAATGTCAGCTTCATCCATTTTACAAAATAGCGAGAAGGAGTGAGCTGACATTGACTGAAAAGTCACTATGAGCAGGCACTTCACATACATTACCTCATTGACTCCTTACACCTTAAAAGAGCTGTTATCACTATTTTACATATGAAAAGATAGTTAAGTAACTTCCCCAAAGTTGCATATAGCTGGAAAGTGGTAAGTGAGGATTTGAATCTTTGTCTGAATTCAAAACTCATGTTTTGTCCATTTCATGACTCTGAAAGCAGAATAATTCTGCTAATAGAGTCATAGCAATTTTGTAGCTCAATGGAAAAATTATAGGTGGGGGGCCTTTAGGCATTAGAGCCAGAAAAGAGACTTTGGAGAATCAACACTAAAGGCTAATCAGAAGAGTAGCCTTATAAAGTATAGAGTGTAAAGAGTTAAAGCAATTCTAGTACTTTCCCCACTTTGGGAATGAAACACATTATGCTGTGGCCAGTGGTAAGTTTAGATAATATCCAGGTGTGAGGCAGAGTAGGAAGCAAGAGAGTGATATGATACGTAGCTGGGGCTTTTTTTAAACACTGAGATATAATTTGCATGCCATAAAATTCACCTTTCTGAAGTGTACAATTCATTGGTTTTAGTATACTTATGAGATTGCATAACCGTCACCACTATCTAATTCCATACTGTCTTCATCACTCCAAAAAGAAACCCCATACCCATTAGCAGTCATTCCCCAAACCCCCTTCCCCCAGCCCCAGGCAACTGATTATCTACTTTTTGTCTCTATGGATTTGCCTATTCTAGACATTGGATATAAATGGAATTATATAACATGTGACTTTTTCTTCTTCTGTGTCCAGCTTCTTTCTCTTAACATAATGTTTTCAAGGTTTATCCGCATTGTAGCATGGACATAAGAAAGAACTAAGTAAATAGCACTTAGTAGTACTTAGTTCTTTTTTTTGGAATTTTATTCCTCTATTCCTTAATATTCCATTGTATGGATGTACCATATTTTATTTATCCATTCATCAGTTGATGGATATTTGGGTTTTTTCCACTTCTGTGCTATTATGAATAACGCTGCTATGAACATTTGTGTACAGGTTGTTATGTGAACATGTTTTCAGTTTTCTTTTTTTTTTTAACATCTTTATTGGAGTATAATTGCTTTACAATGGTGTGTTAGTTTCTGCTTTATAACAAAGTGAATCAGTTATACATATACATATGTTCCCATATCTCTTCCCTCTTGCATCTCCCTCACTCCCGCCCTCCCTATCCCACACCTCTAGGTGGTCACAAAGCACAGAGCTGATCTCCCTGTGCTATGCAGTTGCTTCCCACTAGCTATCTATTTTACGTTTGGTAGTGTATATATGTCCATGCCACTCTCTCTCTTTGTCACATCTTACCCTTCCCCCTTCAGTTTTCTTATGTATATACCCAGGAGTGGAATAGGAGTAACTCTATGTTTAACTTTTTGAGGGACTGCCAAACAGTTTTCCAAAGCTGCTGTGCCATTTTATTTTTTATTTTTATTTATTTATTTATTTTTTGCTGTGCCATTTTACATTCCCACCAGTAATGTATGATGGTTCCACTTTTTTTAAAAAATAAATTTATTTATTTATGGCTGTGTTGGGTCTTTGTTGCTGCACGCAGGCTTTCTCTAGTTGCGGTGAGGGGGGGCTACTCTTCACTGCGGTGCGCAGGTGTCTTATTGCAGTGTGCTGGCATCTCGTTGCTGTGGCTTCTCTTGTTGCAGCATGGGCTCTAGGCATGTGGGCTTCAGTAGTTGTGGCACACCGGCTCAGTAGTTGTGGCTCGCAGGCTCTAGAGCGCAGGCTCAGTAGCTGCGGCGCACGGGTTTAGTTGCTTCGTGGCATGTGGGATCTTCCTGGACCAGAGCTCGAACCCGTGTCCCCGGCATTGGCAGGCGGATTCTTAACCACTGTGCCACCAGGGACGTCCTGTGATGGTTCCATTTTTTTTCCACATCCTCGACAACATTGTTATTGTACTTTAAAAAATTATTATTCTAGCCATCTTAGTGTGTATAAAGTGGTATCTCATTATGTTATTTATTTGCATTTCCCTAATGATTAATGATGCTGAGCATCTTTTCATGTGATTATTGACTATTTGTATATCTTATATGGAGAAATGCCTATTGAAATACTTTCTTATTTTTAATTGGGTTAATTGGGTTGGTTTGAGTCTTTTTGTTGGTGAGTTGTAAGAGTTTTCTTTATATGTTCTAGTTATAAGTACCTTACCAGAATATGATTTGCAAATATTTTCTCCTACTTAGTGGGTTATCTTTTTACTTTTGATAGTGTTTTTTGAAGCACAAGCAAAATTTTAAAATTTTGATAAAGTCCAGTTTATCTAATTTTTTCTGTTGCTTGTGCTTTTGGTTTATGTCTAGGAAATCATTGCCTAATTCAAAGTCACCTGTTTTCTTCTAAGAGTTTTATAGTTTTATCTCTTACAGTTAAGTCTTTGATCCATTCTGCATTAATTTTTATAAGTATAAATTTTATGGTATAAGGTAGGAGTCCCACTTCATTCTTATACATGTGGATATCTATATTTCCCGGCACATTCATTGAAAAAGACTCTTCTCTCCCCATTGAATTGTTTTGGCACCCTTGTTGAAAAATCAACTCATTATAGAATTATGGATTCATTTTTGGATTTTCAGTTCTATTCTGTTGATGAGATGGATTCCAGTGATCTACTGTCTATCCTTATACCACTACCACAGTCTTCATTACTGTAGCTTTGCAGTAGGCTTTGAAATTGGAAAGCGTGAGTCCTCCAACTTTGTTCTTTTTGTTCTTTTCTAAGATTTTTGGCTATTCTTGGTTCATTGAATTTTCTTATGGATTTTAGGGTCAGTTTGTCTTTTATTTATTTTTATTTTTATTTTTTTTGGCTGTGCCATGTGGCTTGTGGGAGCTTAGTTCCCTGACCAGGGATTGAACCTGGGCCCTGGCAGTGAAAGCGCTGAGTCCTAACCACTGCGCCGCCAGGGAATTCCCTGTTAATTTCTTTTAAAAAGGCAATGGGGATTTTGATAGGGATTGCATTGAATCTGCAGATTAATTTGAAGAATATTGGCATCTATTAAGTCTTCCAGTCCATGAACACTGCTGTCTTTCCATTTGTTTTGATCTTCTTTAGCTTCTTTCAGTAATGTTTTGTAGTTTTCAGTAGTCTTACTTTTAAACATTTGTTACCAATAATTTTATTCTTTTTGATGCTGTTATAAATGGAGTTGTTTTCTTAATTTTTTAATTAGTCATTACTAGTATATGGAAATACGACTGATTTTTTATATTTGTGTATCATGCAACCTTGCCGAATTCGTTTATTAGCTCTAATAGAATGTGTGTGTATATGTGTATTCCTTAGAATTTTTTATATACAAGATCATGTCATCTACAGATAGCAGTAGTTTTACCTCTTCCTTTCCAATCTGGAAGCCTTTTATTTCTTTTTCTTGCCTAATTGTCCTGGCTAAAATCTCTAGTACAATGCTTAGTAAAGGTGGAGAGAGCAGACATCTTTGTCTTATTCCTGGTCTTTGGGGGAAAACTTTCAGTCTTTCACCATTAGTATAATGTTAACTGTGGTTTTTTTCATAGATGCCTTTTATCAAGTTGAGGAATTTCCTTTTGATTCCTAGGTTGCTGAGAGTTTTTTATGATGAAAATGTATTGGGTTTTGTTAAATGCTTTGTGTGTGTCTATGATCATGTGGTTTTTGTCCTTTATTAATATTGTGTATTATATTGATATTTATGTGTTGAACCAACCTTGCGTTGCTGGCATGAATCTCACTTAGTGATCATATATAATCCTTTTTTCCCCCTGAGGTGTTTTTTTTTTTTAATTGAGGTCTAGTTGATGTACAATATTATGTAAATTTCAGATATACAACAAAGTGATTCACAATTTTTAAAACTGTATTCCATTTATAATTATTATAAAATATTGGCTATATATAATTCTTTTTATATATTGCTAGATTTGGTTTGTTAGCATACTGTTTGTAGCTGGAGCTTTTTGCAAAGTGTTTTTAGTAGATCTGACATTATACAGAGAGAAATAGAAGGTGCCTCACATTTTACCAACTGCTGTGTGCTGCTACCATGCTAAAGGCCTTACGTATGCGCTCTTATTTAAACTTCTAGGTAGTGGTGTCCCTGTCTTGCAGATGAGAAAACAAAGAGGCAAAAAAAATTTTTGTTTTGGTTTAGCACTTATCTTCTCTTAAATAGGGATTGATACTGCAAGGAAAAGAAGTAAGGCAGAGCCAAATAGCCAGATGAAGCAGCCGGTTTTTTGAAGGTGTGTTATAAGTTATAAAGCTAGTTTTATGTATGTAATAACAGAACTGGACCCATCGTGGGTATAATCATAGGCTAGAGATCTTATATAAGGTGAAGGGCTGGGCATAGAAAGAAATACAAGTTTTTCTTGGTTGTATGGCCACCCTTTTTTGATATCAGATAGGATCAGGCCTTAACCCTTAAATGAAAACCATCTTTAAGCCTCAGGGTTAAAGAAGACACTTTTCCTGCCCGTAAGTAGTTAGTGTTGTAGTGTGGATGACATGTAAGCTGTACAGTGATGTTCTGGGCCTCTAGCAATGCCCACATTAACCAGGTGGGCATTGGTGTTGGGGGAGCCTGGAATCCTTATTGTATACTTGGTTAATAATAATAAAGTATGGAATGATTAAGTATAAAGTATGCCGATTTGGGACACCAGTTGATGATTTGGGAGACTTGTGCCCGTGTTTGGGGAGCAGAGATTCCCTGGGTGTTCAACAGCTGGATTACCATGAATTAGTATTTCATGGGGATTCAGCTTCCAAAGATGATTGGAATTTGATGAGAGATTGCCTGGCAAGTGTGTAGTTGCAGACAGAAAAGGCAGTGAAAGTAGACTTTAGAGTGGAAAAGTTGGCGGTAGGAGGTCTTCGTATTAGCAAATTAATCTCGTTCTGATGAATATGAGAGAAAAATGGTTAACAGAAAATTCTGCATAGTGATTACTTCCGATGGAAGCCAAGGTGAGGCAGGAGGGTATGGTAGAGAGCTTTAATGGTATTGGTAGGTTCTATTTCTTAAAATGAGTGGTAGATCCATGAGTGTTCTTTTTATTAGTAGGCTTTATAACTTCTCTGTATATCACATTTTAAAATATATCCAATATTTCTTCAAAAAAGGGGGAGATGAAAGAAAAACAGGTGGAAGAATAAAGGAAGAGAATCAAGTCCCAGCAAGGAACTAATGCCAGGCAGCCTTTGCTTAATATATGTCGTGTTATAGTGATCTTGCCCATTTAGAGTTATTAGGGGAATATATGTTTCTCTCTTCGCTTCCATGACTTATAAGTAAAAGGTAATTTCCTAGAGCTAAGCTTTGGGAAGAGGAGAAGAAAATGAAGCTTTGAAACAGATTTTGTTTCTGTTTCTCAGGGGAGAAAGTGGTAGGTGTGGGAGTGGGAGCTCATGTGTCCAGGCACCAAACTTGGCAGACAGCTCCCTCGGAGCAGATGGAGTGAGGATTTCATAGCCTGACAGACTGACTCAGACCTGCCTCCCTGCAGGCAGCCACTATTGGGGATGGCTTGAATCTCTGTCAAAAGCTGCAGGATCATGTTATTTCTCCTTCGACTCTAGCAGTGGCAAACTCTAACCTTCCTGGACGAAGAGCTGCCCAGGACTCAGGCAGACCAAGTGTTTGGGCAAGGAGCTGAGTATTGATATCTGACCTCTGTTGCTTGCAGGGACAGTGGCTTTGGTGGAATGGACATTTCTTAGATTGAAGTGTTTAAACAGAGGCTGTTAACTCCCGGTGGATGACTCCCTCAATCCATGTTGCTTTAGGGAGGATATTTACATTGAATTGGATTGCCTGTGTGTTCTCCAAGCTTCTTTTCTGCCTGGAGATTATGAGAAATGTGAATTGGAAGCTTCTATATAGTCCATGATTGGTTTAGTGAGGTCAGCATAGGAAAAAACCCTGGGAAAGACTTAGAATTATTGCCTAAGATGTAAACAGCTTTCCGGAAATGACAGATCTTGCTGCCAGACACGATTTTAGCAACCAGTGAAGATGAACATGTGCTGGATTAGGGCCACAGCCTTTTAGTTGGTGTTCTTGCCTTTAGTCTCTCCCCTGCCAATTTAGACTACAAATGCTGCCAGGCTTTTTTCCCTGAAAGCCTACTTTCATCATGGCACTCTCCATTCAGGTAGCTCCAGTAGCTGCCGCTCTGCATCAAGTCTAGGCATGCTGTCTGGCTTTGAAATGTGTTATATATGGCCTTCTTCTCTAGCTAAAACCTACCTACCTGTCCTGTAAGTCTTAGCTCAATTTCTTCCTCCTTCAAGCTAGCATCGATCACCGTCTTTTGTGCTCTATCAACCATATATAGTAATTTCTAAATAATGTAGTGATAAATTGTTTCATAATGGTTATTTGTATGTTAGTGTTGGACTATGAGCCCTTTGAAGTTATGGACCATGTTTCCTCCTCTTCCCCATGGTATTTAAGGTGGCGCTGGGCACATGTCAGTACATTTTGTTAAATTATTAAACACTGAAAGTTTTGTAAATAATAACTAGTGTTTGTATATTATTTTAGAGTTTACAAATGCTTTTACATTTATCATCTCACTTAATTCTTCCAGAAATTTTGTCATAGTCCCATTTAAAGATGAAGAAATTGACTCTTAAAGAGATGAAGCTCAGCTCGGTGCTCTGTGACAACCTAGATGGGTGGGATGGGGGTGGGGAGGGAGGTCCAGGAGGGAGGGGAGATATGTATACATATATATAGCTGATTCACTTCATTGTACAGCAGAAACTAACACAGCACTGTAAAGCAATTATACTCCGAGAAAACAAAAACAAAAAACAAACAAACAAAAAAATCACACATTTAGTATTATTGCATTGGTAAAAATGCAATCATACTTAGAAAAAAAATAAGAAAAATACATTAAAAGACTTAAAATAAACGTTGTTTAGGGATTACAGGTGATTTATTTTCAGCTTTTTTATTTTCATAAATTCTTTAATTATGTATTACTTTTAGAGGGTAAGAAGGTGAACTAAAAGGAATAAAAATAACTTACTACTAAAAAAAAAAAAAAAAAAAAGACTTGATATAATTTGTCCAAGGTCTCACGGTTGCTAACTGGTAGACAGAACTGGAGTCCAAGTTTTTAGTTCTGTTGAAAATGCCGACTTACCTCAGGTTTTCTTAAAATCCCAGTTTTCTTTAAGGGATTTGTAGACATTGTTATTCAATACCATGGAAATATGCTGGGAGTGCAATGAAAAAGTACTGTCTTCCTGTGAACTAGACAGTTATAAAAGATGTTATGAATGTTTCAGACTCAAATGGATCTGAAGAAGGAAGGTGTAGTGGGTTGAATAGTGTCCCTCATATCTACCCATCACCTCAGAATGTGACCTTTTTTGGAAGTAAGGTCTTTGCAGAAGTGATTAGTTAAGGATTTTGAGATGAAATCATCCTAGATTTAGGGTGGGCTCTAGATTTGATGACTGGTGTCCTTATAAGGAGAAGAGAGGACACAGAGAGGAACAGGGACGTAAAGGCCATGTGAAGTTAGAGGCAGAGATTGGAGCTAGGTAGCTACACGCCAGGGAACAGCAAGGATTGCTGATAGCCACTAGAAGCTGGAAGGAGCAAGGAACCGATGGTCCCCTGCAGCTTTCAGAGGGAACATAACCCTGCCAACACCTTGATTTCAGATTTCTAGCCTCCAAAACTGTGAGAGAATAAATTTTGACTGTTTTAAGCAATGATGTTTGTGCTGATTTGTTACAGCAGCCTTAGGAAACTAATACAGAAGGGAAGAAAAAATGATTACCAAAAGTCTCTTATATACCAGCCTTGTTCTAGGTACTATAATATGTTATTTTACGTTATCTCTCAACAGCTTTATGTAGGTAGGGGTTATTTATCCATATTTTATGATCAGAAAAATAAGATTCAGAAAGGTAAAATAGAAAACTCATGTTTCAAAAATATTCTATCATTCTGTTTTCAGCTATATATCAATACTTTCTTCTTCTGTTGGTTGCCTGAGGAACTTACTTTGTGGTCCTCACAGTGACTGGGCACTGAATTGTGATGGTCTGTCCCTACTAGATTAGTTAAAGATGTGAATGGTGGATTAGTCAAAAGAGGGCCGGAAGTCTCATATGACCTTTCTTCTGGGCCTAACTTTTAGCCTCTCTCCCCCAACTTCTTTACCTACATATTCACTCAGCCTTCATGAAACTTTCCTAGATTCCTCTTTACCTAATAATTTTCTCTCTCTCTCTCT
Organism: Balaenoptera physalus; assembly: GCF_965194825.1. Lineage (NCBI taxonomy): Eukaryota > Metazoa > Chordata > Mammalia > Artiodactyla > Balaenopteridae > Balaenoptera > Balaenoptera physalus. The sequence continues at coordinate 105,516,708 of NC_138896.1, forward strand.
CTTTCTCTCTCTTTCATCTGAAACTCCATAACCGTTTATCTACTGAATTTTATTACGCTTATCATAGTCTATATTTTATTACGTGATTTCTGCCTGTGTCTTACTCTCCCAGGTACATTGTCAGCTTCTTGAGGATGAGGATCTTGTCTTGTTCATTTTTATATCTTCTGTGTTACCTACTGGGAATCCTTACTCATAACATCTGCTAATTAATTGTTAGTTGGATTTCTGTTTTCCTCTTCTCCCTCTTCCCCAGTTTTCAGGTTCCAGTGCCAACTTTTGGAAGGCAAAGTTCATCTTTGGTTTCTTCCTATCTTCCTTTTCAGTGACGTTATTATCCCTGTGTACGTCATACCCTCTCTGGGCCTTGTTGTCTGCTGACTCTCATTTAATTCTGTTCTGAAGTGTTGCTATGCTGTATTCTAAATAAGTTTATAAGAGGTCTATCATAACATTTTCACAATGTTATAATCATGTTAGATGCCTGCCTCCCAAACTACAAATTTCTCTAAAAGAAGGGTTTTTCTTGCCCATTCTAATACCCAAAATGCCTAGTTTTTTGCTTCACATTCATTAAATGTTGGTTGAGTGAGTAAATTAATGGTGTTTTACTTCCTAGGATGTCTGTATTTTTCTAGGAAAACTGGTAGCCTGATAGGCCTTCCAAATCCAGTTGAATTTGGTGGTAGAATTTTTAAAAATATTAACAAGTATTGATGTAGAGGTCTGGGTTGGGAGCCTTTTGATTCCCCTAATATTCAACCTTATAGGTTATCCTCTATTTTAGATGGCTGGTCCTGCCAGGTATAGATGTGAAGTAGATCATAAGGCCAAGATCACCTTGAAAACTGATGCTGAAACTCTCCATATGGAGCAGACTTATTTCCTGGAGAGTTTTGTGAAGCTGTCTTTTCATGAAAATAGCTTTTAAGAAGCAAAGCACAACATTTTAAGCTTCAGATAATTCAAGGCTTAGAGGTGGTTGAGATCCTCTTTTTTTTTTTTTTTTTTTTAATTAATTAATTATTTATTTATTTTTGGCTGTGTTGGGTCTTCGTTTCTGTGCGAGGGCTTTCTCTAGTTGTGGCAAGCGGGGTCCACTCTTCATCGCGGTGCGCGGGCCTCTCACTATCGCGGCCTCTCTTGTTGCGGAGCACAGGCTCCAGACGCGCAGGCTCAGTAGTTGTGGCTCATGGGCCTAGTTGCTCCGTGGCATGTGGGATCTTCCCAGACCAGGGCTCGAACCCGTGTCCCCTGCATTGGCAGGCATACTCTCAACCACTGTGCCACCAGGGAAGCCGAGATCCTCTTTTATAGTTTCTTCTTCTAGGGGAGTAACGTAGCATGAGAGAAAGAACACTGACATGGGGGTCACAGTGCAAGTTCTGGTCCCAGATATGAGTGTAATTAGTTATATGATTATAGTGGACTTCTGTTGTTTTTGCCTTCCAGTGTCCATTTCCCCTTCTTTTAATACCAATGCCCAGATTTTCCTCTGGAGAGCCATCTTCTCCCTAGAACTCAGGTCTTGTGCTTTGGGCAGAGCCCACTTCATCCCTGGCTTCAAGGATGGACATGTGATTCATGCCTTGCTAATTAGAGTATTATATTTTTCTGATCATGGAGATTGATTTAGGAATGAGCAGCAATCTCAATTTGGATCTATGACTGACTTTTGATCAATTTTTTTTAGAGAAAGTATGTATTCTTTTTATATTGGATATGAACCTGGGAAGATGTAAGACTGGGGTCCTCCGGAGAAGTTCTGCCTGGGAATGAAGCCAAACAGAGATGAAAAGCAACCAGATCCTCTGAACTCCTAAAATCTGTTGAACTCAAAACCTGGACTTTTCATATATGTGAATTAGTAATTTTGTTTTTGCCTAGTTTACTTTTGCAAGTCACCTGAAAAGGTGACTTTAAACAAGCTTTTCAGGACTTCCCTGGTGGCGCAGTGGTTAAGAATCCGCCTGCCAATGCAGGGGACACGGGTTCGAGCCCTGGTCCAGGAAGATCCCACATGCCACGGAGCAACTACGCCTGTGCGCCACAACTACTGAGCCTGTGCTCTAGAGCCCAGGAGCCACAACTACTGAAGCCTACGTGACACAACTACTGAAGCCCACGCGCCTAGAGCCTGTGCTCCACAATAGGAGAAGCCACCGCAGTGAGAAGCCCGCACACCACAACGAAGAGTAGCCGCCGCTCGCTGCAACTAGAGAAAGCCCACACGCAGCAACGAAGACCCAACACAGCCAAAAATAAATAAATAAATAAATTTATTAAAAAACAAACAAGCTTTTCTGAGCCTTTATTTTAGTATCTTTAAAATGAGTACACTGGGGGCTTCCCTGGTGGCGCAGTGGTTGAGAGTCTGACTGCCAATGCAGGGGACATGGGTTCGAGCCCTGGTCTGGGAAGATCCCACATGCCGCGGAGCAACTAAGCCCGTGCACCACAACTACTGAGCCTGCGCGTCTGGAGCCTGTGCTCCGCAACAAGAGAGGCCGCGACAGTGAGAGGCCCGCGCACCGCGATGAAGAGTGGCCCCCACTCGCCGCAACTAGAGAAAGCCCTCGCACAGAAACGAAGACCCAACACAGCCAAAAATAAATAAATAAATAAATAAATAAAAATTAAAAAAAAAAAGATGAGTACACTGGGCTCATTAAGAGGTAGATTTACTTCTATGTTGATACCTGTTTGAAATAAACTAGATTTTTTTCCATTGGAATAACCCAGGTTGGTGGTCTGGATGTTCTTGGTGCTAGTAAGTTGTGTTTCCCTGTTGTTAAATCTGACTACTGATATTTCAGTGGATTTATAAAATGATAGCATTGTCACTTATGTCTGTAAACTTGACCACATATTTTAGCCTCTGAGTTTTAGTTTCCCCTTTTAGGGTGCTGATGCTGATAGCTGTCTTGTTCAACTCACAAAGTCAAATGGTGGAATGAAATCAGAGGGTCAGAAGAGAAGTATAATTTTGACTGTAGAGGATAGGTAGGATTCAGATGAGAAGAGAGGTAAGGCATGAACATGAATGATGTGAGCAAAGGCAAAAAATAATGAGAATTCTTCTGTAAGTCAAACTTGTTCACATTCCTGGTGGAACATTGTATTTCATTCTGTCTTTCCCACTACATGAATAATTAGGGTACTGAAAGATTTGAAATAAGATCTTTGTGGAAAAGTAAAGTGTTCCAGAAATATGACTGAAAACTTAGTAACTGTCTATAATTATCTTGCTCTGTCGAAACAATTCTGAGCAATGGTTTTTCCATTCTTTCAGAGGAGAGAACTAGGCGAATTGGTATGAGATATTTGGAGTCTAATGAAGACATTTGGTTAAACATTAGAGCCCCTCAAAATAGGAGGACTCTCTTTATCTTGAGTCATGATCATCTAGTTTTATGGAAATATTTGGAGGCACTGAGGTTTCTAGATGAGCATTTGGCATCCCTTTTAACTATAAGTCTACCTGGTTGTGGTTCTTGTCATGAACTACAGATATTTCTGCTATTGGGGAATAAGAACAATACCTATAAACAAGTTTTCTATATTTTATTGTACTTTATGGCATTAGGCATATGGAATTCATGGGACTTTAGAGCTGAAAGAGATAGTAAGAATAATAGAGCAAATGTTTATTGAGTACTAGTTGTGTGCTATCCACTGTGCTAATTTCTTTACATATATTAAAGATCTTCCTCAACTTATAATGGGGTTACATCTCAGTAAACTTATGGTAAGTTGAAAATATTGTAAGCTGAAAATGCATTTAATACACCTAACCTACTAAACATCACAGCCTAGCCTGCCATAAATGTCCTTAGAACACTTACGTTAGCCTACAGTTGAGCAAAATCATGTCACACAAAGCCTATTTTATAATAAAGTGTTGAATATCTTATGTAATTGAATACTATACTGAAAGTGAAAAACAGAATGGTCTCTAGGTACAGAATGGTTGTAAGTGCATCATTTGTTTACTCTCGTGTTCCTGTCGCTGACTGGTTTTGGGAGCTGTGGCTCGTTACTGCTGCCCAGCATCGTGGGAGAGCATCCTACCTGTCGCTAGCCTGGGAAAAGATCAAAATTCAGAATTCGATGTATGGTTTCTACTGAATGTGTATTGTTCTTGCAGCATCGTAAAATCAAAAAATTGTCAAACCATCATAATTTGGGGACCATCTGTGACTAATTCTCACAGTTACCCTATAGAATAGGTACAATTATCATTCCTATTTTTTAAAATTGAAGTATAGTTGATTTACAGTGTTTCAGGTGTATATATCATTCCTATTTTATGAGTGAGGAGATTGAAGATTAACAGGTTAAGAAACGTACCCCCAGGTCATGCAGCTAAGAAGTGGCAGAGCCAGAATAATTAAAAATCTGTAATTGTATGCCTTAAAGGTTATGTGGTCTGGGGGCTCCCAGCCTGGGCTCCTCGTAATCTAGAGTCACAGTCCCCTTTCCAGCCGGTGTCATTCCACTGTACCACTACCAGGGGGCGGTACTTGTGGTGTAACAAAATCTGTGCTAAAAATGAAATTTAGAGGGAGTTTACTACATTTAGTATTTTAGTGTTTTTTCTTTTTAATTTTAACTTCAGTGACTGCTTAATGACTGAGATATGATTATAATAAATTAGGACTTTCAGCATTTTAAGATTTTTCTGATGCAATAAAAGAGAGTAAATAAAAAGCAAAATGCATAAATTAATTTTCCCTTTACTGCAAATAAGAGTTTTGTATTTTAAGTGATTTAAAATGAGATGCTAAGAATGAATGAGGAGAAATATATTTCACGTTTTTTTCCTGGGTTAAGTGGCTATGCTATTTTTCTATTTGAGTGGGTGGGTTTTTTTTTTTTTGTCCTTGGAGGATTACATTACTTAGGGAGACCACCACCACTAATAACAATCATTTGAGTAATGTTTTACATTTTACAGAGTACTTTCACTTAGGTTATTGCCCAAACAACATTAGTCTTTCCATCTTTGTGTTCCCATAGTCCTCTGCACAGAGCCCTGCACTGTATTGTAACATTTTTTGTGTGTTATTTACTCCCCACCCAACTATAGTCTCCAGAACAGTGTTCCTAGGGAACTGATTTGTGGGCCCTGTGGAGTTAGTACTGCCATGTTGAGTGGAGGGGAGCTCAGAGCTGCCTCCCAGAACGATATAAACTTTGAATCTGTTGGAGTTAAGAAAAAAGTTAAAATCAGTTTGCTTAGAAATAAAAATGAAGCTTCTATTTATAGCATAGCATAGCAGGAAAAAAGCATAGAATTTGGACTCAAAAGATCTGGATTTGAATTCCTTCCCCTATTTACCAGACATTCATTCTCAAAGCACCCTTGTACTTCTCCTCAGTAGTATTTATTGCGGTTGTAATTAAATAATTATTTGTTTAATGATTATATTTTCCACTAGTATACAAATTTAATCAGGAGAGAGACTGTCAGTATTCGTCACAATTATAGTCTCTACACCTAGCACAGCAACTGATACAGTTTAGGTGCTTAATAAATATTTATTGAATGAATAAATCTGGTAAATTGGGACAAGGGGGATTAAAATTGGCTTGACTGAATCTGAGGAGTTGGAAAATTTTTCACTGAGGATGTTACACTTAAATTGAGACTTGAAGGGTGAATGGGAGTTGGCTAGGGAAATAATGAGGAAAATGTTCTGAGGGGAAAAAACATCTGGGAAAGGGAAAGAGCCTAGTTAGTTTGAAGAAACACATCCCTGTGTGACTGGAATGCAGGGAGGGGGAAGGTGGTGTGAAATGAAACTGGAGTAAGCAGAGGCTAGATCATGCAGAGGCTTATAGGCTTTGTTAAGGCGTTTGCACTTGATTCTAATAGAAATGGGATGCTGTAAGAGTTTTCACAGAGGAGAGCCATGATAGATGTTCCTTTTGAAATGACTGTCCTAGCTGCTAGCTAGTGGGGACTGGATTGGAGGAGGGGAAATGTGGATGCTGGGAAACCATTAAAATGCTTTGAGAAGCCCAGGTGAGAGATGATGGTGGCTTGGACAAAGATAGTGGCAGTGGAGATGGAAGGAGGTGGAATAATATAAGAAATACTTGCTAGATAAGATTATCAGGTCTTGATGATTAATTGGATGTAAGATGAAGGAGAGGGAGGTAGCAAAGTATGTCTGATAGGTGTCTGATTGGGCACCTGCGTAGATCCTGGGCCATTTACTGAGATGAGGAACACTGGAGGAGCCTGAAGAAACAGATTTTAGAGCGAGAAGATGAGTGTTATTTTAGACATGTGTTTGACTGTGTTTCAAGTGCTTATGAGACGTCCAAGTAGGGGATGACTATGGGCAGTTAGGTATATGGGTTTGAACTTCAGGAAAGCATATTGTATTCTGTGACTATGAGGACAGAAAGAACTACCTTATTCTTTTTTTCATGACTGCATGTGTAAATACTAAGGTACCAATTATGTGGCATAATTAACCTAAGGAAAAGGTAAATAATATGGAGAGAGAAGAGTAATTTTTTTTTTTTGCCCAGACCTTTTTTTTTTTAGTTGAAGTATAGTTGATATACAATGTTGTGTTAGTTTTAGGTGTACAGCAAAGTGATTGTTATACATATATATATATTCTTTTTCAGATTATTTTCCAATATAGGTTATAACAAGATACTGAATATAGTTCCACCATGAAGGCGCCCCGCCCGATCTTGTCCGATATTGGAAGCTCAGCAGGGTTGGGCCTGGTTAGTACTTGGATGGGAGAGAAGAGTAATTTATAAATGTGAGTTTCCTTTAAGAGAAAGGGGAAATGAGGTCCAGCTAACAGGTGGTTTTGGTCTTAGATTAGAGGAGGGCCACCTGACTTATTATTTTAACAGAAGGGATAGAGGAGAATATACAGAGGGATGGAGGGAAGATACAGAAAGTTGTGTAGATTGAATGGTGGGAAGTTGAGGATGTATCCATCTGGTGGATTCTATTTTCTTTGTTAAGTAGGAGGCTAGGTCATCTACTGAGAAGGAAGAAGGAAGGGGTGCTATTTGAAGGGAATGAATAATATTTGAAATCACCATTGTCTTTTGACCATACAAACGCATGATTTATCGACAGTCAAAGGCCTTGTTGAGGTGCCTTTCTGCACTGTTGTGTGTTTTGGCATTCCTCAGCAACTTGGGGACATATTTGGAGAAGGTGTGTAATTGAGCTTATCAGGGGTTTTTGAGGTTTTACCAAGTAGAAACGATGAAAGGCAAAGGAAATATAGGTTATTGAAATACTAGGTCATGGAATCAAGAGGCAGAAGAAGATAGGAAAGGAGCAATGGACTGAGGTAGTGGTTCTCAAACTTTAGTCTGCATCAGAATCATTTGGAGGATTTGTGAAGACATAGATTGCTTTCATTTGTAAAATAGGAGGGTAAGTTCTGATGCCTTTCTCATTTGATTGTGGTAGGGTGTTACGGAGGCAGCATGTGAATGTTCTCTTTAATTTGAAGAGAGCTATTAACATGCTTTTTGCGGTAAGGCATTCAGATTTAAGGAGGTTCAATAAATTAGCAAGTAACTCTTGGTATAAGAATACTTTAGTTTCCTAGGTACCTGATTACATACAGTTTACACACTTTGTGTATTGCAGCCTTTTGCTTCTGACTTACAGGCAAAATGCCCATTATTTGTCTCTAGTGGATTGAGCATTTTCTGTGATCCCAAGTGAAAGATTTAGCCTCTCTGTGCCTTTTAAAAATGAGGCAATCAATATTTGCATTGTTTTTACTTTCCTATGAGGATAGTATGAGATTTCATTATTTTTTTTCATTATTTTTTAACTACAATTTTTTTGCATTGTTTTGAGACTGTTTTTCACATGTAATGAAAAGTCTTCATTTTAGTTATAGAATCTGGTGATTTATTATAAAGATGATGATGATAGCTAACATTTATTGAGCATTAATTGTGTGCCAGGCATTGTGCCAGTTACACAGTAAATAGGACAGTCTAAGGAAGTGCCTACTTAGTGTTTTAATACAGTATTTCATTTAATCCTTTCAGCAGTCTTATGAGGGTATAAACTATATTTCCCCTATTTTACAGATAAGTAAGGCTTAGGTAAGTGATATGCCCAAGTCATGCAGCTTCTAAGTGATAGCTGGGGTTCAAAGCCAAGGTTGTCCAATTCCATACCCCTGTTCATAATCACTATACTAGAATTGCAGCAATCAACATAGTAGTGTCTACTTTTGGTCATTAAGTCAGCTGGTTTACTAATTTTGCTATTACATGCAGACTTAAGCTCTGGGAGCTTGTGTGCCCATCTTTTTGAGTTCTATATAAGAAGGTATTGTCAGGGTTTATGAATATGCAGATGAGACTGGAGACACTTGAAGTTTAGAAATGTTCATGGCCCCATCTTTATCATTCATTTAACAAAAACTTATTGAAGACTTAGGGTATGTCAGGACATTGTGCTAGGTGTATGGTATATAAGATAGTCTGAATTCTTACTGGTTTAGCATAACTTTGGGAAATTTAACATTGGGGCTCAAAAGAGAAGCAGAGAGGAATTGTGAGAAGAACATTAGATTGAAGCTCGAGAGATCTGGGTTCAAGTCTAGTACCAGAGTGCTATAGACGGCTTGGGTGATGTATAGGAAATGGTACAGTACTTCGTGTAAAGTGGCTAGAACGTGTTGAATGAAAACCATGGTTTGGAACTAATTTTGTTTTGCGTCCTGTGATGTTTTCTGTTACGAAATTCTTCTCTTTTGTTTATATATCCATTGGGCAGCGCATATGTTTGTGCCACACCTCTGCCTGGGTGGTTGATGGATTTGGAAACATGCTTGTATCCAGAGGATTGGGAGAGCAGATACCAGCCAGAGATGGAATCAGTACCCTGGAGAGCTCCAAGCAGGCAGGAGATCCAAGCAACAAACCAGTCCTTAGGCTGTCAATGATTATAATTCTCTGCAAGAATCTTAGAATGTTAGCAGATCCTGAAGTTATTCCCTTCATTTAGTGTAGATTCCTTGACAATGATGGCTCCAGTTTTGACTGATTTTGTAGGTTTGTAGACTTGGAAAGATCCTTGGGGTCACCTCATCTAACTTCTTCATTTTAAATATAGAGAAAACAGAGACCCAGAACGAGAATAGCAAAAGGACAAGTGCCTTGTCAAAGAGAGCACAGCAAGTCATTAGAAAAGACTGGACAAGAATCCAAGTCTTTTGAGTGACAGACCAGTGCTTCGTGTGTGATGATGGATCTACCTGTCTTTAAGTGTCTTCTTAATAAAAGCAGTTCAGATTATAAGAATAAAAGAAGTAATAAATCCTACACAATATTTTTAGCAAAAAAATATAGTTTTCTGGATGGACAGGGATTTAAGATGGCCTCATAGGACTGAGGCAAAGGGATATGTAGTGTCAGTTTCTTTAGATTCTCTTGGTGGCTTTTAATGGATAATTTTTTTTTTTAATTGGAACATAAGCAGAGGGTATTGTGCTGAGAGATGAGTTGCTACATTGTTCTACATCTCTGCAAGAGGCACAAGCTCTGATAATTTCTTCTCCAGAGCTGCTGCTGGGCTTCTAGTTCTGGGTGGTGGTGGTCTGTTCTTCACACTGCTGCAGCCCCAGTAAGTTTTCTTGGTACAAATAAATACCCAAATGGCAGAGCTGAAGGGTCTTACCTTTGGTCTGCCTCCTTTGTTTTACGGATTACTTTTAGTTCTGAGCTATTCTTCAACATTAAGTATGTCTCAGAGCTCTGAAACTGTACATTGAGGCTTGTTCTTGCATTAGCCCACTTGGAAATGCTTTACCAGAGATCTTCTCTGGACCAGAGGGAATCTACCTTAAATGGATCAATTGCAGAGAACATCCTTTGAAGCACACTCTGGAACAGCATCTGGCCTTATGTGTTAGGATATCACTTCTTCAGGCAAAAACTTTCTCAGGTATTCATTCAGCTTCTCCAAGAGAGAAGTTTTTTGGAGGCCAGAAATCTTATTAAATCCACTATATATTTCCCATGTGGGTTACTGCTTCTGGGCTGGCTTTCTGCTAGTTTCCTCTTCCATTCTGTTTCTTTATGTTGTTCTTTTTAATGACGATAATTCTTTGCCTTTGACAGGTGTTTCGGTTTTAAAATTGTTGACACATCCTTATTTAATCCTCCCACCAATCATATAAGATAGATATTATACACATTTTAGTATTTAGATTTAGCAAACATTTGTGAATGCTAGATACATGCTAGACATTGTGCTAGTCTTTCACATATATCATTTTTAAACATCTCTGTAAAGTGTTATCTACATTTTAGAGAAGAGAAATAGAATCTTAAAGAGATTAAGCAACTTCTATTCCATTCATTTTTGGTTTTTTATACCTACCACCGATTAGAACTGTCCTTAGCACTTAAGAGAAGTAAAAGACATGTTTGCTGTTCTCCAGAACTCATGTGGGAGTGTCTGAGGGAGTCAAGATTTGTAAAGACAGTGTAGAACTTAATCAAGTGTTAAGAGTTAATTGTTGGTTATACGTTCAAGAAAAAAAATTAAGTTGAACTGTTAGAAGAGGGCAAGAAAAATCAGAGTGGACCAAAGAAACGAATACAATTTTATGAAGAGAAAACAGAACCTAAATTGAGGGATCTGGAGCCATTATAGGTCCCTGATCCGTGGATAAGATGGTAGAGAGTTAGGTTGGGAATGTGAAGCTAGCTAGAGAGATTAGTGGGAAGAGAGATTAGAGGCCAGAAAACAAGCTAGGAGATTGTTTTAATCTAGATTACCCATAGGAGCCAGGCCTGGTCATGTCTTTCTACTTCTAAGGGAATTTTTTTTAATGCAAAGGATCATAGCATTCTTGAAATTCTTAGCTTTGCCCCTGCAGTTTAGCCTTCAAAGAAGTGGTAGGTTAGGGAATTTGGACTCATATCCCTCTTCTCTTGCTTTGACCCCAAAATGCTGCTTTGAACTTGCTGCTGGTTCCCATGCCTCTTCTGAAAGATGACCTTTCTGTTTCTCAACATCTTCCATACACATTGTTTCATTTTACTTTTACAGTAGTTGTGCTGCAAAAGGCCTGGCAGATGTTATTCCCATTTGATAAATGAAGAGACCGAGACCAACGTAAATTAGACAATTTGTACAAGATCACACATTAAAGTACCTTAGAGCTGGGAATAGGATTCTGATGAATGATAGTTTTTTCTCATTACCTGGTAGAGGTAAACTTAGCTCTCACACTCCCCGTCTACTCTCCATCCATCAAATTTAATTATTCCACAATTTGTACTTATATCAGTGATCAGTGTTTACATTATTATAATTACGTAAATATTGTTTTCTGCAGAGCTAGATGATATATCGTACTCTGATTGTAATGCTTCCCGTACACCTTTTTTTCTAGAGTTAACAGTATTCTGATGTTTTTTTCCTTGAATAAATTTTATAAATCTAAGTTTTCAATTTTCATACTGTTTCATCAGAATTCATCATACACCTGTAACTTGGTCCATGTTCTCTAGTAAACAGAGCTTGAGGCAAGCATTAAATGCTGACTGAGAGGTGCAATCCCAGGGCAGCAAGAGTGAGGGTAAGGGGAAATGAGGCAGCAAGAATGGGAAGCAAATGCAAGGTGATGCATTACTGCACTGGCTACTGCTTAACAACAAGCCGTAAAGAGATAACAGCTGGTCATTTGACAGGTTCACCTACTCACCCACTCAGGACATTTCCATATGGGCTGTACTGAAAATTGTTAGAATAGTCTGTTAGAAAGAGGGAAAGAGATTTTGTCTATTGACTTCCCTCTGTTTTCTGTTTCCCATTGGTTATAATTTTCCACATGAAGAATAACCTCCCCTTTCCTGGTTGCATCATCAGATGTGTCTTTGGCAATTTAGAGGGAAGCAAGATCCTACCTTCTGTAGTGTGACACCTTGTCTGAATCTGGAAGTTGTGGGAGGAGTCAGAGACTCAGGGAATGTAGCTAGTTGGCCTCAGATATGTGTCTAATACAATCAGTTGCTAACAATATCTGAAAAATCTACTGATACTCTCCTCTCCCATCCCCTGTCTGGAGATCTCCCTCCCAGAACCCTCTATTCTGTTTCAATCTGTACTATTTGCTACCTAGGCCTATTGCATCTTGGGAGTTTTTTTTTTTTTTTAACTGCTCTCCTGGGGAGTAGCTACTGTTTCATGGATCCCACTTTTTTCTTTTTTGCTTTACTTTTATTCCCTCATTCTACAGGAACACATCTTCCAGGAGGTTTTTAAGAAAGAGTGCCTAAGAGATGAATCTTCTGAGAATTGCATGTTCAAAAATGTTATTCTACTCATACATTTGGTTTACAGTTTACTAGAATACAGAATTCTAGATTGAAAATAGTAATTTTTCCCCCAAATTTAGAAAATTATTGCCATCTGTCTTCTGCCATCTCGTATTACTTTGAGAAGTTTAATGTTGATAGGTTAAGAAGGCAGAATTAAAAAATAAAAAGCTTGATGCTTGAACTTTAGATTATATAGATTTTTATATCAAACAATTTAAGGATATATTTACATGGAACATTTATAAAAATTAATATGAACAAGTCCTAGAGAACACATTAACAGATTTCAAAAATAGAAATTATAAAGAATGATCTTCGACTACAACACAATGAAATTAGAAGTTAATACAAAACGATAAATTTTTTAAATTCCCCATGTATTTTGAAAATTTAAAAGCATACTCTTAGCCTACTGTAGAGCACAGAGTACTCCGCTCAGTATTCTGTAATAACCTAAATGGGAAAAGAATTTGAAAAAGAATAGATACATGTATATGTATAACCGAATCACTTTGCTGTATACCTGAAACTAACACAACATTGTTAATCAACTATACTCCAATATAAAATAAAAATTTTAAAAATAATTTAAAAATTAAAAAAAGAAAAAGAATAGATAGATGTATATCTATAGCTGAATCACTTTGCTGTACACCTGAAACTAACACAATGTTGTTAATCAACTATACTCCAATATAAAATAAAAAATTTTTTAATAATTAAAAAATTTTAAAAAGAAAAGGAATAGATACATGTATACGTATAGCTGAATCACTTTGCTGTACACCTGAAACTAACACAACATTGTTAATCAACTATAGTCCAATATAAAATAAAAAATTTTTAAAAAGCATACTGCTAAATAAGTAACACAAATTTAAAATACCTAGAACTGAATGACAGTGAAAACATTACATAGCAGTATTTGAGGGATAAAGCAAAGGTAGAGTTTTAAAGAAAATTTAAATCTTAAATACATAAATTAGGTAAGAAAACTTTAAAGTGAATGCGCTAAGTGTCCATTTTATGAAGTTAGGAAATGAAAAGAATAAACTGAAAGGAAAAAAGAAATACAGAAAAAAGCATGGATTCCCATACACACAGAAAAGACCTTCTGGGATTTTGTGATTGTGTTGGCTCTGCGGACCAATTTTGGGAGAAATGACATCTTTGCAATTATGAATCTTCTAGTTCATAAACATGATGTATCCCACCATTTATTTGTTGCTTCTCTAACTTCTCTAAATTTCATTATGTGGTTTTTCAGTGTGGAAGCCTTTCACATATTTCGTTGCCTTTATCCCTGGGTGTTTGGTGGTTCTTTTGATGCTATTGTAAATGGCATTATTCTTTGAATTTCATTTTTTATTTATTGGTTGCTGGCACCTAGAGACAAGTAAGTTTTTACAAAAAAAAAAAAAAAGACAATTAGAATATTTCTATTCTGCAACTCCTAGTGAATTAATGTAACTAGGCATTGACCAGCAACAGCTGTTAACATCACAAAAAGAGAGACTGCAGACATTATGAGCTCCTGATAAAAGAACATAAAGGGACCTAACATGAGTCTGATCAAGCCTCTGGATCCAGCTGCCAATTTGCAGGGAACACAGAGGCCCAAGGAACACGTTTATCTTCCTCTCGGAAAATTCTGCCTTTATGTCCAGTGCTCCAAATTCTTCAACATAGCAGCCATAAGGGGAAAAAAAAACAGATGAAGGGGGAAACCTGTGGATTAAAAGGGATTTAGAAGACACATAAAGTTTTTGTTTTTGTTTTTGTTTTTTTCAAATGGGCAACTGTAAACTATAGTGTCTAAGAATGTATACTTGGGTGCAAACATAATGGAGCGATCATTATAAAAGTCAGGATAGAGATTACTTTTAGGGGAAGGGAGGAGTCTAAGTTTGGGACAGGGGACTGCGGGAGCTGCTGGGATAGCAGGCAAAATTCTGTTTCTTAACCTGGATGGTGAATACATGAGTGTTTACCTTTAACAACTCATTAAACTCATTAAGCAATACACTTTTTGGTGTGACTTTCTGTCCCTTTGTTTTATTTTACAATATAAAGTTTAAAGAAAAGAATGTTTTCTGTGGTCTGAGCTAATGAACAAGAGGATTAGTTGGCACAGAGGAGAAAAGAAGGGAGCTTTATAAAAACTTTTTTTTTTTTTTTCACTATATGCTGAGCTCTGTGCTAGGGCGTTTCACAGATAATATCTTTTTTTTTTTTATAAATTTATTTATTTATTGGCTGCGTTGGGCCTTCGTTGCCGCGCATGGGCTCTCTCCAGTTGCGGCGAGGCGGAGGCCACTCTTCGTGGCGGCGCGCGCGGCCTCTCACTGCGGTGGCCTCTCCTTGCTGCGGGACACAGGCTCCAGGCACGCGGGCTTCAGTAGTTGTGGCTCGCGGGCTCCAGAGCGCAGGCTCAGCAGCCGTGGCGCACAGGCCTAGTTGCTTCGCGGCATGTGGGATCCCCCCGGCCCAGGGCTCGAACCCGCGTCCCCCGCACTGGCAGGCGGAATCCCAACCACTGCGCCACCAGGGAAGTCCTCACAGATAATATCTTAATATTCAAAACCGACTATCCCTGTTTTACCGAGTGTTATAGAGGTTAAATAACTTACTCATGGTAGTGAGTAGCAGAGTAGAAATTAAAGCCCAAACTTGACCTGGTTCCAAAGTACATATTACTTCTACTTTTCTCATTGACTGCTATTGGCAAGCAGAAGTGTGGGTGGTACACTGATTTCTCTCTAAATTCAGTGTCTACAGTATCTATCCTTAAATTAGTCACCCTTCTGAAAAGTTGTGTGTTTCATGTATATGAAAAATTTTATGGAAACATGTATGTTAAATTCTTTCTCCAGCTGATCTATGATACAGAAAGACCAGTTATATTATTCATTCTAACAGAAAAAAAAAAGGTATTTCTAAGAAGATAACATAAGTATCATAAGTATCACACAGTGATACCTTTAAATCTCCTGTTTTTAGGGGAATTTTCTAGTGAAACATGAAAAAAAAGATATTTGAAATTTGGAATGAGTTTCAAATTTAGTGCAGTAGCTGAACAGTACCAGAACAGTCTTAAACATATAGAAATATATGTATCAGGAGAGGTTTTATTTTTAATATTTTGTGTTGATTTTAGCCCTGAACACTGTATAAACTTGGATTAGACTTGCCTGTAGATTGACCAGGGTTCAAACTGTTATTTTTCTGGCTGCAGCTTGATTTTAGAAAGTTTGTTTTATATTTAATTTACATTTAATTTTGACTTAGATTTATTTCTCTTAGCATTTTATCTGTTGATAACTTTATTTGTACTCTTAGCTTACAGGGAACTGATCTCTTCTACTCTCTCTGTTGTTCTGCTTTTCCATTCCCTTGGCATGCCTTTATTGTTACTATAAGACAATCAGGTAAGATTTTATGAAAATACTTAAAATAAGCATGTAAATTGAGTTGGTTTTTTAATTTTAAAAGCGTGTTAAAATTAAAAAACTAAAAATAATTATATAAATATATTGTTAGTTTTGATCATTTCAGAGCGTGGTTTCTCAAAGTGTGGTAGTCTGACTACCTACATCAAAAACACCTAGGGTGGGCTTCCCTGGTTGCACAGTGGTTAAGAATCCACCTGCCAATGCAGGGGACACGGGTTCAAGCCCTGGTCCGGGAAGAGCCCACATGCTGCAGAGCAACTAAGCCCGTGCGCCACAACTACTGAAACTGTGCTCTAGAGCCTGTGTGCCACAACTACTGAGCCCACGTGCCACAGCTACTGAAGCCCGTGTGCCTAGAGCCCGTGCTCCACAACAAGAGAAGCCACCGCAATGAGAAGCCCGCGCACCACAACAGAGAGTAGCCCCTGCTCGCCGCAACTAGAGAAAGCCCGTGCACAGCAACAAAGACCCAATGCAGCCAAAATAAAAAAAAAAAATCTAGGATGCTTATTACTTTGAAAGCATACTCCATAGGTCCCACTCCAGCCCTTCTGAATCAGAATTTCTGCATTTTTAAACAAGCGCACATGTCTAGAATTTGATCCTCATCCTTTTTTCAGTTTCTGCCTTTATTTCTTATCCATAATGTCTTTAATGACGTAGATATCAATAGACCATCTGGAGGTTGATTTGGTAGACCATTTGCATGTTTTTGAAACAATAGATTTGTGACGTAAGTTGGAGATCTTGACAGCATAAATACATTTTCTTTCCAACAAATTAATGATCCCTTTAATGATAGTATATGATTTCTGAATGATTCCCAGCTGCATTATCAAGGACATTAAAATATTGTTATGCTGTGTGTATATATAGACTAAAAAAGGAATCAAGACTCAGAATTTCTTTTTCCAGAACGAGTGTCAGTTATTCCAGTCATTATTAACCTTTGTATGTTTGTGTGGCTTAAGATAACGTAATTTACTTCTTTTCCTGACAAGCAGTTGTTCCCTTTCTGTTTAAATATGCCAGTGGCAGGAAACTCTCTCCTGAAGCAAACTGTTCCTTGCAATGATGGACAATTTGCCTCTATTATTTCCACTTATTCTAGTATCAGCCCTTCTGATAACAATTAAGCTCTAGCCTGTAAAAGTGGACCCAGTGAGTAAGTGAAGATAAAAGTATTGGGGAAGGAAATACAAGGACAGTGCTGAAACAGGAAGAGAGGCATGGGCAGAGAAAAACCCAGAAAGGAGCATGGGTGCTGGAAATCTGTTTGATAATTTTACTTTCCCTGACCTATTTAAAAGGTTCTGTTGGAGTGTCATAAGGTGCTGAGAATGGCTTCTGAAAAGAGCATTCACCTTTATCATCCCCCACCCCACCCCACCATGTCCTGAGAGGCCCTTCTCGTTTCAGTTCCACTCTGGTTCCAAGTACTTTCTCATCTTATAAAACAATCCTCTAATGGTAGCACTTGAGCCCCACATCGCCATCAATTTGGATGAGGGAGCCTTAGTATTTGGCCAAGAGCTGGGTCTCACCACTAAGGTATATATTACATAAATCTACCTACCTGGTTACATGCATCTCAAGTATCATGTTGCCCAGGTGATTCCTCAAGAGAGCAATTGATTAAACCGTATGGATGAAAATGCAAGCAGCAGGTGTTGGTTCCCGCATACAAAGAGCTTAGAAGTCAACATTCCCATCCTTACACAAGAAACAGCTGAGCAAAATAAAAATTGCTAACTTTTCTTGGACAGTAAGAAGTCAGTAATAAGTAAGTTTTCTTATCAGAGAACTGAAATTGCTGCCCCAAAATATGGAGAGACAGGTGGATCGAGAAAATCACAGCTGAGATCTGCTTACTCGGAGCAGGAGCTGCTGGAGTCATGAACCGGTAGGAACACTTAGATGGTAATTGCTGGAGGCTTGAGTGTGGGCTAGCTTGACAGTGAGAAACTTCAGGGGCCACAGTCTTAGAGATGTCCCACATTTTCTTGGGTTTTACATCCAGGAACCTCACCAGGTTCTCACTGTGCGCCAGTGAGAACCCAAGTGCCAAGAAAGACGCTTTAAAAGCATACATTAAAGTATGAAGCGCCAAGAAAGACCCCATCTTGATTCTAGCAGGAAGAGGAGAAGAGTAACCATTATGAAATATACCTAGAGCCTTCTCCATAACAAAGGTCTGCTCTCCAGGGGAAAAGACTTTACCAGAGCCTTCTTCCACCTGGGACAGGACATTTCTCTGACTCCAGCCCCTCGAGTCTTACTGTCTCACCTAAGTGAGGAGAGGGAAAAGAAGCTGAGAAATACTTGTGAAGGTCACAGCCCAGAGACACAAGCCCACTAAAAGACTGAGATACAGTCATAAGACTATAGAATGCTTCCTTCTCCCCACATCTTACCACCACATTAACAGGGCTCTGATATAATAACTGGATTACAGCCAACTGTCTAGACTTAGATAGTTGGTGATGTTTGCACAACCTTTGAGTACACTGGAACTCTCTGAGTTGTACATTTTAAAAGGGTGAATTTTACGGTATGTGAATTATATCTCAATAAACTAAGGAAAAAACTAGAGAAATCTGAATAAAGTTTGTACTTTAGTTAATAATAATGAATAAAAGTGATTTATTAATTATAACAAGTATATTATACTAATGTAAGATGTTAATAGGGAAACTGGGATTGGGGGTTGTGAGAACTCTCAATCTAAAATAGTCCTAAAAAATAAAGTTAGTTTTAAAAAAGGAAAGCAGCTGTTTCAACATCAGAAGTGAAAACAAATTCTCACTTACGAAAACAGGAATAGTTGGAGTCAGTTGTTTTAGAAAAAAACCCAAAAATTCAGAGAGAGAGAAAAATCTAATCACACTGCAAAGGATGGATTGAATATGTTCACCAAAACTCTTGGAGGCATTGGTAGAAAATCTGGCTGATTCTTATGCAAACTGGGTTATCTTATTTGCGTAACTACTGAGTTTTCCAGCCCAAATATTTCCCTCTCTCCTCCCTAACAACATTTGTATACTTATATAAGAAAGTTTGTAGCATGTAG
This sequence comes from Balaenoptera physalus, assembly GCF_965194825.1. Lineage (NCBI taxonomy): Eukaryota > Metazoa > Chordata > Mammalia > Artiodactyla > Balaenopteridae > Balaenoptera > Balaenoptera physalus. The sequence continues at coordinate 105,535,578 of NC_138896.1, forward strand.
GATGTGGAAATAAATAAGCTGGAGCCCTGACATCACAGAGTAACATGGTAGTTAGGTTCAGGAGCACTACATTCTGTTCCAGAGCCTCTTCACCAGTTTTGTGAAATTCTGTTTCATGTCTCCCCAGGGGAGAAAGGACGGATGCAAATTTTAGCAAGGGAAGAGAAACAGAACAAACCTATGTCAAGATTTAACTCAAGTCGCGTTTATTGATAAAAAAGGGAATGTTGTTCCTTTATTGTTTTGACTCTGATCTTGCCTTTCCTTGTGAAATTCTTTCCATCCTCTAAGACCATGTCTTCTATGAAACCTGTTTCTCTCTAGTCCGTATTATGTCTCTTTGTTGAGTTGCTCTAACTATAATTGACATCACTACTTTGGTCCTTAAATAAGAGTCTGTCAGAATATATATTATAATTATTGATTATTTGGGATATCACATATCATACATATGACATGATTCCTTTTTGTGAGAATCTCTGGGAGAAGTTCCTTTTAGTTCTTATTGTGAGGTGTAGTTAGGCTACTCCCAACTAACAGATTTGTTTTCATTTAATGATACTACAAGTCATTGGTTTTTGCTCATTGCTTTATTTTACAGAAACAGAGTGCTAAGTTTATTGTCCATCACTCGCAACTGTATGTATGTAGGATCTTAGGGCATGCATCTGAACTGTTCTTCCTCCTGGCTTCATTATTTTCTGCTGCTGCAATATTCCTTGCTTAACACCATCAATAATTTATTTTTTATTCTTCTCTATTGTATGTATGTTAGGAAGCACTCTTAAATCCTTTGTAAAAGGATTTAAACATTAAAATTACTTGTGGGTGTGTGGTTATAGCTGGTATGATAAGAACAGTAATTAGAAAGTCAGTAGACTTGGGTTCTCATGTGATCTGGGACATTAACTAGTCATTTGCATTTCCTAGCTTCCATTTCCCCACTTGCAATATGAAAGAACTGTCTTATACGATTTCTAAGGTCATTTCCTGATATAAAATAATCATGTATGTCAGTCTCATCCCACTTTGTGAAAGTCTCTGACGGCAGAAATTGTCTTTCGTCTCATATCTTGCAGAGCATTTTACACAGGGCTGAATACCTGTTAGGATATTAATAATTTTTTTTCTTTTTTGGGGGGGGGGTGTTATTTATTTATTTATTTGTTTTTGGCTGTGTTGGGTCTTCGTTTCTGTGCGAGGGCTTTCTGTAGTTGCGGCAAGTGAGGGCCACTCTTCATCGCGGTGCGCGGGCCTCTCATTATCGTGGCCTCTCTTGTTGCGGAGCACAGGCTCCAGACGCGCAGGCTCAGTAGTTGTGGCTCACGGGCCTGGTTGCTCCACGGCATGTGGGATCTTCCCAGACCAGGGCTCGAACCCGTGTCCCCTGCATTGGCAGGCAGATTCTCAACCACTGCGCCACCAGGGAAGCCCTAATTTTTTTTTTAATTAAACATTTTTCCAGGCACTGTTTCTGTGTGCGGAGTCATTGTTATTTATATTTTCAAGTTGATATCACAGTCATTCTTAGTAAAAGATGAGAAGGTATATTTATTTCACATAACACTAAAGAGTGCAGACTTTTCTATGCTGCAGGCATTGTAAACTGTTTGCACATATCCTGGGGCCTTCTGTAAGGCCTTGGCAAGTAAGTGGCTGCACTTGTGCCAATATCATTGATGTTCTGTTTGGCCCATTTATCAGCTGAGTTACTGTAACCTCTGTAGTATACATTGATGTAGTAATATAGGATTGTCAGGCATTCAGGGAGGAGATAGCAAGTATACGATGGTGTTATCATTGATGAAAGGCAGATAGGAGGACATGTAAGAGAATCAAACTTAAGAGTTCTAAGTTCTGGTTCTGGCTCTGCCTCTGATTTTTATTTTTGAAACAATAAAGTTGTTTTTTAAATCTAATCCCAACATTATTGGTCCCAAATCATTTTACACAGAATTTTTTTTTTTACCTTCTTTTAACCTTAGGAAAATCACTATACCTCTCAGGTCTTTAGATTCTTCATCTTCACACTGAGAAGCTGGACAAGATGATTCTTGCAGTCCTTTGCAGAGCTAACATTCCAGGGCTTGTATGGCTTAAGTATTTGGTTGAAGATGATAGGCTTTGCTTGGAGCTCCTGATGGGTGATAAAAGTTTCAAGAATCACAGTCACATTCATAGCTTGAGCCCAGAGCACTGAGAGAATCAAGATTTTCTCCCAGATTATTTGTAATGATTGCCTCTAGTGCTTTAGGCACTATGAGCAGTATTACCCCCCAGATAGATTCACTTCAGAGCCTTTGCAGCTGTACACAGAAAGGTTTATATGAAGTCACACAGGTCCAGCCTAAGGATCTGATTGCAGTTGGTGCTGATATATTCAGAGGATTGTCAGAGATTTAGAGGGTATCTACTTAGCTCCTTTGGAAGCTTTATGCTGCTCTAAAAGAGACCTCATAGAGCTGATGGAAGGGGCATTCCAAGTAGCATCAGTTTTTTCCTCTCTACTGAATCATTTCCATCAGTATATAAAGGCTCTAGACTCAACTTATCTTAAAGCAAACAAACAAACAAAAACTTCCTTGACTCCCATACTGCATATAGCTACCACCCAATTTCCTTGTTCCTTTCCTAGAAGAAAATCCTTGAACTTATTCTGTCTTCATGTCTTCACCTTTCAAGCATTCTATAAATATTTTTTTTTAGAATTTAACAATATCACGATTTTATTTTATTTAAAAAAAATTTTTAACATCTTTATTGCAGTATAATTGCTTTATAATGTTGTGTTAGTTTCTGCTGTATAAGAAAGTGAATCAGCTATATGTGTACATATATCCCCGTATCCCCTCCCTCTTGCACCTCCCTCCCACCCTCCCTGTCCCACCCCTCTAGGTGGTCACAAAGCACTGAGCTGATCTCCCTGTGCTATGCAGCTGCCTCCCACTAGCTATCTGTTTTACATTTGGTAGTGTATATATGTCCGTGCTACTCTCTCACTTCATCCCAGCTTACGCTTCCCCCTCCCCGTGTCCTCACGTCCATTCTCTATGTCTGCATCTTTATTCATGTCCTGCCCCTAGGTTCATAAGAACCTTTTTTTTTTTTTTTTTAGATTCCATATATATTTGTTAGCATACGGTATTTGTTTTTCTCTTTCTGACTTACTTCACCCTGTATGACAGACTCTAGGTCCATCCACCTCACTACAAATAACTCAATTTCGTTTCTTTTTATGGCTGAGTAATATTCCATTGTACATATATATATGACACATCTTCTTTATCCATTCATCTGTCGATGGACACTTAGGTTGCTTCCATGTCCTGGCTATAGTAAATAGTGCTGCAATGAACACTGTGGTACATGTGTATTTTTGAATTATGGTTTTCTCTGGGTATATACCCATTAGTGGGATTGCTGGGTCATATGGTAGTTCTATTTTTAGTTTTTTAAGAAACCTCCATACTGTTCTCCATCGTGGCTGTATTAATTTACATTCCCACCAACAGTGAAGAAGGGTTCCCTTTTCTCCACACCCTCTCCAGCATTTATTGTTTGTAGATTTTTGATGATGGCCATGCTGACGAGTGTGAGGTGATACCTCATTGTGGTTTTGATTTGCATTTCTCTAATGATTAGTGATGTTGAGTATCCTTTCATGTGTTTGTTGGCAATCTGTATATCTTCTTTGGAGACATGTCTGTTTAGGCCTTCAGCCCATTTTTTATTGGGTTGTTTGTTTTTTTGATATTGAGCTGCATGAGTTGCTTGTATATTTTGGAGATTAATCCTTTGTCAGTTGCTTCATTTGCAAATATTTTCTCCCATTCTGAGGGTTGTCTTTTCATCTTGTTTATGGTTTCCTTTGCTGTGCAAAAGCTTTTAAGTTTCATTAGGTCCCATTTGTTTATTTTTGTTTGTATTTCCATTTCTCTAGGAGGTGGGTCAAAAAGGATCTTGCTGTGATTTATGTCATAGAGTGTTCTGCCTATGTTTTCCTCTAAGAGTTTTATAGTGTCTGGCCTTACATTTAGGTCTTTAATCCATTTTGAGTTTCTTTTTGTGTATGGTGTTAGGGAGTGTTCTAATTTCATTCTTTTACATGTAGCTGTCCAGCTTTCCCAGCACCACTTACTGAAGAGGCTGTCTTTCCTCCACTGTATATTCTTGCCTCCTTTATCAAACATAAGGTGACCATATGTGCATGGGTTTATCTCTGGGCTTTCTATCGTGTTCCATTGATCTATATTTCTGTTTTTGTGCCAGTACCATACTGTCTTGATTGCTGTAGCTTTGTAGTATAGTCTGAAGTCAGGGAGCCTGATTCCTCCAGCTCTGTTTTTCTTTCTCAAGATTGCTTTGGCTATTCAGGGTCTTTTGTGTTTCCATACAAATTTTGAAATTTTTTGTTCTAGTTCTGTGAAAAATGCCATTGGTAGTTTGATGGTAGGGATTGCATTGAATCTGTAGACTGCTTTGGATAGTATAGTCATTTTCACAATGTTGATATTACCAATCCAAGAACATCGTATATCTCTCCATTTGTTTGTATCATCTTTAATTTCTTTCATCAGTGTCTTATAGTTTTCTGCATACAGGTCTTTTGTCTCCCTAGGTAGGTTTATTCCTAGGTATTTTATTCTTTTTCTTGCAGTGGTAAATGGAAGTGTTTCCTTAATTTCTCTTTCAGATTTTTCATCATTCGTGTATAGCAATGCAAGAGATTTCTGTGCATTAATTTTTGTATCCTGCTACTTTACCAAATTCATTGATTAGCTGTAGTAGTCTTCTGGTAGCATCTTTAGGATTCTCTATGTATAGTATTATGTCATCTGCCAACAGTGACAGTTTTACTTCTTCTTTTCCGGTTTGTATTCCTTTTATTTCTTTTTCGTCTGACTGCTGTGACTAAAACTTCCAGGACTATGTTGAATAAGAATGGTGAGAGTGGACAACCTTGTCTTGTTCCTGATCTTAGAGGAAATGGTTTCGGTTTTTCACCATTGAGAATGATGTTGGCTGTGGGTTTGTCATATGTGGCCTTTATTATGTTGAGGTAGGTTCCCTCTGTGCCCACTTTCTGGAGAGTTTTTATCATAAATGGGTGTTGAATTTTGTCAAAAGCTTTTTCTGCATCTCTTGAGATTATCATACGGTTTTTCTTCTTCAGTTTGTTAATATGGTGTATCACATTGATTGATTCGCATACACTGAAGAATCCTTGCATTCCTGGGATAAACCCCATTCAATCATGGTGTATGATCCTTTTAACGTGTTGTTGGATTCTGTTTGCTAGTATTTTGTTGAGGATTTTTGCATCGATATTCATCAGTGATATTGGTCTGCAGTTTTCTTTTTTTGTTACATCCTTGTCTGGTTTTGGTATCAGGGTGAGGGTGGCCTCGTAGAATGAGTTTGGGAGTGTTCCTTCCTCTGCTGTATTTTGGAAGAGTTTGAGAGGGATAGGTGTTAGCTCTTCTCTAAATGTTTGATAGAATTCACCTGTGAAGCCATCTGGTCCTGGACTTTTGTTTGTTGGAAGATTTTTTAATCACAGTTTCCATTTCAGTGCTTGTGGTTGGTCTGTTCATATTTTCTATTTCTTCCTGGTTCAGTCTTGGAAGTTTGTACTTTTCTAAGAATTTGTCCATTTCTTCCAGGTTGTCCATATTATTGGCATAGAGTTGCTTGTAGTAATCTCTCATGATCCTTTGTATTTCTGCAGTGTCAGTTGTTACTTCTCCTTTTTCATTTCTAATTCTCGATTTGAATCTTCTCCCTTTTTTTCGTGATGAGTCTGGCTAACGGTTTATCAATTTTGTTTATCTTCTCAAACAACCAGCTTTTAGTTTTATTGATCTTTGCTATTGTTTCTTCATTTCTTTTTCATTTATTTCTGATCTGATCTTTATGATTTCTTTCCTTCTGCTTATTTTGGGGTTTCTTTGTTCTTCTTTCTCTAATTGCTTTAGGTGTAAGGTTAGGTTGTTTATTTGAGATGTTTCTTGTTTCTTGCAGTAGGATTGTGTTGCTATAAACTTCCCTCTTAGAACTGCTTTTGCTGCATCCCATAGGTGTTGGGTCGTGTTTTCATTGTCATTTGTTTCTAGATATTTTTTGATTTCCTCTTTGATTTCTTCACTGATCTCTTGGTTGTTAAGTAGTGTATTGTTTAGCCTCTGCATGTTTGTATTTTTTACAGTTATTTTCCTGTAATTGATATCTAATCTCATAACGTTGTGGTCGGAAAAGATACTTGATACGATTTCAACTTTCTTGAATTTACTGAGTCTTGATTTGTGAACCAAGATATGATCTGTCCTGGAGAATGTTCCATGAGCACCTGAGAAGAAAGTGTATTCTGTTGTTTTTGGTTGGAGTGTCCTGTAAATATCAATTAAGTCTATCTGGTCTAATGTGTCTCTTTTTTTTTTAAATCTTTTTTTTTTTAATTTTTTAATATTTATTTTTGGCTGTGTTGGGTCTTCGTTTCTGTGCGAGGGCTTTCTCCAGCTGTGGCGAGCGGAGGCCACTCTTCATCGCGGTGCGCGGGCCTCTCACTGTCGCGGCCTCTCCCGTCGCGGAGCACAGGCTCCAGACGCGCAGGCTCAGCAGTTGTGGCTCACGGGCTTAGTTGCTCCGCGGCATGTGGGATCTTCCCAGACCGGGGCACGAACCCGTGTCCCCTGCATTGGCAGGCAGACTCTCAACCACTGCGCCACCAGGGAAGCCCTAATGTGTCTCTTAAAGCTTGTGTTTCCTTATTTATTTTCATTTTGGATGATCTGTCCATTGGTGAAAATGGGGTGTTAAAGTCCCCTACTATTATTGTGTTACTGTCAATTTCCCCTTTTATGGCTGTTAGCATTTGCCTTATGTATTGAGGTGCTCCTATGTTGTGTGCATAAATATTTACAGTTGTTATATCTTCTTCTTGGATTGATCCCTTGATCATTATGTAGTGTCCTTCTTTGTCTCCTGTAATAGTCTTTATTTTAAAGTCTATTTTGTCTGATATGAGAATTGGTACTCCAGCTTTCTTTTGATTTCCATTTGCATGGAATATCTTTTTCCATCCCCTCACTTTCAGTCTGTATGTGTCCCTAGGTCTGAAGTGGGTCTCTTGTAGACAGCATATATATGGGTCTTGTTTTTGTGTTCATTCAGTGAGCCTGTGTCTTTTGGTGGGAGCATTTAATCCATTTACATTTAAGGTAATTATTGATATGTATGTTCCTATTACCATTTTCTGAATTGTTTTGGATTTGTTTTTGTAGGTCTTTTCTTTCTCTTGTGTTTCCTGCCTAGAGAAGTTCCTTTAGCGTTTGTTGTAAAGCTGGTTTTGGTGGTGCTGAACTCTCTTAACTTTTGCTTGTCTGTAAATGTTTTAATTTCTCCATCAAATCTGAATGAGATCCTTGCTGGGTAGAGTAATGTTGGTTGTAGGTTTCTCCCTTTCATCACTTTAAATATATCATGCCACTCCCTTCTGGCTTGCAGAGTTTCTGCTGAAAGTTCAGCTGTTAACTTCATGGGGTTTCCCTTGTATATTATTTGTTGCTCTTCCCTTGCTGTTTTTAATATTTTTTCTTTGAATTTAATTTTTGCTAGTTTGATTAATATCTGTCCTGGTGTGTTTCTTCTTGGATTTATCCCGTATGGGACTCTCTGGGCTTCCTGGACTTGGATGACTCTTTACTTTCCCATGTTAGGGAAGTTTTCAACTATAATCTCTTCAAATATTTTCTCAGACCCTTTCTTTTTCTCTTCTCCTTCTGAGACCCCTGTAATTTGAATGTTGGTACGTTTAATGTTGTCCCAGAGGTCTCTGAGACTGTCCTCAATTCTTTTCATTCTTTTTTCTTTATTCTGCTCTGTGGCAGTTATTTCCCCTGTTTTATCTTCCAGGTCACTTATCCGTTCTTCTGCCTCAGTTATTCTGCTATTGATTCCTTCTAGCATATTTTTAATTTCATTTATTGTGTTGTTCATCATTGTTTGTTCTTTAGTTCTTCTCGGTCCTTGTTATATGTTTCTTGTATTTTCTCCATTCTATTTCCAACATTTTGGGTCGTCTTTACTATCATTACTCTGAATTCTTTTTCAGGTAGACTGCCTGTTTCCTCTTCATTTGTTTGGTCTGGTGGGTTTTTACCTTGCTCTTTCATCTGCTGCATATTTCCCTGTTTTCTCATTTTATTTAACTTACTGTGTTTGAGGTCTCCTTTTCTCAGGCTGCAGGTTCGTAGTTACCGTTATTTTTGGTGTCTTCCCCCAGTGGGTCAGATTGGTTCAGTAGCTTGTGTAGGCTTCCTGGTGGAGGGGACTGGTGCCTCTGTTCTGCTGGGTGGGGCTGTATCTTGTCCTCCTGGTGGGCAGGGCCACGTCCAGTGGTGTGTTTTGGAGTGTCTATGAAGTTAGTATTACTTTAGGCAGCCTCTCTGCTAATTGGTGGTGTTGTGTTCCTGTCTTGCTAGTTGTTTGGCATGGGGCGTCCAGCCCTGGAGCTTGCTGGCCATTGGGTGGAGCTGGGTCTTAGTGTTGAGATGAAGATCTCCGGGAGAGCTCTCACTGATTGATATTACATGGGGCCAGGAGGTTTCTGGAGGTCCAATGTCCTGGACTCGGCCCTCCCACCTTGGAGGCTCAACCTGACACCCAGCCAGAGCACCAAGACCCTGCCAGCCACACGGCTCAGAAGAAAAGGGAGAAAGAAGAAACAAAAACAAAAACAAAAAAATGAACAGACAGAACCCTAGGAGAAATGGTAAAAGCAAATCTATACAGACAAAATCACACAAAGAAGCATACACATACACACTCAGAAAAAGAAAAAAGGAGAAAAAAATATATATATATATATAAAAAAGTAAGAGAGCAACCAAACCAATAAACAAATCCACCAATTATAATAAACACTAAATACTAAACTAAGATAAACATAAAACCAGAAACAACTTAGACACAGAAAGCAAACCCCAAGTCCACAGTTGCTCCCAAAGTCCACCACCTCAATTTTGGGAATATTTGTTGTCTATTCAGGTATTCTTCGGATGCAGAGTTTATGAAGTTGATTGTGGGGATTTAATCTGCTGCTCCTGAGGCTGCACGGAGAAATTTCCCTTTCTCTTCTTTGTTCGCACAGCTCCTGGGGTTCAGCTTTGGTTTTGGCCCCGTCTCTGCATGTAGGCCACCCTCAGGAGTCTGTTACCCGCCCAGACAGGAGGGATTTAAAGCAGCAGCTGATGAGAGCTCTGTTGCTCACTCAGGCTGGGGGGAGGGAGGGGTACGGTAGTCATAATTGCAATGTGAGGGGAACCTGCAGCGGCAGAGGCTGGACTGACGTTGCACCAGCCTGAGGCACGCCGTGTGTTCTCCCGGGGTAGTTGGCCCTCGATCACGGGACCCTGGCAGTGGCGGGCTGCACAGGCTCCCCGGGGGGGTGTGGATAGTGACCTGTGCTTGCACACAGGATTCTTGGTGGCAGCGGCCGCAGAGTTAGCGGTTCATGCCTGTCTCTGGGGTCTGAGCTGATAGCCGCGGCTTGCACCCATCTCTGAAGCTCGTTTAGGCAGTGCTCTGCCTTCTGTGGGCACACTGGGAAGGAATCCCCTCTCCTCGTGCACCCTGAAACAAAGGTCTCTTGCCTCTCTGGCAGGTCCAGACTTTTTCCTGGACTCCCTCCCGGCTAGCTGTGGTGCACTAGCCCCCTTCAGGCTGTCTTCACATAGGCAACCCCAGTCCTCTCCCTGGGGTCTGACCTCTGAAGCCCGAGCCTCAGCTCCCAGCTCCCACCTGCCCTGGCAGGTGAGCAGACAAGCCTCTCAGGTTGGTGAGTGCTGGTCTGCACTGATCCTCTGTGCGGAAATCTCTCTGCTTTGCCCTCTGCACCCCTGTTGCTGCACTCTCCTCTGTGGCTCCGAGGCTTCCCCTAACCCACCTCCCGTCTCTGCCAGTGAAGGGTCTCTCTAGTGTGTGGAAACTTTTCCTCCTTCGCAGCTCCCTCCCAGAGGTGCGGATCCCGTCCCTATTCTTTTGTCGCTGTTTTTTCTTTTTTCTTTTGCCCTACCCAGGTAAGTGGGGATTTTCTTGCCTTTTGGGAATTCTGAGGTCTTCTGCCAGCATTTAGTAGGTGTTCTGTAGGAGTTGTTCCACATATAGATGTGTTTTTGATGTATTCATGGGGAGGAAGGCGATCCCCATGTCTTACTCCTCTGCCATGTTGAAGGTCTCCCCTAAATTTTTTTTTTTTTTTTTTTTTTTTATTTATGGCTGTGTTGGGTCTTCGTTTCTGTGCGAGGGCTTTCTCTAGTTGTGGCAAGCGGGGGCCACTCTTCATCGCCGTGCGCGGGCCTCTCACTATCGTGGCCTCTCTTGTTGCGGAGCACAGGCTCCAGACGCGCAGGCTCAGTAGCTGTGGCTCACGGGCCCAGTTGCTCCGCGGCATGTGGGATCTTCCCAGACCAGGGCTCGAACCCATGTCCCCTGCACTGGCAGGCGGATTCTTAACCACTGCGCCACCAGGGAAGCCCTCCCCTAAATTTTTTAAATTAAAGTTTGAATGAACTGAAGTGTAATAAGCTTTTTTGGCATGTACTTGATCTCTCTCTGTCTTTATAGAAACATTTAAATTTCCACTTTTCATGTCTGAAAATATCTTTATACTACCCTTGTACTTAATTGATAGTTAGCTGGCTTTAGAATTTTAGATTGGAAGTCATTTTCCCTTAGAATGTTGAAGGCATTGCTCAGTTATTTTCTGGATTCCAGTATTGTTTCTGGAAAGTTCAAAGTCACTTTGATTCCTGATCTTTTGTATGTGATCTGTTCCCACCTTCTTCCCTGAAAGTTTTAAGAATTTTCTCTTCGGCTTGCTCTTCTGAAATTTATAATGCTGAACCTTCATGTAAGAATCTATCTTCATTCGTTGTGCTGGGCTCTCTGGAGCCCTTTCAATCTGGAAAACAAGTCCTTCGATTCTGTGACATTTTCTTGAATTATTTCATTGTTCATTTCCATCCCATATTTTTCTGGTCTCTCTGGAACTACTGTTATTTGGATGTTGAACCTTGTGAACCAATCAACTAATTTCTTAATTTTTTTCTCTTCTCGTTTCCATCTCTGAGGTTTTTTTTAATGTATTTTTAGGAAGATTTCCTCGACTTTTCTTCTAACCTTCCTTTTTTTTTTTCAGTGATACTATTTTTTTTTCTCTTTAAAAAAACTCTCTATTTAAACTGTACATTTCAGTGGTTTCTAGTATGTCCACAGAGTTGTGCAGCCATCACCATAATCAATTTAGGAATATTTTCATTACCCCTAAAAGAAACTCTGTACCCATTAGCAGCCATCCTGTCACCCCTCACCTTCTCAGCTATAGACAGCCACTAAAGTAGTAACAAGCTCCAGTCACATAACTGGGTAGAGCCAGGACTAGAATATGTGTCTGACATTCTGAAGTTCATGCTTTTCTCATTACGCTATGCTGCCTTCCACGGTGAGAAAAAGCAGGCTCGTAAGGAGGCAAATGAAGGAATCCCAGTGTGAGTTGATAAGTGCCTGTGTTACCATAGCGCTCAAATTTTCTCAGTACTGATTTCAAATAGTCTCCTTATCCCATGAGCCATGAAAATGTTAGGCAAAATCCAGTGTTTGGGCATGTAAAATACATTTCTCAGGTTGCTTTTTGAACCTAGAAATAGCATTTTTTAAAAATCAGACCATGTGTACCAATTTTTTAGTCTGATAACATGATCACCATGAGGAGTGAGACTGAAGAAAAAAATAATTTCAAGGGAATATTGCTAATAGTGATTACTAGGTGCCAGGCACTCTGCCATGTGTTTTACCTGTATTGATTAATCCTCACAACAATCCTATTGGGTAAGTATTATTTCCTGCCAAGGCTAAGAAAGGTTTAGTAACTTGTCTAGTGTCACATGGTTCCTTAGTAGTAGAGCTGTATTTTGAACCTATATCTGTGTCATTACAAAGTCCTCGAACCTCCCTTTACACTGCTCTGGAAACAAACTGGCATCATCCTTATAGCCCAGGGAGAGATGAATTCACTCCCAGGAAAATTCATGTAAGAATAACCTCCAAACCTGGCTACAGATTTCAAACAAAATTGGAATAAGGTGTTTTAGGGTCTTTGCTGTCCTAACTGTGGTGGAAGAAAATTGTTCAACTATAAGAATTTGATGACCGATAGTTTAGAGGAAAGAATTAAATTGTAAATAGTATGAAGAAAGTAAATAGCATCACCTGTTAGTGTATGTTCACTGATGAGAGGATTTATCATATCTGGATTTTAGAGCATTTTTAGACAACAAACAACGAAGTTTAGTCAAAGGTTAATCTGTACTGTTAGCCTGGTAGTACTTGGCATGTAGATGCTTGATGAATGCTCATTGAATAAAAAAGTGAAAAGCTGCCTTTTATTTAAGCACACACAATTGTCTTTTCTAATGCAATGCCATAAGTATGTCCATAATATCAAATCACAAAAAGAACTACTTGAAAGGAAAATGGAATATGTAATATAACCTTCTGTTGGTTTCTGAAGGAATGAGCTATTGTTCCAGATATTTTGCATTTCTACAATAAAAATGTAACTGAAAGATGATTTGCTTTTTTAGCATACCTTATTTTAGTGCACATTATCTAATTGTTCATTTTAGACATTTGAACTTTTAGCTTCTTCCCTTAATTTACCTTTGTTACCTATGCAAATCGCAAGTGTACTGAAAGAATACTTGAGAAGAAAATTTAGTAGTGATCCATCCTTTGTAATAGACCCAAAGAATATGTTCTGTACATTTCTGGGTAAGGAAATGTTCTGCAATTGAATTGATGATTTCTAACAGTGCTCAAAAATTAGAGGGTGAGAATCTGAGATGTATTTTTTCAGTAGCCATCTCACCCATCCTTCTGCCACCAAATATGCCCCTCCCCCACCAATCCCCAGCCTTATACTATGTCAGAGTGCTTGCCCGACTGTCTAAATGGATTGATTTGTAATTTATTTTCCATCTATCTGTATGCCACTCTTTCTTCAAGGCCCGACACAAGTATTATTTCCTCTAGCAAGCTTTCCTATAGCTCATGCTGTTCTTTCTTTATATGCTTCCTGGTTTGTCATTAACTTTAGCATTTGTTCTAAGGTGTAGAACTGAAGAACCAATGGACAGAAACTAAGGAAGGGAGAATTACGCTCCATCTATGTGTCAGGTGTCCCCAAGACCACCCCCAGTTTTGGTGATTTGCTAGGAGGGAAGATTCCCAGGCCTCAGCGTATAGTCGTACTCACAGCGAAGATGTATTATAGCAAAAGGATACAAAGCAGTTATCAGCTAAGGGAGAAGGTGCACAGATGAAGACTGGAGGAAAGTATGTGCAAGCTTCCCAGAGTCCTCCTTGGTGGAGTCACCCAGGATATACTTAATTCCTACAGCACACGTTGTGCCAAATGTGAAATGTTGTCTTCCAAGAGAGCTCGTTAGAGACTCAGTGCCCAAAGGTTTTACTGGGCCTGGTCACATGGGCACCCTCTGCTTAGCACATACATAATCCTAGGCCCCTAGAAGGAAAGCAAGTGTTCAACATAAACCACATTGTTTGTACTAACAGTTTAGGCACAGTGATCCATTCTTGTGAATTCTGAGAATGTTGATATCCTCCTGAAATCCAGGTTCCTAGATGCCAGCCAAGGGCCAACCTTGCAAGCAGGCATTTCTCAGTATAGCAGTCTCAGACATGCTATGTTAACTCTTTTCTGTATGATATTAGGAAGACTTTTAAAAAGTGCTGTCAGAAGGTGAAATAGGCTAATTTAGGAGATAAATATTAACTTGTTAATGATAGGTATTTACAAGTAAATTGGATAGAAACCTCCATGAGACATTTTGTAGGAGATATATCCTACAGCAGATATATATTGCTGCTCTACAATTCTGGGACTTTTATAGTCCCATAATATATGTTATTTTGTAGGTTCTTCGTTCCATGTGTTAGTCCCTTATTATACTGGAGAACGGCACTGGATTAGAAATCAAAAGACCTGAATTTTGACTGACTTAGTGCTTGACTTACGCTTGACTTGTCTCCCTAATTTTTCTTATCTGTTTAGAAAGGACTTGAAGTTTTTGATCTCGAAGGTTCTGCCTAGCTCTCTTATCTCTGCCACCTTGAGGGAGTCTGTTGGATTACTTTGATGGTTACAAAGTTCTTGATGATATTGAGGTAAATATCTACTTACGTATAATGTCTAACCATTCCTGTTCTTAATTATGTCTTTTGGACACATCTCCATTTTTCACCTAGAATCCTTGTGACTAAGAGTCTTACCACCTGTGCCGTTGGTGCTAACAAATCTTGCAGACTAAAGTTTGAGTTTAGCATCTTACACCTGGTTGGTGGAACTGGGGCATTGAGGAATGGAAAATTCAAGGGGAGAGCTAAGGACAATAGAAATGTTTATTTTTTCCCCCAACAATTCCCCCTTAGATTTGGAAAGTCTTCAGGTTTAGGAAAACACTCAGAAAATACTAGAAGTGCTATATTTTTCTGGAACTCTTTATGTCCCTATAACTTCTGTTTCTGTGAACTGTCGTGACTCTCCCTGAGCATAAAGAGCCTATAGGTGGGCTGCTGCTCCCACTGAAGATGACCCTTCATCATCTGTTCCACCAGTGGTCTCTGGTTAGGATGGTGCAGAGCCCAGCCATCTGCTAGTTTTAATCTGTCTGGAAACAGGAGCCCATTTGGGGTGAGGAAAACCTAACCCCTCCATCTACTTAGCAGAATTACTACAACATCTGAATTTTACCCCCATGTGTTGCCAATACTCAACCAAGTAGAAAATGACCAAAGCTAGGGAGCAAGAAATCCGTAGAGGCTGTGTAATGTTTTTCATGGGTTGGAGTGGGGCAAAGGAGAGCACTGGGATCGTCCTTTGTCCAGAGATGTCTCTCCTCACTTATGTAATTCAGAAATCCTATTTATGGCATCCCTATTAGGTAATCATCAGGTTTTAATTAAAACTGTTCCTTGAGTTTATTTCTGCCCCTTGAGATAATCCGTTGGGTCACCTTGGTTTTTTGTTTGTTTGGGGGTTTTGTTTATTTGTTTTTGTTTTGTTTTTTTGATCGTGCTGCGAGTCTTGTGGGATCTTAGTTCCCCCACCAGGGACTGAACCCGGGGCCTTGGTAGTGAAAGGGCAGAGTCCTAACCACTGGGCCGCCACGGAATTCCCCCCTGGGTCACTTTGAATATTATCTATAGTGTTAAGGTGAATGCTGCTTCCCTATAATATCTTCTCATTTCTAATTTTCTTAATTATGTCTGTTGATGTCATTCAGACTACTCCATTATTTTGTGAAGGGCCTTTCAAAATTTTAAAGAGTTTTATTCTCTTTTTGTTAATTGCTATTCTCTTGTACTCTGCAGATGCCTCTGGGAAGTGTAATCCATTAAATCCATATGCAAATTAATCAGATTCTTTCCTCCTAGACAGTGAATCGGATGAGAATCTAGAAGGGATCATAGATTTTAGAGCAATCCTGGGTGAATTGTGTTACAACACAGCTGCAGCCTATAGGAAGCCTAAGGGCATGAGGTGTCCAGGGGAATTAGGGGGAAATAGTTGGAGAGTGGTAGAGGGTGTAGAGAGGTAGACAAGGTGTCCTAGCAGTTGCTTGTTACATGAAGATCAGTGGGGGACAGGAGGAAATCCTGGGCTGGATTCAAGAGTCCTGGATCTTGCCTTGGTTCCAGACAAGTTCTGTAGTTCTGGGCAGTCACTTCTGGTGTTTAGTTTTCTTATCTATAGTGTGAGGTAGTTAGATTAGAGAATTTAATAAGCACTAGGTAGCCTGAAAGCACTCTAGGCTGTGATTACCAGGAAATAGACTAACTGCATTTAAAGAAAACTTCTGCCTAGACTTGGCCTCCAGGGGACACATATCTTTGACACTAGCGAATGTATTCCCGAACTTTTTTTTGTCCTTTTGACGGGCCCCTTGGTCCTTATGGGTTATAAAATCAACAGCTCCTTAAGAGATCTTTACCCAGAACTGATGAAGAAAGGAAGTCTCTGACTGTGGCCTTCAGAAAGCTTAAGCCATTTTATTGCAAATGTGTTGTTATTTATAAAGGACCATGAGGAAACTCTAGCTTGTCTCTGAATAGCTAGGCAGCACTTGCCAGGTTTGGGGTAGACTTTATGACCACGTAACTGAAACAGGACATACCCAAGGTCACATGGAAGCGTTAAATACAAACAGTGAGTTCATGTGAGTTAGAGGACTCAAAAAGAAAGATGACACAATGGGGCAGAACGAATATTGAATTGAGAGTCTGAGGACTTAAGTCCTGGCTCTGCCACATACTTATCAATAAGTCCTTGAGCTACTGAGTTTACTTCTCTGTGCCTCAGGATCTTCAGCTGTAAAATAAGATAGTTGGACTATGTTTCAAGTTTTATTAACTGCAACTTAGCAACTCAGAAATAAGGGACTAGAGCTGGAAGCCTCTGGACAGAAGGTCATGTGGGGTGACAGCAGGGATAGCAGGATGTTCCTGGCCAAGATCCTGAAAATGGAGCTTTACTTACAATTGTACTTTGGCCTAGTTGAAGTCAAGGTGCTGTATCTGATTGCACCCCTGACCGACTGGCCAGGTAGTGCTTTTCTAACTTTTCCTCCACCGATATCCCAAATGACAGAGGAAGATGAACCTCAAGGTTTTGTGGGAGAGGGGAACAGTATAGCACTAAACAGTTTACTTCAAGTTGAGTGATAGATATATATTTTAAATGTTATATTAAGACAAGGTCAAGTAAAATTTTAAAAATCTATTCCATAATATATATATTTTTTAAATATCAACATTGTGTTTTAAATTATTTTTAGGGAAAAGAAAATTAAAAACTTATTTCCTCTGTCTCTTCCCCTCATAATCTTGGTAGATAGAAAGGTTAAGTTTGGAATAACGATAAACATTAAACTGTCTTTAGTAGTTTATCTTCAGAGGAGACATTGATGAGGACTTTCATTTAAGTTTATATTTTTATATTGAATTTATTACCAGTATATACTCAAAAAAAGTAGGATTTTAAAAAATAACCACCTTTCTGCCCAAAAATGATTGTGTAAAATTGGTACTGCAGGAAGAATCTCTATGCACATTCTGTGGAGATATGTACTTTGGACACATTATTCCAATTTAAGGAGCGTGGGACTAAGAGGCGATGACTACTTTGGCCTAACCTTCTTTCAGAAATATTTTGACAGTTTAGGCTGAGTGATAACTTTTAATGTTAATGTTTCCCAAACTGTTTACTGTGATATGTATGGGCAAGTTTGATTATTTCAGCTGGGTGGGTATGGAGAGGAGGTATGATGGTTACAGTATTTTTGAGAGGCAGCATGATGTAACAGGACAAGGACTGGGTTTTGGATTTAAAAAAAAAATCTATCTCTATGCAAAAACCAAAAGCAAAGAAACTTGAGTTCTATTTATGTGTTATGAGGCCTTGGCAAGATATCTAACTTCTGTGAACTTCCATGGCTTTATTCAGAGATGATCCCTACCCCCTCTTTAAGGTTGTTGTGAAAATTAAGTAAGATATGTGTAAGTACCCAGCATAGCACTTAGCACTTAGCGCTTGGCATTTAAACACTTAAATGTTTTTTTCCTTGCTTCTTTCTTCTTATTGAGGAAACACTTTATTCCTTTCAAAGAGCTTTCATATTCAAGGTCTGTTTTGTGATCCTCACAGCTCAGCTGATCTCGTCCTTATTTTATAAGGGAGACCCTACACAGGGAAGGTGACTTATCTGAGATCACTTCCTATGTAAGCAGAAGAATTAGGACTTGTAGCCATGCCTTTTGATTTGTCACCGGGCTCTTTTTTTATACTTAATTTGGGGGGATTTTTTAAAAACTTAAATTGGATTATGGGTATTATTTATGCTATGTATTTACTTCTGTCAAAATAATGAAACATCAAGATTTAGTGGGAACTTAACAGTGGTCTAGCCTCTATATTTTGCCCATGACTCAACATCTCTGCTTGCTGATTACTGGAACAGAGGGCTTGACCATCAAATATAAGGCAGCAGCTTATGGGGAGTTAGGGAAAGGGATTGTTGGGCCAGAATCTGAGGTGACTTCAGAATAATCTTTTACGTTTCTTCATCAGTACCAAAGAACCACTGGAGCTCTGCGAGTAGCTCTATAATATTTTTACTTTTCCCCCATTTTCATTACTATTCTCACCAGGGGCCCTATGTGACTCTCCTTCTCCAAGGTCTGTTGGCCATCCTGATGACCTTCTCTCCTGCAGGGTCCCTTTGACCTTGAGCTTATCACTTATCCCCTTTGAGCCTCTTGTGTCTTCATTAGTAAAATAAGACCAAAGTAATCGTTAAGTTTCTTTCCAGCTCTAATATTCTATGATGCCATTGTCCAGAAGCTCTGCTGAATGGTGGAACAAATTATGTATCACATTTCATTGTCATAGAAGCCAAATTGGTTTATTGAACAGGCTCTGGAGAATTAAAACTTCTTAATCCAAACCCCAGATGTAGCGGGTATATTAGTATTGGTGGTCTCTCTGGGTTTTTATCCAAGGATACTTTGGACATAGGAATGGTGATGTTTGTTGGTGTCAATTGAGAGATGAAAGCTAGGAAAAGGTGATTGGCTTCATTAGACCCATTTTGACAGTGTGATTTTATTCTCAAAGCATACCCCAGCATGTGAGTTATTTTTATCTCATGTGGGTTAGAGTCTAGGGCTTGTTCCTATTCCCTGGGAAGGCGGGTAGGCAGTTTAATGATGGCTCTGCCTGCCAGGACATTTGGTCTTAATAATAGGCTCAAATTTTCCTTTGTTCCATTGGGAACTTAAATCATTTCAAGGAAACTTGGTAGTAAAAATACTTCAATGTGGGGAAAAATAAGTACCTTTTGCTGAAATCTGTTTGCTCTCATCATTGACCCTGAGCGTATTGTTCTCATTTCCACATCAGTATCTTTTTTTTCTGAGTGTCCTGCCCCTCTTTGCTGATATCCTTACTATATATCCTAACTGTTCTAATAGACCTTTCCAAAAGCCCACTCCCATCCCCTTCCCCCAACTGCCCTTTCTCCTTTCTCTGAAATTTTATAAGAAGCCTCTGCAACGCAATGTAATGATTAGTTATCTACTGTTTTATATTATTATCTCATTGTTTTATTCATGTTCATTTTGTCTCCTTAAATTATTTGCTTCTTGAAATCAGGAGCAATCTTTGTTCATCTCTGTAATCCTAACATTGCTGAATTGGCCCCAGGGGAAAAAAAAGTATAGAGAAAGGAGTAAAAGACTGTAAAGGAACTTAACATTTATTGAATGGATACCCAGTACTAGGTATATGTACCTTATAGTTCATTTGAAAAATTTTATAATAGCCTAAAGATTGGAAATATTAGGTCCATTTTACTCCTGAAGAGACTTGGCCTCAGAGAGGTTGAGTAGTGGGAGTCAGAGGTAGTGTGGAGTCAGAGTATTTAGTATTAAATCACTCTTCTCTGCCATTTACTTTTTGTGTTATCACAGTAAGTTACTTAACCTTTCTGAGCTTCAGTTTCAAGATGGGGATGATACCTACCCTACTGGGTATTTGTGAACCTTAAGGAGAAAGATAATGTAATAAAGAGCCTTTGGATGTTTGGCCTGTAGACAGTCTATACAGGAGACATATTTGAAGGTAGAATGAACAGGACTTCCTATTGGATTAGTGTGGTACACAGGGAGAGAAAAAATGAAGCATGACTCCCAGGTGTCTATCTTGAACTACTGAGAAGATAATGATATAATTTACAGAGAATCTGGCACACTGGAAGAAAAACAGGTGTGGAAGGGGAATATTGAGTTTAATTTTGAGATCTTGAATAGGCAATTGAATATGCAATTCTAGAGCTCAGAGAGGTCTGAGACAAAGATACAGAATAGAATCTGGGAGTTACTAGCATACATGTGATAACAGAAGCCCTTAGGTGGAAGAGAGAGAACAGAATTAGATGACCTAAATTCTGAACAACTTCAACATTTAAATTTATTTCTTTATTTATTTTTGGGTGCGTTGGGTCTTCGTTTCTGTGCGAGGGCTTTCTCCAGTTGCGGCAAGCGGGGGCCACTCTTCATCGTGGTGCGCGGGCCTCTCACTATCGCGGCCTCTCTTGTTGCGGAGCACATGCTCCAGACGCGCAGGCTCAGCAGTTGTGGCTCACGGGCCCAGTTGCTCCGTGGCATGTGGGATCTTCCCAGACCAGGGCTCGAACCAGTGTCCCCTGCCTTGGCAGGCGGACTCTCAACCACTGCGCCACCAGGGAAGCCCCAACTTCAACATTTAAAGGTAAGTAGAGGATAACCCAGCAAAGATGACTGAAAAAAAAGGCAGCCAGATAGGTTGGAGAATCAGGAAGGTACAGTGTCACTGAAGCCAAGGGGAAAAAACATTTCAAGCAATTTGTCTGTACATGATGTCTTCTCTTTCTCACCTTCCATTTACTCTTCAACTCAGTACAGTCTGGCTTCTGCACCATCCCCTTCAACTGCACTAAAATGACTGTTTTATAAGGACCAGCACTCCTAACTGGACAAATTTAGTGGGCATTTCGCTCTCCTCATTGAACTTGCCCTGTCAGCAGCATTCAGCACAGCTGGCCATTCCCTCTTTCCTTCCCCTACCCCAGTGGCTGTTCTTTTGGAGTACCTTTCCTAGTTATTCCCACTCTACCTGATCCCTAAATGTTGGCATTCCTCAGGCTCTGTAAATTATTTTCTTAGGTTATCTCAACCAATGCTGTAGATTTTATACTATCTTGATCTTATAACTTCCAAATTTTTATCTCTGGTAAGACCTGTCCTTTGAGTTTCAATTATCTTCATGGCATCTCCACTTACATGTCTTATATTCATGTCCAAAACAGAGCCCTTAAATATTTTCCCCTTGAAACCTGTCTCTTCCTCAACACTTTTTTTCCCATCTTAATAAATAATACCACCATCTAATCATTCAAGCTAAAACTTTGGGATGAGCTTTGACTCTTTCTCCCTCATTCTTGACATCTAATCCAACACCAGATCAAATACGTTCTGTCTCCAGAATTTCTCACATCACCTCATTTCACTTTGGTCCAGGTCACTATCAGTTTTCAACTAGACTTTTGAAGTAGCCTCCTATCTACTCTTCCTACTTCCTACTTGTCTTCTTGTAATGCTTTCTCCATACAGCAGGGAAAGAGAACCCTTAAAAAAATAAATATGATTGAGCATGTACGAGTTAACGATGAAATTAATCACTTTCACATTAAAGGGCAGATTCTTTTTGGCTTCTTCAGAATCCTACAGCAGGTCAGGGGGTGGCTTGGAAGAGAACCCAGGTGTCCAGAGAACCAGTCCAGAGCACCAGAAGGACATTCTCACTAATCTGATTCCAAGTGACATTTTCTCAAAGTTAAATAAAAAGAAGGTA
This sequence comes from Balaenoptera physalus, assembly GCF_965194825.1. NCBI lineage: Eukaryota > Metazoa > Chordata > Mammalia > Artiodactyla > Balaenopteridae > Balaenoptera > Balaenoptera physalus. The sequence continues at coordinate 105,557,104 of NC_138896.1, forward strand.
CACGGCTTTTCTGTTTATTCTGTTAATTATAAGACTTTTGCTATTAGATTTGTGTTATAAAATTCAGTTGTGATCATCAGCTTCAGCTTAGGTCTGAGGGCTCAGTGCCTTTGATGAAGTTGGTTTTTACTACCAGTGGAGTGATGACTTCTTTACTGAGAATCAGTTCAAAAAATATTTTCTCAATACCTTCTCTGTATTAGATTTTAAGTGTACAAAGATGAATAACGTATAGTATCTGTTCTAAAAGATTTGCAGTCTAGTAAAGGAGATAGGATACATTAAACATTAGCTATAATAGATGCATGTAAAGAGGGCTATAGGAGAAGGGGCAGGAATGAATGATTTGGTTCATGGCTAAATGGAGTGAGGAGGACCTAACAGAGGAGTTGATATTTGAACTAGATCATAAAGAATGAATCTGAGTGTGCCGTAACAGGAAGAGGGTATTTAGGAAGAGAAAATGCCCATAGGTGTAAGAATACATCAGAGAATGACTTGGAAATGTCTCATAAAAGTGCACAGTGACTCTAGATCCAAGAGGAAAGAAATTGTGCACTAGAAGATGGAGACTCTGACGAAACAGGAATAAAGGAAGGTGAAGAGTGGGTCAAGTTAAGAAGAAGTGCCCAAGTCAGGAAGGAAGTTAAGAGTTGCCTCAGTGAGAATGATGGAGTGAAGACCTCTGACAATCCTCTCCATAAAAGCAGTGAGAGTAGTGGCAAAAATTGTCAGAATCAACTTTGTCAAAACTATGGAAATTAACTAAAGGCCTGCAGCAATCCAGAGAGCATTTAAGAAATGGCTAAATGTCAATAAGAACAGAAAGCCTTGTGGTGTTGTAACTTGCCCTATTCCAATCCTCACTCCCCAGCTCCACTGTAGCCTTAAAAACCAGTAGCCTACAATCACCATTAAAACCAGCAGACTGTCAGCCACTGGATGGACAGAATGAGGATGGAGTTCCTTCAAAGCCCTATTCCCAGAGAATTGTCATTATTTGACTTGTCTTATGGTTCCCTGTAAGACTTCACTTGCAAGGCTTGCCTGATTGGAAAATTGCCCAGTGAGAAAAGCCTTCTCCCTGGGGGCATTTGTTAAAAGCAATCAGTGGCAGTTTAACATCATGGCTGCTTGAGGTGAAACAAACTTAAAAGGGAAAGTTCAGGAATGAGATGTCCATAAAGGACTTTGAAAAGCTCTGACACATTTCTGGGAATCTAGAAGGCCATGCACATATGCAGGGCTGCGTTCATGTACCAGAAATACCTGAGAAGGCCCTAATCTCTCACCTCTAGCTGACATGAGGCTTAGTACAAACAGGATGTATAGGCTAGATCAGAGTTGTAAACAGACTGGCTGAGTTTTGAAGTCCTTCCCCAAAACACACAGACCCTCAGCAAAGACTAGGAGACTTATTGGTTCCAGGCATTTAAGGAAATCTCCAATCATTAGGAGACCACTAAGCTAACCAAACAGTGACTTCACTGGCCACACAAAACAAAGAGTACAGCTATTGTTCGTCAAAATCACTAAACAAACAAACAGAAAAAAACAGCAGCAGCAACAACAACTAACCCTGGAGACATGAGAGATTCTGATTTCTAGAGTTGCCACATTATATTATTTAAAATGTCTGCTTTTCAAAAAAAACTTGCAAGACATGCAAATAAGCAGAAAAGTATGGGCCATATGCAGGGGGAGAAAAAAAGCACTCAATAGAAACTATCCTTGAAGAACCCCAGTTGTGGGACATTTAACAGACAAACACTTTAGTCAGCTATTTTAAATATTTTTTAAATTAATTTTTGTTTTATTTATCTATTTATTTTTGGCGTGTTGGGTCTTCGTTGCTGCACACAGGCTTTTCTCTGGTTGCGGCTAGTGGGGGCTACTCTTCATTGCAGGGTGCGGGCTTCTCATTGCAGTGGCTTCTCTTGTTGTGGAGCATGGGCTCTAGGTGCACGGGCTTCAGTAGTTGTGGCACGCAACCTCAGTAGTTGTGGTGCACACGGCATGTGGGATCTTCCCGGACCAGGGCTTGAACCCGTGACCCCTGCATTGGCAGGCAGATTCTTAACCACTGCGCCATCAGGGAAGCCCTAAATATGGTTAAATAACTAAAGCTAATTATGTATAAAGAATTAAAGGAAAATATGAGGATGATGTCTCCCCAAATAGGGAATAATAAAAAGATAGAAAATGTGTGTGCACGCCATGTGTCTGTGTATACACATATAAAGAAATTCTGCAGCTTAAAAGTACAGTAACTGAAATGAAAAATTCACTAGAGAGGTTCAATGGCAGATTTAAGCAAGCATAAATCAGTGAACTTGAAGATTGGTCAATTGAAATTATACAGTCTAGGGAACTGAACTTGAAGATTGGTCAGTTGAAGTTATACAGTCTGGGGAACAGAAATAAAAAAGAAAGAAGAAAAATGAACAGAGCCTCAGAGTCTTGTGGAGCATCAACAAGTGTACCAACGTAAACATAATGGGCATTCTTAAAGGTGAGAGAAAAAGGAACAGAAAGAATGTTTGAAGAAATAAAGCCAGAAAACTCAAATTTGAAGAAATACAGGAATTTATACATTCAAGAAGCTCAAAAAATTCCAAGTAGGGTAAACTCTTAAAAGAGATCTACACCTTGACACATCATAATCCAATTGTTGAAAGCCAAACCCAAAGACAATCTTGAAAGTGGCAAAAGAGAAGTGACTCATCAGTTTATAAGGGGTCATTAAAAAGATTAACAGCTTATTTTTCATCAGAAATGATGAAGGTCAGAAGGCAGTGGGATGACACGTTCAAAATATTAAAAGAAAGAATGTGAATCAAGAACTCAATATCCAACATTATTCTTCAAAAATGGAGAAAATAAGGTATTCCCAGATAAACAAAAATGACAGAATTTATTGCTAGCAATACTTATAAATTTGTGTTGATGAGCGTATAATGTATAAAGATATACTTTGTATGATAATAACAGCACAAAGGATTGGGGGAAAAGAATGGAGCTATATAGGAGCAAAGTTTCTATATACTATTACAATAAGTTGATATTAATCCAAACAAGATTTACAAATTAAGATGTTAATTGTAAACCCCTGGGCAATGACTAAGAAAATATTTTTTTTAAAGTAAAAGAAATGACAAGGGTATTAAAATGGTACAGTAGACAGTACGTATTTTGCATAAAAGAAGATAATAATGAAGGAATAAAGGGACAAAAAATACATAAGGTATAGAGAAAACAAGTAAGAAAATGGCAGATGCAAATCCTATTTTAACAGTAATTACATTAAGCATTAATAGATTAAACACTCCAATCAAGAGGCAGATAATTTCAGAATGAATTAAAAAAAAAACCGTGATTCAACTATACACGGTCTACAAGAGATAGACTTTAGATTCAAAGTCACATATAGGTTAAAAGTTAAAACCATGAAAAATACATACCATGCAAATAGTAACCAAACGAGAGCTGGAGTGGCTATACTAATAGATGAAATAGACTTTAGACAAAAATTGTTACTAGATCTCTAGTAAGACAAAAAACGACATTATATATAGATTAAAGGTTTTTCTGTCAATAAAATGTAATTATAAATATATATGCACCTACATATACAGAGACTGAAAAAAAAAATGAAACAGACAGAATTGAAGGGAGAAATTGACAAGTCAACAGTAATACTTGAGGACTTCAGTACTTCACTTTCAAAAATGAATATATCATTATAAAGCAGAAACTAACACACCATTGTAAAGCTATTATACTCTAATAAAGATGTTAAAAAAAATGAATATATCATCTGAACAGATCAATAAGGAAACACAGGACTTGAATGATTCCAGAAACCAGAAACCTAACAGAAACCTGCAGAACACTTTGCCCAAGGATAGCTGAATGTCCGTTTTTCTCAAATACACGTTAACCATTAATGAAGATAGACCATAAGTTAGTTCATAAAGCAAGTCTCGGTAAATTTTAAAGGTTTAAATCATACATGTATGATTTTCAACATGTTCTTCAACTGCAGTGAAATGAAATTAGAAATCAATAACAGAAGGAAATCTAAGAAATTCACAAATATGTGGAAATTAAACAACACATTTTAAAATAACCAATGAGTTAAAGCAGAAATCACAACGGAAATTAGAAATTACTTTAAGATTAATGAAAACAAAAAACACAGTGTACCAGAATTTATGGGATGTAGTTAAAACAGTGCTTAGAGGGAAATTTATGGCTATGCACACCTATATTTAAAAAGGATGATTTTAAATCAGTAACCTAACCTCTGACTTTAAAAAACTAGAAAAGAAGAGCAAACTAAATCCAAAGCAAGCAGAAGGAAGAAAATGAAGATTAGAGTGGAAAGAAATGAAATAGAGAATAGAAAAACAATAGAGAAAAATTATTGAAACCACAAGTTGGTTCTTCAGAAAGATCAATAAAATTGACAAATCTTTAGCTAGACTGACCAAGGAAAACAAAAGATAGAAGACTCATGACTAAAATCAAGAATGAAAAAGGGGACATTACTGTTGATCTGAGAGAAATAAAAAGGGTTATGGGGGAATTATATGCCAATAAAATAGATAACCTAGTTAGAAATGGACAAATTCTGGGAAAGACAGAGTGCTGAAACTGACTCAAGAAGAAATAAAATATCTAAAGAGACCCGTAAAATTAGAGATTGAATTAACAATAATAATTTCAAATCCAACAAAGTAAAGCCAGGACCAGATAGCTTCACTGGTGATTTCTAGCAGACATTTAAAAAAGAATTAACACTGATTCTTCACAAACTCTTTCAAAAAATATGAGAAGGGAACATTTTCTAACTCAATTCATGAGGCCAATATTACCCTGATACCAAACCCAGATAACACATTACAAGAAAAGAAAACTACAGACCAATATTCCTAATGAATGTATATATACACACAAACATCCTCAGCAAAATAATAGCAAATTGAATTTAGTACTATATAAAAAGGATTATACATCATGACCAAACGGGATATATCCCAGGAATGTAAGGTTGGTTCAACATTGAAAAAAATCAGCCAATGTAATATATCATATTAATAGAATAAAAGAAAAAACCCCACATGATTATCTCAGTAGACACAGAAAAAGCATTTGACAAAATCCAACACCTTTTCAAGATAAAAACACTCAACAATGTAGGAATCAAAGGGAATTTCTACAACCTGATAAAGGGACTCTATTAAAAAAAAAACCACACACACAGCTAACCTCATACTAATGGTGAAAGAATGAAAGCTTTCCTCCTAAGATCAGGAACACAATAAAGATGTCAACTCTCACCATTTTCTACTCAACTTTTTACTGGAATTTCTAGCTGGGGCAATTAGGCAAGAAAAAGAAAGAAAAGGCATCCAGGTTGGAGAGGAAAAATTCAGTTGTGTTTTTATATGCTAGCAATGAATAATCTGAAAATGAAATTTAGAGAACAGTTTCATTTATAACAGCATCAAAAGTGATAAAATACTCCAGAATAAATTTAACAAAAGTGCAAGACTTGAACACTGAAAACTACAAAACACTGTTGAAAGAAATTAAAGATCTAAATAAATGGAAATTCATTACATGCTCATGGATTGGAAGACATTGTTAAGATGGCATTACTCTTCATATCAGTCTTTGGATTCAATGCAATCCATATCCAAATTCCATCTGGCTTTTTTAAAGGAATTAAGAAGCTGATTTTCGGGCTTCCCTGGTGGTGCAGTGGTTGAGAGTCTGCCTGCCAATGCAGGGGACACGGGTTCGAGCCCTGGTCTGCGAAGATCCCACATGCCGCAGAGCAACTGGGCCCGTGAGCCACAGTTACTGAGCCTGCGCGTCTGGAGCCTGTGCTCCGCAACAAGAGAGGCCACGACAGTGAGAGGCCCACGCACTGCGATGAAGAGTGGCCCCCGCTTGCCACAACTAGAGAAAGCCCTCACACAGAAACAAAGAGCCAACACAGCCATAAATAAATAAATAAACAAATACTTCAAAAAAAAAAAAAAGCTAAAATATTAAAAAAAAAAAAAAAAGAAGCTGATTTTAATATCATATGGAAATTTGAGGGACCCAGAATAGCCAAAACAATTTTAAAAAGGACAGTTGGAGGAATCACAATTCCTGATTTCAAAAGTTGCTTCAAAGCTTGATTACAAAGCTACTGAGATCAAAACAGTGTGGAACTGACATTAGACAGACATATGGATCAATGAAATAGAATTGATTGTCCAGAAACTAAACCCATACATCTGTGGTCAGTTGATTTTCAACAAGGATGCAAAGACAATTCAATGGGGGAAAGAAGAGTATGGTCAATAAATGATGCTAGCACAACTAAATATCTACATGCAAAAGAACTAGATTGGACCTCTGCCTCACACTATATGAAAAACTAACTCAGAATGGTCAGGGACTCAAGTATAAAAGCTAAAAACTATAAGACTCTTAGAAGAAACTATACATGTTAGTCTTTGTGACCTTGGATTAGACAGTCTTTTTTTTTTAGATACAATGCCAAAAGCACAAGCAATAAAGGAAAAAATTGATAAACTTTCATCAAGATTAAAAATGTTTGTGCTTCACAGGACCCTATCAGTAAAGTGAAAAGACAACCCACCGAATGACAGAAAATATTTACAAATTATTTATCTGATAAGCATCTAATAAATAGAATATGAAAAGAACTCTTAAAATTTGAAAATGAAAAGTCAATGCAATGAAAAAAATGTTCAAAGGATTTGAATAGATGTTTCTCTAAAGAACATAAACACATGACCAACAAGTAGATGAAAAGTCTTCTGAGGACATTGTTCTGATGGAATAAAGAGCATTGAGGAAACAGGTGAGATTTTAGATGGCCCATAAAATGGGATAAAATGAAGCCATAAAGAAGATGAAGAAGCTCTTTATGTACTGATATGGAACAATTTCTAAGATATCTTTTTAAATTTAAAAAGAGATGAAGTACAAAGAGTATATACAGTCTGTTACCATTTGCATAAAAAGAGGAAAAATTATAAATTCAATTACTTACATAAGCATAGAATATCTCTGGAAAGAGGCAAAGAAGCTGAAAACATTTGTTGCCTTTGGGGATGGGACCCAGATAGATGGGACAGTGGTGGGGGATGTGGAAGACTTTTTACTGTAATAACTTCCAGCATGTTACAGGAGATTTTAAAGAGTCTTCCCATTATATAACTAGGTCCTTGATAATCTACAGTTAAAATATCATTTTTAATCATTGCTAGGCCCTCAAAAACATAATGGAAGTCTCTAAACTCCCCTTCTTCATATCCCTCCATGAATTTTTTATTTTTAAAGGAAAAAATAAAGCGAGTGCAAACTGAATTGGGAAAAAGAAAAAGAGCTGTGGAATGAAATTAGAAATCAACCACAAGAAGAAAACTGGAAAAATCACATATCTGTGGAGACTGAAAAACATGCCAATGAATAACTCCTGGGTCAACAAAGAAATCAAAGGAGAAGTTTAAAAATTACCTGAAGACAAATGAAAATATGACATAGCAAAATCAATGGGATACAGAAGAAACGGTACTAAGAGGGCAGTTTATAGCAATACAGATTCACCTCAAGAAACTAGAAAAATCTCAAATAAACAATCTAATCTTACACCTAAAGGGACTAGAAATGAAAGAACAAAGACCAAATTGTAGAAGGAAGGAAATAATAAAGATCAGAGCAGAAATAAATGAAATAGAGATTAAAAGAACAGTAGAAAAGATCAATGAAACTAAAATCTGGTTCTTTGAAAAGATCAACAAAACTGACAAACCATTGGCAAGATTCACCAAGAAAAAAGAAACGATCAAACAAACAAGACCACTGTCTCACACCATACACAACAATTAACTCAAAATGGATAAAAGACTTGAATATAAGACCTGAATATAAGGGACTTCCCTGGTGGTGCAGTGGTTAAGAATCCGCCTGCCAATGCAGAGGATACAGGTTCAATCCCTAGTCCAGGAAGATCCCACATGGCGTGGAGCAACTAAGCTTGTGTGCCACAACTACTGAGCCTGTGCTCTAGAGCCTGCGAGCCACAACTAATGAGCCCACATGCCACAACTACTGAAGCCCACACGCCTAGAGCCCGTGCTCCGCAACAAGAGAAGCCACCACAGTGAGAAGCCTGTGCACTGCAGCGAAGAGTAGCTCCTGTTCACCGCAACTAGAGAAAGCCCATGCCCAACAACGAAGACCCAACGCAGCCAAAAAAAAAAAAAAAAAAAAGATTCAGGAAAAAACAAAGACCTGAATATAAGACCAACGGCTATTCACTAAGAAAAAAAAAAGAAAAATCAGAAATGAAAGAGAAGAAATAACAACATATACCACAGAAATAGAAAGGATTATAGGAGAATATTATGAACAGCTATACACCAACAAATTGGACAACCTACAAGAAATGAACAAATTTTTAGAATCATACAACCTTCCAAGACCCAATCAGGAAGGAATAGAAAATCCAAAAAGACCAATCACTAGCACAGAGATTGAAACAGTAATCAAAAAGCTCCCTAAAGGACTTCCCTGGTGGCGCAGTGGTTAAAAATCCTCCTGCCAATGCAGGGGACACGGGTTCAATCCCTGGTCCAGCAAGATTCCACATGCTGCAGAGCAACTAAGCCCACGAGCCACAACTAAGCCCGTGAGCTACAATGACTGAGCCTGTGTGCCGCAACTACTGAAGCCCGTGCGCCTAGAGCCCGTGTTCGGCAATGAGAATTGCCACTGCAATGAGAAGCCCATGCACCGCAGCGAAGAGTAGCCCCCGCTTGCCGCAACTAGAGAAAGCCTGTGCGCAGCAACAGAGACCCAACACAGCCAAAAATAAATTTAAAAAAAAAAAAAACTCCCCAAAAAACAAAAGTCCAGGACCAGACTGCTTCCCAGGTGAATTCTACCAAACATTCAAAGAATATTTAATACCTAGCCTTCTCAAACTATTCCAAAAAATTAAAGAGAATGGAACAATTCCTAACTCATTTCATGAGGCAAACATCACCCTGATACCAAAACCGACAAAGTCAACACAAATAAGAAAATTACAGGCCACTATCTCTGATGAACATAGATATAAAAATGCTTAACAAAATATTAGCAAACTGAATTCAACAAAACATCCAAAAGATCATACACCATGGGTAAGTGGGATTTATTCCAGGGACACAAGAATGATTCAGCATCTGCAAATCAATCAACGTGATACCCCACGTTAACAAGATGAGGGATAAAAACTTTCATCTTGTTATTGATCATGTCAGTAGATGCAGAAAAAGAATTTGACAAGATTCACCACCCATTTATGATAAAAACTCTCATAAAGTGAGTATAGAAGGGATGTATCTCAACATAATAAAAGCCATGTATGACAAACCCACAGCAAACATCATACTCAATGGTGAAATATTGAAAGCTATCCCTCTAAGATCAGGAACAAGACAAGGATGTTCACTCTCACTACTCCTGTTCAACATAGGAAGCCCTAGACAGAGTAATTGTGCAACAAAAAGAAAGGAAAGGAATCCAAGTTGGAAAGGAAGAGGTAAAATTGTCACTATTTGCGGATGACATGATTTTATATATAGAAAACCCTCAAGATTCTACCAAAAAAACTATTAGAAATAATAAATGAATAATGTTGATGAATACAAAATCAATATACAGAAATCTGTTACATTCCTATATGTTAACAGTGAGCTAGCAGAAAGAAAAATTAAGAAATCAATCCTACTTACAACTGCAATGAAAAGAATAAAATACCTAGGAATAAATTTATCAAGGAAGTGAAAGAACATTACACTGAAAACTATAAGACATTGTTCAAAAATATTGAAGAAGACACAAATAAATGTAAAGATATTCCATGCTCATGGATTGGAAGAGTTAACATTGTCAAAATGTCCTTATTACCTAAAGCAATCTACAGATTCAATGCAATCCCTATCAGAATCCCAAAGACATTGTCACAGAAATAGAACAAAAAATTCTAAAATTTATATGGAACCACAAAGACCCTGAATATCCAAAGCAGTCCTGAGAAAAAAAAATAACAAAGCTGGAGGTATTATACTCCCTGATTTCAAACTGTACTACAAAGCCATAGTAATCAAAACAGCATGGTACCAGCAGAAACAGATACATATCAATGGAACAGAATTGAGAGCCCAGAAATAAACTCATGCATCTATGGGCAAATAATTTACTACAAAGGAGCAAAGAACAGACAATCAAGAAAGTATAGGCTCTTCAATAAATGGCATTGGGAAAACTGGACAGTCACATGCAAAAAAATAAAAATAAAAAAGAAACAAACAAAAAAACAAGACCACTGTCTCACACCATACACAGCAGTTAGCTCAAAATGGATCAAAGACTTGAATATAAGACCTGAAACCATAAAACTCATAAAAGAAAACATAGGCAGTATGCTCTTTGACATTAGTCTTAGCAATATCTTTCTAGATATGTCTCCTCAGGCAAGGGAAACAAAAGCAAAAATAAACAAATGGGATTATTTCAAACTGAAAAGCTTCTGCACAGCAAAGAAAACCATCAATAAAAGACAGCCTATGAAACTGGAGAAGATATCAGATGATATATCTGATAAGAGATTAATACCTCAAAAATATAAAGAATTCTTACAACTCAACAACAAAAACCACCCAATTTTAAAATGGGTAGAAGAGCTGAATAGACATTTTTCCAAAGAAGATATACAGATCACCAACAGGCACATGAAAAGACATAAAATATCACTAATTATTAGGAAAGTGCAAATCAAAACAACAATGAGATATCACCTCCCACCTGTCAGAATGGCTATTATCAAAAACAGCAATAAATAACAAGTGTTGGTAAGGATGTGGAAAAAAAGGAACCCTCATACGCTGTTGGTGGGAATGTAAATCAGTGCAGCTACAATGGAAGACAATGTGGAGATTCCTCAAAAAATAAAGAATCTGACTACCATATGATCCAGCTATCCCACTTCTGGGTATTCATGCAAAGACTATGAAAACACTAATCCAAAAAGATATCTGCACCCACATGTTCATCAGTGGCATTATTCATGATATCCAAGATATGAAAACAATCTAAGTGCCCATTGACAGATGACAAAGAAGATGTCACACACATGCACACACGCACACACACACACACACACACACACAGTTGAATACTATTCAGCCATAAGAACGATGAAATCTTGCCATTTGTGACAACATGGATGGACCTTAAAGTATTATGCTAAGTGAAAAAAGTCGAATGGAGAAAGACAAAAACTGCATGATTTCACTCACATATAGAATATAAAAAACTAATAAAACAAACAAAAGAAAACAAATGAACAAACCGACAAAAACACATAGATACAGAGAACAGAGTAGTGGTTACCATAGTGGAAGGGTGGGGGGAAAGGCATAATGGGTAAAGAGGAGCAACTGTATGGTGACAAGATGGAAAATAAATTTTTGATGGTGAGCGTGTAGTAGGTATACAGAAATAGAAATATAATGCTATACACTTGAAACATATGTTATAAATCAGTGTTATGTCAATTAAAAAATAATTTTTAAAAATTGAAAGCAAAAATTTAAAAGTGAATGCAAGCTAAATTTGAGTGCAAGCAATAAATGAACCTGAAAGTTGGATTACCCTTGGGAAGAATGCTAATATCAACACTGGGATGCACAGACTAAACCTTCTGTCCTCTGAAAGGTGGATGCTGACCCTGAAACTTTACTGCTGACTCACATTAAGATAGTATCTCAAAGGAAGCTAAAATGGTAAGATTGGTCACACACTCCCCTCCTCCTCCCCAACTCCTGAAAGCTATAAATGTAAAGCCTCTTTTGGAGGAAAACATCCTTAATTTAGGTTTTCAGGATTTCCACAGATTAAGTTCAACCAAATATGAGCTCACAATCAAAGATTACTAAACATACGAGGAAGCAAGGCACCATGAGTGAGACAATCATAAATAACAAACATCCAATTCAGACTCCCAAGGATTTCAGATATTAGAACTTTCAAGTAAAGAAAGTAAAATCTTTATGAAAGACATGTTTAAGGAAATATAATAAGACATTACCAGAAAGATTTGGCAAAAAATCCAAATAGAACTTTTAGAAATAAAAATTCTTATCATTGAAAAAAAACTCAATATATTGGATTGATCCATTGACAGATGAATGGATAAAGAAGGTGTGGTACATACATAGAATGGAATATTACTCAGCCATAAAAAAGAATGAAATAATGCCATTTGTAGCAACATGGGTGGATCTAGAGATTATCATACTAAGTGAAGTAAGTCAGACAGAGAAAGACAAATACCATATGATATCACTCCTATGTGGAATCTAAAAAAATGATACAAGTGAACTTATTTACAAAACAGAAACAGACTCACAGACTTAGAAAACAAACTTAGGGTTACCAAAGGGGAGGGAAGGGGGTTGCGATTAACATATACACACTACTATATATAAAATAGATAATCAACAAGGACCTACTGTATAGCACAGGGAACTCTACTCAATACTCTGTAATAATCTATATTGGAAAAGAATCTGAAAAAGAATAGATATATGTATATGTATAACTAAATCAATTTGCTGTACACCTGAAACTAACACGACATTGTAAATCAAATATACTCCAATATAAAATTTTTGTAAAAAGAAAAATAATAAGGCTTCAAGGTTCTGTGTTTGTGTTTTAGATACTTCACAAGAGTGGTAGGGAGAGAGCAGATGTCAGTCTGGCTCATAGTAGACTCTTAGTAAACACATGCTGAACTCAACTGAGACATGCAATAGTGATTTGAAAAGTTAAATAATGCAGTATGAGAGTTAAACAGAAAAGACAAACCGTCAGTGGAAAAAAAAATGGATTGGATTGAATAGCTGATTAAATACAGCTGTGAAGAAAATTAATGATTTAGAATGTTGATCTAAAGAAATTGCCTAAAATAAAGGACACAGACAAGGAGATGGAAAATATGAAAGAGAAGCTATGTGATATGGAGAATAGAATTAAAGATCTAAAATACATCTAAATTGATGTCCCAGACATGAAGAGATAAAAGAGAGGCATTATCCAAAAAGATAATAGTAAGAATTTGAGCTGATAAAAAAAATCTGCAGAGGAATCACAAAACAGGATTTTTTTTAAATACTAAAAAACAAACAAACAAAAAACCCAAAATCTTACACCTATACACATTGTAGTGAAAGTAGAATATTAAAGAAAAAGAGAATATCTTTGAAACAACCAGAATTTAAGTGATAAAAGAACTACAGTTAGACTTGTAGGCAGCAACGTCTTTACAAATACTTCATTTCTTTCTTTGGGCCATATAGTAGGATTGCAGTTCTCTATTCCTTGAAGTTAAGTGTAGCATGTGACTTTCTTTGATGAATGAAATATGAATAAAAATGATGTCACTCCCTGAAGGACCTGTATGTGAGTCAGCACTTTCATTTTTCCTGTCTAAGCTATTACAGAAGCATGTGCCAAGACAGAACCTTTAAAAGCCTGAGTCCCCGGGTGACTGTGAGGGACAGGACCTTCTGTAACTTGTGTAGAAAACGTAGTGTGAGCACGAAATAAACTTTTGTTGTGTTAAGCCACAGAGCTTGGGGGATTGTTTATTGCTGAAGCAAAACCTAGCCTATCCTAGTTGATACAGATAATAGACTTCTCAAAAGTGATAATAAGAGCCAGAAGAACTGAAATGGTATTTCCAAAGTGATGAGAGAATATAACTGACAATTTAGAATTATGTACCAATAATGACTAATACTTATTTAGAATTTACAATGTGTGAAATACAGTTATAAGAGCTTTATATTAATTCATTGACTCCTCACGACAACTCTCTGAAGTAAATGCTATTATTATCCTCATTTTACAGATGAGGAAACTGAGAACCAGAGAAGTGAGGTCAGTTTCCTTAAGTCTACAATTAGTAACTAACAGAACAGGGATCCAAACTCAGGTAGTCTGTCTTTCAAGAATGAGAGTGAACCATCTAGCAGAGCTTTGTTTAAGGAACTTCAGGAATAAAGAAAGCAAAAATCCCATAAGGAAAGTCTGAGATGTAAGAAAGAGAGGTGAGCAAAGAAATGAATAAACTTTTCTCTGTAAGTCTAACTGAACATTGTAAAAAAATGATGTATAATCATGGAATTTAAAAAAGACAATTAAAGGGACTTCCCTGGTGGCACAGTGGTTAAGACTCCACGCTCCCAATGCAGGGGGCCTGGGTTTGATCCTTGGTCAGGGAACTAGATCCCACATGCATGCCACAACTAAGAGTTCACATGCCACAACTAAGGAGCCAGCAAGCCACAACTAAGGACCCCACTTGCCGCAACCAAGACCCAGCGGAAACAAATAAATAAATAAATATTTTTTAAAAAAAGACAAAATCCCAGACAACAATAGCATGTCAGACTAAAGGGGGATAATTGAAGTATTCTAAGGTTGTGTTTCTCCATGGTATTGCATCACTTGGGAGCTTAGAAATGCAGAATGCAAGGCTTACCTCACACTTAATTGGAATCTGCATTTTAACACTCCCCAAATGATTCATATGTACACTAAAGATTGAGATGCACTCTTCCAACATCCATGAATTGTTGGGATGGAGATTATGATATCAATTAACTTCAAATGTACTTAAAGTCAACAATATAATTTCAAGAATAATCACTAAAAAAAGAATTAGCATGTATATAACTTCCAAATCAGCACAGGACTCAGAAAACTTGACTCAGAAAATTAACAAATTAAGAAAGAAGGAGGCAGGAAAAGAGGAAAAAAAAAAGACGTACAAGGCAAATAAAAAACACAGTTGGAAAAAAAAAAAAAAAAAACACAGTTGAGTTGAAACATAACAGTAATTCCAATAAATGTCAGTGGCCAAAATTAACCAGTTAAAAGAGAGAGTTTATCAAATAGGATTTTAAGATAATTCAACTATATCCTTTTTACAAGAAACACCCAAAACATAAGGTCATGAAAATAAAAATATCAAAAAGATATACCAGACAAGCACTAAAGATAAGAATGCTAGGGGAAATAAAAAAATTTTTTAATTTTTTTTAAATTAAAAAAAATTTTTTTGTTAAAAACTGCAATGAGGTATCACCTCACATCCATTAGAGGGCTACTATCACAACAAAAACAAAAACAAAAGAATGTTAGGGGAGCAATAGTACCTCAATAAAACTGTTTAGAAAGTAAAAAAAAGAATGTTAGTATATTCATATTAATATCAGATAAAACATATTTTAAGGCAAAAAGGTTCAACTAAGAAGATTTAATAATACTAAAATGACCTCAAAATATATAAAGCAAAATTGATAGGACCACAGGGAGAAATGTATAATGCAGTATATTTGCTAAGAGGTTTTAATACATCTTTCTTAATTATTTGAAGGTCAAGCATCAAAAAAGCAGTAAAGATATAGAACACTTGAACAACATATTTGCATGATCTAATAGGCACATATACAGATCCTGCACCCAACAATTAGAGAATATATAGTTGACCCTTGAACAACACGAGTTTGAACTGTGCGGGTCCACTTACACACAGATTTTTTTCGATAAGTACTTACTACAGTACTACACAAGTACTACCGTGGTTGGTTGAATCCTCAGATGTGGAACCTCGGATTCGGTTAGGAGGGCTGACTGTTATTCGCAGTTTCCACTGAGCTGGGGAGTGGAAGGATTGGTGCCCGTAACCCCCCACATGATTCCAGGGTCACTATACATCCTTCTTAAGCACGTATGAAACAGTTTTCAAAACAAAACAAAACTTAAAATAACTAAGAAGGAAGAGATTGGTGGTACAGATAGGTGTATTATAGATAAGATGGGCTTCAAAAGATTTTCCTTCTAAATCTTTGATTTATTTTGAGCACTGCTAGCACTAAGTGAGCACAATACATGTAATCACTGTTTCTGAAGCCTTGATCATCCCTGTGAAACTCATCTATATTTTAAATTTTCAAGCCCTGCCATGAATTGAGAGGGAACTGCTTGTGTCTTTGACAACAAAATTGAATTGTATGAGCAATCTGATTTCATCTGTTCATCAGGTTTAAATTAGGAGAATGCCAACTCATGCAGCAGCTGCAGTGTTAGGCAAGGGCTTTGCATCCAGTCACTAGAATGAGAGGAATAGAGATTTTGGAATTCTGGGGCAGAACCCTTCTTTCAGCATTCTTGACTCCTGAATTTCGACTTCTTTGCGTATGCAAAAGCCTGGTAAAGTAATTTTTGGCCTTTCCAATATACCCCACCCCCTTATAGCCAGAAGTAACCTCCACCTCCTCTGAGTCACTGCAGTCTTTTATCTATGCACAGTGTTTGGCATGAAGTGGTCATCTAAAAAGTGTTTGAATGAGAAAATAGAAGGGAAAGAGGGAGAAAGGAGATCCATGCTTTCCAGGGGGTTTGGTCCTGGGTAGCCCAGGAGAGGAAAGAGAACTGACTTACGAGAAAACAGCCTTGCTCTAAGGCAAATCTGGTGCTCCATGAAGAAGGAAAGCATCAGAAGCCTCCTAATGAAACAATCCATAATATTCTCAAAGTCCTTTAGCTGTAGAATTCATATAGTGACACTTGAAAATTTTCTCTCAAGATTTTTGGAGAACACATGGACTCTGTTATAGTACAGGGAAACTTTTCTAGCCTAGCTTGAAGGGAAGCTATGTATTATTCCAGGCCTACCTTGCCACCTTAGCAGACACTCTGAACTCATACAATTCCTATGGCAATAGTTTGTTGTGTTAGTTTTCTGTTGCTGCATAACAATATCCATTTATTAGCTCACAGTTCTGTAGGTCAGTAGTCTGACAGGGTAGCTAGATTCTCTGCATAGAGTATTATAAAGTCAAAATAAAGGCGTTGGCTGGGCTGGGTTCTCGTCTAGAGAAATCTGCTTCCAGTCTCACTCTTGTTGGCAGAATTCATTTCCTTGCAGTTATAGGACTGAGAGATCCCTGTTTCCTTGCTAGCTGTCAGCCAGGGACCACTCTCAGCTCCTAGTGTCCACTTGCATTCCTTAACATGTGGCCTTCTCAATCTTCAACCCAGCAGTGGCACATCAAATCTTAATTGTGCTTCAAACCTCTGACTTCTTCTACTGCCACCAGCTGGAGAAAACTGTGCTTTTAAACAGCTCATGTGATTAGGTTAGGCCCACCTGAATAAACTCCCTCTGTTAAAGTCAGCTGTTCATGGGAATAAAATCCATCATATTCAACAATCCTGGGATTAGGGCGGGAATGGGGCCATTTTAGAATTATGCCTACCGCATTTGTATGTATATTTTATCTCATTTACTAGGTCCTAAGAGTCCTGAGAACTCTTAGGAGTCCTTGCACATAATAACACTTAGTAAATACTGATATTTACATCATCAGTGACTAAAAATTAATGTTAGAGGTTATGTATGAGATGTATAGTCTTATTCATGTTTAAATCCCTAGTGTCTGACATAGTGTATGATTTATACTATAGTTTTAGCAAATATTTAGATGAATTAATGAAAGAATGAATAACTAATTGTATAATTCAGGGCTATGAACACTATTCTGATTATTATGTAGCATGGTATATTTTTCTAAAATCATGTGTAGTTCAGTTTGTAGTTTTTTTGTAGTTTTAATAAAATGATAGAGTACAGATAGAGTCTCCTAGTTATTTTTTAATTGCTGCTTTAAAAGCAAAATTTTGCAAACTGCTTTTTCACATAAATATCTTCTATATTTTTCAAACATACTATTTCACATAACTCTGTGCTTTATCCTTTTTTTTTAATTAATTAATTTATTTTGGCTGCCTTGGGTCTTCGTTGCCGCAGGCAGGCTTTCTCTAGTTTTGGCGAGCGGGGGCTACTCTTCGTTGCGGTGCACGGGCTTCTCACTGCGGTGGCTTCTCTTGTTGCGGAGCACGGGCTCTAAGCACGCGGGCTTCAGTAGTTGTGGCTTGCAGGCTCTAGAGCGCAGGCTCAGTAGTTGTGGCACCCCGGCTTAGCTGCTCCACGGCATGTGGGATCTTCCTGGACCAGGGCTCGAACCCGTGTCCCCTGCATTGGCAGGCGGATTCTTAACCACTGTGCCACCAGGGAAGCCCTGTGCCTTATACATTTTGATTCCAGATACCCAGCAGAAGTATTCCAAGTGAAGAAAGAAATACTTGAAGTTAGGTATCAGAGGGATTAACCATTTCCTCCTGGCATCCGGATGGATGCCAACAGTAGGTTCCAGGACAAGTTTATCTTTGGAGTTGAAAGTCTATTACCCTGGGACTATCTAATGTTAATGTTTTCCTTCCTGCTTGAGTAGCTTTTTAACCTGTAGTTTTGAGTGATGGGTATTATTGTTGCAATTTAATGACATTTGCTCAGCCCTTATTGATAATCTGTTCAAAAAATAGATTAGTGGATACTTATCCCATCAGAGAGCTTGTCTGTGTAATGATGTCACTGTAATCAGACTGGGTAATGTAATTTTCTGCTTAGCTCAGTTGCTAATGGTCATCCAGAGAGGTCATTCCTATTTGAGATGACTCATGTGGA
Source organism: Balaenoptera physalus (assembly GCF_965194825.1). Lineage (NCBI taxonomy): Eukaryota > Metazoa > Chordata > Mammalia > Artiodactyla > Balaenopteridae > Balaenoptera > Balaenoptera physalus. The sequence continues at coordinate 105,575,780 of NC_138896.1, forward strand.
GGCTTCTGGAATACAATACTGTATTTCAAAGAATACCATGTAAGGAGGAACAATATGACTTATTCATCATCTCTGACTTTTCAGTGCAGGATGGATTTTAACCCAACATTTTCTAAAATCATTTGACTACAGAAGCCCTGCCACTGAACACCCAATAAATTTCATAGAAAACAGTTTGGGAAAGGCTGATTTTTTATAATCTAAGAAACTAAGACCAACTCTAAGGAACATTATAGAGTACTTTTATTACAAGTAGCTTTAGACGTCATTTGGTTGAACTACCATATTACAGCTGGAGAATCTGAGGCTCTGGAGGGTTGAAGAGACTTACCTAGGATAGTGAGTTGGTGGCAAAGCTTGGATGAAAACTATTCAGATGTCTTGTCTCCCACTTCTGTGCTTTTCTTACTATAATGCAGTTCTTAGCAAACTGATAAGCTCACCTAGCAACTGTGAGCCATAAGACCTTTTTTTGCTAAAGATGACCATAACTTTAACATTGACTGGGCTTCAGTTTGGGGGTAGGAGTGAGAAGAGGGCTTTGACTTAAAGAATACACTGGAGTTTGTTTTTTTTTTTTAAAGAATGTCATAAAATAGCTCTTTTCAACTCTAGTTCCATTCTTTTTGTGTGCAGAGTCCCTGTTTTAAGTAAAGGCTTCTTATCTTCCCTTCTCCCTTCAGGAGTAAAAACTCTTACTAATGGGACTTCCCTGGTGGTGCGGTGGTTGGGAGTCCGCCTGCCAATGCAGGGGACACGGGTTCGAGCCCTGGTCTGGGAGGATCCCACATGCCGCAGAGCAGCTGGGCCCATGCGCCACAAGTACTGAGCCCACGTGCCACAACTGCTGAGGCCCACGTGCCTAGAGCCCGTGCTCCACGGCAGTAGAGGCCACTGCAGTGAGAGGCCTGCGCACCACAACGAAGAGTGGCCCCCGCTCGCCGCAGCTGGAGGGGGCCCGTGCGCAGCAATGAAGACCCAACGCAGCCAAAAATAAATAAATTAATAAATTTATTTTAAAAAAAAAACTCTTAGTAAGTTATAAGGCTCCAGCCATGTTCTTTTCTTTTTTTTTTTTTTTAAATTTTATTTATTTATTTAATTATTTATGGCTGTGTTGGGTCTTCGTTTCTGTGCGAGGGCATTTTCTAGGTGTGGCAAGCGGGGGCCACTCTTCATCGCGGTACGCGGGCCTCTCACTATCGCGGCCTCTCTTGTTGCGGAGCACAGGCTCCAGACGCGCAGGCTCAGCAATTGTGGCTCACAGGCCTAGTAGCTCTGCGGCATGTGGGATCTTCCCAGACCAGGGCTTGAACCCGTGTCCCCTGCATTGGCAGGCAGATTCTCAACCACTGCGCCACCAGGGAAGCCCCGCCATGTTCTTTTCTAACGTCTGCACTATAGGAATGCATGTCACAAGTGGGGACTTGCATTCTTCACACATTAGTCGGTTTTTTTTTTTTTAGTTTTTTGTTTGTTTGATTGGGTGTTTTTTAAGATACAATCCATTTAGGAGCCAATTCTCCCAGAGCTTTTCCTGACCATCTACTTAAAAGAGAAAGAGGGAGGAAATAGATGGAAAGTAGGGGGGAAAGAGTTTATATGGAGAAAACTCAAATACCTATTCTGAATATTGGGCTGTTCAATTGAAAAAAGCCATAAAGACTCAATGAGGTTTGCAGGTTGCTCCTGCTTGTAGCCTGTAATTCCATCCGTAAATACCTATTTCTTATACATGCTGAAGATTTTTTATCCTTGCTTTGTCTTGTCAGAAAGTGCCATTATCAGAAATTAAGGGAGTATTTTATAGGAAATGGAATAGAGTGGAGGCAGTATTGGAACACGATTGGAGGTCTGGGGACTTGGAGAAGTGTAGGGCAGGAAACAGGCACAGAAGATACAGCTGCCAGAGGCACAGCAGTGAAAAGGACCTGGACTTTGAAGTTACCACACTTCCTGGTTTTGAGCTATGTCATCTTGGATAAGGTATTTAATCTCTCTAGGCTTGTTATCTGATCTCTAAAATGAAGACAATGCTACCTATCTTCAGGATTATGGAGATTACGTAAATCAAAGTACAAGTGTTTATTATATTATGTTGTATTATGTTCATCACAGCAATTCGAGTTTGCCTTTGGGAAATGAGATTGAGAAATTTTTTTACTTTCTCTTTTTTATTTGAACTTTTTATGATAATTATGTGGTATCAGAAAACCAGTAAAGATATTTTTGCTTTAATGTATTGATAAAAGGAAATACATAAGTACCTGACATTTGCTAAGTGGTCAGTTAGTTATCTTTTCATCTCTCCTTTCCTTCCTTCCCCACTGCCAAACTTCTTGATTTTTTTCCCTGATACCAGCTCTTTTCTCTGTAGGGAAGAGAATAAGACCCAACTTTACAGATAACTCCCCTCAAGGGTTTGAGGTAAATGTAGGATGAGAGGAGGGAACTCTGCCTATCTGGGCTTTCTGTAAGAGGCCACAGAGTATATAGATTAAGGACTCAAGCCTGGGAGAAATTCAGGTATGAATTTGTATCCTGGCTCCTATCATTTACTAGCTGAGTAAGCTAAGGCAAGTTAATTTGATGAAACTTCTGGTTTTTTCCTTTTTAAAATGGCAATATTTATAACACTTACCTAATAAGTTGTGGTGTGTATATACTTAGCATGGTACCTGGTACATTATGATGCTCAGTCAGTGTTAGTTGCCATTGTTGTTATTATCATCGTCCCATACAGATCCCCTTCAGGTCCTTAGACAACCCTAAATGAACTTTTAAAGAACTGGCAATTCCTAAGCAGTCCTGTAGAACAGCTCAGAGAAAGTGGTCTTCATCTTTTAGGGCGTCTTCCTTTTTAGATCTTCCTCTTCTTTATCTTAAATGGGAATTCTGACTCAAAAGCTTTGAATTTGCTTTTGGTGTCAATATATTGCCCACTCTACCAGCCTACCAAATGGTCCTAGTTAGTGGGCTTTTTTTTTTTAAGGAAGGGAAATCTGGAACTCTTTACCCATCAGTTCACTGCATTGAGCCATTCATCTCTGAGGATATTGACTACTGTTCCCTGTTGAAGAATCAGAGAATCCTTGACATTCACAATGTTGTGCAATCATCGCCACCATCTAACTCCAGAACATTTTCATCACCCCAAAAGGGAACCCTGTACCCATTGAGCATTTGCTCTCCATTTCCTAACCCTGACAACCATTAATCTGCTTTCTGTTTCTGTGGGTTTGCTTATTCTGTATATTTAATATAAATGAAATCTTTAATATAAATGAAATCCTCCAGTGTGGTCTTTTGTGTCTGATTTCTTTCACTTAGCATGTTTTCAAGGTTCATTTGTGTTGTAGTATGTATCAGTACTTCATTCCTTTTAATGGCTGAATAATATTCCATTGTATGGGTATACCACATTTTGTTTATTCATTCATTGGTTGATGAACTTTGGAGCTGTTTCCATCTTCTTCCTATGGGAAATAGTGTTGCTATGAACATTCATGTAAAAGTTTTTTTGAACACCTGTTTTCAATTCTTTTGGGTGTATACCAAGGAGTGGAATTACTGAGTCATATGGTAACTCTATGTTTAATTTTGTGAGGAACTGCCAAACTGTTTTCCAAAGTGGCAGCACCATTTTACCTTCCCATCAGCAATATACGAGAGTTTCCATTTCTCCACATGCTTGCCAACACTTGTTATTGTCTATCTTTTTTTATTACAGCCATCCTAGTGGGTATGAAGAAATAGTTCATTGTGGTTTTGATTTGCATTCCTCTAATGACTAATGATGTCGAACATCTTTTCATATGCTTGTTGGCCATTTATACGTGTTCTTTGGAGAAATGTCTATTCAAGTCCTTTGCCCATTTAAAAGAATGGGTTGTCTTTCTGTTGTTTTGTTGTAAAAGTTCTTTATGTAATCTGGTACTAGACCCTTAGCAGGTATATGTTTGCAAATATTCTCTTTCATTCCATGGGTTGTCTTTCACTTCCTTGATGGTGTCCTTTGATGCACAAAAGTTCTTCATGAAGTCAAATTTATTTTTTCTTTGGTTACTTATGCTTTTGGTACATATCTAAAAAAATATTGCCTAATCCAACATCATGAATATTTATCCCTATGTTTTCTTTTAACAGTTTTATAGTTTTATATCTTACACTTAAGGCTATGATCCATTTTGAGTTAATTTTGTATACAGTGTGAGGTAAAGGTCCAACTTTACTCTTTTACATGTGGATATCCAGCTGTCTCAGCACCATTTATTGAAAAGGCTATTCTTTCCCCCATTGACTAGTCTTGGCACCATAGTCTAAAATCAATTAGCCATAAATATTTGGGTTTATTTCTGGACTATCCATTTTACTGCATTGATATGTATGTCTGTCCTTATGTCAGTACCACACTATCTTGATTACTGTGACTTTGTAGTAAGTTGGAGTGTGAGTCCTCCAATTTTGTTCTTCTTTTGCAATATTGTTTTAGCTATTTGTGGTACCTTGAAATTCCATCTGACAATTTGGATGAGCTTTTGCATTTCTGACAAAAGGCTGTTAGGTTTTCAGTAGGGATTGTGTTGAATCTGTAGAACATTTAGGAGAGTATCGCCATCTTAATATTATGTCTTTCCATTTATTTAGGTCATCTTTAATTTCTTTTAGCAATGTTTTATAGTTTTCAGAGGTACAAGTCATGCACCTCCTTGGTTAAATTCATTCCTAAGTATTTTATTTTTCTTGATGGTTTTATAAATGGACTTTCCTTAATTTCCTTTTCAGATTGTTCATTGCTAGTGTATAGAAATACAACTGATCTTGCATGTTTATCTTATATTCTTTGACTTTGCTGAATTCATTTATTATGTCTAATTTTTTGGTGGATTCTTTAAAGTTTCTTAAATATAAGATCATATCTGTGAATTACTTCCCTCCCTGCTTTTAAAAAAATATTACCCATTGCATTATATGATTTCACTTCACTGGGAGTACACATTATCCCAGTGTGAGAAACAGTGTAACATATTTCTTTTGTTTTTACAAAAGAAATTTGCAAAGTGCTTTTACATCTAATTTTATTCTTTTAGTAACAAAGTGGCTCATTTTTCTTTTAATAACAAGGTGGTTCATTATTCTTTTAATAACAAGGTGGCTCAAAATGATATCTCATTTTACAGATAAGGACACTGAGGCTCTCAGCATGTTTAATGGTTTATTGAAGGCTCACATAAACTTAATTAGAGCTGAGGTCTTCTCCCTAGAGATCCAACACTCTTTTGATTGAACTCTAATTCCTTCATATTTTTCCTGTAGTCGTTAGAACTTTTGGGACACAGTAGTTTTCTTATGAACTTGAGAGACCTTTCTTATGACCTTGACAATTCTGTGGTTAGGGTCAGTATGCAGTAAAACAAAAAATGAAACCAATGTATGTTCACAAAAAAGACTCATACAAGAATGTTCATAGCATCTTTATTCATAAAGCTCCAAACTGGAAACATCCCATTTAAGGAGACTAAACAAACAAACTCTTATATTCATATACTGGAATATTACTCAGCAACAAAAAGGAAAACATTATTGATGCATAGAGCAACACGAATAATCTTTAAGAGATTATGCTGAGTAAAAAGAAGGCTTACTATCTTATTTCATTTATATGAAGTTCTAGAAGAGACAAACTAATCTATTAAGGAAAAAATCGTATCACTGATAGCCTCCAGGAGTGTTGGGATGGGAATTGACAGGAAGAGGGTATGAAGAGGTTTTCTGAGGTGACAGTAATATTCTATATGTTTATAGGGGTTTGGGTTACAGAAACGTGTGTTCTTATAAAAACTCAGCAAATGCACTTAATACTTAGGCATTTCATTGTGTGTAAATTTTATACCAAAAGAAAGAAAAGAATCAAGTATTAAACTTAGTTAATGATATGCATGCTGAAGTATTTAGGAGGAAGTGTACAGATGTTTGAATTTACTTTGACACTGATCAAAAAAATAAGATGGGTTAATGGATAGGCAGAGATATAGACAGGTAGGCAGATACGTCATAAAGCAAGTATGGTATAATGTTAATGGTAGAGTCTAGGTGGTAAGTTCTCTGTAAAATTCTTTCAACTCTCAATTTTGCTGTATGTTTGAAATTCTTCATAATAAAAAGTTTAGGGAGGGAAGGAAACCAAATTTGGAAATCTATTAGTTCCTCTTTGAGCCCCCTCTCCTACCCACCTTCTCTTCAGCTTCATAAGATGGACATAATGAGATAAAGGCAAATGAAAGATAAGATGAATGTAGCAGGAATTCACTTACGAGGCTCCAAGCTAGCAAAACAACTTTCTATTAACCCTAACTCCTGTGTCAGCCTGTGACTCCTTCTATGTTGTCACCCAGAGTCTCTCCTCTACATATGCCCCCAAGAAACTTGCCCTTCCAGAGGGCAGACAGCAGAAGCAAGAAGTACAATTCGGCAGCCTGTGGAGGGAAAACCACATTCACAAAAAGACAGACAAAATGAAAAGGCAGAGGACTTTGTACCAGATGAAGGAACAAGATAAAACCCCAGAAAAACAACTAAATGAAGTGGAGATAGGCAAGGTTCCAGAAAAAGAATTCAGAATAATGATAGTGAAGATGATCCAGGACCTCAGAAAAAGATGGAGGCAAAGATCGAGAAGTTGCAAGAAATGTTTAACAAAGACCTAGAAGAATTAAAGAAAAAGCACCTAGAACAATTAAAGAACAAACAAACAGAGATGAACAATACAATAACTGAAATGAAAAATACAGTAGAAGGAATCAATAGCAGAATAACTGAGGCAGAGGAACAGATAAGTGACCTGCAAGACAGAATGGTGGAATTCAGTGCCATGGAACATAATAAAGAAAAAAGAATGAAAAGAAATGAAGACAGCCTAAGAGACCTCTGGGACAACATTAAATGCAACAACGTTCGCATTATAGGGGTCCCAGAAGGAGAAGAGAGAGAGAAAGGACCTGAGAAAATATTTGAAGAGATTATAGTCGAAAACTTCCCTAACATGGGAAAGGAAATAGCCACCCAAGTCCAGGAAGCACAGAGAGTCCCAGGCAGGATAAACCCAAGGAGAAACATGCCGAACACATAGCAATCAAATTGACAAAAATTAAAAACAAAGAAAAATTATTGAAAGCAACAAGGGAAAAACGACAAATAACATACAAGGGAACTCCCTCCCATAAGGTTAACAGCTGATTTCTCAGCAGAAACTCTACAAGCCAGAAGGGAGTGGCACGATATATTTAAAGTGATGAAAGGGAAGAACCTACAACCAAGATTACTCTACCCAGCAAGGATCTCATTCAGATTTGATGGAGAAATGAAAAGCTTTACAGACAAGCAAAAGCTAAGAGAATTCAGCACCACCAAACCAGCTCTACAACAAATGCTAAAGGAACTTCTCTAAGTGGGAAACACAAGAGAAGAAAAAGACCTACAAAAACAAATCCATAACAATTAAGAAAATGGTAATAGGGCTTCCCTGGTGGTGCAGTGGTTGAGAATCTGCCTGCCAATGCAGGGGACACGGGTTCGAGCCCTGGTCTGGGAAGATCCCACATGCCGCGGAGCAACGAGGCCCGTGAACCACAATTACTGAGCCTGCGCATCTGGAGCCTGTGCTCCGCAACAAGAGAGGCTGCGATAGTGAGAGGCCCGCGCACCGCGATGAAGAGTGGCCCCCACTTGCCGCAACTAGAGAAAGCCGTCGCACAGAAACGAAGACCCAACACAGCCATAAATAAATAAATAAATAAGAAAATGGTAATAGGAACATACATATGGATAATTACCTTAAATGTAAATGGATTAAATGCTCCAACCAAAAGACACAAGCTCGCTGAATGGGCACAAAAACAAGACCCATATATTTGCTGTCTATAAGAGACCCGCTTCAGACCTAGGGACACATACAGACTGAAAGTGAGGGGATGGAAAAAGATATTCCATGCAAATGGAAATCAAAAGAAAGCTGGAGTAGCAATACTCATATCAGATAAAATAGACTTTAAAATAAAGAATGTTACAAGAGACAAGGAAGGATACTACATAATGATCAAGGGATCAATCCAAGAAGAAGATATAACAATTATAAATTATATGCACCCAACATAGGAGCACCTCAATACATAAGGCAACTGCTAACAGCTATAAAAGAGGAAATCGACAGGAACACAATAACAGTGGGGGACTTTAACACCTCACTTAAACCAATGGACAGATGATCCAGACAGAAAATTAATAAGGAAACACAAGCTTTAAATAACACAATAGACCAGATAGTTTTAATTGATATTTATAGGACATTCCATCCAAAAAGAGCAGATTACACTTTCTTCTCAAGTGCACACAGAAAGAACATTCTCCAGGATAGATCACAACTTGGCTCACAAATCAAACCTTGGTAAATTTAAGGAAATTGAAATCATATCAAGCATCTTTTCTGACTACAACTCTATGAGATTAGAAATCAATTACAGGGAAAAAAATGTAAAAAACACAAACACATGGAGGCTAAACAATATGCTATTAAATAACCAAGAGATCACTGAAGAAATCAAAGAGGAAATCAAAAAATACCTATAGACAAATTACAAGAAAAACACGACGATCCAAAACCTATGGGATGCAGCAAAAGCAGTTCTAAGAGGGAAGTTTATAGCAATACAAGCCTACCTCAAGAAACAAGAAAAATCTCAAATAAACCATCTAACCTTACACCTAAAGGAACTAGAGAAAGAAGAATAAACAAAACCCAAAGTTAGTAGAAGGAAAGAAATAATAAAGATCAGGCAGAAATAAATGAAATAGAAACAAAGAAAACAATAGAAACTTGCCCTTCAGTCTCCAATTTTATCCCTAATTATTGAATTTATTTCTGTTGGAGAAAAGTCTAATTGCCCTGAAAAGATCTCGCTTTACCATTCCAAGGAAATTTCTAATTTTCATCTGAACAAAGTCAGTTTTTGCGGAAAGAACAGTCAATTAGTAGGCAGAAGACTTGTGTTCTAGATTAGACTCAGGTAAATAACTGGTACAAGGTCAAACAACTGATATATGGCAGAGCCAGAATTTGCATCCAGGAGTACCTGATTCCAGTTTATTGTATCGCTGCTCTTTGGGACCTAAAGGAATGTGTGGTGAAGTTTCAGAAAGCAAGGGCATATCTCACCCTTTAAATCCTGGTGTATGGACAGCTGCCTCCTTTAGAACCTAGCCCTGGAAGTAAAACCAACTAGTGAGGGAAGAAAGCCTATAGTGAGTTCTCAGTGGCAGCATAGGAGCAGTCTCAAACTTCATATCCTTAGACTTTTTCTCCTTTACCTACAAAAAGCACTCCAAGAAAATCAGCTGTGAAAAACATGAATTTTTATGCCATGTGTCAGATGAAACCTTCCAGGGTTCTGGAACCCCCAGTGTTAAAGACCTCTTTAATTCTGCATTTTTAATAACCTGGTCTATGATCCTTCTTAACCAGTTCCTGGGGAAAGATGTGCAAAAGCACCTGAAGTTCCAGTTTACATGGGAGCTTTAATCCGATGGCTTCTGGCTTGAGAGTCTTTGATGTTTGCCTCCCTAATTTTACATTAAGGTGAGAGATTATGTTTGGGGAGTATTATTTTGCTCCCTAGGATACCACTCTTTTTTCCCTGGCACATAATACAGTAAATAGTACATACTAAGCATTCTGTGAGCTTTTGATGAATTGAGTAATTGTTGGCTTCCTCAGAGGAGGGTCTGGACTTGCTCATCTGTATATGCCCATCTCCTAGTACAATATCTACTAGCATAAAATAGATATTTTTAAAGAATTGATTGAATTGAGATTGTTACTTCACGTTGAGAGGACTGCCTGTCCTTTTAGCTACAAATTTCTGAGACAGGAGTGTCTAAATGACCCTAAATGAATTATTGAGTCAGAATCAGAGGGTTAATGATAGCCTAGAAAAGATAGACTGAGCTTATTAGCTGATTTGTGGAGCTACATGTCAGCACTTTTTGGAGAGGTGGCCTGTGTAAATCAAAGACCAGCAATAATGAACCAGTAGCCCCCAGACAGCAAATATTGTGGATCTTCCTGAACTACTAGGAAAAGTAAATGAAAAACTCCTCCTTAATCAGATTTCTGGGCTTGAAACTAGGGATTTTTGTGAGGATGCTGTGTTTCCGATTGCCAGCATGGAAAGGGGGAGTGTGGTCAGAGAAAGATTGGGAAAAGAGGGGAAGAGAGTGGGGACACAGTTGGGAGAGGAAAAAGGGAAAAGGTATCTGGGAATGCAGAGGGAGAGAAAGATGACTTGAAAGAATAGTGGCTGTGGCCTGACCCTGGTTTGGTGATTGGTTTGGTGATCTGGTGGCAAAGGAATTGTTGCTAGAGAGCCATGTTCTCTTCATGGCCAGGATATCCACTACCTTAGGTTTGACTTTAGTATTTACCATCCTTCTAACCCTTTTCTAGATCTTGTGGGACCTTATGATCCAGAGTGAGCTTTACAGCTTTTGTGGAGAGAGAGGGGAGGAGGCATTAAATAACAGCTGTCCTCTGCAGTAAAGATTCTCAGAGGAGTTCCTGACATTTTAGAAAGGGCTCCCTCTTGTTGATTAGAAATGTTACTGTAAACTCCAGAGTCTAGGGCATTCTTGATTGGAGTTTAACCTCAAGGGGATGCAAAAGTCATTGCAGTTTCAATGTCACCCAAGAATTTTCTATAGAATAAATATATCACATGGGAGTTACATGAAATCAGTGCAGTTAGTTACAACCACATGCCCCTTTCCCCACCTTCATGGATGTGTAAAAGGACTCACTTAAAATGTACCATCACCATGATTTCTCCTTGCTCACAAGCTTCCAAATACAGCGTCAATGGACCCAGTTTTTATTCGTAGAGAAAACTACAAAGCAGATTCTTTCAGTAATGACTACTCAGTCATTCAGCATATATTTTTTGAGTGACAGCTTTGCTAGGTGCTTTGGATTCAGTGTTGAGAAAGATGGATTTAGTCTCTAAATTATATCTTACCAAGGTACAAGCTTTAGGAAAAGGAATATCCTATTTTGTTTAAATCTGGTCTCAAAATCTACAGAGAATTGCTGGAAATTCCTAAAGATATACTGCTCTGGATTTTGTACCATTCAGTGCTGGCTCATATAAGATCTCATCATTCATTGTTTATAAAGGCCCTGGAAGACAGAGACTGTATCCCAGCCCACCCTCCCAAATAACACCAGGAACTGGAATCAACAGCACTCTGGATGGTATGAGTGGATAGTGCCGGAAGCTGTAATATAACTTGCTAAAAATTCTGCCTTGAGGTTGTAGTTAGAGTTGTCCAGCTTTAAGTCCTCTCCTATTTATCTATGTTTTCTGCCTTTTGCCCTTCTGTAAAATGATAGAACTTCCTGTCCAGAAGTCAGTGGCATCTTCCTCAGAGGCAGGAGTCAGCCTCCCTGGAGTGAGTTGGAAAATAGGGGTTCGATGACATAAATCACAGCAAGATCCTTTTTGACCCAGCTCCTAGAGAAATGGAAATAAAAACACAAATAAACAAATGGGACCTAATGAAACTTAAAAGCTTTTGCACAGCAAAGGAAACCATAAACAAGACCAAAAGACAACCCTCAGAATAGGAGAAAATATTTGCAAATGAAGCAACTGACAAAGGATTAATCTCCAAGATTTACAAGCAGCTCATGCAGCTCAATAACAAAAAAACAAACAACCCAATCCAAAAATGGGCAGAAGACCTAAATAGACATTTCTCCAAAGAAGATATACAGATGGCCAACAGACACATGAAAGAATGCTCAACATCATTAATCATTAGAGAAATGCAAATCAAAACTGCAATGAGGTATCATCTCACACCGGTCAGAATGGCCATCATCAAAAAATCTACAAACAATAAATGCTGGAGAGGGTGTGAAGAAAAGGGAACACTCTTGCACTGTTGGTGGGAATGTAAATTGATACAGCCACTATGGAGAACAGTATGGAGGTTCCTTATAAAACTAAAAATAGAACTACCATATGACCCAGCAATCCCACTACTGGGCATATACCCTGAGAAAACCATAATTCAAAAAGAGTGATGTACCAAAATGTTCATTGCAGCTCTATTTACAATAGCCAGGACGTGGAAGCAACCTAAGTGTCCATCGACAGATGAATGGATAAAGAAGATGTGGCACATATATACAATGGAATATTACTCAGCCATAAAAAGAAATGAAATGGAGGTATTTGTAATGAGGTGGATGGAGTTAGAGTCTGTCATACAGAGTGAAGTAAGTCAGAAAGAGAAAAACAAATACAGTATGCTAACACATATATATGGAATCTAAGGGAAAAAAAAAAAGGTCATGAAGAACTTAGTGGCAAGATGGGAATAAAGACACAGACCTACTAAAGAATGGACTTGAGGATATGGGGAGGGGGAGGGGTGAGATGTGACAGGGTGAGAGAGTGTCATGGACATATATACACTACCAAATGTAAAATAGATAGCTAGTGGGAAGCAGCCGCATAGCACAGGGAGATCAGCTCAGTGCTTTGTGACCGCCTGGGGGGGTGGGATGGGGAGGGTGGGAGGGAGGGAGATGCAGGAGGGAGGAGATATGGGAACGTGTGTATATGTGTAGCTGATTCACTTTGTTATAAAGCAGAAACTAACACACCATTGTGAAGCAATTATACTTCAATAAAGATGTTTTAAAAAAAAAAAAAGAAAATAGGGGTTCGCAGATCTTCCTATCTTGGCCCTTTGTGCCACATTTTACTTAGTCTTAATTCTGAGTTCCTACTGCTGATGCATATTAGATGATATGGTAGCTTCAGAGATGAATGTGGCATGGATATTGCATTCAAATAACTTAATCTGGTTAAGGAGATGGGACATATACAGGAAGAGCTAAGTAGATAGCAAGAGCAGCAAGTGTCAGACAAGTGAAGTTTGTGCAGTGAGAGGTAGCGTAAAGTAGTAGAGGGAGCCGTGACCTTACAGTTAGAAGACCCAAGTTCAAAGGCTCAGTTTTATGTGCATGAGCAAATGAACCTTTTTGTGCCTTAGTTTACTCATCTATAAAGTGGAGAGAATGATCTTTACCCTGTCTAAATCTCAAGGTTGTAGTAAGGATCAAGTGAGATATCGTATGAGAAACTTCAGAAAACACAAGTTAAAATACAAACACAGGTGGAAAGTGATCTTATCTAATTTTACAGTAGAGGAGACAGGTGTAGACATGAAAAACCTTGCTGAAAGTCTCACATGCTTGCTATGAAACAGCCCTCCATTATTTAAGCACAAAATACAATTTTTTTCATTTTTCTCCCTCCTTCATAGACCTTGTCCACTGCAAGACTTTTAAGTAGCCCGTATGCTGTTGGCACCATGTAAAGTGTGTTTTGTTAGAGTGTGAGGAAGTTTAGGGGTCCATATTTTCTCCTAAAGATATTGGTCAAAGGGATACACTGTCACCTTACTCGCTGGGCATGGCGGAGGTTTAACACAGCACTATACAGTAGAAATACAATGCAAATTGCAAATGTGAGCCTTATGTGAAATTTTAAATTTTCTGGCAACCACCGTAAGAAAAAATAAATAAAAGGAAACAGTTGAAATTAATAATATATTTTATTTAATACAATAAGACCAAAATATTCTCATTTCAACATGTGATCAATATAAAACAAATCATTAAAGAGATATTAACATTCTTTTTCATATTAAATCTTTAAACCTGGATGTGTATTTTGCCTCACAGCACATCTCGGTTTGCCCTAGCCACATTTCAGCTGCTCAGTAGCCGCATGTGGTTGATAACTGCTCTATTGGACAGTGCAGCCTTCCACAATCCCCATTCTTCCCTAGCATTCAGTTCTGGCTTCCTCACCTTCATTCCCGTCCTCATTATTTCCTTTTAATGGGTCTGTGTATTCTTCCCTTCCTTGGTCCCTCAAGAAACAAGCTTCTTTTCTAAGTGCCAGGTATCCTTCTTTGTTCAGGTGAGAAAATACATTCCCTTCTAGCTATTATTTGAAATCAGCTAGTGTTCCTTGAACTGTGCCTTTCCTATTCTGTGAACTTTCAGCTATTTTGAACCGAGCTTCCCATCTCATTTTACTTGTTTGTCTGTCTCTTTTAAATTTTGTACTCCTTGAGGAAAAAGATAGTGTTTTATTCATTTCTGTAATCCCAGCAACCTAGCACAGTTCTGGCCCATAGCAGAAATTTGATAAATTTTAAATAACTGAACAAATAAATGAGCTTTTCCTGGATACCTCACCAGCTCTTCCTTCCCCCTCAACAGTGAGTTTTCTCTCTAACAATAGTTTTTGTTACAGAACCATATGCTGCGGCACCTATAGGCAACGCTTGTTGTTTGTGGTTTTTATTATTTGCAGGAAAACAAATTTTAAATTTTAGACCATATTCCAGTTCTTTCCAGAAGCCCTATCTTTATTCACTTTTCAGGTTACCTGATCTTACCTGCCAGGAAAGCCTTTGCTATCTCTTAGGCTTGGCCCTTTACTGCCTACTTCTTGATTCCTGGTGTTGCTCCCCAGTTCATTTCCTCTCCTTCTCGCCTTCTTATCTGCCTTTGTGCCCTCTGTCTGGACCTTCCCTTCACCATGAGTTTCTTATGCAACCTCAGCCCCAATTGACGTTAAGGTGGGAGCTCCCTAACAACAGCTTATCATGAAACCACAAATTCATAGACCACTGAAGTCAGAAAGGGTCTTAAAGATTCAAATCCAAGGGTCTTATATTTTGTTAAGTAGTTGAATTTTCTTTTTCAAACAAAGCTTTAGGCAGAACTCATTATATATAAAACTGGTTAAAGTGCATCTGCTTTAGTTGAAATGGGGTTAGGGTTCCCAGAGATAGTCTGGGGTCCGCATAACTCCACTAGTCTAGTTCAACTCCCTCACAATACAAATGGAGAAACAGAGACCCAGAGAAGTAAAACAACTTGCCGAATCCACACAGCAAGCTAGTGACAGGATCTGGACTAGCGCCCGGGTTTCCTTTCCAGGTCAGTGCTCGTTCCGCCACAATTTACTGTTTAGAGAGTCATTTCACAGGGGGAGAAAACAGTAACAATGGGTCTTTTATTATATTCTCCTTGATGAGACCTGACAGGGTCCACCTCTTCTTCTCTGCTAGTAAATCAGGTTGGCCCTCCTCTTGTTATTGTTTTTCTCTAGAACCCAGGCTGGGGCTTGCCTTAGCCTTTGTTCTGTTCCCAGTTTTTATAGTGCCAAGGTTAGGGGAGAGAGCAGATTCAGACAGGTCAGGGTGGCACAGATGTTTCCTGTCCCTTGGCTAGTCTGGCTGTGTCTTTCAGAGGCAGCTGAATGCCATGGCCAGGTGTGTCTTTCAGGGTCTTCCAGGCCCTTGGAGGTGGTGGGTGTTTATAACCGCAATTTCCTGATTAGCTTCTGTTTTCCACAGGCCTCTAGCCACTACCTGAGGGAATACATCTAAGCGTCTACTCTGGGAGTCATCAGTCATTCAAAGCTCTCTGTAGTCGCCATAATCTACCTCTGTATTCTTATTTCCCAGAGTCCCCTTCACGCATCCTGCGTTTTCTCCCAGAGTACTATGTTTTCTACCCTTCCTCCTCATCTTCACCTATTAAAATATTACTCATTTCTCCAGATTAAGCTTAAACACCACTTCAAGAAGCCTTTTTCAAAAACTTCCACGCTTATTCTCTCTCCCTCTGTTGCAGTGTTATAACTTTTTGGCCCCGTCTCCCATCATTCCCTGCCTCATATTTTATATACTGCAACCTTGCACCATGTTATTTCTCACTTCCTTACCTTTGCTAATGCTGTCCGGTTGCCCAGAATCCCTGCTTTAATTTTTTTTTTTTTTTTAAATTAGAGGGTTTCTTGGTGATCTATTTGCTCCAATATCCTCATTTTGAAGTTTGTTCATTCCATAACATCCACTGAGACAATCTTAGAACATGTATTACTTTTTTTTTTAATTAATTAATTTATTTTTGGCTGTGTTGGGTCTTCGTTTCTGTGCAAGGGCTTTTTCCAGTTGCGGCGAGTGGGGGCCACTCTTCATCGCGGTGCACAGGCCTCTCACTGTCGCAGCCTCTCCCGTTGCGGAGCACAGGCTCCAGACGCGCAGGCTCAGTAGTTGTGGCTCACGGGCCTAGTTGCTCCGCGGCATGTGGGATCTTCCCAGACCAGGGCTCGAACCCGTGTCCCCTGCATTGGCAGGCGGATTCCTAACCACTGCGCCACCAGGGAAGCCCCCCTGCTTTAATTTTTATTTCACTTTGCCTAGCTAAGTCCGATTTAAATTTAGGATGGGCTCAGGCATCACTTCTTCCAAGATGACTTCCCTGATGCCTCCAAGCTAAGTCAGGCTAGTCACATAATAGAATACACCTATCTGTATCTGGGTACTTACATGCTATATTTTATCTATTTGTACCTGACTCCTAAAGTAGTGTTTAACCAAACAGCAGGGCACCATAGCCTAGCCAAGTTGACACGTAAAAATTTAATCATCACAATAAGTGACCAGTAAATGTTTGCTGAATTGAAGTATGCTTTTGAGCTTCTTATCTGAAGCTCAGAAAAATAGAACAATCTTACTTCTTTTTCCAGCAGTAATTTGGACTCAATAACCTAAAAATCTTCTACCACTAAACTCCTAACAGCTCTGAATAAAAAGTAACAACATTCTAATGCATAACTGAACTTGCAAGAAAGTAAGGGACTCTCCAGAGGCTGAAAATAAAGACAGACTGAGTAGTAAGTCTGTAAGATGATGTTGTATCAGGCCTCTTGAGATATCTGTCTTGGTAATCTTGGGACTTGGATTTAAATACCCACACAGGAAGAGAAAATGAAGACTTGAGTCTTCACAAGACAGGCATTAAAGCTGAAACCCACAAGTGAGATGGGACTTTCAGTAACATGGTAGTTAGAAAAAAAAAATCTTCTCATTAATACATGGACACAAGAAAGTTGTCTTTCTCAGCCTAGTCTCTGGAAAGAAAAAAGTCTCTCTCAGAATTCAAAATGATAGGTCTATCTTCAGGTGGGTTCGGAGTTTAGATTTCTACTCCCTGTGTGGTCTGAGGTCCTGCAAGCTGATTAATTAACATAAAAAGTATACCCAGCCAGTGATACCCACCTGAGGTGCCTCGCAGAAGAAACCGCAAAACCTTCTTAAGATGATAAAAGATCTAAAACTATAAGATGATTTTTAAAATCTGTAAAATTAATGTTTTTAAATGATTAAGAATAAAGAGCTAAAAACATGAGTTTAGAACTGGATACCATGAATAATACAAGGTAGATATGACAAATAGAGCTTTCAGAAATAAAAAAACATAGTCATCAAAATTAAAAAACATAATGGGCTGTTTAAACAGGAGATGAGACACTGCTGAAGAGAAAAACGGATGAACTGGAAGATAAGGCAGAAATGACCCATGATGCCTCTCAAGGAGACAAAAGAAAACTATGAAAGCAAAGTTAAGAGACATGGAGGATAGAATGAGAATACTATCCTCAATACATGTTTAGTAATAGTTCTAGAAGGAGAGAATAGAAAGAATGGAAAAAGACAATACTCAGAGGTAATGGTTGAAATTTTTCCAAAATTGATGAAAGACCTCAATTAGGAAGCACACTGAGTTCCAAAGGATAAATTAAAAGAAGGCCACTTCTAGACATACTGTAGTGAAACTGCATAGCAGCAAAGATTAAAAGTAGGTCTTAACATGTATACACTACCAAATGTAAAATGGATGGCTAGTGGGAAGCTGCTGCATAGCACAGGGAGATCAGCTCGATGCTTTGTGACAACCTAGAGGGGTGGGAAAGGGAGGGTGGGAGGGAGGCTCAAGAGAGGGGGATATGGGGATATATGTATACATATAGCTGATTCACTTTGTTATACAGCAGAAACTAACACAACATTGTAAAGCAATTATACTCCAATAAAGATATTACATGAATAAATAAATAAATAAATTAATTAATTAAAATTACACAATTTTAAAAAAAAAGTAGGTCTTAAGAGCATCCAAAGATAAAAGAGATACCCTACAAGAAATCACAATTAAACCAAGAACAGTGGCAAAATAAACAAAAGAATAATGCCCTCAAAAGCTGAGAGAAAAAAAGAAATCGCACCCAATCTAGAATTTTCCACCTAGGTATACCTTTATTCAAGAGCGAGGGTCAAATAGAGACAATTTTAGACAGATAGAGGCATCAAATTTACACCTCAGAGATCATTTCTGAAAGGACTGCTAAAAACAGATATTCTTCAAGAAGCAAGAAATTGAATCCAAAAGGAAATAGTGACATGAAAAAAGCAATAAAGACTAGAGAAATTGGTAAACATGTGAGTAAATCTAAAACAAACAAAAACAGAAAAAAACTTGACTTTACAGAATAACAACAAAAATAATGATTAATTTAGGGAGTATAAAAACAAGGTGAAATTAAGATACTGGGCAGTAATATGTGACATGGCAAGGGAGTAAAGAGAAAAGAGGAGTGATCAGTCTTAAAACATACTAAAACTTGGGAGGACAGTAGAGCTACTGATTAAATTTATACTTGGTAATTAAAGTGTGCATGTTTAAAAAAAAAAGTTAATGGTAACCACACCAAGGATAGAAATAAAATGTGTAATAAAGCCCTCAAACAAATTTTGTCCCATCAGCTGTCTGAAAATGAAAAAAACAAAAAACAGAAAAACCTGAAAAATAGTAATTTTTCTGATGACCCCTTGTTATGAACATTATAGTGTAGATTCTTGCATTGGGATGGGAGTTGGTATTTGATGACCTAGTTTTAAGTTTCCTACACGTGAATGTTAGAGAGACAGACTATTAAGTCTCTAAGCCATTCAAATGAACATCGCCACATATCAGAATTGTTGACGCAAAGGGGGAAGCTACTTTTGGCCTCAGGATTTCAGCTTTATCTTAGAAAAAAATCCCCAAAGTACAAAATCAAGAACCCGGGAAATAAACAACATTCAAGTAGAAATCTGTCTTCGAGAGAGTACTTGTTAAGGTTTCTGTTTCATCATTCTCAAGATTCCAAATTATTGGCTTCACAGGTCTTCAGAGGCCCCTCTCCTGGTTATTGGCAAACCAGGAAGCAAGGAACTGGCTCCGTCCTACCTTTCAACCTTATCCTCACTCCCCCTCTGCCATATGCATATCCTATGTTATACCATAACTGCACCACCACTTAGCAGGGTTTTGTGAATTATACTTTCATGCTGCAATACTTCTGTTTAAGCCACTTTTCTTTTTGAAGTGTCCTTTCCACATCACATATTGAAATCCTACTAACTGTTTAACTCCCAGACTGTCAGAATCTAAAAATGCCTTTAGAAACCATGTGGTTAAGGGAGGGGCAAGGTAGGGGAAGGGGATTAAAAGGTACAAACTACTAGGTGTAAAATAAATAAGATACAAAGGTGTAATGTACAGCACAGGGAATATAACCAATGTCTTATAACTTTAAATAGAGTATAACCTATAAAAATATTGAATCACTATGTTGTACACCTGAAACTAATATAACATTGTAAATCAACTATACTTCAATTTAAAAAAGAAAGAAACCATGTGGTTAAATTTTATCAATTGCATATGAAGAAAATGCAATTCAGATGAATTCCTAAGCTACACAAAATTTCTATTATTTACCCTATAATCAAAATTTATCACTCCTTTCTCTGTACTGTAACACAAATAGAAAATCATATATGTAGAATGTCTGGGACCTTATCTGTTCTAAGTTAACAATATCTTTGAAGTTTACATATTCTAACTCTAAAAGAGCACAAGAAATTTTTATTTTTAATTGTGGTAAAACACACATAACGTAAAATTTACCATCTTAACCATTTTTAATGTTCAGTAGTGTTAAGTACGTTCACATTGTTGTGCAGCCAATCTCCAGAACTCTTTTCATCTTGCAAAACTGAATCTCTATGTCCATCAAACAACAAATCCCCACAGAGCACAAGGAATTGTGAAGAGATGTTTTATCATGTAAGGTGTGATAAAAGAAATAAAGAAATTTTAAAGTCTGTATGTCTTAATTAAAAAGAAACTGAAAACTTTAATTTCAAAAGTTGGAGAGTTATTTAGGAGCCTGATGAAGAAAAGATTTTTCTTCTGAAAGCCACTATGGGAGAAAAGAAGAGGATTAATATTTATAGTGGTTGATTATTAGTGAGAAATCTACCAAACTGTATCTAAAGGTATTGGTTGTCTTTACTGTCCTGTGTGAGTATTAAAATATGAATCCCCTTTTAAAATTTTTTGAATAATTCCATATTTCAGAAGTAGTGTGAAGTGATGAATAAGATCTGCTCTGGAGTCAGTTTGCATGGTCTCAGATCCTGAATCCACCACTCAGTAGTTGTATGACCTTGAACAAGTTAATTAGTCTCTCTGTGCCTTAGTTATCTTATCTGTAAGATTAGGAGATAATGCTAACTGGCTTATATGACTGATGTGAGGATTAATTGAATAAGGTGTTTAAAGTCAGCACAGTAACTAGTGCTTACTAAGTACTTAATAAATATTAGCTGTTATCAGTTTTACTGTAGTTGATATAATTTTGATACCTGAACTCTGGGATAAATAATCTCCTGTACTTCTGTTAACACTATTTTTATTCTTTGTGGCAGAGCTGGGTGAGGTCTATAGTCTTTCCTTCTCCTACCCTCCACCCAGTGCTTTGCATACTGCTGGGAAAATAGTAGGTACCTACTCTAATGAATCTTTGTTGAATGAATAAATGATGAGAATATTTTTAAAGGTTGATAGACTATATTTCATTATAAAAACACTGGATAGTAAACTCTATTTCAAAGGAATATATGGAGACACTAAGGATAAAATTAACCAGGTTTTCAGGCAAATCAGTTTGGGTTGGTTTTTAAAATTATTCTTTGGGCTTGTTGAATGTGAGGACCATGTATCCTCAATGGCTCATTAGAGGTGGTTGAGAGGATAGACAAATTCACTGAGGAGAATAGAGCCAGGTCACTACCATATATCTTTGTGCTTCGATTTTCTAAGGCATGAGCTTCAATCCAGATCCACTGTGAGCTCAACCTGGTGTAACGAAAAGAGCACTGTTGAGAAGAGATGAGGGTTACCACCTCATGACCTTGGGCCACTTTTCCCCTTAAGCCTCAGTTTTTTCACCTATAAAAATGAGAGTATAGCATCTAAGGTCCATTTTTCCATTCAGAACACATTTGGTACCATGTTGCTAAACTTGGGTGTATCTGGGAGCCTGTGGCATGTGTTTGTCTCCCAACCTGCCAAAATTCAGTTGTTAGTGCCTATTCTGGTGAATAACATCTCCCTCTGAATTGGTGCCAGTTGGAAAATTGTAGAATGGAATGTGCCACTTGGGTTTGGATTTGGAAATCCAGAGTGTTGTTGCCTTGAGGTACGAGGATGTTTCTGCCCAGCCATGGTAGTGAGTAGGCTGATAATACCAGTCATGGCAGTTTGCACTTGGACTGGGAAAAGACGGTCAAGTCTCCTTTGCTAATGAGAGCAGAATGAGGGGAGAGCTCTTTTCTTATTTCCTTCCAGCAATTTGCTGTATGAACCGTGCCCTGGTGATGCAGTATCACAAACAGAATCAATGCATCAGCAAAGTAATAAAAATAAAAAATTTCTTATGCTTCTGTAATGCTTAGCTGTTTATCTACTTTATCATACTTGATCTCACAAGCACTCCAAATGGAAATCAAATCCTCAATTTCCACATCCTATAATATCATTTAGGGATCTCTGTCTTTGAATTCCACTGTTCTTCAATTTTTGGAAGACTTGCAGTTCTTGCTGTAAGGAGGCAGCATGGTAGAATGCACCTGCCTCTGACTAGGTGTTTGACCTTGAACTATCAAGTGTTTCCTCTCTCTGGGCCTCTGTTTCCTTATAAATAAAAGACCTCTAAGCAAAATCTTCCCTCTCAGAAGGCTGAGGGAATATTATGTTATTAACGTCTCATATGAGAGTAAAATCTATAAACACTTCAATAACTGGTATGTTGATTTGTACCTAAAATAGAACATTAAGATGGAGGATAGTCTCATTGCACATGGAAATAAATGACTGTATTTCTGTCTACATTTATAAATGCCTGATCAGCATTCAGTGAATTCATTTTGTTGAAGTGCTCTCCATTTCAAAGGACTCACACAGGCACATTGTTTAACCCAGTGATTTTTACATAAAAAGGGGGAAGAAAAGAATCTGAAATGTGTGAATGGGTGCTGTGCTAGATACACATTTATATACCAGATACACATTTATATACTCATTAATTCTTTCAACAAATATTATTGGGCACCTAATATGTACCAGACATTATAATAGAGCTGGACACGGGATTGACACAGCAGTTATCACAACAGCAAGGTCTCTCCTCTCAGAGAACTTACATTTTGGTTGGGGAAATGAATAATACATAGTCAAGGTAATTTTGAAATAAAGATGATATCTATGAAGATTATATAAAGAGAATGATTGGGAGGGGTGGGGACTACCTAGCTCAGGTAGTCAGAAAAAAACTGAGGAAGTAATGTTTGAGCTGAGACTCAATTAGTGAGAAGGAGCGGGAAATGCAAAGATCCAGGGGAAGGAAGTATCTGACAGCAAGTGCAAAAGCCCAGAAGAGATGGTGCGTTTAGCATGTTTGAGGAGTATGGTAAAGGCAGCGTCATTTGAATCTAACAAACTTTAGAAATGGGTATTATCCTTATCTTACAGATGCAAATACAGAGAGGTAAAGAGCCCAAGTTTAGGTAGTAAGTTGGTGACCTGAGATTTAAACCCAGGTTAGTCTGACCCTAAAATCCATGTTCTTTCCACTGTGCCATACCACTCAGCAATTGATTAAAATGCAAAGTTTCTGAGTTGGCTTGAATAACTGACTCGTTTCTATGTGACATGGTGGAGAAGGTTCTCTTTCTTCCTTTTGATTCAGGGAGTGTATATCCCACCTGAAAGGAGGTAAATGGCTATTTGTTTTTGGCATTTGTGGAACATATACTATTGTGTATTCTTGTGATGCTCTTTTATGTATTGTGGTTCCTCATTCTCAAGTCCCAGGTTGAGTGGGTGTCCTCTGCCAGGAATCAAGCAATAGGTCTTTATTAATGGTGCTGTTATGGGGTGAATGTTTGTGTGTCTCCACACCCCGCCCCCCTACCAATTCATATGTTGAAACTCTAACTCCCAGTGTGATGGTATTTGGAGGTGGGGCCTTTGGGAGGTAATTAGGTTTCGATGAGGTCATGAGGGTAGTGACCCAGTGATGGAATTAGTGTCCTTATAAGAAGAGGAAGAGAGACCAGAGCTCTTTCTCTTTCTCGACCATGTGAAAACACAGCAAGAAGGTGGCAGTCCGCAAGCCAGGAAGAGTCTTACCAGGCCAGCACCTTGATCTGGACTGGTCAGCCTCTAGAACTGTTAGAAATAAATGTCTGCTGTTTAAGCATCCAGTCTGTGGTATTTTGTTATAGCAGTCGAGGAGCTCTATATCTATATCCATCCATCTATTATCTATATATAGATAACACATAGATAACATATAGATAATAGATAATAGATTATATATATTCTTTCTGTATATATCTATTTATATAGATATAGAGAGAGAGAGCAAGAGAGAGAGATAAGATTATAGATATATATAGAAAGAGAGAGAAAGAGATTTATCATGAGGAATTGGCTCACGCATTTATAGAGGCTGAGAAGTCCTAAGATCTCTTGGCGAACTGGAGACCCAAGAGAGCCGAAGGTATAGTTCCAGTCCAATTCTGAAGGCCTGAGGACCAGGAATGCTATATCTTTCAGTCTGAGACTAAAGGCAGAAGACTGATGTCTCAGTTCAAAGACAGAGAGAGTAAATTCTCCCTTACTCCACCTTTTTGTTCTAGTCAGGCCTTCGGTGGATTGGATGAGGCCCGCTCACATTGGGGAGGGCGATCTGCTTTACTCAGTCCTGATTCAAATGTTAATCTCATCCAGAAACACCTTCACAGACACACCCAGAATAATGTTTAGGCAAATATCTGGACACCTGTGGCCCTCTCAAGTTTACACATAAAATGAACTATCCCAGGTGTGCTCTGTATAAGGCAGTGGTGAGCGTGAGGGTGAGTAGTGGGGGACTCGGAAGGCAGTGTAAGACAGTGTGCACCCTCAGAGGGTGATACGGTAGGGAGGAAGGGGCACAAATAAAGAAAATCAGCAGATGACACTAAGCTGAGTCTATTTAAAACGACAAGTGAATAGGTTTCAGACTAAGCTTTCAGAGGAAGGAGAAACCACCACAGAGGGGAGGACAGGGAAGATTTCAAAAGGGAGGCAGAACTTGTTTGGGGCCTTTAAAAATGAGGAGAGAGGTGATTTCTTTTTTAAATGTTACTTTAATAAGCTTGAGGATACATGCTAAAATAATTCATAAAATTTGTACCAGAAAAGAAAATGGAAGACTCTCCATCCAGTTTTCTTGAGGCTAGAATAACCTTGACAATGATTTGGATAAGAGCAATAAGAAAACAATGTCTGTCCCAGTGCACTTAAAAATCTAGATGCATTCATTCTTTGTCACATATTAACTAATAGAATCTAATTAAGTATTAGAAAGCACATTATATGATAAAGTAAGATTAATTCCTGGACCCAAAGTGGAAAACCTACCATCGCTTCACAGATGAACTCTCTCAAACATTTATAGTAGAGATAATACAAGTTCCACAAAATTTCTTACTTCCCAACTCCTTCCGTGAAGCCAAAATTATTACTTTTGACACCAAACCAAAGACACCATAAGAATAGAAAACCACAAACCAAAATCCCCAATAAACATAGTTGCAACAGTTCTTAACAGCATTTTAGCAAATTGGATCCCATGATATATAAAAAGGATCATGCATCATGGCCCAGTGGAGTTCATCCCAGGAACTCATGTTTCATGTAACATTTGAATATCAATCAGTGTGATTTACCACACAAGCAAATGTAATAAGAAAAACAAAGCCTTTGAGATTACCTTATTCTTCTCCTTCTTCTGCTTTTCCTTCTTCTTCTCCTTCCCCTTCTCTTTCCCCTTCCCCTCCCTCTTCCCCTCCCCCTCCCTCTTCCCCTTCCTCTTCTTCCTCCTCTTCCCCTCCTTCCTCTTCTTCTTCTCCTTCTCCTTCTTCTGTGAAAACTCAGCACATTTCAAGTTTACCATACAGTATTGTTAACTATCATGCCATATACATCAGATCTCCAAAACTCATTCAGCTTGCATAACTGAAACTTTGGATTCTTTGATCAACATCTCTTCATTTCCCCCTCCTCCAGCCCCTGACAACTACCATTCTATTCTCTGCTTCTGAGTTTGACTATTTTAGATTCCACATATGAGGTCATGCAGTATTTATCATTCTGTGTCTGACTTATTTCACTTAGCATAATGTCCTCCAGGTTGATCCGTGTTGCTACAAATGGCAGTATTTCCCTTTTTTTTATGGCTGAACAATAGTCCATCGTATGTATATATCACATTTTCTTTATCCATTTGTTCGTCAATGGACATTTAGGTTGTTTCCATAGAAAAGGGTGATGTCTAAATGGACCAATACACAGAAGCAGTAGTTTGACAAGAGATAGTTGGGAAACAGTGTCTGAATGGCAGTTTGACCTAGTAGTACCATTCAGTGTCTGAATGCTAGTAGGACAGGGTGCCTGCGTATGCTTGTTCAGGTTGTTCACCGCACAAGGGCATTTGACTGAGGAGACAAGTCGGGGTGAAACGCAGACCCACACTCTGCTTGCCAAGCCAAGAACCCTGGTGTAGGAGTGTCCACCTGGAGGAAGGAATGCCTTTTTCTAATTCACACAGACTCTGCAGCAGTCTTGGAGGAGGGAAACAGTGAGAGATTAGAATAGAAGGATGGGGTCAGATCATAGAGGACATTTCTGTATATCTAGAGATGGATGGCTTTGATGGTAGTGGTGATTATGGGTATGATTTGTGACCTGACAGTGGAATTAAACCTAGACATTTGTCAATGCTAGGATCCCTGTTTTTCTGGTATAAAAGAAATCCATATCTTTCAAAAATTATACTTGCTTGATATTTCTCCAAAGCAAACTTTAATACTGACCTACTTTACTCTAATATCAAATCAGCCTGATTTAATTTTATAAGCCAGTCATGGAAAGTGAATCTGTCCCATGACTCCAAAGCATTCTGTTCTGTAGCTCCACTATAATTACAGACAAATGCATCTAATCTTCCCATCATGTGTTCTCCTGAGTTACAGGATTCTTTTTTTTTTTTTCTGTGTTTGATAATCTTGTTATCTTGTGATACTGCATCATTTAATTATTCCCCAAAATAGAGATCTTCAGAAAATCTGCTCAGAAAAAGTGATTTGCTGTTCCCAACTGAAGTCACAGCTGGTGTGTTTACTCAGAAATTAGTCATTTTCAGAACTTTGAGATTGCTGTTTTTCTTAAGGGGTCTCATCTGCCATCTAAGTCTGTTGAAGCCCTTCTGCAGATCACTTGAGGGAATTCTATAAACTCCAGAGAAGGACTAAGTAGGTATCCTCAGAGATCTACAAGCCCAGGACTCTATCAGATTGAGCATGGTTACTCTCTCTGATATTAACCTCCAAATGTCTAGCTGTATTCATTTTAATAACTCCATAAACATTTTCTTAGCATCTACTGTGTGTTGAAGAGTAAGACAGGCATTGAGGCTGCAAAAATGAGTAGAGCACAGTTCCCATCTAAAATATACGATTTCTAAACTTGATCATCAGAAGTGCTGAAATTTAATTTTACTAGCTCTGCCACCTACTCACTGCTACTTTTAAGCAAGTCACTTAATTTATCTGAGCTTCCTTTTCCTATAAAACCAGTAACATTGAAATGACGTTCCTGTAAGGCATGAAATATTGTGAGATTAATTTGGTTATCTGGGATGAATAATGTGTGTAGTATGTAGTCTCTCAAGTTCTCTTTCCCTCCTTTACACCCTTCTGTCCCCTTTGGATCTTTACCTTTACAGACTGAAGAAGACTCATTATATCAGCCTCTCCTAAAATCAGAACCTTTTTATTTTGTTCTGTTTTTCTCTGGGCCATTCCTACTTTCATCATGTCATTTGTGTTTAGACAAGAGGACATGATAATGCTGTATCACAAATATGAAAGTACTACGACTTGTACAAGATGAGTTCAGAGTGTAAGAAACCCTTTATGTTGAGTTTCCAATAAACTTTCTGATGCTAATCAACATTATTTTTCACCTTTCACTCTCTCAGTCTTTTTGTGTTTTTCTGTTACATCTCACAGGACTAATGTCTCAAGGAAACAATTTTCTTTTATTTCAGGTTCTTTTTTGGATTGTAGTTGAACACTCATGATCCCCTGGTAAAGTCATTTCCCATTGAATATAATATGTTTTCTTACACTTAGTCACATTAAAACTCCTCTGCCACTTTTCTGCCCACGTCCACATCTTCTTTCACTTTATATCTAATCAACTTGGCATTTTAATCCCTGGAAGTGCTGAATGCCATCTGCAAACTTGGCAATTTCCCCATGCACTCTTTTCCAGATCATTTATATGAATGTTAACTAAGACGCCATGCAGCTTGCTTTCTATCTAAGAAGTAGCAGAGAATTTGATTTAACTACTTAATCACTGAATTAATAATATCAAGGACCAGCCACAGAACGTTGCCTTTATCCAGAAAACTGTTCACTTCTTCCTATGCTTTGTATCTTATTCCTAAACCAGTTATCTATAACAAGCATTTCTCCATGTACTAAAAGAAAGTTTTTTTTTTGTTTTGTTTTAATTTTGTTTATTTATTTATTTATTTATGGCTGTGTTGGGTCTTCGTTTCTGTGCGAGGGCTTTTTCTAGTTGCGCCAAGCGGGGGTCACTCTTCATCGTGGTGCGCGGGCCTCTCACTATCGCGGCCTCTCTTGTTGCGGAGCACAGGCTCCAGATGCGCAGGCTCAGTAATTGTGGCTCACGGGCCCAGTTGCTCCGCGGCATGTGGGATCTTCCCAGACCAGGGCTCGAACCCGTGTCCCCTGCATTGGCAGGCATACTCTCAACCACTGTGCCACCAGAGAAGCCCTAAAGGAAAGTTTTATGGTTTATGAATTAGATTACAAATCCAAATTTGAGTTAAGAGCCCCTTTACCAATGTAAGGCCTGCCTATTTTACGTCTCATTTATGGCTTTGTTCCAGAACATCTATATGAGGTGTCTGTCCTATACCACTTTCTATCACTGTCGTTTCCCAGCTAGCTTCTAAATTCCGAGCCCTAATCAATCAAATGATCAATTGAGTTGCCTGATGAGTGTTGGACAGTAGCTGTTGGTTTGCCATATACTGGGAAAACACCAAGTCCTGAAGTCTAATTACTGCACCAGCTTCCCAAATGATCTCAAGCCCTGGTTGGCTCCCTGCCATCTCTTCTGTGTCCCAGACAACGTGGCCTATCAGATCTTAGGCACATCTGATCATGTCACCTCTTTGCTTAAAATCTTTGACAGTGTTTTGGGAGACAGTTGGGAAAACTTGAATATAGACTCAGTAAAGATGTTTTAAGTTATTATTAATTATTAAATAATAATTATTATTAAAAAGTCATTACCCTGGGATAGGCAAATCCATAAAGAGAAAGTAAATTAGAGGTTACCAGGGACTGGGGGGTGGACGTGGTGGGGAATGGGCAGTTACTGCCTAATGGCCACAGAGTTTCTGTTTTGGATGATGAAAAAGTTTTGGAAGTAGCGATGTTGGTTGCACGACATTGTGAATGCACTAAATGCCACTGAATTGTACACTTGAAAATGGTTAAAATGGCAAATTTTGTTATATATATTTTGCCACAGTAAAGAAAAATTTTAAGGCATTACCAGTTAGAGATATTACTTAAAATTCTACACGAGAAATAACATGATATCTGGGGTTTGCTTTAAAACAATCAAACGATAGTCCTAACAACAACAGTGAGGGTGATAAATGAAAAAGACTGGCAAAATGTTGATTACTGAGGATAGAATTTTTCATAATAAAAAGTTTTAAAAAAATCTTTTGGAAGCTAGCCATAACGTCCCAACTACTCAGCCTGACATTTGAAGTTGACAGTCCATCGCTTCCCTTTCTCAGGAGCCTCGGCTCTTGCTGCTCAGCCTGCGTGCCCTTCCCCCAGTCAGCTGGGCCGCTGCAGCGCTCTGTGCTCAGGCAGCCTCTGTGCCTTTCAATTCTACTCTCTGCTTCTTGTGTGGCAAATTCCTCCTCATTCTTTAAGACTCAGCTGCGTCCCTGGAGCCTTCCCAGACTCCTCCAGGCAGAGAACTCCCTCCTTTGGGTTCCCACAGTGCCTTGTCCACACCCCTGCTACAGCTTATACCCTGTATTATGACCTTTTATTTATGCTTCTGCCCACCGCTAACCTGTGAGCTTCATGAAGGTAGAGGAAACTTACTTTTCACTGTACATCTTTCTGAGCTAGATGAAACTTTTGTTGCTGTTGTTTTAGTCGTGTGCATTAAATTCTTTTTTTAAAGGAAAAGATTGAAAGGTGGGAATGTGAATATTAGCTATAAATCTTAAGAGTTGAAAGGGTCCTTAGCAATTACCGACATGTATATTGGTCTCCCTTTCTAGACTGTGCTTTCTCTACTTGGCACCTACTAATGCATTTTTACATTTCCAGCACCTACCACTGGGTGTTCAGGAAATTGTTGCTGAATTTATTGATAAATCACATCCTTTCTTTCTACAGATGGCAAAAAGCCAACTATCTAGCTTGGGGTATGTGGACACACACTTTTTAGGAGAAATAGTGAATTTTCAGGCATGGTTTGTCAGAGCAGCAAATAAGCACCTGGAGGGCTGTCACTCAGCCAGTGGAGTCAGCTCAGTGGGTGAGTGAGCTAGGACTACGGCGTGTCTGCAGTACACATCCTGCCAGGGGGTGGCAGCAGGCGCTCACAAACTCTCTCCAAGACTGGCAGGCCTGATTTACCCTTTGAGTGTAGGGTAGGGAATAGATTCCTCTACTATTTCTAGTTTATTTTCTAATTTCTTGATGCCTTGAGATGCTTGACCAAAAGAATAGGGCCTGAGTTATAGACAATAAGACCCAGAAACTAAGCACCTTGTCTGGACAGTTATCTCTAACCAGTGCTAGGCATTTACTAGGTGCATTGTTAGTGCTTTCATCTTCTAGCCTGAGGTTTTGATCCCTGTGCGAGCCTCAGGCACCCAGGGAGGATTTACACTCTAGGCTGTTTTTAGGTCCTTTAGTTCCGGTGTGGATGGAGATTGAGAACAGATTTTCATGTGGGGAAGAAGAGAGAAGAAAGAACATGACACCCTGGGACGTGCACCTGCAAGAAGAAAGGAGAAGACGGCTGGGCTGCAGAGACACACTCAGTCCACTCAGTCTTGAGGGTGGCCTCTTCTGGTTTTCTACATCTGTCCAGCCAGCACCATCACTCCTAACATCTCCAGTCAATAAGCAAGCCCTGGTTGTAAATAAGTACACAGTTTAGGGAATTAGTTGGAAATTTATAGATATGTTGATTATATTTGTACAAGCCTTAGCTCAGAGCATGTAATATGACAGTAGGACATAATCCATATTTTAAATCCAAAATGATGGAAAATCCAGGGCTCATATGGATACTCCTTGCTCTTCAGTATTCTTACATAATCCAGTGATCTGAGGCTGGTGTGGGGGAGGGGTATCACAGATTATTAGACAACTGAGTTTGAAAGGTGGTATCAGATGATGATGCTATAAGCCAAATATCATGAGTAGACAATAAATGGGATGCAAGTTCAGAAGAGGAAGAAGGCATGTTGGCTCTGGTCATAGTAAAACAGCAATAATACCTGGTACATGAATGTTTGTTGCATTTTGCTAATAGTACTTTATATTTGCATAATATTTAAGAGTTTCCAAAACACTTTCATGTCATTTTTTCTTATCTGGCTTCATTAAGTCTTCACAGCAACGTGTGAGTCAGGTATTATTAAATGAGGTAAGATACATAGAATACTTAAGATAGTGGTTAGTACGTAGTGAATGTTAGCTATTATTATTAAAATCATTATTAGCCCTATTTTATACATGACGAAACTGAGGCTCAGAGAGGCTGTTACTTGCCCAAAGTCACACAGCTGAGAAGTGGTAGAACTAGGCTTGAACTCAGTTCCCCTGGTTCCTAATTCTAGACCTTTCTCCATTTCCCCATGCATAAAGAGGGAGTATTTAAGCTGGGCTTAGCAAGGTTGGGCCAAGTTTTGAGGCAGCCTTAGCAGAGAAGTCTCTGATGATGTCTCCTCATCCTCATGAGCCCTAGTTTGCAAGAGGATGGGAATTCCTGAGGGTATTCTGTGCCTTGAGTAAGAAGAGTTAAACCTAGAAGCCTCTACTCATTTTAGCGGTAAGGGGAGGTGGTTCATTGCCTGGGCAAGCCATTAAACTCACAAAGATCCTCAGCTGGTAGGCTTGTTAAGAAAATGTTACAATAGGGGGAAATTGACAACACACGCACCATGGATATTTTTAGTCTGTGCTTCAAGGATGTACATCTTGGTTTCTGTTTAGACTGAGCACCAGGGGGTGAATTTGGATTGATTTGACAAGACTGGCAGTCGGAAAGTCCTTACTGAGCACCTTCTCTGTGCCCAGCTTAAGCAAGGGATTGTGGGGGGGCGGGTAACTAAGGGAGGTGAAGTAACTTTCCCAAACTTTCAAACACTGGGGAGAGTGATATAATAATCTTTTTCTTGGGTGGGGGGGCAGTGTGCTGATATCAGTAAAAAGTATTCCTTACACCAGCAATTCTGCAATAAATTATTTATCCTTCTAATGTACAATGTGGTGACTGTAGTGGATGATACTGTATTGTATACTTGAAATTTGCTAATAAGAGAGTAGATCTGAAGTGTTCTCGCCACACACACGCACACAACACACACACACACACACACAAAAGTTAGTAATGTGAGGTGATGGGTGTGGTAATTAATCTGTGCTTATCCCATTTCACAAAGTATACATGTATGAAATCATCATGGTGTACACTTAAAATATTACAATTTTGTTTGTCAGTTATAACATAATAAAGCTGGAAAAAATAATTTATCTTATGAATATAATCTTAAATGTAAGCCATTGTAGCTCTGTTTGTAATAGCAAAAACAATCCAAACACTGGAAATCTAAACACTCACCAGTAAATTTTTTTTTTTTAAGATTTATTTATTTATTATTTATTTATGCCTGTGTCGGGTCTTAGCTGCGGCACACGCGATCTTTGTTGAG
This sequence comes from Balaenoptera physalus, assembly GCF_965194825.1. Lineage (NCBI taxonomy): Eukaryota > Metazoa > Chordata > Mammalia > Artiodactyla > Balaenopteridae > Balaenoptera > Balaenoptera physalus. The sequence goes on from NC_138896.1 coordinate 105,608,224, forward strand.
GCGTGCAGGATCTTTTGTTGCAGCGTGCGGGCTCTTCATTGTGGTGCTCGGGCTTCTCTCTAGTTATGGCGTGCAGGCTCCAGGGGGCGTGGGCTCTGTAGTTTGTGGCACGCAGGCTCTCTAGTTCAGGTGCCCGGGCTCAGTTGCCCCTTGGCATGTGGGATCTTAGTTCCCCGGCCAGGGTCGATCCCGTGTCCCCTGCATTGGAAGGTGGATTCTTAACCACTGGACCACCGGGCAAGTCCCTATACTTTTTTTGTTTGTTTTTTTTTAACATCTTTATTGGAGTATAACTGCTTTACAATGATGTGTTAGTTTCTGCTTTATAACAAAGTGAATCAGTTATACATATACATATATCCCCATATCTCTTCCCTCTTGTGGCTCCCTCCCCCCCACCCTCCCTATCCCACCCCTCTAGGTGGTCACAAAGCACCGAGCTGATCTCCCTGTGCTATGCGGCTGCTTCCCACTAGCTATCTATTTTACATTTGGTAGTGTATATATGTCCTGCTACTCTCTCACTTCGTCCCAGCTTACCCTCCCCCTCCCTGTATCCTCAAGTCCATTCTCTAGTAGGTCTGCGTCTTTATTCCCGTCTTGCCCCTAGGTTCTTCATGACCTTTTTTTGTTTGTTTTTTAGAGTCCATATATATGTGTTAGCATATGGTATTTGTTTTTCTCTTTCTGACTTACTTCACCCTGTATGACAGACTCTAGGTCCATCCACCTCACTACAAATAACTCAATTTTGTTTCTTTTTATGGCTGAGTAATATTCCATTGTATATATGTGCCACACCTTCTTTATCCATTCATCTGTTGATGAACACTTAGGTTGCTTCCATGTCCTGGCTATTGTAAATAGAGCTGTAGTGAACATTGTGGTACATGACTCTTTTTGAATTATGGTTTTCTCAGGGTATATGCCCAGTAGTGGGATTGCTGGAACGTATGGTAGTTCTATTTTTAGTTTTTTAAGAAACCTCCATATCACCAGTAAATATTGGTTAAATTACTGTATGACCTTCAAATGGAATTTCATGCAACTATTACAAAGAAAGAGGTCTATCAGTATGTGCTGAAAGCATATCACTAAGATGTATTTTTTAAATTGCAGTAGAGCTGACTTACAATATTAGTTTCATGCACACAACATAGTAATTCAATATTTTTATAGGTTATATTCTATACAAAGTTATTATAAAGTAGTAAATGGAAAGATATCCCGTGTTCATGGATTGGGAAGAATTAATATTTTAAAATGTCTACCCTACCCAAAGGACTGGTATATTTTTAAGTGCAACAAAAAATTAAGGTTCAAAAAAGAAGAGTTTATATAGCATGATGCCATATGTATATTTGAAACATATATGTATGCAGATATATGCACACAGTTTCCCCACACTGGAAGGATATGCTTGCAACTGATAATGGGGAGTGTGTGTGATGAAAGAGAAATGGGAAAGGAAAAATGTATTTTTCATCTTATCCATCTTATTCTTTTGAAGATAGTTAGATTTATTGGTTTAACCATGTGACATACTTTTTTTTTTAAGCCACTTGCCTGCGGTCACACAACCAAAAAAGTGTACAGCTAGGATTCCCATGCAGACTGTGATTCCAGAGCCCTGTGATCCAGAACCCCTCTGAATTCTAGCACACTGCTTCCTAACAGTGCTCTCTTAGGATCAGGAAGTAATTCTGTCACTTGCTTGTAAGTTACAAAATTTTTCATGAAAATACCTGGGAGAATGTTCTCATTCTCCGGAAGAAGACTCTGTGCTCTATCACCTGCCATCTTGGCTCCTTTTCTATAAGACTGTGGCTCAGCCAAGAGAGGTCCGTCACCCAGAGCCAGGAAACACAAACTAAGATTTCCAAGAGGACAGATTACCTTAAGGAAATGGCATTAAGATAATTAGAGAGTTGGGGGTGGGCAGAAGACCTGAAAACAGTATCATTAGCCAACTTGGTCAATGGGCAGGTGCAGAAAGTGACAGATAAATGCAGACAGAATCTATATTCATACTTCAATATCAGTGTTCAAAACCCACAAAATAAATGAGTGAATTAAAAACCTTGGCAGCATCTAAGTACCTAGACATAAACTCTTAGTTCTAAGCTTAGCTCCTATGAACTTCTCTGTGATTTGAGCATATTGTTTAGCTGCTCTGGGTTTCTTTCCCCATTGGTTAAATGGACAGCACTGTCTGTCCTGGCTGCTTCACAGAGTTGTAAGGAACAAATAAGGTAAGAATGTGCTTTGAAAACGCAAGGCATCATACAGAATGAGAGGTTATTGTTAATGCCGCTGAGACTTACCTCACAGAAGGAGAGCTATTTTGAGACAGGAGGATGGGAGGAAGCATCAGAAAAGCATTGCTGGTAACAAGGTAGGCACACCTCACCAACACAGGGAAGGAACCTCTTGGATCATTTACTCCAGTTCCTTCTGTTTATAGTCATGGACGAAGACCTACGGAGTCCTCGAGATCTGCAGAGCAGTGATAGTGCCATGCATAGACTATTATTTAAACCCATGAATAAGGTGGAACCCTAAAAGGGATGCGATGTGCTACAGGCCCCTTGCCCAAGGGGCTTGCTGAGCTGTGTGTTGAACAGGGCTCCGGAAGCAAGCTGATGAAGCTTAGTAAGGAACTGGGGCAGAGGTAGGGGATGGACTTCAGTGATCAAGCTCCAGGATGGCTGAATGCCTCTGAGGAGCAATTTGAGGGGAGCCAGGGACTTGGATAGGACAAGTGACAACTTCCTAGAACAGACTGTTCCAGAACCAGATCGGAAAGGAAATAGCCTGGCCTCGTCCTGGGTAGTTCACAGGAACTGGTGTAGGAAGTATTTGTAGTGGAACTAGTGCTCACAACATCAAGTCCCTTTTGCACAGAAGAAAGAAAATGGGAAAAGACACATGCAACTCAGCATACATGACAAGTCAGTTTTTGTAATGGTGGGAATAAGGATGGCGAGAATGAATGAGCAGAGGGAGACAGTGCTGTGCAGCGCCAAAGACTCTGGACTCAGACTTGGGTGTGAATATTGGTTCTGTCACTAACTTGCCGTATGACCTTGAATGTTCCATTTTCATCCCGAGTCTTGGTTTCCTCATCTCGAAAATGAATGCCTTTCTCCCTATCTCATAAGTTGTTATGAGGACTAAATGAGACGTTCTTGAAAGCAACTAGCACATAATTCCTAGAACATGATGCTCAATAAATGTTAGTTTATCCCTTTGTTTTGGAGAGGGACTTTTAGAAAACCTCCAGTGAAACATAACTAATTTGAAATTTCAAGCACTGGGAAAGCAAGCCCAACCTAGGTAGCATGTCCAGGTCCTTTTTACAGATAGAGAAGCAGCCTATAAAGGCAGATAAGAAACTCTTATGAGAGGAAGGGGAGGAGAAGAGCAACGTAGCAATGGCTATAAATATAAGCATAAACAGTCCCCTTACCAGCAGCTGTAATGTGAGGTTCCTCCAGCTCCGTGACAAAACGGGAAGATAATAAGTACAGTGTATCTAGGCTTGACTCATTCTCTTGACTGCTCAGAAACACAGGATAGGTTTTGTGTTCAATTATAGAAGCTTTCCTCAGCCTCTCCCCCTGCCCCCTGCTTTTTTTCTGGTGTAATTAACTCTCCTTCATTCATTGATTGTCCTTTAATCCTTGTTTTGTTGGATATATTTGCTTTTTAAATTATTGTCTCAAATCCTTTTTGGAAGTATGGGTATGAAGAGGTAAAATAATAACAGTTTCCTTAGAAACTAAAATTCCAAGGGTGGAAACCAACTAGAAAATCAGAGTGAAACACAAGATGGGGGAAGATAAGGAAACTATAGGGATGTATAAAATTGACCTAGTCTTTACCAGGAGTAACATTAGGGAAATTGCTACTTCTAGACTCCTTTTGTAGCAGAAAGAACAAGGATGTTATCATAAAATCATGATGCCTGGGCTTCCCTGGTGGCGCAGTGGTTGAGAATCTGCCTGCCAATGAAGGGGACACGGGTTCGAGCCCTTGTCTGGGAAGATCCCACATGCCGCGGAGCAACTAGGCCCGTGAGCCACAATTACTGAGCCTGCGCGTCTGGAGCCGGTGCTCTGCAACAAGAGAGGCCACGATAATGAGAGGCCCGCGCACCGCGATGAAGAGCGGCCCCACTTGCCGCAAATAGAGAAAGCCCTCGCACAGAAACGAAGACCCAACACAGCCATAAATAAATAAATAAAACCCAAAAAGTTTAAAAAAAAAAAAGCAACGGCTGCACATTCCCCAATTAAAAAAAAAAAAATCACAATGCCTGAGAGTGAAAGGCCTTTCGGTTTATTTTATAGAGGGGAGGCCGTGGTTTGCCTGAGGCTGTCTCATGGTGATCCAGTAGCAGACTTAGGGTCTAACCCTGACCCAGGTCTCTTGACTCTCATTTTGGGATTCCGTCTGCCATGGTCCTCGTCTTTGTGAGAGTGAATTTCTGACCGCAAACACCTGTACAGAACTAATTTGTGTGGGTTTTTTTTCCCTTTTTTCCAGGGCCAAGTGCTTTCGGGGCAAAAAAGTCCTTGGAGATTATGATATCAAAGTGGAACAGGTAACCAGCCTGGAGCCCAGGGTTACATCTGCATCATTGTTGGCCCCTCTTGACATTCCAGAATGAACCATTTAGTTCTGCCAAGTGGAGATAAGTGTCCATCACTAGCTTCTAGGCTCTCCATCTCCTCCCCCAGCCCTTTCCAGGACTTTTCTCTCTATGAGACATGGTCCTGAAGGCTGCATCTTTCAACTTCGCTGATTTCTCTTCATGGCTCTGGTGTCCGTAGAGAGGCAAGCAGCGTGGCTCTTGGGGCCCTCTGGGGGTGCAGGGTTCTCAGGCTGAGGAACACTTTAGAGGAATGTCTTCCTAGGACATGGCCACACCTACATATTGCTGGTGGCATGGTCTTGCTGGGTAGGCACACATCTGCCATTCAGGTGTGTGGCCTCCAGTGGTGCCTCCTCTGTGCCTGAGGCTACACTTCAAAGAGAACTTAGAGAAGAACACCTCCTGGTCTTAATGCAGTGAAGTCCTGAAAGACTCATTTTTTATCTTCCTGTACCCTTTGCTTCATGATAAATAGAGATTAGGTCTATTCGAGTGGATAGGGGGATGTCCAGTTTAAACAATGCATGTATTTTCTATGTAATGATAGAAGTTACTCATCATTCCTTACATGGTGTGCTGTGATTTACAGAGTACCTTTCCTATCCATTGTTGCATTCAGTTCTTAAAATAACTTATTAGATAGGCAAGGTTGATAAAAAAATTATTCCCATTTTATAGATGGGAGAAACTGTCCACCCAGAGAGAACAAGTAACTTGCCTGAACATCTTATGCAGCTAGTTGGGCCGGAGCAGAACTAAAAACCCAGTTGCCTAAACTAAAACTTAATGCATTTATGTTGAAATTGATAAAGGGCATGTTTGCCCCAGTTTGCATTCCCGCTTTGTAGAGGCAGCACAAAGGATGCTGGGTGGGGAGTCTGAAGGCCTGAGTTTTGCTCCTGTCTCTGCCAACAATAAGTTTTGTTTGTCCAGAAAAGTCACTTAACTGCTCCTTTGGTAAATAAGGATAATTATCTCTGCCCCTCCTGCCTCGTAGAGTAGCTGTGAGAGTTAGATGAGATCAGTTTGGGAAAATGCTTTGCAAACGGTAAATAAATGTTTGGTGGAAGGGATGCTGTTGCTGCTCTGCGGAGGGCCTCGCAGAATCAGGACTGTGGGCTCATTCCCCTACTGTTATTTTTATTTATTCATGTTTTATCATAGTAAAAAACACATAGCATGAAATCTACGCTCTTAATCTCCTCCTGTTATTTTCCAGGCAGAATTTTCAGAGCTCAACCTGGTGGCCCATGCAGATGGGACCTATGCTGTGGATATGCAGGTGCTCCGGAATGGCACAAAGGTTGTCCGGTAAGGTCCTTTCTGTCCTCTGGGTCACTGTCACTGTCACCACAGTTACCATCTCTGACCTGCAGTGGGATAGCATTGCTATGTATAGTGTACAGAAGTTGATGATGTGTGCTGTGCGGCAGTGGTAGAGGAAGGCAGAGGAAGCCAGCTCCTGCCTTTAGGGAGGTCGTAGTCCAATGGTAGAGAAAGCTCCATGGGCTCAGAGCTCTCTGAGCGGTAACTGTAAGAGGTGTTCCAAGACTCCGGCCCTACCTCAGCCAGTGCAGCTCTGGGCTTTTATCTCTGAATATATTTCCCCTGGAAAACAGGGTTCCATTGCTTTTTAAAAAAAGTTTGGAAACCTCTGCTCTGGTTCAGCCTCCTTTTTTACATTGATTTGCTTAGATTCCCTCAGTAAGTTGGTAGCAGAGCCCTGTGTTCTATGTGAACTCTCTTAACTCCCAGCCCTGTGTTCTTTCTGTATTCCAAATTCCTGGGAACTCATAAGTCTGATGGGAAAGCCTGGGGTGGGAAGGGACATTGTGGGTGGAAGAAAATTTGCAATTACAAAGCACTTACATGCCAGGTGGGGTGCTGGGTGACTTACAGACATCATCAATTGTAACACAACAGTTCTGTGCGGGAAGTGATGAGGATTCCAGATGAGGGAGAAAGGTTCCCACAGTGTTCTTCTTCCCTGGGGCTCAGTGTGGCTTCAGGTTTTCAGACATCAGGGTATTGCTCCAGGAAGAGTGTTCACGTCACCCTTTTCCCTAACTCAGTCTACGCTACCCTGACACTGAGGCCGCCAGTGTCCAACAGGACCTGGGTCCGTGACAGGGAAGGCAGAACTCAGGTGTCTGGAGCCTCAAGTCAGGAAATGTGAGCTCATCCATCCTGGAGACTGAGGACAGAAAAAGAGATGTCTGTCCACGTGGGGGTGAGCTCAGGAAGCTCCTTCTAGAGAGAATGGTGGGCTCCTCCAGCTGCAAATGGAATGAATCACAGGGATGCGTGACACGAGCGGGTGGTGACAGCAAGGCCCATGTCAGGGTGCTGGGAGGGATCTGGCAAAAATAAGGCAGGCCCTTCCAGTTGCAGTGTGGGGACTCAGGAGCTGACCGCAAGCCTAGAGCTCAGTGCGTGTAACTGGGATATAAGGTTTGGTCTCAGGCATACAGCCGGAGCCAGTTTCCCAGAACTAGGGCACAAGGAGGTCAGAGCACATGCCACCTGACTTGATGCTAGCTCCCCTGAGTGACTGAGGAGAGGTCCTTCCACCCCCACTTTAAAAGACTGATCTCTGAGCCCAGGTGGGGCTGGAGCTGTAGGTGGGGATTGGTTGGGTGCCTGGGAAGGGAACCGGGCAGGTCATTACACATGTGTGAAATGGCCAAGGCCTAGAGCCTTGAGAGCAGATGCTGCCACAGAACTGACTCTCCAGGAAGGTGGGGTTCCTCTGGAATCAGGGCATGAAGATGGGGGCCCTGGTCCTGTGGAGCAGCTGCGGCTGGCAGCTCTGCTGGCTAGAGGTGAAACGCAAGGAGCCTTCCCATGCATGGGAACACTCTGTACTCTCAGTGCTTCCTGTAGCCAGTTGCTCAACCTCAGTTCTGCAAAAAGTATTTGCACCCCTCCCTAGCATCCTCTTTGGAAGAATAACATGGGGACGTCTGGTATCTGTCCTCAGCCAGCCTGGACCCTTGCTCACCAGGGGACCTGATGAGGGCACTGCCTATTTTAAGGAGCAGCTTTAAAGAGTCAGAGCAGGATGCTGAGATCAGGGATCTACACGGCAGGGCAGTGAAGTCAGCCAAGTGTGTTGTCTTCGGAGTCTGCTGGGACCCCCTTGGGGTACCAACTCTGGAGCCACAGGAGCTTCAGCTCTTGTCGTGCCCCATAGGGACAGGGAAAATTCTTGTTGACCTAAGGTGTGAGGGTCTAAAGTGTTTCTTCCCTCCTGAGGGCTTTTGCACCTTAGAAAAAGACAATGCTTAACCCAGAAGAATAAGAGAATTTCAGAAATCTGTTCAAATCTCCTTTGAGAAGTGCCAAACATAATACCTCATTTCCTAGTCCATAAAAGAATAGTAATGATAAAATGAGGGGCTTGGCTCAGGTAACCCCTAAGACTCCTTCCCTGTCTTGGTCTTTGGAGATGGGAGACAAGAGGATGTATGACCTGAGGTTCTGGTTGATGGCAGACTTCTATGTTCTTACCAGGTCCTTTCGACCAGACTTTGTGCTCATCCGGCAGCATGCGTTTGGCATGGCAGAGAATGAGGACTTCCGCCACCTGATCATTGGCATGCAGTATGCAGGCCTCCCCAGCATCAACTCCCTGGAATCCATTTACAACTTCTGTGACAAGCCGTGGGTGGTGAGTGAGTTACCCTTCCGCCAGGTAAAAGGGTAGGACCCTGGTCCTCTTATCTCCCAGTCCCTAGGAGGACCACTGGTGATCCAGGTGCAGTAGGTGCCAGCTGAGAAGATGTGGGAGGAGCTTCAGCTGGGACACAGGGTAGGGTAGGCTCTCACAGTAGGACTTTGTCATCACGGGCTGGGCCGCCTTTGCTGCAGAGTGGACCTTTGGCCTCACAGCGAAGTCACACCAAAGATTCTGTGAAGACGCCCTTACAGGTCTGTAGGCTCTGCCCTTAGCCATAGGATACAGCAATAAAAATACCAGTTTCTTGTCTGTGAAAGGTCTACCCATTGGAAAGGCCTGAAGCCAGTGGGGACCAAGGGGATGGTCCAGCTCAGAGGGATGTTCGTGTCAGAGTCCTACCAAGTGTTTGAACAACCTTAAAATGAGATTCATCCACATATATATCAATCAGACACTTATATGTGCTGGAACTGCCCTTAGAGATCATCAGCTCTCCCCCCTTCACGTAGAGATGTGAAAATTAAAGAAGGAAGGTAAAGAGTATAAAACCACTTACTATGTGATGCCATCATCTGAGATTTTCCTACATTAACTTCATTTAATCCTCACAATAACCTTACAAGGAAGTTATTATCATTATTATCACTTATTACAGAGAAATGAGACCCAGAAAGGATTAAGTAACTTACCAAAGTTTCAGGGCAAGGATTTCTCTAGATGACACTCTCTCTCGCATAAATTGGGTTATCATGTGAGGAAGAAGCTGGTCTGGTGTTCTCCTCCTTGGCTAGTCTGGAAGTCTTGGAGGCAGTAGAAACGTTTGAGCAGAGAGAAGAGTGACGCTAGGAGGGAAAGTGGCCTGTGATGGTCCTGGGCTTCTCTGGCCTCCCCTCTGACAGCTGGGGGATCCAGTTCCTATAACTTTGCTGCTCCAGGCTGGTCCTCTTGGAAGGAAACACCTGCCCCTAATCACATCCTCCTCTTCTTGTTTTTCAAAAACCATTTCAGGTCTCACATACTGGCTTGCCAAGGGTCATGGCACTGGTGGCTGATTGTGAAGTTCCCAGACCCCAAGCTCCCAGACTCAGGGGGCTGGAGGGGGTGTTTTTTAACTAAATGGATCCATCATCTCTACTTTTACACCTGAACTCAGTTTTCCTGTTCCATTGGAAGCTAGGGAGACCTGACAGTGTGAGAGAAAGACCAATGAGCAAGGAGTAGAAAGATCTGGGAGCTGCTGTAGTTGCCACTTGTTCAGCCTTTCCCTCTGTCTGGCCTGAGGATCCGGAGTCCTAAAGTTGTGCAGAAACAGGCTACAGGAATTGTATGATTTGAATGAGTTGCTAATCACAGAAGAGCACATATGAGGCCTTCACCAGCTTTCCCCTTAGTCACATGACCTTTCCTACTGCACTCATGTCCTAGCCCTTTCCGCCCTCGCCCCTTCAATACCTGTTAGAATTTGGCTCCCTCATAGGCACACAGGGCGATTCTGCTATTATCAGCTTTTTTCTGGGCGCCCTCACTAATCAGCCTTCTGACTGAACCTCTCTGTGCTCTGGTTTCTTTGTCTGTAAACTAGGAATAATCATAGTACCTTCCACCAGCTTGCCAGCCTGGTGTTACAGTCCCCTAGTATTGGGGATCTGAAAGAAACTAATTCCCTGCTTTACATTCCAAAACTGTGCCAGAGGCCAGGGAGGGGCAGATCAGAAAGCCTGTGCCTGGGGCTTTGCCCCTCCTGGGATTTGGGATCTGGTGAGGGTTCACATTCTCACCCGTTCACAATCCAGCACATTGCCGTTGGCATCGCATGAGAAAAGCGGGGCTCCCTGGCAAGACACCAAGTTCTCCCTTCGTTTTCACTAAGCAGCTGCCACACTGATGGCATTTTATATATCGTTCTCTGTCTGTTAATGGGAATGAACAAATTTGGTGACTGTGAGGGGAGGGTCCCTCTGAGATGATGACTTTGGTGCGTATTTTCTAAATTTCTTTATTGTGGCTGCTCTTGGTGTGAGGAGAGGCCTCGGCTGGATTGGGAAAGGCTCTACCTTGTCTCTATCACAGTGTCTCTGAGCATATCCACTATCTCATAAATTGATCAGGGCAGGCACACTGGGATTTTGGAAGCAGAAGTAGACCTACCAATGAAAGTAGCATTCCAGAGAGTGCAAGAATGCCACCATCCCATATTGCTGCAAATTTATCTGAAAATCCTGTCACTCTGGGTGTTTTTAGAGACAGATGCACATGAGTTGAATTAAAGCATTTTATTTCCGGGAGGGATAAGGATAACATATTAAATTCAGACTGATCTTGAAATCCCATTTCATCCAAGAAGTCTTTCCTGATACACTGGATAAGTGGTTATATTGAACATTATCTTCCTATTCGTTGCCAATACCACCCCCAGCTCCCAAATCCATTCTTTTGTCTAGGCATAGTGGAAATAACCCTTATCAGATATTCCTTTTGTTTACTTGGTGACTGTGTGCTTGTGACTGAATCTAAGTTTCCAAGGAGGCAGGGGTTAGATGCCAAGCCCAGTACTTTGAGCAGAAGGGACTGCAGGAAGTGGAGGAGGGTAGCATGAGCTCCCAGAGACCCAGCTAGTGCCCGGGAACTGGCTGCCATTTTAGTCTCGGCTGTGCTGGGACTCTGAGAACCTGCCGTGGGCCTTCTTGGCATCGGTGTGGTGTCTGTTTAACAATCCCACGTGCTGGGAAGATAGGGCCCCACATGCCTTGGTGCCATGCCAGGACGTGGGCTGCAGCAGGACAGAGGTTGTGAGGCAGGACTGGTATCAGCTCTCCGGGGAGGCTGGAGAGCCTTGGGAGCTCAGGCAGGTATCCAGACACAGAGCAGGAGTCCAGCCAGGCCAAGGTGGGCAGGCAGGACTTAAAGGTCAGATGAGGTGGTGGAGAGAATCAGAGAAGGCAGGAAAGGTCTGAGGGGTGGTCTTGACAGTCAGAGAAGGTTGAAGAACCAGAGAATGGCGAGGACAGCAGGGTACAATGGAGAATGCACTGGGCAGGAGGAGATCTGGGCGCTCCCAGTGCAGCCCCAAGTCCAGGCATGATGTGGGAGCCTGCGCTTCCCTTTGCTTCTGTAGCCTCAGTCTCCTCATTTGTAAAATGAGATGTCTGGCCTAGAGACTCTCTCAAGTCTCTGACAATAATAAAATCTTTGGGCCTTGAGAGTCCATCGATCATACTTGCAGCCCTGGAGGAGGCCTTAGAGATCTAGAGTCACCAACTGTGTGTCACTAAGGGAAGTGACCCAGAAATTCCAATGTTTTTCAGCATTTCAAGAATAACAGATTCTATCTCTACTCACAAAAGGACCACAGCAGATGATCACTTAAACAACAGTTTGATCATGGAGTTTGGGAGGAAATGTAATAAAAAGATGTTCTTTTGTGGTAAAAAGTTTGAGGAACTGATCAAATTCAGTTCTCTCTTTTTATATATGAAGAAAAGGAGGTCTGGAGAGGAGAAATCATTTGCCTAAGGACACCTAGCAAGTTCGAGCAGAACAAGAAGAATCAGAAGACTGTAGTTGTCTAACAACCCAGTTCTGGCTTTTATCGTCTCCCCGCAATGACTCATGCGCTAACATCCCTGATCAAAAACAGGACCCGAGCTTTTGAAAAATGTTCTAGCTTTCCTTTCTCTAATAAACAGAAGGTAGATTTGATCTGGCAACTTTTCCTACTAGCAGTTCCAGATATCAGTGGCTTAGAGCGTGAACCCAGTAGCACTAGAGAGAAGCAGCTGGATTACCCCTGCTGCCAGCACACTGGGGTGGATGTGGGGAGCTTGTGTGTGAGTGGGCGGAACTGGAAAGCTTCCTGTGGGAAGAGCGTGATCTCTTTAGAGCCTGAAAGGCTGCTATGTCAAGGAGTAGGGAGAGTTATGGCTTAGGAATAAAGGAGCCTGGCTATGAATCTGGCTCAACTACTGTGTGACCTTGGGCAAGTGACCTCTCTGGGCCTCAGTTTCTTCACTTATAAAGTGTGGGGGGCAGGGGGCACCAAGGGGTGCTACATGTTTGCCAAAGGCAAACCCTGACACTTAAGTATGTGTACTTCATCTCTTCCCCATGGAGCTGTTCTGGCTTCTCATAGGTGAAGGTCCAGTGAGTTCAGTTCGTAGATGAGTAGTACGTCCTAGAAGACTGGGTCTGTCTCTCCTGCATTCCATGACTCCATTCTCCCTACAGGAAAAAGCTACCATTCCTTTGCTTGGCATTTGAACTTCCGAGACTGGGCCCCACGTTAGCTATGCAGCTTCATCACTTGCCATCTCTAGAGACGAAGGTGTTTAGAGTTAGAGACCCAAATTTCAATCCCAGCTTTACAAGCTCTTTGCAGCTCTGTGACTTTAGGCAAGTTTCCTACCCTCCCTGAGCTTCATATGTAAAATGAAGATGATAAAGAACCTAGTTCATCAATTTGATATGAGGATTAAATGAAATATCATTAAAATTGAGTAGGCACTGAATGAATGTTAGCTCACTCTCTCCCTTCCCCAACTAAAGCATACGTTCCTGGAGAATAGGAATGGGACACCTCTTTTATATCCTCAGAGCACTTTGCACAAAGCCGTCAGTGAGCAAATACTCAATAAATAATTGTTTGATTGACAGACAAATATTTGTTGGATTGACATTTTGTCTGTCTGTTCCAGAGCTGTTTAGGTAAACCGAAACCTTTGCTTCTCTTTTGCAGTTTGCCCAGCTGGTGGCCGTCTACAAGACACTGGGAGGAGAAAAGTTCCCACTCATTGAGCAGACATACTACCCCAACCACAAAGAAATGGTAGGTGACTGAGTGCGGGCTTCAGTCTCTCTGCTGTTCGCACTCTGAGCTTAGCCACGTGGTGACTATGGGGCTCTGAAGAGGGCCTTAGCCTCCCAACCCCAGAGACTCTGTTGAGGTTGAACTGCAGACCTGCTTTGTGAAGCCAGGGTGGCTGGGTTTTAGCTGACAGCCCTTTGTCTCCAAAACCTGGAGACAGCATAGGAAAGAGCAGAAACAAGGGCATTTTATCGAGCAACAAACCCATGGATCAACAATCAGAAGATCCAGCTGCTTGGGGTCCTAGCCCAGCCGCACCACAAGTCAGGGATGGTTGCATTCCCTCACTGCATGTCAGTCTCCCAATGCGAAAGGCAAGTGGGCATAATTATTCCTGGCCAGGACATTTAATATGGGACTTGCATAATTTAAGTGAGATTCTTTACGTTAATAGTCTGTGAAGAGTGTGAAGTGCTCTTCAGATGTAAGGTGTTGTTCCTGTTATTATTCATCAGACCCTTCCATTCCCTTGGCTTCCTCCAAATTTCGATAAGACTAGGGTTGCACTGTGCCTTATCTGAGGCCATCCTAGGGTGGCAGAAGGAGCAGAAAAATGGGATGGGTGGTTGGTACAGAGGCTGTTACTAATGTTTTTCCCTCGTGGTGACCTGGGGCTTAACCCCCTTCTTCTTCTCTGGCCCCACGTACTCTGCCCCAGGCCTGCATGGTCAGTTGGTGGTCCTCCTTAACCCACCAGTGGAGACTCTCTCTGCCATAGCTTTCCAAGTCTGGTGCTCTGGGACAGAGACCTCCAGAAGGAATCTCCATTTGCACCATTTCTGTGAATGAGGAGCCTGGTCCTGGCATTTTGTGCGTGGCCCAGCTTATTAGCAAGCCACGCGCAGAAGATGAATAACAGCCCTGGGCCTCGAAAAGAACTGCCTCCTTCATTTTTGTCAGAGGTTCCCCAGGAGAGGCCCTGGAACCTTAAGCCCTTGTGTTTAATAAATCCTTGAGACCCTCATCAGGGCTTTCCCTTTTAGGACAAGTCAGGAAGCCTTGTAGAGGCTGAGGAACCCTAGGGGTCTGTGCTTGGCGATTTCAGGGAGTCCAAGAGGGGACTGAGCTGAAGACTGAAGGGGCTCTCAAAGCTGGCTTTTTCCTGCTGCAGCATCTAGCAGGCTGACCACTGAAAAAAACTGCAACACGTGCAAAGTGTATTCCTCATCTACCATCCTTTTGCCCCAAGGGCCCTTGTGTTACTTTTCTCCCGTCCTCTATCCTGATATTTGCCTTCAAGAGAGGACCCCTAAGATCTCTCTGAGGTGTCAAAAGCTAAGTGGGAATTTCAACTCTATAAGAGAAAGGCTTTTTTTAGCTTAAAAAAAAGTTTTGAAGTAGGAATGAAAACATTAGTAATCTAGTAGAGAAGGACTTTCTAAAAGAGACAGAGGAGAAGCCTTTTGGACATCAGTTGAGGGCATTAAGTAGAGTTAACCTAGAGAGACAATACCCAAGTCTGTTCTTATCTTGCTAATTGGGCCAGGCCTTCTGGCCCAATTAGCAAGATAAGAGGGGATTACAGCACATGGAGGGAGGTTAGGCCATTGTAGGCTTCACACTGGATGATTCCGTGTCCCCCAAGTCACTCCCCCAAACAGATGAAAGTGTATCAGAGGATCAGAATGAGTTGAGACAGGAGGAGTAGAGGATACACAGCCAAAGGATGTTGTTCTTTTCATTTCTCCAAATCAGCCTGTTTATCATACTGTCAACCCACCTTCTGTTCTTGTACATCACAAGGCCGCCACACCATCTCATATGTATAATAGTCACCATCTCTCCCCTGTCAGATCAGTTAAGACAAAAAGAAAGCACATTTATCTGGGGAGAAAAAGGAATAGTCCTAGCTTTGGAAAAGAAACTAAGCCAGAATCAATAACAAATACCAGCTCAGCTAAAAGGGTTTGGGAGGCAGGGATGAAGGGCTGAGGACAGGAGAGAAAAGTCATGCTACTTTCCCTAGCCCTTGACAGCTTCTGGACTGGGGTCTTGGACACAAGCTGCGATATGCCCCATCCCTGCCCTAATGCTGGCCAGACCATCCACTTGTTATTTCCCATTGTCTGGCAGCGATGAGGCAGGTGGTGACAGCCAGAGCTCTGAGGGAAGGAAAATGACTTGGTTTTCAGGATTCTTGAAGGCATGTGATGGTCCCTCCTAGGGCTCGATGATATCAACAAACTCCTTCCTGAGGGGCAGGCGTCCCTGGTACCAGCTGCAGGTGCCATCAACATGCTTCACGCAGACATAATGCCGGGCCTGGTACCCATAGAGCTTCCGTTCCAATAGCCAGTCTGTCCAGAGGCACTCGTTGGGAGCCGAGATGGTACAGGGCACCGTATAGCAGGTGGTGATCTAGAGCCATAGCCACACAACGTCAAAGTGAGTAGGATGTCCTTTTTCCATTATTGCCTTTCAGACTCCTACATGTTCTCCTACAGCCTAACTCAAACGCCCCCTCCCTTATGAAGCCTTTCCTAGTCTCCAAATTTCTCCCTTAGTTCTCCTTCCCCCTGTGCTCTGCATATATATATATAGTATTGCCTCACTAATGGCATCTCTGGAGTCAGAAAGACCTGAAGGTCCTTACTCTACCACTGACCTTAAGCAGGTCACTTCACTTCCCACAGCATTAATTTCTTCACCTTAATATGGAAATCTTAAGTCTTCAAAGATTTGTTTTAAAGACTAAATTAAATATTTTAAATAAATTAACGATTACAGGTCCTGGCAAAAAGAGTAGACTCTCTTTAAATGGTAGTGTGTTATCCCAGTCTGCCTAATATGATGGCTGCCTTCCCAGCTAAAATGTAAGTACTCTGAGATCAGGGACTATGGGCCATCTCGCTTTCCCATCCCCAGCTTCATACGATGCCTGGTCCATCGCAGATCTCAAGTATAGTACAGCAAGTGAATAGATCGTGCATGCATGAAGGAAGGAATACATGAAAGGTGAGGCTGCACGGCTCAAGACCCTTCCCCCACCCCCAAAAGACCTTGGAAATGGACATTCCTTACTTGGCAGCCACAGTTCAGATGGTAGTGGTGATTCAGACTTTCTCTCTGCAAAAAGGACAGGTTCTCCCAGGGCTCGATGTAGTTGCACAGATGGATGAAGACTTTCCCATCACTGAGGATCTGACCTTCAAGGGGAGATGGAGGAGAGCTTAGCATAAGGAATCTGCTCATGGAGCTCCAGGAGCCCGGATTCTTGAAGAGCCCCAAATCACAGCCTCTTCAATATCTTTTGGTGGCAGTGGTGACATGGGGCTCAATGAAGGAACCAGAAATACCTCTATTGTCTTTATATCAAAGCTGTTACCAGATGATGTTTGTATGAGAGAGAATTGTGGGGTGAAGGCCTTTACGTTAGCATGGTGTAGACAGAGGGATGTGGGCTTTAAGTCAGAATCTTGGTGGAACCCCCTTCTTTTCTATCATTTACTAGTGTGTGACCTTAAGAAAGCCACGTAACTTCTCTGCTGAAAGATGAGAATAATGAAGTGATTGGCAGGATTAAATGAGAGAATGTCTGTGAAGTTCCCAGCACAGTTGTGGGCCCACAGAAGATGTTCAATAGATAGTAGGTCTTTCTTCCTTTTCAACCCTTTCCAACCCTTCCCAATATCTACATAGGCCAGTCTCCTGCCCCAGTGATACCTATCTTGGTGAGTCCCCTTCCCCTTCTTTACTTATCAAACTCTTTCCTATCTCCAAAGACCCTTTTTAGTACTATCTCGTCCGCAAAGCCATCCCTGACCCCGCTAGCCCACACCTCTCTTAGAACTTCAGTCACTCAGTCATTTACTGACTGAGCAACTACTAATGACCTGGTACCAGGAATACAGAAATAAATATGACAGGATCTCTGCCCCCAAGGAGCTTAAAAACTAGTAAGGAAGACAGATAAGTAGGCAAAAATGACACTGTTGTGTGATTATATACAAGATGCAGTATAAGAACAAAGGAAAGAACAACTATCTCTGTCTGTGGAAGGGCTGGGGGCAAGAAGGGTGTCTAAGAGCAGATGATGCTTGCGTTGGGCCTTGAAGGGATGGGTAGGAGTTCACCTGCCAGACAAGTGGGGAAGAACTTCTGGATGTTGGGACAGAGGGGCGTAGCTCAGCAGTATACCTACTGCAACCACAAGTAGTTTCATTCAGCTCTAGGGGAAGCGAGGGGCTGGGAACGGTCACTGAAGTGGCAGGAGGCAAGGCTGGAGAGGTCAGCAGGGTCTGGTCACAGAGGGCATTCAGTGTTAGGCAGAAGAGCTTGTGCCTTCTCCTGCAGGCGCCACTGATGACTTTTCAGTGCGCCTGTGCTTCGTCACCTAACCCCACCTTCGTTTAGACTTGACCTCTGTGAGGGCAGCCAGCACATTTCCTGCTTCCCCTGATGCACCACCGTACCTAGGAGAGGGCTAGGCAGGCAGAGGGCAGGTGCTCTGGAAGGAGGTGGCCTCGTTGGCTAGTCCTGGGACCTGGAGGGCTCAGGGGCATGCCCTGCCTCTGCCTCTCCCTCTCCCATCCAGAGGCGCCCCGATCCGCACATGTTCAGAGCTGGGGGCCCCTACCAGTGTGGTCTCCAATGCCTGTGACTCCTCAGAAGTTTGAACTGTGAGCTCTTTGAGGACTGCGACTTCTTACTGAGTCTCCACTCTCCTGCCCCAGGCCAGGCAGTGAGTAGGTGGTCATTCATTGCTAAGGGGATGGACAGATAGTGGAATTCCTCCTCCTGTCCTCCCCACCTGCTATGTTTTTCTCTTCCTGGCCTTCTTTCTAAATATTTTTCATCCTTTAGGGCCAATTCAGATCCCTCTTACACAGTGAAGCTTCCCTAACTGTTTACAACCACACAAATACCTTTCCCTGAACTGCAAAATAATTCAGTGTTGCATTCATTCACTTATGGATTATATTCTTGTGAGGTTCTTTAACTGTTCTATCCCAGCCAGTTCAGTATGAGGGATCTGCCTGGGCCCAAGGTCATGGAGACAGAATCACGTTAAGAGTCAAGGCTCCTGTTAGGGCCTGTGCTTTACTGCACCCCCAGAATAGGGCCTTGGATGTGAGTCAGCCACGAGCCAAGAGTATGACCTGTCGTGACTGTCTAAAGCTAATACAATTGTAGGCTACAGTGACTATTATGTGTGTATTGCAGGGGGAGTTTGCAAACGCACAATCCTCCTTTACTCTGTGTAACTAAGACCTCCCCTGCAGTGTGGTGTCCAGTTCGGGGTCCTGTGCTGGGGAGGGACAGGGACAGGCTATATCCCATTGAAGGTGGCCAGGGCAGGAAGGGGTCTGGGAACCACAGCCAGTAGACCTGGAGCTAGAGTGCATGTATCTATCGTCCTCAGCCCTCTGAAGGGTCATTGTAGAATAGAGGGCAGAGCTGAACCCATAAGGGAGAGTTTCAGAATGGCAGAATTTGGCTCAAGATACCAAAAATCTTATACCAATTAAAGCTGTTTGGAAATGGAACCAGTTGCCCTAGGCTGGGAGAGCAACCTGTGAACTAGCAAGGCAATGGCAGCGAGGACTCTTGCACTGAAAGGGACGTTACCAAGGCGCCTCCCGACCTAGGCTGCCTCTTCGTAACACAGCTCTGTTTTATGCCAAGAAAATGCCACCTGGCTCAGCTCACTACCCAGGGTCAGCCCTGGCTCCTGCTTGACTGCCTTCCTTAGGGCAGAGACTCTTTTTTTTTTTTTTAATAAATTTATTTATTTATTTATTTATTTATCTTTTAATTTTTGTCTGTGTTGGGTCTTCGTTGCTACGCACGGGCTTTCTCTATTTGCAGCGAGTGGGGGCTACTCTTCGTTGCGGTGCACGGGCTTCTCATTGCGGAGCACAGGCTCTCAGCACACAGGCTTCAGTAGTTGCAGCATACGGGCTCAGTAGTTGTGGCGCACGGGCTTAGTTGCTCCGCAGCACGTGGGATCTTCCCGGACCAGGGCTCGAACCCGTGTCCCCTGCACTGGCAGGCGGATTCTTAACCACTGCGCCACCAGGCAAGTCCAGGGCAGAGACTCTTAGGGCCGCTTGCTGGTCTTTAACTTACCAGTCAGGAGATACTGCTTCTGGCTGTTAGCTTCTAGTTTCACCCCACAGAGGGAGGAATCAAAAGGTGTATAGATATACTGAATATTGTTGACTTTCTCAAACCCTTTGAACATCTGAAAGCATTTACAAAAGAGCAGTACTGGGTCAGTGAGTGTACTTTATATCTTAACAGGGAAAACTTTTTCTTAATCTAAAAAAATTAAGCGAAAGTCTAGTTCAGCATTTGTTGCACACAGATGGCCCAACTGGGTCTTTCCTCTCTAAAACAATCTAAACCTTGGTTGATTCCAGTGAGAAGGGAGGTGCCTCTAGCAGCCCTATGTACAAGCGCTGAGGGCCTGTCCTGCACTGTCCCTTGGCTCCTGTGGGCCTGTTGCCTACATGTCATCCCCTGCACTTGAGCATCTGTACCCCAACACCGCTGAGCCAGGCCGCCTCACCTACCAGCGCCACCCCTCCCAGATCACAGACCCCACTCCTTCTAACAGCCCAAGGGGGTAAATGCCCTGGCCTGTCCCCATGTACCTTTATCTGTTTGATTTCATACCGGATCATTTTTTGAGTGTCAGCAGGGTTTGCACTGGCAGGAACTACCTTCTCACTGGAGATTTTGGCCCGGATCGCTGCATAGGAAGAGAAAAGAGGGAACTTGCAGCAACACGTGGGAGCAGTCCATCTGGGATCTGGATGACGTGGCGCCCCTGGAGAATTTTGCAGGGGAATTCTGGGTTTAGGTCTTGGTGGGTTATGGGGAGAATGCTGCATGTGAGGGAATCTCCTCTGCAGTTACTGGAAGTTCCCAAACCCTCGGGCCTGTTGGGTCCTGCACTTTACCTGCTGGTTTGGGGAGTCTGGTTCTCCACAGCCCAGGGTGCAGTGGGGTGGAGGTGTGCGGCAGCTAGAGGAGGAAGGAGGAGCCACTTGAGGGCAGTTGGTGTGTGGTCATCTACTGCTGTAGCCCAAGGCCTCAGAGAGAGACTGACCGAGTTGATATTGGTAAATGTTTAGTGAATTAATAAATGTCCTGACCCTGCACAGAGGTAGTTCATCTCTTGCCACTTGGGTATTAATCAAAACCTGTTTATGAGTTCCTCCTCTGTGCCTGGCCTAACGCTGGATACTAGACCCACAGACATGATTAAGACAGGGTCCGCATCCTGCAGAACTCTTGGTGTGGTGGAGAACGCCCTTAGAAAGACCAACAGCACAGCATGGTAGGAGCACAGAGGTGCCGTGGTAGCACCAAGGAGTCAGGAAGCCTTCAGAGAAGAGGAGACACCTGAGTAAGATCTTGAAGGATGAATAGGAGTTTGCCAGGAATTTAAGGGTTTCAAGGAAGGGCATTCCAGGCAGAGGGAGAGAGAGGGCAAAAGGTGTGTGTTGAGGTCAGGGCGTGGTGACAACCTCAGTTATAAGCTTGGACACCCAAGGATGTTTATAATGAAAGCGCAAGTCCCTGGCCCCTGGCTTTCCCTCCCCCCATCCAGTAGATCAGAATAATCCACGGAGAGTTCCGGAGACTTGTTGTTCAGTGACAGCCCCCCCACCCCGTAACTGCAGTAGGCAGGGGAGAGGGGGTCGCTGCGGAGGCCCTTTACGCAGTCTGTTCCCTCGCAAGTCTGCGGGTCGCAGCGCTTGCAAGGTGGCTGTGGCGCCGGCCCTGCCCGACCCACGGGGCCCCAGCAGGAGGCAACTGGTGCGGGATTGGAGCCCCTCCCCTTCCCTCCAGACTCCAGGTCTGCCGCTGGGCCCCGCCTCGACCCCACACAGCCACCCCCTGCCTTGGACCTCGAGGGCTCCCCCGGACTCACCTAGCGCCGAGTGGCAGACGTGCTGCTGGGGGTGCGCGGGGGCGCAGCTGCACGCCTCGCCCAGCCCCGGCGGCCGAAGCAGCGCCAGCAACCGCAGCAGCAGCGCCCAGCTCGGCGCGGTCCGGGGGCTCCACGGCATGTCACGGCAGCGCCCTGACTCAGCCTCTGGGGACTGTCGGACCAAGCAGCCCCTCCAGGGCTTCTCCAGAACTCGTCGCGCCCCTCGCCCCTGGCTTTATGAGGTGGACCTAGGGCCAGTCCCGCCCCGATGGGCTCCGCCCTCCTTTGGCTGTAGGCCATCCGCGGCTGCGGGACCAGCGGCCCTCCTGGCCGGCGGGCTCAGTGGCAGGCTCAGCAAGATGAAGAGGGAAGCCAGGAGAGTCTCCTAGCTTCTATTTCCTTGCCTGAGCCTTCTGGAAGTAGAGGGAGGGCTGGGAAAGGGGATGGTGTAAGGACTGAAAGACAAGGCAACAAAGACAAATGCACCGGGACACAGAGACCAAGCAACTGTGATTCAGGCAGAAAGGACAAGAGTGTAGAGAGGCACAAACAGGAAGAGACAGGCGGAGTCAGAGAGAGGCAGACGGAATTACAACAGGCAAAAGAGACAGTGACAGAGAAGGACGGATCTCTTGCTGAGCTGCACGCTGGGAATGAGACGAGCTACTCAGGGCTTCTTCTTTCAGCTGCAGGAAGTGTTTTCAATGCCCTATTTATGAGGCTCCAAAGCAACAGCAAACAGTAATGGAACAGGACAGAGAAAGTTGGGGTGTGTGTGTGTCTTGGCTCTGTCGGCTGGGGGGTGGGGAGAGATGTCCGAGAAAGCAGCCAGTGCTTTAGAAACGCTTTCCCGTGCCCAGAGCTCAGACTCTGCAGATGGCTGAGGACCGTGCTCTTGCTGGGGGCTCAAAGCACGGGGTAGCCCATCACTTAGGGCAAACCTGGGTTCTCAAAGCTCTCTCCAGACCCTAGGCCACCCTGGTTCCTGTCTCAGGCCCCTACTCAGCTGAGAGACTACATCTTGTTATAGAGGGTGGGGCAGCTTAGAAAACAAAGAAGCAAAGCACTTGGGGCCAGGGACTGGAGTCCTGTCCACTGTTTGACAGAGGGCATAGTGCTCCGAGCCTCCAAACAGAAAGAAACCCATGGGATTATTGTCGTAGGATGTTTCCACACAGTGTTCCACCAGAAGGTAGCAGGCTGGGTACTGATTCTGTCACTAGGTAGCTTGGCAACCTTTGCCTCTCTGGGCCTCACTTCCTGCTCCGTAAAGTAGGATTGAACTACATGATTTTGCCCCAGTCTCAACTGGCCTCAGCCAGGAACACTGAAATCCTCAGGTCAGGTACTCCCAGTATCTGGTCACACACTCAGGATTCCCATGGGAATCTGACTTTTCTTCAGAGTCAACATTATTTCCTTTGAAAGACATGTTTTCGTCTTGATGTGGTGGTGATGTTTGAAAAGAAGGAAACTGAAAGAGAGCTGAGCCTGACTGAGAAGGATGAGATCTGGTGTCCAGGTTGGTTCTTCATGGAACACCCGACCAAGATAGAGTCTGAGGTGTTATTGCACGGGATCTCAAAAGCATCCAGTCCAGGCTCTTCACTTGGCAGACGTGAAGGCTGAGGCCCAGGGAGGTAAAGGGACTTGCAGAGAGACTGGGATGCCAGTCTCCTGACATCTGGTCCAGCGCTCTTTCCCCTCCACCATGTTATTTCTTCCATCGCCATTTTGTAACAGCTTGAAATCCTGCCTTTGGAGGGTAGTTCTTCTTCTTTTAAGTTTTCATAGTTCCTCTGTTAAAATACGGCTACCTCAAGGTAATGTTTACTCTCTTAAGGATCTCTTTTGAGTGATAAACATGTTGAATTCTTATGTCAGCTCTCTTCCAAACCCCAAGCTGGGCAGAAATGGGCCTTCGCATACTAAGGTGTGTTTGGTGGTGAGTTTGGGGTGTTGGTGAGCAAGGAAGAGAGTGTGAAAGAGGGGAGAAAAGCCAGGTTCAGTACAGGAAAGCTGGACACATGAAGGATGAAGCAATAAGTTTTAAAGATGTAGAGAGTACCAAGTCGGAGAGCAGGGTCCTTATAGCTCTGCTACTAATATGCTGTGACCTTAAGCAAGTCACTGTCACCCTATGGGCCTCAGTTTTTTAATTTGTGAGGCAAGTAGGTTGCACTAGTTCTTTAAAGACCCCTTCCAAGGGTGTTCCCAGGAAAAATATTTGTAAGATTCCACACGTACACTCTGACCAATTCATTCCTTTCTCCTCTGCTTTCAGCTGACTCTGCCCACGTTCCCTGTGGTGGTAAAGATCGGCCATGCTCACTCGGGCATGGGCAAGGTAAGGCTGGGGCTGCTGTGCTCTGGGGTTGAGGACAAAAAGGGCACTTTTCAGAGAGCCTGGTTGTGGACTATTCTTCTGCCTCTGTTGCTGATGACTTCTTTACAAGGAGAAGACCATTTGGCCCCTCTGAAGCCATGAGTGTTACCCAAACGGTCCTCTTGCAGCAAGCAGAGTGCAGGCCACCTGACTGGTCCCTGTGTTCTTTGCAGCAAATGTGGCTCCTGAGCCCTGGGAAGGGAAGCTCAAGAGTAGGGACTTCCTAGGGAGATGTGGCACTCAGGTCTGCATCTGGATGGAAACATCTTGATGGGTTTGGGGGCTCAGGGCTCTTGTGACTCTCAGTGTGTGTGTGTGTGTGTGTGTATGTGTCCCTTTCTCCCTCTCTGCCTTCCTCCAACATTAGGTCAAAGTGGAAAACCACTACGATTTCCAGGACATTGCTAGCGTGGTGGCCCTCACCCAGACCTACGCCACAGCAGAGCCTTTCATTGACGCCAAGTATGACATCCGGGTCCAGAAGATAGGCAACAACTACAAGGCTTACATGTGAGTGGGGGTGGGGTCCCCAAAGATGCTCTTCGCTGTCTCCTCAGCTCTGGGGAGACTCTCGGCCTCCAGGTAGTAGCCACCTCTCAGTTTAGCCTCCTCTGGCCCACAAGGCAGAGAACAGAGAAAGGGTGCCATTCAAGTCAAGGGAGTCTTAGCCTGGCTTCCTTTCAAGGCAGAGAAGGGGTTCCTGAACTAAGATGAGAAATAAAATGAGTATTTATTTTCATTTTAGCCTCTAAGTGGAATCTGACGTTCTCCTCAGTTATGAGCAGACTGGAGTATCAGCAGCAGCATGTGTGATTTGTCACTAATGGTCATCACAGAGGTTTTTGTTTCACATACACTTGTGACAGATCTCTCTAAATACCAGTTACTTTTATCACTATTTAAGAATCATGGTAGTTAGACTTGCCACTGCATTCACACCTGTGAATACATTTGTTATTTACGAAGAAACATATTTTTTACTAATCTGAGATTTGTTTATTATTTTTGATAACTCTTCTGGTAAATTCTTTTAAATAATTGAGTTCCTTTGTTGTTCTCTGTAGTTTATTTTACATTCACACGTCTTATATATTTTACACATTGAAAGGAATCCATAGGCTTCACTAGGCGGCCAGAGCACAGAAAAAGTTAAAAACTCCTGACGTAGCGATATAGCCCTGCAAACACTACAGAACATTAAAAGCCTAGTGGTTATGAGAATAGATGATTCCTCCATGTAACTGTGTCCATTTGCCAGAATGGAAAGGTAAAGGTTTCCTCCAATACAATTTAGAAAAAGAAAAGATTTCAAGACTACCTGATCTTCCATAAAATACATAAGAATAAAAATGGCTTACAAGTCCAATTTTGGAAATATTAACTTCACACTGTAAAAAATGTTAAGGTAGTGTTCTTCTTTACAAAGAGAGAACATTACAATATATGAATTTGATCTGTGCCACTCAGGACTTGAGCAGACATCAGGGTTGAGCAGCTTCCCTCCATCACCATCTATTTTCATTTTTCTTCCCTCATCTTTCCTTTTAGTGTGTATACTCCCCACCCCTGGAGTTAGTTAGGAGTTCCTTCCCTGCACTCCTTTCTTGTAACCCTTCGCACACTTCTAGTTGAGCGCTTTTCACACGTTGGGTATTTGTACCACGCTCCTCTGAGCTCTCTGGGCGGAACTGGAGTCATCTCTGTGGCCCTGCTTCCTTGTACAGTAGCAGGCGTGTAGTAGGCCCCCAGTAAGTATGCAGGGAAGAGCCCTTGTGAAGAACTGAAGCACAGAATCTTTTTTACCTTTATTCACCCGATTCCTACTTTTTTAAGTTTATAATTTTTTTTTTAGTAAATCTTTATTGGAGTATAATTGCTTCACAATACTGTGTTAGTTTCTGTTGCACAACAAAGCGAATCAGTCATATGCATACTCTTCCCCATATCCTCCTCCTCTTGAGCCTCCCTCCCACCCTCCCTATCCCACCCCTCTAGGTCATCGCAAAGCACTGAGCTGATCTCCCTGTGCTATGCTGCTGCTTCCCACCAGCCAACTATTTTACATTCGGTAGGGTATATGTCTTGCTTCGCCCTCCCACCCCATGTCCTCAAGTCCATTCTCTATGTCTACCTCTTTATTCCTGCCCTGCAACTAGGTTCATCAGTACCATTTTTTTTTTTTTAGATTCCATATATATGCGTTAGCATACAGTTATAATTTTTTATTTAAAGCCTTTCTGCTTCAGAAAGGAATTTAGGGTTGCTTTAAAATTATGCACAATGTAAGACAGGATAATTTAAAAGACCATTATAAAAACTAGCTAAAAGAAGCAGAAGAATTGATGACTTCAGCACCTAGGAAAGCAGGTATCCTATCCTTTAATTTTAAAATCCCCTAAATAAACTCAAAACAGTTATGACAGTGGAGCAAGAATGTCTTCATCCTTAAAAAGAGACACCACATTTTTAAAGGTTGGGGTTTCTGAAAACAATTTAAATGAAGCATAAGATAAGAGAGTCAGGGACTTCCCTGGCAGTCCAGTGGTTAAGACTCCGTGCTTCCACTGCACGGGGCACAGGCTCTATCCTTGGTGAGGGAATTAAGATCCTGCATGCCGCAAGGCGCAGCCAAAAAAAATAGGGGACTTCCCTGGTGGTCCAGTGGTTAAGAATCTGCCTTCCAATGCAGCGGGGAACACGGGTTTGATCCCTCGTCAGGGAACTAAGATCCCACATGCCGCGGGGCAACTAAGCCCACGTGCCACAACTACTGAGCCCACACGCCACAGCAGGAGAGAAGCCCACGTGCTGCAAAGAAAGATGCCGCATGCTGCAACAAAGATCCCTCATGCCTGACACACTAAGACCTGACGCAGCCAAATAAATAAATAAATATTTTTAAAGTAAATAAATAAATAAATAAATTTAAATGGCCAGAATCAACATTTAAAAAAAAAGAATCCCCAACCATTGATGAGGGGTGGGTGACTGGAGCAGCTTTAGAAAACATTTACTGACCTTTTTTTTTTAACATCTTTATTGAAGTATAATTGCTTTACAATGGTGTGCTAGTTTCTGCTCTATAACAAAGTGAATCAGCTATACATATACATATATCCCCATATCTCTTCCCTCTTGCGTCTCCCTCCCCCACCTCCCTATCCCACCTCTCTTGGTGGTCACAAAGCACTGAGCTGATCTCCCTGTGCTATGCGGCTGCTTCCCACTAGCTATCTATTTTACATTTGGTAGTATATATAAGTCCATGCCACTCTCTCACTTCGTCCCAGCTTACCCTTCCCCCTCCCCGTGTCCTCAAGTCCTTCTTTATGTCTGCATCTTTATTCCTGTCCTGCCCCTAGGTTCTTCAGAACCTTTTTTTTTTTTTAGATTCCATATATATGTTAGCATACAGTATTTGTTTTTCTCTTTCTGACTTACTTCACTCTGTATGACAGACTCTAGGTCCATCCACCTAACTACAAATAACTCAATTTTGTTTCTTTTTATGACTGAGTAATATTCCATTATGTATATGTGCCACACCTTCTTTATCCATTCATCTGTCGATGGACATTTAGGTTGCTTTCATGACCTGGCTATTGTAAGTAGTGCTGCCATGAACATTGTGGTACATGACTCTTTGAATGATGGTTTTCTCAGGGTATATGCCCAGGAGTGGGATTGCTGGGTCGTCTGGTAGTTCTATTTTTAGTTTTTTAAAGAACCTCCATACTGTTCTCCATAGTGGCTGTATCAATTTACATTCCCACCAACAGTGCAAGAGGGTCCCCCTTTCTCCACACCCTCTCCAGCATTTATTGTTGGTAGATTTTTTGATGATGACCATTTACTTACTTTTTTATTTGCAAGGGACCGTCAGTTATTTGAGGGAATGTTTAGGCCCTCTCAGCTCCTCTTTCCCAAACTTTTGGCCATTCTCTTGCTCTCAGAAGAAGGAATTGACTTGGCAGTAGTCAAGATAAGGTTTGCGATTCTTCCCTTCTCCCCCAGCCCTCACCGTAGAGACCTAGAGACAGCCACGGTTGGTGGGAAGAATGCGCTGCTCCTGCTCCACTGTCAGTAGGCAATAATGTGGGTCCCTCTGTGGAGGTCGGATGACCTGTGAGCCTCCCTAAACGGCTTCTCAGTTTCCCCTCTGCTCCCACATGCTCCAGGTAGCCTGCATGGATCTGTGCCCTGCATCCCGTTGTTAGAGAAAGGTGTAAAGTATAAGGGACATTATTATTACTCAAAGTTTCTGAGACCCTATTATGTACCGTGGCCTTGTGCTGGGGACATGGAAGTGAGGGACTCTCTGCCCCTGTCCTTGAGGAGTCCAGCGTCACCACAGGAACACACCTGTGAACCACCAGTGTTAGGAAGACAGCATTATTTTTACTATGATCTGCCTTTGTGTTTCTATTCATATTTTGCAAGCCACTCAGCTGTCAGTTGTTTGTCTTTTCTGAACTAGGTAGTGGGGTGTAGGGAAAAGCGCAGCACAATGAAGGAACCAAGAGTCCTGAGTTTTTATCTTGTATCTACTTTGACTAGATATACAATCCTGGACAAGTCATCTAACCTTTCTGCATCTTAATCTCCTTGTCTGTAAAATGGGGGCAAGAATCGCAGCCTACTCAAAACAGGGCGGTTGCAGTGAGGTTCTGGCGAGGGATTTGGGAAAGGAAGAACCTTGGAAGGTAGTCAGTACTATACAAATGTGAGGGGTTGTTTCTACCATATTGGTCGGCTCACTGGGCTGGCTCGGGCTCTGAAGTACCAGGCGTGTGTCTCGGCTTCTCAGTGTCTGAAATCAGATCTCTGAGAGAATACTCCTGAGAACTGCTGAGCAGAGAAGCACATCATCCAGTCTTCAGTCATAGTGAGTGATAAAGACAGCAGGTGAAGGGCTCTGTCAGTAGTTGAGCAGGGCTTTTCTGTCCCCTAGGCCATCCCCTTCCTCTTGACTGTGTCTGAGCGAAGACTAATAATTTAAAAGCCATATTTTTGGTATTTTACAGTTTATTTAAAACTGTATCAGTTGGTCCTCATGACAACCCTGTGTTTACATAGGGATAAGGGAGGCACAGAGAGGTGAAGTGATTCACCCAAGGTCATCCAGCCAGTCAAGAGCAAATCCAGAACCAGAAACCAGGTCACCTGCCTCCTATTTAGTCCAAGACTAGTTGACTCTAACACATGCTCTTGGAGGGAGGGCGCAGAGGGCACGGAAGAGAAGGGGTTGGGGACTTGATTCCATCAGCTCCATGTGATGGATGAGGCAGCCTAAGCCTGAAGAGGTTAACTGACTTGTCCAGAGTCATGTTGCTGATACTGTAGGCCCTCAAAATTAACTACTGAATGAATAAGTGAGCTAGTAAGGAAGCCATGGGGAGATATTCACAGGAACCCTGAAGGTATTTCCAGGATCAATAGAATTCAGTTTGTATATACCAACTCAGCCCAGATACCAAGTGGGTAGGCTGCTGGGAATACAAGACAAAATATATACCCTCAAGTGATTAATAGACTTGTAGACAGAAGACTAAGCTCAAATAACTAAAGTAAAAAGTAGACGCAGGATTTTAAGTGAGGTGCAGGCAAAGTCCCCTAGGTGTTCTAAAGAGAGCAAGTGCCCATCTGGTTGAAAGGATCAGTGAAGGCTCCGTGGAGCCAGAGCAGTCTGGGTGGGACTCGTGTAGAAAGGAGGAGAGCACTGCAGGCGGGGCTTGGCAGAGGCAGCCAGGCTCTAGGCTCAGCAGACAGGCCCCCGGCTATTTGCGGGAGAAGCAGGTGGGGAAAGTGGCGGTGAGCCCTCCTCTTGCTGGCCCGGCTCACTGTCTGTCCTGTCCTGGCGGGACCTTGTTGTAGGAGGACGTCGATCTCAGGGAACTGGAAGACAAACACTGGCTCTGCAATGCTGGAACAGATCGCCATGTCAGACAGGTAAGTAAGGGGAGGCCTCTGTAGATGAGGAGGTGTAAGAAATGAGCCCTGCCCAAAGGGAGCCTCTGATCAGGCCGGACAGATGGAACACAAAGGCCCAAGCACCCAGTTAACAAGATCAGGCAGGAATGGGTTATGTGCTGAATTGTGGAGATAAAGACTGGACATGCCATAGAAGGTCCAGGAAAGGAGGAGTTACTGTGGGTTGGCATGGCCAAGGAAGGCCACCTGGAGTAGGTGAGACCTGCTCTGAGCTTGGGAAGGCAGGTAGGATCTGGAAAGCAAAGCAGGAGGGCCCTGTAGACAAGGCAGTGTATTTGATGGTGGTGGAGGGCGGGAGGGATGGGGCGGGGGCTGGGAGAGGTAGAGACAGCAAGGAGAGCATGGGACTAATGCCCCAGCCTTGGGACACCTTCCCCTCCCCTCCAGGTACAAGCTGTGGGTAGACACCTGCTCTGAGATGTTTGGTGGCCTGGACATCTGTGCTGTCAAAGCTGTACATGGCAAAGATGGGAAAGACTACATTTTTGAGGTGAGTCTGGCCCACACAGTATCTCAGTACGAGACAACCCCCCAGGCTGGAGGCCAGGCTTTTGGCTTGAGACCTACATGGGCAGCACGGACTGCATTTATGTTAGAGTCTCCTGAGCCCTGGGAAGGTTTCCAGATGACACAGCCAGGGGGTATGCATAGCAAAAACACACCTGCCAGTGGGAGATGTTATTTCTAACCAGCTAGGCTGACCCACACCATTGGTAAGAGATGCCAGACTTGGGTTCCTGGGTCCTAGCCTGCCACTCCTCTGGGAAGACTTGAGTGGTTTTGCCATTCTTGGTCTCAGGAAGCTGGTCTTGGGAATCATTTGGTCCAGTCTGCTCATTTTGCCAGTGAGGCAACTGAGGCCTAATGCCATGAACATGTGCCCAAGGCTATGCAGTGAATCGGTGTCTCAGCCTGGACTAGAACGCAGGTCTCCTGGGTGCAGGAGGTTCTCCTTAGCCCTTCTCGGAGCCTGGAGACACTTGACTCAGCCTGAGCCTCTGGCACAATTTTGCTGACTCTTTTCCTGTATTAAAGGGAGAGTCAGTGGCCATATGGTCTTTCACACACATTCCCGTCCAGTCTTCCCAGGAGCAGGAGAGGCTCCTTGCCAAGAATTGGTGGTATTTGCAGAGGATTCACGTCAGGAGCCCAAAGTGGGCTTCGGCATCTACTCCATGGTCTGCTTGGCACGTAACTTCTGGATGGTCATACCTTCCGCCTCTCGGTGGGCCTCAGTTTTCTTATCCATGAATGAGAGAGTTGGACTACAGAGTCTATGATCCTGGGCAAGCAGACACTCCCTAAAGGAGGAAAATATTGATCTGGACCTTGAGGTACGGGAAAAATTGGATTGGTGGTAAAAAGAGAAGGCATCCTCTCTCCTTGCTTTCTCTTTCTCCCCACCACCTTCAGCCACCAGACTGAAGTCTCACTGAGCCCTGGCATGGGTGAAGTCTGGGGGAGGCCCAAGGCAAAGGCTTGCAGGAGAAGGGGATAAAGGCCAATATATGCAAAGGAACATGCTTCCAGCCGAAGACAAAAGCACCAACTTCACCCCAACCTCTCTCTGCTGGCTTAAGTCCTGCTCATTCTGAAAGACTGTACCAGGCCTTGGATGTTTCCAGGCCCTTTCCTAATCTGGGCCACTTCCTCCACCAGGTCATGGACTGTAGTATGCCACTGATGGGGGAACACCAAGTGGAGGACAGGCAGCTCATCACCGACCTGGCCATCAGCAAGATGAACCAGCTGCTGTCCAGGACCCCTATCCTGTCTCCTCAGAGACCCTTAACCACTCAGCAGCCACAGGTAAGCAGGGAAGAGACGGAGGAGAGCCAAGAACCATTGCCAAGCCCACTGCTCTAGACTGGTGGCTCTAGGATGGAGCAGAGGTCAGATACCTACAGGCCTGCATGGGCTTTATGTAGTCTTTTCCTTCTCCCTCTCTTTCCCTTCCCTCCCCTTTGGACACCTGATTATCTTCTACCACCCCTTATAGAAACCTTCTCATTAGCAAGCTGCAGGATCAGCTATAGAACTGTCCAGAGATGGAGTACTGGATCCCTTCCCTCTGAACTTGAAGACTCCAGGGAACCAGAACCTGTTTCCCCTGGGACTTTTAAACTGGGAGGTATCTGAGGAAGGGCTGGATCAGATCTCTCATTAGCTGTTTCACTGCCTGAGAGGTCTGCCACATTTGTAGAGAAAGAAGGGTGATTCTGAGAAATCTCCTAGTCTGGAGAGAGGGGAGAGTCAGGTCCCTCATTCTGAGCAGGAGTGACAAGGTAAAACTCATATTCGAGTTTTGCTTTCCTTCCTAAGGGAGACGAGGCAGCTTTCTCCAGTTGACTGTGGTGTGTGACTCCGGGCAGTCACATTCACAGTGACAGTATTCCAGCTGCAGGTCTAGTGGGAAATCCACACTGAGGTTTTTGTGAAACCTCAGGCCCTGTGGCACTATAGTGGGCTAAAGACAGTCATCTAGGAGGTAGCTCATTTTTCAAAAATGTCGCCAAACTCTTCTCTCCACCGTATAATAGAGTAGTAAGAACTTGGGACAATGAATCCAAGAACTGAGTCCTAGACTAGCTCTTCCCCTAAACAGCTGTGTGACTCTGGGGGGAAGTTACTACCCTTTCCAGGGCTCAGGTTTTATCCCTTATAATGAAAATCTCTCAGCAGTCTTGCTTTCGAGATCCTACTTCAGTTAGGGAGGTGGAATAGAATAGTGATTCAGAATGTGGGCTTTGAAGCAGGAACTATCCAAATTTGAATCCTGGACCCTCCATTTACGGGCTTTGTGACCTTGAACGATGACCGTATCTGTGGCTCAGGAGAGATCTAAACAACAGCCCTTATTTTCTAGGGTTGTTACAAGGATCAGATGAAGTAAAGAACCTAACACATGGCATAGCACGTGGTAAATGCTCAGTAAAGGCCACCTGTGTTGTTACGTAAGCAGCCTCTGGGTGTGGGTTCCCTACAGCCTTAGGCTTTGAGATCATCACTCCCTTTTCTAAAGATCAGTGCTGGGATTATACTGCAATCAGAAGCCAAGTAATTGGATTCTTGAAATCTTTCAGTAAGAAAGAAGAAAAGGAGGGGGAGAGGGCAAAAAAAAAAAAAAAAAACAAGATAAAATAGTCTGGATTATTTAGTATAGAAGCAAATTAGCCCACATTTATCTTCTCATCATTTGAACATCACAGAATCATAGCATAGAAACATAGAGACAGCTGTGCTGTCTTTGGGTATCCAAGTTGGGAGTGGCCCCATGTGGCAGGATGTTACCATAGATCAGCTCTTGTGTTTGTTTCACACCTTCTATAGGTGACTCACGCTCTGGGGGCCTCTGACCAAGTGCAAGAATCTGTTCCTGTGCTTCAGGAATGTAGTCACTAGATAATTAGGTAGGGTAATTAAGACTACACACCTTAGTTGCTTGTTAGAGATACAAGCCCATTATTTAAATATTGTACTTAACTAGAGGTGATAAAAAGATTTTCCCGGTTAAAATAATATGAGTCCCGCAGTAGATTTTATGATTTTGTAAATCTGATGGAATCAAGGTGTTTGAGTCCTAGTCTTGCCTTTTAGTCCACACTGTCTCAGTGATGGGATTGGCAGATTGATGTTCATTCCTGCTCTAGAGGAAAAGTGACAAGAGCCCCCTTCCCCCCTTACCCACTGAGAAATACAGAGAATATCTGGTAGCTGCTTAAAGAATTTATGACAGAGTAAGAGAGCCTGATGCTGCCCAGGCAAGATGAACAAAAATGGGCTTCTCTGGGATTCTGTGAGGGTTGCTTAAGTACTTTTATAAATGTGTGCAACACTGTCTTGGCCTCCTAAAGGGAAATCATCCTGACTTGAATGAAGGCTACGCTGAAAGTCAGGAGACCTGAGTTCAGCCTGTCCTTGCCACTGACTCACCAGGTCACCTTGGTAGATTTCTTTCTATTTCTCTGCCCCAGCATCTTTGCGTGTATAATGAAGGGTTGAACAAAAAAAATCGCTAAGATCTCTTCTAACAATAAAATTCAGATAATATGAAAATGATAGAAGTTCAATAACAAAGAAAGAATTGACCAGAAAAAGTGTTTTCACCCAATGAAAGCATTGATTCTTCTTTCATATAACCCCCTTACTTTGTAAACATTAAATATTTCAACTCAAATATTTTAAAGAGAAATATGTCAGAGTCAAGGCAGGAAACCTGGTAGGGAATGAGCTTCCCTAAATATAGGCACACCTGCAAAACTTCCTTGTAGCAAAGCCAGTGTGGCTTCAGGGTAAGTTTTTCTCTGCTGAGCCTCACATTTGAAGTTACAACAGAAACTGTAAAACTGTGGAAAGCACACCACGCTGGGAGTCAAGACACTCAGGGGCTAGTCTCACTCTGCCGTGACATCACGTGACCGTGGGTAAGTCAGTTCCCATCTCTAGACCTGTTTCCTCACCTATAAAATGGAATTGGATTAGATGATCTTTAGATCCCTTTCAATTCTAAGGTCACATGAAACCTGGAGTCAGCCCAGCTGCAAAGTCTAAAGGCCCTTAAGTCCTCCACAAGACTACCCTCACTCCTGACAGCAGCAGGAAGTTCAGATAGTTCCCCAAACCACCCTCGGGTTCAGTAATTCTCTGGAAGAACTCACAGAACTTCTTGAAAGCTATTATACTCACAGGTGTATTATGGGAAAGGATACAGGTCAAAAATAAGTGAAAGAAGGATGCAGGGCTTCCCTGGTGGCGCAGTGGTTGAGACTCTGCCTGCTAATGCAGGGGACACGGGTTCGAGCCCTGGTCTGGGAAGATCCCACATGCCACGGAGCAACTAGGCCCGTTGAGCCACAACTACTGAGCCTGCGCGTCTGGAGCCTGTGCTCTGCAACAAGAGAGACCGCGATAGTGAGAGGCCCGCGCACCGCGATGAAGAGTGGCCCCCGCTTGCCGCAACTAGAGAAAGCCCTAGCACAGAAACGAAGACCCAACACAGCCAAAAATAAAAATAAATAAATAAATTTAAAAAAAAAAAAAAAAAAAGAAGGATGCATAAGGCAGAGTCTGGGAGGGTTCCAAACACAAAGCTTCTTTTGTCCTTAGGATGCATTATCCTCTGGCATCCATATGTGATAAGGCACATGGAGTGTTGCCAACCAGGGAAGCTTACCTGAATTTCAGTGTTCAGAGTTTTTGTTGGGGTTTCATCTTGTAGGCTTGCTTGATTGATTGATCACCTCCTTGAACTCAGTCTCCAACTTTCCCCTCCCTGGAGGTCAGCCTAATACCAAGGGGCCTGAGGGGCCCACCATGAGTCACCTCATTATCATGCACCATCAGGTGGGCTGAGGGGCCCCCACCTTGAATAACAGAGACACTCCTGTCACTCAGGAAATTCCAAGAGTTTAGAGGCTACTTTCCAAGGGGGGAGGGGGTTGTGAGTAAAGGCCAGATCTCTCTTTGGGCAAGGCCAAATTCTTTACTACATACATAATTAAATTAATTTAGCAAATGTCTCTCAAATACTTTCAAGCCTTATTTGTCTGTGTTTTCACTGACTAGCACAGGCCTACCCCAAAGTATGTGCTTAAAATTAGTTAATAAACTTAGGGCCACAGTGATAAATGCAGTGCCCTCGTACCATCCTAGCTCACTGTGCCCTCGCCGTGCCGGTAAGGCCTTTGCATTAGCTGTGTCCTCTCTCTGAAGTGCTCGTCCCGTATTTTTGCATGGCTGGCTCTTTCTTGATTGTATACCATATTTCCTAAACCCTCCAATCCAAAGTTGCCACCTAGTCACTGGCTACCACCCCTCCCTTCTTTAATTTTCTGCACATCACTTGCTATCAGCCACGATCATTCTCATCTGTGTTTCTTTGTCTCTTCCACTAGAATGTCGGCGCCTCAAGAGTAGGGCTTGTTCACTGCTGTGTCCCTCAGGTCTGGCAGAGTAGCCAGCCCCTGGCAGCCACTGGATGTACCCTGGGTACACTAAGGAGGGGTGGGGGCATGGTCTGCCCAGGTACAGTCAATCGTGGGTAGAAAAGTCGAACAACAATAACAAAACTCATCTGTCTGCTTTTTATTATCACCATGTGACAGCAATTCTATATAAACAACAGTGATAAACCACTCCCACCTACCCCTCTCTTGATTTGCCATTGCAATACATATTTGTTGGACGAGTTCCCAATTGGAATAAGTGTCTTTAACAGCCCTAGCAGCATATTGGAGTTGGTGTCGGGATTCTATGAACAATTTTAGTAGAGTGCAAATGGAAGAGATGTAAACCAAAGCCCGTTACCTAGGTCCCAGCCAGGACTTTGAATGGCGAACTGAGCCCTCAGGTGCTGCCACTAACTCACGTTCCACTCCTCACAGTCAGGCCCCTCTTGCTGGCCTCTGTCTTCTGTGGCTCTGGCAGCTCAGGCTGCGAGAGCTTCTGGCCTGAGTCACAAGCCCTAGATGCTGCTTCTTGCCCAGTATTCTAGGTCAAGACCAGGACAGACTTATGACTAGACATTTGTCTACCTTTCTCTCTTTCTCCCTCTCTATCCTTGCCTACAGCTCCCCCGTTAAAGCTTTCATTTCTTTGACTCTAAAAGAGAGCCTAAAGGAGGTTAGGGACAGGGGAGGTGAGCAGAGGGCCTCCCTTACCTTGTTGTCAGCCAACCGCCTAGACCAAAGTGGCTTGATTATAGAAAACAGAGAGCAAAGTCATGGGGCTGGGCCCAGGCCACCTGCTGTGCCCAGTTCTGAGGGTGTAAGAGGCGCTAAGTCTCTGAGAGGAGGGAGGGGGTGTGTGGCAAAGCCTTATCTGGCTGATGACAGCTTGGCCTCAGCCTGGCTGGCCTGCCGGCTTTAGGGCTGCCCTGAGAGTTGGCCACGGCAAAGGACCCTCTACTCTGGAGTGCCTTAGGATACTGTTCTCAAGGTGGCAGTGACACCTGGTGGCCAGTGGTGGCCAAAGCCTCTAGGCTATTTACCTACAGAACCTCCTCCCTGTAGGCCTGCTCTCCCCTCTCCATCACACTCACCGATCCTGGGCTCTGTCGTCTGGGATCTGAGCTGGGCCTTACATCCTGGGGCTCTGGAGAGGTGCTACTCCTGAGACTCCCGGGAACCAGGGAGAGAACTGCAGGTGGACAGAGCTTTCAGGTCATGCCTGCAGAGGTGGTGTCCTAGGGCTCTTCTTCATGTGGCTAGTCTGTTTTCATTTCCCATTACATGGTTCCCTTTTTATTTTCCTGTAAAATCTTCCAGAGCCAAAGGGCTGAATTGCTAATGAAGGGATTTCGGACACCATGGGCTTTCTATTTGGCTATGGGTTAGACCCATGAGGAGTGATTCTAAGATTCAGCCTTTGGAGACATTAATACACATACTGTGTCCAGGAGGAAGATGAGGCTCCTCCCCGATCTTGAGCGGATCAGAGCACACCTCCCATGTTGCTTCCAGTCTGAGGGTCACAGCATAACAAGGACGAACTCTAACTGGACGGTGCTCGGAAGAGAGAGACCTAGAGGTTGGGGCATTTGGCAGATCTGTTCTATGAGTAAAAGTTAAAGGGACTGCCGTGAAGCAGCAGTAGTCTCAAGGAGCCCATGACTCAGTATCTTCAGCTCTCCAACAGCTGTCAGGGGGCAGAACTGGTGCCAAAGGCAAACCTACTGGAAGACGTGAGTAAAGTCTCTGATGCTAAGAGAGGAAATGGCTGCTCGGGAAAGCGGTATGTGGCTGCCACGTCACTGCTGATTTCCAAGCCACTTGTCAGGCACATTGTGAAAGGCTGGGCTGGGGGCTAGGGCTGTTGGAACAGGCAACTTTTAAAAATCTCCTTCCAGATCTAAGATGCTGTGATCCAGGCCGTGTGCTAGCCACAGAACTGGGAAAGGCAGTGATGAGTGTTCCGAATTGAAGGACTGAGGCCTGATAACCTCTGGCCTCTGCCGGGGCATTATGCAAGTCCTTTTTCACTGGCTCTCTGGTCTAAAGAGATACTCAAAAACCTTTCCAGCCAGGTCTTTCTAGCTACAGAGGGCTCATAAAGATGAAGTCTCTTGAGTACAAGGAGACCAAGATTGAGAAGAGGTTTCAATGGAGTCTAAAGGGCCATGCAGTTAAGGAGGAAACACAACTCAGATCCCAAACACGGGACTATAAGAGGGCTTCATTCAGTTCAGAAGAAGTAAATTTCAAAGAAAGGCCTTCCTGCTTCCCACAGCTGGACTGCTTTAGGGAATTTGTTCCCCTGTGAGTATAAGCTGAAAATGTGAGATTTGAGGCAGGTTCAGATAAAGTCAGTAGTGACCAGGTCCCTTAACAGACTATTCAGGGAAACTGACTATTTTGGGGCTGTCATAACTTTTAAGGGACATCTTTAATCACTTGTAGCTGACATTCTGACCTGGGGTGACCTGGCCCTCTGGGTCCCCACAGGTCTCATGGACCGCCCCACAGGACATTTCTTGTGTCGTTAGGGAATCACTGATTATGGGAGGGCTCCAATCCGATGAGCTCTGCCCTTGGAGCAGCAATTCCCCGCACAAAAGGAGGAGGAGCTCATCCTTGGGTGCCTTTTATACCCTTTCAGAAGAAGGCAGTTGGGCACTGGGGACTGCAGGAGTGATCCCAGAAAGGTCCCAAGGTGCCTGAAAACATACTGTCCCCTTTGCTCTGGCTGAACCTACAGCCTCCCGACCACATTCCTTCCTGCTGCCTCATTCCCCCTGGGGTCCTGGACCGGGGGAGTGGGGCCTGGGGAGCTGATCAGAATAGCTCTGTGGCGTGTCCGGCGAGGCGCTTGGCCTGGCCTCTTTCCTGGGGCCAGACCCTGAGACCCTTTCTCAATTTCCTGTCTCAGATATGCTGAGCAAGCACAGGCTTTCCTCCATGGTGGGGCAGCTGGACTCAGGCCAGCAACTCTCAAGAGTTGAGTCAATGTCTTTCCTTCCTCAGCTTTCCAGCCTGCTGGGACCTCAGATAGGAGCTCCTCTCTCCCAGCTTGTCTGCTGAAAGCCACAGGATGGCAAATTAAAGGTGTCTTTGGCAAAACCCCACAAACTCTCAACCATGGACTTGGTTTCTCGCCCAGACCCGTGATTTCCTTTCCAGTCAGCTCAAGAGCTGACATTTACTGCTTTTGAAGTGACTTTTCTGCATCTTCAGGGACCTCGCTGGAACAAGTCAGTGATATACAGAGGGCATGGCATAGCTTAGCCCAGAGTCCACACCCTACCCCGCCCACCCTAAACTACTGTGCACCAGGTGACAGGAAACCACCCAACAATATCTTCTCCACTGATGCATGAAATCCTACCATTAAAGCGTCATTCCTTTGGACTGATATTTATTATTATTCAAATAATAGTAATGATGCTCATATCATTACTTTACCTGGCACTTTATGACTTACAAAGCACAGCCATTATTTTGAGCCTCACAACCTTTACGTGAGACGGTTTGAGCTGGTATTTCTGACTCTGTTTTACATATCAGCAAAGAGAATGTCAATGATTTGTCCAAGGTCACACAGCTTATACGCAGGAAAGCTGGATCTTCTGGTCCCCAGTTCCAAGAACGCTCTGCAGCAACCTGCACTGTGCCCTTTTGATGCTCCACCAGAGCATACGGATGGTAAGAATGGAGAGAGCTGGCCCTTGTGCTGCGTGGGGGGAAACCCTCGCCCTCCTCCTCATACAGCCCCGCGCTGCACCTCCCAACCTGGAGGCACCCGTGCTTCACCAGCTCTCTCCTGCTCTCCTCTCCCTGGCTTCCCTGGTCACTAAGGCCAGTGGCCTCAGCACAGCGGGACCCGAGCCCAGTCGGCTTGGATGGGGAGCCCCAGCACACTCTCCTGAAAGCCTGTGCCTGCAGGACACCTCCGGGGCTTCTTGCTGGGCTCCAGACTCCACAGCTAAGGAGGGCTTGTCTCATACCTCAGACACCTAAAGAACCGAAAAACGTAGGAAGGACTTAATGGAAGCCCAGAGCCAGAAGAGCCTGTAGAAGTCGCCTGCCTGCGACTGCACGAGCCCATCCACAGCATCTCTGACAGTTTGTCCAGGCCCTGCTTAAACACTAATGCCAGGAGGCTCACTACTACCCACACCAGCCCTTGACCTTGATCAGATTTACATTTGACTAACTTTGATCTTCTATTCAATCCTGGAGGCTTCCCCAGTTACCGCATTTAATCCTTAGACTTGCCTCATTTGGGAAACTGAGACTCAGAGATTAAGTAACTTGCCCAAAGTCCCATGAGGAAAGATGCCATTTCACACTTCTCACTATCCTGTCTGCTCCATGTACCCATTTTATTCCACTGGTGTCCACCTTAAAAAAGGTACCCAGCACTGATGATCGCAGTGCTCTCTTGTGAGGCTTCTCAGCCACAAGAGCAGCGGACCTGTGACCTCCCCTCGCTGGGACACTGATGCACCTCCAGCTGCATCACATTTTTGGCAGCAGCATTACAAGCTGACACCCTCTGAGCCTGTCGTCTTTCTCTAAGCCCAGGGTTGTTTGGGGGTTTTCCTTATGCCGCTCTAAGGCCATTTATTCTCCTTTTTTGTGTGCAGCTGGGCACAAGCATTGGCCCTCACATTCTTACCTGTTTGAGTCAACTCAGCTTCCTGAGGGAAATGCTGCAGCTCAATGTGGCCCTGAGTTCCTGCTGTGGGCTGGCTACAGGCCAGACTTTGGCAGTGACGCCAGAGTGGCCAGACTTCTGTGGAATGCGGCATCCCAGGCGGCTCTTGGTGACTGGAGACAGATTCCATGGTAGCCAAACCCCATAGGGAATAGGCCCCCAGCCCCAGCAGACAGAAGGCTTGTAGGCAGGGCCAGAGAGTCTCAGCCTGGCAAGGGACAGTCCTGGGGGACTCTCCTGGCTCCCATAACCCCTGGGAAGTCTTCAGTCCACAAGCTCCAGGGGGCGGGAGCAGGAGAAGCTCCCTAGGCGCCAGACAAGGGTGGCCAAGGCACATTCCCAGGCTCCAGTGCAAAGGAAGTTTCTGGGAGCTCTCCCCATGAAGCTTTTGGAAGGGAACTTTTGGGCTCGGTTCATCCTTGGGTGTCTCGTTTGTGTATTTCTGAGGCTGAGGAGAGCCAGGACCAGGCTTCATGGTATGACTACCCCTATCAGCTCATGCTGTGAGTTTCCCCATCAGCACTTAATCTGTGGGATTTTTAAAGTTTTCCCTGGACTCATAGGTTCTCAGAGTTGGAAGATAAACTGTAGTGTTCATCTAATCTATCTCTTATTCAATAAAGGTACATTCCCTACTGTATCTTTGTCAGGCAATTCTCTAGCCTCTGCACGAGCATAGCCATCTCCCAAGACAGCCTCTCCCACTGTTTTTACTATAGGAAGTTCTTCCTGTAAGTGAAAGTCTACCTTTTGGAGCTTTTGCCCACTGGCCCTTCTTCTGCCCTTGTGCCCTATGGTCTTCCATAACCGTCTCTGAAAATAACAGTTCTCTGGGAGGAGAGCATCTTAAGCTGCTCTTGATCAATGTCTGAGGTGAATCATTGGCAGCTGTCAGTGGTACAAGGTGAGGCCTGGGGAAGGGGACTGGCAAGTGCCCCTAGTGGCTCCACAAACTGTATAAGGGGGTATTCCATTATGAGAGTGAGACCTAAGAAGCAACAAAGCTTCAGAGGAAAAGGCCCCGTCAGCATCACCATTACCATCATCTGTCGTATCTTTTGTAGCACCTGCCAGGAACAGGTACTTATAGATATCTCAATAGATGTCTCGATAGATAGGTAGGTAGGTAGGTAGGTAGATAAATAGGCAACCTCACTTTTTATCATAGAAACCATTTGAAGAAAGGCAGGTGCAGGGGGGAAAATGACTTGCCCGATGTCACAAAGCTAGTAAGTGGGAGATTTAGATTTAACCCACCGTCTTCCTAACCCCAAAGCCCAAATTCCTCAGTCACTCTGCTACCCAATCTTAAAGACTTACTATTGGAGACCCAACAGCAGTGTGTGTGTGTGTGTGTGTGTGTGTGTGTGTGTGTGTGTGTGTGTGTGTGTTGGGTGGGGTTGACACCCAGCTTGGGTAAAAAGGCAGCCCTGGTATCCTGTGCGCCCATTACCAAACACCATCCTGCAGACTTCTCTTCCAGTTGGCAGCCAGGCCAAGAGAAAGAAGAGCTCACAATGGGAAAGAACTCTTGGAACTTAAGTATCCCTACCATGACTGGATTACTCAGGCTTGATGTAAGAAAAGGAAACAATTTCTGCTTCTTCGAGACTTGTTTTGACTTTCCCTTCTGCACCTAATATGCAGGCACATGTAGCAGGCCTCATGTTTAATTCGCTAACCTGAGCATTTTCAGAGCTGCTAATCAGAGTCGATATCAGATACAGTGTGGTTTAACATCTATGGTTTAACAACGTTTTTCTCATAAAAGACTTATTTATACTCTACTCCGTTTTGGACTTCACTGTTGTTGCACGGTCATTTATCTAATAAGCATTTATGAAAGACCTCTTATGTGCTCAGTCCTGTGCTTGATG
The DNA here is from genome assembly GCF_965194825.1 of Balaenoptera physalus. NCBI lineage: Eukaryota > Metazoa > Chordata > Mammalia > Artiodactyla > Balaenopteridae > Balaenoptera > Balaenoptera physalus. The sequence continues at coordinate 105,650,210 of NC_138896.1, forward strand.
ACATTGGTAAAATGGCGATAGTCTTAAATTTTTCCAAAATACTCCCAATTTTAAGTATTTTTACCTTTTTAATAAATAGTTACCATATCAGACCATATATCCCAACTTTTCTTTGGAAAAAAATGGGCACTGTAATTGTTAGGAATTCATGAGAAGATGAAGACTCACAGCGCATGCCCTCAAGGATCTGGCAACCGCCCTAGAAGCATCATCCCAGTCTTCAGGATAACCAGACAGTCTATTAAGTGCTATTATAGGATTTCAGAGAGGAGATCAGAATTGAAAGGGGCAATTAGAGGAGAGATTTCATGGATGAGGTAGAATTTGACTTAGACCTCCAGGATATGTTGGGTTGGATTGGTAGAAAAGGAGAAAAGGTATTTCTGGAGGGTACTTAGCATAAACATTGGAGTGGCCTAGACTAGAGAATAAACAGTAAAGGGTCAGGTAAGTTTAGAACATGAGGGGGAGAGGCTAGAAGGGCCAGTCCAGCCATGCTGAAGCAAGTTTCTGGTGTCAGCCTGAAGAATGTGGACGTCATCCAGTGGGCAATGGGAAGAGAAGGTCAAACTGCCTGGGCTCACATGCCAGTTGCCTCTGTATGACCCTGGGCAAATTACCTGCTTAGTTGGCCCTCAGTTTCCTTATCTAAAAATTAGGGATGTTGATACCTCGTAGAGCTGTTGTGAGGTTTAAGGGAAGTACTGCATAAAGTTGTCCATCATGTTACCCAGCACTATATAGTGTTAGCTATAAATTATTTAGAGCAGTAAACTGATACAGTTAGAGAAGGGGTTTAAGAGAATAATAGGTATCCAGAACATCGATTGGAGAAGAGACTAAAGATTTGAGAGACTATTCTAGTAGTCTAAACAGGAAATGATACAGGCCTGACCAGAGCTGGTCAAGAAGAGATGGCGAATCTTAGATGCCAAGAAGGAAAAACTGATGGGTCTCGATTGCTGACTGGATGGTGTGGGCTCTAGCTGTCTTATTGGGTGTGAGTGTTTCATTGCTGGGGTTCAGACCCACCTCGTGGATCCCATGAAAGTCCTTGGAAGAAAGGAAAGGAAGTGTGGGTGTTCTTGCTGTGATCTGTGAGAGGTCGGGATTGTAGACGGAATGGGCACCCTCTGATGCAGTGGAACCAAGGACATTTCAAAGGCCCCCTGCCTCCTCCTATCTGAAATCCTCTTGGTAGAACAATTTTAGGCAGTGCTGTCATTAACAGACCATAATACTGGAGAGGGTAGCACTTCTGCTCTCCCGGTAGTGGAGCTGAAAAAGGGCCTGAAGGCCAGATCGGAGGCCCATGGGAATGGGGAACAGTTTTAATGTGGGAGTAGGGCTGGGGGGGCCTGTCACAAGGGAGAGGAGCAGTGAAAGAGGAAGTGGGGTGTGCTGAAGACACGCTGAGCCTCTCACAGCCTTGCCTCCGAATCTCCCTCTTTGACATCACCATCTGCACACTCGGCAGCCCCCAGGCTTCACAGAGCGTTTCCCCCTTGCCAAATTCAAGCTCCAAATGCTCACTGCCTTTGGTACAAATGTTAGACAAACTGAAGTCACGTGCATCTTTGATCCTGTCGGGGCATAATCAGAATCACAGCTGGGAGGAGAGGAAGCCTGGGAGTAGAGCCATGTTGTTGGGTAAAATGCAATTATGCTGTTTGAGAGGGAAAAACAGCTTGGCCTTGAGCACTTTTACAAACATTAACATCTTACTCCTTCCCTCTGCTTAAGGAGGGTCCTGGGAAACAAAAGACTGCCCCCTCTTTCAAGTCCCTCCCTGTGGGAGTTCCAGCCCAGCCCAAAGAGTGGCTCTGACCCCTGAGTCAGCCCCAGAGCTGATCCCACCCCAGGGTTAACTCCACAGGAGAAGTGAGCCAAGGCTAGGCTAATCACCTGGTGCAGCCCCCGCTGGCACTCCAGCCACTCTCTCGGGAGTTAGGTGTTGATCCTTCCTCAGGAAGCTGGGCCTGTGAGTACCAGGGGAGCTGGACCTTGGGCAGCCCCCAGAGAAGAAACCAGATGCTGTTGGAAGTCTCAAAGCTTCTAGAAAGAGTGTCTACAAGGGAGTGAAATGAAAAGAGGGTAAGGAGGTGTCAGACACTCCTGTCAGAGTGGCTCTGAGCCCCAGACTGCGTACACTTCGGCCCCGGCAATGACCCAGAGGCTGAGAATCCCTTTAAGGCGTTTCCGGAACAGCAGAAACCCCTGGGCCAGATCCTGCTGGATCCCACCGGATCCCTCTGCAGCCATGCCACAGAGCCACAGGGTTTCTCTTTGGAATCTGCTTGGAGTTTTGTTTTTATCTCTTTTGCATTTTTGTCTTCCAGAGTGGAACACTTAAGGATCCGGACTCGAGCAAGACCCCACCTCAGCGGCCAGCCCCCCAAGGTTGTTTACAGTATATTCTCGACTGTAATGGCATTGCAGTAGGGCCAAAACAAGTCCAAGCTTCTTAAAGCGATTGGTAGTTAATTTTTCAAAGCAGAAATTTTAAGCCAAAAACAAACAAGGAAAGAAAGGAAAGCGGGGAGGGGAGCAACAGACCCTCCCATTGGTGCCATTTCTGCGTTTTTTCAAGGCTGACTGGACTGTGTTTTTCCTATGCAGTGTCAGCGCCTCTGTCTGGTTGTCTACCTGTTCCTGTTCGTGCTTGTAACGCTCACTTATGTTTCTCTGTATACCTTGTGACTCCAGGGCTGTTTGTCAACAGTGTACAAAAGAATTGTGCCTCTCCCAAGTTCAGTGTGACTAGCTTCTGGGTGGTTTGATAGTATATTTTAATTACATAATGTGGGGTGAAATAGGACTGGGGGGGGGTGGACAGGGGAGAAACAAAGACCACAAAAATAAAACCCAACTCCCCTCCTTCTCCCCCCAGACTCAGATAAACCGCCCCCCACCCCCTGCTTACCTCCATGAGTGTGCTTGGGATCTTCAATGAACTGTGCTTTTTGCTTCCTTTCTGCATGACTAGGGTAAATAGATAGAAGTTTAAGAGATTTTCGAGGTCTAATTTCCGTAGCTTCATCCGTTGAATCTGAAGGCATCCATCTTTTTCTCCATTTGCTAAAATTTGGTGCATTTGAGTTTATGTGAATAGGCTGGCCGTGCCTGTAGAGCTCTTGTGTTTTTAGTGATGACATGAAATATAAAGAATAAGCTATTTCCAGGAATGTGTTCTGTATTTGACATTCCAGTGTACCCTTCGTTTTATTATTAACTAATTAGCTATGAGATTAGACAAAAAAAAAAAAAAAAAAAAAATGGGGCCGCTGATGTGCAATATCAAAGTGAACTTGTGAGTACTTTCCCTGTGTTCATCTTAGTCCCTCTAAGTTGTTTCTACTTTGCCGTTTCTGAATTGGCCATCTGTGCGCTTCTGTGGAACTGAGGCTGCTTCGTTTTCCCCAAAGCTTACTGTATACAGAGATGATTCTTTAGCAATTTGGGACATAGAATGCAGGGAGCTACTGAAAGTCTGGGAAGGATTCAACCATTCTTCTCTTGGCCTCTCCTGAGGCATCACGACACGGGAGCGAATCGAAACTGTCCCGTTTCCCTCGAGTGGGTACACTGCCTCCAGAACTCTGAGGTGGGCACCTGCTTTAGTTGTCAGCTGTTCCAAAAGCCCTCCAGAGTCCAGAGAATGAAGAGCTTTATCTTTCCTGAGAGGGACTGTCTCAGATTTTAGCTTGTGTGTTTGGGGCTGTGGTTCCACAGCGGTGGCTCTTAAAGAGCCCTCACCCGTTTGTCCTCTTTCCTCCGACATGCAGCTCCTGGGCAGGGATGAGGCAGTTACCAGACCAGGCCTCGGGTCAGTGCCTCATCTTGCCGTGTCCTGGCCAGGCCAGGATCGGGCACCAAGTGGCCTCCTCTAGCACCATGGGCTGTGGGAGTTCACGCCAGCAGTTTGCCTTTTAGAAGAAGTGCTTCTAGCTCTACTTTTGCATTCCCTCCCACTTCTGTACTGACATGTCACCTCTGTGGATTGCCAGGTTTGAGGAATAACTGGTGTTGGTGGTGTGTTACATGATTTCTGTGTCAAGGGGCACGTGCCCTGGTTTCTGTCTTGATTGCTGGCAAATTCTGAGCTACAGGGAAATGCACTGAGTGTGAATGTTCTTGTCCGCGATTCCTCCCTTAGACGATGTAGATGCCGATGGTAGTCGGTCTGTTGTAAATATATACATATATATGCAGTTAAGCACTTCCAGGTGGGTTGCATAAGAATCAGGTCCTTAAATACCTCCCAATCTGATGAAATGATAGAAAGGAATAAAGAAACATTTCCCAGAATGGAGGAATACATTTTATTTTTTTAATTTATTTTTGTCCAAGCGGTGAGCTGACGGTGGTGTTGCTTCTTTGCATGTGATCAGTGTGAACATTCAGGTGCTTTTCATGTGACATTTGTGAGCCACAAATACGAAGTTGCCGTTTGAATTTAGTCAGGCTCCAGGGTGGTGTCAGCCACGGTCTGTCAGGTGAGGGAGAAAGGGACTAGGGCTCCCTCCCAGTGCCAAACACAAGCAGACAGCACACCCTGACTGTCCTGTGCCCTCAGGCAGCATGCTAAGGACAACTCTGTGGCCTGGGCATCCGTGTCACAGTATAGGATTGCCGTTCAGGTGTTTTGTACCCATTTCTTTTCTGATGTTGTCGCCTTTTTTTGTACCAATCCAGCTGGGAGAACCTCAGCCAATGCTGGAAGTGTGATTGAAGTACCTCTCTTTTGTGACTCTTGTACAGCTTAATGTGCAATAAAGGAAAAGTTATATCTGTCTTCAGTGTTAAGTTGTAAAGTTTCTGGCTATTCAAGCATCTCTGTACAGTTGGGAAAGCACTCAGGTTTCTGGTACAAGAAGCTGAGCTATCAACGAGCAGTACTTTACAAGAAAATGCAGATACAAATGATGTCAAACTTTGGAAAAGACAAAAACTGGTTAATATGAAATGCTCTGCTAATCTATCATCTTCACTAGTTATCTGATTTGAACTTAGAACTTCTTCAACATGCAAAATTCCATTAATTTACTTATTTCCTTATTTATGTGTAACTCACCCTGGTATTAATTGGTCATTGATGATAAAGTGGAGTCCATGCCGTGCAGAGGGGAAACTGGCTTACAATCATGGATGTACTATGGTATAGACATACAGTTCTGCCTCTCCAGAGGGTACAGGTGTCCTGGCGTTTCTAGAAAACTAAGTTACAGTACAACTCTTAGCTGTCATTGAGTTTCTGTAAGCCCACTCCTCCCAGTGGGCACGTGAACGTGGACTCTGGGATTGAGACTGAGAAATGAGATCTCCAGGTCACCAGATGGTTTTCTGTCTCATGCTGGGAGAAGGGGATCCTGGTCCTTTTGGGGGGGCCTCTTCTTTGCCAAATGGTGCTCACAACATCTCCAGGGAGAGAATGGGACTTGGATTTCTGGAGGATTTCACCACATACACCTGGGAGGGACTGGAGCCCCTGAGGATGGTACTAAGAGGCAACTGGACATGAAAGGTCCTAGTCATGGGCATGAGTTAATGCTGAAAGGAAGCCCTGCTGGGGGTACGGCAATCAGACATGCAGGCGTGGAGCGGGACAGACTAAGGCCAACTCCAAAAAAACAATGTAAGTCAGTGATCATCGATGATCATAAGGCACAGAATACTTTTTGAAGAACTTTCTTGTCCATTGTCATCTTTGCAACACTACTATCTTGAAAGATAACTAAGACTAGGTCTTAATTTTTAACAGTTTTATGGTTGTAAACACCGAGGTCCAGAGAAGTTTGCTGACTTGCTCAGGGAGTTGCTGATAGACTATGTCTTGGGTTTTCTGACCCCCAGACCAGGGCTCTTTCCAGTGCCCTGTACCGTGTCTGCCGTGTGGAACTTGAGACCTCCTAGTACACCGTGGGCCAGGTTGGCCTGTACCTGAGGAACCTCTGGGGGAGAGGGGTGGTCCCTGTGGTCTGGGGGCCTTCCGTAAGAGAGCTCACCTCTGATGGGGGCCGCTCATCCCATGGTTTCTCCCCCGTGCTCTGCCCTCTGTTGTGACTGAGTCGCTGTGAGTCTGAGGAGGAGCTGGTAGTGGCAATGTCTGAGGGTAGCCAGGGACCCGCTCTGGAGCCCTTCAGAGCCTCGGGTGGCTTCTTGCCATAGAGCTTATCCTTTGGTAATTAAATAACCACACCCTTTGAGACGTAGATTCTAATAAGGAAACCCTCTGATATGGTTAAATTATGAAGTTTTTCTTGTACTGAACCTAGGGGGCCCTGGGCAACCCCAAGGAATGCAACCCCCAGGCGAGGTGCTGCGTCCACGCCGGCTCCCCCCTGGACCATCACTGCCACCTTCCTCTTCTTCCTCCTCCTCCTCCTCTTCCTCCTTCTCGGCTCCTCAGCGGCCGGGCGGCCCCACCACCCACGGAGATGCACCCTCCAGCAGCAGCTCCCTGGCAGAGGTCCAGCCACCCCCGGCTGCTCCACCACAGAAGCCCCAGCCTCACCCACAGCTCAAGTAAGAGACGACTCAGCAGCACCTTCCCCTCCCCTCTTCCTGCCCCTCCTCTCAGGCCTTGGGCTCCAGAGCTGCTAGGAAGCACCTTCAATCAGACCTCCTCCTAAAGATATTTTTGTGGGGTTTTTTGGGGGTTTGGGTTTTGGTGGGTTTTTTTGTGGGGGGCATGGTTGGGTTGATTGGGGAGGGCAAGAAAGAGGGAAGTGAAAGTCTTAAGGTCTAGCTAGAAGCTCAAACCCTCCCCTTTCTTCCTGGGGAGTGGCAGTAAGGCAGTTACTACCCCCCTCCCATTCTTGTACGCGCTTAGGGTTTGCGTTGTTTTTTTTTTTTTAATCCTCTCTCCCACTCTTTTTTCCATTCCTTTTCTCTGTGTGTATATGTGTCTTTCTCTTTCTTAAAAAAAAAAAAAAAAAAAAAAAAATTTAATTCTCTTTTCTGCCTCTGACTCACAGTTTAGGGTGTGCCAATCAGCAAGGCTGCCCAGAAGGAAAAGGGGGAAGTAGTTAAATCCATTTCAACTTTTTACCTTCAACTTTGTCAGAAGGAGGTTGGTTTCTGGTGTGGTCATCAGAGGAGAGGTCCATATAGAGACCCTGAGGAACTCCATCCTCTTGGGTTCCCTCATCCCCAACAGTAACCCTAGAGACCCGTGTCACACTATCCTGCCTCAGAGGGCAGAACTGAGGGCCCCTAGGAAACAGTACAGCTGCACCTGGGTGCTCAGCTCCACCCTCCCCCAGAACCAGAGACGGCTCTCTTCAAGGTCCCCAACCACACACCTCTGTCGTGACTGTCAGCACGGACAGCTGCAGCCTGGGTATTGGAAGCGTTCCGTGAGTGCATCTCAGTAAAGAGATGAAACTCTCAGGGACAGAGAACAGGGAGCTGTGGAGTTTGGGGCTCAAATGAGCCACTCAGAGATCATCTCTAGTCACTGCACAGATGAGAAAACGCTGCTGAGAGAGATCTGATTTTGTCAAAGCCCTTCTGCTAGTTAGCGGCAGAGCCGGGATGAGGGCTCGGGTGGTCCGGGTGACCACCTTCTCTGGGTCTTCCAGTCCTGCATGATGGGAGGGCCGTCCCCCGGCCTTGCTCCGCAGCTCTGGCCAAGGGTACGTTTCATGTCTCGCCTGCCTCACAACCTCCCCTCAACCCAGTCGTTTTCTGCAGCTGACTTTTTAATCTCGCCTACCTTCTCTTGAGCCAACTCTGGCCCCAGTCTGAGGACAGATCTGTGGGCTGTCACTGCCTTTGGGCTGAAGCTGTTGAATCGAGCCAGCCTCTGATGACAAGCGGGAGGCTTGTACCTGTGCCCTCGGCCTGTGCATGCCGAGGAGTCCCCACTCCCAGAGGCCAGCATGTTGGGGCTCATCCCAGGCCCAGTGAAAGGCAGGGCACCTGTTCAGCCACTGCGGGAGAAGAGACAGGCTCATGCCCATGCAGAAGGGAGTTTCTGGGGCTGTGTCCAAGTTCAGGGGAGGGCTGGGAGAGCTGAGATACCAGGAGAGGAGTTCTGGAGCCAGGAACCAGCAGGAAGGAGACAAGCAGAAGTCAAGAAGGAGAGAAGACGGCCATGGAGACGCCAGACCACGTGTCCTCTCCTGCAGTGTTGGGCCTGGCCTCCCCTCCACCTTCTTGCCTTCATGGTTTTTCTCTCTGACTCACTAGTGTCTCAAGGGAAAAATTGGTCCCTAAAATGTGTGCAGTTTGGGGTTTTTCATTAGAAAACTACCCAGTAACCTTGTGTAGGCCTGATGTGTATCTCTGTTGCCCCTGGACACGCTGAAACTCACAGACCTCACATTAGGCTCCTCTGAGGAAGGCTGCCAGGGCGATTACGCCCATTGTAAGGACGGTAAATAGAGTTGTTAGAGTTCGTGCCAAGACAAAAGGTTCTTTTGGAATCAGAGAAAAAAGCAAAAAAGAAAGAGCTGAAAAGGCCTAGAGATCATTTTACCAGACATCTACATAACACAATTAAGAAACGAAACAAGAAACCGAGTCTCAGAGAGGCACGTGGCTTCCTAAGGTCAAGAGTGAGTGAGAGGCGGGACCAAGACTTTGACCCAGGTCTTCCGACGCTGGCTCCACTACTGGACAGTTGATGAGAAAGAGAGCACAAGAGTCCACCGGCCCCTGGTTGCTACATTTCATCCAAGGGGAAGGGTGTGAGATTCCTGGATTAGTTCTCACCAAGTTGGGGCTCTGAAATTTAGCCTGTGGGCCCTTTCACATTAAGTAAAAGAAAGAGCCTTGAGCCACCCCTTCTTCCTCTTTCCCTTCTCCTTCCTTCTCTTCTCTCTTTCCCCCTTCTCCCTCTCTCCCACGCTGCCTCCATCCTTTCCTGTTTGAGCAGCACTGCAGGTGAAGAAAAGAGCACAGGGACCTCCCAGGGGCCGCTAGCATGCCCCACGCTGGCTTTCTCCTCTGTCACCCAGTCTCCCTGGGGTGGGAGTGGGCGTTCCGGTCGTGTATCCTCGTGTCACCGTCCTTCCCTGCCTCACTGGGAACACCACCCTCTCACGTTCTCTCTGGTTTTTATCTTCAAGCAAGTCGCAGTCCCTGACAAATGCCTTCAGCTTCCCTGAGTCCTCCTTCTTCCGGTCTTCAGCCAGTGAGGATGAAGCCAAGGCAGAGACCATCCGGAGCTTGAGGAAGTCCTTTGCCAGCCTCTTTTCAGATTAGCTCTCCAGACACACAGGGGCACCCGGCCCAACCGGGAAAGGCATCCAAGACGTTTGCCAACAACAGTCAGCCACACTTGGTGGTGATGTCCCATGACCTTGACGTGTGTGGCCCCCTCCTCTGCTCTGTTGTGCTCAGTGATGTGGTGCAGCTCAGGAAGGACCAGGTGAAGGTCTCAGAGCAGCCGCCTACCCAGTGAGGGGCACCTGATGTCAGAGAGGATAGAGCTGCTTTCCTGTAGTCGTGAGAGCTTCCTCTGAGATCCTCGTTCGCTGTGACTTTAGTGGCCTTATTGTGATAGTGCCATCATGTCTTATTCTTTCTTTGAAACCAGGATTCCCTTCACTGAGGACACCTGGTTGCTTAACCGAGCTCAGATGCAGTGCTAAGCATGCCCCCCTGTAGTCAGTGCTACCTGTTTGGGGAGAATATACTTACCCCAAAATAACTCTCGGCTCTAAGTGTTAGGGACTCACCCACACCTGGATCCCTTGCCACACCTGTTTAGCTGTTGAAAACACACCTGCCCAGCACAGATGATTCCTCAGTTGCTGTGGTAGTGAAGCACCTGTAGTCTGCTGACCGGAGAGATCAAGGACCTACAGTCCCCCTGCCACCTCCGGCACCGTTCTCCTGTGTGGGGCGCAGTGATCTTGAGCTCCTCCGAAACTGTGCTGTAGAGAATGCATGCCAGTATGCCAAGTTTTGTGTTCCTCTCCAAATAAATGTTAAGACCTTTGGTGTAATAAAAGCAGCAGCATTAACCAGCATCTGATTCAGCCATGAGGTCTCCCCTAGGCCACCCTTTTGACTGAGAGAGTGTACGTGAGCCATGCGCGTGTGTGTGCGCGTGAGTATAGGGAAGGGAAAAACCCAAGAGGGTGAAGCTGTTTGTGTCGGTGTGTGTGTGTGACTGTCTTTGCAAGTGGTTGAGAATACGGCTGTCCTGTAGATGCCCCCCAGGCTGCGCTTCCTGACACCGCCCTGGTAACTCAGCAGTTCTACCAGTTGTACTGAACGTGGAGCCTTTCGAATAAGCATAGCATCCTTGCTTCTGTAGTGGCCCAGTTGGAGGTACTTGTCTGGCCCATCAGTCTCCTCACCTAAAACCCACACGGAGGTGCCAATGAGGCAGGATGGGCCTGCTCTCACGAATGGGGTCCGCCACTCCCCCGGCATCCTGAAGAAGTCTGTGACAGAGGGCGGGTTTCGAGGGATTTCACCATGGCTTCTTCGTGACTCTCGGTACTCAGGAGTATGTTCCAAAAAAACCACAAATGCTGTGAGAATGCATACCACGTCTGCATTGATATTAACATCTTATCTAAATAATTTCCTACACGTGTTCCCATCCTACTAACAACTCAACAAAATAACACCCATCCTAATGCTGCTGTCTTGCTAACTCCTCACAAGCAGTAGGTGCTGAGAAGTCAGAGAATGAAGTTCTCTGGTGCCAGGGTCTCCTTTCTAACTCAGCCCATGCTTCCAGGGTTTGAGGATGTAGACTTGTGCCTTCTTCCTACACTTAAAAAACAGCAAGTAGAACCTCCATTGAGTGACACCTGGTGGGGGCAGACCTTATCCCACCACAGTGCACATAACTAGGGAACAAACAACCAACAAAACAAAAGCGGGGCAGGCAGGTAATACCTGTGCTCAAGGGAATTGATCTTTATGGTTCCTTCCATTTCCAACCAAGAGTCTACCACTTGTAGTCACTTCTATCTCCCAGTTCCAAATATGTTTTAATAAGATGAATTCATTTCATCAAAAAGCATTTATTGAGCATTTAACATGAGCATAAACATTGTGATGGATTCAAGGAAATATTGACTAATATTTCCATAGTGCATACTAAGTTCCAGGCACAATCCTAAGTGATCCATATATATCAGTTCATTTATTCCTCGCAACAACCCTACATTATAGGCACTATTATTATTTTATTATTATTTTACAAATGAGGAAATGGAAGCAAATCAAGAGTCAATAACTTGCCCAAGGTCACCCAACTGGTATGTGGTGGAGCTGGGATTTGAACCCAAGCAGCGGAGCCCCATGGCCTTGCCTACTTTGCTATATTACTTTTATTTAATCTAGCAGAGGCAACAAGACAATTTTATTAAACTGTGCATGATGTGATAACAAAATTAGAGATGTACACAAAAATTCTTCACATCCATACCACCTCTCCTTCGCCTTTTCTCTATCCCTTGGCCCCAGGGAAAGGAGGGGTGGGAGAAGGTTAGGGTACTTGTTACCAGTGTTGACCCCTTGTCCTAGAACCATGAGTAACATACACAATGTATCTTATTCTGATCGAATATAACTCTGGTTCTTGAAAAATTACTCATTCTTCCACATGTGATGTCAGACCAAAAGCCACAAGTGGCTTATTTAGAAAATGAGTCAGCCTGGAACTGCTGGGGTGTCAAAAGGGGGAGGCATTTACCATAGGTCATGCACCTTCCTAGTCCAAAGGACACATGGATTCTATCCAACCCTTAGTAATGGGGTGGAGCCAGAGGTGGGGGAGTTCCATTCAGAAACATCACTCTTGGTATATAAAAAGATGGCCCCAGAGACTGGGAAATTTGCTACTCCCAACAATCAATAAATAGCTGATGAATACCATGATAAAAAAATTTTCTAAAGCTGGGATCTCCAAAGATTGGAGAGAGTCCTTTATAGATCTTGAAACCTTTGGTCTGTCACCCAGTTCTGACCACTGTGCAACCATCACTGCAGCTGATGGGGATTCCCTACCCACATCCTCACCCCAGATGAATAGAGATAGACACTTTATCCCTGCCATTGTGGAATCCCCATCTCCTTGGGTCAAAATGAATTCAGTTTGCTTATCATTTATCTGTTCATAACTCTTTATTGTGTACTTACTAAGCTCAATAAATTCTGTGGGACGAATATAAAAATGAATTAAGCAAGGATTCTGCCCTCACAAAGTTTACAGCCAGTAGGGGAGGTAGCATATAAACAGATATAAAGTAGAAAGTGCTGAGTGTCATAAGGCAAATGCAGTCAAAATGCTAGTTTGGAAAGATGTGAAGCTTGATAGGATTGGTGAGGATGTGAGAAACAGAACTCGTACACATTGCAAGTGGGAACGTTTGTTGGTACTGGCACTTCAGTGGACAATTTGGCAGTACCTAATACACAAACCCTATGACTCAGCAATTCCATTTCTAGACATTCATTCTAGAGAATCTCTTGCACAAGTACTCAAGGAGGCAACTAAAAGAATGTTAGTCACAACATTGTTAGTGAAAAATGGAAACAACCACTGTCTCTCGTGGAGGAATTAAAACATAAATTGGTTTATTCATACATTGGAGTACTACATAAGAGTTAAAGAAATAAGCAAAAATATTTGAGGAATTCAGATAAGATATGGAAGTAAAAATGGAAAAGATAAGCCAAGTAAGTGTAAAGTGGACAGCAGCCGTACATGTGGTTGGAGTGGAGCATCCTTCTAGCTGGGCGGTCAGAGAAGGTGGCACCCAGTGGGGAGCTGTGAGCAGCCCACAGGATCGGGAGGCCTGCCAGCTGCAGGGAATGGGGTGAGCGCACAGAATTCAGTCACTGAATTTTTCAGCTGGAAGTTTCATCTGGTTCTATCCTCACATTTTACAGATGAGAAAACCCAGATAACTTAAGGAGCTTGCCAAGGTCAGGAAGGAAGTTAGTAATCGAAGCAAATGAGCCTTACTCCCAGGTGTCTGATGGGCAGGCCTTTCGGGACAGTGTCCTTGGTGAGATAAGTGAATGGCTTTCATTTCCAGGGGCCCCCACGGAGGGCGGAGCTCATGGCAACATTTCCCAGAGGCTGGGAAGAAATGGAAGAGTCAGTGTTGGGCAGCAGAAGGAGTTCTGGGTTTAAATGCTTGCTTTGCTAATTGTTAGCTAATTGACTTTGATTATAAGACCCTTAGCTTTCCTGTGTCTCGGTTTTCTCATCTATGAGAACAATACTATCTTTCTGAGGAGGTTAAGAGTTAAATTAACTAATTCACCTGAAGTCTGTTTCTAACAGTGGTTGGCATGTGAGAGGATCACAAGATATCCCCACCGTCTCAAAAAGACAACAGCAGTGTAAGCTCCAAACCCGCTTGGCCAGGACTCCTCCGAGAGCGGCTACACAAATGCCAATCATGCCTTTCTTCCTCTCCTGTAACCAGGTGGGCCTCAAGGGCAATTTCAGCCCATCTGATTCCTTTTCCTAGGGCTATGGCTCTTTCAGGTTGTTGGTTAAATTGAGTTGAGGGTAGACACCTGGGGAGGCAAATGCTGCTGCCTAAACATCCTACTAGCAATGAACACAAACACACACACACACACACACACACACACGGCAAAAACCACTGCAGCTACAGAAATGACGACACAAACCCCATATGACTCTAACAGACTAATTTTTAAACACTCATACCATATGATCATTCCTACAGTGGTGTGGTTTCCTTCAACCAATTCCTTTGGGAGGCTAAACATTTATTCCAACAAACCTGCCGCTTATGTTCAGAAAATAATTGCCCTCAGATCTGTAGCCCTCAAATTTGAATTTCTATAACTCTTGGAAGATCAAGAGTTCTTTACCTTGGGATCTAGAAATTCCCATGCAAACTGTCCTGTGCATTGTGCATTTTGGCAGGTCCTCAACACACACACACAAAAGATTAAGAATCATTGCTTTAGAGAGTGAATTTTGATTTTTAAAAAACACTTAAAATTCTTTTGGGGTCAGCTCTAATGATTAAGCTAGATAATATGTAAGGTTCAAAACACAGTGTGACTATAAATTAATGAGATAATTTTGTGTGGATTGTAAGCTGGTTCTGAAGGAAATTAATCCCAGAAAAGGAGTCTCATATGTTTTGAGTAGTTTCTCTTTGAAATAAATGTCAAGCCCCATCAAGATTATTGATTCTGAAAGAGAGAAGATACATTTCAACAGGCAAATTCTGTTGTTTGTTTAAAAAATTTTCTTACTAATACTCAAGTCACAGTCTACATTCAGAAAAATGTTCTCCTCTCCAAATAATTGTCATCATTCTCCCTTACATTTGTGTAGTATTTTACAGTTTATATAGCACCTCGTAATTTAAAGGCACTTTACAGTTTATAAAGCACTGATTCATCTCTCAATTTGTTAGATTCTGACAATAGTCCCCTGAGCCTAACTAACCCTCATTATAAGTGACTTCTGAGTGTCTGAGCTTTGGGCTCATACTTGAATAGTACTCTTCTTCCTACAAATCTCCTTGGACTTCAAAGCCTGTTGGTTGTAAACATGTGGGAAAATAATGCAATTCTTCATTCCCTCTGGTAGACCCTCCTCTTATTCAACACCCTCTCACTGTCTGAGAACTTGCTTTCCATCTTGGCTATTGATATAGTCACACACACACACACACATGCACACACACACACACGCATATTTGTGCCTGTCCACTGGTCTATATTTTCAGGAGTCTTTTCTTCTCTTGTTTCATGGTCTGTACTCCCCAGCATGTCACTTTGTCAGGGAAATACTGGAGAGACAGGGGAGGAGGGAACACCAGAGAGCTGTTTCAGGGACCCCAACCCACATGTAAACAGATGCTCCCCAGGGAACACCACCTCCCTGGGCATTTTCATCCGCCTGCATATGCACACACATCTCTTTTGATAAGAATTCCCACCCTTCAGCTAACTCCTCTAGGCAGCTCACAGCAGAAAGCCACAGCCCTCCCAGTGGATCAGGTTAAGTGGCAGCCTAACCAACCCTAGTTGCTCTAGATCCAGTTCTTGGGGAAGAGAGATTAGCCCTATCAGATTACTGATGGGACAACCAGGTTTGGGCCTCTTGGATCCATTCTGGAGCCCATCAGTAGTGATAGAGAATTGCAAGAGTAGGCCCAAAGGATCCCTGTGGGCAGCTCAGACAAGCCTATCAACCTATCAACACTCTGAAGACCCTCAAACCATCCCGGAGGCCTGAGTGGCTTGGCAAGTGGACTGCAGTGACATTTGGGCTGCTTATTTGTCTTTGGAGTCTCACCAGGCTAATACAATACAACATGTGGGATCTAAAGATACTTTTAACTGGAATATTTGATACCAAAACAGTGAACGTCTCAATATATTTCAGTATAATATTAGTAGGAAGAGGTCAGTAGATTATTTCTTCTTAAAGACTTCTTATTCCTTTATTCTGTCCCCATAGCAATTATTCTGGATTAGGGCTTTTATTCACACCTTATTGTGACAGCTCCCTAATTGGGCTTCCTAGCTTCAATCTCTTGCCTATTTCTGCCAATTTTCTTTAAAAAAATCTCTGATCATCAAAAATCTTTCAGTGGATCTCCAGGCTTAGGGAGTAGAGCCCAAACTTTTTACCTTGGTATTTAAGGCCCCCCTAGAGTCTAGCCTCACTTTACCAGGGAGGCAGTATGTCTAATGGTTAGGTATTTGGGCTTTGGGGTCAGACAAATCTGGTTCTACTGCTTGTTAGCTGTGACCTTGGGCAAATGACTATATACGTCTCTAAACCTTAGTTTCCTTACTAGCAACTATTGTAATTGTAATACTTTATATGTTTGTTGCGAGAATTAAATGAGAGAATGCATGGAAAGTGCTGTGTGCAGGTACCTCAAATATATACAGAAGATCCTAATAAATTTTATTTATCATCATTACTTTCCAACCTTAACTTTCCCTATTTAGTTGCAGCTAAGCCAATGTGAAATTCACTGTCCTTGCTTGTTTTCTTGCTCCGCACATATGCTCACTTTATCATTTTCAGCTGTCCTCAGCCCCTTAAAAATTCCTCCTTAAACTCATTACCCATTCAAATTATGCATAACCTTCAAGGCCCTGCTGAAATATCACCTAGTCCTTGAAGCACTTTCTGCCCATCTTGGTAGTCCCCCATGATTGCTCTCTCTCCTCTAAACTCTTACCAAACATGTATTGCCTCTACTACTTAAATAAGTTTTTTGCAAGTTCACACAATTCTATTAAAATGTGTACGTCTATTTTGTCTCTTTGTTCTTTTTCTAATCTTGAACCCTTGTTGATGACTTTTATATTGAATTACTTTCTTCAGCTTTTTTGCCTACCAAAGTCCATGTTTTAGGCTATTCTGAACCCCCCATTTTTTTCCCAAACATTTTATTATGAAAAACTTTATAACTACATAGAAAGTTGAAGTAACTGGCAGTGAACATCCGTATACTCACTACCTATATTCTACAATTAACATTGTATTATGCTTGCTTTATCCCATATCTATCCATTCCTCTATGCATTCAACAATGCATGAGATTCAAAAAAATCTTATGTTTTTAATGCATTTCACAGTAAGTAGCAGACATCAGTGCACTTCACAAATCATGATACAAATTAGTTCCATCTGGTAAGGACTTTGAGGATGATTTAATTTATCCACTGATTTTATAGATGAAAAAACTAAAAGCCCTAAAATACTAAGCAATTAGTCCAACACTGGTCAATTGATCAACAGACATATACTGATCATGTACAATGTGCCTGGTATTCTGCTAGGGAATATAGTGATGAATGAAACAGATAAAGGCTTTGCCATCATGGAGCTTGCAGCTTCATGGGGAAGGTAGGTGTTGAACAGGTTGTTACAAATGGTTAACTAATAAAGTACACGGGGATCCAGCTAAGTGGTGGGTTAGAAAACTGATTCTGAGAGGAGTCATTACTTACTGTTCTGATCTTCAGACCCTCGCTGTTACTGATTTCCAAAGGTTTTCATGTATAATAATGCTGTACTCTTTTTTTTCCTACGTGAATAAGTGACTATAGTGTAAAATTATTATAAAAATAAGAGACACCTCACAAATTCCTCCAGAAGAGATCAGATGCTATAGGCAGTTGAAAGTGAAGCCTCCATGGAAGAAAAGACTCTCAGGACCATGGAGATGTCAGCCTGAGCCCACTCAGTAAAGCTACGAAGTAGAAACATTGGCCTCTCGGGAGCTACAGCAGAGATGCTCAGGTCAGACTGCAGGAAGCATATGAACCCAGGCAAAGGAATCCTAGGCTCTCAGGAAGCCCCATATAGGGTGGGATCAAAGAATTACAGATATAAGGATTTCAGAGTGGCCTCCTGAGCTGGACTTGCTACCTGTTTCTAGAGTTGTAACTTCCTAGTAGACTGTGAGTGAAACATGACTTTCCCTTAGGAAATTTCTAGAAGTTTCTCTCCTATTGAATGGTTTATGGATTTCAGCTTCTCTTCCATGTTTGTTCTGTTGGGATCTATTTTGCTGTTCTAAGGTAAAGAAATGGGTCCATGGTTGGTCTCAAGACAAGGGAGTAGGTCAGAGATTTATCAAGGCTTGGTGTCTCATCTTTAGACTTCTGAAGCCAGTTTGGCCCTAAGCTAAGTTCATGGATTAACTGAGGACATTCCCAACAGGATCCTTTTCCCTAAAACTGCCATTTCAAAGGACACATTATATCTGGAGGGACTTGCTTTCTTGTCTTTTCTTTCTTGTTTCTTTTTTAAAATTTATCTTATATTTGTAAGTAGACCATTTGTAGATAACTCTAAAAACTTGCTGAGTGAATGGTTGTCATCAACAGGGAGGACCGTGAGTACTTTGTATTATCATTCCCCATTATTATTTATTAGTGTCCCTTTACCCCAAGGTCATCTCTGAATTCCTTGCATGGAAAGCCCAGTGTCTAAAAAACCAGTTTATCGCTGGTCTAGTCCAACCCTGCTATCTAGTCTACAACATCTCTGATGATTGTTCACCCAGCCTGTCTTCAAATATAAGATTTTAGACTTCCTGTTTAGCTGAATCTGAGCTAAGGTCATATTATAACCATCATCAAAATGAAGAAGTAGAAGCTGCTTAAATCAAGATCCCCCTGGGATGCACAGGTCAGGAACTGTCAACCAACAGTCAGGGTTGGCCAAAGCACTCAGAGCGACAAGGGGTGGCTGCAATGTCCACCTCTGGGTCAGAGCCAACTGCCTCCGGCCCAGGGAAGGCAGGCAGGAGGGGTCCCACAAGAGGGTACCTTGGAAAATGGGGTTGGGCTCTTTGGCAGTATTTTATTCCTTACAATTGCTTTAAGCCTCGGGGCCACTGGCTGTTTGAAGTATCAGTTTAATTAAAACATTCACCCTAAGTGACAGGATTAGTCTAATGAAAGGTTGCAAAGACTAAGTGTAGAGAAGATTAAAAATGTGTTTCATATTGTCGTTTTGTCACTAACGCCCTCTCAGGTCTCTCTCTTCTGTTACGAAGTTCAAGGCTTCAATAGATGGGATCTTCCAGGATCACAAAATACACGTATTTTCCTTCTGGAAAAGGGAGCTTCTTAACAACCAATAAGCATTTAGAGATGGCAGTGTGGCAAGAGGGACTCCTCATGCCAGGTTCCACATCCAAATGAACTAAGGAAAAGTACTGTGTGACAAGTAATCATGGATAAGCACAAATGGGAAGCCTGACTTCCTGCTGGTGGTTCTTCAGAGCCTCTTGGTGTACCCACAGGAGGGCCAAGCCAGAGTTCCCACTCCCGCCCCTGAGTTAGGTGTTATGGTCTAGCAAACACCTAACAAACCCTCAAAGCCCAGACTCGTGAGAGAGAAGGGCAGAGAGAAAGGCATAACTCTATATGATAGGAAGTGATTCATTTTAAATATACCGTATTTAAATACAATATTAAATTGAGCATAGGATTCCACACTCTACTGTGAGGAAGGGTGTGGCTGCTAGAAACCAAACTGGGAAGAAGCAAAGCAACCAAAGTTGGATTTTGGTAGACACATACCAGCCCAAGAGTAAAATGCTAGCAAGGTGCCAGCTGGATAACGTGATTATCAAAGAGTGCGAAACATAGCAGTGTTTCTGAGAAAAGCACCTGGTGAACCCTCAGAACATAGAACTCAGGAGATCAAACAGAACCCTGAAACACAACACAAAACCTAGCATCAATATCTTTGCTTCGGGATTTACCTGGTGGTGCAGTGGTTAAGAATCCGCCTGCCAATGCAGCACACATGGGTTCGAGCCCTGGTTGGGGAGGATCCCACATGCTGCAGAGCAACTAAGCCCACGCGCCACAACTACTGAAGCTCGCACACCTAGAGCCCGTGCTCTGCAGCAAGGGAAGCGACCACAATGAGAAGACCGCGCACCACAACAAAGAGCAGCCCCTGCTCGCCACAACTAGAGAAAGCCCGTGCGCAGCAATGAAAACCCAACGCAGCCAAAAATAAATAAATAAAAAATTCAAAAAAAATCTCTTTGCTTCTTCTGAATTGTGCTGTCAGTGGTGGCCTTCTTCCAAATATAGACGGTTGGTTATTGAATGGTAGAAGCAAGGCGCTGGCATGGGTGTTTTCAGGTTGTCATTGTATGAATAGGAGTCAGTTGGGTCCTTGCTGCATAATTCCTGTTGCTAGAGGTAAACCATACGTGTGATTTCTGAACACAACGTGAAGTGTCTTGAGTAGGATGAAGTGACACTGGGTGGTGGTCCTGAAAGCAGGGGGCTCTGGTTGGCAACGGTCAGAATTGTATTCCATTTCCTGCACTTTTGCTACTTCCACTTTTTTCTAAACTCACCTCATTCAAGAAGCTTTCTACTTGCTGGCAGTCAGTCTAAATGTGAGGCACAGAACGAGGACATTTGCTTTCTGTTTGAGAGCTGTAAAATCTTTCAGAGAGAAACATTCACTAAAAAAAAAAAATTAAATCTAATTTACATGTACATATAGAATAATTGAATCTTAAAATTGGAAAGAATTTCAGAGGGCACCTAATCTTGGCATGGAGCAGTGCATGAGGCTTGCAAAATACAAACAGATAAAGATAGAGACAGAGATATAGACTAGAGATACCCCAGGCCCCAGGCTACCATCTTATTTAATGGCAAACACCAAAGGCACACCCACTAAAGTCAGGGTGAATACAATCACCATTATTATTTAACCTGGTATTGGAGGTGTTAGTCAATGCTGTTAGATAAGAGAAACCAACCGAAGGCATAACAATTGGCAAAGAAGCAAAAAATTACCTCTTTGGGGAGAAACCAAGAGACTTGATGGAAAACTACAAATATTTAGAGAACTTAGTTAAGAAGCAGGAAATTAGGTCTTTTCCCCCCACTTATTTAACATGCCACATTTCTGTTTACTCTTTGTTTTATTCCATTAGTCTATTTTTTAATTTGTGGACCAGTGTCACACCATTTTAATTACTATAACTTTACAATATGTTTTGATGGTGTTAGGAAAATCCAAGCCTTTTCTTCCTTTTCAAAGTCATCTCAGTTATTTTCTCTTGCATTTCTTCCTGTTCAATATGAAACTTAGGGCCAAATTGTCAAGTTCCATGAAATGTCTTTCGACGTTGTGGTTGGGAAGGCCTTGAATTTGCATATTTATTTGTGGGAGAACTGACATCTCTATGATATAAGACTTCCCATTGTGTAGCATACACTGTCCCTCTAAGCAAGGCCTTCCCTGACCACCCTATTTTAAATTGCATCTCCTCTTTTTCTTTAATTTTGTTAAAGTATAGTTGCTTTACAATGTCCTGTTAATTTCTTCTGTACAGCAAAGTGACTCAGTTATATATATATATACTTTTTCATATTTTTTTCCATTATGGTTTGTCACAGGATATTGAATGTAGATCCCTGTGCTATACAGTAGGACCTTGTTGTTTATCCATCCTATATATAATAGTTTGCCTCGGCTAATCCCAAACTCCCATTCTGTCCCTCCCTTACCACCTCCCCCATGGCAACCACAAGTCTGTTCTCTATATCTGAGTCTGTTTTTTCATAGTTATGTTGATTTGTATCGTATTTTAGATTCCACATATAAGTGATATCATATGATATATGTCTTTCTCTTTCTGACTTACTTCACTTAGTGTGATAATCTCTAGGTCCATCCATGTTGCTGCCAAAGGCATTATTTCATTCTTTTTGATGGTTGAGTAATATTCCAGTGTGTGTGTGTGTGTGTGTGTGTGTGTGTGTGTGTGTATTTACATATATATGTATACACACACACATATATACCACATCTTCTTTATCCATTCATCTGTTGATGGACATTTAGGTTGTTTCCATGTCTTGGCTATTGTAAGTAGTGCTGCTATGAACATAGGTGCATCCCCTCTTTTACCTCCTTAGCTAGGTTTATTCCTAGGTTTTTTTCCTAGGTATTTTATCATAAATCTCTGGAGGTCTGTTTCTGAACTCTCTATTATGTTTTATCGGCATATCCTTTTGTAAATACCACACTGTCTGAATCATTGTAGCTTTATAGTGAACCTTGTTATCAAGTAGCTTTGCCCTCCAACATTCATCTTCAGAATTATCTCTCCTATCCTTCACCTTGTCAATTTCCACAAAAAGCCTTCTTTTTAATTAGAGTTGTATCAATTGTGGAAGAATTGGTATGTTTACAACATTGAACCTACCAACCCATGAATATGGTGTATCCCTCTATTTATTTAGGTCTTCTCTAATTCCTCTAAGTAATGTTTTGTATTTTTCTGTGTAGTCTTCCACATATTTTGCTAGTTTTTTTTCCTGGATATTTGATTTTTTTCATATTATAAATAAATATATATGTTATGTTTATAAATATATATTAAAATAATCATTTAAAATTTTGTGTTCTCTAATTTTTTATTTCTAGTGTATGAAAATACAATGGATATTTTTGTATTGTATGTTGATCTGATATCTAGCAATTTAATGGTTTGTCTGTAGATTCTTTTGGATTCTGCATGTGCAATCATGTCATCTGTGGATGATGATAGTTTTATTTCTTTTATTCCAATCCTTGTATCTTTTTTTTCTTTCTGGCCTTATTATGCAGCTAGGGCTTCCAGTATAATGTTGGCTGATGTGATAGCAGATATTTTTGTCTTGTTCCTGATTTAAAGAGGAAAGCTTTCAATATTTCTCCATTAAATATATTTTATATTTATATATTAAATATATTTGCTGTGTCTTTTCTTATTTGTTTGGTTGGTTAATTTTTACTCTTTATCAGGTTAACAGGGTTCCCTTATATTCCTAGTTTATTAAGAGGTTTTTTTTTAATCAAGAGTGGATGTTGAATTTTATCAAATGCTTTTTCTCCATCTATTAAGATGATCATATGAGTTTTCTTCTTTATTCTGTTAATGTGTGAATTACATCATTTGACTGTCAAATTTTAAATCAACCTTGTATTCCTGGAATAAACCAGACTTGGTCAAAATGGATCATCCTTTCTATATATCAATGGATTTGCTTTGCTAATATATTGCGTAGATCTTTTTTCTGTATTTATGAGAGAGATTGATCTGGAATTTTCTTTATTCATGATGTCCTTGCCAAGTTTTGTTGTCACAATTATACTGGCCTCATAAAATGAGTTGGAAAATGATCTCTCTTTTTATTTTCTCTGTAAAAGCTTTTCATTGGAGTAATATTATTTCTTCCTTAAATACTTGAAAATTCACTGATGAGGTCATCTGAGCCTGAAATTTTCTTTATGAGAAAGTTTCAAATTATAATTTAGTTTGTTTAGTAGATATAGGACAAGTCATATTTTCTATATCTTCTTGTGTC
This sequence comes from Balaenoptera physalus, assembly GCF_965194825.1. Lineage (NCBI taxonomy): Eukaryota > Metazoa > Chordata > Mammalia > Artiodactyla > Balaenopteridae > Balaenoptera > Balaenoptera physalus. Next base: position 105,673,052 of record NC_138896.1, read on the forward strand.
AGTACCGGTAGTATGTGTTTTTCTAGGAGTTTGTCCATTTTACTTAAAATTTCAAACTTCTTGGCATAAAGTTTTTCATGATTCTTTTATCTGCAGTACCATGTATTTATGTACCTTTTTTCATTCCAAATATTGATAATTCTACTTTGTCTAATATTATTAGAGCTACAACAACTGTTTTTTGTTATCATTAGTATATTAGTTTGATAAGGCTACCATAACAGAATACCACAGACTGGGTGGCTTAAACAACAGAAACTTACTTCCTCACAGTTCTGGAGGCAGGAAGTCCAAGATGAAGGTGTCGGCAGGTTTGTTTACTCCTGAGGCCTCTCTCCTCAGCTTGTAGATGACTGCCTTCTTGCTGTACCCTCACATGGCCTTTTCTCTGTGAATGCACATCCTTGGTGTCTCTTGTAATCCCAATCTCCTCTTCTTTAAAGGCAGTGGTCCCCAACCTTTTTGGCACCAGGGACAAGTTTCGTGGAAGACAGTTTTTCCACGGATGGAGTGGGGGGGTGGGGGAGAAGGTTCAGGCGGTAATGCAAGCAATGGGGACTGATGGGGAGAGGCAGATGAAGCTTCGCTCACCTCACCTGCCACTCACCTCCTGCTGTGCTGTCCGGTTCCTAACAGCCCCCGGACCAGTATCAGTCCCCAGGGGTTGGGGACCCCTGTTTTAAGGACACCAGCAGATTGGATTAGGGCTAACCCTGATGGCCTCATTTTAACTCTTGTAAAGTCCTGTCTGCAAATACAGTCACATTCTGAGGTAGTGGGGGGTAGGACTCTACCATATGAATTTGAGGGGACACAATTCAGTCTGTAACAGCATAGCCTGTCTTTTCCTGCTTACTTACAACTCTTCTGTGTCCTTATAATGAAGGTGGATATTGTATAGGCAATAAATAAGTAGATTATTTTAAATTTACTTAGACAGTCTCTCTTTTAAAGGGAGTTGTTAGTCTATTTACATTCATGTAAGTGCAGTGTATTTGGGCTCAAATCTACCATCTAATTTTTTTTCCTATTTGTTGAATATGTTCTTTATCCTTTTTAACCTCCTTTCATGTTTTGTTTTGGGTTAATTAAATTTTTTATTATTTTATTTTACCCCTTCTCTTAGTTTGTATTTATTCAATTTTTAATTTTTCTTTCATTGTTACTTTAGAGATTACAATACACATTTGTTAACAGCTTTATTATAAGAGATGTAATTTCATACCATGCAATTCACCTACTTGAAATGTCCAACTAAACATTATTTAGTATATTCACAGGTTTGTGTAACTATCACTACAATCTAAGTTTGAAACATTATCATCCCCAGAAGAAACCCTGTATCATTAGCAGTCACTCCCCACTATCTGCTCAGTCCTAGGAAACCACTAATCTGGTCTGTGAGTGGGTTTTTTTTTTCGTACTATTTATTCTTTATACACGTATATCTTTCTGTCATTACATAGAATTTTGCATGGGAGGAATTTATGGATTTGTTTCACATTTATTTCACTATCTTAATTCAATCTATATAGGTCAATAATAAAAGGGGTTTTATCAAGAAATGGTTTTCTACTATATGTAAAATAGATAACTAATAAGGACCTACCTACTGTATAGCACAGGGAACTCTACTCAATACTCTGTAATGACCTATATGGGAAAAGAATCTAAAAAAGAGTGGATATATGTATATGTATAACTGATTCACTTTGCTGTACACCTGAAGCTAATACAACATTGTTAATCAACTATACTCCAATGAAATTTTTTAAAAAAAGAAATGGTTTTTCTAGATAAATTTAAAATATAAAGAAGATCTTAGAACATTTAAGACACTAAAGAGAACGCTCTCATACACTTTAGAGACATCCGATTATGAATAATTGGCATTACTAACTGCAAATCATTGAGCATAGGGCCTAAACAGTGCTTTGACATAATTGAAATACATTAGATATTTGCTGAATGAATGATAAACATACCATATAAAAATAGGGCAGTCATCCTAAAACTTAATAGTACATTAGAATCATCTAGATTCCAGGGATACAGAGATTTAAAATTCAGTAGGTCTGTATAGATAGAATGTGATCAAGGAATCTGGTTTTCACAACCGCTCCTCTAAAGATTCTGCTGGTAGCCAGCTTTGGAAACTCCTCTCTTAGGGAAGTCTTAGGAGTTTGAATTTTACATACTGAATTTTAAAAAGCCACAACTAAGTTTCTACTCATATCTCTGTTCCTTTGTAATAATTTTTTATTCATTTTTTTAATTTTTAAATGTATTTATTTTATTTATTTATTTTTGACTATGTTGGGTCTTCAGTTTTTGCACGCGGGCTCTCTCTAGTTGTGGCAAGCGGGGCTACTGTTCATTGTGATGCGCATGCTTCTCATTGCTGTGGCTTCTCTTGTTGCAGAGCGCAGGCTCTAGGTGTGTGAGCTTCAGCAGTTGTGGCACGTGGGCTCAGTACTTGTGGCTCGCAGGCTCTAGAGCACAGGCTCAGTAGTTGTGGCGCACGGGCTTAGTTGCTCCACGGCATGTGGGATCTTCCCGGACCAGGGATCGAACCTGTGTCCCCAACACTGTCAGGCGGATTCTTAACCACTGCGCCACCAGGGAAGTCCCAGTTCCTTTATAGTAATAATCAGAATTTATATCGTGTTCTGTATGTATGTTGCAAAGGACTTTTATATAATTCTGTCATTTGATCCTCATAAAGTCCTATGTTATACATGTTATAAATTAAGTGTAAAGTAAATAGGAAAGAGAAACTAATATTTATTGTATTCCTTCCAAATACTGTGCTAAGTGATTTATCTTAAATAATCTCATTTAATTTTTTACAACAGCCCTTCATAAATTATTCTTGCCCTATAAACAAGAAATTGAGGCTCAAAGACCTTACGTTACTTGCCAAAGGACATGTAACTAATAAGTACCAAATTGGAATTTAAGGCAGTAAAGTGGTTAGGAGTTTGGGTTCCAGGATCAATAGACTTGAGTTCAATTCCTGGCTTTGTCAATTATAAGCTGTGCATACTTGGGCAAAGTTACTTAACCTTTACAATCCTCAGTTTCCTCATCTGTAAATGGGTAATAATAATAACAATACCTACTTCACAGATTAATTTATTATGAAGATTCAATAAAGTAAAGCATGAAAAAAGCTTAGCACACTGCCAGGCACCTTGTAAACCCTCATAAATGCTAGCTATTATCATTATTATTACTATCATTATTATTATTATTAGATCTTACTCCAAAGCCCACACTTGCTCCATCATGCCAATATCTCCATAAAAGAATGTGATAAAGAAAAAAATATATAATACCCATTGGTTCATTATCTATTAATTATACCTCTAATGTCCTAAGTTATATAACTTCCTATTCAGTAAGAATTTCATAAATATACTTCACATACTGTTACAAATTTATAATTAATAGGATCTGAGCTAACATGTTTAATGCTTTGTCATACATGGTTGTATGTAGGTTTTATGGTGAGTGTCCTGCCCTAATCCATGATCCCACCAGCTGAATCCACATTATTTCTGTAAGATTTTGGAAGGCTAGAACTAAGTTTTGTCCCTTTATAGAACTTTGAAATCATAAAAGGATGTGATCACAGTTTGTTTTGTCCAATAATTATCTATTTACCTATCTGTCTTAAAGGTATATGAGGGCAAGGCCACGTCTAATTGAACTTTGTATTTCCTCGGCATATCGTAAAAAGTTGTATTGCTTTAAGTCAATATGACTGTTAACTGAATGTTAGTATTATAATCGGCTTTTTAAAAACCTTTAGAAATAAACTTTCTTGAGGTATAAAACTACTCATTTTTAAAAGATACACAGTTTGATGAGATTTGGCAAATGTATACACTCATGTACCCCTGCCCCCAGTCAGGATAGAGAACATTTCTATCACCCCAAAAGCTCCCTCGTGCCCTTTGCAGTCAATTCCTGGTACTTCAACACCCACCCACCCCCGGGCTATAGGCAATCACTGATCTGACTTCTAATACTAAAGATTCGTTTTACCTGTTCTAGAATTTCATTAAATGGAATCACGTAGCAGATACTCTTTTGTGTCTGGCTTCCTTTGCTTAGCATAATGGTTTTGAAATCATCCGTGTTGCATATACCAGTAGTTCGTTCCTTTCTATTGCTGAATGGTAGTTCTTTATATACTACAATTGGTTTATCCATTTATCTGTTGATGGACATTTGAGCTGTTTATAGTTTGGGGGTATTGTAAATGAAAGTGCCATAAGCATCCATTTGCAAGTCTTTGTGTGGTTTATGTTTTTACTTTTCTTGAGGAGTATCTAGGAATGAAATTTCTGGGTTAGATGGTAAGGATACATTAACTTTATAGAAGACTGACAAATAGTTTTACAAAGTGGTTGAGCTATATTACACTCCAGCCAGTAATATATAGCAGTCCAAGGTGTTCTATCCTTGCCAAAACTTGATAGTATGTCTTTTTAATTTTAGCCGTTCCAGAGTGTATAGTGGTATCTCATTGTGGTTTTAACTTGCATTTCCCTTATGCCTCATGATTATTAAGCATCTCTTCATGTGCTGATTGGTTATTTGTATATCCTTTTTTGTGAAGTTTTTATTCAAATCTTTTATCCATTTAAAATAATTAGTTTCTTTGTCTTCATAATATGTATAACTTCTTTATATTTTCTGGATACAAGTCTTGTCAGTTATACGTATTATGAATATTTTCTTCTATTCTGTGGCTTTTTTCCTTTTCTTGGTGGTATTCTTTTTTTTTTTTTTCTTGGTGGTATTCTTTTAAGAGCAGATTGCAGTTTTGATGAAGTCAAATTTACGTTTATTTTTCTCTTATGGCTAGTTCTTTTTGCATCTTATATAAGAGATCTTTGCTTATCCCAAGGTTATGAAGATTTTCCTCCAAATGTTTTTCTAGAGTTTTACAATTTTTGATTTTACACATAGATCTATGATCCATTTCAAGCTAGCTTTGTGAGGTGAAGGTTGAGGCTCATTTTTTTCCTCAGAGATATCCAGTTGTTCCAGCACCATTGGTTGAAAAGACATTTTTATCCCTATTGAATTACCTTGAAATTTTTTGTTGAAAATTAAATTATATATGTACATCTATGAACACACATACATATATATTTTTTATTGCACTTTGCTTTATTGTGCTTTGCAGATACTGTTTGTTTGTTTGTTTTTACAAATGGAAGGTTTGTGGCAGCCCTGCATCGAGCAAGTCTATTGGAGCCATTTTTCCAATAGTATTTGCTCACTTCGTGTATGCGTCATATTGTGGTAATCCTTGAAATATTTAAAACCCTCCACCAGCAAAAAAAGATTACAACTCACTGAAGACTCAGATGATGGTTAGCATTTTCTAGTAGTGAAGTATTTTTTTTTTTTTTTTTTTTTAAAGAAGAACTTTTTTTTTTTTTTTTTTTTTTTTAATTTATTTTTGGCTGTGTTGGGTCTCCGTTTCTGTGCGAGGGCTTTCTCTTGTTGCGGCAAGTGGGGGCCACTCTTCATCGCCGTGTGTGCGTGGGCCTCTCCCTATCGCGGCCTCTCTTGTTGCGGAGCACAGGCTCCAGACGCGCAGGCTCAGTGATTGTGGCTCACGGGCCTAGTTGCTCCGCGGCACGTGGGATCCTCCCAGACCAGGGCTCGAACCCGTGTCCCCTGCATTGGCAGGCAGATTCTCAACCAGTGCGCCACCAGGGAAGCCCGTGAAGTATTTTTAAATTAAGATATGTACATTGTTTTTTTGTAGACATAATTTTATTATACACCTAATAGACTATAGCATGGTGTAAACATAACTTTAATTTTTTAATTTTTTAAAGAATCATTGTTATTTTATTTTATTTATTTATTTACTTACTTACTTACTTACTTACTTATTTTGGCTGCACCGGGCCTTAGTTGCAGCACACGGGATCTTTTAGTTGCAGAATGTGAGATCTTTTTTAGTTGTGGCATGTGGGCTTCTTAGTTGCGGCATGAGGGATCTAGCTCCCCGGCCAGGGATCGAACCCGGGCCCCCTGCATTGGGAGCGTGGACTCTTACCCACTGGACCACCAGGGAAGTCCCTAAACATAACATTTATATGCACTGGGAAACCAAAAAATTTTTGTGACCCGTTTTATTGCAGTATTCACTTTTTGGTGGTCTGGAACCAAACCCACAATATCTCCAAGGTCTGCCTATAGATATAATGGGATATTATTCAGCCACAGAAAGAAATGGAGTTCTGATACTCCATTTCATCCATTTCAACATGGATGAAACTTGAAAACATTGTGAAAAAAGCCAGATACAAAAGGACAAATATTGCATGATCCCCCTTATATGAAATAACTGGAATAAGCAAATTCATAGAGATCAAAAGTAGAATAGAGGCAACCATAGGCTGAGGGGTGGGTGATGGGGAGTTTTTTTTTTAGTACTGAAGTATAGTTGATTTACAATATTTTGTTAGTTTCAGGTGTACAGCAAAGTGATTCAGTTATACATATTTTTTTCAGATTATTTTCCATTATAGGTTATTACAAGATATTGAATATAGTTCTCTGTACTATAGAGTAAATCCTTGTTGCTTATCTATTTTATGTATAGTAGTTTGTATTTGTTAATCCCATACTCCTAATTTATCCCTCCCCTCCCCCCCATCCCTTTCCCTTTTGGTAACCATAAGTTTGTTTTCTATGTCTGTGAGTCTATTTTTGTTTTGTACATAGATTCATTTGTATTATATTTTAGAGTCCACATATAAGTGATATCATATAATATTTGTATTTCTTTGTCTGACTTACTTCACTTAGTATGATATTTTCTATGTCCACCCATGTTGCTGCAAATGGCAATATTTCATTCTTTTTTATGGCTGAGTAATAATCCATTGTATTAATATATACCACATCTCCTTAAGCCAATCATCTGTTGATGTGCACTTGGGTTGTTTCCATGTCTTATAGTTCTGCTTTGAACCTTGGGGTGCATGTATCTTTTCAAATTAGACTTTTTGTCTTTTCTGGATAATATGGCCAGGAGTGGGATTGCTACATCATATGGTAGCTCTATTTTTAGTTTTTTAAGGACCCTCCATACTGTTTTCCAAAGTGGCTGCACCAACTTACATTCCCACCAACAGTGAAGGAGGGTTCCCTTTTCTCCACACCCTCTCCTACATTTATCATTTGTAGACTTTTTGATGATAGCCATTCTGACTGGTGTGAGGTGATACCTCATTGTGTTTTTTTGTTTTTTTTCCCCCATGTTTATTTATTTATTTATTTATTTATTTATTTATTTATTTATTTATGGCTGTGTTTGGTCTTCGTTTCTGTGCGAGGGCTTTCTCTAGTTGTGGTAAGCGGGGGTCACTCTTCATCGCGGTGCGCGGGCCTCTCACTATCGCGGTCTCTCTTGTTGCAGAGCACAGGCTCCAGACGCGCAGGCTCAGTAATTGTGGCTCACGGGCCTAGCTGCTCTGAGGCATGTGGGATCTTCCCAGACCAGGGCTCGAACCCGTGTCCCCTGCATTAGCAGGCAGATTCTCAATCACTGAGCCACCAGGGAAACCCCTCATTGTGGTTTTGATTCACATTTCTCTAATGATTAGTGATGTTGCACATCTTATCATGTGCCTGTTGGTCCTCTGTATGTCTTCTTTGGGGAGATGTCTATTTAGGTTTTCTGTCCATTTTTTGATTGGGTGTTTGTTTTTTTTGATATTGAGTTGTATGAGCTGTTTGTATATTTTGGAAATTAAGCCCTTGTCAGTTGCATCATTTGCAAATATTTTCTCCCATTCTATAGGTTGTCTTTTTGTTTTGTTGATGGTTTCCTTTCCTGTGCAAAAGCTTTTAAGTTTGATTAGGTCCCATTTGTTTATTTTTGCTTTTATTTCTTTCGCCCTGGGAGACTGATCTAAGAAAATATTGCCCTGATTTATGTCTGAGAATGTTTTGCCTATGTTCTCTTCTAGGAGTTTTATGATGTCATGTCTTAGTATTTAGGTCTTTAAACCATTTTGAGTTTATTTTTGTATATGGTGTGAGGAACTGGGCTAGTTTCATTGGTTTACATGTAGCTGTCCAACTTTCACAACACCACTTACTAAAAAGACCATCTTTTCTCCATTGTATTTTCTTGCCTCCTTTGTTGTAGATTGACCATAGGTATGTGGGTTTATTTCTGGGCTCTCTATTCTGTTCTGTTGATCTATATGTCTGTTTTTGTGCCAGCACCATGCTACTTTGATTACTGTAGCTGTGTAGTATTGTGTGAAGTCTGGGAGTGTTATGCCAGGGAGTTATTATTTCATGGGCATGGAGTTTCTGTTTTAGATGATGAAAATATTTTGGAAATAGACAAATGTGTTTTATATATATATATATATATATATATATATATATATATACACACACACAATATATATATACATATATAGTATATATATATATATGCACAATAAAATTCAAAAATGATATTCCATTCCTCCTCCTGCTTTTGTATACTTTTAAAATTCTATACATTATAAACACTCAATACATTGTTGTTAGTTTTTCCTTCAAATAGTAAATTATCTTTAAAAGAAATAAAAAAGAAAAAAATCTTTTATATTTACCCACACATTTATTATGTCTGAGACTCATCATTCCTTATCTAGATCCAGATTTCCCTCTGACATCATTACCCTTCATCCTGAAGAACTTCCTTTAGAATTTTTTGCAGCGCTGCAGTGAGATCAGCTCGGTGCTTTGTGACCACCTAGAGGGGTGGGATAAGGAGGATGGGAGGGAGACACAAGAGGGAGGAGATAATGGGGATATATGTATATGTGTAGCTGATTCACTTTGTTATAAAGCAGAAGCTAACACACCATTGTAAAGCAATTATACTCCAATAAAGATGTTTAAAAAAAAAAAAGCCACTGAACTGTAATGATAGGCTGAAAAAAAAAGAATTTTTTGCAGTGCTGGTCTGCTGCTGCTGAATTCTCCCAGGGTTTGTTTGCCTGATAATGTCATTATTTCACCTTTATTTTTTAAGGATACTTTTTAAGGGTGTTTTCTGTTTGTTTGTTTTTTCTTTCAGCATTTAAAAATCATCTAGTTTGCATGGTTTCTGAAGAGGTTGGAAGTCATTATTATCTTTGTTTCCTCTGTATTAGAATGTGTCTTTTTTCCTCTGTCTGTTTTTAAGATTTTCTCTTTGTAACTTGTTTTCCGCAATTTGATTATGATGTGCCTTGATGTACTTTCCTTTGTATTTATTTTGCTTGGGGTTCATTGAATGTCTTTGATTTGTGGACTCATAGGTTAGTTTTGTTTTGTTTTTAATTTGAGGGAAAATTGGCCTTTATTTCTCCATATTTTTTTTTCTGCCTCCCCTCCTTCTTGGACTTTAATTACATTCATGTTTGACCACTTAATATTGTCACTCAAGTCACAAAGGCTCTGCCCATCTTTTTCCCGATCTTTTTTTCTTCTGTATTTAGTTTACATAGTTTCTATAGCTACGGCTTCAAGTTCCCTGATCTTCCTTCACATTTTTAAAGTACTGTTAATTTCATCCAGTGAGTTTTTCACTTCAGATATTGTATTTTTCAGCTCTAGAATGTTTATGCAGTCCTTTTAGGTATCTTTAATTTCACTCCTCCCTGTGTTCATGTTTTTAGTCAAACCCTTGTATATTTACATTAGCTTTCAAAGTTCTTGTCTGTCCACCATCTCTGTCATTTTTTGGACTGTCTTTATTGACTAAGTTTTACTATGGCCACAGATCACATTTCCTGTTTCTTTACAAATCGAACAAATTTTTATTGGGTACTGGACATTGGGATGTTTTGTGTTGATTGTTTGGATTTAGTTATCTTCCTTCAAAGAGTATTATGGGCTTCTGGTAGGGAGTTAAAATACTTGGAGATGAGTTTGGTCTTTTCAAGCCTTGGTTTTTAAGTTTTATGTATGTATAGAATAGTCTTAATCTATAGTTAGTTTAGCCCTACTTCTAAGGCATGGTCTTTCTGGGGTCTCTACAGAATGATCTAGGTGCTTAAAGAGGTCTACACTTGAATGTCTCCTGGCATTGTGTGACCTGTATGAACTGTGTTCCCTGCTGGTTATGTTTTCCCCAGTAATTGTTATAGTTGTTATTAGCCCTGCCTTGTGGTCTCAATCTATGCATGCTCAGTTTAGTATTCAGGCTCATACAACTTCTGGAGCTTTTTCTCAGTGTAGCTCCCACCTCACTATTACTCTACCCCATGAACTTCAGCCTCCCCAGGCTCCCAGAACTCCAACCTCTGTCTCCTCACTTAGCAAGACCTATCGATACATGTTCTGCCTACATTGCCCCTCCCCACGCTGTAGTCCAGAAAGTACATTGGCGGAAACCTGGGGTGAGTGTAGGAGTTACCTCTTTTGTTTGTCTTCTGTCAAGGATCACAGTCCTGTGCTCTCTGTTGTCTAATGTCTGAAAAACAGTTTCATAAATTTTGCTCAGTTTTCTAGTTGTTTAGTGGGAGGGCAAGTCTGGTACTAGTTATTCCATCATGGCTGGAAGCAGAACTATAATCTGTTTTTTAGTCTCATGGAACAATGATAGCTTATAGCTGTGTTCCTGCTCAAGGTTAAGTAGGAATGAATGAAATATAGTAAAATAAATCACCATTCATGTAATCAGATCTCCTATAGACTGGAGAAACTTTAACTTCTCACTTTAAACAAGAATACTTTAAGTTATATTGCCAGTTTAACTTAAGGTCCATTCTTCCTCCCAGGCCATGCATATTCTAGAAATTATCCCTTCACAATGGGCCTTTAGTTGATCTTTAACAACGATAGAATTCTACCTCCGGTGACATTAGCTGTCTTCTGTGATTCCCTTCTACATAAAATTAGGAAGACTTGAGTATATTCCAAATGTGTCTTAAATCACTGACGTGCAAATAATAAGCTTCAGTTTGCTCCAAGGTTATTGGAATTAAGTCATCCAATGATATTTTTGAGGTCAAGTATACTAATATTTGTATATGATTTCATAGAGAAAATAAAGTCTTTCTTTATAAGATGTAAGATATAAAAATGTAAGATCCTGCTTTTGAGATTATGGCCAGTTTCCTCGATTTAGTTAGCAGAGAGGTTGCCAGGGTGTAAAGTGTTATGCTTTTCACACTGTGAAAACACAGCAATCAATGCATGTGCTAGAAATGCCATATAAGCCAGAAGGCTTGTCTGAAGACAAAGAATGATGAGGGGAAGAGAGAGGCAGAGAATGGATATGATTTTGATGCATTTAAGATTAGAAGACTCGTAGGATCTCTAAGAGATATCAGCACTTCCATCCATGTTCATTGCAGCACCCTTCACAATAGCCAAGATATAGAAACAACATAAATGTCCTTCGACCAATGAGTAGATAAAGAAAATGTGGCGTATGCATATAATGAAATATTATTCAGCCCCCAAAAAGAAGGAAAGTCTGCAATATGAGGCAACATGGATAGACCTTGAGGACATCATGCTAAGTAAAATAAGCCAGTCACAGAAAGACAAATACTGCATGATTCCACTTATATGAAGTATCTAAAATAGTCAAATTCATAGAATCAAAGAGTACAATGGTGGTTGCAAGGGGCGGGGAGATGGAGGAAATGGGGTGTTACTAATCAATGGGCTAAACAAGATGAATAAGTTCTAGATATCTGTACAACCTCGTACCTAGAGTCAACAATACTATATTGTATGCTGAAAAATTTGTTAAGCGGGTAGATCTCATGTTAAGTGTTCTTACTATGGTGACAATTTTTTTTTTTTTAAATAGAGGATTCCTAATTGTTTTCATGGTGTAGAGGTCTTACAGGAATTTTTGTTTTTAAGATTTTTTTTTTGATGTGGACCATTTTTAAAGTCTTTATTGAATTTTTTACAATATTGCTTCTGTTTCATGTTTTTTGGGGTTTTTTGGCGCAAGGCATGTGGGACCTTAGCTCCCCAACCAGGGATCAAACAAGCACCCCCTGCATTGGAAGGCGAAGTCTTAACCACTGGACCAGGGAAGTCCCCAGGAATGTTAAAAAGAATTCAAGGTTAAAAAAAAATTGAAGTCCAGTTCTTTAACGACTTTCAGGTTTTTAGCACATGCCTGGTTCTTTGAGTTTATGAATGGAAAAAGATGGCATGTATCCACTGGCTTAATCTAAGGTGTCAACAATCCCTCTCTGAAGCTATTGAAATAAGAGGAGTGCCCACTATTACTAAAGATCTTCCGGTGATAAAAGAGAAATTGCATAAACTTCTGGCTCCATGCATCAGAATGATTCAGCGTTTCATAAAAAAAAAAAAAAAAAAAAAAAAAATGTACTTCCATTGACTTTCCAGTTAGGTTAATTTTCAGGAATACTTTCTCCTCACACTTGGCTGAGTCAGTTGAAAGGCAACAACCGCTCACTCCCTCCCCCGGCCGCAGGCGTAGTTTCTGAAAGCTGGTTAGGTATCTGCTTTTACCATGTCTTCTTTATATGTTAGAAAAGAGGCTCTGGCTGAATGGCTGAGCTAGAGCAGAATTCTACGTGTTGGCAGAAAGTTTTCCTAAGCCAGGTTAGCAAGGGCAAGATGACTGATGAGGCAAAGAGCATGCTCCAAACTTAACAATTGACCTGAAAGAAAGAATTCACCTAAATGAATCTTTACCTGGTCTCTTGCTTATCAAGTGTACTCCCTAGGGGACCTGATTAAGGAAGAAAAGAAATAGGATATAGAGCTGCTGCCACAGATCTGCACTAGGAGCATCTACGTAATAAAGCCTTTGTTGAAGCCATGCCTATTAACCTTTAATCGCCACATCCATGCATATAGTAAAAACTTGGCTACGCTCATCCTTCAGGGAAGGGGGGTGGAGTCTGAATAGCTGTAAGCAGTCAAGTTTGTAAACCATTAACTATTCTGGAAGGAAATTACTCTGAAATCTGTTTCTCCTTTATAAACAAAATGTAAGGAATTCTATTTTCTTGAAGATCTAATCATTATAAATATCAGTCACAGTGATGGGCTGTATGTAATAGGATGATGCCGTCAGGCATAGTGAGATGCTAGGACATGTTTTCACTATGACACTAATTCCAGACACCTGTGCCCTTTAAGTTGGATTTTTTTCTCCATGTCATTTTTCTTTGGCTTCTCCCTCACAGATACGTTGTTAGTGGTCACAACTTCCCGTTATTAAGACATTTTAAATTCTTCTTTTAATGTGTTATTTCTCATTGGATATGGGCATAGACCATGTATTGCCAAGTTTCTTGTGCAGAGACTCCTGTGAATAAAGTTCATTATCTGTGGTGCATAGACTTGTTGACATCTAGTGTAGGACCCCAAATCCCCTTCCCCCCAGGTCAGGGCTGTTTCCCCCAGCAGCTGACAGTATTGGCTGCTTAAAACTCACAGCTGAGTTTCTCTTTGGGCATTGCCCTCAGTCCCAGGGAGCTGCTTCACCCAAGGTTATGCTCTCTTCCCAGGTGCAGCTTATATCCAGTGACCAGTTCAGGTGATTGTACAAAGGCCCAGCCTTCCTGCTTTGATTTGAGCCAACTTGGAAAGGCCATCCCAGCTCCAGAAATTTCCCGCGGAATTGGCTGAGGCCTTTGTTGTAACTGCATCACCGCTCGACTTCTCCTCCTGCCCAGTCCTGCTTCCCTCACTCCCTTCCAGGTGTCACTCCTGAGAGAATTCCCACTGACCCTCCTGCAGGCAAATCTCCGTCTCTGGGTCTGTGTCCCAGGGAACGCCCACTAAGACAGGCAGTAGTGAGCTGGGCTGACCGCAGCCTGGCCAGTGCCCTTCACAGCAAGGGGACATGCACGTGTGCCTCAGGACAGGACCTCTCTCTTGCCTCCCTTCAGCTCCCGCTTCTTGACTTCCATATTTTCTATAGAATTCCTTCTTTGTGTGGAGATTTTGAAGTTGACTAGTTGAGGTTATAAAAATTAGGCTTCCAAAGATAGCTTATAGGCTAACATTTATTCAGTTAACCACCTTTATTGAAGCGGCTTTATGTCTTTGCCTGCAGACTATGAAGTATCAAGGATTTTTTAATGTTATTTTATTTCTTCAATGTTAGAAATATTTATTTTGATCATCCTCTGTGTTTTCTTTATTCTTTTAAACCAAAGTTTATCGTCCAAAGGAAAAGAATATTTATGAACACATATTTTCCTACTGTGGCCTTCAAATTCCCTAGCTCTCATATTCCTGCTGCTAAAATTTAGACAAGTATTATATACCTTCATTCTTTTGTTTGATTTAAGGTCTCCATCCTGCTATTATTTATTTATTTTTTGGCTACATTGGGTCTTTGTTGCTGTGCACGGGCTTTCTCGAGTTGCGGTAAGTGGCGGGGGGGGGGGGTTACTCTTCATTGCAGTGCACGGGCTTCTCACTGCGATGGCTTCTCTTGTTGCAGAGCATGGGCTCTAGGCGCCCGGGCTTCAGGAGTTGTGGCTCCCAGGCTCTAGAGTGCAGGCTCAGTAGTTGTGGCACACGGGCTTAGTTGCTCCACGGCCTGTGGGATCTTCCCGGACCAGGGCTTGAACCCGTGTCCCCTGCATTGGCAGGTGGATTCTTAACCACTGCATCACCAAGGAAGCCCCATCCTGCTATTTTGACAGTTTTCTCTGATAATCTCCCCACCCCATTAATTTTTTTAATTGAGCTATAATCGACAGTCCTACCCCATTAATTCTACCTGGAAGTTTCTAGTTTTAAACCATTTAAATAGCCTGGTTAACCAAGTCGTATGCAGGGATTGGAAAAGCCATTGGAAAAATCCTCGGCATGCTACTATAGTACAAATTTTCATTTAATTAAATCATGTATAAACAAAAAATGTGTTACTGATCAAAACCAGCATCCTCTAAACTGATGTCACCTATTTACAGACTAATAGACACAGAAGGGACCTCAAAGATCATCTAATCCAAGCACCTCATTCTACGGACAAAGCCCAGAGAGAAGAAACGAATTCCCCAGGGTGAGGCGACAAACACTGAAATCTGAAGTTAGATCCCTTGACTATTGATTAAGAAATCTTACTACTCTACCACATAACCACTGAATTCCTTTGACTTTCTCTCCAACTCCCTCCATGAACCCAGAGCATTTTCTTGAGTCAATACTTTGGAGACCACAGTTATTTTAACTTCATTGCCCTTTCAACCTCAAGCGGGTTTCTAGCATTCCTGCTTCCTAATTCGGTTATGCAATCCATCAGCATAACTTAACCAACACAAATTAGCTTGGGTAAGAAAATACTTAGGCACTTTCATCAATATCAGGTTTTTTTTTTTTTAATGTTTGAATTTTATTTTATTTATTTTTTTATACAGCAGGTTCTTATTAGTTATCTATTTTATACATATTAGTGTATACATGTCAATCCCAATCTCCCAATTCATCCCACCACCACCCCCCCGCCGCTTTCCCCCCTTGGTGTCCATACGTTTGTTCTCTACATCTGTGTTTCTACTTCTGCCCTGCAAACTGGTTCATCTGTACCATTTTTCTAGGCTCCACATATATGCGTTAATATACGATATTTGTTTTTCTCTTTCTGACTTACTTCACTCTGTATGACAGTCTCTAGATCCACCTACTTTTTTTTTTTTTAAAGAATAACCTTATAAGACCTTTTTACAAGCTCTACTTGAACCCAGTGTACTAAAATAATCAGAAAATAATCAGGTTCCTTTTACAAAGTGCCTTACATACTATGCTTCTTTGTGTGAATTTTAGCCTCACTTGTGGTAGGATGAAACTCTTATTCTGATCAAAAAGTACATGCAAATTGGTTCACACCCTATACACTTAGGCTGCACCTGAAATAAATTGGTTAGCTAAATGAGTAAGAAACGAACATCCAATTATACGAATATTCATTGTGGAAAGGCAGGGTGAGCTTTCAACTTGAATAAGAGTCTTAGAATTACTCTAGAAAGATACGAGTGGTGCCAAGTGGAGGGAGCAGGGACTCTGATTTAATTTCACAAATATTTTCCTTTCATATCTCTGGACTTTGTCAATCTCTTTAGAGTCACCAAGACAGACAGGCAATTGATAGTTTCTTGCAGTAAATCATTTTGCTTAGAAATCCTGCATAGCAGGTATTGCCTGACTTAGCTGGAAATGATAAACTAGCAATGTTGTTATTCGAGTTAGAAGGACCTGAAGGAGCATAAAGCTACCTGCTATGCTGTCATGGTATCTCTTTAAAAGAGTGATAAAGAACTTCAGTTTTGGGTGGGAGGTGGTTTGCAACGTGTTTCTTTTTTTTTTTTTTTTTTTTTGCCTTCAGCATGACACGAAGAACTAGAACTCTCCAGAGCCTTCAATTTGAGTTAAACTACCCAGTAAAGAAGGCAAACCCAGTCTTGACCTTATCTATAACTTCATCCTCTAGCAACATCTCCAAAGATATCACAGATCTACAAAGGTTTCAGTTATAGAAATATTTCCCAGTTCCCTGGCTTCTCGTGAAGTTTTCTCACAAGCCTGCTGTGGGTGGATCTGATCTTGCTTCTTTTTTTTTTTTTTTTTTTTTTGATTAATTTATTTATTTTTGGCTGCGTTGGGTCTTCGTCGCTGCGCGCGGGCTTTCTCTAGTTGCGGTGAGTGGAGGCTACTCTTTGTTGAGGTGCACGTGCTTCTCATTGCAGTGGCTTCTCTTGTTGCAGAGCACAGGCTCTAGGCACGTGGGCTTCAGTAGTTGCAGCACACGGGCTTCAGTAGTTGTGGCGCACGGGCTCTAGAGCACAGGCTCAGTAGTTGTGGTGCATGGAGCTCTAGAGCGCAGGCTCAGTAGTTGTGGCGCACGGGCTTTGTTGCTCCGCGGCATGTGGGATCTTCCCCGACCAGGACTTGAACCCGTGTCCCCTGCAATGGCAGGCGGGTTCTTAACCACTGCGCCACCAGGGAAGCCCCTGATCTTGCTTCTTATATTTGCCTGAAGTGAATGGACCATACCAGAATGAACCATGTCCTTGTCACAGGTTTGGTAGGTGCTGATACCTAATGGCAGTGCATCAAGCTGCTTCTCTAGAGCCAGGTGTTCTCATTTAGAAATTCTTGACTCTCCTTCTGCACCACCACCACCATCACCACCACCATCAAACCACCAATCTCCTGGCATTCTTTACTGGGGCACTGAGATTCAGGCTGAGACCTGCTTCCTTACAAAAGACTTGTTTCCTTCCTATCTGACATATCCCAGGTAGCAATCACATTTCATAATGCTTTTCTCCTTTTGTTTTCAGATGTTCTAAGTCGGCTCGCTGCAGTGCAGGTCAACATTAGAACACCTGGGGCAGAGCTGGCTCCCAGATCAACAGGAGAGACTTGCCAACAAGCTTGCTTAGGGTTTCTCTGCAGTGGAAATTTTAGGACTGGGGCCTGCTTGGAAATACCAGAGATAACTTGAGAAAAAAAAGTGTCAGTGCTTCCTATTAGAACAAGACAGAAAACCACCCAGATCGTTTTGAAGAAACCAGGCTTTTGACTGGACGTGAGAGGTGTAGAAGAGCCCCCTTCTTGCTGAGCGTACCTTGGCTTGTTTCCTTGGTCATAATTGGAAAAAGCTTTGTTGCTCTCCTGCCGACGTGCTCACTGCATAACTTGGGTTCCGGTATCAACTTGAGGAAAGGGAAAAAGCACTGAATGCATGAAAAATAAGAAGTCCTTCCCTCTATCTTTTCAATCACTAAGTATGTTGATTCATTAAAGTCCAAACTTTTGCTGGCACCACCTTGACCTCCACTGCCCTACCTTGGCTTCTCGTGATCACCTCCATAAAATCTACAGGTGAGTCAGCTGAAATGGGAAGGAGTAAAGAGGTGTGTTTCTGGCTCCTCCACTCAAGACTCTGAGCAATGAAGGAGTGCAAACAAAGTCTTTCAACCTGAAACTCTCAAGGGTAGGGTGTGGGAACGCGTGCAGCCCAGTGCATGTTCAGCAGGTTGGACATGTGTACTTTCCTTCCATTTAATAATTAGAAAGGAATTAACTCTCCCCGCTGCACTGCTGTCCAGCTTCCGATGCTCCTCGTGGAGAATGCCACCAGGACAACACCAAGCTTCAAAAGCCTTGTGTTTTCTGGCCAGGGATAAAGAGTTCTGTCTTTCCCTGCACTGATGTTTTCCCCTAGTTTCTCATGTTCTGAAACGTTTAGTAATTAAATTTGGCTTCTCTGGTTGATTTTGTAGAGAGATTTTTGTCACACGTTGAAGTCAGGCACCTGCACACATGTCGGATGATGGTCCGTTGACAGCCAAGAGCACAGTCAGGAAAGCCCTCTGCCTGCACGCAGAGGCTGATCTTTCCTGCAGCTCTTCGTGTCCCTCAGAGCTAGAAGGAGTTACCTGCAGGCCCACAGAGAAGACAACATCGCTCCTCTCATACCTCCGTGGAATGTTGCTGGGTAAGAAATAAGAATTATTCATTCAAAGCCCAGGGAGTCCGAGGGTCTGCCTCTCAGGAAGGTCCAGCAAATGTTTTGCAGGAATCCTGGATTATTTTCCTTGATGTGAGGCTTAAAAATCTAGAAAAACATTATGAAATGTGATTTCTATCTACTTGGCAGTGAGGGATGGTATGATATTAGATTTAAACACACACACACATACACACTCTCTCTCTCTCTCTCTCTGGGGAGACAGGTTTTAACCTGTATCTTGGAACCCCTGGTTAAATCCCAGGAGACAAAAGAAGAGAGACAGTATGGAGTGGGGTTTCAGCACACGGACTTGAGTCAGGCTGGTCAGGTTCACATCCTGGCTCCATTACTTACCAAGTAGGAGACTTTGGGCAAGTTGCTTACTCTCTTTGTGCTTTGGTTACCCCATCTGCAAAATGGGGACTAGAGCAGTCCCTACCTCATAGAGCCATTATGAGGTTTAAATTAATATTTGTAAAGTGCTTAAAGTGTGCCTGGTACATAGTAAGCTCTAGATAGGTGTTTGTTAAATAAATGAAAAAAGATGTGTGTCACGACTGTGTCAGTCAGCTCAGGGCACCATAAATATACCACAGAATGGGCGGCTTAACAGAAATTTATCGTCTCACAGTTCTGGAGGCTGGAAGTCCAAGATCAAGATGACCTCAGGGCTGGTTCCTTGTGAGGGCCACAATGGAAAGATCTGTTCCTGGCCTCTCTCCCTGGCTTGTAAATGGCCATCTTCTCCCTATGTCTTCACACTGTCTTCCTTCTGTGCCTGTGTCCAAATTTATCCTTCTTATAAGGACATCCGTGATATTGGATTAGGGCCCATCCTAATGACCTCGTTTTAACTTCATCAGCTCTGTAGAGGTGCTGTCATCAAATATGGTCACAGTCTGAAGTGCTGGGAGTTAGGACTTCAATATATGAACTAGGGGATGACACACAATTCAGCCCATAGAAACAACAGCTTCAACAGGGGCTCCTCGTCTCCAGAGGGACCACATGGAGTTGAAGCAGCCACAAGTAACAGCAGCTGCCAAACCACGTGGAAGGGCGGGCCTTTTATCTACATGTTTTCCTTTAAGCCTGTTGTATTCATCTATCAAACTCTTATTTAAAGCTGTGCTTACAGCCTCTGCCTCGCCTCAAGACTTAATGTGTTCAATAAGCCCATACTATTTCTTCAGAGTAGCACATTTCTTAAATGTTGTTTGGCTTATTTAATTGGTCCAGAGTCCATTTTCGACTTCTGTTGTATCTCCCTAGTTCCAGTGTCCTTCATTAACATCTATCAATATTTATTAGACTTTGATGGTGTGCTCATAATCCTTCATCTTTCCAGATTAGGAAGACTGCTTGCATACACTCAACAGTTCTTCTGAATAATTTAAAAATTTTGTTTCCAATTCTTCTTTTTTTAAAAAAATATTTATTTGGCCGCACTGGGTCTTAGTTGCAGCGTGCGGGGTCTTTAGTTGTGGCATGCAGGCTCTTAGTTGTGGCATGCAGAATCTAGTTCCCAGATCAGGGATCGAACCCAGCCCCCCTGCATTGGAAGCGTGGAGTCTTAACCACTAGATCACCAGGGAAGTCCCTCCAGTTCTTCTTCATGATATGCCTTCATGGGTGAAGTACACAACACTGCATACCATGCCATACATGCAAGGACTTTAGCTTATGAAGGCCTGCATTTCTGTTAGTATCCACCAGATCAGAAAATACCTAATGTTCTGAATGGGGAAGGAAAACCAGAGAAATATCACAGGATTAATCAATTTTAGAAACAGTAGTGAAGATAAAATCCAGGTATAACTTAGGATAACTTGAAAAGAAATTTAAAAAAATTAATAATCCCCTAAACCTGGGATGCAGTTCACTAGGTTTTGAGCTTCTTTTTTTTTTTTTTTCAAAGGGTTTGAGAACACCCCAAACTCTTAGGAAGATAGATGGACTGGGAGTAATTTTAATTTTTATTTATTTATTTATTTATTTATGGCTGTGTTGGGTCTTTGTTTCTGTGCGAGGGCTTTTCTCTAGTTGTGGCGAGCGGGGGCCACTCTTCATCACGGTGCGCGGGCCTCTCACTATCGCAGCCTCTCTTGTTGCGGAGCACAGGCTCCAGACGCGCAGGCTCAGTAGTTGTGGCTCACGGGCCCAGCTGCTCCGCGGCATGTGGGATCTTCCCAGACCAGGGCTCGAACCCCTGTCCCCTGCATTGGCAGGCAGACTCTCAACCACTGCGCCACCAGGGAAGCCCGGTTTTGAGCTTCTTAAGAGCAGTACCATTGTCTTATACTGCTCTTTTTCTCTTTTTTTTTTTTTAAAGCCTCCATGGTGACTAACATAATTCTGGACATACATAAGTGCTCAATGAATATTTGTGCAATAAAAAAAACTTGATTGAGGCTAGGTTTAAAACAGACAAATTTAGAGTTTATCTATAGGAAACTTAGGAAACTCATTACAAATAAAATGCAGTACAAGTGGAAAATATAAACAGTCTCATAAAAAGAGTTCAGAAGTGGAGGCTTCTTTCTTAAGATATTGTTTACTCTAAGGGAAAAAAATCCAAAATAGTCTCATACAAGTGAGGAACTATCTACTTGATTTGAGATAATAATTTAACCCTCCTGCTTTAAACATAAAAAGAGAGAACAAAAAATCATGGACCTTAGGAGGACATTCATCTAGACCAAATCCCTCAATCTACAGATGTACAGAGACTTAGCAATATTAATTAACTTGTCCAAGGTCATACAGTTAACTGGAAACTAACCTGATTTCCATATGTTATGCTTCCTGCCTTTCTCCTGATGATTTATTTAGTAAATAAATAATGTAAAATATATACTTCAGTTTCCTGATGTATACAATTAAGGAAGAGGGAAAGGAACTGCTAGAAATGGAAAGCATGCCCAACAGCCAAAAGGCGGAAGCACCTCGAGTGTCCATCGACAAGAGAACGGAGAAACCAAATGTGGTCCATACACACAATGGAACGCTATTCATCCTGAAAAAGGAAGGAGATTCTGAAATATGCTGCAACATGGACATTAAGTTAAGTGAAATAAGCCAGTCGCAAAGCAACAAATTCTGTTAAGACTCCACTTACAGAATCCCTAGAATCATCAGATTCATAGAAACAGAAAGTAAAACGGTGGTTGCCAGGGGCTGAGGGGAGGGAGAATGGGGACTTTGTTCAATGGGAGTAGTTTCAGTTTTGCCAGATGAAGATGTTCTGGAGGTTGGTTGCACATCAGTGTGAACATACATAATGCTACTGAACTGGACACTTGGAAATGGTTAAGAGGGTAAATTTTGTGTCATGTTTTTTTTACCACATTTAAAAGAAACAAACAAATAAGAAGGAAAGATGAGACAAGCACAAAATGACAAGAGAGAAAAAGACAAAGAAGGCACAATGCCAAAAAGAGCAAAGATCAGTACAGCTTTTCCCAGCCACAGAGCTCCTCACCACCCATCCTCTAACCCCCAAATCCAGCCTCTCTTCTGATTCTTAGTTCGACTTACTATGCGTTTCTGTTTGCTTACCAAGATGACTCTGCTCTTCAAACCAGAAGGGCCTGCTCTGCTATCAAACTCCTGATTCCGATTTCTATACACACACATGCACACACACATGCACACACACGCACACACACATGCACACACACGCACACACACATGCACACACACACCGTGGCAGGCCAAAATCCTCCTCCGTTCTGCAGTCTTCTCCTCCCCAGAGTTGACCTGTCACCAAAGCTAAAATCTTTGTCATCCTGTCTACTCTCTAGGTGGCCAAGAGTCAGAACTAAACCAAACTGTGAAGATAAAATTTATTTCAGGATCCCCTTCCTCTCCTTCCTCTCCTTGCTTTGGCTGCTTAGCGGCCCATGCAGCTCCCAGGCAGACAAGACGTGCTCACTGGGCTCAACCCAGAAATTCCTGGGTCAGTGCCCTTGCTTTGCACCACTTTCTCTACTTGGTTCGTATATCATCTCCTTCCCTCCATCTCTACCCCACCCCACTCCCCACTAGGGTCCCCATCACTCCTACACGCTCTTCAAATTTACTCTCAGGCAATGATTATTCCAGAAATAGAATCAGACTACAGAAGTCACCCTGTGGCAGTATGAAGAGATAACAGTGCATTAATATGTAATCATGTCTCAGGGAATATTTGCTTTATGGTAGGTTATAATTCAAATGGCCATCTCTCTTTTTTTTTTTTTTTTTTACTCTATTTATTTATTTATTCTTAGCTGTGTTGGGTCTTCGTTTCATGCGAGGGCTTTCTCTAGTTGCAGCAAGCGGGGGCCACTCTTCATCGTGGTGCGGGGGCCACTCTTCATCGCGGTGCGCGGGCCTCTCACTATCGCGGCCCCTCCCGTTGCGGGGCACAGGCTCCAGACGCGCAGGCTCAGCAGTTGTGGCTCACGGGCCCAGTTGCTCCGCGGCATGTGGGATCTTCCCAGACCAGGGCTCGAACCCGTGTCCGCTGCATTAGCAGGCAGATTCTCAACCACTGCGCCACCAGGGAAGCCCTGGCCATCTCTTTAATGGTGAAACTTTAGCTATGAGAGACAGGCCTTTGGGAATGTGATTTTAAGGTATTTACTGATTTGCCTGTCTCAAAATTCCTGTTTGTTCCGGTGGTCAATTCGGAAAAATTCTCACTGGCAGACTTTGAAACAGTTAAAACATAATTCTCAAATTCCTGGTAAATAAAGTTTCAGCCTCTTCCTCTTAGAACCTTTTCCCAAACCTGCTGCTTTTGCATAGGATTCAAATTCTTGTTTGAGCGCCATCTTTTAAAATTTCCTCTTTGTTCTGTTGGAGAAGCTAGTGAGCAGGGATATACGGCAAAAAAAGAAAAAAAAATTCCTAGGGAAGGTAGAAGAGAAATGATCACAAGCATTATGGAATTATCAACTCTTTATTTCACTGAAGTCCAACTTGGCAGAAGGGATTTTTTTGAACTATGTGTTTCTATTATGACGGGGTACACATGGATTGTGAAGGTGAACCCCTGAAAAGAAATTCTCCTCTGAAAAGCATTTCGATGAATGGCACATATATCCTTCTAAATTCCTAGAAGACGTTCAGGCACTGTGGTCAATTCATAGCTGGCCTTATGGTTGACAAGGAGATTCCCTAGTCATTCCGAACGCAGTAGTATGAAGATTTGTGGTTCCCTGTATGTCTTTTTACACTTTTTTTTTAAAATTTATTTATTTTATTTATTTATTTTTGGCTGTGTTGGGTCTTCGTTTCTGTGCAAGGGCTTTCTCTAGTTGTGGCAAGCGGGGGCCACTCTTCATTGCAGTGCACGGGCCTCTCGCTATCGTGGCCTCTCTTGTTGTGGAGCACGGGCTCCAGATGCGCAGGCTCAGTAATTGTGGCTCACGGGCCTAGTTGCTCCGCGGCATGTGGGATCTTCCCAGACCAGGGCTCGAACCTGTGTCCCCTGCATTAGCAGGCAGATTCTCAACCACTGTGCCACCAGGGAAGCCCTGTATGTCTTTTTAATGATAGCTCATCTTTTATTCTCCAGCAAGAGACCCAAATATCTGCATGTCAGGCTTCATCCTAATGAATGGACTTTCTGTTCTCACTCACCGTGAGTTGTGAGAGTGAAAGATCAGATAATGTTCACTGTTTTTAATTGCACTTGGCTTAAGAGTTCCCTCCTGCCATTTTTCCTTTTATTGCTCTTTCCTTGAAGTGTCATGCCAAATAAAGCAAGAATCTCTCCCATAGCATATTTAAAGCCACCCCCATGTTCCTAGCACCAGTGTCAAGCAGGAGAAAGTTCAAAATGAGCATCCATTTTCTCAGGAAGACCAGGACAAATAAACCATCTCTCTAACACAGAGCACCATCAGACAAGAAAAAAGTTGTAATTGCCAATAAACTAGTGAAGCCACACCGCCATGCTAGCTAGCATGGTGCCTAATAGCTAGAATGTCTTCAAAAGGCAAATCCAGTTCTGTAAGCAGAGGAGGTGCACTAACATTCTGGATAATCCAATAAAGCTTCCAGTAATTCTGCTTTTTTTCTGCTCTCATTTAATTTTTGTCCTTTGCTTATCATTTGGAATGATGACTCATATTTGCTATTGGGTAGTTACCTTTGACTACTCAAATTCATTTTAGACTTGAGGCATACTGCACACCTTCCAATAGCATGGAATTCCTTTTCCAGGGAACATGTTATGGCAAATCCTAGAGACCATAAACCTAAGTAAGTCTTATTTATAAACCAGTTACCTGCTTTCATCTCCTAAAAAGGTGTTTCTTTTTCTTTTAAACACACTTTTAAAAAGAAAGAAATACCATAGTCTTCCCAAGGGCTAAAATCTTATTTAGCCTCTATCTCAAATATTTCTTTTCTTTTTAATGATTTTTTTTTTTTATGTAGACCATTTTTTTTAAGTCTTTATTGAATTTGTGACAATATTGCTTCTGTTTTATGTTTTGCTTTTCTGGCCACAAGTCATGTGGGATCTTAGCTCCCCGACCAGGGATCGAACCCGCACCCCCTGCATTGGAAGGTGAAGTCTTAACCACTGGACCGCCAGGGAAGTCCCTCAAATATTTCTTTATCCACTTGAATTCCAACTTTTTTGGAAAAGATTAAGCAAAGCCTGGCTATTAGGGGCCAAGAAAGAAAGATGCCTCTCCTAGGATCCCTCTAAACCTAATTAACCTAACAGTTTGGCTAGGGATGGACCCTAAAGCAATTTAATTAATTTTCTTTTGCCAAAACTCATGTTTTGAAAGGAGGAGTAAAACAGAAAGATTTTTAAATGTCAGGCGTTAGAATGTCAACGTTTGCACTATATTTTATAATTGTTGTCATCATCACATTGAAAAATACTTATTAAGCTAATGAGTCTGTAGGGTGCCGTGGTAAGCAGTGTATAAAGAGAACTACATAGAGACAATTCCCATTTTGCTGGGTGGGAAGGGAAGCTGAGACCAAGGCACTACATGAAGAATATAGATTTGTTCCGGTGGGTAAGGAATTATGACGATTAAGAAAAATAGTTTTTTTTGTTTGTTTCCATAGTTAAATTTATTAAAAAGCAAAATAATCATACAACTATGGAAATAGAAAATATTTAACTTTATAGATCAGAAAACTGTGTAGGAGAAAGGCAAAGCGACTTACCCAAAGCTACAGAAAATTAAAGACATACTCAGGATTACAACCTAGGTTTCCTAAATCCAAACGTAATATTCTCTTCATTGCGCTATTTTGCCATAACGTTTTTGAAAATGCATTAATAAGTTGTTTATAGATGCTATCTCAGCAAAAATTCAGACATTTTAAGGTTAGAAGCTACAGGATTAGTTTATGAGGAGAATCAGAAAAAGATCAGAGGCAAGCCAAGAGCATGTCTGGGAAAAAGTTACGAGAGTCGAGAGGGAATGAGGGAGGGATGCCAGTCCCTCTCGCGGATGAGAAGTAGTGTGACAAGCGGAGCACAGCAGAGGGCACAGCGCCGGGCGATGGGACACCGGGGCTCTGCTTCCCATTAGCTCTGGGACCCGGGATCAGAGCCTTAACATCTTGCTTCCCTCGTGGAGAGGGCAAAAGGGTTGAGCTGAATTTCCTCTGAGGTGTTCTTTCCTGCTCTCATGTGTTGCAATTTCATCATTTAATGGGGACCAAACCATAGGTAGCTCTGGAAAGAGAATCCTATATTGTTATGGAAGAACTGTAAGCCTCCCACAGGGTCACAGGTGAAAAGGTAATAGTCCAGAGCCAAGAAAAATGCTCTCTTTCACTAAAGACCTCAGAAACTGAGAAAACCAGGAAGTATTTTTGTTTGCTTCCATCTCCATTACTTCTTTACCACATAGGAGGATTTGATTTGGGACTTTGTTCACTTAGATGTTAGAACTATGTGAGGTAGATTTTTTTGTTGTTGTCTCTACATCCGTATCTATGTATGTACACGTACCTATTAAAAACTTTAGGAGTTATTGGTAAGGGAAGCGTTTCTTTTTTTTTTTTTTTTTAACTCATTTGGTTAAATTCTCCCCCCTCTCTTAAATTGAAAATTTGGGCTAGTAGGTGAGTTTAGGAAAATGTTCCTCTGGTAGACTGGGTGCGCCTCATTCTTGAATCTCCTAGGGGAATACTGTCATCCGAGAGGGTACTCATTCTTGCACTGTCCTCAGTTCAACCAAAAAAAAAAAACACAGGTCACACCTGATTTCTGTTATGTTTAAAAATTCAGCTACCAGGTTGTCCACTTGAGACCAAATTGATCACTAAAATAAATGTAACAAACTCCTGACCCAGGTTTAGAAACCCCAGGGTACAAATCTTTTTTTTTTTCTTGATGTGCTAAACAACACAGTCAAACTTGTGCATGTGATTATTAAAGAGTTGCAGTCATAACTCATTTCAGCAAAAAGCCAAGCTAACTTAAGACAGATTTAAATAAAGTCATGCGCTTTGCACAGCCCACTTCCTCAGGCCTGAGATAAGAGCAAGGCACATCTAGTCATACCATCTAAATATTTGGACACAACCTGCAAGTTTCTGTGAAATGTCTGTGTGTTTGGGGTTATGTCATTTGTATGTTTTGTCTACATGGCACTGAATATCTAGATGTTTGGAAACATCCAGATCGTGGACTCGAAAACTTTCGTTTTGATGGGATATTTGGCGTTATAACCAAGAAGCATTTCCAATCAATAACGTTGACATCATCAGCCTTTGAAAAAGCATATGCTTCGTTTTACTTCAGATTGACACAAGAGAGTAAAAAACTCCAAAACCATAACATTTTAACTCAGTTTTGCATGTTGGCTTCCATTTGCCATAAACTATAAAGCAATTAAAATGCCTCTCAAGTTTTTAGAGCGTTCTCACTCCTTGTCTGCTTGCCTGTCTTTTCTTTTTTACATTTAAAATTTGATCTTTGCCTTATTGGAACTATGAAGAAATCTAAATCTGAATAGCCCTTTTTATAATACACAGTCACTGTTTGTACTTGCAAAATTGGATTAAGAAATCACTGGTATTCTTACACATGTCTTTTGGCCGAAGAAAATTCGACGTATTTCTGCCTAGCCGAGAAATTTCCACCAACCAGAATGAGCTACTTGGTACCGCCCACACTCTTCTCCTTGGCGTCCCCACTTCCCTAGGGAAATATCAGCTTGAAACCCATGTAACATGTAGAAACTCCTCTTGCGCCCTGCTCTGTTACACCTGTCCTGCAGGTAAAATAATTCCCCAGCTGTACCACATTATGTCAAGTGCCTAATCTGTAAAAATCAAATAAATAAACATCTTTTCTATGTTTCCCCCTTTCCATCCTGTTCTGTACCCAAAATTAAAGACAACAACCTCCTATCTGATCAGAACCCCTCTCTTTGTGCTTCCTTTTCTTATGCTTAGGCATCAAACTCCACTTGGGTCCTAATTACTCTCTTGAGCACAAGCATATTATAAAGCATGTAAATGACTAGTGGTTCCTTCTTGAGTTTTGCGAATACCTGAATTATTCAAAACTCAAACCTTTCTTTTTCTCTCCCTTTCAATACCAACACACACACACACACACACACACACACACACACAGACACGCCACCCCACACTCACAACTTTAAACAATTAACATAAGAAACAAAGTTTTATCGTGAGTATAATGATCACCTTTTTTAGTTGGCAGCTCGCCTTAGCTTTACCTATATCCTAGGCTTTACCTATATCCTAGTACTATCAAAAAAGGAAATGCAAAATAAATTGTTAATCATCATACTGAGCAGAAATCTGGAGTTTTAAAATGTTTTTTTTAATCTAAACAATACATGTATATAAATCAAATAGTATTACAAAGTTTATTACAAACAAACAAAAAACCCCAAAAAACTGCAGTTCACTTGTCACACCACCATCTCTGAGTTCTTCTCAGAACTTCTCAGTCTTTCACCTCTTTCTTCTGCTATTCCTCTGTTTCTTCTGATATTTTCCCGCATATTTCTAAATGATTTGCTTATGCTGCTTTTTCTTTATCAGTCAACTTGGGCATTAGCTCACTTGCAGCTATGGAGGCTGTGAATTTAGTGCTCTTACACCCCCGTCTGCCCACATCCATCCCTTTCCTTCACTCCATTTTTTTCATTTTTCTCAGTACAGTTTTATGACAATTTTTGGACAAATGAACATTCTGTGTTCCCATGTATTGTTTCCAGGTAAATATTGTTCACAAGTGAGCCAAATAGTATATCATTACATTACTTTTCTTGTACAAAGTTATTTTCCCCTAGAGTTACTAATTGCCTTTTTTTTTTTTTTTTTTTACTACCACTAATTCTTCCCAGACCCTCTAAAAGAACTGTAAACTCCTTTCAATGCAGTCAGGTAATCTATTGATATCATTTTGGGGAATTGGGGGGATATCTTTCTGGAATCTCTCCATCCTCCTGCTCCAGGTAGGATCAGTGGTTCTTTTGGTCTCCTGTGAACTTGTCAACCTTGCCTTTACCATTATCCCGAGAATTGCCCTTTCTTTCCCCCATGGTGGCTCCCAGTCTCCTGGATTTTTTTTCTTCTTTGTAATTGTTTCACTCCATTTCTTTGTTGGAGTTACATCACCTATTAACTTCCTAAGAAAAGGTGAGTCCGAGGCAATTTTAACAACTTTATATTTGTAAATATAAATATTTGTAAATATAAATATTTGTAAATGACTTCAAGATTACGTGAATATATTTTAATTTTCCCCAGATTCTCCTATTTGTAACATTTTGCCCCATTTGCACACACACACACACACACAAAGTGTGATGTGTATACATATAATAAAAATATTTTTTCTGAACCATTTAAAACTTAACTTGATGGCCCTTTATCCCTAAATACTTCAATATATATTTCATAAGAATAAAGATATTATCTTATATATTTATAGTTTTATTATAACTTTGGTGAATTTAACATTGATATAATACTTTCATCTATCATTCATATTCCAATAAATCAATTGTGTCAGTTGATCCAAAGATGTTTTTTGTATTATTTTTTTCCCTCCAGTACAGATCCAGCCTAGGATCAGGCATTGCATTTAGTAGTCATGTCTCTTTAGTCTCCTTTAATCTGGAACATTTCCACAGCCAATCTTTATCGTTTGTGATGCTTTGTTTTTTAAAGAGTTAAGTCCCCCTCCCTTTTATTTTAAGTAGAATGCTCCACATTTTGGTTTCCCAGTGTTTCTTCGTGGTGAGATTCAAGTTATGCATTCCTGGTCAGAATACAACAAAAGAGATGCTGTGCTTTCCAAGTCGTAACATCTGGAGACACCCAGTGTCCATCCACTTCTCACTGATAGTGTTAATTTTGGTCACCTGGTCCAGGTGCTATTCAGTTTTTTCCCCATTGGATAGTTATTTCTTTTGCTTGTGACAAGAAATCTGCAGGAAGACACTTTAAGGCCATGCTAATATCCTCTTCATCATTGAAATTTCCCCCTAGATTTCACATCCATTGATGACTCTTGCCTGAAACAATCTTTACTTTGATGGTTGCAAATGATGATTTAACTCCTGCATTTAGCAGTCAGCACTCAGCATTCCACCAAGAGCAAGAGCCCTCCCTTCTCTCCCCATCTATCCATCCATCCTTCTGTCTACCTACCCACCATCTATCTATCTATCTATCTATCTATCTATCTATCTATCTATCATCAGTTATCTACCCTATCATCTCTTTATCCTTGGTATGGATTGACTCATAGATTTCTCCCCTCCCCCCCATGGTTTATAATTCATTACTGTCCCTACTCTCTTTCTAGAATTCCTATTCTTCAAATTCTGCCATGATATTCTAATTTTCTTATCTTTTTTCTCCTATTTTTCACCTCTTGATCTTTTAATTCTACCTTCTGGGACAGTTTCTTAACTTTATCTCCTAATTCTTATGTGGAATATTTTCAATTCTAGCTATCATTTCAAGAGCTTTTTCTTGTTTCTGATTGTTCTTATTTCATAGATGCAATGTATACTCTTTTGCCTCTTGGAATATTATTGAACCTGTTTTCTACTCCCTATGTTGTTTCTGTTTCTTTTCCCTGAGTTCCTTTTTTTCCAGATGATTTGTTTTGGGTTTTTTTGTTTTTTGTTTTTAATTACTGTTGTGCCTTTCATGCTGGAGGTGCTCCTCAAATGTTTAGTGATCTTTGACAGAGTATGTTTAAGAATGAGACATGAGCAGGGTTGGCTGCCTGGTGGGCTTCACTGTGATGTGATTTGGTAGGACACATTTGTTTCTTGAGATGCCCCTAAATCTCAGTGTCTATAGATTTCTTTTTCTCTTGAGGTAGTTTCTCCGGGGGCATATCATCCACTCTTTACCTTGGGGGAAAGTGTGTTGGGGGAAGGGGGGAGGATGGGGAGTCGGAGGGATGATTGGCGAGATGATTGGAGGGAAGAGGACAATATAAGCTTAGATGCTGGAGAACAAAGAAGGAGCTTTTTCACAGTGCTCACCCACACCCTCCATTATGCGTACAGTCCCGTGTCTCTTTCTCTCTCTTTCAATTTCTTCGAAGAACAAATCTCCATTCTTGTGCAGGGTAAGAGAGGAGTAGTCACTTAACTGGGTGGAGTAATGGAGGAGATGTGGGGAACTAGATGTTCTTGATACAGACTTTCAACCAGTCCTCAATCCTCCCCATCCCAAGTTCCCCTGATGCCTCCAATTCCTGAACTTTCTAGGGTTCCATAGAATGAACTTTCTTCTCATTGCCCTCTGCCATCTGTAGACTTAGGTTTTAGCTTTGTCCACTCAACTAAATCAATTATCACAGGTCCTTCTACTTTCCATCTTTTAGAAATGTGTGGAATCCTCTATCCGTTGTTGTCTCCTCTCCCATTCCCTTGTGCTGTAGAATTTATGCCATTTCAAGTTCCTATTCTGTCATTTTGAAGATGCTTCAAAGGGAAACAGACTAAAGATATGGATTTGATCCACCTTGTTAACTGGAATGCAAACAAAATTTTGAGTCAGGATAAGAGAAGCAAAGTCCAAGATTACAATCAGCATTCTAGCTACCTTCACTTAATCCTTTCCAGTTCAAGTGAAAATGGCTTCTGGGTATGAGTTCTGTGCACATAAGTTTGTTCTGTGATCAAGGGGAAAGACATGATCCTAAAGGATTAGTGTAGGGGAGAAATGTGATGTAGCTACTCAGGGAAGGGCATCAAGAAAAACTATTTACATCATATTTCTTTACATAATAGGTAAAATTGTATTTCATATGCATTGACCCACATACCTTCACAGGATGGATCTAGAAAAATGGAACAACTTTAAGAAGACCCAGTAATGGAGATTATCATATGGATATGATGCAAATGACCTACACTTCACCATTTAAAATGACAATTCAAATATAACGTGGAATACAAGGATAGATTTAATATAAAATTAAATCAGAAAACAAGACAATTTTTGCATGTTCAAAACTAATGTCCAACACCTATTATGTGCCAGGCACAATGTTAGATGCTTACTTCCTAGATTTTCTTGCTACATTATCATTAATATCCTCATCAGGAGAAAATGTGTTTTTGGCAGAAATGCAGACAAACCCAGGTTACAGTGATGAAATAGGGAAACTGTGGTTTACTCTATATAGTAAAAAAAAAAAACAAAACAAAGCTGGAGAGTGACTATAAAATATAATCTGCCTAGGGTGCAGTTTGACTTATCACAGAGGGATTCATTCAGTAAAATATTACCTAGGTATTTAAGGAAACTGTATTTTATAATCCCATGACTAACTGGAAATTAAGCAATTTGACTGAATCAATAGTTTATTTATAAATATTCGTGTGTGTGTGTGTGTGTGTGTGTGTGTGAAACCACAGCCAGTTTTCAGGTAAAGTTTATCTTCTCAGTGACGTAGTGTAGGAAAAAGAAGATGCATTGGATGTCCACTAGATCAACAGGAAGAAAATCCATACGTTGTTTAGGATTTTCAACTTGATACTCCATTAAAACTTTACTGAGTTTTAGTTGAATTATGTAATAAAGGAAGAAAGGAATATTTTTCCTGCACAATTTCTTCACAGAATTTGTTGTTGGTGAGGGGTAGAGGGAAGGGGGATTGTGGAACCCTCCACAATGCATAGTTGAATAAAAAAAGGTCATGATATGTACCATCATATCCACTCTGTGTTTAAAATGGGGGCAATATTCATATATTTATAGAGAGGGTCTAGAAGTATTTACATGGTTAAAAGAGTTTATATCAAATTTTCAGGCTATGTCAGGCCAACTGGTGACCATCGTTGTTCCCCACATTTCAAGCATGGACAACATATGGGTCAAGATAAATGCTAATATGCATCTAATGGGAGTGAAAGTTGGTACAGCCCTTTGCAAAGCATTGTAGAGTTTCACATCAGAAAAATGCAAAATAAAACAGTGCACATCAGATTGGAAACAATTTTAAACTCTTACCATACTAAGTGTTGGCAAGCAGGTGGGAAAGTTGATACTGTGTATGCTTGATAGATACAGCATAAATCTAAAGGATCATTTTGAAGAGCATTTTGGCAATGGCTAATAAATTTGAAAATAGTCATTCTCTGTGACTCAGACACTGCAGCTTTTCATTTTATTTCAACTCTTGGTTGACTTAATTATATCATCACGTAGACTTTCTAGAAATGGTTTATCTCCAGAATCTTTGCCTATTAGAGGCTATCTATTCCCTGTATGTTGCTTGTGTTTATCTGTTGCCTGATGACACTTGGGTACAGAGTTTTTCAGTCAAAAATCCCTTACGACGCAAAACATTTAGATGTTGCTTCTCTGTTTTCAGATGTTCCTGTGAAGAAGGCTCAAGGCAGCCTGATTCCTCTTCCTATGTAGATGGTTTGACCCCTTTTTCAGGAGGCCTTTTTTTTTTTGTTCTGTAACAATTTTTCTTGGTCTTCAGCAGCCCACCTGTATTCTTCTTGGTGTTAATTATTTTCTATTATTTTTTCCCTAAAACCTTTTGATATGCAAATTGAACTAATCATTTAAGAAACATTTCTCTCCATCACTGAATATATCTTTGACATGGTTTTCCACATGTTCATTCCTTGCCTTTTAATTTCTAACACATTTCTTTTTTCTGGGACTGTGCTGTTTTCTCCTCAGTTCCTTTTCTTGGCCAGCTTCTTTTGGACCTTATTGTGTCATTTTGTTATTTCATTTTCTTCTTCATTTCCTCAAGAGTATGAAGAATATAATATCTAAACATTTCTTCTCTTTCCAGGGTAAGTTTTCTTCCAATTTGGATTCTTTGCTACGTTTCTTTTTTTGCGGGGGGTTCGAGGGGAGGAAAATATGGAGAGGAGACTAACAAATTTTTGCACAGCTCCCCTTTCAGCTTGCTTTGCCTATCACCTTTGCCACAGCAATTCTATCCTGGCCTCTTTGCCGGAAAATGAAGAAGGTAAGTTCTCCTTGACTCTAGACCTTGTTATCTGGGTAATATTTGAATTCTCCCCTCAGAACATGAGTTTAAGGGCTCATATTAATGGGTTGTGGTTATGTTCTGTCCTGTGAGAGTGGGAAGGGGCTTGAGAGGGTTGGGACTTGGAACAGATGAAGTCATGGAGCTTTATCACCAGCCTTCCTAATGAGTCCTGTATAAAGAGGTCATTTTGTTGAGTTTGTGGGGAGATGGGCTGTCCGTGAAGACAAAGAGTTGAGACAATGAGGTTCTCTTGAGTTTCAGTATGCTTCCCTGCTTTAGGGTCATCAAGCTAGTGTATTTAGGGTGAAAGCATTGGGTGTTTTAACTTTTAGTTTGGTGTGGCCTAATATTCCTCCCTCCCACCCACCATCCAGAGACTTTATTTGCTACTTAAAACAAAACAAAACAAAGCAAAAAACCTGTTTCTCTTTCTATGTGGCCAAAGGGAAAAAGAGGCAAATCCTATGGGTTTTTCTAAATTAGGCTCATGAACTATTTATCTAAGGTCGGAAGGAGGAGCTTTTAGTTAGAAGTTCTCTACATTTTGTTTTCTTTATTCCCAGTCTTTATACCAAACCTCACTGAGGTTTCCCAGAATTTTCTCTGGCTACTGATCATCCCACTGCATTTCTCTCCTGAGAGAGAAAGTCAAGAGTCTGTTCCCTGTATCTCCTTTTAACTTGGCAAAATTTGTGTTATATCTGATGATGTTTCTTGAAGTTTGTAGAATGAGATGGAGACCCTTGCAGGGGGTCTCCATAAGTTGTATATTACTTGCTCTTGTCACTTCATTTTGTACATTTGGCTTAACTTAGGAGAGGAAAATTCTTTTGTGATGTCGCATTTTAACTACCATCTAAAATTCTTTCCAAGTTCATATTGTATATATCTTTCCTGTTGTGAATGTGGTTGAGTTAAGTATAGAAGATTATTTGCATTGAAATTTTCTATGGGAAATCAGGTCTTCAAAATTTTACTTGAGTGTTTTCACCTGGTCTTCTTTAAAATATCTTTTGTGGTCATTATTGCTATTTTTACATGCTTATTCCTACAAGCAACCTACAGCCCAGAAGAAGATGGAAGAAAGGATCTTTTAAGCAAAATACATTTGACTATTTTTAAGTCTTCAGGAAAGGAGTAACTACAATAAGAGCATACTTAGAGCAGACAGTTCTATTTAGGTTAGTGAGTAGCATTATCTTAAAGATTCTTTACCCACTATTAGTTTACCTTTAATATAAATACATAGAGCATGAAGAAATTTAATAACTTACAAGATATTCATAAATTAGGTTTTCACAGAATGACTTTTGTCAGATTTTTTTTAAATAAATAAATAAATATATTTATTTATTTATCTGTGGCTGCGTTGGGTCTCCGTTGCTGCGCGCGGGCTTTCTCTAGTTGTGGCGAGCGGGGGCTACCCTTCATTGTGGTGCGCGGGCTTCTCATTGTGGTGGCTTGTCTTTGTTGCGGAGCATGGCCTCTAGGTGCGTGGGCTTCAGTAGTTGTGGCACACGGGCTCAGTAGTTGTGGCTCTCAGGCTCTAGAGCGCAGACTCAGTAGTTGTGGCACACGGACTTAGTTGCTCCGTGGCATGTGGGATCTTCCCGGACCAGGACTTGAAACTGTGTCCGCTGCACTGACAGGCGGATTCTTAACCACTGCACCATCAGGGAAGCCCCTGTCAGATTTTTTAACAAGTATATCTTCTACTTAGATATACCCAACTTATGCCACACATTAAAAGGTCAGTTGGGCATGTATATTAATAGTCTAACACTAAAATTTCAATAGGAAAATCAGAAAATGGCATTAACAAGCCATCTAAGGGAAAAAAGTACATATAGCCATTAAAAATGTTCACCTCAGTGTTTATCAAATACATTCAAATTAAAAGAAGACACCATTATTTGCTCATCGAATTCACAAAGATAAAGATTTTATTCTAACTGTTGAGAAGAGTGTAATGAGGTACTCTGATATAAATAAAAATGAATGTAATCTTGATGGAATGTAATTTGAAAATTCTTAGAAAGAAATATTTGAGGATTTTGCACTTAGATTTAGACATTCTGTTGCCAGGAAACCACCCCAAGGAAATGACCTGAGGAGAATATAGGTATTTATGTACACGAACATTTCTTGCACTGTTACTAATAAGAAGAAAAAAATTGAACACAACCTAATGTCAAGTACTAGGAAAGTGCATAAGTAAATTTTACTACTTTAGGTATAATAATATTTAATCATTAAAATTGTGTTCTGGAAGAATTTTAGCAGCATGGGAAAAGTAAAAGTATACTGTTGAGCAAAAGAAGCAGACTATTCTAGTTATGTTAAATCATGATATATTATACACAAGAAATGAATCTGGAAAGAAATACATCAGAATATCCTCAGTGTTCTAAGAAGAATATAATTCAAACGTGCTTTTAAAACAAACAAAATATAAATTATTTTAGATACTTAGTTTTTTGTTTTTTGTTTTTAGATACTTAGTTTTTAAATAAACATTTCAACCACACACACACATACAAAAGAATATCCTCAGTGAAACTACCTGGGTAATGGGATGATAGGCGATATTTATTTATTTTTCTTTAAATTTCATTATATTTTCCAAATGTTCTTTAATGAGCACACATTATTTTACAATGAAGTAGATTTTAAAATATGTATTATATTTATATATGCCGTATATAATATCTATATATCCACAATGTGTCCCTGGCAGGATAGGGACATATACATCCTTAAAAATGTAATATAAGGGCTTTCATGATATGTTCTCTACTTACTTTACTAATTTTATTGTTTACTCTTCGCAGATCTTTCCCTTCATTTCAGTCATGCTGAAACCTCTTGCTAAATCTCCCTGAACGTGCCATGTTTATCTACAGATGCTGGATTTTTTTGTTGTTTTTCCTGGAATGCCCTGGGCTTGATTTCAGAAGCAGAGACATTCATTCCTTTGGAGAAAAGACTTGTAAGAACAAGACAGGGCCTAAGGTGGAGAGGGTCTGGGGTATCAGGCAAAACACTAAGACAGGAACTCAGGCAGAGAGGAATAGGGAGGAACCCCAGTTATCAGAATCAGGATACCAAGAAACACATTAAATTAGTAACTAGAGCTACTTGATGCTGAGTCCTCTGCTGCTGGGCTAAAACCCTTCAATTCCCACTCCTAAGGATATGGGAGATGGCTATATTTTGTCTAAAAACAAAATCAAATTCTAAAGCTAAATTTAAAAATGACTTGCAGTTAGGGAATTCCCTGGTGGTCCAGTGGTTAGGATTTGGCGTTTTCACTGCCAGGACTGGGTTCAATCCCTTGTCAAGGAACCAAGATCCTGAAAGCTGTGCAGTGCGGCAAAAAAAAAAAAAAAAAAAAAAAAAAATGACTTGCAATTATTGTTTTCATCATTTATCTTCATGAGAAGGCATGATGGAGAATTTAGTATATCCCGAATCCTTACTGAATAGTCATCTACTTCAACCTCTGTCAAGCTTTGTCTAAATTCAAGCTTCCCAAACTTTTTCGTATTGTGGAGCACATGGAAAATGGCATTTATATGGCACACAGGGCTAAATCCAAGAGGACACTTGTGGACAAAGATGGTCAACCTTAGGTCTCTGTGGGCCACAGGCCCTGCCCAGCTTCCCTTAGGGCTGAAACGATCACTATCTCTGCACACCCGAAACACATTCCCTGCACACCAGCTCTGATCTACATCATTTAGCCAGAGGTACATCTATTTTGTTTAGAAATGTCCCCGGGAAAAGACATTCTACCCCTCTTTCAGAGGTAAATTTTTCCTTTGGCTATCAGATTTCCCTGTTTGAATAGCAGCCAGAGATCCCTTATTTCAAACGCCATGCTAATCTAGGCCACCACTATCATTTAGGGACTTTATTTTAGGTGTGTACTCGTGAGTGCATTCTTTAAAGAAGCCATTTCCTATCACACTTTCTTCTTCTGTAAACCACCCTCCATAACGCATACCTTACTCAGTGACCAGGCTCTGACTTGTACTTTCACAGATTGCTTAATAAGTATCTTTTCTATCAGGGGTCAGCAAAACTCTACAAGTAGATACTGAAGTAAATCAGTTAGCAATCAGCCAACGGTTATTTTTCTCGGGTTGCATGTGGGATTTGGGGAGAGAACAAGGAACGAAAACAAGAGAAGACATGATGGGTTTGTGTAGACCACGATCTTCTGGTGTTTTATTATTCATTAAAAACAGACTTATTTCCATTTTTCTTATTCTCTGCTATAAGTCCTTTCACTGCTAAAGGACTAGGCCTGAAAGTGTCCTGCTTAATTTTGCTGATCATATTTCAAGGGAACAATGGATATGGTCAAAGGCATTACATAGAAGCGCTGACAGACGGCTTATTTTTTAAGGGAATAATTTAAATGATATCCACTACAAAGTACTTGGGTTTAATTTCTTTCCACCAAGAAGAGGAGAATGATCAAATATCTTCTGACTTTTTAAACATGCCAATCAATAACTAAACTAGTTCCTACCGTGAGTGGTTGTAGGGAGTGGTATTCTAGACTCTAGATTCATTGTTTTTTTCTGTCCCTGTGTAGCAGTGTCTATGTGTAATATCTGTATAATCATGTCTTTTTGCCTTCCACCAAATAATTCCTTAAAATGATGTGTACATCTCTTGCACTGGAAAGTACTAGCTACTGCCCCTTCCTTAGTTCCTGTTTTCTTTACAAATAGTACTTAGTCCTGGGACTTCTCTGGTGGTCCAGCTGTTAAGACTCCGTGCTCCCAATGCAGGGGGCCCAGGTTTGATCCCTGATCAGGGAACTAGATCCCCCATGCCACAACTAAGAGCCCACGTGCCAAAACTAAAAGAGATCCCTCCCGCGGCAACGAAGATCCCACGTGCTGCAACTAAGAGCCGCTGTAGCCAAATAAATAAATAAATATTTAAAAAAAATACTTAGTCCTAATAATGATAGTGTCAGCCTTAGAAGAATTTCAAAAAGAGGATTTTGGCAAACAACTTACTCTATGCACCTTGAAGAACATCTAGACCTAGGACAGGCAGAGCTTTCTCATCATAACTTTTTAGCAGCAATGAGTGATAAATGGGATCTGTTTTTTTTCCAGCGCATATAAACTATGTTATTTGCCATAGGTTTATAGAACGGGATGTGTAGGCAGGCTTTTATGAAGCTGTTTTCGTTCATCTTAGTCAACATGCTTGCAGTTTGGGTACCTGCCAACAGATTAGAGGTGGGGCCTTGTTTTGGCTTTATAGGGCACTTGGCTAGGTTTTCCTAGCCCTGTGGATGGCTGAAAGCAGGGACAGCCCACAGCCTAGTCAGTCATGTTTCTCTTATTGTAAAAATAGCTCAGTTATACCCAGCAACTCCAATCCCAGGTGTTTAGCCAAGAGAAATGAAAACATATGTCTACATAAAAACTTGTGTACAATGTTCATACCAACATTATTCATAGTGGCCTAAAAAGGAAAGCAGTCCAGATGTCCATCAACTGATGGATGGGCAACAAAGTGTGGTGTGTCCATACAGTAGAACTACTACTCAGCAATCAAGGGCAATGCAGTATACTGATACATACTACAACACAGACGTGCTCCAAAACATTATGCTCAGTGAAAGAAGACAGTCACAAAACACCATGATTCCATATGTATGAAATGCCCAGAATAGGCAAATCCATAGAGACAGACAGTAGATTAGGTTGCCATGCACTGGGGGAGGGGGACAAGAGAAAAAGGGGAATGACTTTTTGATGGGTATGCGTTTCTTTTTGGGGTGATGAAAATATTTTAAAATTGATCGTGGTGATGTTTTCACAACTCTGTGAATATACTGAGAACTACTGAACTGTACACTTTAAATAGATGAATCATACGGTATATGAATTATGTCTCAATAAAACTGTTATTAGAATAATAGCTCAGTTATAACTCTCCACCCCTTATGTGTGGGTGGGGAACAGTGACTTCCTTCCAAAGAGGGCAGTGTAGAAAGAGGGAAAAAGGAGTCAGTTCACAGTGGAGAAACCCTGCAAACACTACCCCAGCCAGAGATCAAGGTTGACATGATATGATGAGAATGGCAACAGGTAAACCTCTATGGTCTTCCTCCCCAAAATCCATAATCCTAGTCTAAACAGGAGAAAAACATCAAACACAATTCCCAACTGAGGGACATTGTACAGAATACCTGACCAGTACTCCTCGAAACTGTCAAGGTCATTGCAAACCAGGAAAGTCTGAGAAACTGTCACAGCCAAGAGGAGCCAAAGGAGGCATGACGACTAAATGTAATAGGATCCTGGAACAGAAAAAGGACATTAGGAAAAACTAAGGGAATATGAATAAAGCATGGACTTTAATAATAATATATATTTTGTGACAAAGTACCGTGCTAATGTAAAATGTTAATATCAGAGGAACTGGGCGTTACCTAACTGCCCCTTGCCTCGGTTTCCTGATCTCTAAAGTGAGGATAATCATAGTACCCACCTTATTGGTTTGGGGGATTTAAATGATTTAAGCCATTTTATATACAATGCTTGAACAGTGCCTGTCAAATAGTAAGTGATCAATAAATGTTAGCTATTATGATTACTATAGTCACTCACGCTTTCTTTCAGATATTTTATTTTAAAATGAGAGAGAGATTAAGAAAAAAAAATGGACCTAGTGCAATTCACAAGGCTGACTTTTATAAGAGGTTCAGAAATGCTGCCTTTTACAGTGTTTATTAAGTAAATACATGCCTGTTTCAGCGGGAGGTGATCTGGAATGGAACATGTAGGTACATTTTTCTCCTTAAACCATGCATGTTTTAGATGGAACAGAAAGGAAGTGAAATTAAAAATATATATATCCAAGGGGGAAAATATAAAGTCAGGACATTCTTTTGAATTCAGAATTAGTGGGGGACAAACAACTGAGAAATTTACTGTTTGCTCTCACAGAGCCTCATGCTAGAAGTAAATAGGAAAATTTAATTAATTTTAATTATAGTTTTTTTCACTGTCACTTGTCTTTATCCTGTGGCCATCCACCGGAGGAGTAAAATCTCAATGGGAAACTGCACCAGGGAACTCTAAATATAGAAGCAGCAAGGAACTCTAAATACAATTAGTCCCCAAATTAAAAACACCCAGCTTACAAATATTGCATATAGACATAAAAGGTCAATCATAACATACCCAGTTAAACATACCCAGTTAAATTTAAATTTCAGATAAATACCAAATAGTTTTTTAATATACATATGTCTCAAAAATTGCACGGGACATACTTATACTAAATAATTATTTGCTGTTTACCTGAAATTTAAATTTAACTGAGTGACCTGTATTTTTATTTACTAAATCCAGCAACCCTACCCAAGGATAATTATGCTTTTCAATGTTTATGATAGTTTCTTTCTAAAATTATCCTAAAAAACTAAGAAAAAATTAACAGGAGCCCCTTAGAATATCTCATACATTTCCTAAGTGGTAATGCTGTAAGCTGTAGTGAGAATGCTTTCATTCTGTCAAAGATCACTGACACATAGAAACAAAAATTAGAAGTTACAACAGCTATATCTTTGAAGAAGTATATATTTATCAAGGC
This sequence comes from Balaenoptera physalus, assembly GCF_965194825.1. Lineage (NCBI taxonomy): Eukaryota > Metazoa > Chordata > Mammalia > Artiodactyla > Balaenopteridae > Balaenoptera > Balaenoptera physalus. The sequence goes on from NC_138896.1 coordinate 105,714,694, forward strand.
ACCAGCTTTCTCATCTAAATTCAAGAAAGAAAATGTTTTAAATAATAATGTAGAGGTTTTTACGAGAAAAACAGAAAAAATCTTAGTGAATGAAAGAGAAACAGGGAGAACAGCAGAATAGAGACAGAGGGAGGCAGGCAGACAGATACAGAAAGAGAAAAAGACAAACGTGGAAGACAGAGGAGGGAACAAAAGGGGGAGGGAGAAGGAAATACAGGAAGCAAGGCACGTGGGCTCTGAGATGTGCATTAGTGGAGGCACAGCACTGTTCAGAGGCCACAGTCTTCGTGTTTGGGGTGCAGTGGTCCTAACAGCTGGGTCAACATCTCCCTAAGGACCAGATGCAATTAAGCTGAAGGTTGGATGAGTAGGTACCTCCTACCCTGCTGCCAAAGAATCCTGTGCTTTCGACTGAGATAACACTTTTGCAAAGGAAGGAAGGAGGGAGGGAGGGAGAGAGGGAGGGAGGGGGAGGAAAAAGGAGGAAAAAGGAAGAATTCTTCCTGGGGAGGGAGGAATGGAAGGAAGGAGAAAGAAAAGGTACCCAACTTTCTCCTTAGTTCTTTTTTTTTTAACTTTTTTAAAAATTGAAGTATAGTTGATTTATAATGTTGTGTTAATTTCTTCTATACAACAAAGTGATTCAGTTTTACATATATATGCATTCTTTTTCATATTCTTTTCCATTGTGGTTTATCACAGGCTATTGAATATAGTTCCCTGTGTTATACAGTAGGACCTTGTTGTTTATCCATTCTCTTTATAATAGTTTGCCTCTGCTAATCTCAAACTTCCAATCCATCCCTCCCCCACCCACCCCCCCTTGGCAACCACAAGTCTGTTCTCTATGTCTGTGAGTCTGTTTCTGTTTCATAGATAAGTTCATTTGTGTCATATTTTAGATTCCACATATAAGTCATATCATATGGTATGTCTAGCTCTATGTAATTTTTTTGTCTACCTCAGCAAAAGAGAGACCTTTTTTTAAAACATGGACAATCTTGAGTTTGACTTGGGAATTAAATCTGTCTCTGTCTTTCTGTGTGTCTCTCTCTGTCTCATACACACAGACACACACAGACACACACACACACACACATCCCACGATTTCATTCTGCTTGTTTGACCCTGACTCAGTTCAGCTTCCTTTCAGCATCCTTGAACCTGGCTCAGGTGGCAGAAGTGGGAAAGAGCTGAGTCACCAAAGATAAAGTATAATTCAAGTAATCCATGTATAAATCATAAAGATTTAGCTGTACATTAAGTTGTTACCAGGCCTAAAGACTCAGATTTGAGAAAAGAGTTTGAGCTGCTATAGTTTGGATCATTCAAATAATGAAAAATGGTATAATAGCATTTTATTACTAAGGATGGGGTGCATAAATCTTTTTAAGAAAACACAGATATGGAAATTTTAGAGGAAAATTTCCTTAGGTATCATTGAAATAAGAAATAAATGTGGTCCTGGTTAAAGCATAGACATATCAAAACTCTTTCTTATATGTGCCCTAGTTCTCTAAAGAGAAAATGCCTAATGTCAAGACGTAAGGATGGTGAGAGTAGTCTTTGGGGTTGTTTAATTTAGAAAGAAGCCTGGACAATAGCCAATAAATTTCTTGGCTTTAAATAACACCCTGGTGACATGTTTCATTTTGATTTCTGAGATTAATTAATTATGGGAAAAATCTTAGAATTTATTTAAAGAGTCACATGGGAAAACATACACTAGTAGAGGGGTTTGGTCTGAGATTGAGGAGTTCCAAGATAGGATGACTGGCATGTGGAAAACTACTAAGAAACAAATAACGCCTAATGTTCTGGTTTTCCAAATTAGAAAAGAGAGATTATTTTTGATACCATTGTAGAGATGGTTAGAACCTTTACAAGCTTTTTTGGGGAAAGAACTTGGTGTACAGTGAGAATGGGAAACTTTTCTGAATTGTTCAGCATTTTGTCTCAAGTGCCTAGCACAATGCTTGGCATATATATATATATATATATATATATATATATACACACACACACACACGTATATATATTTTATATATAATAAAACAATGGATTGCATGATCAAACCTTCAAATGGAAGAGTGCAAATTCAAGAGTAGCTTCAAATTCTGATAAATGGAAGATTAATAAAAAGGTTCAATGAAGAAAGAAATACAGATCATTTTACTGGATTGGAAATGGTTTTAGCAATTTAGGTTCCTTAAGCATTTGCCAAGATTATGGCAAAAAGGACTGCAAAAATAAAAGCAGCAGAAACATCAGACTCTAACCACTACAACACTTCTGTTGAACTTTGAAATGCAAAGGTGAAGATTTATTTTTCGTCTCTATCTATATCTGAGAAGAATTCCACATATTTCATTTTCTTTTCAATTTTTGTTGTAAACTATAGACTATTTGAGAGATTTTTCTACCATGAAATATACTCCAAAAACGTGTTTTTAAAAAAAGGAAGACTATAAAATCCAAGCAAAAGATCTCATCTAGAGACCTCAATTTTAGCTTGTCTTCTCCTCAATCCTCTTTCCTCATTAGTCTGAGGTTTTCTGCAAAGATAATAAAAATATGACAATGTCACATGTCTAGTCACATACTTATTCTTCTTTCTCAACTTCCCTCTTTATCTCATGCCTCTCCTGCACTGGAATTCTTTTACAACTTCTGATTATTTTTAAACAGTTGTACTAATAGTTCATCCCCCAAAGTTTTATTAATAGTTTGTTCCATATATTAGTTACTTCTGTCAAAAAAAAACTTTAGCCATCATTTAATTCTTTTTATTTTACTACCAAATGTCCCTTGCTTAATCTGCCTGTAACTCCAGACTTTGCAGCTTTCCACATACATTGCTTCACATTTTTCTATGAAAAAGATCCTTTTTTTTAGAATTGCAATTCTATAAATGTTATTTTTCTTACAAAAAATTCTGCTGAAGCTAAATTCACCCCCACCAAGAGCATCTGTTTAGGTAAACAAATCCTCAAATACACAATGTTTTCTGTTTGGTACAATTAGCAGTTTTGAGGAAAATAATTAATCAAGTAATTTCTAAAACTTGTAAATAGCTATAGTTTAATTCAAAATCATCAAGTTTTCAGTTAAGCACTGAGTTATATTCTGCAATATCTATTCTTCCATGTAAAAACTGTTCACTATAATAAAACTCTGAAAAAATACCTTATTACTAATAATTACTATCCCACAAATTCTATCATATTCATGCCAAGGATAAAACTTTCACTTCTGTGTATAGTAGTAAGTGGAAAAGTGGGCTTTAATTCTTTTCTCTAATTTAGGAAGACTATTTATTCAGTAGCTACATTTTTTTGGCGCTGCATGGGGATACAGGTGCAGTTCCTTTCTAGATTTCACATTGTCTGGAATGTTCCATGTCTTGATCCAAAATATACTTTATGTTCCACAAATGAGAGGAAGAGCTTGGAGGCCTGGATTATTTTTACAAAAGTAATTTTGTAATTTGTAAAAAGTGATTTACTTTAGAAAACTCAGTGTTTTACATATTTTATTCACATTTTCATGATCAATGGGATACTCTTCCACCGGTTTCTCCATACTGTGCTAAATATAAAAGTAATACATGAATTTCTGAAAAGTTCAGAAAATGTCAGGAAAAGAAAAATCACCAGTATTCCATACCCCAGAGATAAGACCATTTAACAATTTGGGGTATTTGTCTTCAGGTTTTTAGTCGATTTTAAATTTTATGAAAGTTTTGCATCTGCTTTTTAAATAATATATTGCATGCCCTTTATTTACAACTTTCTAAGATGGGAAAACAGTTTTATTAGCTACTATTCCTCCTCAGAAAAGTCCTGGATTTAATTATGTGAAATGGGGAGGAGGGTTCAGAAATAAAAATATCTGTTGTGACCTAACAGAGGGAAGACCACCAAAGAGAGTTAGCCTAAAGACAACATATGCAAATTGATGAGCCCTAAATACATAAACACAGAGCTTACAGTGCTTTGAATTCCTGCAGATTGAAGTTGCTTAAATAAATTTCATTCTGTGAGCCCTTCTAATCCTTTCCAGTTTTTGGTTTGTTTTTTTTTGTTTTTGTCTGAACAGTTACTTATGAGCTTGGAAGTGTTCAGTAAAGTATTAGGTTATAAGAAATGTTCTTTGGTATCAGTATCCTAGGTTTAAATAATGAGTAATAATTGTTAAATATTTTCCAAATAACTTTTTGGTTTGAATAAATCATGGCAAATAAATGCTTTCCCTCAAAATATAGTAAACAAGTAATAGTGATCAAAGTCCAAGATACTTTATCCTATGATGTGTTTAGGGTTCATAAGCTATTTATTATGTTTCAGTATTTAACTAATCATTTCTGAAGACAAACATTTACTTCTTTTCAAAATTAAATGAACAAACATGAAGTCTTGTTTAAGATTTAAACTGGGTTACCTGAAGCTTGTTATTTCTTTCTAAGACAGTACATTTAGGGTGGGTGCTGAGCTAACATGTTTATGACTTCCATTGGCATGCAAAATAGAATGTTTTGGGGTTTGTTTGGTTTGGGTTTTGACAATCAATTCCCTGCATTGATGGTCTGGTCTTAGAATTTTTCATCACAATTTTCAAAATTCAAGTTATTAAGATGACAGCACGTGTCACCCTTGCTCTTTTTGTTCACTAAACATTAGCTAATCCTTTAAACTGGAAATTTTTTGCAAAGATCCAGAAACACAGACAAGGGGACTATCTGTTGCCAAATATGATGGGATACATTGTAATCATATTTTCATAAGTAACTTATAAATCTGTACTGCAATTTCCTAATACATATTACTTGATTTCTCAGGCAATTCGCTTCAGAAATTACATTCTCTCCCACAATGCAAAAAAATAATGTCACAAAGGTGAATTCTAAGATACATATTGACAATAAAGGGCCGTAAGCACACAGTGGGCAAAAGTCCTAGCAAACTTGAAAAATATTTAACTGAACAATAATGGAGCAATGCCAAATGCTAAAAGTCACCAGAGATAATTTTAATTGTTGTAGATATAATGGTGTTCAATGACAGCTGTTTGGGAACAAAAAGGTTATTTCCTGCAAATTTCAGTAAGTTTTCTCCTAAAATAAACTCTCATTGATTGTTAAAATTACCAATTGTCCTTAATGGCAAATGGACACCTAAATTGGCTAACTTTGAATATGGAGTCACTGCTACATGTTGATTTGTAAACACTATCTGGAGGAAAAATTAAAAAGACATAATGTAGCCCAGTGTTATTTCTCCCTATGGAGATATTACAGGACTCTTATGTAAGAGAAGTAGTTGAAAAAAATATCTAAAGCAAAAAGTACTTACGAACTGAATGTTGCAACTTTCCCAGTAAACACAGCTTCCTCTCTCCTTTCCCCTGTCTTTTTTTGGAAATGACAAGAATAAGCTTTTTGAAAAACTGAATTTTGCTAAATTATAAATTAAAAATAGTAATTATTTAACAAAAGAGATTTAACATATTAGTCAATAGAAATGTATTTTGTGAGCTGGCCTAACAGTACTAGAATAAGCTACTTTAGATGCTGTGCTTATTTATACAAGTCTATTTTTGAGTTTATTTGACATGAGGTTATAATTTTATACACTATACTTAATGATCCAATGCTATTTTTTTGTCTTTATAAATTTTTAAAGTTTGACATCTACTTGAGTAAAAGTAATGTGGGGAAATATAAGGAGGGCACAGTTCTTTTTCTTAAATCTAGAGACATAGTCATTCAGTTCATTTATTATTAATTCATTTTATTTTGCTTCAATAGTTTTTCTAATTAAGAAAATGAATATGTATTCATTATTTTTTTAATTGGAAAGTTTCAGAAAAAGATAAAGAATAACAATCACCTTGAACGCATCCCACTACCCAGCAATAACCACTGTTAAAACATAAACTTATTTTTCTCTAGGCATTTTTCTATACATGTGTATGTAAATATTTTTTTAAACAAGATGTATGTAGCATTTTGGGTTTTTATTTTAAAGATTTTAGTTATCAGTTTAACAATGATGAGAAAAGAACTGAAAATTTTAAAAAGAACCCCCATTGCCCTTAGGTACCATTAGAATTACCATTATTATTAGATATTTAAGAATTTTTTTCTTTTATTTCAATCTGTTTCTGCATCATGGGATCCATAGCTTTCAATTATAGCTTATTATGGCTTGTTATGTAGTATTCTAGTATATTCTACTTATGTATTCCTTTTAAGAATACTTTGTTTTGAACAAAATACTTATGTATGGTCTTATATATCAAAATAATGCATTAAATCTATGTTCTTAAAAGATGGAAAAGTTGAGGAAATTCCTATGAGGTTTAGTTTTCTCAAATGTGAAATTAAACATGGAAGTAATTGAATATAATCACTAATGTTTGCCAATCAAAAGTTTTAGAACTTAGGCATTTTGTTTCACTCACTTAAGATACATTTTAAAATGTATTCTACATTGACTTTAAACAGAATAGATCTGTATGTTCTGACATGAAAGGCCTTATTGAGTAAAAAATTCACAGAACAATGCATTTCAAATAATTTTTGCTAAACAACTATAAAAGTGTGTGTGCTAAAGTCCATATGTACTTCTATATTTATGAAAATGCAAAAAACGCCTCAATCTGGGAAGGGAAGTGGAAGTGGGGAGGAAGTAAGAGGGAACTTTTACAGTTTATTCTAGATATTTCTGTATTCCCTTCAACAAAAATCCTGCGTTACTGGTGTAATTATTTTTAAGTGGAAGAAATTAGGGTGACCTAACATCCTTTCACCATTTATACTGGCCCTTCACTGCTCTGAATTCTAGTCACTTCCGTAACCAGCTAATCTCTCCTAAGAAAGTTGAAAGCTCCTAGAGGAGATACATGCGTGGTACTTTGCATTTTCCCCACAGCCCTGGCACTAGCGCCTTGGCACAAGAAGTCCTAGTGTGTCTGTCTTGAATGTACAAAGTAATGACCTAGACTATGATTTTTTTAATTTTTATTTTATATTGGAGTATATATAGTTGATTAACAATGTTGTGTTAGTTTCAGGTGTACAGCAGAGTGATTCAGTTATACATATACATGTATCTGTTCTTTTTCAAATTCTTTTCCCATTTAGGTTATTACAGAGTATTGAGCAGAGTTCCCTGTGCTAAGCAGTAGGCCCTTGTGGGTTAATCTATTTTAAATACAGCAGTGTGTACATGTCAATCGCAAACTCCCAATCTATCCTTCCCCCGCCACCATTCCCGCCTGGTAACCATAAGTTCATTCTCTATGACTTAGAAGCCACCAGCGCAGCAAAACTATGATCTTTTGGAGAGGAATCTACAAAGAGCTCTGGTGGGTCTCGGTAGGCAATTCATTGTAAGTCCTTTGTAAACTAAACACATTGAATTTTATTGCCCTTTCTAGTATAATTAGTAGAAGCTCAGTTTAAATAAAGTTTAACCACAAATGGCATATTTTTTTTGAAAATAAGATTTGGGAGAAATGAAAATAGTGAATTCTAGTACCACAGCAGGATCACCTAGGAGCTCTACAATGGGCACCAATTTTTCTGTTACGAAAGAAAGAACTCTGGGCATTCCGCAGGAGCACAGCAGCTGATGGAAGGAAATAGGATGCTAGATTTTATAGTGTGAACATAGGAAGGAAGGTGTAAATGGGGCCTATCCCTGACTGTTAGTATTGATCTTAAACCTAGATAGATAGGGCCGAGTTTGATATGGTGACTACTGTTGCGAATTGTAGTGAAATAAGAAATTCAGTCTACTTCATCATGAATTATATTAATTATATTAATGGATTCCAAAGTGAGAAAAAACTGGATGGACACTTACTGCAGGTGATTTCTTTCATAAAACATACTGATACAGTACCACATAGCTTCAGTTATTCAAGCTGAGAGCCTCTTTCCAGATATGTTTTTTTTTTCCCCCCAGATCTGTTCTGATCTAGCCACAGAAATAGAAGTCTGGCTAGAAATGCCTCAACCCCTTCATTCTGGAGACTTCAGTGTCTTTCTTTTCACTAGCTCTTTCTCCTCAGCTTATCATCATGTGCAAACCTCTGTCATCTTAAAAAACAAAAATAAAAACCAACTTGTTTAGACTCAGCTTCTCCTTTGTAAAATCAACCCTCTTCCCTTCACAAACAAACATCTCAAAAGAGCTGTTTACATTCATTATGTCCACTTTTTCACCACCATTGGTAACCAGCAGTAGCTGAGAGGCTAGACTCCGGAGTTAGGTAGAGCTGAGTTATCTTTCATCTGTTGCAGGCTAGTTGTATGACTCTGGTCAAGGCCTTTCAGTGCCTCCATTTACTCATCTGTAATATGAGGATGATGCATTAATACCTCAGAGAGCTGTGGTGAAGGTTAAACAGCACGATACCTTACAATGCCAGGCACATAGTAGTTGCTCAGTAAATGTTCCTGACCGACACAGGCTTCTACCTCCCTCTCCTCTTTCACCCAAGTCACCAGGCCCATCTTAACTGACATCTCTGTGCCATCTGAGAGTACTGTCTGCTTTCTTCCTTTGACCTTCATTGTACCAGGCAGTTCTCATTTTTCTTTTTTCCACCTCTCCAGCTGCTCCTTCTCAGAGTCCCTCTATCCCTTACAAGCTCATGTTCTGCAGAGATTTCTCCTCAGCCTCCTCTTCTTCTTGTTCTCCCTGGCAATCCTTTCACATCAAAGGCTTCATTTGCTAGTGTACGATGACAACTCCACGTTGTATTTCCATTTGAGATTCCCTTCCAGAGTTACAGGAGTGGGGAGCCTATCGTCCACGGACATCTTCATTTGGATACCCACCCCCACCAACAAACACCGAAAACTCAGCATGTCCCAAACGCAGCCCATCCACTGCTCAAGTTGGAGCAAATCTTTTTTTTTAAAGGTCTTGTACTCTACCTCCTAAATGTTTTTGTACGGCTGCATCATACTCATTCTTCAAGATTAAGGTCAGGTATTACATCTGTGGGGAGCCTTCCCATTTACTACTCCCCTCTCCAACCTGAGTTAGATTCCTCCCCTTTCTATGTACCCCCCAGCACTATATAACACCTCTTTCATTGCACTTACCCGTTGTGTTCTAATTTTCTTTAGCTTGTCTGCCTCCTCTACAGGACAGTGAGCTCCCTAAAAGCAGAATTTTTGTCTTTCAGCTAACACAGTGTATTTGACAGTGAACCTACACCAGCCTCCCCTCCCCCTGCCCCGTTCAGCTTGGTTAATTCTTCTGCTATCTCAGGCACACTGTAAAACAGCCTAGAATTTAGCAAAATGATGGGGAGAAGCTCGATGACATTACAGCTTACAAAATAGTAAATCTGTTCCTAGATAAGTAAGAGTTAACTATATACTAAAGTTCAAGGGAGCCTTGCCAAGTCAATAAATTACTTGGTGTTTACTGAATACCAACTGTTTTCCCCATATACTGAATATGTTTACTATTTCCATTGCTTACATTTCTTACTGAGGGTAATTGAAATTTTTTTTTTTTTTTTCGTGAGAAGGAAGAGATTCTTTCGGTAAGAAATCATCTTAAATGATGGCCCTCAAATACTTGAAGAGGTAATTCTATCTTGATTGGGACTTGGACTCTGTAATTCACACAACAGAGAAAACATTAAAAATCTGGCCTCATATTTGAGTTCTAACACAATTTTTCAGTTTACTACTACTGACCTGTTCATTACAGCAATGGTTCCCAAATTTTAATGTGCATAAGAAGTACACCTGTGTCAGGGAAGGAGAGAAAGAACCAAGATTGGGAATGATGATGAGAATTTGGCATTATTTGAAATCTTTCCACTTTTTTAAAAAATTAATTTATTTATTTATTTTTGGCTGCGTTGGGTCTTCATTGCTGCCTGTGGGCTTTCTCCAGTTGCAGCGAGCAGGAGCTACTCTTCGTTGCGGTGAGCAGGCTTCTTATTGCAGTGGCTTCTGTTGTTGCAGAGCACGGGCTCTAGGCACATGGGCTTCAGTAGTTGTGGCGTGTGAGCTCAGTAGTTGTGGCTTGCGGGCTCTAGAGGGCAGACTCAGTAGTTGTGGTGCACAGGCTTAGTTGCTCCGCCGTATATGGGATCTTCCCGGACCAGGGCTCGAACCCGTGTGCCCTGCATTGGCAGACAGATTCTTAACCACTGCACCACCAGGCAAGTCCTGAAATCTTTACACTTTTTTAAAGAAAATTTTGTTCACGTACAATTTGTGTAGTTAAAAATAAAACTCAAAATATCATCTGCGAGCTCAACCAGGTGAAATCTTGGATTCCACCTTTTTAGGATTGGAAACAAACAAACAAGCACAAAACAGAAACATCAAGTGTTTGATGTGCAGCCAGATTTGAGAACCACTGATTATCTATTTTCTATATGGAAACACTTTGAGTAATCATGGAAGTTAGCAGTAAATACTCTTTCATAAACAAACAAACTGGCAAAGTAGACAAAAAATTGCTGAAGAAAACTAGCAGCTACAAATACTTAACACTAAAATAATTGTTAGTTTGCCAGAGTTGTGGGATTTATTTTAGAAGTAGTCACTAATTATATCACATTTTTACATCATCTTGTCTTCTTTCTCTAATGGTAGAATTAAGGACCTATTAAATTCTATGATTATTTGTCAAAGTGTCTAATCTTTAGGTATCACAAATAAACAAAATTGCTCTTATTCATTGATTCATTTACTAATATTTATTGAGTACCTACTATATGCCAAGCACATAAGTAATTTGTATGTAAAGTACCAGGATTTGGGGGTTCTTCCTGTTTGGAATAGAATGTTATTTTGAACATAATAATAATTCAATAAATGTGTGTTGACTCACTGATTAAATTTAGTGTAGAAAATACTATTATTTGAGCTCTTTTGAAATCTATACAAGAATGCCGTCAGAAAAGTTGCATTGTTAGAACAAGTAAGTATCAGGAAATCCTCTTAGTAGTGGTGGTGTCAAACATAAAAACTGTATTGGAGGACCATAATGTAAAGTTGAACAATACACCAATTCCTTTTTAAACAAAAAAGGCAAGTTTAAAGGAACTGTATGACAACATTTAAACTAGAAATGTACTTTTTAAGCTTAATCAGATAAGTTTCAACCCAATGTGCAAAGAGAGGGCCAAAGAGTGTTCTAGTCTGGAAAATAATCCACTATAGTATTAGAGTAAAATGAAGTGCTTGACTTTTTTTTTTTTAATTTTATCATTTTTTTTTATTGAAGTATAGTTGATTTACAATGTTGTATTAATTTCTGCTATACAGCAAAGTGATTTGGTTACACACATATATATATATTCTTTTAAAAATACTCTTTTCCATTATGATTTATCATACAATATTGAATATAGTTCTCTGTGCTATACAGTAGGACACTGTTGTTTATCCATTTTATATATAAAAGCTTACATCTGCTAATCCCAACCTCCCACTCCATCCCTCCCCCAACCCCCTCCCCCTTGGCAACCACAGGTCTGTTCTCTATGTCTGAGAGTCTGTTTCTGTTTCATAGATAGGTTCATTTGTGCCATATTTCAGATTCCACATATAAGTGATATCATATGGTATTTGTCTTTCTCTTTCTGATTTATGAAGTGCTTGACTTTTAATCCAAGATAGCAAACTAAGTACCTATATTTACCAACTGTCCCTACTCCAAAAGCCCAGGCAAATGGTTAAGGCCACTGTTAGTCTATAAGTAAACTTTGTGCAAATTAGAAGAAAGACACCTCTTCTTTCAGGTAGAATGAGTGCATGACTAGGACTTCAGACCCTCTTTGTCCACTTGGCTAGCCCTTTTGGGCAGAGTTATAACCTGCACAGCAGTCTGCTGCAGTCCTGGAATAAGAGAATGACAAAACGAGGTAGGTGGCTGGAGAAAAGAATAAAACATGCTGGTTGTTATTTGGTAAGGGAAGGATACAAATAATCATTTTTTTCTCCATTTTTTTTAGTTGAGATATAATCCACATACTGTAAAATTCACCCTTTTAAATGTACAATTCAGTAGGTTTTAGTATATTTAACAAAGTTGTGCAACCGTCAGCACTGTCTAACGGGAACATTTCATCACCCCCCAAAGAAACTGTACTCATTAATAATCATTCCTGATTTTCTCCCCACAACCCCAATCCCCTGGCAACTGCTAATCGTCTTTCTGTCACTATGGATTTGCCTATTCTGGACATTTCATATAAATGGAATCATACAGTATGAGGTCTTTTGTGACTGACTTTTCACTTAGCATAATGCTTTTGAGGCTTATACTTGTTGTAGTATTATCAGCACATCATTCCTTTTAATGGCTTAATAATATTCCATTGTATAGATAGACCACATTCTGTTTATGCATTCATCAATGGATAGACATTGGGATGGTTTCCACTTTTTGGCTACTATGAACAGTACTCCTATGAACATTGGTATACAAGTGGCTTGACTTTTTACAAGAAGCTTATATCACTTCTATAACTTTTTAAATAATTAAAAAGAAAAAAGTCACAATTTATATAAAAGTCCAAGGCTGTGATTTCTTTTTATTTTCTATTTTGTTTTTGTTTTTCCTCTTAGATTTAAGTATCCTTCCATTATTTGGTTGTACTGACTTTTGTTGCCCCTATATTACAATTGTTATTAATTTTGTGGTTTGTAAACGTTTTATTTGTTTTATACAACATTGCATCTTTAAACATGCTACATGATACATAGATTTAAAAATTGAGGGTGGGGGGAATGTCTAGTGATATTCTAGGATTAAATATAATAATTGAAAAATTATAGTGAGACTTTTGTTCTGTAAAACCAGACTAAACTTTGCCCTAAATGCTAATAATTTGATTTCTGTCATTAATAAATTATGCAAATCATCTAGGTCACTGCAATTCCATTTGGCAGGAGAACAATTAAAGACGTCAACTAAATTTATCTTTTTAAAGCCCTGTACATGGAAGAATCAACTTCTTACTACCACAGGAATAAAATAATTTTTAAAAAATTCTGCATCCTAGGTGAAGGTATGCAGAAATTGACCTAAAAGAATTGATCTACTGAAATTTTACTGTGAGAATAAATGGATAATTATAGGAGATTAAAATCAGAAAAATACTTTGGGGAGGAAAAAATATCCATGTATCCATGTTACAGTGGTAGGAAGAGTGGCTGCCAGACATAATGTCAATAAACAAAGCCCTTTGGTAAAGCATACACATCTCCCAACTCCCTCCCTACCTCCTCCCACTAGTGTACAAAAGTTTCTAAACATATAAATGCAATTCATGATCAACCTACCAGTTACTTATTTAAAACGCAGTAAAAATGCAAAACAGAAGGAAGAAGTCTACGCCGGGCCAAAGTGCCATCCCCAGAAAGTGGCTCCAAATTTCCTGTCTTGGATGCATGAAAAATGCTCCTTTAGGTGTCAGTGCCAGGGCTGGCCAGCTAGAGACTGGCGAGAGAGCTGTGGGGATGGCCAGGGCAGCAAGAAGTCTGTTGCTAGCTTAGTTTGCATCCTTATACCTTAAGGCATTTCAGAAGTAGGCACCTGCGTTCCTGAAAACCTCTGCTGTAAAAAGGAATAAAGGAAATGATATTACTGGAATATCACCATGGAAACAGAATAGCTGAAATCACTCTAATAGAAAGCCCAGTTCCCCAGCATTCTGCTCAAACTTCCCTGTCCTCAGTCTGCTCAAAAGAGAAATTGTGTATCAATAGAAGCAGTTCCTTGTATCAAGAGCAAAGTTGGCACATGGGTCCAAATATTCAAAATAAAATTATGTTCATAAAAACAGAAAGGCTTGTGGCTACGTAAGTAAGGCTCAGGTCAGTAGCTGAGCCTGAGAATTTACATAAATGATATTCATCAACTTTGTAGACATCATGAAGGATGAAAATACAACCTCTAAAGGTGACTGAATTTATGGCATTACTATTTTTTCAATAATAAAAATGTACGCCGTATGTTAGGCATACCATCAGCCAGGGCTACAACAGCAAATAAAAAAATCGCTGCCTTAGGGGCCGTACGGGAAATCTCTGTACCTTCCTCTTAATTTTGCTGTGAACCTAAGGCTGCTCTAAAATTAGAAAGACTTTAAAAAAAAAAAAGCTGCCTTCATGGAGTTCACATTCTAGTGTGGGGAGAGAAACAATAAATAAATAAAAGTTAAAAAATATAATTTCAGGTAGTGATAAGTGGTAGGAAGAAAAATAAAACTGTTAAGAGAATAAAGAACAATAGTGATGGAGGACCTCTTGATGAACTGACATTTGAATTATTTACTTAATAGTAGGCTTGGGTTGCAAGTTAAACACTTGGCAATCAATCATTCAACAAACATTGATTGTCCACTTATTTGGTTTCAGGTCTTGTAGGGCAACAGGTCGTGGGCGTAAAAAGATCAATAAACCATGGCTTCTGCTGTCAAGGTACTTGGGCAAGATAAGGGAAGTAAGGGAAGATAGACACTTCATGGGCACGCAAGCGTTGGGGTTTTGTTTTTGTTTTTTGTTTTGGAGGTTTTGTTGTTGTTAGCAACTGAAGTACCATAACTGCCTTTCCCCAGGTCCAAGCTCCTTGCCCATTACTCAGCCTGGACACGGCATTTATGTCCTTAGGTCGCTAAACTCCGGAGTGTGCAGATGGCGGTCCTCTGAGCAGTGAACGCGTTTTACAACTCGCCCACGATAGACGTTAAGAGTTGAGAAAATTTCAGCAGAGAAACTTTTCTGATAAATCCAAAATCTACCAGGGCAAATTGTTTGAACCAACTTTTAAACAGAAGACTTAAGGACAACATTTTAAAACAGTTTGAATGTTTTATGATGAAATTCATTTGGGGGATTTACAGAATTATACAGAAGAGGGAGGCAGGTGAAGGTATAGATGAAACAGGGTTAGCCATAGACTGAAACCGGGTTATGGGTACAAGGGGTATTCATTACACTATTCTGTCTACTTCTATATTTGTCTAATGTTTTCCATCATAAAAAGGTTTTGTTTTTTGTTTTTGTTTCAGTTTTATGTGACAAAGCCTAGGACCCATAAGTTCACATGCATGTCATGAGAAAACCATTCTCATGCTGAAATCTGGGGTTCATAGCTATTTCAAAATCTACTTATTCAACTAGTGATTTTTTACTTACAAGAAAGAGAGTAGAGTATCCATGTAGATTGATGACTAAATATGACACATATATGAAAAAACCCCCTCAATTTAGCATCCAAACTGTGTTTTAACACATTAGTGAGTGACTTTCAGAAAAAAATATTCTCATTGCTTTCACATAGTTGATAAACAACATTTACTGAGTTCCTACTAGGAGCCTGACTTGGCATTTTCTCATGTTATCTCACTGATGAGATTATGAGAATATATTTCCATTTTATAGATGAGGGAACTAAGCCTCAGAGAGGGTGAGTCTCCTGCTCAAGGTCACAATAAGCAGAGATAAAAATCAGGGCTCTTTCCATTCTACCAGTGCTTAATTAAAACCAAACTCTTGAAAAGAAAAGACAGAAAGTAGGACAATTTTCCTGAACTGAAAACTCTGCCAGGCATTCTCTTCTTCCTAATAGCTACCTCCTACCTCTTGATACTTACAAGCCAATCTGATATGCAAAATACATCAATTTCTGAGGGAAAAAGTGAAGAAAAACTGATAAAGCAGGGCAAAAACCTCTTTTTTAAATTTCCTGAATATCAAAAGTATTTTTGAACCTTTAAAAGATATTTTCAAACCATTAAAACTTTAAAATTTAAATAGTCTAACTCAAAACTATTGAAATTACCAAATGGAATTTCCTTGGAATTAAATATTATTATTAATTTCATAGGTGCTTAAAGATTATGAGAAATAAAATATTTTCAAAAATAGGAGTCATCTCATTCAATATTAAAGAAAAGCGTATTACTGAAGAAATGGCCTTAAAATTATGTCTCTTTCAGTTCTTTCAAATTATCTAAAAGAAAGCTCTAAATTGGGGTATTAAGAGAAAATAAAATATGAATTGGTGTATATCTTCCATGATTTTAATTTTGAACCAATACATAGCTGTATTATATTGTAAACTAATGATTTGTATATAATCAAGTATTTATTAAAATATTCCAGCAACTTTTTTTTTTTTTAATTTATAGGCAATCACTCAAAACAGAAAGAGAATGTAAGCTAAGCAGAGATGTATAGTGAAAGGATCAGGCAATTGGAAATCAGAAGAAATGGGTTACAAGCCTGGCTTTGGTACTTAAGACCTTATAAAAATGAGCAAGTCATTTGGTGAGGGGCAAGATAAGACAGAATAGCAAGAGTAGGAGAAAAGGACCTTAATAAAATTCAAAGTCAAATTGGGAGATTGCAGGTAAAATTTCATAACTAGACTTAAAAATCATATGTGGGAACACAACAGAGTCATTCACAAAGTAGATGTGTGTGCGTGTGTGTGTGTGTGTGTGTGTGTGTGTGTGTGTGCTTAACCTGTCCAACATGTCGAATTGGTTATCATTTTTTTTTTAATTTTAAATTAAGAGCATCTAAATCTCCTGAGAATTTATGGTGTCTAGAGACTGAGAAATGGTATCTCAGTTAGAGGAGCAAATGTCAGAGCCATGACTGCACACAGCTGCTGTAAATAAGTGACCCTCCCCCCGCCCCCACTGGATGACTGGAAATACAGCACATTAATTTTCCTAAACTCAATCTGCAAAATGGTTACATGTCATTCACTATTGATGCCAATGCTGTTTCGCTGAATGTCTTGAAAATAAAATTTTTGTCATGATTCAAAATATTTCCCTTTAAAAATAATATACCAGTGTTTAAAAATACCTGAGGTCCGTCAGTAGGGCTAGTTCAAGTATAGTTGGAGTAAACTGGGAATCAATTCAGTTAAGGCCAACTCCCACTACTAGACCTGTACTTCCTTCCCAGTATAATAAACACAGTATGCAATTATGAACCTGGGAACAAAGTTCCCCTAGTTGGAAGAAAAGCAAATATGTCTGCAAATCTCAAATGAGATTAACAACTGAGCATTAACTGCAGAAAAATAAGTGCCTCAGGACCAAACCTCAATATTTGGAAGAAGCCCTTGTGGTTGGGGAAAAGTGAACCAAGGCACAATCTTTCATCTCTAGAAGCTAAATGTGGATGGAACTGCATGTGTGCACTGTTGCAGGGTGGAGACCATGTGCTATTTATCATATTGTCCCCAGGACTTAGCAGAGGGCCTGGCACAAAATAAGCACTCAGTAAATGTTTGTGGAATGAAAGAATTCTGCATTATAGTTTATACAGTGTTTCTCCAGCTTTTGAAAATGCGGCCCCACAGTAAGAAATACATTTTACACCAACTCCTGGTACATACAAATACACACACACGCACACACATAACACAAAAGTTATGAAGCAACACTTTAGGGGAAGAATTCTGATAGTTTCTGTTCTCTTGTGTTCTGTATTATTTGACTTATAAAAAAAATTTGGTTATGACCCAGTAAACTGATTTCATAATCCACTAATAAATCAAGACCAGTAGTTTAAAAAATAGATTTATGCTATTTCTATTTCTATTGCTTAACTTCTTACATTTTTAGGCTTTACTAACTATAGATCACTTTTTAAAATGACAATTTTTATTGATGTATAGTTAGTTTACACTGTTGTGTTAGTTTCAAGTGTATAGCAAAGTGATTCGGTTATACATTTATATATTCTTTTTCAGATTCTTTTCCATTATAGGTTATTACAAGATATTGAGTATAGTTCCCTGTGCTATACAGTAGGTCCTTGTTGTTTACCTATTTTATATATAGTAGAAAATCGCTTTTTTTTTTAATCTGGAAGAAAGTTTAGAAAGTATTCAGATGAACTCTAAAATGTTGCACCAGTTATAAGCTCACTGTGGTGGGATTCCATTTAGTCAATATTGTTGAATTATGAGTATTTCTCCACGAAAAGCAGATTGGCCCTACCTCACACCATACACAAAATTTAACTCAAAATAGATCATAGACCTAAATGTAAGAGCTGAACCTATAAATTTGTGGCCACCAGAGGTGGGAGGAGGGAGAATTAAAGGAGGGTGGTCAAAAGGTACAAACTTCTAGTTATAAAATAATTTAGTACTAGAGATGATGGATATTCACTAAACTTACTGTGATAATCATTTCATGATGCATGTAAGTCAAATCATTATACTGTACACCTTAAAGTTATACAGTGCTATATGTCAATTATATCTCAATAAAACTGGAAGAAAAATAATTTAGTACTAGAGATGTAATACACAACACGATAACTATAGTTAACACTGCTGTATGATATATAGGAAAGTCGTTAAGAGATTAAAGCCTAAGAGTTCTCATCACAAGGAGAAAAAATTTTTTTCTTTTCTTTTTATTGTATCTATAAGAGATGATGAATGTTAACTAAACGTATTGTGGTAATCATTTCACAATTTATGTAAATCAAACCATCATGCTGTACACTTTAAACTTATACAGTGATATATGTCAATTATTTCTCAATAAAAGTGGGGGGAAAAAACTCTCTCAAACTAAAAATCATTGGATTGTACATTTAAAATGTACGGTATTTAGGGACTTCCCTGGCTGCCAATGCAGGGGACACGGGTTTGAGCCCTGGTCTGGGAAAATACCACATGCCGTGGAGCAACAAAAGCTGTGCGCCACAACTGCCTGCGCTCTAGAGCCCGCGAGCCACAGCTACTGAGCCCACACACCTAGAGCACCAGCTCCGCAACAAGAGAAGCCACCGCAATGAGAACCTCACGCATTGCAAGGAAGAGTGGCCCCTGCTCACCACAACTAGAGAAAGCCCACGCGCAGCAATGAAGACCCAACGTGGCCAAAAATAAATAAATAAATAAATTTATTTATTTTAGAAAAAAAAGAAGAAGTGGGATGCATGCAGCACTTCTATGCTGGAGTGTAGACTGCTGAGCCGTGTCAATCTGACTACCTAAATGGCAGGCAAGGAAATGGCGTTTTTCAGTGATAAATAAAATGGTCCTCTTTGAAGTCCCTATTCAGCTGTGGCTCTTAACTTCCTACTTTATGGGACAGGTGGAGGGCATGAATCTATTGAATTAAGCTCTGAACCTTCTCCGAGGTGATAACTATCCTCATAATGTTTTACTTTAAACTGCAAACAAGGACCAGCTGCCCTAGAGGAAAAAGAACTAGCCATCCCCAACCAATTAAGACGCTAAAGGACTGGAGCAAGTAATCCTGGGCAAGTAATTGATATGCTTCTTGAAATTACAGTTTTTATGCACCTTTGCTCCCCAAGGACGGCCAGGCCCAGAACAGGATGTTCAGTAAATGGGATTGGAAAAAGGTAAGGAAAGTAAGGCCTCAAGTCCAGAAGACTAGGGGGCTTTCTGGCTGGGTATCTATCAACCCCCTTTGGATGGGTCACGATAAGGGGAGCGGCAGGAAACGAAGCTGCCCAGAGTCCCCCTGGTCCATGCACGAGGAAGCTCGACCCCAAACTGCTCCTCAAACTCCAAACTTAAGATTCCCATGCCCCGCGTCCCGCCCCAGCCCCGCACCATGTGTCCGGGTCCCTCAGCGTAAAAAACACTGCTAAAGAAGTTTAAAAATTCTGTCAGAGGTTAATGAATACTTTAAATTTTTGCAATTAAAACTTTGACGCTTTAAGTGAATAATGAATACCAGTGGGAAGTACAAATGCGAAAGGGGGGGAGCAGAAAGTGTGCAGCGCCATTGGGTATGGGATAAAAACCAGGTGATCCTAAATATGCTCTTCTTTCTTTTTCTTTTTCTTTTTTTAAAGAATGTCATCGAAAAGAACTTGAGGAAAAAAACAAAACAAAACAAAACACCCGCCGACCACTGTGCGAAGGCAAGACCCGCGGGCCTGGAGAGGGAGGGCAGCTCCGGAACTCCACACCTCGGCTCTCCCCGACGTGACCGTGGGCATCTTCCTGGGCTCCGGCCGGTCCCTCCTCAGGGAAAATGGGACCATTTCTGGGTCGCCTCCCAGCGGCGGCTGTGAGGAACAAGCGAGGCCGGGCGCAGAGTAGGCGCTCCAGGGAAAGTGGGCGCGGCGAGCAGGAGTCCTACTGTGCGCGAGGCGGCGGCGGCCCGGCCGCTCCCCTCCCCCTCGAACGCCCGCCCGCCCCGCGCCCCCGCCCCCGCCCGCCCCCAGCCCGGCCTGGCTCAGCCGCTGCAGGCGGGGCCGACCGCACTCGGAGCCCGCGCCGGAGCCGCCGCCTGGGGCGCTCGGTCGGCCACCGGGACACCGGAGCGGACCGCCAGGCCACCGCCGCAGGTCAGAGTCGGGCTGCCAGGGGCGCTTGGGGCAGCGGCGCCGGGCGAGGGCCCGTGGACGAAGGGGCTCGCCGAGGGGCGCGGGGCCCCGGAGGGACCCGCGCTGAGGCGCGCTCCGGGGGGCAGGGGCCGACGGGCTCTCGGACGGAGGGGCCCCGGGCGGACGGGTCGTGGTCCGAGGGCACCGGGGCTGACAGGTCCCGGCCGAGGGTCGCGCCCTGAGGAGACGTCCCGGCGCAGGGCTAGTACACAGGCGGCGGAGGGCACGGGCTGCGCGCGACGCGCGCGGGGGAGAGCGGCGGTCCGCACCGGCGACGCGAGACCGTGCGCCCCGCGCGGCCGGGACGGGCCCCTCGGCGCGCGCCTGCCCGGGTGTCTGAGAGAACCCGGGTCTCCGAGCCCCGGCGAAAGTGGGCAGGGTCCGAGGGCTGCTCCCGGGGTACTTCGTGGCCGGGCGCGGGATCCCGTGCGGGTGCGTCCCGCGGCGACGGGGTCCGCCTCCAGCACCCAGACAGTGACCACTGCGGGGTCGTGGTGACAGTTAAGCTAGGGGCGCACTTGGGGGTCACCCAGCCTCTGTGCCCTTAAGCACCTTGCTGGCGGTGAGCCGAGTGGAAGGGCCGGGGACGGGGGCTGGCTTGCCCGGGGGCAGGGGATGGAGAGCGCGGCCCCCTCCCACCCCCGCAGTGGTCGGGAAGATGGCCTGCCGGCGCCGTGGCTCCTCCACGTGCCAGGCTCGATTCCTGCTCTTCGGAGCCTGACTGGGGTAGGTGGAGGTAGGGCAGCTTAACTGAAGTCTCTGGTCCCTCCGTGTAAGGGGTGGAAAGTGGGTGTGTATTTGTGGTACTTTCTGTCTCGGTATTTGGGGAGGAGCCTGAGGTAAGGAGGCAGAAACTGGGAGTAACCTATCTGCTGGTTTTATATAAGGTCACTTGTTAGGTAAAGAAGGGGCCTTTACCTCTGCTGGTGATCAGAAGGCTGCGTTTCTAAATCCTTCTTAACTCCCATTGCTTAGGTGAGTTGGCTTACTGTAACTGCACGTTGTTGAAATGTGTTGGTGATGCGTCCAAAATTTGCAAGATGATGATCATGATGATCGTGGTGATGATATTATATCGTTATTATTTTGTTGTGCTCTTGTTTTACCGCGAGAATTTAATTCACTTGGGTCTGAGAATAATGGTTGGGAAAATAGTGTCAATTATTTTAGGAAGCATAAAGTAAAAAAAAAAAAAAAAAAGTCTGTCATGAAGAAGCTGAAGTTTTCTTCTTTTCCTTTCAAAATTGGGGTCAAAATGTAAAATTAATTTGTATAGATCATCGTCTGAAAACAAAACCAGGCAAGATGACTAACTGAGTTGTATGAAAAACTCGATTTTAAAGTACATTATTTTCATGTTAACTGTTTTTATCATTCATGAAACAAATTGTAACTAGAGTTATTGAGAGAGCAATGACTAACACCCTTTAGAAGGAGCTGGGCAGATCTTGGACAGATCCCAGGTATTCGGTGGCAGTCTTCTTGTTCATAGCTAAGTGATCAATCGCTGACTGAAAACAGGACCTCCTGATGGTCTAGATGATTTAGAAAACCCTTTTGGAATAGAGACTGACATAGACACTCATTGCAGCTTCTTTCTAAAGAAATACTTTCCACTCCTATGGAAGTTCTGTAGAAAATACTCAGAGATGCTACCAGTTAGCTTTTGCAGTGATATTTCAAAAGATCTTTTTCAAGTTTGAAAACAATTTTTGTGTTGTCTGTTTTCAATCAGATTCACTCTGAAGTTAATACGGCACCATAGTATTCTTTAAAATACAAAATTGTAAAATGAATGCTGTTAGCTAAAAAGTGAGGTTTGTTACAAAAGCATCCATTTTTGTCTTCATGTGTACTTCTCATCATTCTCCTTTATTTAAATTATAATGATATTTGACACTTCACTTGCCGATGATTATATCTTAAATTTAAAGATCTTAGAATCAATTAGTGACCGACTGCTCCATCTTTTGCAAATCAGTGGAAGGGGGAAAAACCTGGTGATTTAATTTTTAAATCAGAACTTTTTCATGTTTAAAAGTTTGTTTCTTGCTTTTATGATAACTGCTATGAAAACATGGCATCAGTGAAGTATAAAGTTTTGGAGAATTCCAGGCTAAGTTTTTTGGGCACTTTTTTTTCATTCTTTTAAGTTTAAAAGCATATAATTTCTTTTTTTAATTAAAACTAAAATATTCACCAGCGTCATATTCTTTATTAAACTTAGAATATGTTGAAAATATTTTTGCAATTGGTATTTTTAATAATTAAATACACTATTTTTTTTGAAGGGACTAGTTTCCTTACTGTTCGTTTCTTTGTATGTTTTTCAGAACTACATTTAAAAAACCATTAAATTGTAATTTTTTAAAAATCACAATATTAATTCCAAAATCCCTGTGACATTAAAGTTGTATTGTCCCTGTGTATTAAAATTTATACAGGAAAAAAAGTATGACTTTAGGAGTATGCATTAGAAATAATACATTACTGATCACAGCTAATTGCTCTTAGTAAGTTATATGACTATAAACAAATGCTTATTTTTCTCTTCTGTAATTCTCTGAAAATAAGGATGTTTGCCACTAACCCTAATTATCAAGTTCATTATGTATTCGAAAGCTGTGTGAGTGGCACAGCTGTGGAAACATACACAAGTATTAATAATACATTTCATTTAGTTTTCAAATTGTGAAATGGTTTTTAATAACGGGAGACTTTCATGAAAACAATATTAAAATAATACTTTACAAATGTTTTATATATCCTGGTCTATTACTTTCTCTTCTTTCATAGGATTTATATATGCCCAATGGGTAGGACAGAAAATGTTGGTCTTTATAATTTGTGGATGTTCTGCTGAATTCACTGTCACTTGAACTTGGAAATATAATAATGCCATAAGGTGTGGCAAATATACCGGAAGAATTTTTTGGTCTCATAGGATTCCACTAAATAAATATCAGCTGTAGAGGATTTTTTTGAATCACTAATCAAGAAAACTTGTTATAAGTCACCAGTCTATAGGCGTAAACATATGCCCCCTGACACCTTCAAAATTGTTAAACTGAATTTCTAACTTGCTTTTCTCATTTTTCCTAACAGATCTCCTCATGAGGGTAGCTGACCTCTCTTAAGGCCCTGTCCCTTTCTCTCTTAAGGCCTAAAAGCAACAAAAAGGGCAGCGATTTAAAATGCTTATTACAAAGGTCCTTTGAAACCGATCTAATTTGACTCCACAAAAGTACAATAAGATCTGTAAATAACCACCTTGCTAGCTAGCATAGATAGCCCCAGTGTATCAACATTCAATTAGCTTCATAGCTTTCTAGATAAAATTTTCAAATTGAAGATTATTTATAATCTTCCTCGGCTTTGTCATTTACTATTTGTATTGTATCACAATACAGAGGTAGGCTTGGGGGAGTTATATGGCATATCTTTTGAAGCTTATTTAATAAAAATGTCATATTTTAATTTTTATTTACCTACAATACTTAAGTAGGTTCTTGAAAGGAAATCAGCTCAAATAGAATAGATCGTATTTTGGGGAAAACTTTTGGAGATGTTAAGACAACAGCTATCCCCGATAATGGTATATACTTAAATTATTTTTTTATTTTAAAAAACAGGTTTATATATTCTTCATATTTTTCTTCAACAGTCAATGCACACCTATGTTTTAATAACAATGTGAATGTTTACATTTTTAACCATTTTAATTATTATAGTGAGGCAAGTCACTTATCCATTCTAAATCTCTATTTCCTTATCAATGAAATGGGAAAAGTATTGCAATTATTGTTCTATGCTCTTTTTTTGTATGATTTTCAGACTTTATCAGCAAACCTGTGTATCTTAAATGATATGACCTTGGCCCTGAATTTAATTGAGCTAATACTTTTCCCAACTATTAATAGTTTACCCTAGTATTAATTTTGAGATTATTGTTAAGAATGAACTGAAGATAATGCTTGCCATGGGGTGATCAATTTATAAAATGTTTCTGAAATGAGAAATTTCATCATTATTCGGCTTAAAACTGTATTTCCTATTCTCTGGTGACTTCGGACAAAAATCAGCCTAGGAATTATTTTTGTTTTACTGATAATATCTCTGTGAGTCCTGCGTAGACACAGTGTGTATCCTTTCGTGTTGGTTTCTATGTCTAATGCATTTAGAAGGTGCAGGCTGTGCTTTTATTTGATAAAGTTCTATTCTTTACATATTTTTATGGTGCACCCTGTGAATACTTAATGTGTGTTTGTTTTCTAGTGAGGCCTATGATCCTTCAGATCAAAAGACATTTTAGTATCACAGCTTAAAGACTAAATAGTGACTGTGCTTGTTATAAAACTTGGGGCTCTTTCTAAGAAGCTGCAGCCAAAAAATAGACTTTTAGTGGCTTGAAAAGTGAATTTGCCTCCTAGGAACCCAACAGTTTACTAGTAGGGACTCACTGGAAAAGCATATAATTAACCATGCATCATCCAAATAATAAATTTTAAATTCTCCTTATGGATTGTTAAATAATCCATTTTATTGTCTCCTTTGCAAGCAAGTAAGGGCCTTGGCTCCAGGCCTGAACCTCCCACCCTGTTCCCTGCGTATGCAGCTACAGAGCCCAAGTGGGGACCTAACTAAAAGGATGGGGGCGCTGAGGGCAAAGAATGGCTTAGGCCAGTGCCTGTAGATGAGTGTTCCATGTTTTCGGTGGCTTCCCCTATGCGGGTGGGGAGCGGGGAGCAGCCCTAATTTCCGCTCTCTTCACGGTCTAGTTTGGCTTTCTCAGAGCCATTGCTATACCTTCAGCTATTCCAGTGACCAGGCCATTCTCAACTTGAAAATCTTTGGAGGGACGGGGTGCAATGAGGTTCTTTTCTCTACTGTGACTTCTCAGATGTGAAGGAAAGAAATGAAGTCATCAATTCATGTACCATGAATCATTTACAATAGAGATTTAAAACCTTACAGGGAGGATTTACACTCAATCCTGTAATAGTTTAGTTCAATTTGCTTCAGTGTCTTGTTTAAGAAACATTTTTCTTCTACTTCACTGGTTTTTAGAAAATAAATTCATTGCTAGTTTTACCTGATTTTTTAAGGAGCACTTTAATTTGTGGACTCATTTAGGAGAATTGTAATATGTGGATAAGCCTCTCTGAGACACATTTCCTGACCTTCTGGGAAGAGTTCAGATTAGCGCAGACCTGGGGTGAGAAGTCTGCACAGTTTACCACAGATAAGGAGAAGGTAGATAGGAGGGAGAAAAGTAGGGAAATACCCTGAGTGGGAGTGTAAGAGATCTGCGTGTGCTCACTTCCCACACGCGGCAGGTTGCACAGTAACCGTACAGACACCTGAATGAAAGGGTTGGTTTCTAAGAATTTACCCTGCCCCTCGGTGACATCATAGACTTTTAGGACAGCTTTAAATTCTAAAGTTGCCACTTAGCACTGTTTCTCTCTTGGGCTCTATAAGTTGCTTCAGGAGAGAATCTGGGAAAGTGAATGGAAAGAGGATATTCTTATCCTGCATGTTTAAGGAGTAACGATTCCTTTACAGCGAGGCGATGGGGAAACATACCTATCAGACTGCCAGGGGCAACGATGAGGTGCTGGAAAGAACTCCTTAACATTGACCCCACCCCACTGGCCGTCATTTTGCCGTCAACACCGTCTGTGTCCTTTGAAAGTTTGGAGTCCACTTGCAAAATGCCAGTATTTCCAGCAGGGTTAATTCTTTAAGATATCCTCAGCAAAAATTTGAAAGGTTAGTTCCTGGTGTGCTTGCTACCTGCAAGCAAGGCTTTTAAGGAATAGTAAACACACTTGGAATTTGAAAGAGGGGATCAGGAGAAGGAAAAATAAAATTAAAGTGATTCATGTCCCCAATTCTCCATAAACCAACCTTCACGAAACCAAATATGAAAATAGCCACTTGAAATAGCCGTGATAGGAAGGGATATGTTCTCCCACACATGAATTTGTTTTTCTCTTAAAAATCAACACACGAGAATTCCCTGGCAGTCCAGTAGTTAGAACTTAGTGCTTCCACTGCTAAGGGCCCAGGTTCGATCCCTGGCTGGGGAACTAAAATCCCACAAGCTGTGTGGTGTGGCAAAAAAAAAAAAAAAAAAAAAAAAAAAAAAAATCAACATGCATCGTAATTCTTCATTGAACCATTTTTTTCCTTCAGAAAAACAAATTGTCATTCCTAAATGTCAGTTTATCCAAGAAATCTTATCAAATTTAAGGCCAGGAGTTAGTAGTTGGTTAATGTAATTAGATATCTGAATATTACCTCTTGCTATGTCTTTTCTCTGTGACGTTAAACAAATTATGTAATCTCTTCATGAGTTAGTTCTTCCAGACTTTTAAAGTAGCTTTCTAATAGATTGAAATGAGAGGAGTCTTTCAATCATGTCATAAACAATATGCCAAAGACATATAAATAATGCCTAATACTTTGGCAGATCCACAGATCACAAAATTTTATACCTACTTTATTTTGCCTTTTTTTTTTTTTTTCCCAAAAATAGTTATGGGAAGCCAACGTGTATCTGATAGAAATAGAAGCTTAGCAGCCACGTCAAAAGCAAGTTCATTAATTCTGTGAATCAGCTGATAGGCAGTGTTTAACAAGTATAGGCCACCCTCATGGGTATGACTAAGCATATTGCTTACTTGTCATTCACGTTTCCACAGTGTTACTGAAGTCTGAATCTAAATCAGAGAATCCCCAAGTCTTACTGTACTCAATGTTGTTCTTTTCTGTCAGTTGATAATTACCTGGGTTTTGTAAACAAGGTTTTGATTGTGTATGGACAAGTACTTATAGAAAATCTTTCTCTTTTTTATATGGTGGATGGAGTTATGAAAGAGAACAAACACATGAATGGTATATATATAAATGAAGAAGATACTGTAACAAATTATTTGCATATGTTAATAAAATCCAGAAGAGTGAAGAAAACACTCAGGCATTTGCCATTGTAGGATTACTACATGTTTTCCTAAAGCGTTTGGAACTAATTAGAAATACCCTGGCTTTATTTAAAGGCAATATAATATATTTTTAAACTTTGTTTTCAACAAGGTCCAAGTTTGTTGACTTTTAGGACTAGAGCAGTGCAATGTCTACAAAAACATAGATTATTAATTTCTTGAAGCAGGTACTAACTGGTTTTATTCCTTTTTGTATCTCCAGCACATAGCATGGTACTTATTAGGTACTTAATGCATGATTTTAAAAGAATAAAGAAATAATCTAAAGTGTGGTCCTTGGACCAGCAGCCTCAGCATCATCTGGGAACTTGGTAGAAATGCAAATTCTCGGGCCCCACCCCAGACCTACTGAATCAGAACCTCTGGGGATGGGGCCTGGTAATCCGTCTTTTAACAAGCCCTTCAGGGGATTCTCATGTGTAGTGTTTGGAAACCTCTCACTCCAGATGATCCCTGCATCCCATCTGAGAGCCTAGAGCCCAATGCTCTGCGCAGTTAATTTGGATTATTTTTAGTAGGCCTTACTTTTGCCTATAGTTAAGTCCCTTGCCATATTATCCTATTGGTAGAATCTCTTGCGGTCATCCTGTAAAATTACCTCTGTTGGTTTGGCGTTTTATTACTTAGAGACGCTCAGTCTTGTTTTCAATAAGCTTGTGTCAGTAGAGGCTCCCCGGCTCCCGTCTTAGTCCAAGCATCACTGGTTCCTCTTACCTTAGAATGGTTGCCAGGAATCCTGAGCCTCCAAGTTCAAAGACTGGATTTTATAAAATCTCTGAGGATGATATGACCCTAGAGGACCCACATTAAACAGACTTACAAGATATGGATTTGTAAACTTCAGTTCCAGTTTAATAACTGTAGAAAATGTGCCAGTCCTAGTGATTGTTGATGATAGTTTTTTTAAATCCTAAAATTCTATAATTCAGGAATTGAAGAAACTTGCACTCTTATGTGTAGCTGATGTCACTGTCACTTAGTTCTGCCTGCTAAAAAAGCAACTGGGCAATATATTGCACCCTCTGCTGCTATACCCTCACTTCTGAGATTTTTTTCCAAAGAAATGTAGGATATAGGACAAGCCACATACGCAAAGACCTTCATACGAACATTGTTATAGGAACCAATATTTGGAAATAACTATTCAACAGCAGGGGAATGGTTAAGTAGATTATGGTGTAATCACTAGATGGAATGTTATGTAATTATCAATGACAAATTAGAAAACTAGAGCAAACCTGAAAAATATTTTTTTTAAAAGTAACATAAAGAATGTATGTGCACCATTGATTGCAACCTTATATAAACATGTATATATGAAGTCTGGAAGGGACTATACAAAAATTATGACAGTTATATTAAGATAGTGAGGTATGGAGGGCTTTTTGTTTTTATATTTTTCTCTCTTCCAAAGTTTAGCCAGTAATATAAAATTACGTCTATAATTAAAAGCCTACATTTATTGCTTTTTTTTTTACTATGTCTATGACGCTGATCAGTAAAGATCAAGCAAAAAGTAAATTAAACATTGAGAACCCGTCTAGCTTTTTTATTCCTTTAAAGCCATCGACGATAATGTGAGACACTACATGAATTCATTGCTGTTATACCCAGTTTTATTTCATACATAATTTTAGTTCATATATTGGGCTTGTCTGTACTCTCCTGGACTAGCCTGTATTTGGGAGGAAAAAATATCCCATCTTTGTTACAGCCTCTTAATTTTCTCAGCCATACATAAGGTTTGATTTTGTTGATTTCTCTGGGCCTGTGCACTCTTTGATCTTTAGCATACACCAACAACCAAGCTTTTTTTTTAACACTGGTTTCCAGAGCTATTTTATTTTCAAGCCCCCCCTTTTAAGTCTTTTTCTAAAAAATATATATATATCTATTATGGGTTTTTTTCCCCTAAAATTAAATAACCTCAGGATAGAGTTGTCTTCTAACTCTTGACAGAATACTGAATTTATAACCATAAATAGCTGATGGAGAAGCACATGAAGGTAAACTTCTACTACAAATGGTCATTATGAGACCTTGATGTAATTTGTGATAATAATTTTTAAAATAACAAGAGCTTTAAAATAGCAAATGAGTAGAGGTTTCCCAAAATCTTGTCAGACCTCTGAGTGAACGCTGTAAAAGATATATATATATACACAAACACACACTTACACACAGCAATATATATATATGTGTGTGTGTGTATACAATACACATACACAGAGCAATATCCTTTGAATTAATTAATTTTTCCTTTTTTCTGTTGCATTGTTCTAGAAATCCCAAAGGGAATATTAAGTAGTTTTGCCTTTGACCCAGATTACAGGTTACATTTTTCTTGTCACTTTCTTTGGAACTTCTTTTGAGAAATTTGTATCAGTCTGATGTCTTTGGAATAGTCTTTATCTAAATGAAAACAAAGTTTTAAAAGCTTTTTAGAAACTTTATATCAGAGATACTAAGTAATATTTCTCTCTTCTTTCTCCTCCCCCCCACCCTGCCCTGCCCTGCCCCTATCATTTCTTATGATTTAATTCTCAATACAGCCCAAGGCAAACCTCGGCTAACAAAACTCAGTTTATGGCTCTCAGAATTTGTGGGTAACACAAACTTGGTGATGATACCCCCCCCAGAGCAAATCTACGGAGAAGAAGCTCCTTTTTAATGAAGACTTACTTCTTCAACAAAAATCTGTTGAGCTCCTACTTTGTGCCAAGAGCTGTTTTAGAGAAGGAGGGTAAAGCAATGAACAAGACAGACAAATACATCCCTCCTGACGTTCATGAGTATCGTTATCTAGATTTAACAAGGATGTTAATGGGAGAGATGGTGACTAAGAGGAGGCAATAGCCTAATCCCTGCCTTGTGACCAGGCAGCGTTGCCAGGCCAGCCTGGCAATGTGGAGCCAGGTGGCTATCTTTCAGTTATGTGTGAAGTAGGGAAAAACCTGTGTCCTTGAATATTTTTCCTAAATCTCTTATTATTACGTATTTTAGGTTATATGTATGTAGTATGTATCACATATAATGTATAATGTATTTACTATATTACTTTATTTCTCAGTAGTAAAGTTTATTAGCAAAAGATGTAGGAATGCATCTTTTGTTAATAAGCTATTAACTATTCTTGAAAATCCAAATGATAGGGTACTTACTCACTTTGCAGAAGAGTTATTTATTTTATAATATTCTCAAAATGGATATATTTAAGTGGTTAACTATCCAAGTGAATATAGTTCATAACTTTATTTACAAAAAAAGTTATTTACACCTAACAAAAATGTAAAACAAATTTCACTGGGACTATCCCTTTAAAATGAAAAAAAACACACAACTTTTTTCCCCTGGGAAATAAAGTTAGCTACTTACCTTTAAAAGCATATTTAGAACTTTTACATATTTGGAATATAATATTTGAGTAAAGGGAGACCCAGATCTTATTTGAAATGACCATCCTTTGGTCAATTTAAGTATTATAGCTATTTCCAACTTCTATATTCACAATCCAGTTGTCTGACTACCATTTCAGTTGTTTTTAAATTCGCAGAAAATATATTACTGACCACGTAGAGATAAATCCCGAACAACATGAAACTTTTGGGAAAAAATGATAAGGAAAATAGGTTTTGAAGGAATTTATATGAAGTTAAAAAGAATTAATTTTTTCATATACAGACATGGAATATTAGAGTGCATCTCAATGCAGATGTAACCAAAACCTTCAAATTTTACAGATTTGACCACGGCTTATTCAAAATCCATAAACATTTATCAAATGACTGCTTGCTTTTCAGTACCAAATATCCTTATATAGGAAACAAAATCTGCCCACCTGGTGACATGGCCTTCTAGATGGTGGGAAAGGTGCTTTCCAGACCGGGTAGGGGAACCAGCAGCTAGCACTAGGCAGGCAAATAACCACACAGTGAAAGCTGAGAAAATAATTCAGTGATGGAACACAGCATATTGGCATGATTGTGTCTTTAGGCCATATCACGATTCATGTGTATTTGTTTTTTTGTTTGTTTTTTAATAAAGTGCAGCCATTCTGCCCATCCCCAACAGACGGTGATGCCTTTTTTAAAAATATTTATTTATTTTCTTTTTCTTTTTTTTTTTTTTTGGCTGTGTCAGGTCTTAGTTGCGGCACGCGAGCTCTTCGCTAAGGCGTGCGGGATCTTTCATTGCAGCACAGGCTCTTTGCTGTGGTGCTCAGGCTTCTCTCTAGTTGTGGCGTGCGGGGTTTTCTCTCTCTAGTTGTGATGCGCAGGCTCCAGGGCGTGTGGGCGCTGTAGTTTTTGGCACACGGGCTTAGTTGCCCCGCGGCATGTGGGATCTTAGTTCCCTGACCAGGGGTCAAACCCGCGTCCCCTGCATTGGAAGGCAGATTCTTTACCACTGGACCACCAGGGAAGTCCCTACTCATGTGTATTTGACCATGCCTGCTAGAATGATCTCCAGTCCTCACAAAATACAACGCATATACACAAT
Organism: Balaenoptera physalus; assembly: GCF_965194825.1. Taxonomy (NCBI): domain Eukaryota; kingdom Metazoa; phylum Chordata; class Mammalia; order Artiodactyla; family Balaenopteridae; genus Balaenoptera; species Balaenoptera physalus. Next base: position 105,746,599 of record NC_138896.1, read on the forward strand.
TATTTTGTTCTTATTATGCATGTTAAGCTTTAAATGTCAGGTTGATTTCCTTTGTCATACAACATGTGTGTGAAATATTTACCCTGGCCACCAGCTATTGAACTCAGAAAATGCAAACTAACTTTAATCTTGGCTGAAGTAAAACAATTAGAAGGGAGATCTACTCTGAAATGTAATTTTATGCGTTCCAGATTCTATATTACATGTTGTATTTGCTGATTGTTTGCTGTCAGGTCTTATAAGTTTTATGTGCAAGTTCTGTGTACCAAACAAAATTGTGAATTCCTAGAGAGTAGGAATGAATGTTGTAATTCTTCTTATTCCACTTACATATATATGCCCTGCATACCTTCCCTAATTCACAGCCTACAGTAAAGGGGACTTGGGCGCGTTATCCGTACTTCATAAGTACTTTAAACTTGGTTGGATATTGAGGACAACTTTGTGCTTTTTCAATGTGGGATTTTCAGTGCTACTGTTTTCTACATGTTTAGGGAATTCCCTAAATTACTCTCTAAAATGTTTATTTCTATTTTATGTAACATCTTTTGTAACACATAATGATATGAAATTAATGCCAGAAGAAATTTCCATTTTGCTCTCCTAAAGCGGGCAAAATGGGATATGAAAGGGAAAAAAATGTTAATTATAGCCTTCAGCATTCTAGGTTGGATCTTTTACTTGTTCTGGTCAGAAGAACAGGTTTTAAATGGCCTAAGGGCCAGAGCACTATTTTATTTTCTTGCTTGGAGGCTTCCAGTGGCAACTGTAACAAATTCTGTTTAGTACTACAGCTGGAGAAAAGTTCATAAGGATGTGTGATACAAAATGTTACTTAGACTTGTTACTCATGCACAAAATAAAACCGGTTCCCTTTAAAACTTTTTGTCAATTGTTAGATAAAACACTACATAGTTTTAACCTATTCATTTGTTTTTAATATATAAAATAATTATACGCTTAGCGATTTCACGTATGAATCACAAGTATTATCACCATAATTGTTTAACAGTTAATCTCCTTTCACAAGGTAGATACGCATTTATGAGCCACTTCAAATCAAAAATACCAGACAAAGGAACTGATTTACATATAAAAGCAAAGCAAATAGATGAACCTTTTTTTATGTGGCCTTGTGACATCTCTGCATGCCAACTTTTCTCGGTAGACCTTCATCTGTGCTTGTAGAACGAAGGTAGGAGTCTCTTAGCAAGAGAACAACGCAGGGAATTTGCACCCTCTCCACCCTTGGGCACCCTGCCATCATCTTCCTGCAGCCACACCTGTTCATCCCCTACCAGAGCAAAGAGGTGACCCGTACCTATACGTACAACACTGAGAAGCACAATGGCAGGGAGGAGACCATGATAGAAGGAAGGATAAGAACTGACATGGGTTTGAAGCTCTCTCTCACTGATGATCAAGACTTCACTTTCCTTAACTTGCTCCTCATTCATAAACAGCCGGACACGATGAGTTGCATACAGCTTCAGTAGTTTCTAGGCACAAAGGGAGACAGCACAGCTCCTAGAACTAGGAGTTTATAATCTACATGAATCAAAAAGGGGTAACGTTGAAGCAGTTAACCAAAAATTCAAAGCACCATGTGATTAAAGACTAAACTAAAGAAGGCAGAAAACAAGCACTATGAAAATTCAGAAAATGGCGAGATCGGTGTGGAGTTGAGGATGAATCCAGGAAAAGCCTGTAGAGGATATGGGGCTTGAACTAGACATCAAAAGCTGAGGGATTGGGCTTCCCTGGTGGCGCAGTGGTTGAGAATCTCCCTGCCAATGCAGGGGACATGGGTTCGAGCCCTGGTCTGGGAAGATCCCACGTGCCGCAGAGCAACTGGGCCCGTGAGCCACAACTACTGAGCCTGCGCGTCTGGAGCCTGTGCTCCGCAACAAGAGAGGCCGCGATAGTGAGAGACCCGCGCACCGCGATGAAGAGTGGCCCCCGCTTGCCACAACTAGAGAAAGCCCTTGCACAGAAACGAAGACCCAGCACAGCCAAAAATAAATAAATAAATTAATTAAAAATTTAAAAAAAAAAAAAAAAGTTGAGGGATTGACAGGGTAACCTTAAGAAAAATGACTTTAAAAATATACAGGGAAAGAAACAGAAAGGAATCCAAGTACGATTCCGTTAATATGAAATACCCAGACTAGGCAGATCCGTAGAGATAGAAAGCAAATTGGTGGTTGCCAGGGCGTGGGGACGGGGCAGGGGGAGTGACTGCTTGATGGGGGCAGGGGGAGTGACTGCTTGATGGGTGCAGGATTTCCTTTTGAGGTGATGAAATGATTTTGAACTTGATAGAGTTGACGGTTGCACAGCTTTAAGAATGTACTAAATATCATTGAATCACACACTTTAAAATAGTTAATTTTAAGTATGTGAATTTTACCTAAAAGCAAAAAAAGTTCAGGGCTTGCAATGACCTAAGAGGTGGGGGAAAGAATTTCCAGTATAAGAAGACGGAGCCTGGACTAGTGAATAAGTGTGTGTTGGGGGGTCATTTTGCAGAGATCATCCCATTGGAAGTGGGTAGTATGTCTGTGTGAGGAGTGAGAAATGTGATTGGAGATGTAGATTTTAGGTCAGATGAGAACGGGTCTGGAATGTAGGCAAAGGAGTGTGGGTTTTATCTTGGAAGGAGTGTTGAGATTCCAGGTCTTGAGGAGAAGAGTGAGATGATTTAATCAGAAGATTAATTTGGCAGTAGTGTGCAGGGCAAGCAGCTGGGAGGCTATCGCAAAATCTGGACGTAACATGAAGAGGGCCTGTCGGAACAGAGGGAGAGAAAATGAGAGGGATGTTGTGAAGCAGTGAGTGGCCTCTGAGGACAGTTTATGCACTGATGCTTCTCTGCGCACTCCTAGTTACTGACTTGGCACGAGGTAAGTGCAGATTTGAGGATAAGCATTTACAAATGTTTATTTTAGAAAACAAACTTACGGTTACCAAAGGGGAAAGGGGGAGGGATAAATTAGGACTTTGGGATTACTAGGTACAAACTACCGTATATAAAATAGATAACCAACAAGGACCTACTGTATAGCACAGGGAACTATATTCAGTATCTTGTAATAACCTATAATGGAAAAGAATCTGAAAAAGAATATATTTATGTATAACTGAATCACTTTTCAGGTGTACACACCTGAAAGTAACACAGCACTGGAAATCAACCATACTTTAATTAAAAAAAAAAGAAATGAAAAACATCATTAATGGAAAAAAAAGTTTATATTGTCATGACATTTAGGCACATGGTTTTACATTTTATAAAAGTATCCACAACAGATTGAAAAAAAAAAAAAATGCCTTCATCCCAGTGGAACTCCACTGCCCTAAAGGACAAATGGACTGGACTTACTGACTGGGTCCTATAGGGCAGTCATCAGCCATTTACTCATTTTTATGGCTCTTCTTTATGGTACTTTACTCTGTGCCACGTGTCGTGCTGGCCCCGGACAAGAGCAGTGACAAGGCAGACTGGTCCCTTCCCTTATGGAGCTCCTGGGTCATAGACAGCCCTTGTCAAAGGATTGCTAGAAATTAAAGGGAGGCATACATGAGCTCAGTGTAAAGAAAAAAAGAGACATGTACCACAGTGTTCATTGCAGCACTATTTACAATAGCCAGGGCATGGAAGCAACCTAAGTGTCCATCGACAGGTGAATGGTTAAGGAAGGAATTCTAACGACTACAGTTGTCCAACGGTGGGGAAGGCTGCCTTGTGAGGAAGTGCATGCTTTTGTCAGTAGAGATTCATGCAGAATCTGAATGGCCATCTGTTAAGAAGTCTTGTTTGATAGAAGAAATGAATTAGGGAGCTTATAAAGTCCCTTTCAACTTTAAGGTGATTTCTTGTTCTACAACATTAACTTAGAGAACATTATTTCTTTCCCTTTTTTTTAAATGGAAGTATAGTTGATTTACAATATTGTGTGTTTCAGGTGTACAGCGTAGTGATTCAGCATTTTTGCGGATTACACTCCTATTTCTTTCTTAATTGACTATATTGGAACACCAATATATACTACCATTTTCATCATACGGGTAACTACATTTCCCTAAATTTGAATGCAAATTTGATTTTTAAACATATCTGTGCAGTTAGTTCCACAGTTCTTTTTAAAGAAAGTACTGTTCTCTAATGCCTTCTCAGCGTTCATTTATTTCCAGTTGTCATATTTGTAGTAAGTTCCTCTTCCATGTGATGTTTTTCACAAGCAATGTGAATTTCTGCAGAAGTGAGTTACGTAAATCACAGGCTGCTGACGTGATTCTAAATCATTTGTTCAATGTAACGCTAAGGTTGAACAAGACCAGACATGGCTACCCATTTGGGGAATGTCTTTGGGATTCCATTTTGATGTGGGTGAAAGTTCAAATAACTTTTATTATTCAACTTATTTCACTTAGTTATTACAGGCTTCAAACAGTAATTGTGAACATTTTAGCAGCTAAAATCATCGCAGATTAATTGTACTTGGGAAGATCCAGAGAACTCGACTCCTATAGGAGTGATAGCCTTACCATATTTGGGGGGAAATGCTGGAATGCTTTTAACTTCAATAAGGGACATGATTTTCATAAGGATTGGTGTAGTGCCGATGGTATCTGGTGAAGAAAAACGTTAGCTGCAGAAGAAAAAATTCATTTCACTTCAAGCCTAGTAAACAGTTTTGTTAAAATAGCCCATTTTCATTGTGTATTATTGAAACAGCTGATATTTTTCATTATAAACTATGTAACATTTCAAACTGTTCCTAGAACAGTGCCTGGCATATAGTAGGTACTCAATAAATATATATTTTTAAATTAAGTAATTTATTTAAGTTTTGGCTGCATTGGGTCTTCGTTGCTGCTGGCAGGCTCTCTCTAGTTGCGGCGAGCGGGGGCTACTCTTCGTTGCGGTGCGCGGGCTTCTCACTGCGGTGGCTTCTCTTGTTGTGGAGCACGGGCTCTAGGAGCGCAGGCTTCAGTAGTTGTGGCATGTGGGCTCAGTAGTTGTGGCTCGCGGGCTCTAGAGCACAGGATCAGTAGTTGCGGTGCACAGGCTTAGTTGCTCTGCCGCATGTGGGATCTTCCCGGGCCAGGGCTCGAACCCGTATCCCCTGCATTGGCAGGTGGATTCTTAACCACTGCGCCACCAGGGAAGTCCCAATAAATACTTATTGAATATTGTTCATCGAACGTGGGGTGATGGTGGACAAAGCATGTCACATGGGAAACTACTATTAGCACAGGCACAGAAGTAGGGAAAATGTGAGTTTAGAGAAAAACAGTTTCCTGAAGGCAACATCCTTATGTAATTACCAATGTGAACATTTTTTTGGCTCAATAATTGTGGTGGCTTCTTAATTTCTGCACAATATTTAACACACCAGTGATGACTTCCTGATGCTTGTATCCACAGTGAGCCCCTGAGCTAAAACAGGAAACGTCATTTCCGCTGACTCTGGTTTCTGAGCCTCTCCTCTCCCGTCTTCTTCCTCCTTGCTCCCTCCTGCCTCCCTCTGCCCCTCAATTCTTGCTCTAGCTCTGTTTTTATTCCCTCTTGTTCCCACCTTTTTTTTCCTTTTTCATTCTTGGTGTTTCCCATATTCTGTCTCTTTTTTTTCCTTCTTTATCTGCCTCTGTTTCTCTCCCTCCGATTGCCCTCTTCCTTTTCCAGTTTCCCAATTCCTAATATCTCTTTTTTTGGTTTGGTCTCTAACTATAGTATGGAAATGAAATGTATTTTTATCTACTAATCAAATAAGAAAGTAGGGATTTTTTTCTTTATTGAGGTATAATTGACATAAAGTTGTAATGTATTTAAAATATACATTGTGGTGGCTTGAAATACATATGCAGTGTGAAAGGCTTCCCTCCATTTGCTAACTAACATCCATCACCTTGCAAATCTCTCTCCGTCTTTTTGTTTGGTGAGAACATTTAAGTTCTACTCCCTTACCAAATTTTGATTATACAATACAGTGTTATCAACTATAGTCACCATGTTGTACATTAGCGATTTTTTACTCTGAATGTAACATGAGCAAAATGCTTATGTTGCTATTTCAGAGACAAAATAAAATTGATTATCACTTATAAATGGATTTCAACTGATTTTTTTTTTAAACATCTTTATTGAAGTATAATTGCCTTACAATGGTGTGTTAGCTTCTGCTTTATAACAAAGTGAATCAGTTATACATATACAATATGTTCCCATTTCTCTTCCCTCTTGCATCTCCCTCCCTCCCACCCTCCCCATCCCACCCCTCTAGGTGGTCACAAAGCACCGAGCTGATCTCCCTGTGCTATGCGGCTGCTTCCCACTATCAACTGATTTTTTAAAAAATTAGTGAATCACTTATCCTCAAATTTGGAGAAGGGGATCAATAGACCTTAATTCATAAATTTTAGTAAAGCACAGTAGCTTGTTGAAATAATTCCTAATCGTCTTTAACAGCCTTAGTTCCTCTTTTTTTCCGCATGGTAGGTATATCAGATATAGCATATGGATCCTTTAACACCATCTAATTTTTTTTATTACATCTTTATTTACACAGTTACATAAGAGCTGGAATATTGGTCTGTTTTGTTCATTCTTTATCCCCAGTGCTTAGAACACTGCTAACAAGCTCAACAAATAATTGTTGCCTTTTTTAAAAAATAATTTTATTTATTTAATTTATTTATTTTTGGCTTCGTTGGGTCTTTGTTGCTGCACACAGGTTTTCTCTAATTGTGGCGAGAGGGGGTTACTTCGTTGCAGTGAGCGGGCTTCTTATTGCAGTGGCTTCTCTCGTTGCAGAGCACAGACTCTAGGTGTGCGGGCTTCAGTAGTTGTGGCATGTGGGCTCAGTAGTTGTGGCTCGCGGGCTCTAGAGCGCAGGCTCAGTAGTTGTGGTGCACGGGGTTAGTTGCTCTGCGGCATGTGGGATCTTTCTGGACCAGGGCTCGAACCCGTGTCCCCTGCATCGGCAGGCGGATTCTTAACCACTGCACCACCAGGGAAGCCCCATAATTGTTTCTTTTTAATTTCAAATCTGCCGTTTCATTCGACTTCCTAATCCTAAATAGATATCATGACTTTTTGGAGTAATATTACTCATTAGGATAACTTAGTTTATGATTGATTTATAAATGTAACCGTAGGATTTTATGTTTAGATAATGCTTTATTCCAGTTCAGTTTACACTTCAGTCTACCCCACAGTTTAAATCCTCAGCTAAACTGTCATTTACCCATCCTTTTAAAGGACTCTTCCTTAATTATCTCAAGCACCAATAAAGTAGCCTAGCAATTGATAGTCATAGTTAATATTTACTGAGCACTTATTCTATATCAGGCTCTATTTTAAGCACATTATGTACATTATCTCATTTTATTCTTCCAACAAACTGTAAAAGGTATACACTATTATCTCTATTTTGCAGATGAAGAAACAAACACAGAGAGGTAAAAATAACCTGCCAGGTGATAAAACTAAGATTTGAACTCAAGCAGCCTGAACCCAGCCACCCTGTCTTACACACTTTAGCAAGAGTCGAATTTTCCAGTATATAACTTGCCAGAGAATGAGATAACTATACCCCATACTACCAGCACCATTCCACACTTAACAATTATGTTTACACAAGTGTAACCGTATTCAGATGTAACCATGGAGTAGATCCAAGCTTTTAGTTGTTCTGGTTCATTGCAAATCCGTTTATGTGTCATGTAAGTGGTAAGTAACTTGAAAGTACTTATTCTTGTTACTTGTGACAAGGTAAGTTAGATCACCAAATCTTTACTTTATATTCAATTCAGTAACTCTACTGTCACTTAAAACCGACCACCCTTGGGAGATTCTTTATTTTCATTTTTCTCTTTCTCTTAAATTCCTCTTAATTCAAATAAAGTCATTTTATTTTGTCACCTCAGGATATAGACGTCAATTTAATAGCCAATTTTGTATGAATCTTGTAAAAATTTAGGGAAGGATGTGATTGGCTCATCCTGACTCTGGCTTCTAAGGGAATCAATCAGCAATTTGCGGGGGAAGTGGGAGACCCATGTATTTAGTTCAATGGGATAAAAATTAGTTGTTTGGGAGCGTTCATATACTTTCACCTTCCCCCAATGCACCAAAGAGAATTTTCATTTGACAGTACAAAACCCCTTTCCCCTACCCTTAGAAAAGTTGATTTTACAAGGTCAGTTCCTAGATTTTTGTGCTGAAGTATTGGAGAATGAGAAGAAAGGGTCTGGACATGAAAAGCTGCAGGAGATTTAAGTTGCCCTATGTCATAAAGTGCTGGGAAAGAGATGAAGGAGAGATTATGACATTACTGGGCTGAGAATGGAGAAAGTGTTGAGTTGGGAGGGCTTTTGCTGAAGGTGACACTTTGGAAAGTGTGGGGTGTGAAAAAGTCAAAGGGAAGGGAAAAAGGGATGTGAGAAGGGTTGCCTATGGTTATGAACTGAGCCTCCTTGAATGTACTTTGCGAGGCAGGAGTAGAGAATCGAACACCTTTTCATCTAGCAGGGAGCGAGGAGTGGTCCAATATGTGTTGGATTGTGTGTCTTTAATTCTTCAAAGGGAGGAGATGGGTATTTAGGAATTGTTGAGTTTGAGGTTCCTGAAGAAACTCAGGGAGAGGTGTTCCCAAAAAATTGGAAATACAGATTTAGAAGTCTTGAGAGAAGACGTGGTTAGAGATGAAGATTTGGAAGCTGTAAGCAAGTAGATATGTTTATGGGTAAGAGTGAGGCCAAGAAGGAACTTGCAGAGCACATAGGATAGAAGAACTCAGGAAAAAGAGGTACCAAGAAAAAGGACTAACATAGTAGTCATAGGGTTAGGATAAGAATTCAGAGTAACTGGTCACTAGGCAGCAAAGGGAGGAGACAGTTTCAAGAGTAGAGGATACACAGAATATCAAATGGTGCAGAGGCAGAGACAACGGTGCTGGAGCCAGCTCAGACTGGCTTGTGAAGTCAATTGTTAAATTTTTAGGATTTTTGTGAGCTGACTGTTAATCCACAGCCATTGTTAAAAGTTAGATTGTATATACAAGCAGTGAAACAAGTTATGATAAAAACAGAGGTAGTAACCACACCAACTGCATTGCTTCCTGATGATTTTACATCTATGCAGTGTTGGTGTGGATTGCGTCTGTGAGGTGGGGATACCATGTAATATGCTGCTGCTGCCCCAGCTCTGCCCGACTCTGCTGTCATGTTGATGGCCCTAAGTCAGTCACCGTGGGAGTATTTACACCACAGAAATTAGCAAACACTACAAACCAGAGCATTTTTCCTGCAAGGAGAGCCAGTTGTTAAACACTTACCAGCACACCATTGGGCAAATAGAATGAAAATCAAGAAAAGTCTAATGGATTTAGCAAGAAGGAGACCACTTGTCACTTTTGCGTGAATTTTGGTAGAAAGGTGGGTGGCAAAAGCCACAGTGAAGTGGGTTAAGGAGTGAAATAACGGAAAGTGAGAAAAGAAATGCTCAAATAAGTTTGAGAACTAATGAGTTAAACAGCTAAGCAGATTGTTATTGTTGATACTGTTTTTTTCTAATTGTGGGGCTTACTGAGCATATACAATGCTAATGTACTTTACTAACCTCCAAATGTGAACAACATGTGCAAATTCATCTTGTGGTGGAAGCTTTTCCATTGGAAAATCTTAAAGAATCTAGTTATCTATAGAACATATTTTGGGAGATGCTGCTATAATATTTCACAATTAAGATGATATTGGTTGTTAAGTTTGAGATTAATATTCTTGTTATTAAAGTTTCTTAGTTCTTTAAGGAAATATTTTCAAGAATGAATGTTGAATTTTATTGAGTATTTTCTTTTGTATTTTTTGAAATAGTCATGTGGTTTCTTTTAAAATTCAACCTAGTGCTGGAACACATTATTTTAATACGTATTCCAATATTAAATCTTCTTTGTCTTTCTGAGATAAATCCAACTTTATTATGGTGGTTTATTCTTTTAGTATACTATTGTATTTGTTCATTAGCATTTTATTTTTACTTGTAAGTCAATATTAATAAGTGAGGTTGGTATTTTTCTTGTGAGGTTTTTTTGTTTCTTGTTAGGTATTTTTCTTGTTAGGTTACCTTGTTAACTATTTTGTCATGTTAGGTTTTGAAAAATTAATTTGGTCACTCTGGTTTTTTTTCCTACTCAGAAACAGTTTATGTGGCAAGAAACTTATTTCTTCCTTGAACATTTGAAAAAAAATGTATCTATAAAATTATCTAGCCTCAGAGCTTCTTGGGGAAGCAATTCTTTGATAAGTTTTCAGTCGTTTTCATTTTTAATTATTTTCCTATTTCTTAAGTCAACTTTTACCATTTATATACCATTTCAGACAAATATAGTAAGTTTCCCTTTGGCTTGCATTATTATCTACTTAGATTCTGGTAAAAAGCCTATCTCAGATATTAAAAAGCTGGATGAGTAGAACAGACCCTGTGTAGTGTGGGTTTTGTTGAAATGTGAGGGGCTTGTCTGCTCTCTTCACAGTGTGGTTCTCTGGCTTATATTAACGAGTAGAAGGATTTATAAACTAATGAATATAAACCAGTCTGTATTTAACTGACCAGATGGGGAACATGAAAGAACTATAATACTTGATATATACTGCCCCCAGAATGGATCTTGTTTCTGCCCTACTTATTACATTTTATGCCTGCAAACTGTACCTTCTATGGTACAATGCAGTTCTGAATGGATACAGAAAGGAGATACTGATTTTACAGGGGGAGGGGGTTTTGGGAAAGGTTATAGATTCTGTCTGCCTTTGAAAATCGCAGGAACTGGTCCAGTTTTCTGTTTGATCCAACTCTTAAGGCTACAAGCTAGGAATACATAGCAGTTTCCAGAAATCTTAACTTTATCTTGTCTCTTTCTTGCTGTCTATTTCTTAATGAATTCATATGTATTTCAAAGAGAAATTGGAATGAGTGTCAAGAAAAGCTAGTATGACTTAATCTTACCCTGGAGTCAACATTATTTAATTTTTCAGATAGAGATTTTGCTCAAATTTTTCTTTATTAATACTCTTTCTGTTTGTTTTCACATATTTAAGCACTTTTTTGTTGACTTAAAGGTGAAAAAAGTCTAAATAGTAATCCATTATAAAGTTGTTTCTCATGTGCTATGCATGTTATATGTAATGGACAGGTTTGATGTGGGTACTCTTTCCATTTTTGACTAACAAATGAAAGAGTGTTTGTTTCACATGGAGAGTAAACTGCTGTGATACAGATGAGCAGTCAAAAAGCAAAGCAGACAGGTCTAAAACCCTGACAAGCTAGCTCTTTCTATAGAAGAATATGCCCCATTATGAAAACAAAATTGTTACCATATTGTTGATAGCGAGTTCATTAGGAGGTTTTCAGTTTCCAAACAGCAGTACTAAACAATGTGAGTGAAACAAAGAATCAAACAAAATACATTGGCTGTAGTTTATATTCTTTCAAAGTAGAAATAACAAAATGGGAAAACATTTTATATTCATGATCCACTATGTTACCCATGCATTGGGTAATAGAATAGGTGTTGCAAATTCCAAGTGGAAAGGTGCAGCATTAAAAAAGAAAAAAACTTAGAATTTTGGGTAGGTTAGACTGTGCAGAATGTTGGGTCTGGATGTTGGGACTTTGAAGGCCCTGATGATAAGGCTTTGGCACTGGGTACTGTTTTGTCTTTACGGATTGTACAGCTATTCTAGGATCCCTGAGCCATTTGTAAGAGCCAAGGATACACATCCTTAGACCTTTGGCACAGTTACTCAGATAATCTGCTCTCTGCATCTTCCTTTAAAAATCTGGTCCACGTGAAATGTGCTGTATCTACTGCCCCTAAATGGTTGTGATGCTTTTACCTTAGGCTTAACAGCCATATGCCCTCTAGAATGAGCTTATATTTTCATAAATGTAATCTTCGCTGTGTATAAATTTTATCAGTCATCTATCTCTTGACATTACTAACCCTTTTAAAATCTAGTTTTTCTTAAGTCTGCCCAACGTAGGTGTCTTTATTAATTTGACATAAAAGATGGATGAGACAAAGTACCTTGACTCCTGATCAGTGACAGAACAGGAGAGTAGGCAAAATGAATCTAATCCATGTCTCTTTAGGAAGATTCTCCAGCCCTGAATGATTTACAAGTCAGTCTGTTGGTTGCTTCTAGAGAATACAAAGCATTCTAAGCTCAGGGAAAGCAAACAGTCATGATGAAATCCAACAGAGAAAATACATTCATTTGTGCTTGTATATTTTGGTATCCTAGGTTGTCTAAGAATTTTGAATATGTGTGTATATTAAAAATCTTTTTTCTTTTTAATTGTTCAGATTTGAAAGAAGCCAACTCTAAGCCACAGACATACAAGAAGGCCACTTCCTTAAGCAAGCGTTACCCTTTAACGGTAGGTAAACTCAGAATTTATTGTACTAACTTTGTATTTAGAAGAGTCTTTTTTAAAGAACATGCAAATGCTTCATAGTATTTTATTGTAAAATTTCTTAGAGAGCTTTTATTTTGACTATCAGAATACTTTCTACTGTATAATTTACCAGTCAGTGGAAGGAAAGCACAGTACCGTATTTGTCTAAGACAAAACGAAGATAGACAAAACAAAACAAACCTAGAGGTTGAGAAATAACACAAATCCTTAGAAATAAGTCTCAGTACAAGTACATTATATTAGGTTCATGTGTTACTTGTAATTGAATTGAGGGAAAAATTAAAATATCTTTCCTGATTCTCTGTAGGCCATGCAACTATGATCCCAGGTCACAAAGGAGAAAGTAGCTTAATTTATCCAATGCCCATACCTATATATTTTATTTGGGGAATTAAAATCCAGTACTATAGTTATTTATTTTATTGTTCAAATTATTCCAGCTCCCAATGGCCAAAGCTGGAATAATTTGATAAATATAAATAGTTTGATAAATATAAATATATATATATCAAATATATTTGATAAATATAAATAAAATTTTTTAAAACTATAGCACTGGATTACAACCCCCAAAATAAAATATATATATACATGATTCCATACTGATATAAATAAATGACTGAATGAATAAATTGAAAGAGGAGAACTTTTCCTTACAGAAGAATTTAAATTAGTAAATGTTAAAGGAATAAGGGAAATGGAAAATTGCCACCAGAGAACCTCAGCAGCAGTTACTGCTACAGGCAGGGCCCACTGATGAATACTCAAATTAGAAGGTGAAAGGAGGAGCAGAATATGGACAGAACCTCAAAGTATCTCCCTTTAAATATTTATTAATTACGAAGAGAAAAGTAGTAACTTTAAGCAGAAGAATCCTGGCAGACACCACTTTAACCAAGTGATCCAGGTTAACAGGTTAATATCTACAGTAATAAGACATATTGAGCTTATATACCCCCAAAAAGGGCACATCAGGTCTTCAGTATTCTTCCCCAAAATTCATAACGACAGTTGAATCATGAGAAAATGTTAGGCAAATCTAAATAGAGAGACATTCTACAAAATACCTCACCAGCATTCTTCAACAGCGTCAAGGGCATGGAAGACAAGAAAAATCTGGGGAACTATACATTAAATATGTGCACTTTTCTGTATGTCAACTATACCTCAATAAAGCCACTTAAAAAAAAAAAAAGGAAAAGAAAAGACTGCGGAACTGGAGGAAATAAGGAGCAGTAGCAACAAAATGCAATGTGGGATCCTGGATTGGGTTCTGGAACTGAGAAAGGGCATGAGTGGAAAAACTGGTGAAATCCAGATAAAGCCATTTATAGTAGTGTGCCAATTTTCATTTATTAGTTTTCCTCATTGGGCTGTGGTTGTAAGATGTTAACAGTAGGAAGCCCGGTGAAAGTGACGTGGGAATTGTCTGGAGTATCTTTGCAACTTTTCTGTAAACCTCAAATTATTTCAAGATGAAAAGTTCTTTTAAAGTTACATTGGAGTCACTCATGTTGCAACTAATCATTCTTGTTAGACTTTTACTGATTTTTAGAGTGAGTTTCTGTTTGTTTGCCAACCTTAGAACATTCTTCTCATCAAGGATACTCCTTGAGCTGTTTCTTAATCCTGTCCATACACAGAGCCATCCTCACCTCCACAGGTTTGCTCTCCACTTAGTTCTCCAGCCACTTACTTCCAGCCCCTAGAAAACCTGTGAGTGGGGAAAAAAATACCCACAAGGCTCCGAGTCCTCACAAACCACCTCTGAGCAAAATTTTTAGTTGGTGACGGTCAGGGTGTGATTTCAGTGTTCAAACCAAGTCTTCAGATTTCATTAATGATCTCTTGGTCCACCAGTCTTCTTTACCCAGGACAACATTTGAACAAGCACTTAGAATTAGTAGCCTTGTATTTGAATGGTGAAGATGAGAGAAGATCATGCTGTTTTTAGGTAAAATGTCTGGGAATTCTGTGAATATAAGCAGTACTAAGGGAACTTTGATTCTTAAAGGAAATCAATAGCTGTATAAAGTTTGCTTTGAAAATCAGTTTAACTTTAAAAAAAAACAGATAAATCAAAAGACCAAACTCTTGAAAGACCAAGTAAGGGGCAAGTATGTACTCTGGCGTCTGGAAATGAGTGTTTGGTCTGAATTCAAGCGTTTGGGCATGAAAAACAAAATGCTAAGTATTAAGAGTTCTTCCCTGAAGGGTTTTTGCCGGCAACTCTCTTATGTGTTCAACCAATTTTGGAAACTACACTAGTTCACACACTTCAGGCGAAACAAGAAAAAACAGAAGTGGCATCTAAAATAGTCAAATTCATAGAGACAGCAAGTAGGGTGGTGGTGACCAGGAGCTGGGAGGAGCGGGGGATGGGGAGTTAGTGTTTCAAGGGAACGTAGTTTCCGTTTGGGCAGATGAAAAAGTTCTGGATGGCAGTGATGGGTGCACAGCAGTCTGAATGTACTTAATGCCACAGAACTGTACATTTTTAAATGCTTAAAATGGTCAATTTTTATGTAATGTATCTTTTACCACAATTTTAAGAAATGAAAAAGAAATAGAAGTCTTCAGCAGTTCCACTCCACTTCTTTCCAGGGTGCCCAGCTATGAGGAGAATCTCTGCTTGGGGGGCATTTCTCCTTAGGAGGAATCTTTTTTAAAAATCTAGAGATGATTTCCTGGACATCATTTACCAACCGGCAGTTTAAATGGCCCCTATATCATAAATTGTGCAAGTAGAAAGGAACCTGGTACACAGGAAACAGTAGAGCTGGGTGGTTGGGAGAGTTGCTTGTGGGTTAATTTATAACTAAGACAAATGAATCTATAAAAAGAAGAAAAGCCCCATAAGAAATATGTTAACTGATGGTAAGGGAGAAAAAAAGGGTTTAGATAAAAGATATCTGAACTTGTTTGGTCCCAATGATTTTATGGCTGAGGAATTCAATTATAGGTGTACTGGGTGGAGCAAATCACAATTCTGTGAATTGCTAATAGGACACGACGATCTTTATCGTTTTCTGTATGTGCTCGCATGCAGAGTTCAGGCCTGCCCTCTGTAAATAAACTCTCTGCTTAGCTATGCTGCTGTGTATGAATTCAGGACTGCAGGACTGGAACATAGATAGGGTTCTAAACTCTTAAAGGTGGGGAGGTGGTACAAACAGAAATAAGATTAGGAACTAGGACAGATAAATGACTTTGGCTTTTGAATTTGGGCCCTTGGGTTTGTTTCATTTTACATTAAATTCCTTTAAGACGTTTTTGTTACTGAAAAGCTGTGAAAATATCTTTTAAAATAAAAAGACCACACTTAATCACACATAAACTACTATTCTAACTTCTGTATAGTTTCTTTCAGTTCTGGTTGACCTGTATACATTTTTTAATTACTAACGGTTACGGTATATGTAGCATTTCTGCTTCTTTCGCTGTTAGATTACATGTCTTTCTTCCTTTTTACCTGGCTTTCAGATGTCATAATGGCAACACAGTAGTCCATATTAGTGATATCACAGAATTTACTAAGCCAGTTTTCAGGTGGCTTCTAATTTTTTATTATTATACAATTACTGTTTATTATTACAGTTACATATAGTGAATATCTTCATGCATATATTTCACTTTTTAAAAAATCATTTTCTTCAGATAAATTGCTTTAAGAGGAGTTTCTATGTTAAAGGGTTTGAGCAACTATATTGCTCCTGCATTATTCATTTTTATGACATTTCACATTGCTCTGAGGATATATTAGTAGCAAAATGAACAAAAACATATTTCCAAAGCATATGTTTAAATGATTTCTGTTCATTTAAATCTATTATCATTTGTCTCTGGCTCTGTGTGTTTGACAGCGGAATGAGGGTGGAGAGTGAGGAGTTTTCATCAGTTGTTTAGAGATTAGCATAATATGGGGTTTGGGGTAGTTTTTGGTTTTTTGGATTGTGATGGGGGTGTTGTTTATGTTTTGGGTTAGGATAAAACTAACTTGGTTGCAGTGAAATTGCAGATGATTTCTTGAGGCTATACCAAATTTAAATCTCATTTAAAACCTGTGCTGCAGGTCCCTATGGCCTTTAAGTCTGCATGTTGCTAGTTGTTATAAAGGAATGATTACTTGCAAAGATGAAGGTTTAACAAAGTAGCACATCCAGAGAGAAGGATACAAATCAATTTTGTTAAAGGATTTATTTCAATCAAATATTTTTAATTTGTGGTTTAAATATTTGAGGTGACTAGTAATTTTAGAATAAAGATACAATGATAAGAGAAAATTTTAAAATGCAAAATCATATGGTTAAAGTGTACAATGAATAGAAAAAAGATTATGGGTGTTTGTTTTTCCTTTTTATTCTGAACGTTCATTTGGGAGTTAAGTGTTATAGTTAATGACATGAAATAGAGATTACAGCTTTTAACTACAATGCAGTGTATTGTATTTTTTAATATCAAATAAGCAACGTAATAACAACAATAAAGAACATTTTAAACGAAAAATTATCTATAATCTTAACATCCTTATTGAAACTATTTTAATTTCTACAAGTTGCCTTCCAGTTCTTAATACATATGCATAGATTTTTAAATATGTGTATGTGGTATTTGAGAAAGTAAATACACTGCTATCCCTGACCCTCACTGTCTATAAAACTAAGGGATTTGTGATAAATGATTTCTAAATTATCTTTTCATTCAAAAACAATATTTTAAAACCTAGCTGTGTCTAAACTGTATAATAAATATCTTCTGGAAAAACATGTAAGTTGATCACAATGAGTACTATCTTTACTTAAAAACATGAGTCACTGTTATAAAATGTAGAGGGTTAATTCCTAAAAATTAAGCTTAAAAGAACTTCTATGATATCAACAGTTTGTTAAACTGAAGAATGCATGGTGGGGGAGGGGTTTGATTATTTGAGACTCTTGAGTAATAATTTCAATAAAGCAGTGTTTGTTCTCAAGTAGTAATTTTAATAAAACCTACTGTACAAACGTCTGATAGAAGAGGATACTAAAAATTACTTTTGGCGATTACTTGATTTTCATTTATAACCGCACTTTCATTCTCATAAGAGAAAAAATTTTTTTAATATTTTTCTAATTTCTTAATTTTAATGTTTTCATGAACTAACAGTGTGTAAAATTATTGATTATGGCAAGAAAAATGTACATCTTCCTATTCTCTCCTTCGATGATTTTGTTTACCTTTTTTAAAAAAATTGCCAATAATGAGCTCTGCAGTCCTAGCTGTAGTATGCTTAATTCTTTGGATACTCCCAGTAACTCATATGTTACCAATAATGTTCATAAATTCTGCCACAGTATCATACAGTAAGAGCTCAAACATTGGAGGCCACTAGTATTCCATGGACCATAATGTGAAGCAACTGTGATCTCTGTGTTATTCTAGTTGTTGTTTTGATTTTTTTTTCTTCACACTTATGAACTCCTTGTCCTTCAGTCCAGATCCTGTGATCTGAAATCATTTAAATTATTAAAACCTTGATATTTTTAACCTTTTATACTCCCAGTAGACAGGACATAGGAAATTTAGTGACGTAAACATCTTTAATAATCTTTAAAAGTCATAAGACTTGGTAGCTGGGACAAACAATTAGGTATAAATTTCAGGGAAATACCGTAATGGCATGACTTGTTTTCTTTTGTTAGCAAGCCACTTGGCTTTCCTCTCAAACTCAAGGAATAAGTCGTGTGGCCCCCTTTTATGATTTCAGTTTCATCTGCATCACAGAAATATATGTTTCCCTGAGTTTACTCACTCTAATTTGTGATTGCTATTTTTCTTATCTGCGAAGGAAGTACAACAGTTCCCACTGGGGAAATACCATGTTAAGTTGATCCTAAAATAAGAAATCTAAGGGAAAGGTCACATCCTAATAACTTGTGCAAATCTAAATTCCCATGGAGCTTTAAAATTATTTTGTAGCAGTAGAGTATTAACAATGTGTTGTTGAACTTCTTCCAGATAGCGTCATAAAATTGAGAGCACTTTTGTGTACAGAAATAACCACTGAAGAATAAGTACAATTGACAAGACCTAATTTTTTTTAGTAATCCATTTTGAATATCCAGAGAAATCTAGCATGAATAATAAACCACAAAATGCTTTTTGTTACTTTCACTGAAAATATAAGAAGTATTATTTAGGAAGTATTATAATAATTATATACAAACAGAGAAAGTGATTTTACCAGCCCTGACCTCCCGTTATACTTTGGAAGAACCCTAAATATGTAATTCTAGAGAGAGTTGCTGCTTCCAGGACACCTGAAAGTTGACACCTGAACATCAGGACACCTGGGTTGTAGTCTGTCCTTTTCTGTTAATTGCCAATCGCTTAAATATTCTGGACCTCAATTTCCTTACCTGTTAAGATATTGATTGTGAGGATCAAGTAAGATTAAATATATACAGTGCTTAGAAAATTTTTACAGCACTATATATCTTTAAGATATTACTATAATCATTGCCTTTAGTTTTCATCTTTTCCAAATGAGGAAATAAAATGCTTATCTGTGTGATATGGCATATGTTCAAAGAATCTCTGCAACTCTTCAATATCTCTGTAATATCTTTGTTCAGGAAAGGCATTAAGCTCTTTCATTGTGCTAATTCATGTTTAAAATTTTATTTTATGCACCTACATGAAAAGGGTGAAATGTAACAGATCTGTACCCTACCCCACATTCACCAGAAAAAGTGCTTATTGGAAGCAGTCCCACAAAGTAGACTAACTTCCTTTAAATTCACATCCTTTTAAGAGCTGGGATGAGTGGTGGCTGGAATTTGATCAGGTGACTTGACTTTCATCCTAAGTGATGAGTGAAAGTTAACAATGTTGCCAACTTGTGTTCTCAATATGTGGAGTAACTATTCTCATCCTTTCATCCATCAGACTTTGGAATAATAGTAATAGCAACAGCAAGTAAGAGTCCAAGGAGAATAAATTCTTTGAACACTTCTGCTCCCTGCTGTAGTGGGGAACAAAATCTTTATGTGTGAACCTACTGATTGCTGCTATTATAAATTTGTTTTTCCAACTTTTTAATTTCCATCGATGTTGTCTTAGTTCAGATTTTCCTTATTCCTCACCTGAGTTATTGCAAATTGTCTCTCCGACTCAATGCACCATTTCCATTTCATCCTCCAAGTAGACAGAGTTCTTTCTCAAACACTGTGTTTGCATTTCACCCCCCCTTCCTGGGAGCATTACAGACTTCGTGGTCTACCTCAACCTACCCCCTCAGACTCATTGCCTCCATTTGCATCACGGATATTAGGGCTCGGCCACTCCAGCTGGCTCACCAGTGTTCCTCTCACAGCACTGGATTCACGCCTGGAATGTACCAATTATCGTATTGGATTATTGTTGGTTTTGTAGTTAGTTTTATGGAGTGAGCTTTTTTTTTTTTTTTTAATAATCTCTTAATTTAGTCTTTTTTTTATATAAATTTATTTATTTTATTTATTTATTTTTGGCTGCGTTGGGTCTTTGTTGCTGCGTGCGGGTTTTCTCTAGTTGCAGTGAGCAGGGGCTACTCTTTGTGGTGCGTGGGCTTCTCATTGCGGTGGCTCCTCTTGTTGCGGAACACGGGCTCTAGGCATGCGGGCTTCAGTAGTTGTGGCACGCGGGCTCAGTAGTTGTGGCTCACGGGCTCTAGAGCGCAGGCTCAGTACTTGTGGAGCACGGGCTTAGTTGCTCCGCGGCATGTGGGATCTTCCCAGACCAGGGCTCAAACCCGTGTCCCCTGCATTGGCAGGCGGATTCTTAACCACTGCGCCACCAAGGAAGTGCCTGGAGTGAGCTTCTTGAAGACAGAGACTATCTTCTGGGTGTCCCTAGCACTTAAAACAGTTCCTAGCAAGGAATATGCAACTGTTACAATTATAATGTAATTAAAATTAAATGATTAAGATATACTTTTATGTCTGCTAATTAAGCATAATACTATTAGCATTCTCGCCTAAATGTTATTTTTAAATTTACCAATGAGAGATGCAAAACATGATGCAAAATTGAATTAAGAAAATTCTGTGATATAATATGTATTTTACAATTTTGTAGATTTAACTTCTGCATAGGTGGGGGCTGCCGCTGCTTCTCCTCTCCGTCCTCCCCCTTCTCCTCCTCCTCCTCCTCCTCCTCCTTCTTCTTCAACTCCTCCTCCTCCTTTCATTTTTTAATTTTTTTGCAGATGTTGAAAATGAGTCCATAAAAGCACATAGATACCTTATCAGCTACTTTTTGCCTGTATAATTCAGGGATGAGGAATGTTCAGCTCACAGACTTGTTATGGCCTTTCAGTCTTCTATAGCATTTGAAGCAGGGCTGCTAAGTCAGGTAAAGGGCTACAACAGTTATTCGTACGGAGGTTTTATTGTTGTTGCTGTTCCTATTTGTATATGTTGTTTATTAAACAAGTATTTCCAAGCTACTTTTCTGTATCCAGCCCTGTTCTAGACAAAGTGGAATTAGGCCATTCCTCCCTCACAGTCTTGTTTCAAGGGCAATACCAACACAGACCACATGAAAGAATTAAATCACAGAGCTGGGTGATGTGTGTTTGAGGGAAAACATATAGTGCAAGTTCATAGAAGACAACACATCTGCAGAGCTGGAATAGTCAGTGGTTGTTTCACGAAGTGCTTGCACCTGAGCTGAACGCCGAAAGTGTGGATGCGGAAACATGAGAAGGAAGAGCTGGAAATTTTAAACATGAGGAGCATCATGGGGCAGGGATTTCAGGATGTCGGGGGCACATTGTACTCTAGAATCAGTGGGAGGTTCACGTAAGAGGGGAAAAGGGCTGAGCTTGGCAGGATACAAAGGCTAGAGCGAGGAACTTGGACTTCGTCTAGGAGGCATTGGGGAACTTGAAGATTTGGGGAGAGGGAAGTGGTGTGACAGAAGCTCCGTTTGGAAGGGACAAGTGAAAGAGATATTTTGATAATGTAAGATTTGGTGAGTGAATAAAAAAGAGGATGAAAGAAAAGAGTCAAAAATGAACTCTGGGCTGATGTATAGAGAGGTAGAAGAAATATGGGAGAGGGACTCTGTTTGGGGGAAGAAAGATGAGGTTGATTTCAGACTTGCTGAATTTGAAGTGAAGGTGGAGTATCTCAGTAAGCCCTAGAGAGAGGTGAAGATTCGGGACTGAACCTGTTTCGGAGGCCAGAACGAGACACGTTATTTTGGGTGTCATGAGCATAGAGTGGAGAATGCTTCTCAAGAAGCAACACGCCGGTCAAGTTTAAAAGGGGAAGATGAGAGTGGCAAGAGTAGATAGGGTCATCACTGCCAAGCAAGGAGAGCTTGAAGAAGAGGAGAAGAACACAACCCTTAGTGCCTCCTGTGGACCTGGCATTGTGTGAGCAACTTCAGGTATACAATCTTATTTCATCCTCATAGCAACCCTGTCACATAGGAATTATGATTACCCCCATTTTACAGATGAATAAAGTGAAGTTTAGCAGGTGAAATAACGTGTCTAAGGGCATACTGCCAGTGCCAGGAGGAATATAATTTAAACTGAGATCCTTCTGACTCCCAAGCTCACATATTTTTTTTTACTGAAATATTGTAAAATGACAGTGAACTGTCAAGAAGAATTGAAAAAAAGGAGTAATGCCATTAACAGCTGCAAGGAGGAGATCATTGTTTAAGATTATAGCTTAAGTACAGTGGGAGGAATGGGTATTTGGGGAGGTTAGAAGGTAATAGGTGGTGTATGAATGGAGGGAGCGATTTTAGGCCACTGAGGACTGGGGCAGCCGATAGGACAGCTCTCCTAGAAAAGCTGAATCAAGGAAGGGAGGGAAGAGTGCAAACCAGTGGAGAAGGAGGAGGTAGTACAGGGCTGAGGGCTCAGAAAAGACATTAAGAAGAGGCAGACCCTGTGAGAAAAGACTGCTTCCACTAAGTTTGGAGGTTAGTGTCACAGTGGAGACCAGAGGGAGGGTAAAGGAAAAAGGTATCAGATAAAGATTTTTTTTTTTTAATTTCCTTATTTTTTCCTATTTATTTATTTAATTTTTTGGCCGTGCCACACGGTATGTGGGATCTTAGTTCTCCCATCAGGGATCAGGGATCAAACCCAGGCCCCCTGAGTTGGGAGTGTGGAGTCTTAACCACTGGGCCACCAGGGAAGTCCCCTATTTAGTTATTTATTTGTTAAAGAATATTTTTTAAATTTAATTTATTTAATTTATTTATTTTTGGCTGTGTTGGGTCTTCGTTGCTGCGCGCGGGCTTTCTCCACATGCAGCGAGCGGGGGCTACTTTTCATTGCTGTGCATGGGCTTCTCACTGCCGTGGCTTCTCTTGTTGCGGAGCATGGGCTCTAAGCGCGCGGGCTTCAGTAGTTTGTGGCACGTGGGCTCAGTAGTTGTGGCTCACGGGCTCTAGAGCGCAGGCTCAGTAGTTGTGGCGCACGGGCTTAGTTGCTCCGTGGCACGTGGGATCTTCCCGGACCAGGGCTCAAAGCTGTGTCCCCTGCATTGGCAGGCGGATTCTTAACCACTGCGCCACCAGGGAAGCCCAGTTATTTATTTTTAATTGAAGTGTAGTTGATTTACAATGTTGTGTTGGTTTCAGGTGTACAGCAAAGTGATTCAGTTATACATATATATATTCCTTTTCAGATTCTTTTCCCTTATACATTATTACAAAATACTGAGTATAGTTCCCTGTGCTATACAGTGGGTCCTTGTTGGTTATCTGTTTTTTATAAAGTAGTGTGTATATGTTAATCCCAAACTCCTAATTTATCCCTCCCCACCCCCGCCTTTCCCCTTTGGTAACCATAAGTTTGTTTTCTAAAACATAGATTTTTTTAAAGCACTAGTTGTAATGATACCTCCAAAGTTATAACTTACTTGGAAAAAAGCACATAAAAATAGACATGGTGGATACGTGACCTTAATCAATCACTTCCCCTCTTCTGGCCTCAGTTTTCCTGGACATTGACAGATTAGGATAGAGAAGACAAATGGGTCTCTAAGGACCCTTCCAATACTTAATTTTCTAAGCATTGTGGAATGCGACAGCCTTGATCTGTTCACAGAGGGGGCAATCATATAGCTTTATATATCAAAGGAACTTGTAGGAATAACTAAAATTAGAGATACAAAGGAAATGTTTAGAAATTTAAGTCCTCAATTCAAAATTTCTGCCTGTGTCCCTTTTCCCCCTTATTAAAAGTTATTAGAATGTCAGTGTGTTATTAACTGTAAACTCTTGAAGGCAAGGACCTCTATCCTATTCTCTGATATGTCCTCAGCATCGAGCATAATGCTTGATACATAATAACAATTCAATAAATACATATTAAATGAATGAAAGTTGAATTACAAAATAAAGTGTTGCCACTAAATAGGCTTCCTGTGCTTTTTCTCCCCTTTGGTCTCCCTTCTCCTCCATGACAATTCAGGGGTGTGTTAATTATGTCAAGATAGTCACTTTTCAATGTATCTGTATCATTTTAATTGTTTTTTTCATTTGGTTACTATGTTGGTTTTTTGTAGAAAGGGAACTATACTTGGTGAATTGACTGACAGTTAATGGAAGTCAGCGTTTTTCAAAATGATCTTTTGTAGAAACTTACAAATTAATTAGTAATCTAGTTTCCCATTTTTTGTCAGTTTAAATTTTACCAAGAATATTGCCTTCATTAAAAGGAATCGTGTTCTATATTATGGAGGGAAAATGATTTAAAGAAAAACAGAAATCTATTCCTGAACAAATTTAGTGATGCTGGTGTAAGAAAAAAAAAAGCCACAAGAAATCATCCCAAATTAGCAATGCTTCCCATCTTAAACACATGATTTCAGTTGTCCATAGCTAGCGAAAGGTTACAAAATGTCACCGTAATACCCTTTACTTCCTTACGAGTTCTTGCTTTCCCCACCCCCCACTCCCAAATATGGTAGATGGAGTTGTAAAAACCCTGAAGTATGACAATATAGTTTATTACACTTTTAGCTAGAAGTATTCTGCCAAAATGAGCTGAGAAATAGAAGAAATGGATTTAAATTTACAGCAGTACAGTGAGACAGAATATACTTTTTCCAGACCACTCAACCAGCAAGCCAGTTTGTAACTTTAATGCTTCGTACATTGGAAAAGTTGCAGTTGTAACAAAATCAACAGAAATATCTCTGGCTAATGTACTTCAATGCGAAGATTGACTGCAGGAATATTTTTCCAAATGCATACTTTTATAGACTTTATACTACTTTCCAGAATATTGTCAGTTTTACTTAGTACTACTTTGGGAATTACTGATTCTTATCTCTCTGTTAGGAATTAAAACCAGAGCTGACATTTCACTGTTAGCAGACTCTGTCTTCAGCGATCTGGTGACCTGAAGATATCTGACTCTCTTTCATTACCAAGCTTCAAGTCTGCAGATTGTCATTGGTCTTCCCTTTCCCTGAGATAGAGATTAAGACTATTTGTTTACATGGGATACATGAAAATGCTGACTTTAATAAATGGCTGTTTGATTCTTGGATAGAAACTGAAATATTGGGCAAGATAACCAAGTATCCAAAAATTGAATGATCAGTGGAAGCTTTACAGTTATCTTGGGTTTTGAGTCAAGATAGTAAGTAGCATAGCTTATAGAATCAGCCATCCTATGAAAACATGAACATGAAGGAAGATTGATTTTTATTTCTCCTTAAAAGTTTGTTCAGTTTTAAGTATTTGCTTATTTTTTTCAAAATATGCACTCTCACCATATTATTTTGAGTGACCAATTTACTGTGGTATACGAACAAGTTGTGTTGAAAGAGGTTCTCTTGTAATTTGAAATATGAGAGGTAGAGTGAAAAGAATCAAGTGGTAAAAGAGAAGGAAACTGGATGTTTTAACCCAATTTGCTTCTTCCTCTTTGGACTGCTGTTGATTTTATTTTAGCCGTTCTGTTTGCCTGAGCATAGGCAGTGTCACCACTCCTGTTACAATCTTCTGTACTTAGAGAGTTAGAACCACCTATAAATCAGTAGACTGAGTGGAATCTTGGCAGATGAGGTCTCCGTCAGGAAACAAGCATTTTGTTTATATTTAGGCGATTCGAGAACCTGGCCTCTGGGCATTCAGTAAGAAGTCAGGGAAGGGAAGCCACGAAGAACAGAATATTTATTATGAATAGGTGTCACCTTTCTGCACTCAGGGGTTTAATTCCAAACAGCCTGAGAAAAACTAAAGATACTTCTCTTTCTACTTACTTGGCAAGTTTTTTAAGAGAGTGAGCAGCCCAAATCAAAAGAGAAGGAGGACCACAGCAGAGCATGTAAGATGGCAGCTGGCATGCATGCTTTTTTGGCTCTGTTGAGTAAGGTCTCAGACCCAAAGTCTGAAGAGGTAGTAAGAGGTCATTGTTCACAGTACAGTTGACTTACATTTGGGAAAGTCCTTTGAAACATATATTCATGTCACAAAAGAGGTGTTAAAATCCCAGTATCTTTCAGCCAAGAATGGCACTTGCTTCCATCAGAATCACTCATCAAGTTAAAAAACAAAGCAAACAAACTGAACAAATAAAAATAATTCTTTAGCATCTAAATAGCACTGGCAAAGCTCTGTTGTTTCTTGCAAAACACTGTAAGGTAAAAATAGGAATAAATAGTATTATTTTCTGCTCTTAGAACCTACAGGGGAGAACAATTGTGCTCTAACCTTTCTCTCCTGGATTCTGATAGCCACTTAATCATCTATTATCACCTCTGCTAGAAGGGGATAAAAAGGGTAATACGAAATCAGTATATTTAGATTTATAGTTCAACTTTTTTCAGTTATCCTTGAAGCCTTTAACATTCATCGCTAAGGATGATCAATAATTAACTTGAGCCATAGAGTTAAAGTTTGTACTACTTGATAGGTATAAACCAGTTACGGAGAGCTCCATAATTCCTAAAGAAGCAGGTAGAATAGGGGATTAATCATACACTTCTTACTGATAGTTCTTGAGGTCCTTGACTGTAGAACAAGTTTTCCTATTAAAACAATATGTTGTATATTTCATATCTCTATTAGATCATTAACAGTTTAGCAATTTAGATGTCCACTCAGTAAATGACAAGCTGCCCATCTTCTTTCACTTTTTATTTATCATGGTAAATATATATGTAACAAAATTTTGACATTTTAACCAATTTTTTTTTTAACATCTTTATTGGAGTATAATTGCTTTGCACTGGTGTGTTAGTTTCTGCTTTATAACAAAGTGAATCAGTTATACATATGTTCCCATATCTCTTCCCTCTTGCATCTCCCTCCCTCTCACCCTCCCTATCCCACCCCTCTAGGTGGTCACAAAGCACCGAGCTGATCTCCCTGTGCTATGCGGTTGCTTCCCACTAGCTATCTATTTTACGTTTGGTAGTGTATATATATGTCCATGCCACTCTCTCACTTTTAAGTATACAATTCAGCGACATTAATTACATTCACGGTGTTGTGCGACCAACAGCCCTATCTATATCCAAAACTTTTTCATCACCTCAAACAGAAACTCTTTGCCCATTAAACAATTAACACCTCATCACCCATCCCTCAGCCCATGGTTCTCTAGTCTACTTTCTGTCCCTATGAATTTGCCTATTCCAGTTATGTGGGATCATACGATATTTGTCCTTTGGTATATGGCTTTTTTCACTTAGCACAGTGTTTTCAAAGTTCATCCATGTTAGAACATGTGTCAAGAACTCCGTTTTTATGGCTGAATAATACTCCATTGCATGTATATAACACATTTTGTTTATCCATTAATCTGTTAATGGACACTTGGGTTGTTTCCACCTTTTGGCTATTGTGAATAACGCTGCAGCGACCATTCAAGTGTTCAAGTATCTTTTTGAATCTCTGTTTTCAATTATTTGGGGTATATATACCTAGGTGTAGAATTGCTGGCATATTTGGTAATTTTGTATTTAACCTTTTGAGGAACTGCCATACTGTTTCCACAGCTACTGTACTTTTTTACATTCTCACCAGCAATGTACAAGGGTCCCAGTTTCCACATCCTCCCTAACACTTGTTACATTCCATATTTTTTTCATTATAGCCATCCTAGTAGGTATGAAGTGATATCTCATTATGGTTTTGATTTGCATTTCCCTGATGACTAATGATGATGAGCATCTTTTCATGTGCTTATTGGACATCGGTATGTCCTTGGAGAAAGGTCTATTCAAGTCCTTTGCCCATTTTTTAGTTGAGCTGTTTGCTTTTTGCCTTTTTATTGTTCTTCTCTCACTTTTTATTTTCTTACACACTTCTTTATATAATGAAAAAGATCATTTCGTTTGAGCCCAGAGAAATGCTTTCTATCTGCCTTTCATTGCCACATGTGTGGAATTAAGGTTGAATGCTTCTCATCCTGCTGCCAAAATTAGTACCTGAGAATCTGTCTCTCTTAAAATGAAAGAATTTTTCGACATGATTTGATGCTATGGAATTCCTTGTATTCTCTCCCAAATCGCAATTTAATGAGCCCACATGTAGGGAACGATTCACTAAGAAGTACTCAGGAAAATAAACATCTACTTTCCTAGAATGATTTAATTTTAGACCTGGAAGAGACCATCTCTTTCTCAAACTGGGATCCACAGATTTTTTGGGATCAACAAATGTATTCTTGGGCTTAGAGAATTTCAGAATTTAAAAATATTGCATTGGGGGCTTCCCTGGTGGCACAGTGGTTAAGAATCCGCCTGCCAATGCAGGGGACATGGGTTCGAGCCCTGGTCCAGGAATATCCCACATGACGCAGAGCAACTAAGCCCGTGCGCCACAACTACTGAGCCTGCACTCTAGAGCCCACGAGCCACAACTACTGAGCCCGTGTGCCACAACTACTGAAGCTCACGCACCTAGAGCCCGTGCTCCGCAACAAGAGAAGCCACTGCAGTGAGAAGCCTGCGCATTGCAACGAAGAGTAATCCCCACTCGCTGCAACTAGAGAAAGCCTGCACACAGCTACAAAGACCCAACACGGCCAAAAATAGATTAAAAAATTATTAAACACACACACACACACAAAGCATCCCATTGCTTTAAAAAAAAAAAAAAAGAAGAAATATTGCATTGTTATATCAACAGTAATCTAAAGGTCTTTATAAAGCCCAGATTTCACAATTTAAGGACATTTTCCTGGTTTCTTACATTAGTTTTCTCAACTTGGGGATAGAGGACCTCTGGGGAGTCTGAGGACACAACCTTGGCAGGTCTGTAAAATTTTTTTCTGCCTTTATTTTCTTATTTTTTATTTTTAAATTTATTTATGGCTGTGTTGGGTCTTCATTTCTGTGCAAGGGCTTTCTCTAGTTGTGGCATGTGGGGGCCACTCTTCATCGCGGTGCGCGGGCCTTTCACTGTCGTGGCCTCTCCTGTTGCGGAGCACAGGCTCCAGATGCGCAGGCTCAGTAGTTGTGGCTCACGGGCCCAGTTGCTCCGCGGCATGTGGGATCTTCCCAGACCAGGGCTCGAACCCGTGTCTCCTGCATTAGCAGGCAGATTCTCAACCACTGCGCCACTGGGGAAGCCCTTGTTCTGCCTTTAAAATGGACCCACACATTAGTGACGCTTAAGAAACTCTGATCAAATTCAACTCCTCTCCTTTTACAAAGGAGGCCTAGAGAAGTTAACTGACTTCCCAGAATAACACAGCAAGTTAATAAGACCAACCAATACTGAAACTCGAGTCTTTAGTCCAGTTCCTTGTGCTCATATGGGGATGCTGCGGGGATCATGTCTTCATTGGGTTTATAATGTAGTGGGGAAGGCAGACAATGAGCAAGTAATAACTAAAACGATGAGTGCTACAAGGGAGGAAAAGGGTAATGAGTTGTTTGGAATGATTCTAGGGTGATTTCACCTGATCTTAGGGTTTGGGGAAGTGATTTTTATGCTGATAATCGAAGAGAGAATAGGAGCCAGCTTAAGAAAGGAGTCAGCTGAGAGAAAAAATGATGTTACAGAGGAAATTATGTGTGAAGGCTCTGAGTGGAGAAAAGCATAGTTTAACTGGAGAAAAGGACTGGGAAGAGGCTTCAAAGCTAAACAGGGATTATTCAAAGCAGCTTGGATTTCAGACAATCAGGAGTCAATATAGATTTTAAGCAGCGGAGTGACATGTCTGATTTGAACTTTAAGAGGTCAGTCACTCTGGCTAAAGTTGCAGAATTGATTGGAGAGGAGATAAGAGCCGATTTAGGGAGACCAGGTGGAAAGTGATGTGTGAAAGAGATGAGAGTAGTTTGGACTGGGATTGATAGCAGAGAGGGCTGAGAGAAGTGGCTGAATGTACTTACCAGGTAGAATCAGAAGGACGTGGTGACCGACCGGATGTGGGTGTAAGAACAGTCCGTCGTGACTCTCTTTCGTGATTTGGCATGATCAGCTGGGAGACTGGTGGGGCCATTTATGAAGGTAAGGCTCACTGAAGAAGACCAGTTCTGGGGATAGGTGATAGATGCAGTCTTGGACCTGTTGAGTTTGACTTGCCTATGACATATTTCAATGGACATATCAAATAGGTATTTGTACATAGGCCTGAGGCACACAAGAGGCCACAAGGACAGAGATAGAGATTTGGTCTCAGTATATCCTTGATCTTTGAAGCCTTCTGTAATGAGATTGCTGAGGGGAGAGCATAGAGAATTGGAAGAATGAAGAGCCTTGAGGGAGAACCAGATTTCTTGGTAGGACCATTGGTATCTCAGGAGCCATAAAGAAGAGAAACAGTGGAAGAAGGGCCAGGACCCAGGGGTCTGCTCTCTGATGGAAAAGTCAAATGATTAGTTCCACAAAATATCTACCTACCTTACATGCTGAGATAGTTTTATGCTACTAATTTCAAGTTAAACATTTTTCCAATTTTTTTTCCAGAAGGTAGGCATGTGAAATGTTGATGAACTGGGATGTACATTGTTCTCGGTAAATTGAGTTTCTGGTCAACTCAGTCAACCAGAAAGCCCTTTTCATTTCTGGTTATGTAAAATCCTTCTTAAACACAGTAAGCCATTTTTCTGTCTTGGTAATTATTGTGGGATGAAATAAAATTTAAATAGAATTTAGGTAACTCAATGAATTGATGATTCAGGAACTCTTAATGTCTTAGTTTCATTTTGAATAGCAAATAACATTTTACTGAAGATATAGAAAATATTGAAGATTATCTCCAGAAATGCTCTGGAAGATGCTTTTAAAAACAAATCACTTTTTAACTGCCTTTTTTTTCTTAGCATTTGTCCATTTTTTCTAAAGGTATAGGAACAACTTTCAGTACATCAAGAGCTTTTGATAGTTGATGAAAATTATATTGTGTTTATTTTTATGTGGTTGTTTATATAATTCTAACCTAGTAGAACCAGGTATATCAGTACATTCCTCAGCGTTGTTAATTTCATCAACATGTGTACTCTTTGATCACTGGCCCCATATGTAATGCAGCTATTTCAGAGTCATTCTGCTGACATTACAGATATGCATATGCGGGCAGTAAAGAGCAATGTGAAAAGTTACATCTATATCAGGTTTGCGTAAACTAAGTCATGAGGCAACTGCCCAGGGGATCTTTCCAGTGGTGATAATACCAAAGTGAATCTTTTAATAAAGTAAAATGCCCTTTAAAATGTGGTCTGGGGAGAAGGAAACTAATATCTGTGGTTACTCTGTGCCAAGCAGTTCTAAGTGCTTTGCATACATTATTTCTTTCAATCCTCACGACAATTCTGTTTTACAAATGCGGCCACTGGGACTTAAGTACTTTGCTCAATGTTACACCCCAGTACGTGGTGATACTGGGATTCTAATTGAAGTTTATCTCATTTTAAAGCAAGTATTCTTTCCATTTACACCTCTACTCCTCCCTGGAAGTCAGGAGACCTATATTCTAGCTCCTGCCACATCCTCTAACTATGTAACCTTGGATAAGCCACTTACTAGACTCCTATATAGCATGATAATGTTGGCATTCACTCTCTCCCAGACAGACTTTTGCTCTTTCCCCTTGTCTAGAATGCTCCTCACTTCCTGTCCAGGTGTTCATTCATGCATCATTAATCCATTCATCAGTGGGTCAGACAAAAATAGTCTTTATCCATACAATAACGGAGGTTCTCTGACATAGCTATGAATAGATATATCCATAGCTTTATAGGCTATAGATACATGGTCACTGTTTTTCAGGAGGCATGCTCTCGTCGTATCTACATCTTGCTCATGTATAAGCCATAGCTGAAATCCCATTTCTTCCATGAACCATCCCATCTTGATACTCTCTTCTGGGCTCCTGTGAAATTGAGTCATTTTTCCATGTATCTGGCAAATCACCAGGTGCTACCTTGTGACACCTCCTCTATCATTGGCTGAAATTCTTATTCACATCATGAATCATTACTTAACTTTTCACCTGTTTGCAGCTTGTTTCTCCAACAAGATATGAATTCCTTAAGGGCAGGCTGAGACTTCTCTGTATTTCCCACAGTGTCTTGTAAATAGCAAAGTTTTTGACTGGGTTCATTCAACAAATGTTTGTTGATTTGGATTAAATTTTTTAAGTTCAGATTTTACTTCCTGGTCAACTGATCTTGGCCAAGTCACGTAGCTTCCTTGAGCCTCAATTTTCAATAAAATGGAAATAATTCCTACCTCTCAAGATTAAATAAATAATATATGGAAAAATGCTTTGGGCA
The DNA here is from genome assembly GCF_965194825.1 of Balaenoptera physalus. Taxonomy (NCBI): domain Eukaryota; kingdom Metazoa; phylum Chordata; class Mammalia; order Artiodactyla; family Balaenopteridae; genus Balaenoptera; species Balaenoptera physalus. Next base: position 105,778,816 of record NC_138896.1, read on the forward strand.
CTTTAAAAGACTATACAAGCCTTATATATTTATTATACTTTGTGGTGAAAAATCACCCTGTCCAAAATAAAAAAAAAAATAAAAAATCACCCTGTCCTGAATTCCTTCATGTCCCAACATTTACTTTAACTGTTCACTTGATCTACTTTTATCTCCCTTGTCCTACCATATTGCACTCTACAGTTTAACATCTTTATTTGCTCCAAGCGTAGTTCTAAACTTTTTCTCCTTTATTTTGGGTATTCCCAAATCTTAGTCTTATTTACGAATGTGGACGTAAATGAACTGTCCTCAGACTACCTTATCTGATGGGTCACAAGGTCCCTCACACTGAAAAACTGGGAGTAATAGAAATTACTGTTAATTTTCTTTCAAGGTAGCTTAATCCATTCACTTGCAGTTTCAGATTGATATAAAGGATTTGTTGTTAGGAGCTTGATATTGAGATTTTTTTAATCTATATTAGAACTTTGTATATTCTCCAAAGTATATGTTAGGACTGGTACCATACAAGCCTGTGTTGCCTTAGGTCATGTTTATGGAACCTTGGCAAATTTACTAAGAACCCCCAAATACAGTAATTTCAATAGCTAAGTCTTGTGATTAGGATTTCCCAAGTGTTAAGAATTTACTGAATTGAGTTATTCTGGTCTTTGCTACTTTTGGTGCTTTGGTTAATTGTAGCCATCAAACCAAACTTTATTTTACTATCTTCATTGAAGTAAGCTTTTTTGAGCATTTAAAAATTATTTTTAATAGGATCATTGTTTCCTCTAGCTTTTCTAGAGTGTGGTTCCTACGTGGGTAATGTCTGTCCATCTCTTGGAAACCTTGAAATAAATATATTGACTACTGTTATTGTTATTTATGTTGAAAGATATTAAAATGAGATTTGTAATCCAAATGGGCATTACTTACTTCACATCTGGTTCCTTGAAAAGTGGCCAGATGCAACAATTCTTAATGCAAGACAGCCTGGGGTACAACCTTTGCAATTCCCACCCTCCTTTGCAAAACAACTGCCCTGTGTGAACCTTTAACACGAAAAGAGAAGAAAAAAGAAACGAAGAAAATTTACTTCACATTTAATTATAAATTTCCAATAAAAGTGTGAATATAATTCCTACATTTAAGAGCTAGCAACCATTGGAAGTGGAAGGCAATGTGAAAATATGGCAGCATTGACCTAGTTTTTAGTTGTCAGGACCAAAGACATCATGAAACCTCTCTCCTGTCTTTAAATCTCCTCACTTTGCTTAATTTTAAAGTGATTATATGTCGTAGTGGCCTGGGACAGTCTCAGTTTATGCCTTTTGCCCTGTTTCACTTTTCAAAGTGCTCCAGTTTGGGCAATTAAATATATGGCCATTTTATTGAATCCCTGAGACTCTAATAAGGAAGGCTAAGGAGTGGGAATGATGAGAACGAATTAAAGGGACAGTGATCTTCAGGTTGAGGCAGTGCTGAAACCAAAAGGCTGCTGATCAGCATTCTCAGTAACGAAGGTGAAAGCTGAGCTAGAAATTGATTTGTGAACACATTCTGAACATCACAAGATCCGCCAGATTAATGCTGGTTGCTCGTAGGAGCGTGGAAAGGCGGAGGACAAGAACCAGGTCAGGTGCTTGTGGTATCTTTTATGCAACACCAACGTTAGACTTCCTGTCTGAGGTTTTCCAAGCTGAGTCTCTCACCTCTTGACGGTCTTTGAGGAGTAGTGATGCTGGTAGCTAGTAGAAAGACTTCAAAGAAAAAAATAGATGGAAGATAATAGTTCTTTAGAAAAATAGAAACACATTATTCTTGATAACTTTCATCTTCTTTGAAAAGCTTAGCTAAACGTTTCTGCCATTTACCTTAATAATCTACTTAGAAATTTAATTGTATCAACTATAAAAGGCTTGCTTTTGATATTCTCTTTTAAAGAGTCCTCAGGATTTGACAGCTATTTTTTTTTAATACTCAATTGTTGCACAGTGTCATTATTTGACTTAAAATAACTTTTTAAATTCTAAGAGTAATAGCTACTATTGAAAAAGATGCAGAAAAATATAAAGCAAAAAATAAGTACTCATAATCCTGTCACCCTGAAGTAACTAATGTTAACACTATAGCATAGTTCCTTTCAACTTTCTTACACATATATATTTTTAAATGTTTATTCAATGAAGGTCTTAAATTATAACCTTATGGAAAATGCTTTTAGTATTCTGGTAACAATAAGAAAATAATATCTTACGTTTACATAGAACTTTAAAACGTGTAAAGTTCTTTTATATAGTAACATATTTAATCCTAATAATATCCCTGTAAGGCAAGGCAGATATTACTTCCTCTTTTACATATGGGGAAATTGAAGGTCAGAAGTGCTCAGTGATTTGCCCAAAGACATTGGTAAGTAGTAGAGCCTTGATTAGAACCCTGGGCTCCTTCATAGTCCAAGACTCTTTCTATGTACAACTTGAGAAATTAATTATACTAGAACTTTTAAGTCCTCCAAAACAGAATCAGGTCTAAAGAACTAATGATGAGAAACTGATTCTTCAGCTGGGAAAAGAAAGTAAGGAAGAGGAGTGTTGTGTTTGAAGAATGGCCTTTAGGTTTGTAGGGGGGCAGTATTCAAAGAATGATAACCATCTTTCTTAGAACCTCTTGTGAAAGTAAAACAAGGGGGCTGAGCTTCTTGGGGACATGTGAGTTTGGGGTAGGGAACTTTCCTGAAGACCTTTGAAAAGACAGTGTACTATCTGTTTGGAATTAACAGTCAATCAGGTCTTGAACCTCTAATGCTATATTAAGAACAATAAATGAAATAAAAGGCGTACCCTCTTATGTTTTCAAAGGACTTAACAGTATACCTGGAGGAATAAAACAAACATGTGAAACAACTCAGCTGTAAATTATGTGGTCTTGACTCTGTGTATAATGAGTTATTAGGGGTAAGAACTAATGAATTGGCATTTAAACAGCATTTACTTTGCGCCTATCAAGAAAAACATATCATTAAGTGTTGTGTCATACATAAGATCAGGAAGCCAGAAACAAGTCCTGGTGGATGACAGAAAATAGGAATATACACATTCACTTACACGTTAATAAAGCCGCTCAACATTTATTGAGCACCTGCTGTATACCACAGGTACATAGGAGTGAGTAGATACATCCTTTTGAATAGAACTTAAGATATGTGTTAGGAAATAGTGAACAATAAGGTGAGTGAGTGGGTGGGTGTCTGGGCAGATGGTAGCAATAATACCATTAACCTGTTAATAATCGGTTAGGCATGATTCTGATTAGGGACAAGAGTTTACAATAGCTGAGCTCTTAACCCTTAAAATATATTGAATGGAAGAGTTAAAATAAAATGTTAGAAGTCATCTAATCTACTCTCCTTTCCTTGTCTCAACTTTATAAATGGGGAATTCAGACCAGAGCCATTGTGACTTGCATAAGTTCATATGGAGTTAGTGGCAGAACTGAAGGTTGAACCCTGGTCTTCTGTTTTTTTCCAGTTACACTATTCTGCCTCTTGACTCTTGAATTTAGCTAAACATCTTTTCCTTCTCCCTTATGCCAACTGTATGAATATCAGATCTTAGATCCTAAATTAAAGGTTTGGATTGTAATCATTACTCAGTCATCAGTAGAGAAATATGATATAAAAAATGAATCTGTTTCATTTCTCAATCTCAGTAGATGTCTTATTTATGAAATGACTAAAGGCTCAATGAGATTAACAATATACAACCTGGAATAAATGTTTTGTAGCCATGGCAGTGAAAAGCCTATATTTTAGACCCAGCTCTATCACTAACTAGCTGTATAATTCTGCGTTAAGTCCTGTCACCTCTTTTTTCTTTATTTATAAAATGAGAGGCTTAGAAACTCTTTAAAGTTTGGTTCAGTTATTTTATATAGCTGTATCTTATTACTACTTGAGTAAAGCACAGATTTCTTTTAAGGAAAGAAATTTCTTATGATTCTCAGTGTTCACATAATTTTTATTATAATGTAACTGAAATTTGCTCAAAACTAATTATAAATTGTTTATGCCTATAGCTCTTATATGCAACCAAAACAAATTAAATAACATGTTTAAAAACCCTTAACATTCAAATTAACAGTCCAAAATGGAAATGACTGCTATAACACATGCTTTTGGGGGTTCTACACCCTGTGCTTCTCAATGCCGTGTATACGATTAAGTTCTCCCTCTACTTTTCTCTTGTTGAACTCTTCTGCAAAACAGTCCTTCCTACAGTATTAATAGGTCTCGTTTGGCCTTCACTTAACTCCAGTGAATCACTTACACATTAAAAGTCTACCTTTGTCCTTTCATCCTTAATCCTGGACAACTAAAGTAGTAGTACTGGGAACCAATGAAATCATAAATACAAACTGTGGCACTGAACTGATAGTAAGTATTCAGTTAAAAAAAAATCATCCAGATAATCTAAAATATGAATTTTTACAAGTTTTCTGTCATTAAAATGAACGAAAAATTGAAAATGTAGGATTAAAAACGTTTAATCAAAAAATTGAAACAATTTAAATGTCCATTAACTGAACGGATAGACAGAATATGGTATACTCATACACAGCCTGGCCTCGATTATTCAGCAATAAGAAGGAACTTACTACAGATACATGCTACAAATGGATCAAAAACATTATGCTAAGTGAAAAATCCAGACAGAAGAGACCATGTATTGTATGATTCCATTTATACAAAATACTCAATAAAAGCAAATCTATAAAGGTACAAAGTAGATTAGTGGCTGCCTGGGGGAGGTGGGAACTGGGATTGATTGTAAATCAGCATGAGAGATCTTATTAGGTGATGAAAATGTTCTAAAACTGATTTATGGTGATTGTTGCAAAACTCAGTAAATTTACTAAAATTTATGGAATTGTACACTTGAACTTTATGATATATAAAATATACCTCAATAAAGTTGTTTTTAAAAAAGCTTTTATAAAGCTTTTCTTCTAGGACTTCTTAAGACTATACATCTATGGATATCCCTCCCCAGAGTAAGGAGACCAGTTGAAAATATATTGGTTTAGTGGAATTAGAGAGAGGGTTCAGTAAGTAAGATATCAGGGATTCTAGCTTTGACTTTGTCACTAACTCTTTGTTATCTTGGGCAGGGCCTTGGGCAAGTCACTTAACCTGTCTGTACCTTGGTTTCTCCAACCGTAAATGAAAAGGGTTTAGGTTAAATGTTCTTTAAGACTTCCTGCAGAAATGACAATCTCATGTTCACATTTCTGTTATCTGTGAATACCATACCCTTTCTCAATCCCCTATTTATCCCCCCTTCCAAATGATCTTTTCAAAGCTCCTTTAATCAGCTTGGCATATTGCTTGTCTCATTAATTCTTGGTCACTAAAACTTCCTGACCTCAATGCATAGGTCTTTCGGGTGCACAATTCCCAAAATGTTTATATGAAATCTCTGTAGGAGACTGAATGTGGTTATCATTCATTAATCTCCCAGGGGCTATGTTCTCATCCTCTGTAATAACTCTCTTATGGAAGCTCTCCCATAGATAGCAGTACACATCCCCTTCAGGCAGTACATGAAAGAAACAATGGAATCATCCTATTAAATTACAGAGAATGAGAATCTGGCCCATTGTTTTCTTCTGCTGCCTAAGGAAGAAGTTGTACTCTTTGGATCCCCATAAAGATTTTGGCTTGTCCACCTCCTTGGATTCCCAAGTAACAATTAAGCAATCTGGCCTTCTTCCCACTTCTCATTTCAGTGTGTAAGATACTTGTCAACTTGCCCAGAAGGACTTTAGGCATTTTGTGCTCTTCATCTGAGTGTGTGCAATAGATAAATAAAGACATAATTAGAAGGAAGACTGAGTTAAGACTCAATTTTATTTTTATTGGGGGAGGGCATACTTATTTTAGAATTGAAAGAGTTGTTTCTTGTCTGCCTTCATATTTTAGTCTTTCTCTTCTTCCCTTTGTGTTCAATAAGATGTTTCTGAGTGTTTAAAAATGAAAAGTTTATTAAAATGGAGCTCATGTTTGTAAATATAAAAACGTAGCATCTTACTTCCTAGAGCTTAGTGTATCTGAAGAAAACCACCCTTGGAGTGCAGAGAACAAACTAGGTGGTTGGAATGTGGTTTAATTAGTCCACAAACCTGTCAGGAATCTTAGACTCCCTTCCTAAAGCTATGCTGACACACAACATAACTATGGAGGAACCAGTTAAGTTTGTATTCTACTTATTCCCTATACATTAGGAATAACCACTTGCTAAAAACTGAAAATCACTATTAATGGAAATTGTTAGGTCAAACTGAAGCCTTAGCTATATTAGTAGGGGTTGATAAGTGGTTTTGTATATGCAATAAAAAGAAAAAGGATTAGAGAGCTGAAGACCCAGGTGATGGATGTCTTGGTTGTAACTGTCATAGGACCAAAGATAACAGAGAAAAGTGTAGCTAAAATAAAATTCTCTAAAAATAATTGAAGAAAAGAAACTTAGATATATGCCAGTATTTTATGATATGAGCATCCAGTGAACAGAAGAAACAGGTATGCCTAACCCAGAAATTTTGGTATTGAAGATATCTACCTTTTTAGTAACAGAGAACAAATTAAACATTTATTTTTCCTTTGCAATAGGAACTATATTTCAGGGTATCCACATTGCTTTAGTTCTCAATGAAAAGCTCTACCTCATAGAAAAATACCAGCTAATAAATGTAGAAGGAGTGATAGAATTAGAAACACTTCATTTCATAAACTCAAAGCATTGATTCAGGCAAAGATTATTAAGTGTGTTATAACCTTTAGGTAAATGATTGGTGAAACTGAATATCCTTATAATTACATAGTAACAGCACACAGCTTACTTTCTAGGTGCAAGAAGAAAAAAGTAACCCTACAATATTATCATCATTCTAAATTAATAATCGATCTTAGCATCATTAACGGTCAGTCACATGCCATGTCTCTGATGTGATGGAACAGGAAGCATAGACCCTCCCCTACGTTACATTAAAATAGAACATGTTTCACCTGAATCCACACACCCTTAGACATAACATCCAGCTTGTGGGAAACATGGGGATAGAGAAGCAAGCTAAATGATCCCACAAGAAAACAGTCAGACAAATCCAGGGAGTGAAACATTCTACGTGATAAACTGGTCTGATCTTTTCAGTTAGTCAGTGGCCTTAAAATTAAGGCAAGCCAGGGGTGGGGGGAGGATGGCTATACTAGATTTTAAAAGACTTAAGGGACATACAACCAAATGGATATCAACATCTTGGGCGAGATTCAGGTTTGGAACAAACCAGTTATAAAGAACATTTGGGGTCAACTGGGGAAATTTAAATATGGACTGGGTATTGTTTGAAATGAAACTTTACTAAAATGGAAAGATGGAGATTACAGGCTTTAAAAAGCAGGTTACCACCAGGAAGTACCATATCTCTTTTTTACTAAAAAGCACAAATACTATGTGTATAGGTACATATGTGTACACATATATTTACTTTTGATCATACATATGCCCAGAAAAAGATCCAGTTAGATAAACCCTAAGAGTTCAACAGTGATAATCTCTGAGTAGTAGAAATACAATGAATTTATTTTTACCAGTGTGTATTTTTAAATTTTCAACAATGAACGTGGATTGGTTCTGTAAAAATAAAATGTACTTAAAAAAAAAAAAAGTTTTCATATAGAAAAGCAACAGTGTTTCCTGTCCTTTAAGGAAAATTAAAATAAAATGTTTCCATTGAGGAAGAAAGGTGAAAAGACTAGAAAACAATTTAGTATCTTTCAAAAACATGTGGCCCTGGGTTTTGTCTGTAAAGTTTTGTCTATTTGTCTTTAGTCAACATGGTGTAAAGAGTCAAACCGAGCGTTTGAATTCAAACTCTGCCACTTTACAAGCGTTTTTGCTTTGGGCATGTCACTTTATCTCTCCAAGCCTGTTTTCTCATCTAAAAGAGTGGTTGTGAGAATTAAAGATGATTTAAATAAATCAGTGCCTGGAGCAGAGTGGGCTTTCAAAATTATAATATTATGAATTCATATCATCAAAAATTTAAATCTTACACATGACAACTTGTTTAACAAAATAATAACAGTCACCAGCTGACACCCCTGTTGCTCTTAAATGTTTTACGAGCATAAGTATGTTTCACAAAGAAATGGTATATAAGTAGAGTATGGAATCTTCAAAAACAAGTAGGAATGTTAAAAGTTCACTTAGCAATAATAGAACCATTTTATTTATGATAGCCGTTAAAGAATTGATAGAAAAATAAAGATTAACTCTATAGCCAAAAACCATTACCAGGTTCCACATCGAAGCTCTATTCAAGAGCTGCTGTTATTTTCTTGTTTTGCTTTAAAGGACCTCCCAGCATCATTGTGAATTTCAAAATTGATGAAAACACAGTACAGCTTTAAGGTACTTTTTAAAAATTATAGTATGAATACCTCACAGTAGAAATTTTCACACAGTAATTTTATTATTTTCGTTAGAGGAACTATGTCAATAGAAAGCACGACTATTTGTACCAGAAGAACCCCAGCCTGCTAGGATGACTCATGAAGGCTAAGCATGAGGCAAAAGGACATTTGTCAGCAGAATGGAGTCCTGAATTGATTGATCAGATATCACCAATTTTTAATTACCAAGTCGTTATTGAGCACTTCCTTTGTAAAAACCACTGTCTCTAAACTCTGTGATCAACTATGGCATTCCCAGGGGTGAATCCTCCAAATTAAGTGACTCACGTAGTACAAATGCTTTCGTGCTGATCGACTTCTAACATGATTGTTGGCATTAAGAAAAATTGATTAGAACAATTTACTTGAACGTTTTATTGCATCATTTTAATGAGATAGAGCACAGTTTGGAGCTTTGGACTGGGAATGAAGAAACCTGATTTCTAGCTCAAAGTCTGCTACTAATTATCTGAGTAATTCCTTGGGCAAATCATTTGATTTCTCTGGAACACATTTTCCTTGTGAAAAATTAAGAGTTTGAATATATTAATCTCCCTAGTATTAAGTTATATGAGTCTGTGATCTCAAAAGTCCTTGTATTTCCTTTAGGACTGTCACAAAACTGGTAAATTGCTTATTCTACATAAACTAAACTTGCCTATAGCTCTGTGGCTCTAAGCTTGCTTTAGGATTGTGGGGTTTTAGTGTGGTTCACCCATGATGGGATATCTTACCTAGGGAATCTCCATATAACTGATCTTGAAAAATTAATTGATAAAATCTGAACAATGAAGAAGATACATGTTATAGAAGTTTGGGATTTCCCACAATTTAAATATGGGTCATTTGATAATATCACCCATGGTATTTTATTATGCTTAGAAACCAAATTGCTGGAGAATTTCAAATATTACATTGCAAACACAGGTTAACATAGTTTAGGTGGTATGTCTTTGGTTCAAAGGTATAATGACTTGAAAAGTGTCTAGTTGATCCCTAGAAAGTGGTTAGACAGGTTAGGGTTGTTTTTTTGGTTTTTCTTCAGGTATTACAAGCAAGTTAACTTTTGAAGGGGGAAAAAAAAAAAAGGAAGTTTCCAGATAAAAGTGCCTTTCATGCTGTACCTAATTAGCCACCGGGTATGAAAAGGAAGAAGTAACTCGGGATTAGAACATGAATAAGAATACAGTATACAGAATTTCCATTACACTTTAAATAAATGAATTACAGGCATACTGGTAAGTATTTCCACATTAGAACTCAAAGGACTTAAAGGATTATTCAGTTTTGCAGAAAGACTTTCTCATTCTAGAGATGAGAAATGTGAACCCAAAGAGTTGACACAAGTCTGAACCCATATAAGAACCTAAAACCTAGGTTTTCTGGCTCCAGTTTCAGTGTGTTTTTCCATAGATTACATTGCTTCAGGGTGAAGAAGACCTTTTAAAATACCAAATACACATCTGCTGCAGTTATTGGCTACAAGCTAACATCATTTCAAGTTAATTTTCTTTCAATCAAAATGGTATATTAGCTTAAAATATTAATCCTGTAGAGAAAATATGTTACTTTTTGCAATTCTGAACCAAGTTACAGTTTTTGATTAAAGAAGAATGGATCGTACCTTCAAAAAAAAATGACCCAGGTGTTATCAATGGCGGCCTTCCTTTGTCTCTTTCCGTGGGAATCCTGGGCTTGTTGGGATGGTTGTGGTAGAATTTACATGTTAGGATACAGGATTGTTTGTTCTTCTAAAAGGCATGTGTCCCACTGGAACATCATTTCTCCCACGTTGTGTTCCCTGTGACCATGGAGAAACCCTGAATTTATGCACCCCCCACTAGAAGGTGGGGTTCTGAGCCAACTTTAGTTGCACTAGGAAAAGGCAGCAGTCCTGGGCAGGGGGAAGTGATCTTTTCAGTAGTCGTTCTGGTTGTTGGCAGTTATGTGGCTTTCTTTGGAGGACCATCGGGAAATGTCAGTCTTTTCAGAACAAGAAGAAAATTGAAGGTGGTGTCAGTTCCTGAGGTGTCGGAACTCCTTGAATGATCCGTGTGAGACAGATGTGTCAGGCAGCTGCCCTCTCATCGTTCTCATCAGCAACAACAGCGATAAACACCCGCTTTATGCCCACTAGGGACACTGTGCAAGGCCCGAGGGATGCTCACAGGTATTAGGGAGGGAGCTCCTGACCTTTTAGGACCTAAGGTGAGTGGTTATAGCGCTTGTAGCATGAAATGAAGCAAGTTTTTAAATGGGGCTATAGCAAAAGAAAAGAATACTATATGCACCATTCTAACTTGTACTAACATAGCTTGTTTTACAGAAAAGGAAAAGAAAGCAATTAAAGCAGTTTTTAAAATTCAAATTCAATCTAGAGAATGAAATCAAAATTTAACCTATAGACCCCCAAAACAAGGTTTTACATAGGTTCAAGAGAACAACAGATTGGTGGTTACCAGAGGGAAAGGGAGGTTGAGGGGAGGGCGAAATGGGTAAAGGGGGTCAATTGTATGGTGACAGATAGAAAACTAGACTTTTGGCGGTGAGCATGCTGTAGTGTATACAGAAGTGGAAACTTAGTGTTGTACACGTGAAACTTACATATGTTATCAACTAATGTTACCTCGATAAAAAAAGAGCAAGGTTTTAATTAGTTTTCAAGAGTAATGTGACATGAAAAATATTCTATTTTATGGGACTATTTGATGTCAATCATTCTAAACACTGAATAATACTTTTTATAAAACTTCATATAGATATAATGCCATGACTTTGTTAATTATACATTTTTAGACATTCTCTTACTTTTTGTCATGGAATCATTTATAGCTATTATTACTCTAGTTGCCTTCTCTAAATGTACTAAAATTTTGGGAGTATTTTGGCTGAGTAATATTCAGATTCTTTTGGTCAAAGCCAGTTTCATAAATAATATTGAAGACCAAATACTGAAGAGTAGCCTTCTCAAATACCAAACTGTCCATTTTTTTTTATTTTTATTTATTTATTTATTTATTTATTTATTTATGGCTGTGTTGGGTCTTCGTTTCTGCGTGAGGGCTTCCTCTAGTTGCGGCAAGTGGGGGCCACTCTTCATCGCGGTGCGCGGGCCTCTCACTATCGCGGCCTCTCTTGTTGCGGAGCACAGGCTCCAGACATGCAGGCTCAGCAATTGTGGCTCACGGGCCTAGTCGCTCCGCGACATGTGGGATCTTCCCAGACCAGGGCTCGAACCCGTGTCCCCTGCATTGGCAGGCAGATTCTCAACCACTGCGCCACCAGGGAAGCCCCATTTTTTTTTAATGTCATAAACTAGAATAGCATTAAGCTTTTCATCCTCCTATTATATCATCATTCCTGATTATCCCCATTCTTCCTCCTGCTGATGGTGTGTACTGTACCCACAATCACGTCCATACCGCTATGTCATCAAAGTCCAAGGGGAGACAGTCTTCTTCTCACCTCTCCATGGCACAAAACCCAACATTCTGCAATAGAGGAAGCTGGATTAGCTTTTGTGCAATTGCATAAGGAAGGTGGCCTTCTCCCACTCCTCCTGACTCTGGAAAATTACCAAGGACTATCCTTCAAAGGGGGTTCCCCATAGAATGGAAGGCAATAGACTTCTATATAGAGGTACCCTTCAGTACCTCTAGAGGTATCAATGCAAAGTGCTGATAACCAGTTGGTGTACAAAACACCTAGACATGATCTAAAGCTCCAAGACCTTACATAACAGTCCTATTCACCGGCATGCTCTTTTATGCATCTTATTATAATATCCTTCAAATTTGATATTATAAAGAATAAGATACTGGGGAATCTTAAGACCTTGAAGATAAAGAAATTCACATGCATGTCGAAACTCTCATAAATTTTCTGGTGATCACATACTGTGTTGTCTGATGGTAACGGTAAGTAAATATATTATTTCTGATATCAGCACATGCTAATTGACCTTCAAAGTTAAGTAAGCTAAACTATCACTCTTTTAGGTATATTTGGATAATTTTGATAAATATAGTGAAATGTGAACTCAGTGAGGATAGGAACCTTGGCTTATGAATGTATTATCTACTATGCCTAGAATAATACCTGGCACTTAGTAGGTATTTCATGAACATCTGAGGGATGCATGAGTGGATAGCTGTAAAATAAAACATAATGCCTTTTCAATATCTAAGGACAAAACAGCTGTGTAATTAGATACAAATGAGATTGGCTCAGTTTATTTTTGTCCATTTTAATTTGTGAGCAAGTTGTTTCTTAAGTGACCCAGTGCTACAGTGTGATAGGACAGAACATTATCACTAACGTAACAAATATGATTAAACAATCTATATTATATAAGTATTTTGTTAGTACCTTGGGATACTTTCTATATTGCTTGATATGTTGTCAAGAGTTTAAGCAACACTTATTGCGCCTGTTATGTGCCAGGCTCTATTAAAACTGTAATTTTTGTCTACTGACTTTTTAAACTCCACCACATAAGAACACATCCATCTTGTTCATCAAGCCAGCACCTAGCTCCATGCCTGCCAATATAGTGTGATATATTGCCAATAAATATTTGTTGAATAAATAAATGAATGAAAAACAGTGAATAGGTCAGGTTTTTGCTTTCAAGTAATATCGTCTAGGGGAGAAGGGTTGACAGATTGTGGTGCTGTAAGAGTCGGTAGTATTAGATTCAGGTGCTATGGAATAATTAGCTGTTAAAAATAATTTTATGTTTGAATAGCTGAAGCACACCATCAGAACTATTAGAGGCTTACAAGTTCTAGTGACACAGGAGATAGGCCAAGTTGAATGGTGTCTGAGAAGAAAAAAAAAGAGAATAGAAGTAACAGTAGGTGAAGAATCCGGAAATTAGTCCCTTTGATGATCGTTGGAAAGAATGAATACTACAGAACTCGAGAACTAGGTGATACTGTCAGCCTCAGAAACAAAACTAAGATGATCCTCAGGTAGAATTATGTGGCATGAATGAGCTACATGGTCATTGAGGAAATGTGGGAATGAGAGAAAGAAGGGCATTGAGAAACTCCCCACACCCCCTCCATATCCATAGATACTGAAAAGTGAATAACACAGTTACTCATTGATGTTCCTTGAAAGAGTTAACATATTTTCCCCTGAAGTCACCCTATACTCTATCTCTGTTGCACCTGATTTATTGAAAGCGGTGATTTAGACACTTCTAAGAGTGGGAGTTGATGAAGGCCAATAGTAAACTGACCTGAGAGTTAGATTCAAGTTCCGGCTCCGCCCCTCCCTAGCTGTTCAACCTGAAGAATTTACTTGTTATTTGGGGGCCGCATTTTCTCATCGTATTAATAGAGCCTTAGACCACAAAGGGCTTCTCTCACTCAAAAATGGCTATCATTCTGCAAACTTTATCATTCTTATAATCCATCATAATCTTAAGAACATTTTAATAAACTTGTTCATTTTTTTAAAATTAGACTTTGGAATCAGAAGGCAAGAATGAGGTGATGATAGGGAATTGGGTGAGATACTGCCACTTAATAGGAATAAAGCTGAAATTTGCCTTTCAGACTCAAACACATCTTGGGACATTGAGTAGGAGTATCTGTAGGCAGAATGGGGCTTAAATTTTTGTTCTGTTTTATTAACAAGAAGGAAAGTGTTCTTGACTTTAATAATTTATTTTTATCTATCATAAATTCAACCAAGAATCTTGGATTAACACACCTTTAAATATTATGTCATTGTGCGAAATTTCCCATTGAGAGGAAGAGAGAAACTCCTTTATTGAGAATTCAAAGTGAATATAGAAAAAGCTAGTTCTACGCAACTATAATTCCCTCAGTCATTTGGACTGTCAAGAAACTTGCTTTACTAGTGGGAAGCAGCTGCATAGCGCAGGGAGATCAGCTGGGTGCTTTGTGACCACCTAGAGGGGTGGAATAGGGAGGGTGGGAGGAAGACGCAAGAGGGAGGAGATATGGGGATATATGTATATGTATAGCTGATTCACTTTGTTATACAGCAGCAACTAACACAACAACGTAAAGCAATTATACTCCAATAAAGATGTTAAACAAAAAAAAAAGAACCTTGCTTTAACTTGAATTACCTTAATAAAGGTGTTTTGGTTTTTAAAGGTTTATACACTGTAATTGCCCAGCTCTACACTGTATTCTGCACTGTGGAGACCCAGTTAAGTGTTCTCCCCACTGAGCCATTGCTCCATGACTGACAAGGAAGTCCCTTGCAGGATGACTAGTTACTCAATGTAGATGAATCAGATATGTATTTCTTCCACTTGGGGAATATTGGGATCAGGGTGTTCAGAGATTTGTTGCCATCTGATATACTGCCCTATGTGGGGCATCTTTTTAAATCCATAAGTCACTGCAGTTCTATGAGGCCACTTATGTGACAGGAGGAGGCCTGCTCCCACATTGAGGTTTGGCACAGCTAGTGTTTCTCTTTGCCAAAAAGGGCAAAGGCCTTGAGCAAGAAGCCAGCTTTTTCCTGATTACAAAACTGACCACAATTCCTCGCCAACCTATCAGTGTAAGTCCGGTTTTTGTTTTTTTTTTTTTTTTTCTGGTAATGCATTATTCCTCTCAGGGAGAACTCCACTTTTTTCATTATGGTACAGAATTTATTGTTTCAACATTAACCGATGTTCAAACATCAGCTGATGTATTTGCTATTGATGGATAAACTTAATAATTAAGTTTTTCAAAACGCAGACCCTGATACATAAAATCTAAGCCACAGCTGGACCTGCCTCCAGTCTCTTTTTTTTTTTTTTAATTTTATTTATTTATTTATTTATTTATTTATTTATGGCTGTGCCGGGTCTTCGTTTCTGTGCAAGGGCTTTCTCTAGTTGTGGCAAGTGGGGGCCACTCTTCATCGTGGTGCACGGGCCTCTCACTATCGCGGCCTCTCTTGTGGCGGAGCACAGGCTCCAGACGCGCAGGCTCAGTAGTTGTGGCTCACGGGCCCAGTTGCTCCGCGGCATGTGGGATCTTCCCAGACCAGGGCTCGAACCCGTGTCCCCTGCATTGGCAGGCGGATTCTCAACCACTGCACCACCAGGGAAGCCCCTGCCTCCAGTCTCTTAACTCTAATTTTATGGAATTTGGATAGCTTTCAGCATCATTTTTTACATACTTTACAAAGTAGTAGAATAAATACCTTAGAACATTTTAGTAGCTGATAGCAAATTTTAAAATATGAACACATACTTGAATTCAGATGTTTTCTTCAGATATCAGATAATGTGATTAGAGATTCAACCAGGGATTGGCAGACAGAAAAAAGCTTTGTCCAAGTAAGTTTATTTCATAACCCAGAGATGTAAAGCTTTCCATTTAAGAAGCAATTGAATATTGAAAAATCTCTTCGCTCCAAGAGTTCTGAATACTGTACTGCTGCTCGCTTGCGCCCCTCACAAGACACGGAACATGAGGGTCACTGACGAGACGGTGTGGCAATGTTTTCCTTGTAATGTACCAAGTCTTGCCAAAGCAGTGAACAAGATTATGACACAACATTCTGTCACAGCTGGTCTCCAACAAGAGGGTGCCAGCCAATTCAGGCCTGGTCCTTTGTGAGTTTATTCCCACCTCCCCCAAATATTTGGAAACTGATGTCTTGACTCATTGGTGCGTTCACAAGTTCTACTACCACAAATCTTTTTCTTTTAACGGATTGGACTTTTGCAAGAAATAGACAAATATCAGTGTGAATCACAGCAAACTCCTATTCCATGCTGTGATGGGTGAAACTCTGGGAGATTCTCTTATTGACCCAGAGAGTGATTCCTTCGCTGACACACTGTCTGCAAGCACTTCACAAGGTAAAGTGAATTCCAGATACGGCTGTTGGGATACTTCGGGCATCATGGAAGGGTGAAATTGTTCTTGTGGTTTGTTTTCCAAGTTATGTTTGTTCTAATACAATGATGTGTATAGTTCAGTATTTTGATGCTTCGTTTGCTACTACTGTGTTCACTTATAAGCATATTTAGAACTTCTTAGAAAACCTAAATTAATCCTTATTTAACTCTGTGCATGACTCCTGTGTCCTGAATTTTAAGCATTAAAGGTATATTTATACTTTTAAAAATCCTGTTCATTTTTAAAAATTGGGGTATAGTTGTTTTACAATGTTGTGTTAGTTTCTGCTGTACAGTGAAGTGAACCAGCTATATGTATACATATATCCCCTCTTTTTTGGATTTCCTTCCCATTTAGGTCACCACAGAGCACTGAGTAGAGTTCCCTGTGCTATACAACAGGTTCTCATTAGTTATCTGTTTTATACGTTATTAGTGTATATATGTCAATCCCAATCTCCCAATTCATCCCACCCTCCCCTTTCCCACCTTGGTGTCCATACGTTTGTTCTCTGTGTCTGTGTCTCTATTTCTGCCTTGCAAACAGGTTCATCTGTACGATTTTTCTAGGTTCCACATATATGTGTTAATATGCGATATTTGTTTTTCTCTTTCTGACTTACTTCACTCTGTATGACAGTCTCTAGGTCCATCCACCTATTCATTTTTATTTCCTGGGTTTATATATGTTTCCCCCGAATACCTAAGGTCTTTTTAGAATACCTGAAGAGTCACTTGCCTGCTTTTAGCCTTCTGTGTTACCTGTCTCTCATAGCAGTGTTTATCCCTCTCACAGCATTTATTCATCTTAAAGTACTCTTTGCATATTTTTGCTCTACCCTGAAATCTAGATACTTGCATGTACATTTTCTCTCTCCCAAAGAATTGTAAGGTTCCTGAGTGTAGGACCAAGTTGTATTCTTCTTTATATTTCTTAGGGTGTGAAGCATAGTGCCTAAGGCTTTGTAGAATGGTGTGGGGACCTCGGAGAAGGTCTAAGTGTCGCATTTTACACATAAAGAAATTGAGGCCCCTAATGCCTATCGTATGCTAAGTAAATGATTATTACTTTTGTTCGGATATGAAAGATTCCGATACTTCATTTTCAGCATTTCTTTCTTGGCCATTGCAAAATGTAAGTTCTTATTTCTGTAGCTCCTTCTACTGGAGCGTATTAGCACAGCTGATTCTGTTTTGTACTGTTTTGTATTTATTTCTATATTTCTGGGCATTTTCTTCTCACAGATGCCACATAAAAATAGGTTGTGTTAACTAGTCTGATTCACGTTTTACAATGCAAGTGCTAAAGCATTAAAATTAAGTTGCTTAATTGTTGAAATGGATGGCTTTACATTTTGATTTTCAATTTTTCTGGAAGCCTGAAGTTTGAACATATTGATCACAAATTTTTAAAACATCAAGCTTTTTAAAAATTAAGAGAAAATATTTCATGAAATACCATTTCATTTTATTATGATGACTGGACTCAATGTATGTTTCTATCATCTGAGTCTCTTAAATAGGAGTTTAGTTTCATTATATTATATAAAAGTCTGTTACTCTGTTTTTCTATAAGCCATAGAATTATTGCTATCTTTCTCCGGTTTTTCATTTATGCTGCATCAGGGCAGAATGTCCTAGCTATACTGTAAAATAATTCTTGAGTCAAAATTTGATAGTTTTGTCTGTTTGAAAAGAATATGTCCAGAATGCAGTACAACAAATGCTTTAGGTTAACTGGGGCAAGTACTGTTTATGGTAAGGGATAGTTATGGGTTTCAAGTTAGTTTTCATCCTGTACTAATCTCTTTATTTTTATGCCTTGAATTTTCCCTGGGTATAATTTGTTTGAGTCTCAAATCCCCTTCAAAAGAATAACCCAGTACTTTTCTTCTTAATTAACATAGTACAGAATAGAATTATTAGCAGTTAAGAAATTATATATTGTGCCAATCATTTAACTATTGTGTTATATGGTCTCTGATTACTCCTTATTCGTAAATGTTTTTCTGTTAAAAATATGAGTTCCTTAAGGCCAAAGACCTGTGATTGTAAACTTCTTTCATATTTTGTAGGTGGCCACTAAATACTCCACCGTTGCCAAAACAAACAGACAAACAAACTTGAAAACAAATTGGGATTGTGGTCATCGTTAGCTAATTGAGGCCAGCAGAGGTGAAACACTGCAGAGATTAGGTACTTGGCCTCAATACAGGAATTCATCTGTATCACAGGCAAAGGGGAATAGGGATGTTGCAAGCATCTGAGTGCTGCTACTGAAGACAGAGTGGCTCGTTGAGTGTGACTGATCCAGATGTCCAGCCATATTGGTCCCATTCATGAAACTAAAAACTCCACTGTGTGTAGCCACTGTGCCCAGAGGGGACTTCTATACGTTTTCCTGGGCTTCATTATCACTGTGACTCTCTTTATCTTATTCCCCTTTCTGTTTTCATCATGAGCTTTTCAAGGAACCCCAAGTAACCCCATGCTGGCTCTGAAACCATTTCCACTAGAGAAATTGGCAAGATTGAAGGGAAGCTCCATAAACTTAAGCTGAATATGCCTCCCACTTTTAGTGCCAGACTTAGTCCTGTGTGAATTCTCTAATTTTACATTGTTGCACCAGAGCATTGAAAGATGATGACACGCTTGTCCTTTGGAGCTGATTGAGCAATGGAAGTGTGCCTTAGAGACATGACAAATGCTGCAATAGATGATTCTTTGAAATGAGAGTCTCTCCTGAGAGAGGAGTGAGTGATTGATTGGCCACCATTTCTATTGAGGGAGACTTAAACTGTGGCTGTGTGACTCCAGGCAGCTGTGTACTTGGAAGCGTTTAGATAATTGACCCAAGTCTTTACCTTTCCAGAAGTTTGAGGGGACCCATGTAGTATCAGGGAATGTAACTCCTGAACTTGTCTTGGCCACATCCTTTCTGTGTGAATTTAAGCAAGTCATTTATCCTCTCTGCCCTCCGTTTGCACATATATTAACAGAAAACACAGGGCTATTGTGAGGATTAAATGACACAGTAGTTGCGAAAGCACACCGGACAGCCTGTATAGAGTTTATTGGCCTGGCCTTGTAGTATTAATCACTTGTGGATAGAACAGAAGACATATAATATCCTAAATGTGAAGCATTTTAAGGAACATGGTGGGGAAATCAGCAGGATTCCTTAGGAATCAAAGCAAGTGTCAGTTTTGAGTGAGACGAGGCCTCTGCATGAGCTCCCGTGAATGTTTTGATGAGGAAATGATCAGACTTAGAGAAAGCATCATGTCTGATGTTTTTAAAGGGGGGGAATTACTTCCCACTTTTATTAACATTTATCTATGAAAAGATTGAATATCCAAAAGTTAAGTCATTCTTTGTGCCTAAATGAGAGCGATGATTATGTTTTCTTCTGAGACAGTGAAAATTGCCTTAGATGATCGTGTTCTCCGTATGATGAATTGCTACCCAACAGCAGTTATCCATATAAACTGTTAATTTCAGTGTAAAACATGGGTCGTTAAGTGAAGAACAATTTTTATACCTCTGATGGAGGTTGTCATAGATTATTACCTTTGTAGCATTCTCACTTATACCTTGAATAAGATGAGCTGGAGGAAATTCTGAGATCATCATAGCTCTTAGTAAGGTATGTATTCTTTGTGTCAGAGGAAATCTGACCAAAGCAGATTTCTTAGTTATATTCAATCATCAGAACAGACACAAAGTGTCTGTTATTTTAGCTTCCTTTGGATACCCTTAATTAGGCATTAGAAAGTTGTCCAGAAAATGCCTTGTGTCCACCTACTACTGTTGAGTATTTGTGAAAATATGTGGTAGAAAATGAATCAGACTTGTCTGAGTGGGAGTTAGTTTCTATAAACCTCTACGAGATTAACGTTTTTGGTAGACAATTTTGCACCTGTAAGTGATTTAGAGACACAGACATTGCACATGTATTTGATAGCAACTGCTATTCAACTTTTATAACCTGGGAATTAAGATCACGTGGCTGCTTGAGAACACAGTTTTTTAGACCCACGTAATTTTTTTTTGAGTAAGGGATTGCCAACACAAGATTGAGGTTCCCACAAGTAGCGAATGGTTTGCATTAGAAAGTAGATTTAAAACAGCCAACTGTCAATTACCTACATGTGAATTATCCCTCATTACCTCATGCCAGGATTTCTGTATGGCCTTCTAGCTGAGCTAAATGAGAAACTCTCAGCCAGCCAATCCGATCTGCCAGATAAGTGGTCCTGAAAGCCTGTCTTTATTACCCGTTTTCTAATACGTGTTGAGCGCCTGCAATATATACAAGGCACCAGTGTGAACACTGGCATTCAGAGCGCTTTGTATTCTGGTTCCACCTCATGTACCTTATTTCCCTCCACACCCCAGAGACTGGCCTGCTTTGCTCTTATTAGACTCACATCATTGTCCCAAGAACAAGCCACACTCACTCTTGCCTCCAAAACTAACATGTCCTGGAACGCCTCTCCTAATTCTTCCACCTGTTCCAATTCTCTCTGTCCTTCAAGGTCAGGTTCAAGTAATGTCTGCTCTCTGAATACGTTACCGTTAATCGCTCTCCCTCTCCCCTGCAGGAAAATGTGTCTTCTCCCCACTCCACTGCCAGCGTCTGATACAAGCTACCCACTGTCTCTTGCCTGGAGGGCTCTCCCAGTCTCTTGACAGGTTTTCCTGCCTCTGCCCCCAACAGCTTAGTCTCAACCCAGCATCCAGAGGGATCACGTTAAAATGGAAGTCAGGTCTGTCCCTCTGCTCACAACCCTGCAGTGACTCCCCTTCTCCTGACACGTAAGCCCTGCACCCCACGCCATCAGCGTCCCCCCCTCCCCTCTCTCCAGACACACTGGCCTCCTTGCCGTTGCTCCCATGTTTCACACTTGCTCCTGCCTTAGTGCTTCCACTCGAGCTCTTGCGTCTTCTGGGAACCCTCTTCCTCTGACATCTTGGCTGACTCTCAGCTCCTTCTAATCACTGCTGCTCAGCTCTCACCTTCGAGTGAGCACTGCCTTGACCCCTTATTGAATTATCTGTCCTCCCCACTGCCCTTCCCCTCCCCCCTGCTCTACGTTTGCTTATTTCTAAGCAGTCCTCAACTTCTAGCCTGCCATATAATTTATTTGTTCATCGTTTTTATTGTTTATTTTATTTATTTATTTTTTAATTTATTTACTTACTTAATTTTGGCTGTGTTGGGTCTTCGTTGCTGTGCATGAACTTTCTCTAGTTGCGGCGAGCGGGGGCTACTCTTTCGTTGCGGTGCGCAGACTTACTGTGGTGGCTTCTCTTGTTGCGGAGCACAGGCTGTAGGCGCACGGGCTTCCGTAGTTGTGGCACGTGGGCTCAGTAGTTGTGGTTCACGGGCTCTAGAGCGCAGGCTCAGTAGTTGTGGTGCACGGGCTTAGTTGCTGTGCGGCATGTGGGATCCTCCCGGACCAGGGCTCAAACCCGTGTCCCCTGCACTGGCAGGCGGATTCTTAACCACTGTACCACCAGGGAAGCCCGTATTTATTGTTTATTGTCCGTTTTATCTCACTAGCACATTAACGCCATGAGGACAGAGATCTTTGTCTAGTTTGCTCACCCACTGGTGCATCCCAACTGCCTAGAACATGCTCAGTGACTAGAAGGGCTCAATAATACTTATTAAATGAAAGAATAAAATCCTCTAGCATCTTTGGCCTGTATCACAGTATTTAGACCTTAATTGGAGACTGCCTGATATTGTTTTCTGTTTTATATATTACCTAAGCCAAATTATATAGTCACTGAGGATAAGATCCAAGTTTTATTCTCGCCTATATTCCACCAGTATCTAACACATAATAGGTAACTAATAAGTTCTTGCTGACTTATTGAGACCATGCTGATCCCTTGCTGTACTTCTCCTGAGTTCAGGCACTGGAATCTGTTTAGTGTATAAAAACAAAAGTTTAGTGTACACTGAATAATATTCTAAAACTGATGTTAATATAAGCAACAATATTATAGTATATGCTAAAAACCAGGTACAAATATATTTTGAATTACCTGTTATTTAGAGTTATTTGCACCATGGCCCTCCATTGGTTTGAATATCATTAGTTGAATATTAATTTGAATGTTATAAGTTTGTGAATTATCCAAATGCCTGGCTTCTTTTGCAAGTCTGCCTACCTTTTGATACTTCAATATTCATTTGAACTTCAAGAGGCTTATTTGCTAGCAGAAAAGTACCTTACTTGGTTAAGTAACTAATATCCAATATATAAAGCACTTAGAGCAGTGTCTGGTATGTAATCAGTGTCCAGCAAATGTTAATTTTGTCTTCTCACCTCTAAAATGGAAGTTACACTTTGGGATGATGCAGATTTTCATTATCCATACTATCAAAAATTTTCTATTTCCATAGTTAATTAGGTCAGAGTTACTTCTTACACTCTTCCAATCTTTTCCTTAGAATTTTTTTCAGAATATTTAGATATTATCTGAAAGATACTTATTATTAATCATAGTTCTAGAAGAAAGAAACCAAGGTTCAATTTCTTGTTTTGCAAAGAGCCAGTGACAAAACTTAGTAACAGAACAGAAGTTCTGATACCCTTCACATGTTTCAGACATGTGAACACGATGGCTCCCCTTACTTCTTTTGGAGTAAGTAAAATATTCATTATTCTTATTTTTTTGCTTTGCGTTAGCAATTAAATATTTTTAATGTAAGATAATTGGATATTATTTTACTATTGTCTTACACTTTACCTAAAACCCTGCCTTTAGTTTAGTTTTAAAAATTAAAGACCTATTGGGAATTGCCTGGCGTCCCAGTGGTTAGGACTCTGCATTCTCACGGCTGAGGGCCCAGGTTCAATCCCTGATCGGGGAACTAAGATCCCACGTGCCGCACTGCCAAAAAAAAAATTAAAAACCTATTATGTAGACTGGGCAAGTTTGCTTAGTTGATTAAAGTATGATGCTAAAAAGATCCAAAGGTGTGAGTTTGACCTAATCATGGCCAGGTTCACAGAGAAATTTTTCCCATTTACGAAGAAATCTCTTTGCCATTGATACAATACACCTCTAGCCAATTACAAGGTACAAACAACTGACCAGGAGAAACCAATCCAATTTGCAAGTGTCTGTCCTACATGAAATCTAATCCTCTTTGGTGTTATATTCATTTTGTTATTATTGCTTAAATAAACTCAGGTCATAGAAGGGCCATGCTGGATGATGGAGACAAGTATATTTTCCTTGGAATACCTTTATCAGTAATAATCCAAATCCCAATCACTCCACTGGGCCCTCATAATTCAAAACCCATCTCTACCGAGGCGATATCCCCGATTATTTCAGAATGTGTGAGTCTCTGTCTCCTCAATGTTTTTAGAGCACTTATTTTCCCTGTACTTTCTTCTGTTATCAAACATCTTTCATCTTGGTAACTTTTCAATCTCAAGAACTACACTATAATGTATTTCTTGTGGGGCCTGAAAAATACCTTGCACATAGTTTTAGGTCATTGGTTATCTTGATTTGAGGTGGTTTTGGTTTTGTATTACTGACTGAGCATGTACTGAGGTTAAGATATTGAGAAAGAAAAATGCCCAAGAAAAGTAAAACAAGGAGAAGTTTTGGGAAGAGAAACACCATAGTAAAATATAATGATGACTGTTGTAAGGAACAAGGTTTATAAAGTAGATTGTTGATACAGAGAAGAGTTAAATAATTAGCATAAAATTGGTAGCTTGGATTTAACCTGTTGATTTATTTCACTTAAATGGAATGTCTCATAAGACAACTCAACTGTTCCAAGCACATTAACTTCCCAAACACGGGACTCCTAATGTAGGCATTAGTTTTTGGAAAAAGATTTCCTGCATTGTTTAAAAAAAAAATACGGGGTTCTTGTAAAACAGAAAAGGCCAAACATATCTAAAGCAAAAACATAACTTCTAATACTCATTCCTTAGGATGAAGTTTGCACCCTGTGAATTTTTACCTGCCTTGTTTACACTGATTCGAGAACCTTGGTTAAATATGTATCTAGCCTTTATTGTACAAGGAAGCCAGTTTAAAAAATAGGTAGTTTATTAAGACTCATTTCAATACAGTTTTACAACTTCTGACTAGGAAAATTGTCATATGAGTGCCCTGGAAATTCTACACCAATCCTTTGTAATACAAATGGAAGAGTTTTTGCCGGCTAGGTAATTGGTCTTAACGTTTGCTTCTGTCAACCCCGACTCCCCGGACCCATATGAAACATCTCTCTTATTTAACCTTTTTATTAGAGAAAATGTGTAAATCATTTCACAAATGAACATACTTGTGTAATTTGCACCCAGATAAAGAACAGAACAATACCAGCATTCCAGAAGCCCTCTGACTATTCTAATTTCTAACCCATAGATTAGTTTTGCCTGTTTTTGAATTTTATGTAAGTAGAATCATACATGGTTTACTCTTTTGTATCTGGATTCTTTTGCTTAGTACTTGTTTGTTAGATTAATCACATTACTGAGTGTAATTGCCCTTCATTCTCATTACTGTATGGTATTTCACTGTGCGAATATATCACAATATATCTTCCTACCCTACTGATGATGGACGTTCAGGTGGTTTGCAGTATTGCAAACAGTACAACTGTGAGCACTCGCGTATTGGTCTTTCAGTGAACAGGTATACACTTTTTGTTAGATATATACTTGGGCTGTAGGACGTGTTCAGCCTTGAGTCACTACCAAACGGTTCTGAATGCGGCTGTACCAGTGTATACCTCCACCAGCAGTGTCTGAGTGTTTCATTCACTCCACATCTTTCCCGGTTCTTGGCATTTTCTATCTTTTTCATTTTATCACTCTGGTGGGTAAGTGGTGGTATCATCTTGTAATTTTTATTTCTAATTTTTATTTCCCTTTCTCTGATAACTGTAAAGTTAAGCACCTTTTAAAATATTTGTTGTCCATTTGGCTATCCTCTTTTGCAAAGTACCTGATCAAGTCTTTTGCCTATTTTTATATCAGGTACTTTAGATATGAGTTTTAAAGCGAACTTTGTCAAATATGTGTATTGCAGATACCTTCTCCCACTCTGTTGCTTTTTTATTCACTTAATGAACAGTTTTTAATCCTAATATAGTCCAGTGTATCACATTTTTCTTTTATGGTCAGTGCTTTTTATATCCTGTTGAATAAATCTTTGCCTACTCCAAGGTTGATAAGGCATTGTCCTAGTTTTTATTTTTAATGCTGTTTTGTTTAATATTTCACACTGAGATCTGCAGTTCACATGAAATTGATTTTTGTGTATGGTATAAGGTAGGGGTTGAACCTTTTTTTCCTCTATATGGATATCCAGTTTACCTACTCTGCTTACTGAAAATATTATCCTTGCCCTGCTACAGTGACGTTTTTTCATAAACTAGGTGACCGTTTACATGTGGCATTGATTGTGGGCTTGCATTGGTTGCATTGGTCTATTTTTCTATCTTTGCACCAACCAACATCTGGTCTTAATGACTGTAGCTTTATCATTGGTTCTGGTATCTGGTAGTATAAGTCCTCCAGCATTTTTCTTCTCTTCAAGATTGCCCCGGCTAGTCTTGGCCCTTTAAATAGCCACATAAATTTTAGGCTCAACATGTCAGTTTCCAGACAAAAATGCTAGGATTTTGATTGGAATTGTTCTGAATCTATAGATAAATGTGGAGAATTGACAGCTTTGTAATACTGAGCCTTCCAGCCCATGAACATGATATATCCCTTCATTTATTTAGGTATTTTTCAATATACTTTTGAGTTTTCAGCATAGAGATTGTACTCATATTTTGCTAGATTTTTTCCCTAGGTATTTGATGGTTTTGATGCTATTGTAAACATCATTTTAAAATGACATTTTCTGTTTGTTGCTGGCTTATAGAAATATAGTTGATTTTTTAATATCAACCTTATATCCAGGAACTTTGCTAAATTCTCCTTTTAACTGTAATGGTTTTATTTTTTTTTTATACAATCATGTCATCTGTGAGTAATGTTAGTTTTATTTCTACTTTTCTAATTCTGTGTCTTTTTGTTGTTGTTGTTGTTGTTGGATTGGATAGGATCTCTAGTGTTAACGATAACTAGTATCCTCATCTTATTCCTGATCTCAGAAGGAAAGCTTAGATATTTCACCGTCAAGTATGATGGCTACTTTAGGTTTTTTGTCTCTTTTAAATAGCTGTTCTTTATCAGATTAATGAAGTTTCTCACCCTTCCTAGTGAAGAGGTTTTTTGAACTCATGGATGAGTGTTGTGTTGTATCAAATGTGTTCATGTAGAATATTTTTGATAATGCTATAATGGCTCAGGAGGAGGACTTAGAATGAAAAATGCTTACTAAGAATATTTTAATATCACATGGCAATATGTTTTAAGATAATATATAGTATAGCTAGTGAAAATCTGCACTTCATCCCATAACCACAAGTGATCTGGCTACATCTGTTTTGACACTTTTGTTCTCAGAGTTTGTGTAGCTTAAGACCATTGTCTTCTCATTAAGAGTGCTTGGCACAGTAAATTGAAAACAAAAGAGTAAACAGAAGCGTAGTGTATCACTCACTTTGCCAGACTAAACAACTCTGAGTAAGGCCAGCTTTCCCCTCTAGCATAATTTCAGGCTATTAGAGATGCTTCAGTAGTAAAGTTTTCTTTAAAAACACCTACCCACTCTATCTCTTCCTGGTTGCAGGAGGTCCCTTACAGTGGTTGACGGGTGGACAAAGCAAGGAGAAACAGTCCTTTGGCAGATCTTTGGTGGCTCCCTCCTTTCTAAGTAGCTACAAACTTGTGGAGGATTCCTTGCATTTTTTTTCCTTTCCATTCGGTCTCCTCTCTCCCATTTTCCTTCCCCTGTCACTGCAAAACCAAAACCAAATTGCGCGGAAGGAGCTGGCCAGGGGGAAACATTCCAGTTCCTTTTTTCTGACCTAAGTACCAGTCTTCGCTGGCTGCTGGCGTGTGCTAGGCAAGACTAGAGTTTCAGCTAAACCAGAGTAACTAACTGTTCAACAGATTTAGCCTTAGTCCTGACTAGTTTTTAGTAAGTCTCCTTTTAGAAACATGTGAAGGTGGTTTTAGCAGAAGAACCAACCTTGAACTAGTTTGACCATGATGAGAAAGAGGACTTGAATCTCCAGCTAAGGTAGCGGAAGAAACGCTCATTCTGGATGAGGGCATGATCCTATCATCCTTCCTGTCCCCTGATACCTCAGGACTGGATTACGCAAGCTATCTAAACAAGACGTGGCCCATGCAAGAGAAAATGAATTTTTAGAAAGCATAAACTAACATGGTCTTCTCTAAAGCTGATCATATGCCCTTTGTTGGTCTGAATTTGGAAATTTGCTATGAGACCTTCTGGCTTTTTATAAAGAAATGTGCATATAAGGATACGTATTAGAATGCTTTCAACCTCTGCCAAGGCTATCGATGGGAGTATCACCAGGACAGAAGCACTGAATTTGGTTTGTAATATAGTTTAAGTAGACAACACAATGAAAACATATTTTCTTATATTAAAGAAACAAATGACACACTAAGGAATCCACTAAAATTCCACAGTAAGGAATTTTAATCCTTTTCTTAATTCCTGGTGTCCAAAATAAGAGGTTCTCTGTTCAGAGAAACCATAACAGAATTCAAACCTCGGTTCCAATACCTATTAGTTGTATTGGGCAAATCACTTACCTCTTTCTGTCTAATGTTTTTAGTCTATTGGGTAGTAATTATAATTATTTACAACCCATAGGACTATTTATATATGTAAGTTATATTACTATATGTACATTTCTAAATTATACCTACATTAACAAATTATAAATTACATATGTAATGGGTCTAAGGTACAGTGCCTGTCATACGATACGTGCCTAGAAATAATTAGCTACTTATTAAACTATACTTCTGCTAATGGGGTCCAGAGTCTTCTTCTTCCTTTGCTAATTAAAACTCATGATACCAGTGAAGGAAAAGAAATGAATTGATAGAATTTATTTTTTAAATGCTTGAGTCACAAGGACAGTCATCTGTTGGTCAAGTATCAAAAATATTTTCTGATACTCCTTTATTTTACTTGAAACTACATTAAAATTCTCTCTACTTTTCCAGGTTATTGCATGATAAGTCCTTTAAGAGGACTGGGAAACAGGCAAGGAATATATTTACTCCCTCTGTTAGGTGAAATCATGGGAAAATACTGCAGTTTAAAGATATTTAACTTAATTTTTACTTTTATCAAAGTAATATTTGTACACAGTTTTAGAAGTCAGATCGTAGTACAAAGCTTTGAATGAAGAACCGCAATCTTCAACCTACACCTAGTTCCCACTTCTCAGAGGCAATGATTTTTAACTTTTTAAAACATGTCTCCTGGTTTTTACTGCTGTATGTTTAACATGCTTATACTGCTATTTTTAAAACTGTCTTCATTACCCACTGACTTACTGCTGCAGAAGATAAGAATTTAGCCCTTTGCCATCACACTCCCTTTCCCAAAACGTACACTTCTCCTCTCCCGCACCCCACCCTCACAGTTGGTTATTCGTAATTTTAGGTGAAATTAGTAGTCTGTTTACATCGCAGTAATTTTGGAAGTGTGCTTACAGTTGAGCCGGACAGTATACTGCAGTTTTACTTTTTTTTTGGCTGCGTCGGGTGTTCATTGCAGCACGCAGGCTCCTCTCTAGTTGTGGCGTGTGGGCTCCAGGGTGCGTGGGCTCTGTAGCTTGTGGCTCACAGGCTCTCGTGTTGGGGCGCGGGCTTAGTTTGGGGGATCAAACTCGCGTCCCCTGCATTGGAAGGCAGATTCTTTACCACTGGACCAGCAGGAAAGGCCCTACAGTTTTACTTCTGACCCTGAATAGCTGTTTGTTTTTCTGGAGTTAATCATTCTTTTTTTTTTTTTTTTAATTAGTAATTACGCACTTTTGTTGTTGTTCCTTTTCTCCATACCTGTCACTAGTTCATTCTCAAACTCTCCCTCAAAGTGGGCATTTGCACGTCTCAGGCATTGCGGTTTCTCAGGGAATCTCATGAGGCCACCGCCATCCTCCGATCCGTTTTCTCAAGGAACAGGTTCTGCTCAGGATCTGTCGTCCTGGGTCTTCCTTCCACCTCTCTCCTGTGCCTCAATCCTTTGCTTGCTGGATCCCATGTTTCCTTTTTGTTCTGGTGTAGAACTCTGGGAAAAAACACATGGGAGGTGACTTTTTCTTGAGGTCTTATATTTCTGAAAATGTCTTTATTCTCCTCTTACACTTGAGTGATGGTTTGGCTGAATATAAAATTCTAAGTTGGAAATAATTTTTTTCTTTGAATTTTGAAAATACTGCTCTGTTGATTTTCCAGCTTCCGGTGCTGCCTCTTGGGCAGTTCAGTGTCATTCTGATTCCTGACCCTTTTATAGGGGACTTTTTTTTTTTTTTTTTTTTCCTGTCTGGAGGCTTTTAGGATAGTCTCTGTAAAAGGAGCATTAGTCTTTGCAGTGATTCCTTTCTCTGTGGTTTAAGTTAGAAATCCTTTCTCTCGTTGTTTTAACCAACATAAATCCTTGCCCTTAGTCACTCTAAAGTTAAAGAAAACCTAAGGGACAACTTAATAAAACTTTTCAAGTACATGTGGTAAAGGACAAGTATGCAGAGGATGATACCTGTATGTTTAGAAAATGAAAGAAAAACTTACAAACTCCAACAACATAGGTTAGACCATCATTTCACAAACTATTCCATCAGATGGTAAACTCCTCAAACGTTGTATGCCGTACCCTCCCCTCTCTTTTGTATATTCTCATGGATTATTAGCATATAATTCTAAGAAGTCCTGCAATAGACCCACTTAAACTGGCTTCACCTAGCATTTCCTAAGTTTATTTGCCCACCAGAATTTTTTTCTTTTTAATTATTTTAAAAGGAACATCATTAACATATGTATAACACAGTTGGGGAAATGCCAGATAAGACATAGACTTTCCTGGCTACAGGAGAGCAATTTAGCATTGGAATGAGTAACCCAGAGAGGCTGTGGACTCTCCTTTTGCAGAGGCCTTTAAAACAGGACATCTGTTTTAGGCGTAATCCTGTTTGAACAATGGGACTTTGCTGCTGTTTCTTCCTTTTCCTGTCCCCTAGTGGTAGCGTTGGGGAGCTTTTAGCCTACCTTTTACATGATTCTAGTACTCTGGTTACCCTGGTGACAAAAGTTACCGCGACTACCAATAATTACATTTATGGAGAACTTACTGTCTGGCCCTATGCTGGATGCTTTACATGTATTATTTAACTGAATCTTCACAGCAATTCTGTGAGGTCGGCAGTATGCTTATTTACAGATGGGGATAATTAGGGATAAAGAGATCACAAAATTGACAAGAAAGAGGTCAGGATTCAAACCCAGGGCTTCTAACTCGCTACTAGCTCTCCATCTTCAGTTGTTAATGTTCAGAACAGCAACCTGCAACGAACAAACAAACAAATACATACATCTGTATTTATTATGTAAAGACTTGGGCAGATACGATGCTCACTTTATGAGACTGTTCCCTAAACCTTTTGATGAATTCGGAATTTATTACTTTTGTTAGAAACAAATTCTACTACCAATTTCTTTATTCTAATTTGTCAACCAGTAAATGGCTCCTTGCATGAGACATTTTTTCCTTCATAAATTTGATGTCATTCCTGTGTGTTAGTTAAGACCAAAACGTCTGGATCTGTGAAAATTGGTATAGGTTAAAAAGTCCCCTTTTCAACGTATTTACACATGGTAACAACTTCGTAATGCAGTGTGGAGGATGCGAGGGGTAGGAGACAGAGAACCTGGACTCTCGTGGACTTGGCCTCTGGCCCTGAGCTCCTGAGCACATCGCTTTGCCTGGTTTTCTTCAACTGCCAGATGAGGAGCTTAGATTATCTCCAAAACGCCCTTTCTGCTCTTGACATTTCAGAGTGATTTTTGTCTCTGGATATCGGCTCTTGTAACGGGAGAGGAATTAGGAAATTCACAGGTCAGTTTACACTGCAAAGTGATTTGAATAGATCAATAAGGAGGGGCTGGATGAATAATATTTATGAGTACCATGACCTTGAACTGAAACAAATGAGAAGAGATTGAAAAAAATCGGTGATTAAGTATCTTTCTAAGGTCACTTCCAACAAGGTTACTAAGTTTTAGACATGTAGGAAAGGCTCTTTCCTGCACCCACTCTTGTTCAGCTTAACATGTTTCTCCAGTGAAGCTTCCATTTGAGAATTACTCACCCTTCATAGTGCATCCCCAGCCCCCTGTACCTGGCACATCATAGGTGTTCAGCGAAGGTTCGTCGAAATTAATTGTTATTTAATATAGAACTAGAAGATCAGGAAGAGATTTGCTTTTCTAATCAGTATTAAGTTTAGAAAGTCACGTGTGCGGGCTGTGGAGCTTTAGGCCATCTGGGTTCATAACCCAGCTGTACTCCTTAGTAGCTGGGTGGTCTTAGGCAAGTTATTTCCATAACTGTGCCTCAGTTTCCTCTTCTTTAAGGGGATTTATAAGTGTACCTACCTCATAGGGCCATTGTGAGCATTCAGTGAGACAGTCCAAGCATTGTATTTGGTATAATACTTAGCAGAGATTTAGGGTTCTATTAATATTAGCCAATGTCATTATTAAGGAGGCACAGCATTTCTCCAGACATTCTAGTAGAAGTTTTTCTTTTCTTTTCATAAGGGACAACGTAGAACCCCAAAGGTAAACTGTGTAGTTTTAGTGCTTGATTTTTATCGTTTAACATCTTTTCTGACCCACTTCCATACTCCCGAATAATGATGCCTCTCAGGTGAGAGAAGTTGCTGTGTTTTTGCTGATACGTCTTTTTGTTTGAACTACATTATACTTCGGCGTGTTGTGAAGTCTGCTCATTGAGTATCGTAGAGTTTAAAGCCAAGGTGAAGGTCTGAGATAAATGGCACACGTCTATGTCCTTCCCCGCAGTGTCTGCCTCAAGACTCCCGCCTGCTTGAAACACACCAAAGGCTGTGAAATTAATGATGTGCCTGACGCAATGCACTCCTGTCACCCAGCTGGAAAGTTAAGACACTGTTACTTATCCCTGAGAAGGACTGTTGTCCATGCAAGCATTTTGTTCATTTGTTCTTTCATGAGTAATTGCGTGGAGTAACGGAAAACACCTACTCAACTTACAGCTTGGCAGAAACAGTAGCTTATGTTTTCTGGAGACAAAATTAGAAGCAGGCTCCCTGGACCCCATCTTTAAGTCAAAATAAAATGTCTAGGGAACCACTGTGCCTCCCAGTAACCATGGCCCCCGTGGAGTAATATTGTTTAGGTCAAGATGTCCCAGAGTAAGAGGACAGGGAGAAGGGAAAGAGGGGAAGGAAAGTGTGTACTGGGATAATTTGTTTTCATAGAGATGAAGAGGCAAACTGTTTTTCTTTCTTACTTTGTCCTTTCTATGTAGAAGAAAAGTTTACAGTACCCTAATCTTCCTCCTGCAATTATCAGAAGAGAAAAACTTGAGTATACGTTGTTGAGAGGAGGAGTTACAGCTTAAGCTGTATTTTATTTATGATATTGAAGATTACATCTTTTCTGGGGAGCTTAAGTCTTAGCAAAACTAAACCACTGAGAAAGTATCTTTATTTTT
Source organism: Balaenoptera physalus (assembly GCF_965194825.1). Lineage (NCBI taxonomy): Eukaryota > Metazoa > Chordata > Mammalia > Artiodactyla > Balaenopteridae > Balaenoptera > Balaenoptera physalus. The sequence goes on from NC_138896.1 coordinate 105,811,881, forward strand.
TCCATTTTCACAGAAAAATGAATACTTGTTCTGTCCTTCCCTATAAAATATGATCATTCAGTTGGCAAGCATTTAGTAAACAACAACTATGCATAAGGTCTAAAAGGAAAACAGAATAATAAGACACTGTCCTTTGCTCCAGAACTGGAAACCTAACAGCGGAGATATTTATCCAAATAATTATAGCAGAGTGAAAGAGAGGTACTCAGTGCTGTGGGAACACGGAGAATGGAGAGTGTTTTTAAGTTGGAGAATTCGTGGAAGGTTTCATGGAGAAAGTGGCATTTGGACCAGTGTGGGATTCCCCACTACCATGGGAAAGACAGACGGGAATTGTGACGGGTGGTGATGAGGGACAGGAGGAGGAGAGCAGCTTCAGGAAGCAGCGTGAACGGAGATGAGCGACTAGACAGTGCAGAGTGTCTGCCCTGGGCACACAGTGTGATGCGCCCAAGCACAGGACTGATGAGAATGGGGGTGAGGTCTGGGATCCCGAGTGGAAAATGACACTGAAAAAGCAAGTCAGACTGTCAGGGAGGGCCTTGAATGCCACGCAAAGACTTTTTAATTTATGATGTAGGTCAGTGCTTCCCCTGCTTTTCCACCCAAAATTGCCCTTAGTAGAAGAGGACAACAAAATCAGCGTTCTCGGGGGAGGAGAGGAGGGATGAATAGGCAGAGCACGGCCGGTGTTTAGAGCAGTGAAACCATCCTGTGTGACACTGTGATGGTGGATACTTGACATTATGCATTTGTCAACACCATAGAATGAGCAGCACAAAGAATGGATTCTACTGTAAACTGTGGGTTTTAGTTAATCGTAATGTATCACTATTGGTTCATCAGTTTTGTCAACAAGCATACCACACTAATGCAAGTGTTAATAATAGGGGAAATGCACGTTAATAATAGGGGAAGCTGTGTGTTTCAGGGTTTGTGGGGGAGGGAGAAAGGGAAAAGGGTATATGAGAACTTTGTAGTTTCTGCTCAATTTTTAAGTAAACCTAAAGCTGCTTTTTAAAATAGTCTATTCTTTTTTAAAAATAGCGTTCTTTTACCCATGAAATGGACTACAAGTATCAAGTTTTTTAGGAGTTTCATAGTATATCTTTAAAATCACGTGAATTTTTTGCTCTGTTTATTTACACATAAATAACTATTTTATCTTTAAAATTTTCCCTGAAACTTTTCAATAAAATAAATGACCCCTAGGGATATGATTCCTGTGTTGAGAAGCCTGACATTGGTTGGCAGGCGGTCACTGAAGTCATATGTTAAAAGTGAAACAAAAATAAACCAGTAAAATGATGAGCAAACAATTTTTCTTGCAACCCAGACGTTTTCTGCATCCTTATTTTCATTTCCCAGTGTTCATACAGAAGCATATACACTAACTTTAACTCAGCCAACCTTTACTTTGTCTACAGAAGAACTTTGCAATAGGCATGATGAGACATAGTTGATGAACCCACTTTTGTGGATATTGCAGTTGAGACAAGAGAGGTGTATTTTGATAGGACAGTAATATATACTAAGAAAAATGGATAGAGAAATAGAAAATAAGCATGCTGAGGAGATGGGCAAAGTAAATGGAGTGACGTGGGTTAGGTAGGTTTAGATGAAATTTGGAACAAAAGATACAGTTCAATGGCTGCCTCTGTCATTAGGAGCACACACTTTTTTCTGGATGTCATTGAGACCCCGTATGACCTTTAAGCTATCACCAGAGTAGTGTTTGTACTGTAAGACAGATAACTTCAAGTTGTTTGGGTACTTATTCATGTAGATATTCAGACATGTGAACCCAAACCGTGCCTGATGCGTCCTCTTGGAACCACTGAAGCACATTCACAGCACTAGTCTCCTTATTTGTGTTTTCAAGGCGCTTTGTTTTTCTTATGAAGACCACAGCTGGAATCTTTAACCTCTTGCAAGAGTCAGCCTTTGAGAGCTACATTCTTTAGCTCTCTGCTTGCTGGGAAAAAACAAGAGGCCCATTCCCAGATAGCCTTAGGAAAGTCATCCTGCTCTGATGAGAACAGGGCTGTTTGTAAGACATTGATATGAGGATGCCGTACACGTGACACTATTAGAGGGTCCTCAACTGTGATGTCCAGGTAAGGGGTGACTTCCCTCCATTAGTTCAACAGCCTGGACGGCACTAAGATGGTGGCTATGTTCTCTTCTCTCCTCATGATCACCTAGGTGACATCACTTGACCCAAGACTCTTTCTGTTCCCTTTCTGTGGATCTTTACAAGATGGCACTGTCCTCCAGGACTAACGTCATAGCTGTTCTTTTCTCCATTTCAGAAATTACCATGGTTGACACAGAGATGCCGTTTTGGCCCACCAACTTTGGGATCAGCTCCGTGGATCTTTCTGTGATGGACGACCACTCCCACTCCTTTGACATCAAGCCCTTCACCACCGTTGATTTCTCCAGCATTTCCGCTCCACACTATGAAGACATTCCGTTCCCAAGAGCTGACCCAATGGTTGCGGATTATAAGTATGACCTGAAACTCCAAGAGTACCAAAGTATGAGGTTTATTTCACTTTTCAGACTACTGAGACTAGAACTGGACTAATCTCTCATTCACACTGGGATAAATGCTCCAGAGACTAAAGCCTATAGTGAAACCGTTTACCATTCATTTATTCACCCATTTATCCATGAAATAGTGGGCATTTGTAATTGACCAAAAGGGAAGGTAGTGTGCGAACACCCCAGATCATCTTTCTCTGCACACCACCCCCCCCTTCCTTCCTGCCTCCCTTCTTTCTTTCTTTTCTTCTTTCCTTCTCAGGGACATTTTCCAGCATGATTACCTTGCCAGGTGCATCTCAGGCTAAGAGTCCATCCCCCCCAAACTTTGAATTCTTTTTTCCACTTGTAAGTAGATAAGGAACATTTTGTTACTTTTTATAACTTATCTCTAAATCACTATTGCATCTTTCCTAATTCTGCAGTTTGAACAGCTTACAGTGAAACCTATTTTTCAGCACAAATTTAAATGTTGACATTGTAGACTGTTGATAAATCTCCATGCCATTAACGCAATTCACATCAAGCCATCAGACTCAAGAAAAACTAAAACTGCACTTTTCAAGATTAAATTTCTATGATGCTCTTTCCTTGATTTTTATCTCTTTGCTGATATGCTGTTTTTCCAGAGCCACCACCATGTAACTGCAGCCATTACTTGACAATAAGTAAGAACTTCCTGTAGTTCTAGTTTTTTTTTTTTTAAGATAAATGATATACTTGGTTATATTTATATGTGTGGCTTTCGGTTGGAGCCTAATATGAAAATTTAACAGGCCTGATCCTGACCAGCGGAAAGATACTGCTTGCTTTCCATAGGGCCTCTCTCTATCAGAGATCATTTTACAAACCATCTTTTCTGACTCAACATTGATGGGAACCTGGTCTCTTACTTTTCATGTACCTTCAAGCTGGGCTTACCATTACCTTTCCATGGCAATGTTCCTTCTGTTTCCTTTGCAAGAGTGGTTTTAAAACACTTCTAAAATGCAACATTTAAATTAAAATGTATAATTTAATATTGTCACGAATGCCAAATACAGCACATTATGTAGCAAAATAACCTTAATGATCTCAAATACCATATGTTGCCTGTTAGAGCGTTAGTATTACGAGGTATTGCAGGGTCATAGAACCACAAAGTTAAAAGTTAACCACAAAGTTAACCCCATTTTTTTTCACAGGTGGGGCTCAGAGGTGTTGCGACTTGCCTGTGATTACAAAGCCTACATTTTCCTGTGTATTTTTCATGTTCCATAGTGCATCTAACTTAAATAATAAAATAATGGCAGTAAGGTGTACTACAGTGACTTGCCCTGTTGCTTCTTGAGCATTGTTTTTCATGTGATAATTCCCTGCTCATGTTTTTCTATGCACAGGTGCAATCAAAGTGGAGCCTGCATCCCCACCTTACTATTCTGAAAAGACTCAGCTGTACAATAAGCCTCACGAAGAGCCTTCCAACTCCCTCATGGCAATTGAATGCCGTGTCTGTGGGGATAAAGCTTCAGGGTTCCACTATGGAGTTCATGCTTGTGAAGGATGCAAGGTAAAAGAAAATTTTTTCTTTTTTGAAATAATTTGCTGAAAATGTACCTATTATTTCATTTCCTGTTGCAAACAGATGGCAAAGAACTGAGATAACATTGTCAAGCTTTTAAATATTTTTGGTAAAACCCATTCTTCAAATGATATAATACTTGAAAACCTAAGAAAATTGTTAAAAGCAAGGCTACTTTGCCTCACTTCCCTTTTTCCAAATTGGTCCTATGCAGCACCATCTAATTCGAACCTTGCATTCTGCAGATTTAAAAAAAAAAAAAAAAAGTCACTTGTTCAAGGTATCATGGACAGACAGTGATGAGCTGACCCAGACTGGTACCCGGATTTCCTGAATATTCTATTTTTTTTTTTCACTATACCATGGAATATTCTGTGTATCTAAGACCCGATAGATAGATAGGTAGGTAGGAAGGTAGGTAGGTAGGTAGGTAGATAGATAGATAGATAGATAGATAGATAGATAGATAGACAGACAGATGGATAGAGAATCTTCATTTGAGCCTTAGAACAGTCCTATAAAGTCAAGCTTATTTATGGCCAGTTTACAGGTGTAGAAATCATGAATCAGTGAGACTTGCCCATGGTCATCCATCAGTAAGTGGCAGAGCCAGGACCAGAACATATATCTTATGACTCCTAAACCAGTGCTCTGTGCTTTCTTATTCCAGCATCAGTTTGAGCTATGTGTTATGAGCAGGCAAAGCGATGTAACTATTTTGGAAAGGAGGTACTCTTTCTCCTCACCTCTTTTCTTTGTGAAAAAGGGTATTTTGGAAAGTTCATTTAGTAATATTCTGCCCAATTATTAAGAAAGTGTTAATCTACTCATATTTTATTTTATTTTTATTTTTTTAATTTATTTTATTTATTTATTTATTTGGCTGCGTTGTGTCTTTGTTTCTGTGCGCGGGCTTTCTTTAGTTGTGGCGAGCGGGGGCTGCTCTTCGTTGCATTGCACGAGCTTCTCATTGCGGTGGCTTCTCTTGTTGTGGAGCACAGGGCGCTAGGTGTGCGGGCTTCAGTAGTTGTGGCACGCAGACTCAGTAATTGTGGCTCATGGGCTCTAGAGCGCAGGCTCCGTAGTTGTGGCGCACGGGCTTAGCTGCTCCGCGGCATGTGGGATCTTCCTGGACCAGGACTCGAACCTGTGTCCTCTGCATTGGCAAGTGGATTCTTAACCACTGAGCCACCAGGGAAGTCCCTCTACTCATATTTTAAAATGTAGTTAGTCTCTTAAAAGAATTAATTCTAATAGGCTCCATGAATAAAATAGTAATCGAATGGTACTTATTATATACTCCAGGGCTCAGAATAAATTGTTCATAAATACTTACCTTATAAAATAACGCTGCTTATAAAAGGTAAGATCAGATTCAATCCTCAGTTGGGCTTTTTTGTTCAGAATAAAGATATATGACAGCAGTTAGGTAGGTGTTAGAATATCTGGGTTCCTAACTGGACCATGGGCCAAAAAAGGAAGTTAATATTTATTGAATTTCTACTATGCGCCAGATATTGTGCAAGATGCTTTTGCATATTATCATTTTTAAACCATATTCTGCCTAAGTTTTCACATGTATAAAATGATGGTGTTGAATTAGGTGATCTCTAAAACCTCTTCAGTCCAATAGTTTATTACTCCAAAGGCAACTTAATAAAGTCAAAGAGACAAGCTAGTGGTCACCTGGCCACTCGCCCAAGGTCCCTAACCAATCACATGAGCACTTCAGCCCTCAGACACCTTGTGTGTAAAACAACTCGGTTAGATTAGCTCCCCAAGGGCTTCTTATTCATCTCTAAGTTCTAAAATTCCAAAATGACTCCTTGAAATACTACTGGCAAGAGATGGCTTTCGTTTAAAACACGAAAACCCATTCATTCTGTGATTGAAACCAAACTAAAATATCTGTGATCTTATATGAAATCATTATGTTCCCAAGGAGTAGTAAGAACATGTCATTTTATTGAGTTAGATTTATATAATTTTGAGTAAATTGTGGCTAAATTCTGAGAAATACCCAAAGAAATCTTTCACTTTTGGTCATCTTGGTAATTTATGCTGATAAAAGAAGTATGGTTGGTTAAGTTTCCACAATAAATTATTATTTTTATGGGCTGGTAAAACACTTAGAAAACTAGAAGGCTTAAGCAAATAGTTTCACTGTGATTCTATTCATCATATATTTGTAGAGAGGTTTTTTTTTTTTTCTGAAATTTTTTTTTTAATTTTTGAATTTTATTTAATTTATTTTTTTATACAGCAGGTTCTTATTAGTCATCAATTTTATACACATCAGTGTATACATGTCAATACCAATCGCCCAATTCATCACACCACCACCACCACCCCCCCTCAGCTTTCCCCCCTTGGTGTCCATACATTTGTTCTATACATCTGTGTCTCAACTTCTGCCCTGCAAACTGGTTCATCTGTACCATTTTTCTAGGTTCCACATACATGCATTAATATACGATATTTGTTTTTCCCTTTCTGACTTACTTCACTCTGTATGACAGTCTCTAGATCCATCCACGTCTCGACAAATGACCCAATTTCGTTCCTTTTTATGGCTGAGTAATATTCCATTGTATATATGTACCACATCTTCTTTATCCATTCGTCTGTTGATGGGCATTTAGGTTGCTTCCATGTCCTGGCTATTGTAAATAGTGCTGCAATGAACATTGGGGTGCATGTGTCTTTTTGAATTATGTTTTTCTCTGGGTATATGCCCAGTAGTGGGATGGCTGGGTCATATGGTAATTCTATTTTTAGTTTTTAAGGAACCTCCATACTGTTCTCCATAGTGGCTATATCAATTTACATTCCCATCAACAGTGCAAGAGGGTTCCCTTATCTCCACACCCTCTCGAGCATTTGCTGTTTGTAGATTTTCTGATGATGCCCATTCTAACTGGTGTGAGGTGATACCTCATTGTAGTTGTGATTTGCATTTCTCTGATAATTAGTGATGTTGAGCATCTTTTCATGTGCTTCGTGGCCGTCTGTATGTCTTCTTTGGAGAAATGTCTATTTAGGTCTTCTGCCCATTTTTGGATTCGGTTGTTTGTTTCTTTAATATTGAGCTGCATGAGCTGTTTATACATTTTGGAGGTTAATCCTTTGTCCGTTGATTCGTTTGCAAATATTTTCTCCCATTCTGAGGGTTGTCTTTTCGTCTTGTTTATGGTTTCCTTTGCTGTGCAAAAGCTTTTAAGTTTCATTAGGTCCCATTTGTTTATTTTTGTTTTCATTTCCATTACTCTAGGAGGTGGATCAAAAAAGATCTTGCTGTGATTTATGTCAAAGAGTGTTCTTCCTATGTTTTCCTCTAAGAGTTTTATAGTGTCTGGTCTTACATTTAGGTCTCGAATCCATTTTGAGTTTCTTTTTGTGTATGGTGTTAGGGAGTGTTCTAATTTCATTCTTTTACATGTAGCTATCCAGTTTTCCCAGCACCACTTATTGAAGAGACTGTCTTTTCTCCTTTGTATATCTTTGCCTCCTTTGTCATAGATTAGTCGACCGTAGGTGCGTGGGTTTATCTCTGGGCTTTCTATCTTGTTTCATTGATCTGTGTGTCTGTTTTTGTGCCAGTACCATATTGTCTTGATTACTGTAGCTTTGTAGTATAGTCTGAAGTCAGGGAGTCTGATTCCTCCAGCTCCGTTTTTTTCCCTCAAGACTGCTTTGGCTATTCGGGGTCTTTTGTGTCTCCATACAAATTTTAAGATGATTTGTTCTAGTTCCGTAAAAATTGCCCTTGGTAATTTGATAGGGATTGCATTGAATCTGTAGATTGCTTTGGGTAGTGTAGTCATGTTCACAATATTGATCCTTCCATTCCAAGAACATGGTATATCTCTCCATCTGTTGGTATCATCTTTAATTTCTTTCATCAGTGTCTTATAGTTTTCTGCATATAGGTCTTTTGTCTCCCTAGGTAGGTTTATTCCTAGGTATTTTATTCTTTATGTTGCAATGGTATATGTGAGTGTTTCCATAATTTCTCTTTCAGATTTTTCATCATTAGTGTATAGGAATGCAAGAGATTTCTGTGCATTAATTTTGTATCCTGCAACTTTACCAAATTCATTGATTAGCTCTAGTAGTTTTCTGGTGGCATTTTTAGGATTCTCTATGTATAGTATCATGTCATCTGCAAACAGTGACGGTTTTACTTCTTCTTTTCCGATTTGGATTCCTTTTATTTCTTTTTCTTCTCTGATTGCCGTGGCTAGGACTTCCAAAACTGTGTTGAATAATAGTGGTGTGAGTGGACATCCTTGTCTTGTTCCTGATCTTAGAGGAAATGCTTTCAGTGTTTCACCACTGAGAATGATGTTTGCTGTGCGTTTGTTGTATATGGCCTTTATTATGTTGAGGTAGGTTCCCTCTATGCCCACTTTCTGGAGAGTTTTTATTTAAATGGGTGTTGAATTTTGTCAGAAGCTTTTTCTGCATCTATTGAGATGATCATATGGTTTTTCTTCTTCAATTTGTTAATATGGTGTATCACATTGATTGATTTGCATATATTGAAGAATCCTTGCATCCCTGGGATAAATCCCACTTGATCATGGTGTATGATCCTTTTACTGTGTTGTTGGATTCTGTTTGCTAGTATTTTGTTGAGGATTTTTGCATTTATATTCATCAGTGATATTGGTCTGTAATCTTCTTTTTTTGTAGTATCTTTGTCTGATTTTGGTATCAGGGTGATGGTGGCCTCATAGAATGAGTTTGGGAGTGTTCCTTCCTCTGCAATTTTTTGGAAGAGTTTGAGAAGGATGGGTGTTAGCTCTTCTCTAAATGTTTGGTAGAATTCACCTGTGAAGCCATCTGGTCCTGGACTTTTGTTTGTTGGAAGATGTTTAATCACAGTTTCAATTTCATTACTTGTGATTGGTCTGTTCATATTTTCTATTTCTTCCTGGTTCAGTCTTGGAAGGTTATACCTTTCTAAGGATTTGTCCATTTATTCCAGGTTGTCCATTTTATTGGCATAGAGTTGCTTGTAGTAGTCTCTTAGGATGCTTTGTATTTCTGCTGTGTCTGTTGTAACTTCTCCTTTTTCATTTCTAATTTTATTGATTTGAGTCCTCTCCCTCTTTTTCTTGATGAGTTTGGCTAATGGTTATCAATTTTGTTTATCTTCTCAAAGAACCAGCTTTTAGTTTTATTGATCTTTGCTATTGTTTTCTTTGTTTCTATTTCATTTATTTCTGCTCTGATGTTTATGGTTTCTTTCCTTCTGCTAACTTTGGGTTTTGTTTGTTCTTCTTTCTCTAGTTCCTTCAGGTGTAAGGTTAGATTGTTTATTTGAGATTTTTCTTGTTTCTTGAGGTAGGCTTGTATAGCTATAAACTTCCCTCTTAGAGCTGCTTTTGCTGCATCCCATAGGTTTTGGATCGTCGTGTTTTCATTGTCATTTGTCTCTAGGTATTTTTTTTCATTTCCTCTTTGATTTCTTCAATGATCTCTTGGTTATTTAGTAACGTATTGTTTAGCCTCCATGTGTTTGTGTTTTTTATGTTTTTTTCCGTGTAATTCATTTCTAATCTCATAGCGTGGTCAGAAAAGATGCTTGATATGATTTCAATTTTCTTAAATTTACTGAGGCTTGATTTGTGACCCAAGATATGATCTATCCTGGAGAATGTTCCGTGCACACTTAAGAAGTGTAATCTGCTGTTTTTGGATGGAATGTCCTATAAATATCAATTAAATCTATCTGGTCTGTTGTGTCATTTAAAGCTTCTGTTTCCTTATTTATTTTCATTTTGGATGATCTGTCCATTGGTGTGAGTGAGGTGTTAAAGTCCCCCACTATTATTGTGTTCCTGTCGATTTCCTCTTTTATAGCTGTTAGCAGTTGCCTTCTGTATTGAGGTGCTCCTATGTTGGGTGCATATATATTTATAATTGTTATATCTTCTTCTTGGATTGATCCCTTGGTCATTATGTAGTGTCCTTCTTTGTCTCCTGTAACATTCTTTATTTTCAAGTCTATTTTATCTGATATGAGTATTGCTACTCCAGCTTTCTTTTGATTTCCATTTGCATGGAATACCTTTTTCCATCCCCTCACTATCAGTCTGTATGTGTCCGTAGGTCTGAAGTGGGTCTCTTATAGACAGCATATAGATGGGTCTTGTTTTTGTATCCATTCAGCAAGCCTGTGTCTTTTGGTTGGAGCATTTAATCCATTCACGTTTAAGGTAATTATTGATATGTATGTTCCTATGGCCATTTTCTTAATTGTTTTGGGTTTGTTTTTGTAGGTCCTTTTCTTCTCTTGTGTTTCCCACTTAGAGAAGTTCCTTTAGCATTTGTTGTAGAGCTGGTTTGGTGGTGCTGAATTCTCTTAGCTTTTGCTTGTCTGTAAAGCTTTTGATTTCTCCATCGAATCTGAATGAGATCCTTGCTGGGTAGAGTAATCTTGGTTGTAGGTTCATTCCTTTCATCACTTTAAGTATATCATGCCACTCCCTTCTGGCTTGTAGCGTTTCTGCTGAGAAATCAGCTGATAACCTTATGGGAGTTCCCTTGTATGTTATTTGTCGTTTTTCCCTTGCTGCTTTCAATAATTTTTCTTTGTCTTTAATTTTTACCAATTTGATTACTATGTGTCTTGGCGTGTTTCTCCTTGGGTTTATCCTGTATGGGACTCTCTGCGCTTCCTGGACTTGGGTGGCTATTTCCTTTCCCATGTTAGGGAAGTTTTCAACTATAATCTCTTCAAATATTTTCTCTGGTCCTTTCTCTCTCTCTTCTCCTTCTGGGACCCCTATAATGCGAACGTTGTTGCATTTAATGTTGTCCCAGAGGTCTCTTAGGCTATCTTCATTTCTTTTCATTCTTTTTTCTTTAGTCTGTTCCGCAGCAGTGAATTCCACCATCCTGTCTTCCAGGTCACTTATCCGTTCTTCTGCCTCAGTTATTCTGCTATTGATTCCTTCTAGTGTAGTTTTCATTTCAGTTATTGTATTGTTCATCTCTTTGTTTGTTCTTTAATTTTTCTAGGTCTTTGTTAAACATTTCTTGCATCTTCTCGATCTTTGCCTCCATTCTTTTTCCGAGGTCCTGGATCATCTTCACTATCATTATTCTGAATTCTTTCTCTGGAAGGTTGCCTATCTCCACTTCATTTAGTTGTTTTTCTGGGGTTTTGTCTTGTACCTTCATCTGGTACCTAGCCCTCTGCCTTTTCATCTTGTCTATCTTTCTGTGAATGTGGTTTTTGTTCCACAAGCTGCAGGATTGTAGTTCTTCTTGCTTCTGCCTGTAGAGAGTTTTAACATTTCTGAGAACAGCTAAAAATTGAAAGACAAATATTGTAAGTAGCTAAGTTCTGAGGGCATAAAAACTTAGAAGATAAAAGAAAGCAAAGAAGAAAAGTAGCAAAAAGAAAACAGGGAGAAGAAAACCCAAGTGCCCTCGAGTTACAAACAGAAATGTTCTAAGGCAAAAATGGAGAATAAACACTTAAAATCTGATGAATCTAGGGGAGTCCTTCACCTACCAGAGATAAACAAATAAAGAAAAGCAGTAGAAAAAAATTAACAGTATTGTATAGTAACCTGCAGTAACTTGGAAACCATTCAAAATATAGATTACAGACTTCCTAGACTAAAATGCAAGGAAGGTTATGCTATCCTTGGAAGGGAAAATAGACATCTGGTCATTTTAAAGTTAAGAACAAGAAAAATGTTAGAGGAATAATGTAATTTGGCTTCTCCAAGTATAAGTCATCAGTTCTCAAATTGTGGTCTGGGAATGGGGTCCCTAAGACCCTTTCAAGACACCCATGAGGTTGACGCTATTTTCATAATAATAATAAGTTGTTATTTGCCTTTTTCATTCTCATTCTCTCAGGAGTGTAAGTGGAGTGTTCCAGAAACTGCATGACATGGAATGTTAGCATAGTTCTGATGCCTGATGGAATGTGGCCTGTGTGTTCTTGTACATAGTAATTTCTCAGGTTTTATTTCTATTCTGATCAATGCTAATAGGTATAGCCCACATAAACAAAAGCTCTTTGGAAACCTCAGCAGTTTGCAAGAGTAAAGGAGTATGGAGACCAAAAAGTTTGAGAACCACTGTTACAAGGAATGAGGCTGAAGACACAGTGACTCATTCTTTGCTACTATGGAGTTAAACAGAATTGCTGCCACACTCTGAATGCAGCTAAATTAGACCAGTGGCTGTCAGTAATCAAAGATATCACCTTAGGTCATCAACAATACTCAGTGAAAATGAAATTAACACATGTGTAAGACTCACCTGTATGTGTTTTCTGAAGGGTGCTTTGGCAATTTAACATTTGTCATTTCAGTAGAATGTGGGATATACCCATAATTAAAATACAGTTGACCACAAACCTGCAAACTAATTTATAGATTGCAAAAAATAGTTATAATCCTTAAGATAACTGTCAGTAGGTCTTCTTAAACAACTTTACAATGCCAGTGGAACAGGTTTATGTTGGTGATCCTTGCCAAAATTCAGATAGGAATAAAAAGGTTGGGTTTGGATTACAGGGAAACAGTGATGGAGTATTTGGTTATTAACATTACAGATTTAGGTAATGTATAACCTGTAGCTACTGAAAGACTAATAAACTCTACAGCTTGCTAAGCTGGCATTTATTGCTTACAAATTGGACACTTATTTTTTTCTCTAGTAGGTTTTCATCATATTTTTGTGTCTTTAGTGAAAGATCATTTTAGAACCATAGACTTAGCTAAAGGCATAAGGAAGCACAATCTACCATACAATACAGTGTAATCTGTTTTTGTATTTCTATGTATTTTTTGTATTCCTACCTCAGAAAGAGTTTTTAGTATATTCCCATGTGCCAGTGGCAGCTCGTTGATTCAGCCTCTGTGGGCCATACCATTTTATGATAAAGCTGAATGCAGGGCGTTTAATCTCATTGTAAACTTAACAATACCACTCTTAGGTCTCATTGCACCTGAAGTTTTGTTACTTGTAAAGCAGTGAAGGAGAGGTTGGAGAAATTTTTTTTTAAAGCAGAAGAAAAAAAAAAAAAAACCCAAAAAATGGGCATTACGTTCTCACAAGCAAATATGAAGACTTTATAATAAAAATATACACAAAACAATTTTCTGAAATGCTGACTGATGCATCTCCATCACACCAGTTCACAGACTTCATGATAATCAGAACTGTGAGCTGTTGAAATTGCACATCATTTTATGGACGCTGACACAATAAAAAAGAGTGTTGTTAGAGAGTGTTTCTTTATTGGCAATATGAAGAGACTTTTGAGAAGCCTGCTTCATTCTTCAAGTCAAGAAATAATTTTACAGAAGAAACACGGAGAGCCTTGTATCTTCCTCTCTAGATTTCTTGAAAGAGTCAAATTGTAAGAAAACGGTTGGTTATCATGAACTTAGTCTTAAAAGAAAAGTAAAAGTAAGTTCCAAGCTTGTGCTGGAGTCTGTATATATTTAGTTCAAGATTTTAGGTGCATAGTCAGTACGTAAATGATATACAGAATGATTATCCTTCAACATTGGAATCATTACAAAAAGAATGTGATACACTTTGAAAGACATCATAGGATTCAAAACAAAAAATCACATTATAAGGGTTAAGCTTAAAAAACATAATTCTCTTATTAAAAAGCCTTCCTCTCCAACCATGCCAAATAAGTGAGTACTCTGGGACCTGGCAGCTAGCCAAGCAGCATTTTCAACCACTAATATTAGGTTTTAACAGTGAACATCAGAGAAGCAGTCAAGGATATCATAAAATATATATGGTCACAATAGCAAAAATCAAAACAAAATTTCTCACCAATATTTATCAGTGGCAACAGTTCTGTACTTTAGCCTTGTGTGAATCATTGGGGGGAAAATGGCTTTTAAATATTTAAAACTTCTTAGAACCCTTTGAGAATTAAAGAGGCTTAACTTCCCAGCATACCGTACACAGGACATACTGTTTGAGATATTAGTGATCTCGCAAGAGGTAGGGAAAACTCTCCAAAACATTAATAGCAAAACAAACAAAGAAACAAATCCTAAGTCTTGAGATGTAGCTGCAGGCATACTTGGAGGGGCAGGGCAGAGTTTCCTCATGACAGATGCCCACAGGAATACTGAGGTACAACATTGCCCCACAGGTAGATGCCCATGTCAGTATTCTGAGCTGTCAGTGAGGAGAAGCTGAGTCTGGGGCTTCTGAGTTGCGCCACAATTCTCAAGAGAGTCTGAAATAGTCATAAGCCAGTGGCACTCCTGGCTTTCAACAGAAGGATCTTTAAATTCTCTTTGGAGGAAAGACTTCCCAATTTAGACCCTGTAGGATTCTCACAGTTTAAGGTCAAGAAATGAGTTCAAAATAAAATGTCAGCAAGCACATAAGTAGGCAATCAACTTGATGACATTCACCAGAAGTAAACAAATAAACAAAAAAACAGACTTAGACCTCTCCACCCCTACCCAAGGAAAGCAGATATTGGAATTGCCTGATACAGAATGTACAACAGCTGTGTATGAATTGTTCAAAGATAGAGAGCAGAATCATAGCAATGAATGAGCAATAATAGACTATCTGACCAACAGCTTTGAAAACACGTGACACTTCTAAAAGTGAAAAATACAATCATTGAAATAAAAATTCAATGCAAGGGTTAATTAGCATACTAGAAACAGGAGAAGAAAGGATTACTTAACTGAAAGATATATGCAAAGAAATTACTAAGAATGAGACCAACAATGTCTTAAAGAATATGTCCTACCCAGAATCTGCTAGAATTTGAAACCTCTTTTAGTTCTTTAAGTATTCACAGGATCTTTGAATATTAAAAATATGTCTTCTTTAGTGATGAATAGTAGAGTAATGTACAGAACTCTTCTTACTGATGAACTTTGGTGAGAAGAGTTTGCTTTTACTTACTTTTGCCATTGTAATTATATATTTTTTGTCATCTTATTTGGCTCTTCTGATGTTTACCTTCGTGATCAACGTTAATGAGTAATTAATGGTAAGAAGATGAAAAATATAAAAGAGAAGTTGGGAAATATTGAAGGATTGAAAAGAAATTCTAACACTTAACTAATTGGAGTACCAGAGCTGATGAACAAGTGAAACCATGATGCAGAAACCATGTGCAAGAAGATAAATGAAAGAAATCCATGGCTAGACACACTGCAGTAAAACTGCAGAATGTGAAAAACAAAGAGAATATATAAATGCAACCAAAGTCAATTGACAACAGACATCTCAACAGAAACAATGAAAGCACAGGGACAATGGAATTCAGAGTGTTAAGAGGAAAAACTGAGTGCCCTGTGATCTTTCAAGAATGAGAGCAAAATGAAAAGCTTTACAAGTTAAAAAAAAAAAAAGACTGAAATAGTAAACTTCAAGGATAGTAAGTCATAGAGAGGGGAATATATTTGTAATACCTGTATATAGTATGATACTACTTAATAAAGCCCCCAAACTAGGATACCTAAGCAATGTATTATTTAGTTTTATAGATTGTGTGATAAAACTATATTTTCTTAAAGGTCAAGGAAATGATAAACTCAAAATTGGGGATAATGATTATATTTTCAAGAGGCCACAGAGGCAGGAGTTGGATAAGGGAAGAACTCATATGTGCATGCAAGTGGCTGGTTATGATTTTAAATCTTGGGTTGAACAATGGGCTCATGTGTGATAATTACCTTATGTCTTATAGTTACATGTATTTCCTGCATGTTTGTAATTATTACCTTTAATAAGATAGCAACAAAAACTGAAAGGAAAAGAGTGTGCCAGTGGCCTTGTAATATCTCAGTCATGGTTTAGAATCACAAAATATCAGAGATGGCCTAGAAAGGAAGTTAAATGACACACACATTTACTCAACAGATTTTAATGTAGCACTGTTGTTGGAGTTTGGGTTACATCTAGGGACATAAGAGACCATCCCTTCTCCCAGGGAGCTCACAATTTTAGTTGGACAGTAGGGGAGGAGCAGAAAATAAACATAAATATAATAAGTAAATTATATGGTATGTTAGGAAGTCATAAAGCCTATTGGGAAAAAAGAAGAACGGAGTAAAGGAGAACAAGAACTGCCAAGGAGAGGTGGGGACAGGGACAGGCCACAGTATGAAATAAGGTAGATAAGCCTCACTGAGAAGTCGAGGTGTTAGCACAGCTTGAAGGCAGTGAGGGAAACAGGCAATTGTGTATTTAGAGCAAGAGCTTTCCTCACGAGAGAAAGAAGTTGAGAGTGACTTCAAGGATGGAGTTGTATCAGCTGAGATGGAGAGAGCTGCAGTGAAATAAGCTTGCAGGGTATGATTAGGACTTCACAGTTGGACCTGCTGGGTTAGAGATGGTGTTAGATTTCCAAGTAAAGATGTCAATTAAGCAGCTGAACATACTTGTCTAGAGTTCAAGGTAGAAATCTGGAGAAAGTCAAAATGCATGTCAGTGGTAGAGTCAGTCCTAATTCAGTGCTTTTTGTATCAAACAGGGCCAGATAAATTTGAAAGAATTAAGAAATGAGTTTCATGAAGATGAGCACAATAGAAATGGGTAGGAATATTCTGAACAACAACAACAAAAAATGGAGTAAGAAAATGTTTCTCATTAGAATTTTTTTTCAGGTCTTTCAAAAATATGTAAATGTAGCAGAGTTCAATTAGCCTCAAATGGACATATTTGCTATTTTGAGATAGCTGTCAATTTTCTGAGGATTTATGTATTACTTCTCATGTTATTTTCTGTTATCTCTTCTTGTTTGTAGGCTACAGCGTTTATGGAGCACTCTTTCAAATGCATAAATAAATGAAACCAATTCTGTAGGAAATTATGCAACATAGAGAATTCCAAAAAATTATCCACATGTGGATTTTTATTGGCCCTGCTCATGTTTTAGAATGAAATGACTATAACTTTGCCAAACTGCTTAGCACAATTATAAGGCTGGGGCATGCTGTTGGAATGATTTACAGAGAGACTGAACTGATTACATGGTGTTTTATTTGCATTACATTAAATCCAGAGCACTTCTTAGAGCTTGCTGAAATCCAGATGTAGAGCCAAGATGCATTCAATGACATCAGTGGGTTGTGGTCACTGTCTAAGAGCTAAAAAAAGGATACTGGAGATCCTCTTGTTCTTTATATTATAGCAGAGAAAACTGAAAGAGATTAAGTGATTTATCTAAAGTCACCAGTGACAGAATGTGTCAAGAACCTACCTTAGCCTCTGATACCCAGGCTAGTGTACCTTTAGCCATTGTCCCAAACATTCAAAATTTGCTTCCTTTTTTTCCATATCCCTTTGCAGGGTTTCTTCCGGAGGACGATCAGATTGAAGCTTATTTATGATAGGTGTGATCTTAACTGTCGGATCCACAAAAAAAGTAGAAATAAATGTCAGTACTGTCGGTTTCAGAAATGCCTTGCTGTGGGGATGTCTCATAATGGTAAGTGAACCCTTAGTGCCACATACTTTATTATTCTCATTATGGCTGCCAGATCAGTAGACATGAGGGCCGTTGCTGAAAACGTGTACAGTTTTTCCACAGATTGCCAGATTTCAGAATACTAAATGCTGATAAAACGTTTCTCAATTAGGTCAGAATTTTTCAGCTTTAAACGTGAATCCTTCTGTCTTATAGTTGAGCATCTGCCATGATGGGAGAAAAGACTGGGAAATCTGGGAGGTAATGGGAATAACTGTAGTATTCTGAAACAAATGTAATGATAGTTGTGGTTAATTTTTTGTGTTGCTTTAATAGTATTAAAAACAGATTATACTTTACTTATATATATCAGTAGTTTCTACTTTATTTTTTTAAAATTTTGGGGGGTATAGTTGATTTACAAATTTGTGTTAGTTTCAGGTAGACAGCAGAGTGAATCAGTTATACATGTACATATATCCACTCTTATTTTTTTTTTTAGATTCTTTTCCCATATAGGCCATTACAGAGTATTGAGTAGAGTTCCCTGTGCTATACAGCAGGTTCTTATTAGTTATCTATTTTATATATAGTAGTTTCTACTTTTAATGTAAGAAAATTCTGATTTCTGGATATGGAACTTAAGTGGTATATCAGAATTTAGATATATGTCCTTTTTTCTCTTTACTATGCAAAAATGAGTAGAACACTCTCCTTGACTTTATGCAGCATACAATATGTGGATTAAGCAAATATTTTAAAGTTTCACAAAACTTCATGTATCCATAGTAACGTAAGAGAGTAAAACTTTCTACTTTTTAAACCTGTATCTAAAGTCAGGCTTATGATTTGGAATGTCGACTTGAGGGAAGGACTGTAGAAGACCCATGTTTTCATGAACTGTAGCACTAACTCAGTAACATCATGGAAGACAGCCCTGTTTGAAGAAATAGTTCTTAATTTGGCTCTCATTGGTTGACTGGCTCACAAAAAATAATTTTGATGTAATTTGGTAGTATTATATTTGTCAAGAATTAGTCAGTTCTTTCCAAAATAATTATGGGTTCAAGAGATATAAAATGCCAAAGTAATCAAATTAAATCCAAAGTCTCATGTCATCATATACCCTGTTTTTTTTTTTCTTTTACCTTTTCCTCTCTCCAAACTAATCTGGTTAAGAAGATATAAATTTGAAGTCAGTCTTCATCTATAAGGACTCCAAAGCATCTGTGAAAATTAAATTTTTGTTCCATCATGCAGATGTTTGGTTTTTATAGCAGAAATCAAGATATTTGGGAATCACTAATTGAACTGATCTTCTACCCTTTAAAAATAGTTTACAAAATTATATTTGTATCATAATATGGGGTCATTTCCTCTAAAGGCAAGAATGTATTTTGAATAGATCCATCGGCTATACTAGACAGGATGGAAATTTGGTCCAACTTTCCTCAACAGTTGATTACATCTGCTGTGTATACAACTGCAGTCATTAATTGCAAGATAGTTTGCTGGTTTAATTCCATCAGTTTCCTTTTTATTTCAGACTTCATAAAACATAAGGGTACATTTTCAATTCAAGGGTTATATTTTAGGTGATGCAATCAAGTTGCAATAAACTTTTTTTTTTTGGCTGCGTTGGGGCTTCGTTGCTGCATGCAGGCTTTCTCTAGTTGTGGCGAGCAGGGGCTACTCTTTGTTGTGGTGCACGGGCTTCTCATTGCGGTGGCTTCTCCCATTGCAGAGCACGGGCTCTAGGCACGCGGGTTTCAGTAGTTGTGGCACGCGGGCTCAGTAGTTGTGGCTCATGGTCTCTAGAGCACAGGCTCAGTAGTTGTGGCTCACAGGCTTAGTTGCTCTGCGGCATGTGGGATCTTCCCGGACCAGGGCTCGAACCCGTGTCCCCTGCATTGACAGGCAGATTCTTAACCACTGTGCCACCAGGGAAGCCTGCAATAAACTTATTTTATCTTTATGAAGAAATCTTTGACTTTAAGGTCATTATTACTAAGACTGCCTAGGAAAGGAGGCCAGTTTTGCTTTTAATGCTATTTATTTTTTTGTCCTTTAAAAATTGTCACTTTTCATATTGAAGAAAAATATATTTCCTAGTGCTTGCACGCATTCACATAAAATACATCTCCTATTTCTTATTATTTATAAGCAAATAATATTTAAAGTCCAACCTATATAGTATTGATGGTATAATTTTATCTTTCCAGAAAAGTCAAAGAAAGCTATCATGAACTTGATAATAAGGTCATCTTTTGGCTTCTTATGACAATTAGCTTACTCTATTCAGAGAGAGGAGCAGTCTTGGTAGAGTGTTTGGTTAGTTCATGCACAGGCAAAAAGAAAGAAAGAAAGAAAGAAAGAAAGAAAGAAAGAAAGAAAGAAAGGTGGGGGGAGAGAGAGAGAGAAAGAAAGAAAGAACGAAATTAAATGTCATGGCATCAAACACATGCAGTTCAGCATTTACAGGATTGCAAACATGATTAAGAAAATCCTTTTTCATGGGTTTTGATGGGAATGGGTTGCACAGAAAAGAAAACATCCATTTGATCTATACACATGAAGGGGAACTCAACAAGTAGGTTTTGATTAGTTCTGTCTATTATCCTGATGAAGGAAACATTTCCAAATACAAAGTTTTCTAGGATATTGTAGTAACTACTTAAAATTCCTTGCTCTGGCCAGTGTGAGGCCAACAGTAATGAGGTTTCCGTTCTTATAGAAAGTCTTTTTCTTAATGGTTTATGTGAATGGACCTCAATGTAATAACCGACCAACTTATCAAAAGAGGTTTCTAGGGTTATACCCAGATCAGCTCCTTTTTTTTTTTAATACTATTTTTGGTATTTTCTTTTTTTTTAATTTATTTTTATTTTATTTTATATTAATATTTTATATTAATATTTATTTTATTTTTGGCTGTATTGGGTGTTCCATTGCTGTGTGCGGGCTTTCTCTAGTTGCAGCGAGCGGGGGCTACTCTTCATTGCAGTGCGCAGACTTCTCATTGCGGTGGCTTCTCGTGTTGTGGAGCACGGGCTGTAGGAGCGCGGGCTTCAGTAGTTGTGGCACGCAGGCTCCATAGTTGTGGCTCGCGGCTCTAGAGCGCAGGCTCAGTAGTTGTTGCGCATGGGCTTAGTTGCTCCACAGCATGTGGGATCTTCCCAGTCCAGGACTCAAACCCGTGTCTCCTGCACTGGCAGGCGGGGTCTTAACCACTGTGCCACCAGGGAAGCCCCCAGGATCAAGCTCCTTGCTATTCACAGTACACACGAGAAGAAATAAACATCCCCCAAAGTGAATTCTCTCCATTCTGTGTTACTTTTCCTTCTGCTCTTTGGTCTGTGTTCAGTCCCTTCAGGGCATTTAGCTTCCCCGTTAGCCATCCACTCCCACCTTTGAAGGAGACTTTGAAGTCACCTTCAAGGATCCAACACCCAGGTGTTGGATTGATACGCTTTGGGAAAAAAGTGTTTTTCTATAATGATCAAGATAAACGAAGTTCCACCTATTTTGGTATTTAACAATCCATCATTTCTAGACCATGGTTCAGTCCTGCTGACGGCTCGAAGTCTTCCTGAGTTGTCCCGAACACAATCGGCTCAATGCCCTGTCTAGACACTGCCTATAGAGGAAAGCTCTAAGTGAAAGTAAAGCAGAAATAAAGAACCAAATTCCTAAGTGATCATTGTATCAGCTACTACTTGTTTTACACTTTGAAATAGTGATGCTGGTATCTGTAGAATCTTAATAAAAATACTCTTGTATATTAATGTTGCTTCTTCAGTCAAATGGATACTCATACACATTTTTATAGTTTTTCAAAGTACAATTTCTGTTTTAAAGTCCTGCTCTCAAGATCCCTGACATTAATCATATTTTTAAAATGTGTCCTCTTTATTTTTAATAGGATAATTTAGTCATTAATAATTTTGACTAGTGAATATTTAATATTCAAGAGCTGCTTTTCGTATGAACTAAATAATAAAATAATAAGTTTAGGCTGTGCATTTTTAAAAAAATCTGAAGTAAAGAAGAGTTGACTTATATTACTTATGAGTCATTCAGCTAGGTTTCCCCATACCATTCAATTTGGACAAAAATAATAATTTTTATAAATGTAAAAAGTTAGTGAAACCTTAGCTTTACTGATTAGGATATCCTATTATATAAATGATGGATTTTTTTCTTATATTGAAAAAAAAGCGACAACTTTCAAAATAATTTTTTAGCAGCTTCATAAAATGCTAGAAAAATGGTTTCACAGATTTTTGTGTCATTCAGCATTTTTAAGGTAGTTCTCTCCTTCCTTGTAAACAGAAGCACTATGTATATAGCAAAAAAAGAAAAGCCTGAATGGCAAATAAATTTAAACTGCAACATGTTACTTTTTGTTTCTTTCATCTTCTTTGTGGTGTGAGGAAAAATTACCCAAATGTTAACTTTCAGAAAATATAACAAAGTAAAAAGTCCTAAAGGAGCTGTGGTACTTATACCTGCAGGGCATTCATTACCGCCCATAATCTAGCCTTCACATCCTTTTCCTTCTGTTGCCCTTTCCACTTACATTTCAGACAAACTGCGTACTTTGCTGTTCCTGCAAAGTGCCCTGTGATAGAATACCTCTGGGGCTCTGCGTATTGTGTCCTTCCGTTCCCTGTCAAAATCCTATGTGGTGCTGAAGGCCCAGTTCAAAAGCCTTCTTTTCCATCCGACTTCTAATTCCCCATTCTTCCTCTTCTGTGTGTTTCTTACCTTTCCTGTAGCACCACATTCTTATAAAGCGAGGGAGTGATCAGACCTGTATTACCAAAAACCAAACTACTGACAGCTAAAAAGGAGAAGTTAGAGAGGGAAAAATCGGGGAGATCCATCGGAAGACCAATGCAATATTGTGATCTAAAACATTGGGAACGGTGAGAAGAAATGGCATTGAGAGAAATATCTCAGCAGTGACCAATGAATACAAGTGTCCAAGGAGAGAGGGGTTGTCAAAGATTATTCGAGGTGTCTAGTTTGGGTGATAGAGTGAATTAATCAAGAAGGGAACACAGGAAGAGGAGATAGTTTGGAGGGGAAAATGAAAAGTTTGATTTTATGTTGCATTTGAGGTATCTATGGAATATCCAGCATCCATGTGCAAAGGAACACAGGAAGAAGTGAAAAATAAGGGTCCAAATCTCAGGGAAGAGAGGGCAGGAGTCATTAGCACGTTTTCTGAGTTAGAGAGAAGGTCAAACTAGGAATAGCAGAATATAAGTGAAGGAAGAGGCACGGTCAAAGACGTCTGGAAAATAGCAGCCAGAAAGCTAGGAGAGCCAGAAAAGCACAAACCAGTGCGAGAAAAATTTGAAATAAGAGGGTGGAGAAGGTCAACAGTATTAACGGCTGGGAGGGAGCTGGGAAGCTCAAGCAGAATGAGCACTTAGAAGAGGCCCCTAGATCTGACTGTGAGGAAAGCTTTGGATCCTTTTAAGAGCGAAGTTCTGGTGAATTTAAATGAGGAAAAACTAGATTACAGTGGGTTGGGAAATAAATAGTAAGACAGAAAGGGAAGACGACTGTTTCACTAAGTCCAGTGGTGGAGGAAAGAGCATGAGGGGGAGGTCATGCCAGGGTCAGAAGCTTAAACTCAGCTTAGGTGGAAAGGAAGGTGCTGGTCAAGAGCGGTCCATGAGAGAGAGAATAATCCGTGTATATTTAGGCTCTTTTATATCTGGGATCTACTAGACGCGTCCCTTTCATCCTTGTGTCTCCCAGCCCCGTCTGTCAAGCCAGTGTCTTCCATCACACAGGTGTTCAGTGAATGAATTAAATGTTGTCAAGTCAGACTTCAGGGTCAGGAGGTGAGGCTGACGTGTCTTGCTCATCTCGACCTTGGAAAGAAACCTGGGCAAATGTTTAAATATTCTTTACACATAGTTTGAAAAATGTTACCCCAACTGAGAAATTACTTAATAGTGGTGATAAGGCTGCTCCTCGTTTTACTTTAGAGGAGCTGGAAAATAAAGTGATAGTTATTAGGTTGCCAAATCCTGCAAAACCTCTAAATGCGCACATTTTTTTTTTCCTCAAGAAAGAGAGGTGGAAAAACATAACTTATTGGCAAAAGTCATATGAAAAGCAATAGTGTTATATAAGTCTCGTTTACAGGCTACAGCTGTTGCAAAATCAACATGTTAAAAGTGGAAAACTGACCATGAGACGAAGCCTTACTCATTGTCAAAAGCCTGATATGACTGCAAGTTCACCCCTTAGACGTTAAAGGACAAAAACATTTTTAGTAAGACTCAACTTAATTCATTTGCCCCCACCACGTTCATTACAGCATTATTTACAATAGCCAAGAAATGGAAACAACCTAAGTGTCCATTGATGAATAAAAGGATAAAAGAGGTTGTGATGTATATATATACAATAATGCAGTCATTCATCCTGCCGTTTCTCTTCCTCTGTAGCCATCAGGTTTGGGCGGATGCCACAGGCCGAGAAGGAGAAGCTGTTGGCGGAGATCTCCAGTGATATCGACCAGCTGAACCCAGAGTCTGCTGATCTCCGGGCCCTGGCAAAACATTTGTATGACTCGTACATAAAGTCCTTCCCGCTGACCAAAGCAAAGGCGAGGGCGATCTTGACAGGAAAGACAACAGACAAATCAGTTAGTTCTCTTCTACTGTCTTCATTTGGGGTGGCTGGGTTTGTTGTTGTTGTTTTCCCTTTGAGTAAATGACTTACCATGTTACACACAGACACACACACACATGCGGAGTACCACTCAGCTGTTGGCTGGTACCTACCACAGGCTGAGTCTCAAACAGAGGAAAGGAAGTGTTTTCAGATAGGGTAAGTAAACATTTTGAAAAGGGAAAAACTCCTTCAAGTTCTCCTAATAAAATTTTTGAGAATAGTGTAAAAAGGTACAGGTCATCTTAACTTGAACAAATGAACTCTGACCTCCCTCATCCCACCACGCTCTTTCAGGATCCGTGTCTTTTCTTGGCATCAAAATAACTGGCCACATCTATATGCCTTCAAACAGCTCTGCTTTTCTCTGGGAAGGGCCTGACCTAGGTTTGGAAAAGGTAGTTAATCCCATTATTATATCATTCAGAACTACTCAAATTACCTCTTAGAAGTTCTCCGTGGGGTATAAAAATACATTTCAGATATTACATCACTTTTCTTTCCTTGCAGCACTGTCTTGATTCTTCCTGGGAACTGGAAGCTCTGTCCTTTTATTGTGTGTATGAATTTTATCTTCTTGGAGGCTCTGAGTAGCTGGGGCTACCCCAATGCATTCTCAAACATCTGCAGGCACATTGATGACCACTGCTTAGGAAACCCAGAGTGGTTTATAATGGTGATTGAGTCAAGTTTTCCAAGAAGCAAAATTCTTCCCTGATAGGAAACTGAGAAAGCAACTTGGAATTATATTGAAACAGAATATAACTGTGCCTGAATTCTGGTCCCAATTCTGCCATCAACTTGCACTGTGACCTGGGTCACATCTCTGTACCGCAGTTTTCACAGGTAGGGTCTGACTCTGAGTATAATATCTGCAGCAGGTTCCTAGGGTAGTAAGAGCCACAGAACATTCAGAAGACACTGTCCCAGCCCTTGAAAGCCTTCTTATGCTGTCGTTTATTTTCAAATGAACCCCTGCAGGAAAGGTGTGCGATTACTGGACAGAAATGTGTAACTCTTTCCGCACTCAGTTATATTTTGGGAAAAGTTTTATCACCCGTTAATGTATTTTAATGACTATCTCAAGATGGGTTTTTCTTTTTCCCCTTTTAGCTAAACCATAAGAGTAGAATCAGCTAATAGAAAAAGAAAACTTCTGTGGGATATTGCTGCAAAAAAAGCCAAATATCAAGAAGGGCAGTAGGTTTTCTGACAGTATTATACCTGTATCCAGTTGTTTATAATTTTTTTTAATTCTTGCATATTTATTATGTTCAAGACCCATGACCACCTTACAGCTGCTATTATTATCCTCTTTTTAAAGATGAGGAAACTGAAGTCCAGAGAGGTTGAACGCTTTGCCCTGAGGTCACAGAGTTAGCATGTGGAAGAAGCGACACCAGAACGCAGGCCCTGTGCCTCCCACTCGAGTGCGTTCTCCTCCCTGAAGCCAGTCCTGCCCATCGGCCAGCAGTGGCCAGGTTGACATAGACACTGTGGAAGCTTCACCTTGGGAAAGCATTCTGAGTTATGGTTTATTTTTATGAATATTTAGAATGGCAGGAATTTTCCACCTTGTTCTGCTGTCCCAGTACATTCAGTCAGGAAATTTTCCTTGTGCTGTTTTGTTCTTGAATTCTAGTGAGGAGGGCTACTGTCTTCCATAGGGCAGGGCGACGGAGTATAGGTCATGGTAAAGCTGAGACTACATATTCTTTAAATGAAAAAATCAGGGCACAGCAAAACAAAAGCAAATGACCTCTCCATAGTTTATTTGACTACGGAAAGTAAACTGTGTTCATTTAAAGGTAGAGAAACAAAAGGCAGATCAGGGTGACACAGCTAAATAGGGTTAACAATTGAAGGCAGCTTGCGACAGCTCGCTGAGAGCCCATGTGGGACAGGGAGCTGAACCCGGAGACCCTGAGCTGGGAGAGGTTTGATGACAGGGGGACAGCCCACAGCACAGTGTTTACTCCACAGTTTGCCTTGAGCCATTTAGTTTCCAGGAACTGCTTTCTCACCTTCTTTTAATCTCCCAGTCGAGACCTGCGGTCCACACTGGAAATCCTATTAATTTAATAGTACCTGAAAGATAAGAGGAAAGCATTTAAAAAACAAATTTCCTCAGTAGTCAAGATTTTAAATTTACACTCCCAGTGGCCAGCATACTGTTCTGCGTGTTACTCAGGGGCCCACAGCCCGATCCACTGTAAATCACTTTAAAAGCTCACTCCAATTGACTCCTTGGCTCTAAATCTTTGAGTTGAAACTAAGGTAATTGTAGGCTTTTTATGGGATAAATAGGTATTAAGCTCTTTTAAGGGAAGGGGCTGCAAAATGCTTGATTATAGGCTTCTCAAGTTTGTCCTTTTTCCCTCTGTTAGTAACTAGGACTGTGCTTTGCCCGTAATGGTTACTCAGAATGTATTTGCTTAATTGAATTAAAAGCTGCTGCCTATGCCCTTTGAAATTCTGGACTTTTCATCAGAGGGCCTCTAACCCAAGATTTTCTCTCCAACCCGGGCACCATTAAAGATCTGGATAGAGGCAAAATTGCCTCTTGTTAGGGTCTGGGAAGGAAAAAGAGACTGGGCCAAATTAGAATAGTCCATCCCCTGATGACACAAAACTGCAATAGAATTGTTTGGCTCTCTCTTTTCTCCTTATCTTGCAAAATCAAATTAAGCACTCGTGGAAAGAAATAGTTCAGAGAGGAATATGCGAAAGGGAAAAAAAATCAAAATGTGACTTCCAGTGAGACTAGAGATTTGTTCTTTATCTTACGTGGTCATGTTATTCATTTGATAGCATCTGTCTCAGGGCTGTTATGTTATCGCTTGGCCAGGACTTTTGAAAGTTAAGATTTGCATTGATAGGAGAACTTTTGCAGAAGTGTGGACTCTTGAGAAGGTGGGGGATGTGGAAGAGGGGCCGTGGCTGGTGCGATAGAGCAGTTTGCTTCTCACTGTACACCCTGCTTGAACTGATGTCGTTAGGGTTGGTTCAGTCAAGCCTGGGGGAGGCTACTCAGCATAGTGGATGGATGACCAGTTACGCAGAACCTTTGGAAAAGGAAATGACTTTATTGAAGAGGCCATTCTTTAAATTTATCTTCCTGCTCATTTTAGCCATTGCCTAGGCCCAGCTCCAGCATTTGCCTCCAGGCCAACCAGGGCTTCTCCCTTCCCCACTAAATTCTCTTCTATCTCTTATTCGCTGGTGCCACCTTGCAGAACAGAACAGATAAATGAACAGATAAATTAAATGCCCCTTCTCCCCTGCTATCTTTTTAACTTAGATATCATATCTTTGGGATATGATTGGCCCTACTTTCATTGTCTTGCCACAAAGAATAATGCTTGGAACTTTAGGCTTAGGGAAAGATGGGAAATGGACTCAGTGGATGTGATCACCGGAGAAGAAAATTTAGGAGCACTAGGCCTTTTAGCCACCCTCAGATAGGAATGGAACCGACTCTCCGCACAGTCTACTTCCTTTTCAGTGGCTTGTTCCAGCCCAGCCCCTTCTTTGAGAGAACCTACTGAACTCTAAAAACCACAGATATGCTAGAGCGAGGCTGCTTATCTCCTGAAGGCAACCTGAGAACTGAATGGACTTTGGAAGTTCCCAGTGTTTGACTACTCCCCTGATGCGATGATCGCACTGGGTGTGTCAGTGTCACGTGATCCCATGTTTGTTGATGAAAATAAACAGAGAGTGGTTTTCAAAAACCATCTTCAGTGCCATGGTTTGTCATAAAACAATAAATAGAAAAACCCTTGGTGTGTCTGCCAACTTTTCACTCCATATCTGAGACATGGTGAGGCCCTTCCTGGCTGCACTCTGTCTGCAAATAAGGAATAAAGCTTGTTATTTGTACTATGTTGGACTTTGGGTCCCAAAGCATCCCATTGCTTATGATGGATCTATGTGGAGTCACTGTTTTTATAATTACAGGAGCAAACTGGTGCCATCATAAAAACGGTTCTTCTAAATAGTGTGTGAAATATGAACCTTTCAAATAGTAAAACCAGTATTGAAATGTAAACTTTTGTGAAAACAGTTCTGTACCCATTTAAATTTTCGCATCCTAAAATTTACAAGGGCCGTCAAATCTGGTAACTCAAACTGTTGGAAAGATATCTGTCCTTTTAAATCCTACACTTAACAACTAAACAAAGTGTGGTCTCTTTCCCCCTTTCACTGTGGAAAAGCCTGAGTGAGCTGGAATTTGCTTCCCTGGGAAGAAAGATACCAAACAGACCCTCAGAGAAAAGGGCCTTGGGAACCGCAGTATAAAGAGCAGGGTGGTAGTGCTGATTTGTTTCAATGGTGACTAAAGAAGTTGGGCTCCTGGAATCACTAATCTATATGTTCATATTAAAACAATAAATTTCTTTATTTCCAATACTGTCGGGACTATAAAGATATAACAGATCTGAACCAATGATGTTCTTTCAGACAATAAATTAAAAAGATAATATTCTATATAGTTAAGAAGAAAAACATTTTAATTTTTTTTTCATTTTTAATGATTAGACTCAGTTGGCCAGTACCCTTGTTTGCCAGCTGAGTAACATTTTGGCCAGCAATAGTCTTTTCTTTAAGAGCTGTGGCTATGTGCTGGTTCATTAGAGTGTGAATAATTCTTCATTTTAAGTTTTTATTTGTCTTAAATCTCTAAACCATGTAGGAAAACAAGATTATGTTTGAGAAACTTTCAAACTTAACTTCGATCACATACAGCACTTAATTGGCATCTCTAGGAAATAATAGTTCAAAGGACACTGCCTCCAAGATCCCGGCATATAAGAGTTTAAAAGCTCCACTTCCTCCCAGAATAGTCATTGTTTTTAAAAAAGCAAAAGTGAGGAAGTCATGTAGAAAGCAACAGAAAGAGAAAAGAATTAGTCATGAGTGAGGAGATCTGGTTTAGGGTTTGCTATAAATAGCTGTTTGACTTTGGAAAGTCTCGAGTTCAGTTTATTCATACATAGTCAGAGAATGATGATGTAGGTTATTTCTGAAGACCCTTTAGTTCTCTAAACTCCATGGTTCTCAACAAGAGGGAAATAGGAACGACAGGGGAGAAACCAGAAAGAAGTTGAGGAAACCTAACCAATGCATTTTGGATTAACATTCACCCACTGGAGCTAATCAAGGAGAACCATGTGTGTCTCACAAGATGAAAAGTCAGTCAGAAGTATAAAAAGAAAGAAGAAAAGAAGATGAAGAAGATAGGCCCTAAGAATTCAATTTTCTTCCTTGAGCCTTTGCTCTAATCTGTCAGGAAAACTAAGACTAGCAGGAGAGCCCCATGGGATGGGGCACACCTTTTTCCAGGCCAGTTTTAACTCTGACGTGGTTACCAGGTGATTGAATTCTGCACTAATTTCAATCTCCCAAATTGGAGAAATCACCAGAATAATCTGTGCTTTCTTAGTTGATTTTCTCATTTATCTCCTCTAGCTTGCCGTTTGATTATTCAAAAGGAGCTGTAAACTTAGAGCATTCATGTATAATCACTAAAACAACTTGTATATTAAAATGCTGATGTTGTTGGACTACTAAGAAGCAATATTGTTCTATCTGTCCATTCAAAACAGTAAAGTTTTATTACTCTACTTTGTTTTCATTAGTAAGCCAGCTTCCCCCATGATCTTTGTGTTATACATAGCAGGTGTGCTATAGATCTAGAACTAATTTTAGTTATCTATAAAAACAGTACCCTTAATTCCCATCCCGGTTTTGATATGTGGAGCCGTTTTTGAAAATCAAAACATATCAAAATAAATTACACTGGATGTATCTCTCCAAAGAAAACTAACTTCCTCTTACAGAAACCGTTTTGGTTCCCTGGTGAAACATTGTGTTCAAGTGCAATTTTCTTCATTCCATTCTGACCTTGTTCTGGTGTGTCCAAAATAGGAGAAGTACAAGCACTTATAACAGCCAAAGGCCCATTCACCATGAAGCTAATGAAGCTTCAGGGCCTCTCCCTTGTGCTGAGCCCCTTCCAACGCTCAAGAAAGGGCCTGAGCTATTTATTCTTATAATTTGTATTACTGAACCCAACAGTTGTTGTAAATGTCCTCAACAATTGTGTGCATTTCAGGCCCCACAAAGCCTGGATCTATCCCTGATTACATCCTAGACATAATTAAGCATTCTTTCCTGTTAAGGAGAGATGCTTATCTAGCCATTTGATATAGCGTCTGAAGATAAATACATTGTTAGCCCCCAACTAAAAGTGTAAAATCATTAAGACCACGTTTGAAGAGGATATGGTTCCTCTTAAAATGGCAGATCATCCAGTGATACGGTGCAAGCTAATAGAGAATGTAAGGCTTCCCTTTGCTTTGCAGAAAATACAGAAACATGGAAGTGAAGTGCATTTTATGGGGAATATTTTACCAGAAGTGTAATGTTAAATTCACGATCCAAGATAAACTCCACTGGCTGAATTCCACCCGTGGTTTTAAGAGGTCAGCCCTCTGCAAACCAGGTGGGCCACTATCTCTTCGCTGTTTCAGGGTAAGGAGGTCCCAGTGTGAAATGTGCAAGTGAACTGTTTGCAGTCTAAGAATTGGTGAATTGGTGGCAAAGAAAGGCAGATCTCTGGGCACGTCGTGTCTGGATCACTCTTGCAGTCTGACAGATCCGCATGGGGGTTGAAAGAATCTATGCAGACTTAAGAAATGCAACGAAAACAGCACAATCAGCTATGACGAGGAGAAACAAAGAAATCCACCTGGGATTCATTTGCATGTCAATACCCATAATTCTCTGCCAGTTCACGTTTTGAAAACGCTGAAGGGATCTTTTTTTAAAAAAAAGAAAAAACTGGAATGGTTTGGCATGATGGTGGGGGCTGCTGATTCCTTTCTGTGTCCTTGAGTGTTTACTGCCAGGAAATCCTGACCAATGCCGATTGCCAAGGGGTTACCAAGTCACATTGTTGTTAAATTGAGAGAGAAAATTAGCAGGATTGTGCCCTATGTGCAACTCTCACAGAATTTCGAAAACAGGAACCCGGGGCTTTATATGAGGGGACAGGGGAAGTCAAGGGGAAGAGTCACAGGATGATTTATCAGGGCATAGTTCCAGATAAATTGCTTACATGGAGGTGGAAGAATTTGATGCATCCATTCTGTGCCAAGAAGCTGAGTGGTTGAGCTCATCCAAAAGTTGAAGTGGGCAGATCGAGGTACCGTCTTTTCATATCTGAAGAGGAGATAATGTTATATCCGTTGTTATTGGTACTCGTACAGGTGCAGGGGGACTCTTCAGGTACCGTCAGATTCTCATGGCAGTAAAGAAAGCCAGGCTCTTGTTAACGTAAATTATAATACGCTAGAAAACTCCTGGAGGACAGAAACCACCTCTCCCTAGGTTCTGTTAACGTTTTTCTCATGATTAGAATCTGGCATTCTGGAGAAACTTAGCACGTGTTAACTGAAGTGACTGTTTATCCACTCCGTCCTTTTTTTCCTCTCCCGTTAATAATATCAATCTGAAGTGGGAGACAGGGGGAGCGAAATGCCCAAAACATAGTAAGCACTCTTCACTCCTGGTTTCCTTGAAGACTTAGAGCCACCAGGCGAGCTTACTCTTGGGTTACTCACATCTGTCCTACTTTGTGGTTTTGTATTTGCTAAACAATACAATTGAAGTGAATTTTGGGGTTTAAAAAAGTAACAGTTTCTGGAATAACTCCAGTGAATGGTGTGGAAATAATAGGCAAGTTTGGAAATCTACTCAACATCGAAAACCCCTTAGTATTACTGTTATTTCCTTCAGTGTAGAATAGACTTATTAGTTCAGTGAAGGGAATTCCCTGGTGGTCCAGTGGTCAGGACTCCGCTCTTTCACTGCCAGGGCCCGGGTTCAATCCCTGGTCAGGGAACTAAGATCCCGCAAGCCATGTGGTGCAGCCAAAAAAAAAGTTTGGTGATGATCATAGACTCCTATAGAGATTAATAGTCAGATTCTCTGAACCAGTGGGTCTTGAAGCTGGCTACTGCTGGCACTCATTGCATCTGCTTCCTCTTGCCAATGAGGAGAGAATTCTCAGCGTCTCTGCTCAAAAGAAATTTTAGTTTTAGTATATCAAAGACTTAATGTTTAGCGGACATGTAGTATGCATGCACACTCACAGAGATACACACACACACGCATACATCACAGACACTACATCTGAGAAGTGCAACTAGCATATCCTCAAGAGAAGAGTTGGAAACTTGCAATGCAATCCACTCCCCTCAGTTGAGAAATTTGAGGCCTAGGAAAGATAAATGACTTTTCTAAAGTCACGTAGTTTACCGCAGAACCAAAGCTGGAACCCAGATACCCTCAACTCTTATTAGGGGTAACTCCTTATGGAGCTCAGTAGACCCACTATATATATAAAGTGTAGCCGCTTCTCATTCAGAGTAGCCTTGAGAATTTCACATGGACCACAAACCTTTGGTTAATTCTATACGAGGAAATGAAAGAGAAAGATCATCTGTGACTAACACAACAGTGCTTTTGAAAGCAGCCTGCTGCAAACCTGAGTAACTGATAAATGTTTTATTGATTCTTGACCCTTAAGGATACATACTTTGAAAAATAAGTTTTTTAATTTGACACTTTTGCAGCTTTTACCCACAGGCCTTACACAGCTGCTCTTTCTGAAACAGATTGCTTCCAGAGCATTAAAAAAAAATGAAATAGACATTTTCTTGGCTCAGTATTTTTAATCTGCTTTCAGACTGATTTTTTTTATAGTTAAGTGTAGTTTACATGCACACTGTGTTTCTTTCAAGATCTGAGTAGATTTATTCTATAATTGCAAGATTACTTTATGTCCAAGTAGGTCTGTTCAACCCTGAGTTGCTGAAATAATTTTTTTATTGAAAGAAGGTTAAAAACATATACCATTGAAAGCCAAAATAAACAGTAGATTTCGTATCATTTGAAAAATCAACAACAAAGACCCTCCAAACAACGGAAATTGGAGCTATTAGCCAGTCACAGGTAAGGTGTTGCAGTATAAGTGGAAGGAAAGGGAGGCCAATATTAGTGAAATATGTTTGGTCCCAGAAGACAATTTGGAGGATTAATCAAGACATGAGTATTTTCTCATTATTAATTAAGTGTTTTAGACTTTGAAGATTTTAGTTAGCAAAGCAAGTGTACATAAAGAACCTGGGGTGGTGTTGACTGAATTAGAAATCGCCAACTCAGCCATTTTCTCCCTTTTTTCTTTGCAGCCATTTGTTATCTATGACATGAATTCCTTAATGATGGGAGAAGATAAAATCAAGTTCAAGCACATCACCCCCCTGCAGGAGCCAAGCAAAGAAGTGGCCATCCGCATCTTTCAGGGGTGTCAGTTCCGTTCCGTGGAAGCTGTGCAGGAGATCACAGAGTATGCCAAGAGTATTCCTGGGTTTGTAAATCTTGACTTGAATGACCAAGTAACTCTCCTAAAATACGGCGTCCATGAGATCATTTACACGATGCTGGCCTCCTTGATGAATAAAGATGGGGTTCTCATATCCGAGGGCCAAGGATTCATGACGAGGGAGTTTTTAAAGAGCCTGCGAAAGCCCTTTGGTGACTTTATGGAGCCCAAGTTCGAGTTTGCTGTGAAGTTCAATGCACTGGAATTAGATGACAGCGACTTGGCAATATTTATAGCTGTCATTATTCTCAGTGGAGGTAAGCTGCTTCTTTGGATCTTCTGTGAAAGAGGGTGGCGTGGTGGTGGGATGGCTGAAAGAATTTGGACTTTCCTTAGTGTTAGGCTATGTGCCTTTTCTCTCTGCACTTACCACACTTTTCATATGGAAAATGCCAACGGTATAATGCCATGGGAGTGTAACTACCTATGTGACGTACCGAGAAAGAATATTGTTGACTTTCTGTTTGAAGGCTGTGGGTAACTCAGGTACTTTTCTTTTATTCTTCAAAATATTTTTTCTAGTCAAATCCAAACATGGAAGACAAATGCCCTCTTTTCCTTTTTTTTCTCTTTATTGTCTTTTTCCTTTCCTTTCCAGAAGGCCAATCTAGTCTTCATGTAAGTAATGACATATATAACTTTGTAAGACAGTGCTCACTTGGCATAGAGAAAGCACCACTGTGTTTGTGATCAAATTATGGTCTGGCCCCAGCATCAGTGAGGTGTTACTTTGGATTGCTTTCCCAGGATCAGGAATCAAGGAACACACATTTACTGAGCCCTGTCTCCTCTCCCGTGTAGAGTCCTCTGTTGGCTGCCCTTGAAGAACCTTTGTGAGGTGGTTGGCTGTGATTAAGGTTGCAGTCTGAACCAAAGAACACCCAACAGAGAAATAAACTGAGTTGTTTAGCCAGTCATTGTACTTTTGGCCTTGCAAGGACATGATCTAACTAACCAACTCCGACAGCCAGGTTTCAGACTAAATCCTACTTTCATTGGCCTTCCACGTTTCCAACTTGAGTAGAAGAAAGTTTTAGTGTCATCTCTCTAATATAAAGATTGTTTTCAAGTGACCAGTTTTCATGACTGAAATGGACTTCAGGCGAGCTTTTTGTGTGTACTCTACAGGATATCCTCTGTGTGTGAAAACTGATGTGTAGGGGACAGTGGTCCTACAGATGTAAGCTGTGTGTAACTAGACAGCCTGTTACAAAGAGCAGTCCTTTGTTGTCCAATTACTCCAGCGCAGAATGCTTCTGAAATCAGGTGCATGGTGTATCAGTGATGATAATAGTAGCAAACACTTATTAAGTACTTACTGTGTGCAGGAAGTGTTCTAGCCACTTCACACACATTCATTTAATTCTCACAACCCCAGTAAGGTAAGTACCATTTTGCAAACAAGGAAACTAAAGCACTGAAAGGTTCAGTCACTTGCCCAGGATTACCCAGGCAGCAAAGATGGAGCCAGGATGATGAACCGAGGCAGTGTGGCTCCAGAGTCTACACTGAAACTGCCCTTTACGTGACTAGGGTGCACATAGATAACAGCACAGCACAAGTTAAGTCTGAAGCAGCACCCCTTTTTTGTGTTACGTTCAATGGAACAAAAATACACTATCCAACATGTTTTGATATCTTGACCGAATCTACTTCTTAAACAAATTGACCCTTGATCATCTGGGATCTGTGATTAATTCAGCAAAGAAGAATGAGATTCCAGTTTATTTGAGGTCCACTGGGAGAAAAAGATTCAATTTTGGAAAACCAGATTAGAAAACAAGTTGGTATTGTTTTACTAGCTAATATTTTTAAGGCACATTTTATTTTTATTGAAAGTTGGAAATATAATTATTAACATGTGATATATTTCTAAGATTTTTCCTAATCATACTATACATACCATGTTTATATTCCTTTTTTCACTTAATCATTTTCTCATGCCACTAATACTCTTTATTAATATTTTTATTAATTTTAAAAATAAAAGTAATATATGGTCATTTTATAATTCAAAGAGTACAGAAAGGTGTAAGTGAAAAGTAAAGCTCTCTATCCTCAGAATAAAATAGGATCAACAGAGTCCTATTTCCCCTTACCAAAAAGTTTCTATGTATGTGCTAGCATATATACTATATATATATATATATATGCTACCATTTAAAAAAATTTTTTAATTGAAGTATAGTTGATTTACAGTGTTGTGTTAATTTCTGCTGTCAAAGTGATCCAGTTATACAGATATACATTCCTTCTTTGTATTCTTTTCCATCATGGTTTATCACAGGATATTGAACATG
The DNA here is from genome assembly GCF_965194825.1 of Balaenoptera physalus. Taxonomy (NCBI): domain Eukaryota; kingdom Metazoa; phylum Chordata; class Mammalia; order Artiodactyla; family Balaenopteridae; genus Balaenoptera; species Balaenoptera physalus. Next base: position 105,847,880 of record NC_138896.1, read on the forward strand.
ATTCCCTGTGCTATACAGTAGGAACTTGTTGTTTATCCATCCTATATATAATAGCTTACATCTGCTAATCCCAACCTCCCCCACCTCTGCTCCCTCTTGGCAACCACAGGTCTGTTCTGTATGTCTGTGAGTCTGTTTCTATTTCATAGATAGGTTCATTTGTGTCATATTTTAGATTCCACATATAAGTGATATTATATGGTATTTGTCTTTCTCTTTTTGACTTAGTTCACTTAGCATGGTAATCTCTAGTTGGATCCATGTTGCTGCAAATGGCATTATTTCATTCTTTTTTATGGCTGAGTAGTATTCTGGTGTGTGTGTGTGTGTGTGTGTGTGTGTACACACACACACACACCTCTCATCTTCTTTATCCATTCATCTGTTGATGGACATTTAGATTGTTCCCATGTCTTGGCTATTGTGAATAGTGCTGTTATGAACATAAGGGTACATGTATCTTTTTGAATTATAGTTTTGTCTGGATATACGCCCAGTAGTGGGATTGCTGGATCATATGGCAACTCTATTTTTAATTTTTTGAGGAACCTCCATACTGTTCTCCATAGTTGCTGCACCAACTTACATTCCCACCAACAGTGTAGGAGGGTTCCCTTTTCTCCACACCCTCTCCAGCATTTGTTATTTGTAGACTTTTTAATGATGGCCATTCTGACTGGTGTGAGGTGGTATCTCATTGTAGTTTTGATTTGCATTTCTCTAATATATGCTGCCATTTTTTTTCTTTTTTTTTTTTCTTTAATTAATTAATTTATTTATGGCTGTGTTGGGTCTTTGTTTCTGTGCGAGGGCTTTCTCTAGTTGCGGCGAGCGGGGGCCACTCTTCATCGCGGTGCACGGGCCTCTCACTATCGCGGCCTCTCTTGTTGCGGAGCACAGGCTCCAGACGCGCAGGCTCAGTAATTGCGGCTCACGGGCTTAGTTGCTCCGCGGCATGTGGGATCTTCCCAGACCAGGGCTTGAACCCGTGTCCCCTGCATTGGCAGGCAGATTCTCAACCACTGCGCCACCAGGGAAGCCCCTATGCTGCCATTTTTAATGACTATAACGTATTTCATTTTATAAAAGACCATTACATACTAAATTATCTTCCTATTTATGTTTGGGTTGCTTATAATTTGTTATAAGAACCTATAGAGAAGAATATACAAAATTATGGAAAATGTGTTCTAAATTCCACTGGAGTGATTCTTCTTATGTGTAAATTTCTGTTAACATTTCAGATTATTTTCTCATTCTAAATTACCAGAAGTAGAATTGCTGGGTAGATGCCTATGAACATTTTTAAGTCTTTTGTTTCATATTGCCAGATGGTTTTTCCATATAGTTTGTACCAGTTTATAGTCCTACCGCAGATAATAAGGGAGGCATTTGAAATAAGCCATTCAAAGATACTTAGTTTCTATCCAGGAAAGGTCTAGACAAGAAATAATCATGATAAATCAGGGCTTTTTGAACCTGAGCAATGGTGTCTTATGGGCACATAAGACAACAGTATGATTTCATCTAGAAAAATGCCATATACTGCCCATAACACACAAGCTAGATTATTTGAAAATCAGTGATTCAGTTAGGCCTTTAAAATTTTTCTAAATTGGTCAAAAATAGCTCTGAGAGTAACTTATTCAATTTAATAGATACTGCAGACTTTGGCTTTCAATTATGAAAATTAAAAACGGTATCATTTAAATGTCGATGCTGTATAAACAAGTTTCTTTTAGCGTTTCCCAGACTGTCTTCACAGTAGCCAATATCCAGATTTCATTAGATCCTCACAACAGTGAAAGAAATCTGAAGATAGCTGCCAGTCATACATTCTTAAACTCTTATATCTGTGGTTATAATGAGAAGAAAACCCTGTGAATCATTTGAGACTTCCTTTAAAAAAAAAAACAGAATTTACCATTGACTAGTTCCCATATCACAAACGGCACATCCTTCCCTGATCAAAGTTTGCTTTTGTAGATGAAGCCAACCTATGGGCACTAGATAAGAATGAATAAACTGGACCCCGTGTTTGTTCAACACCAAGGAATTTGATTCCCTTCTTTACCCAGAGAAGCTGGTTGGGTAGAGGCCAGAGAAAGAACTACTCCAGTCATTCCCAATCCAAAGACTGAGTTCCAAGGGGGATCAGTGTCCCAGTCATCTATAGATGGTGAAACCAACATCCCTGATTGTGGTTTATTGGAGTACAACATATAATTTGTTGTACAACATGTAATTTCTCAATTCCCGTCCTGGGTTTTCCAGAAAGGGAAAACATTCGTGCAAGCAAGAAGGTTTGGTCCAGTAAACAAATTTCTGATCCTGCTTATTCTTAACAAGAGGGATTATTTTCTCTTCTGCAGTTTATTCTGAAGCCTACAGATAGCTTTAGTGACTTGAGAGAGAAGCACTTTGGGCAGGGATCCCGGTGACCTCCTTCTAAGCTGGCCTTAGAATCACAGAAGAGTTTCATTCTGGTCAAGGCTATGAAGCTAGACTGAAGGGAAAATGGGGAGATGGGCATTATGTAAGAGTGGGGTGGTGAGGGATTGGGGAGATTAAGGGCGGGGGATCCCCAGAGGACCCAAAGGGGATTTTTGGATGAAAGTACCTGATTTGACCCAACTAAGTATTTGCTGAGAAAACTGGAGTTGCAGTAGTAAAGATCACTGTCACTCAGCTTCAGTCCTAGAAACTGCTGATGCTGTTAGATTTGGTCCTTAGATTGGCCTGGTGTTCAGCATTTCTACTATTTATTCAGGTCGCAAACCACTTGCTGAGGAAGATGACCTAGTTCTTCTCAAGGTTTTCTCCTCTCTCCCTCTTTCTCCTCCGAGCTTCAGGCAAGAAGAATGAGACTAAAAAGAACAACATTCCAGAACCAAAGGACAGCACTTTGTCCCTTTCATTCTCTCACTAGATCCTGACAATTCTCCTGTATTTTCATTCTTATTCCATAGAAAGAGAAGAGAGAGTCATAGACTTAGGTGAGCTGACAACTAGTGAGCAGCGGTACTAGGAGGGAAACCCAGGTGTCCTCACTGTCACCTCCCAGTGTCTCTTCTGCCACCTGGCTGGCGGATGTGGTCAACTCCCTCGTTGTGTCGGTGGCCCCAACTTGTGGTCCCGTCACTGCTCTCCTGAAGGTCTGGCCCAGAGTCCAGAAGCACAGCTTCCTTGGGCGTGGTGATAAGGGAAGAACTTCCCTTGCCCGCTCTGGTCTCGCTGCCTGGATGGGTGGCGTCAAGAGTAATCACACTGCCTCCAGCAAGGGCATGCTTGCAGCTGGCGCCACAGCCTCACGCCAGCCACACCAGCAAACTCCTCAAACCCACCAGCAACCAAGGCCAAGTAGAAAGCTCAGTAAAGCTGACAAGCCCCAGGACACTCCACTGGACACTTTGCCCCCTTGGGCGTTGGCTGTTTGCTGGAGAAAAGCTTAGGAGGGTTCCAGCTGGAACTCGGCAACAGGAAAAACAGGAAAAAGCTCTTTCTGTTAATTCAAAACAGTTTGGAATCCATTACAGTTCTTCCCAAACTTCCAAGATATGGGGAGGAAATTCACTGGATTTTACAATATATTTCTCGAGGCCGATTGTCATCGCCATCCTAATGACAGAGAAGCTGTAAATATTGGTGCAGCAGTCACAGATGGCAAGTCATGCAGCCCCTCATTTACCCTCTTGGGTCTGGCTGGGTTATACAAACCTCCTATATAGCAGTTCCTCCTGTTTCCAGCCGTCCCAGCCGTGTTCTTTCTCTGTGAAGCGATTTTGGACAGCTGCTCTTGGAGCGAGCGATCCTGTGCGTTTCTGCTGTTGAGTGGGCAGGGAGCATAGGGTACAGGAAGGGGGAATTGTTCACAGATGTACATCTACAGATCAAGGAAGAGTTGATATTCTGTGACAGTTGGAAAACTCCTAGACCTCTCAGGTCAATACCATGGAGCTCTGTTTCTTACCCTTGGTCCTGACTTATATGTGTATCAATATATACTTTTTAATTTGTTGGCATTAGAATAGAATCAAAGTACAGCACCTGGCCCAGAATAAGTACGAATACATCCTTGTTGAATGAATAGTAATCAAATATTAATAATAATAATAATAATAGCTGCCATTGATTGAATACTTCATTGTGAACCCGAATAGATGCTAAGCACTTTACCTACATTCTGAATCTTTGTTTAATTTTTCCTGCAATTCTAGAAAGTCTCTCATTATCCCCATTTTATAGATGGAGAAAACAGAAGTTTAGAGAGATTAAGCAATTTTCCCAAGGTCAC